>NC_084462.1:111905678-113139428 GCF_027409185.1 Cynocephalus volans
AAAAGAATGATTTAAGAAACACATAATTAATAAGCATGCGAAAATAAAATGTTTTAAGTCACAAATTTTAAGCCATAATTTTAAGCCACAAAATTTGATTTTAATGTTAAACTTAAAAATGAAACCAAATGTATATCCTTGTTCCTGTAATACAGGAAGTCACAACCACCACGGTTTTCATATTTTTACATCAGTGATGACATGAACTTCATTTACTGCATCATTTACACATTGACAAGCCTACAGATTTATTTTTGTCTTATTCTGGTACACGTTTCCAGACGTCAAATATCTTTTGCTAGTAAGACATATTGCTAAATGACTAATAAGTAAAGAAGCAAAATTATCCCATAACTATTTCATTTAAAATGTTTGATCTATAAAAACTCAATTTTTCTTCTGTGTGGGAAATAACACAATTTCTTTTAATAATTGAGTACAGAATAAAAAAACAAAATTAAAAGTCTAATTAAACTTAATAGATTTAAATTAAGGAGAGAAGTGAAGTCTATCAACTAGAATAATTTTCCATGGGCACTAAAATGAGAAAATTCAGTCAATAGGCATAAAAGTATCTCAAAGTATTTTACAGACTAACAACTACTATTTGGCAATTAATTTTGTTAGGTATGTAATTTATTCACAGTACAATTCTTAAATAGATGAATTACTGATTTAGCACAGTATTCTAAATGGTTGAACATATATATATCATCAATAATGTATACATATACTACCCAACATGGTCTACATTTCAAGCTAATGGCATCATCTAACAATGGATTTTATTTTCAAATAATCTCATAAACTGGTATGGTTTCGAATTTTCTTAATCCTATTGTTTCACATTTATTTATTTTTGAATATATTTAAGATGTACATGATGTTTTGATGTACATATACAGCGAAATGATTACTACAGTCATGCAAATTAAAATAGCCATCACTTTCCATAGTTAATATTTTTTGAGTGGTAAGATCACCTAAAACCTATTTTTAGCAAATTTTCAGTATACAATATTAACTATAGTTCTCATGCTGTACATCAGATATCTAGACTTATTCATCCTACATAACAAGTTTGTATGCTTTGACTTACTTCTCCCCATTTCTCCCCCCCACCGCGCCCCTGATAACCAGCATTCTACCCTTTATTTCTATTTATTAGACTTTTTTTTTTTCCAGATTCCACATACAATTGAGATCACACAATATTTGTCTTTCTGTGTCTGGCTTATTCTACTTATAATGTCCTCCAGGCTCATCCATGTTGTCACTAATGTCAGTATCTCCTTTTTAAAGACTGAATAATATTCCATTGTGCGCACACATATATATGTATATAATTTATTTATTCTTTAAAACTGAATTCTCCCAGATATAAAAATATTTATGCTCCTATGATGAATATATTGATACTGATATTCCTCAAAATACAGATTATCTCCTATAATGTTCCTTGTAACATAAAATTAAACATGAACCAGACTTCCCAGTGCTTTATCATTTGAAATTATAAATAATTTGGGGGCTTAGTCAGTTAACCCAATAACTAGGTCAGGCTACTTTCTGCCACTTACCAGGAAGTGTTTTAACACTGAACTCACAGCAAACCCACACCTTTCAGTTAATTCTTTACTTGGCTAAGCATGGCAGAATGCATTTTTGCAACATTTGCTTTTGTTTTTAATATCTGCTTTTGTCTTCCATATTTTGTTTCCTTTAAGACAAATATTTTGAACATAATCAGAACAATGGTGGATTAGATGTGGAATTTGACAGAAAGAGAAGGTAAAGATGACTACAAGATTTGTGACCTCAGAAACTGAAAAGATGAAGCTGCAATTAAGATGCAGAACACTGGGAGAAGTTGATTTGGGGGGCTGGAAAAAAGATCAGAATATTTATATTTAAGATTACATTTAATTCTAACATCATATTAGACACATAATAATATAAAGTAGACAGTTGCATTGTAAGTCCGGAGTTAGGTGAAAGTTCCATCAAAAAACAGATGGTTGTTTAAAGCCATGATACTGGATAGGATCATAAAGGGAGTAAGCACAGATAGAAAAAAGATGAGAGTGGTCCAAGGACTGAGCTCAGGGAAAGGAGAAAAAATCAGGAAAGGAAATTTGAGACAGCAACCAGTGAGGCAGAGGGGTGCCAGAAACAAAATAAAATGTTTCAAAGAGGAGGCAGTAATCACTGCGTCAAATGCTGCTGATTGTTGATAAAGATGAAGACTAAGAATTGACCACTGAGTTAGAATTATAGAAGTCACCGGAGACCTTGACAAGAGCAGTTTTATTAGACGGATGAGGTTAAAACCCTAATTGGAATGGCTTCAAAGAGAAATGGGGAGAGAGAAACTGGAGATGGCACAAGTATGGACAACTGGTTTGGAAAGTAAAATAATGGCATAGTAACTGGAACAGGAAGTGGGATAAAGAAAAACAGTTTTTTGCTTTAAACAATAGAGAAGTAATTGAACATTTGAAGGTTGAAAAAAAAAAATCCAGTAGAGTGGGAAATTAATAATGCAGGAAAGAGAAGAAAGAATTATTAAAAGATGTCTGAGTAGGTAAGAGAGAATGGAATATTGAACCAAAGTAGAGCTTGTCTGTTGCTAGGCAAAGAGACAGTTTTATCAGAATAATAAGAGAAAATATAGAGTATACAGACACTGATGTACTTAGGTGGGTAGATCTGATGGCAGAAGCTTGTTTAATTTATTTCAATTACTTTTATTTTCTTAGTGAAGTAGAAATAAGATCACCAATGAGGATCACAAAGGAGGTTTTGAAATTGGTACTTTATTTAATCATATATTGTATAGTCTTAGTTCCAAAGAAAAGCAAAAACATTAATACTGAAAAGGAAATTTGCGTTACTATCAATGTTCACAGCTTAACTCAAATTTCTGTATTTCCCAAAACCATAACCTAATGTAAACAGAGATAACCATTAGTCATCTCTCACCCAGACTAATACAGATTCATCTCCTATGAACTGTCAACATTCAATAATTACTCTCATTCCAATTGGACTTCGCTCTCATCATCTCTACAAATTCTAAGGATCTAAGAATAAATCCATTGCTCTAAAGCTTATTAGGCTCTCAATACTTAAGCATTCTGAGACTGAATGACCTTCAGCAAAGTTTCTCAGGCAGGTTCTTTATTTTTTCCTATAATATCTAGTATTCTTATATGTTCAAAGGTATAACATTCTAAATATAAAATTGAATTTACTCTATACTATGACAGATATGCACTTATATTTTATTTTTTCCACAAAGCAATACAAGAATCAGTATGATCAAATTAAATTTATTGTCCTCCTAAGGGGGTCACACAAAACAAAAAAGATCATATTTACAGTTGTTCTTGCTATAGTAATATGAATTTTAAATATCTAATATATAAATAATATCTAATTTAATATATAAGGCATTTGAATACAGCATTACATTTATACAGTGATTATGAGAAAATATACACATCATAAAAACCAGTTTTAGCATAATGGCAATAGAGAATAAATGTGATGACTCTCAGAAAATGTGGATATGAATTTTTATGAAACAGAAAAGAATAAACTATGGCCCCTAAAAGGGGCCTTTAGTAAAATTACACCCTAGCATTTCTTGAATCTTTTACAGAAGTTGGAGGAACATGAATTAAAATGTTTAACACATTGACAGAAGCAATAAAAAATTTTAATAGCTTAAAAAAAGCTAAAAACAAGGTGATTATGAATTATCACCTATATTATTAAAATCTAACTTCATCATTAATACATTACGATTTTATTTTTTACTAATAGGAAAATAATTATCAGAAGTCTTAGAATCCTGAAAAAGATAAGGAAAGCCAGTATTAAATATTCTGTATGCTACCTGATTTATTCCTGTTAAATTCCTGATCAATATTTTCAACGTTTCATATTTGCATGTACAAGGATGAAGAAGAGAGGGCTGATGAATTAAGTTAATTTTCAAGAGTCATAATACAAATAAACCCATATACTTCATATAAGATTATTACAATACGTTTTAATAGTACAAGTTCACATCCCTAGTTATCTCAGCCACACAGGCAAAAAACAGACAAATAAACAAAGTTCTGCATGTCTTCTGGGGTATCACAGAACACTTTTATTGTTCACGACTGGCCAATATGGGATCCAAACCCTTGACCTTGGTGGTGTTATATATACCACCACGCTCTAACCAACTGAGCTAACCGGCCAGCCTCTCATACAACACTTTTTAGGCTATGCAGTAAAAATACTCACATACCTGAGTATTTAGAAGTGTTATAAACCCATTAACCAAGATAAGTGGTTTGCTGAAAACTCTTTCCTATCTATAAAAACGATCATCACTTGTAATTACCTACTAAAAATAAAAACTTACATAAAAAGGCATTTATGAAGTCTGAAAGGATACCAAAGTATTTCTATTAATTATCTTAAAGGGATGGGATGAGGAGAGGTCAGCTTTAATGTTCCTGTATCACCTGCATTTGTGAAACAATCAATTATTATGTGAAAAAATAATACTTCGATTTCAAGAAATATTCTAATAGAAATGTTTTCCTTTTGGGGGTCATATTAATGTAATTTATTTTACATTGATATCTCTGTTATAAATTTAGTATTATTAAATGAAACAAATATAGAAAGAAGGAGGGGATAAAAAAAAGATAGGGTCACAAAATGCTCATTATATGCCAGATTTCCTTTTTTGATAACTAGACTGACAACTTACAACTATGAGAAAGGTACTGATACCTCATTATTCAGATAAGAAAACTGGAGGTCCAAGAAGATTAAGTGATTGACTAAAATCTTACCAATAGGAAGTGGCAGAGCTGGGATTCAAACCATGGTCTGACACCACAAGTTCTCTAGGACTGGTATTTCATCTTACTTCCACAGGAGGCATTAAGAAGTATTGAAATGATGTGAAAATTCCTTCATAAACTCCACTGTATAATATCCAATAGCATATTTTCCTCAAAAAAATTTTGGTTATAGTGAGTACAACCACAGTGATTTGACTAGATCATGGTGATCTGACTGGACCTTTCTAACCTTAAGTCTGTAATTCAACAAATCTCTAGGGTAATGGTTATACGTGATTTTAAAAGTGAAGAACAAAATCTTACAGGGCTAAACCAAGAACAAGTGAATCATTTCATATCAGTAATCTCAAAAATACGGCAAAATTGCAAATGATCTTAGAGGTCTAATACCAATAGGAAAATAGGAAAATACAAAGATATTGAGGTTCTACGTATACACAGCAAATTTGTTTTTATGCCTCCGTTTTGCTTATTACCATTTTACTTTCAATGGCAAAATTTTAGTTTGCAGGGTTTCCATATTAATTGGATAAAAATTATCAATCCAATGTGGCAGATTAGTGAATCTTGCGTATTTTGAGTACTGTATTTCCAAACTCAAATTTATATGTAATTTGATACAAAGTTACAGAGTAACAGTAAACAAATAGGTTCATTATTAACTAGATATATCACAAATAATTTTAACTTTCACTGTCTTATTTTCTTCATCTGTAAAATGGAGATAAAAATTCCGGCCTACACTGAAATTTTAAGAATTAAAATATGTGACAGAAATATAAGATCTCATTATGACATAAACAATAAGTAACTTTTAGTTGTATGGTCTTAAAATTTTAAAAACCAGATCATTATTTTTCCCATTATTTAAATGCACACATAAAGAAATTCAGAGTCTGGTTCTTTAAAGGGCAGAATTTGCAAAAGATAGTAAATTTAGATATCTATGACTTGACATACTTCCCAAGCCCAAAATTTATTCAAAATTTCTCACAAACAGAATTGTACTTATTCTGCCATATTTTAAATGGTCAAAAATGTATATACTCCTTACCTATACTACTTATCCCTTTAAATTACCTAAATTACTTATCCCCATTGCACTGAAGTTTCTACTTAATTTTAATACAATCTACTGAATAATTTGAAGGGCCTTCAGAAAAACTTTTGATAAAGGTAATTATTTTTAAAAAATCAAAAACAACATTATGTCCAAGAAAGCTGGGAGATGAATTCAAAGTTAAGCATTTTATCACAAAAGAGCAATATTGCTTACAATTTGTTTTTGATGGCTTTCTTGCCAAGACTATATAGAATCTTGAAGCTTTTCTATCAAAACATGTACTTTTTCTAAATATAAAAATACTGTTTTCAGTTCTTAATTATTTACTTTACAAAACCATTTTTGGCCATACCAAGTATATTTAGCATTACTATTCCTAACGAAGTATATATAATTACTACTCACATTCATAAATCTGTCAAACTATATACTATCTTTTTTTAAAAACTCTCATTAATTTTGACAAACTTCAGAAAAGTTAGTAAGATAGATTCTATGTAGATAATTTCAATAGCAAAAAGATTTTTATAAAAGTTGAAAACAGAAATTTATAAAGTAAAGGGTCTGTCAGAATTATAAGCCCACCAGCAAGAGACTATATAACAAAAGTAGCAGTCTTTCACTGTACAATTACTAATCCTACTAATATAGTACACTAAAAATGACAATTGAGATATATGCCAACCTAAACTGCCACATATGACATTTCTAGTTCATTATCACAGTTTGTGTTTTCATACTCAAAGCCATCCTAGCTTTTAAACAAGAAGTCAAATACACCAGGGTGGCTAAAAACATGATAAAGTTTTGAGAGCAGCATACCTTTCCTTGAACAGAACAGGTACACACTTCAGTATAATCAGTTTAAAATACACTGTAAAGAAATGGCTAGAAATTTTCAGTTGAGAATATGTGTTTAAGTACAAAATACAATATCAGTTTAAAGGCAGAATTTGTAAAATATGTTAAATTTAAATAACTGTTATTTTGAAGCAATTCGTAAACTCAAAGTTTCTTCAAAATTCCCCCCCCCCAAAATTGTATTTGCTCTGCAAAACATGTATGCAGTCCCTATTTGTATTATTCACCACATTAAAAAGAAGTCATGAAATCATACCATGATATAGATATAAATTTTAAGGCAATGAGATTTTCCTTATGCTTCCTTTTTGAGTTCAACCTTGAGATATACAACTAGTATTACTGAATTATGAATAGCACTTAAATAAAGATTACACAGTGAATATTTTTATTTTAAATCCCCATCTGGCGTTTAATGTTACTTCAGCTGTTCAATTTTGTAATGTTTCTCTACACAAGTAGCCAATAATTTCACAAATCAGTATAAAATGCTAGATTTTTCATCTTATTTTCCAAATGAAAAAACAGTACCATATTTTTCAGTTATTTTATTAATTCATCCGAATTTTATGAGTTATCAATTAAGATTGATTCTTACATTAGTGACAGAAAATCCTGCAGAATCTCAATAATCAAGCAAAATTCCGAACAAAATAATTATATAAACAGAGAATCCATTAAGCAATGAATAGTAAGTTTCTATTTTCTTTTTCATTGACATAAACATACCAATGCTTCTACAATATACCAAAGGATTTAGTATTTGAATGGCATCAAATTCACACTTGAAAAAAAGTATGTGTGTATACACACACACACACACACATTGTGTAAATCAATAATTTTCATCAAATTAAAATTGAGTGTATCTTTTCATATGCCAAGGAAGCTAGAAAGGCCTACATATTCAGGGAATGTAAGAAATGAAAAAAATTTTATCAGATATATGATTCTCAAGTGCTGTGAATCAAAAGCAAACTAGCAAAAGATATGCTTTCCTTCATACAGCAAAAATTTTTCATTGGTATTTGTCCTTCACTAGGTTCCCACATTTTTTTTCTTCCACACTTGGTGCATAATTGCTTTAAACACATCTCTTACATTTCCTAATATCTTTCTTCTGTATTCCTAGTTGCCTCACCTTTTGTCTTTTCCTTTCTAATAAACTAAGTCTTTCTTTGATTCTATTTATATTTCCTAAGCAATAAGCTAGGCTCTTCAATCTAATATTTAATTCTGCTTTTAAACTGGGGCAATCCTTCCTTCAGAGTACAAGTATCACTATTTATATTTCCATGGATATTTTAATTACAGTACCACTGTCAGTCATTTTATAGATATAACAGATGCATATTTTTAAAATAATTCTTGCTAATGATGATCTCCAAGATGATTATTTTTCAATCAGGCTTTTTTCTTTTTCATATGTAATACACTGTCTCTTATCTGTACAAATATCCATAGTGTCTCTCCCAGACGCTCCCCCCACTTTCCCAACAGCAATATCCACTTTTTATCCAAGAAATACCAAACTACTTTTGGACCCTTGAATATACCAGAATATTTTTCATATCTCCAAGTCTAAATACTTTGTTTCCATGCTTTAAATGACCTTCCACTCTTGTCCACCAAGCAAGTTAAAAGTCAACCCTTTAAGCCCTGTCACCTCCTCTTTAAAATGTTCTCTGAAGTCTAAACTCCTCTCCCAAGACCCTGCCACTGACAGAAGTAATTTCAACTTCTAGATATAATTATACAGTTATCAAGCTTTATTATAACCAGATATTCATCTTTTTTGTTTCTTCTTGATCCACTGCTTGAAAGTAAGATCTTCAGGACATTGTGTATTAGTTCTAAACTCAAAGACAGCACAGAAATGTCTATTGAACTGTTAAAATCTGGGCATGTCTGTGGCAGAGACAAGCAGAGAAAACAGCCAGGTAAAAGAACACTATTACAGAGTTACTTTGACCCACTGTTCTTCACCAGCTTATATAAATAAATTAAATAAATAAAATTTATGAAAATGTGGGTGATTAATCATAAGGCATGAATGAGAGTACTTCTGTTAAATCTTAGATGTTTCAATTGGTTTATTGGGGCAAAAATCAAACCATGTTTTTATACAATAAAAACACTAGTATTTTATGCATCTCTCTAAATTTTAAATGTTTACAAAGTTTTTAAAGACTGAAATACCCCAAACTCTATAAATGTCCTAAAATTTAAATTTCAAATATAGTAACACAGACTAACACCTTGATATCCAGGTTAGTCAAACTCAAAGCAAATAAGTTCCACTCTACTACATAGCTGGTATACTTTTTTTTTTTTAAGTAACTAAGAAAATTAAATTGTCCCGCTTCCAAAAGTTACAATGTAATTTCCTCCCACAAAGTCAGCTGTCAACTTTCCCACTATAGGCAGGAAAGAAGATATATTATAAATAAAACATTTAGTAATCATATTTTTAATACTGTCACTTTAGTGGTCAGTAATCTTTGATTTTCAAGGTATCTCAAGAAAAATCACGAGTGGTCTCTGTTCCTTACTGTACATGTGGCCATGTGGCCATAAACAAACTATAACGTGATCTAGCTTTAAAATCTTATAATATAGGTACTTTTAATTACCGTGTTAATAACTAGATCTTAATTAAGCTCATGTTGCTTAAGTCAGAGCATTTTAAGGGTGGTCTTCATTTTAGAAGTAGCTTTGAAGTACTCTCCACAATACTGGCGTTCAATTTCCTTCACACAGGATAGCATGCTAAATAGAAAGCAAAATTCCTCTGTCAGACTCCACCTTTCTTCCTTAATTCCTGGCCAACACCTGTCTTAACATTCCTACGCACTTCGTGTTTGTATGAATTTCTGAATTCATTATTTCACCTATCCAAAAGTATAAATTTTATACACACGTGCATGAGTAAAGACTATCACAAAATATTATCTGTTTTAAAGCGAAAAAGGAAGTCTTCAAAATCATGTTAAGTACTTCTATAATTACGTTAAAAAGTAGTCCTTAAGCCTATAACTCAATGAAAACAACATCAGAATTCTAGTTAACTGAGAAGTGGACTAATTTAATGAAGTGGATAGACAAAAAAGAGAAAATAGTGATGTTTCCAAATTAATAATTATTGTATAATATAGCTACATTTTTACTTACGTTGCCTTACAATTAGCCTCATGCTTCTTTTTTTCATCATAATATTTTATTCTTTTTAAGCCAACTGTTAAGAATACCCAGCTAAATACACCATGCTTAGGAAAGTTTTTATAAAAGTCATAAAAACTTGGAAAACATATATACTCTTGAAATAATTCTTGAAAACAATATTTGACTTTAAAAAGTCTACATATTTCTTTTCTCAAGGTCAATACTCTGTTTAGCCAAAAATAAAAAGTCAAAAAATAGAGCTAAGGAACAATGGAAGCAAGAAAAAGGAAATTAGCAAATAAAGAAAGATAACAAAGCTGCAGAAATCAAATCACCCTAAAAACACTGACATTTTCAAACAGTAAAATTATAGGAAAACAGAAAATAACCAGGCTATATGCTCCAGGCAATATACTCTATCATATCCTTTTTTTTTAAATGTGTGTTAATGACTAAAGAACACCCTGTCTGTGAACCTACAGTGTAGCACATCAACTAAAATAACAAAATCGTAAAATAACTACATAATATAAAAAAGTTTAAACAAAATTTAAGGGGACAATAACAAAGCATAACTTCAGGGTAAAGTAAAGCATGCCTATATTCCTTTAACAAATGAAAGATAATAATTCTAAGTGATAATGACCTAACAGTTGCCTACACCTGGGCTCATAGGAAGCATCTGATAAATACACGATTAACAAGAGAAAAACTTCCAGACAAATTTCACACTAAACAATGAAAGTAGGTTTTTTTTAAAAAAGTACCTCCACGACATTTTAAAGAAATCATAAATTAGTCTTAGAAAAATAAAAACATGAGTTACACATAGAATAATTTAAGACAAAGTATGTGAACGATCTTTTCAAGTAAAGCTCACTTGTCTCTAACACTAATCCTTCAAAAACAGATATTACAGTTCTTGTAAAGCATTTAGCAACATAAAACAAATAAAAAGAAAACATTTACCCCACTAGCTATTATTACGTATTACTGAAATGTACTATACCATTCCTTCTCTTTGGCCTTTCCTCCAAATTACTGGATCTTAAAATAAAGTCACTGCCCAATCTAATTCCTAGAGCAGCAAATTATTAACAATTTAAATGCATATAACCTTCTTCTTTAAGATCAGAATGATTTTTTAAAACTAAATAAACTGAGAATCAGCATTTATTATATCCTAGAAGGAATGCAGGATTTGATATCTTATTTAGTTAATGAACTTGTGTGAAAATTTATACTGTGAATAGAATCATGGGGCCTTCAATGTATAACTATTCCCAAAAATCTACAAAATTGAAAGAAAAGTTATTTCTCAAAAATTCAAAAATTATCCTTAGTTTTTCACAAGGAAATTAGGAAATACTACCACGTAAAATTTAAAAATAACTGAGTTCAGAATAAAATTCATAAAAAATTACAAATATACTGAACATCAGTAAGACATAAAACAGGTCTTGGAAAGAAAAATATAGTATTAATTTCAAGTATCAGTTATTAAATAAAATTAGTTTAAGAATGAACAAAAATGCTTTATTTTCCACACCAAATAATCTTACCTGAATCATTTTGCTGTTAAAAAACTCAAGATACTGATTTCATTTTTCATCTGGTCCTGTCAACGATGCTATGACAGGCCCTGCAGGAAGCAGCAAAAGATCAATGATGGAGTGCATATAGTATGTGTTTTCATGATCAAGATTTGTCATGGAAAAGGATATCCATGTAGTGGTTTGAAACCTAGCAAATACCAAAAATATCTCAAAAAGTTTATCAGTGTATACATAGCATTCCTTTTTTACTTTGTAGATTTAGAATGTTTCTTCTTATTCACTGTCTTCTTCAAAAATTGAAAAATCATGGTAAAGTATATATGTGAAATCTTTAAAGCATTATTTTTATATTGATAAGAATTGATAAGAAAACAATAGTTCGCAATGTCAAAAATAAAAAAGCTGGATTGAAAAATGAAATGATATATATTTAAAAGTTTTGGAATGATTCTCGACCTCTATAGAGAATTGTTTTAATCTTATTTCCTTAATTACTATAATTACCAAGAAATTACCAATTACTCATAATTAATTTTAAAATAAAAATTTTAAAATAAAAATTCTTTTCTTATAAGCAGCAGCTTCAGAATCAAATAGTTATTGCCAATACTGGTAAACATTCCTTCAGGAAAAGTACATAGGTTACCAAAAATATTAGAAAAAAGTATCTGTGCAAACTCCAAAACTTAATTACTATTGGGTAATTAACAAGTTCTACTCAATGAATACCAAAAAATTTAAAGTAGTAAAGCTAATAGAAGAGTCAAAACTACAAAACTGCTTCACAAAGACTCCAAATGTTTTTTGTAATCGAAATTATTTTAAAATAGTATAGCACCTTGCCAGATTTAAAGAATTTTTAGTATTTAGTAATTTTTAGTATAGCACCTTGCCAGATTTAAAGAATTTTTTACCTTAGGAATTGTTTTCCATTCAAATGCCAATCAGTGAATAGGACTGTGATAAGAGACACCTATATTCATTATGAATACTATTAGAACACAGAAAAAACTTCTACATATGTCATAGAAACAATTCTACATTAGAACTTCAAGCATATTGAGAAATTAAAAACAACAGAAACAAATGACAGACTAATTTTTTTGAGTTTTTATTTGACGAAATTTTGATTTACTCATAATAAGATATGGTAAAGAACCACTTCAACAGCACTCCTATATTAAGTTCAAACACCTTAAAAATATTTTTTAGTATGCTATACCTGTCTTGATTGTTGGAACACTTCACAATATTCTGCAAAGTTTCCTCACCAAAGCCCCCAACATGCTAAAAAGATACAACTTAATTTTACATGGTTTACTTCTCCTATAAAAATAAACAAATGTTAATCTAAGATAATAATTTTTAAGAGAACTACAAAGTATTTCCCCTTATTTCCACTCATTCATGCTTTACAAATGTACTTGTGAAATAGGGAAATTTAAATACTTCTAACTTAAGATTATTTTCTTTGTATTTCTCTACTTAAGTCCATCTCCTTTTTATGTACATCTTATCAGATTCATGGAAAAATCATTTTAGTTGCAAGTATATCTATGTTAAAAATAGGGGAAAGCTGATGCCGTATCTTTAAAGAACATGATGAAGAAAATGAAAACTTCAACAACTCAAGCATCAGAAAGTACTGAAAAGTACTGCTTCATTTTTTGCATCCTGCATTTTATACCATGACACTTCAGTCTCTGAGGGTCAGGTTAATTAAACTCCATAGCAGCTGCAGTGCAATATGAGACACACACACTGCTGCAGTTCCCACCAGTCCAGTCCAATTACCTGTAGTATTCCAGCACTGGACAAGTGACAACCAACCTCTTCTCTCTAGTCACTTGTTCCCACTGGTCTACTGATAAATGTTAGAACAAACTAACCTCTTTTTGGAAAAGACTGCAAAGCTGAATGCACCTGCTGCAGGCTGCAATGATGAGTCCCAGAGAGATGTTTGTCAGTTAGATCTCTGCAGATGTTGTTTAACTTTATGCTAGAGCTGTATCCAAAGATGGAAATGAGATGGCAATCAAGCACAAATCTCCCACCCTCATCCCTTGGTTTTATTTTGAAAAGCTACACTTGCTCATAAAAGTTGTGCTTTAAAACATAGCTCTACTAAACTGAAAACAACTAAGACTAAACTATACGGTTTAAAAAAAAAGTTTTAGGTGCTGAATTTTAGTTAACAGATAGTATAACATGTGTTCCATAAATGCCATTTGTGCCATTTAATAATTTTTTTTAAACTTTCTTAAGCCCGAGCAAAACAAAATAAAATAATTATAAAACACACAAGTTTTGGCTGATCGTTGTTAGTGGGGTTTTTAGAGATACTGTATACTCCTCAGCATTTCTAAGACACAGAACGTTTTTCCTCATGGTATATTATACATGAAACATCTTCAATACATAATTATCAAACCAGTTCAACAACTGTGTTCACTATTTTTAAAATATTCCAGAAATTCTTTGCAAAGTTTATTTGCAAAGCAATGTTGTCACATGTATTCCTTTACAATGTCACAAAGTTTAAATGAGCTATTTTTCCAAAATCCAGAAGGCTTCAAGTAGCAAATTTTAAAGTGACATTGTGCTATGTGATTCGTGAAAACACCAACACTATAAATTAATAATTTCCCATAATTTATTAAGTTGATAATAGAAGATAAAACATCAAAATAAAATAAAAAGAATTAAATAAAATGAACAGTTGAGATTTTTAATACTAATTCATCTTTCTGCAAATTCCACACCACAAAATACTTGCATATGTTAAATATAAAAGCTATATATTTTGAAAACTGCAATGTTAACATAGATTGTACTATGTAATGTTTCTTCATATCGTAAGATTTCCTACTGCTTAAAATAAGAGAGTAAAATATTAAAAATAAATTAAAACTAAAAATACAGCAAATTTTCAGAGAAATACTTCTAAGTGAAAGATTATGTTTCTCCTTCAACTGAGGATATAGAGAGACAAAATATAAAGTAACCCATAACAATAGGTAGTATGTTAAACATAAACATAACAACTTTAAGATTTAAGGAAAAACTGTCAGCAACTCTGATCATACTAAAGCAAAGGTATAGCAGAGTATAATGACAACTATCCAATTAAACCCACCCAACAGTGTTGGAAATTATACTACGTTATTTTCTCTACTTATTACAATACTATTTATCGACTAATTTTGCCTTAAAATACATACCAAAAATTTTCTATGATGCTTTGCATCTAAGTTCAAAGAAAAAAGTACAGACTGCAACTTTTAGAAGAAAAGTATTCCCAATGTACTGCCATTATTGTAATATTCTTTCTTCAACAATGTAAACAGAAGTAATGTTTCAAACACCATTATCTCCCCTGATTTTCAAAAAATGATCATTCTTATACAATGACAACCCTAAAGGTTAAATTGGCCACTGAATTTCCCCCATGTTAAAATAAAAGCTGTGTGGGGGCATTTCCTTCACTAAAAGAAAATTTTACTTACATTCTGCTTTCTCAGGATTTAAAAAAAAATTTAATGTATAAATGGTGTGTGATTAAAAATAAAAAAAACACCACCCAAGTTAGACGGTGACAGAAATCAAGATATAATGAATATAGGAATAATACTAGTAAATTAAAATTTTAACTGAAGGCACACAAAAGAAAATAACTTATGTTAAATGTAATCCAGATTTATAATGACAAATATGAAAACAATACAAAATACACACAAATAGATTCCAATATTATAGTGTAAGATTCCTGTTTGACTGATATAATGAATATCTCCAGTACCACGTAATAGAACAAAAATAAGTATACTATGAAGTGTTCTAAAATCTAGAGCACACATGAAAATATTTATGTTATACGTCCTTTATATTATTTCCAGCCAATAATGTATTCAATAAGTTTTACCTACCCAAACCATTCATTAAATAATTTTAACAGATAAAACTAATCTATTAAAAACTAAACACATCTTCAGATGCCAAATAAAAGAAAAAAATAACAGTATCGCCATTCTGAAAATGCATATAGTAATATATTCCCCAAAATGAGAAAGCTGTTTTTTGCTACAAGGCAACTTTATGTAACCTAATTATAAAAAGATATATAAATAAATCAAATTAGGGTCCTATAATCAAGTAAGAAAAAAAGATAAATTCCTAAACGATCAGTAATAAGTTGGTATTACACAAAATTAGATTTAAAAAACAGATAAATGAATTACACAGCACAGCAAAAAGTAAAATAAATCTACTTGTAGATCATTTTTCTGTAATTACAGTAATTGAAAAATGCACTTTACAATTCCTCATCACACAATTTTCCCAAGTTATTTTATTTAATATATAACATGTCGAAATATACAATGCAATATCAAGCTGTACCAATTCTAAATTCATATCAATTAATATGCCAAAATGTTTTCTTCATTTCAACCAAAAATTTTAAAAATTACTCAGAAAGGGAGGGTTGCTTAAAATTTAAGATTTTAAAGATATAACCTGAGCAAAAAAAGGAAGACAAATATGAGAAGACTATATTGGCTATAACATACCTACCATTTGAATTGAAATTTATTAAAATGTCCCCAAAGGGTGTGTTTGTATTCTGTGTTATACATCCAGAAGAAAGTTTTCGCAAAACACTAGTATTTTATTTAACTAAATCTTATGAACACAATTACATTCTGTGTCAAAACTTCAGTAATTAGAGAAAATCCGATAGGTTACAACTAAAGTATACTTCTTCCCAAATACACTCTTACAAAAAAAATGCCTCATGAAATAAACATCACGCATATTTATTCTAATAGAATATGACAGTCATGAATATATCTATTTATCTGAAAGACACAAAAATGGGCTTCTGAATTATTGCATAAAATCCTACAAGAAATTTTTTATAACTCAGTGATATGAATCACAGCTTTATAATTTAGCTCCTCTGAAATGTACGAGGTAAGTATGCCTTATGTTTATCTAAGTAAGAGAAGTTGAAAGGAGCTCAGTGCAGAATACCAGGACCTTAGATAATCGCACAGGCTTGTGGTCAAGTGTGAACAAAAAGACTATCAAAATTGAAGTCTATCTGAAAAATAGAGATTATCTGCCCAAATAGGTAATAATCTAGTTAAAATCATATTTTAATACAAACTGTTCAGAATTCTTAAAGCTTCTTATACACTGCAAGGTTTTATTTTATCCTTAAAATTGATTCCATAGTGTTTCCACCTGTTACAGGCAAAGTATAAGCCTTCTTTTATCCGACATTTCAACTAACATTTGATCAGGTTACGTCACTACACACACAAAATATTATTCAATGCGTTCCAGCTTTCCATTTTTTTCCAACGGATATTCTTGCTTTATACAAATAACATGCCTCCGAACTATAAATAAGCAATGTCAATGTAATAAGAAAAAAATGCACAACCAAGTGGATTAAAAACAAAAGATCTAATTCTTAGTGCACCCTTTCCAACCCACTGAAAATAAACTATATTCAAATAAAAAGGCATTTAATTTACTATTTGGAATATCCTTGATAAACACCAATTTTCTGTAACATCACTGCACATCTGATACCACCTCATGTATAATGCAAAAAAGCTATTTCATTTTCATCTATTGACAGTGAATTTAATTTACCATTGCAGCTCTTTTCCTAGAATTATCACATTATTAATTCTGCAATCAAGCTCTTTTGAGTGCTTTTATTTGTACTAAGGGTTTTCACAGTCCCACACTGATCTTTTTTCATCATAATATACCTTTTAAACATATGAATGTGAATTTGTTAGCAAACTTTCATAATGCATAAGGAAAGTTTCAGAGACAAGGAAAGCCATCTACAAAACTACACTCAGAAAACAAACTTTAGAGATACCTCATATCTAATGATTAAATTTTAGTTTAACAAATGTAATGTTTACCAAAAATAGTACATTTAATTTATATAACTAAGTGATAGTTTCAACCATTCTAAAACCTTCTTATCCAGTATAATGGTCCATTTCTACTATCAAGTGATTGGCTATGAAAAAGAAGTCCTCCAAATGTTCTGCTTACATTCATGCCAGATGTCTTTGCTGTATTAAAGAACTCTTACTGAAATGGATCACTGAAAGCAAATCAGCTTTTCTTTTCTACCAGGAAAAAAAAAAAATAAGCAGTATTGGTCCCCTCAGCACTGAATTAATATTTTTTGATAGCTACAAAGATAAAATAACCCCCAAAATGCAGAAAGCTAGATCTAAGAAGAAGAAAATAAACTAAAATGCAAATATTGTATTATCTAGGAGATGCACAATTCAACTGTGGATATTTCTCCATTAAACTTAAAATATGTGTGTTAACTATCAAAATGACTTTAAAAAAAGGAAAGAAAAAGATGAACATGCAGAACTGTAAAACACTTGAAATAAAAAAGCACACTGAAAAGTAAAATAACAAAAAAATCATACCACCTAGGAAACTTGCCATATTCCAGTAGATTACTGTACCATACTAACTGTTAACATATTTTAATCAAATACGGCTCTTAAAACAAATTTTGAGGCATTGCTTTACTTCTTGCACAGTAATAGAGTAGATTTCCTTATCCCAATTACATTAAAACCGCAATATTTTAAAAATCTGAACAGGCAGCACTTGTCCTCTTTACTTCATTCCAAGGCCAACAAACAAAGCAATGAAGCAGAAAGAGGTACATAATGGATTCAGAAGTAAATGGTCCATTCTTTAAGAAGCTTCTCTACCTCCCCCCCTCTGAATTCATTCTAGACTAATTGTCATTACAATGATGTCTGAAAACTTAAGAAGAACCCTATTTCCTGATGCCAGCTGTCCAGGTTTCTACCTTTAAATTTGAGGTTTTTTCCTAATGAGAAGTATTCAAAAATACCCAAAAGAATCATCTTGCAATTGGTCTAAATCACATACATAGTATAAAAATTATAGGAAAAAGACATAATCAACAATAGGAATATTCTGAAAATTTTTCCACAATATACTATAATATAGCAATATATAAATAAAAAGTCTCCACTATTGTTTAAAAATTTCTTTCAAGACAACACACAACACAAGTAGATCTCTTTCTCTCCTTAGGGATTCATCAAACAATCTCTTTACTACTGCACCTACCTGGATAAAAATCTTTGGACTTAGACAGCTTGATGGTGGCTCCAGTTTCTTTTTGCAACTGAACAATTGTCTGTCCTCCCTTCCCAATTATAGATCCAGCAGCATAACTGGGTATGAGAACTTTTAGAAAATACTGGCCGTCTTCTGAAAAATGCAAAGAAATATATTTGGTTAACATGGTATTTTTAAACTTTGTATCCCCTCTCCACCCTCAAGAGAGAAAAACTGCAACTAAAGCATTGGGCACACAGCTGCAGGAAATAAGGAGTTAAAATTTTTTAAGAAGTAAAATAAGCCAATTACACTGAAAAATAAATATGTGCAAAATGTTTCCCATTTTGTAGAATTTATACTTTCAAACATGATATTAAAATCTAAACATGTTTTACTATTTTGCAGCACTGTACAAACTGATGACTAAATTCCAGTTGTTATTCCAAACATGGAAGTCTTCCAATTCTATCTGTGGTTACTATGGCAAAATGAAATGAACTGACCCTTTAACAAAACTTCAGGGATTTATAAGATGACAAATCTTCACTTAACATACTGAAGAAGGAAAAAAAAAAAAATCCCAGAACTGTAAGTAGTGATGAGCTATATTTGCTTGTGATTAGCAAACACATAAGGACTACAATTAGCCATTGCTTGTATCTTTAAGTACGCAAAACAACCATGCTCCCACCATATAATTCACCCAATCTGTACGGTATTTTCCAAGCCTTCAATAACTGCCAGGAGACAACTGAATGTAGTGGACTGGCAAATCTAACTAATCCTGGTGTATTTCTTTAGCACTTCTTAGTCTACCATGATCTCGTTTAAGCTCATTAATTAAAAGGACCTTAAAAGAATCTTGACAATACTAAAAAGCTTAGAAGTCATTTATATTAGACTTAAAAGTGACCAAACAGATAATGTTCCTTCTCCAAAATAACCACAATTTTTAAAACGCAGAGGGGGTCGATGAACCAAGAAAAAGAAAATGAAATGTTTCAGAAAATAAAGCCAACTCCATAAACTTTAATTTCCGTCCACCTGATCATGTTTTAAATACGAAACACTCCAGAAAATACAGCTTTCTAATGTGAATGAGTGTTCCGAATTTTGCAGTGTGCCACTCACAAGACCCCCATCCGTCTCTTATGTATATGCTAGAGATAAATTCACCTCTGCTTCGATGCATTGGGTGCATTGTTAAGATGACTCCAGTACAAATGAAGAAGCGATACCGGTCCCGTTATAACTCATCTTCCAAGGAAGCGCAGGATGTTAACTAACAAGTCACCGAACCAGACACCCCCACCCTCATATGCACACCCCTGAAAACAAATCAATGAGATATTTGCACCGACAATATAAGTGAGGTAAGGGCATGCACTCATCAAGATTTTGCATACTACTTGTAGCCCGAAGCAAGGAGATGGAGAGAGGAAAAACTCTCAGGCGCCCCAATCATTTACAATCCGCTACCCAAGTGCCATTTATTTATTTATTTTATCAGACTGTTAAATGCAGCGCGCATCTTTGGGCGGCCATCACCTCACTCGGGGGTCATCCTCCTCCTCCTTAACGGACTGTTGCCCAGGTCTAGAATATTTAAATGGTCCGCCTCTCGACCGATTAAATGGAAAGATAGATCTATTCCGAAAAACTGGTCGCCATTTTGATGAATGATAAACACAGAAATGGAAATGTGTTGGGGACGGCGAGGAGCGGGGCAGGTGCAGGGGAGGGGGCGCAGGGCAGGGGCGCGCGAGCAGCCGGGTTCGGGCTGGAGGTGTCCGGGCCGCGAGAGGGAGGGCGGGCGGCGGGAGGGAGGGAGGCAGGGGCGGGCGGCGGGGGTTGGGGCCAGCGGGGAGGTGGAAGCGATACCCACCGCCCGTATTGGTCCTCTTGGTGCTGCCGGCTTCAGGGGGGGCTTCCAGCGGCCTTTTCCGCGAGTCCGGCGGGTCCAGGTCTATGGGAACCCCAGTGTGGGTCCCGTTCTGCTGGATGGGAGCTGCCGCCATCATGTTTGCAGTTCCTGCCGCTGCTACCGGGAGAAGGTTCTCCCTTTTGTTTTGGCTGTTTCTTTTCTTTTTTTCTTTTTTTTTTTTTTTTGCGTTTGGGGTTTCTTAAGGGTTGTTTTTGTTTTTGTTTTTGTTTTAATCGGATCAGTAGAAATCTCTTTAAGAAAAAAAGCAATGTTGCTGGTTTGTTCTCACTGGGGAGGGGGCAGGGCTGAGGAGCAGCTGCAGTGCAGTGTCAGAAAGGAGACAGGGGAATGGAGGGGGTGTGAGACACGGAGGGTGAAAGAAGGAGAAGAAAGGAGAGAGGGGGAGAGAGTGGAGAAGGGAGAGGGGCGAGTGAATGAGCGGGAGGAGGGGAGCGGGGAGGACGGGCAGAGGGAGTGGGAGAGCGCGAGGGCTGGCGGGGCGCGGGGAGAAGCCGAGGAGGAGGGGAGAGTGAGGGAAAGAGTGAATGAGCAGGAGGAGGGGAATGAGGTGGATGCCGAGAGAGGAGCGAGCGGCGGAGGAGGGCAGGAGCCGGGAAGGAGCGCGGCGGTCCCCGCGCCGCGCTAGCGCTGCGCTCGCTCCCGCTGCTGGTGCTGCCGCCGCCGCCGCTGCCGGAGCGGTTCTGCCGTTGCCTGGGCTGCTCGGCGCTGCTGCTGCTGCCGCCCGGTCTCGCTCATTATTTCTCCCGCTTGTGGGGGGGCTGGCGGGGAGGGAGGGGGATGGCTGCGAGGGGAGGGTAGAGAGGGGTTGAGTTCGCAGACTCCCACACACTTCGCGCTCGGGTCCCTGCCTCTCAGCAGCGCCGCCGCCGCCGCCGCCTCCCAGCGCCGATGCCTCAGCCTGCGGGACGGCGTGGAGGGGGGGGCCGGAGGGGGCGGCCGCTGAAGCGGGGGCGCTGTGTGAGTGTGTGTGCGCGTGCGTGTGCGCGCGCGGAAAAAGCGCGTGCGCGGAGGCGCGCGCTGGCGGCGGGGGCGGGGGCCCGGGTGCTCCTGTGGGAAGGGAGGGGTGAGAGGTCGCCGGTCCCCGGCAACACGGCTCAGGCAAACGTAAGTGGCTTGTAGCAGAAACCAAGGGGTCCACGAAACCGCTAGGCTGGAAGGCGGGAAGGAGCGATTAATGACAGCCTTGCCAGCCAATAAAATGGAAATGTGAGAAAGGTTCTTTAGGCCCCTTCCCAATCAGGAAACTTAAGTGATGAGAGAGGGAGCGAGGGGGTGGGGTGTGATCTTGGTCCGGCTGGGACTGGAGCGGCGACAATTTTGGCTAGTCTGAGAAGGGCATTCGAGTGACCGTTGACAACGGGTGGGACAGCGTCAGGGCTGGGGGAAGAACCAGAACTTTACGCTTCCAGGACTTCTAGCTAGGTGCATTAGTTTTTAAGAGTTAGGTAAAAGACCTTAATTAGTTCGCATTTCACCAATGGGCACTTTTCTACGGGGCGATTTCATCAGAGGAGGATTTGTTAATCGTGCTGTGTGACACCGTTAAGGGACTTACAGTGTCGTCACTCGCCGCCTTAAATCCTTTCGGGAACAAGCCAGGTTATAAATAAATAGAACTAGGTGTGGGTCTCCCCTTCACAAGGCGCTGGGCAGTCAGGCTAAAGACAGGCAACAGCTGAGTGTGTATACCAAACTAAATATTGAACGAGATATGAGTGTTGAATTAAAATTCACTGCAATGTACACAGTTTGTGATTATACGGATCTTGTATGTATCATGAACCTGAACCTCAACCCTGCACTAGAAAAAATATTGTAGCTGGAATAGACTCTGAAAGGACCTTAGAGATTATCTAAATCAAGTCCCTCATTTTACAGATGAGTAAACTGACTCACTGAAGTATTTTGCTGAAGGTCATCCATCAAGTTAGTAGTTTAATTAACTCAGTGTGCTAGGAAGCAGGGGTAGTGGAAAAGTATGGGTTTTGGAGTCCTAAATCTTGGTTTCACGTCCTTGCAGGCTGTTCTAAAAGTATGTCTTGGCCAAATCCGTTAACGTGTTGTCATTTGTTAAGAGCTTCCCATGTGGGAAGCACTTTATATGCTATGTCCATTGCATGCAGTGTTTCGTGTAGTTACTACTATCCCTATTTTATGAGGCAGTTTAAGTTTAAAGATATTAGTAATTTACCCAAAGTCATTGTAGTAATAATTCAAACTCAGTACTTCTTGGCTCCAAAGTCTGTCTGCTTGAATATTGCAATAAACTAGAGTGTCAGGTTTTATCCCAGTTAAGACAGGGATTGCAACTCCAACTTCCACAATTCTTAGGAGTCAAATGAAGTAATATATGTGGCAGTGTGTTCCAAACTGTAAAAAGGTATAAACACATTCACCAGTATTTAGAATATACTCCTTCCTTATACATTCCATTACAGGACTTCAACCTGAAAGATCGCTTTCATACTAAGCTAGCAAAGGAACGGACTCCACTGTAATTATGAGAGCATGGTATTCTAATGAAAAATAAATGCATATCTGAGGCAATAACCAGAGAATATAATAAGATTTAATTTCTGATAGATTGAAAAAGGAATACAAAAGAATACTAACCCTACTCATAGCATTCTTTATTGGAAGAGGCATCTATGAGCAAGTGGGATTTCTGGTGCTTTTTAAGCAATGAAAGATAGATGACAATTTACTGAACGAAGAAGAGAATAACGTTGAGTTTGGGACTAAAGTTCATCTGCGGTATGAAAAACACATTTACCACAGTCATGGAAGAAGATATGCTGAAAGCTGGAAGAAAGGGAAAGCAGGTAAGTTAGTGCATATTGGTAAAGGTCTATGAACCAAAGTCCAGAATTTTGATCTGATGTATAATGTAATAGGAAACCACGATATTGCCTTTATGATCAAAATAAAGAGGGTTTATACACAGAACAGAGTAACAAATTGAACTATGATGAGGAATAAATAGGGTTTGGAATAAGTATGTGGTAGTCAAGATAGTAAAAGTCTGGTGCCAGACATGATGCAATCAAAGTGCTCTGTGAAGTGTAGAAAAATATGTTATGATGTTTTTAAAGGAAAAATTAGAAAAGGTGGGTATTTGGCACCAGGCAGTTTTGAAACAGTACAAGATGGGACAAACATAATTGAAAGACAAAGATAATTCAAAGATATATTACATTAAAACTTGGGCAAAGTATTCAGTAGAATGTAATATTGAATTGGAAAACCTGACTTAAGAAATTTCTAAAAATAAAATATTTCTTAAATAGTTTAGAGAATATTTGTCATTAACATGTGTAATAAGTTAAATTGAAAATGAGCCTGCTAAGTTCAATTGCTTTATAGGTACATGCTTATTGAAGTAGAGTCACACTGTATTCTTATGGTATTTTTTGACCCTTTCTTATTTCTTTCTGCTGACTTAATATTTAAATACTACCTACCACTTCATGGAGCCCTAAAGCAAAAAATATGATTTTTAATGTGAACAGAATGTTTAATAGTAACCTAGCTATGATACGCCAGGAATAACAGAGACTATTTCAAGACCTGGTCAGACATCTATGGATCAGTCAGCTACAAATTGATTCAATCAATGAAGGTTATCAGATAGTATATTCTAATTAATCTTCTATTCTTTAGCATATTTTGTTTTTGTAAATTATACTTCTGCATTATTCTTTTTGCATATACCTCTACAATTCTGATTAGACATGAAATAAACATTTCACGTATTATTTTCTGCATTTTGTACCAGCTAAAAAAATTAAAGAAATGAAAAGTATAGCAGCTCCCAGTTTATTAATATTAAGTATGATATTTCTCTACAGAGAAATAAAATTTTATTTTTTAATTAACCAAGCAATTGAGCACTGCTAATTTAATATTTTTTAGCACCTTAAAACATAATAGAACTTTTGTGCTTTTCATTGCTAATTAGTTGAATTATGAACACAAGCAACTACGATAGAAAATGATATTAATATAAAGAACAAAATCCCCAGTCTTTAATTGGCCTTAGGGTTCTTTTCCTTTTGTTTCAGGCTAACATGGACATCTATAATTTATTTTCAATAACAATGGGTTGGCTTTCAAGAGAAAGCACAGATAGTTGATATCCACAGATATTCCTAAACCCATTTGTTTCCATGCTCCTGCCTTTCCTACAATCAATCTTGTTATTAAGAAACATAAATGCTCTCTCTACCTGAATGTCTCTTCAGCCGATGCTTTGGTAAAATATTTTCTGAATTTATGTCCCACCAGAAGCAGACCCTGAGTTAAAGATTCAAGTGCAAGCAGTCTATTTTGGTTTTGGTTTTGGTTTTGCTTTTGTTTTTGCTTTTGTTTTTGTTTTTTATTTCAGGAAACAGTAGGAACATGAGAAAGTGAGACAGGAAAGAGAAGGAAGGCAAGAAAAGGTGAATTGACAAGCACATTATCACTAAAAGTAAACAGAGCTTGATGTCACTGGGATTTCCTAGGAACCAGCTAAAACATTAGCCTCAGAAATATGAGAAAGCTTTTATATTTATATATATATATATATATGTGTGTATGTATATATATATGTGTATGTATGTATGTATATGTATGTATATGTATATGTATATATGTATGTATGTATGTATATATATGTATGTATATATGTATATATCTATGTATATCAACTCCCTTCAGCCATTTGTTGATCTCTATTTCTAGGGGCATTAATTCAATACATGCTAGCCAGTCTTCCAAATGCCAGCACCTCATCTTTTTCTGAGGACTTTCTCTTTCGGCTGGAGTCCGATCTGCCCTTATGCAGGCTGGAAATGCTAGGAAATTAACATCCCGTGGTAAAACAACACCCACCGTTATGGAAAATTAGGCCAGGGTGCACTGAAATGGTAGGGCAAGGAGATATGGGTGAGGCACTACCAGTTTTTTACAAGTATCAACATACATTTAGGAAAAAGGAAGATGAGAAACCTGTTACTACAAGGTATTGTTGGGAATCAAATAGTAATGATTATGAAAGAATTTGGAAAGCTTAATGTACTAATAAAATGAAGGGTTTGTAATATCCACAATCTAAATAATATAACTAAGCCTTGACTGTAAAACTAGTAAAATGGCTGAATACATTTTTAGATTTTTAAGACACAAGGCAAGAAGAATCAATGTATGTATTCCGATTTTTTTCATTCAATGTAGCACAAAGGAAAAAGGGGCAAATATACCAAAGAATCACCTATCCCAGGTCTTTTATAACAAGTTCTATATACATTTTGATTAGAAAGACTTTTCTAACATTGCACTATTAGAAAAATTATTTACTGAACTTTATTCTCACAAAAATTCAAACAGCTTTTATGTTTATGTATTTAATAATATAAATTCATTGTTGGTGGATAAGTATATGAAACAATCTATGAAAGCTCACGCTAATTTATATAGAGACATAAATGTGTTCTTATTATTACCCCAAAGTCTCCAAACCTCAGTATTCCATTTGCAAATATTTTATTCTGATAGATAAAGAGATATGTTAGTGTTAGAAAGAATCGTAAATTTTTTGCAACTGAATATGTTTTCTTGGTTTCTAACTGATAATTAATTTTTTTCAAGCATTTTTCTAAATTTTTGAAATACGTCTTTCTGCACTTACCTTAAAGACAAAAAATCTGAATTAAGACTTTCCTAATACAATAAAATAGAACATGTGATTATTGTACTATGATTATTTAACCATTAGGGGAAGCTGGGGGATGGGTACAGAGGAACTTCTTCTATCTCGGCAACTCTTATTTAAGTCTAAAAATATTTCAAAATAAACAGTTAATAAAAAGAACCTTGAACTGATGATTTAGTTCTGATTCTGCCACCTACTAACTTTGTGATCTAAAGTAACTCATTAACTGCTCTGAGCTTCAGTTTCTTTATTTATAAAATAGGAGAATGCGTAGATAGATGCTGTATAAGTTTTTTTAATCTCTAAAAACAATTTTTTATATCAGTATATTTGCAACCATTTGTAGAATCTAATAAAGAAAATTATCAAAGTCAAAGTGTAGGCTATTGACCTTAACATGTCTTTTTAAATGAGTTAACAGTACACATTTTGAAGATATGCTATTAGTAAATGAAAAATAATAGACAAACAAGACAATATCAAAACAAGATTGATATTGTAAAGAGTATACTTATTCTTTATATTTTTGTATTTTAAAAACAATAATTCTCTCATTAAAATATTGGAGCCACAGTTCAAAATGTGAGAGTTTCATCTTTTAACCTATTTAGATGTGAAAAGTTGCAGGAGTGGAAACAAAGGATAAAGATGTTAAGATACCGCAAAAAAAGAGAAAAGAAAGAAAAACATCTTAAAAGAAAAAAAGAACGACAAAAGTAGACTAACGAAGCAATAATTGACTGTTATTCACATGTTATGTCAACAAAGTTTGTCAACAGACAAGTATCTGTCTATCACATTCATAAAATACTTTCAATCACACATACTTTATTCTGATAAAGTCTAGAGGGACTCCAAGTTTCCATTTGCCCAAGATGGATCTGGCTTATGCCTGATGTCCCAGATCAATTGTTAATGATCTCAAAATTGTCCCAATTTGGATAATAAATTGTATTTATTACCCTAATAATACTCTAGAGCTATGACTTTTTTGTTTTCTGCCAATTATAAACCGTAAGATCTTTTTGATTCATCAGATTATATAGCAATTTCTTCAAGTGTGAAATACTATAAATTTTATTATAGTTCACTCTCACACCATCATTGTTATGTAATAAATTAGTACTTCCTCACATCTACCCTCCATGATGTTTTGTTCCCTACCTATACTTTTCTTAGCTAGAGCTAAAACGAGGGATCAAAAACAGGTAGAAAGTGGTAGATTAGAATTGTAAAATATATCTTTTTACATTTTAACAGGGAAATAATCATTTTAACAGGGTGACTTCATTAAGTACTGTATGTAGCAAGATGAAGTGAATCAAAGAAATAATAAATGAGCCATTATAAATATTATGAAATACAGCTTCAAATGATAAACAGTAGATTCACAGGTAACATCAGGGAGTAAGTTACATTATGGATTATTTAGATTTCCCATCTGTTTATTTCCTACTGCTCAGAGCCTTACTCCTTGACTTCCAGAGAAGCTTTTTTTTTTTTTTTTTTTCTTTTTTTCGTGACCGGCACTCAGTCATTGAGTGCACCAGCCATTCCTATATAGGATCCGAACCTGCAGCAGGAGCGTCGCTGTGCTCCCAACGCCGCACTCTCCCGAGTGCGCCACGGGCTCGGCCCCAGAGAAGCTTTTGATGTCTCTGGTCAAGTCTTCTTTCTAATGTGGTTTTCTATTAATACTGTTAATTATAGGTCAAATAATCAAAAGATCTGTTTTTGTAACAATGTTACTTATATTTATAAGCATAAGAAGAAACTGGCATCCTTATATATTAAAAAAATATATGTACAAGGGACTGGGTATAACTGTTCAGTCTAATGTCTGTAGTGGGGATAGAAAAATTAGCAAATGCATACAGTCCACCTTTATTTAGTCTTTTCTACTCAAGTGTGGGCTTTTTTAAAAAACTTTTATGTTACCTTCCCATTATGGAAAATTTGAAACATACTCATAAAAACGTGCAATACTGTAATGATTCCCAGGTACCATACACCCATCTTCAGAACTATCAATTGACCAATCTTGTTTCAATTGTAACCCCTTCTCTCAGGATAATTTTGAAGCAGATTCTATCATATCATTTTTGTTCTGAAAATATTCTAGACTTTTGAAAAATATCCAAAATACTATTTTACTCACACATTGAAAACAATTAACAAAAACTCCTTGGTATCGCTGAATATCTGGTCTGTGTTTAAATTTTCTTGATGGTCTTGTAAAGTGATTTGATGTTTTGTTCAAACCTCTACTCAAATAAAATACATACATTGCAAATGGCTGATGTGTCTCAAATTTCTTTTAATCTGTATCAGTCAGGTTTCAACCAGAGAAACAACAGTAGGATATATATTTTTATCTTTATGTTTAAGTATAGCTATATAGTGATAGCAATATTAAGGGAATTGGCCTGCACAATTGTGGATATGGGCTAAGCAATCCAGAGTCAGGAAGGAATGATAGAGGGGCAAGGGACAGCAATTGCAGGCTCAGTTGTGCTTGGAGTTGCTGAATATCAGGGAGAATCTAGTCACTTTGATGACTTCGCCCTTCCTTAAATACCTTTCTCAAGGTCCCCTTCTTGGAGGTTAGTTCAAAATTTGATTTAGGAGATGAATCTCTGTTTTGGTGATTCAAGTCAGATTTCTGGTTACTAGGCCTCGAATTTTCCACTTATACAGGTCAAGTAAGAATTTAGTAGGATTTCCATCTGTGAATTTCACCTTGTTGGATGGATGCTGGATATTTTTTGTGTTCCTATACTCTTGAGCTTGTTCTGGAATGTGGTTATTTGGAAATAGCCTGATATTTTGGGGTCTTGCTCTTAAGCTTTATTAGGTGGGGCCAAATCAACATTTAATCTAGGAATAATTCCATCACTCTATTTGCATGAAACATACAGAATAGGTAAGTCCATAAATACAGAAAACAGATGTGGTTTTCGAGTGCTTGGGGAAGTGTCAAATGGGGAGGGACTGCTTAATGGGTATAAGTCTTCTTTTGGAATGATGAAAATGTCTTGGAACTAGATAGAGGTGATAGTTACACATTATGAACATATTAAGTGCTAATGAATTGTAATATACCTTAAAATGATTAATGGATAATTTTATGTTACATGAATTTTGTCTTAATAAAAAAATACAACCAACCATCCCAAAATATCCTGCATCATGTTTCCAAAATTCTCCAATTATTTCTCTAAAAAGGGATTATGCTGTGATACCAGTATTTCCCAAATAAAAACCTGTTTATAAAGGCTACATTCAATGTCAAATGCATAATTTGTGAACAGAAATATAATATTTAATACCATTTCAAATATTAAATAATATATTTGGCAGGAATAAAAAACTAGATGGAAGTGTGTGTGTGTGTGTGTGTGGGTGGGTGGGTGGGTGGGTAGGTGGGTGTCCACGTGCTGTGTTCTTTCTCCTATCATTGTAGAATGGCCAGATAAACATAATTAACATATTGTCATTGAACATAAAATATGTATCCTAGTGATGTATTAGTACTGAATTTGCTAAAATTCTTTAAAGATTATTCCATTTCTTCACTCATTCCATATCTGAAGAAGAAGGAGAAGGATGAATTAAGGAAGTGAGGAAGATGAAGATAACAGTATAATATACCATTATCATTTTCTGTAAGAGCTTTTATAGCATGAGGCAATTAAGTGTAGTGATTAAATAGACAACCTTGAATGAGATTACCTGGATTTCAATATTGTTTTGTAGTCTCAGTAGCCATGTGACCTTGGACAATTTGCCCACCCCTCTGTGCCTCAGTTTACTCACCTGTAAAATGGGAATAATGGTAACCACCTTTGCTACAGGTGATAAGCTATCTGTCAGAATGTATGCTACCCCTTCCACAATGTGACATTATTACTGAAGGATAACTGCACAGACATATACTAAGTTTCTTAGCTTCCTTTGCATTCAGATACAACTATGAGACTATTTCTCACAAAGGAATGAAAGTTGAATAGTATTCAAGATCCATCGTTTTAACGAAATTAGTGTGCCTTCTCCATGATAATTTTCCCTTCCATCAATTAGCTGGAAATAATATACAATAAGGCTACAAGTCTCTAAATCGTAATACAGAAAAAAGCTACCTATAACCATAAATACCTTCAATGGATTAGTATATGAATGAGGAAGGGAGAATTTCTGCTGTTAAAGCTACTGAAATTTTGGGGACTATTTTGTATAGCAGTGACCATTATCCTAATGCTATATCATGGGCTTATCTTGTAAAAGTGCTTATAACTGAGTATAGTGGATTGAATCATGTTCCCCCCAAATTCACTGAAGCTTGAATTGTGTCCACCAAGTTTTATGTATTAGAAACTTGGCCTCCACTCTGACTAATAATAGGGTGGGAAATTCTATTACGGTAATTGAAAGGTGGAGCCTTGAAGAGGTGATTAGACTGTAGGACCGTGCCATAGTGAATGGATTAAAAATGGTGGCCAGGGCGTAGTTCAGAGGGCTTTAAAAGAAGATAGTGGACAATGTGTCTCTTGCTCTCTCTGCTCCACCATTTTTGCAATGTGATACTCTGCTGTCACTGTTGCCACCACCAAGGCTCTCACCAGATGTGTTCCCTAGACTTTGGACTTCCCAGCTTCAGAAACTAAGCAATAAATTTTGTTTTCTTTATAAATCACCCAGTTCCAGGTAATTTTGTTATAAGCAAGCAACAGAAATGGGCTAATACAGAAAACTGTTACCAGAGAAGTGAGGTATTGCTTATAATGAATTCTCAAACATGTGGAAGCAGCTTTGGAAATAGGTGTTGAGAGGCTGAAGGAATTTGGAGGAACAGGCTAGAAAAAGCCTAGTTGCTGGTGAAAGTTTAGAAGACAAGAGAACCAAGGAAAGTTTGGAATGTTTTAGAGACTGGTTAAATGGTGGTGACCAGAATGCTTATGGAAGTATGGACTATAAAGACTACTCTAAAGAGGTCTCAGATGTAAATGAGAAGAGACTTTTCAGAAACTCAGGCAAAGATCAACCTATGAACTGGCAATGAACTTGGCTGTATTGTGTTCATGCCTTAGGACTTTGTGAAAGTTGGAACTTAAGAGTTGTGAACCAGAGCATTTGGCAGAAGAAATTTCTGAGCAGCAAAACATTCAGAAAGCTACATGGCTACTTGTAACAGCCTGCACTGAGTTACAGCGGCAAAACCATAACATAAAGACAATTTAAAAGGGAAGGCAGGTGTAAAGATTTAGAAAATTTGCAGCCTGGCCATGTGGTAGAGAAACAGAGAGCATGTAATGGTGCAGCCCAGACACCATTAGCTAAGAATACTAGTACAAATGAAAGGGCTTATTAAGAGAAATAATAAAAAGGCCCTGAAGGCATTGCAGAAGACTCTGGGGCCAATTCTTTCATTTCAGGTCCAAAGACCTGTTCCTGGTCTTGGGAAACAGGACTGAGGCACCCTCCGTAGGCTTGCTGCCCAGGGCCACCTCAAGATGCTGCTCCCCATACCAGCACCCCAGCTACTTTGGCTGCTTCAGCTGGGGGCTAAATTGGCCCCAAGTGTGGCTGTATGCACAGCTTTGGAAAATACAAGCTGGAAGCCTTGGTAGAGTCCACATGGTGTTAGGTCAGCAGGCTTGCAGAATGCCAGAGCTGGGAAGGCTTGGGAGCCTCCACCCTGATTTCAAAGGATGTATGGATAAGTCTGGGGGCCCAGGAAGAGATTTGTTCCAGGAGCAGAGTCAATGCAGACAACCTTCGCTAGCAATGTTGAGCAGAAATGTGGAGTCAGAGTTGCAACAGAAAAACCCTGTCAGCACCATGCCTTATGGAGCCATGAGAGCCGGACCAACATGGAGATCCCAGACTTGTAGAGTAGAATGCCATCATGGTAGAGCTAAAGCATCACCTGAGACCAGGAAAGCCAAGAAGCAGAGCTGTCCAAGGACTCAGGGACTCAACCCCTGTACCAGTAGACAGAGGACATAAAACACAAAGTCAAGGTACATGATTCACTAGTTGTAATTGTTAATGCCTGCCCCGCTGGATTTTGGATTTGTTTGGGACTTGTTACACCTTTCTTTTGGCCTATTTCTCCCCTTTGGAATGGGAATATGTACCCTACAGTTTGTCCCACCATTGCATCTTGGAAGTAGGTAACTTGTATTGATTTCACAGATTGGACTTTGAACTTTGGACTTTTCAGTTGAAATTAGTTAAGACTCTGGGGATGAAATTAATGTATTTACATGTGAAAAGGACATGAGTTTTGGGGGACCAGGGGCCGAATGTAGTGGGTTGAGTTATGCCCCCCAAAACTCACTGAAGCTTGAATTGTGTCTCCTGAGTTTTATGTATTAGAAACTTGGCCTCCACTCTGACTGTTAAGAGGGTGGGAAATCCTATTATGGTAATTGAAGGGTGGAGCCTTGAAGAGGTGATTAGATTGTAGGACCATGCAGTAGTGAATGGATTAAAAATGGCGGTCAGGGCATGGTTCAGAGGGCTTTAAAAGAAGAGAGAGGAGAGTCTGTCTCTTTCTCTCTTGCTCTCTCTGCTCCATCATTTTCACAATGTGATACTCTGCTATCACTGTCACCACCACCAAGTCCCTCACCAGAAGTATTACCTGGACTTTGGACTTCCCAGCTTCAGAAACTGTAAGCAATACATTTTGTTTTCTTTATAAATCACCTAATTCCGGGTAATTTTGTTATAAGCAACAGAAACGGACTAATACACTGAGCTTGGCATATTTTAAGTGTCCAATAAATATTAGTTGTTCTGTTTTTGTTGTAACAGAATATATATAACATAAAATTTGCCCTTTTAACAATTTTAAATGTACAGTTCAGTAGCATTATTACGTTCACAGTGTTATGCAAGTATCACCACTCTTTATTTCCAAAACCTTTCATTTCCTCAAACAGGAGCTGTACCCATTAAGAAATAACTCCCAATTTTCTTCCATGCAGCCCATGGGTAACTTCAAATCTACCTGTCTCTATGAACTTGCCTATTCTAGATATTTCATAGAAGTGAAATCATATAATATTTGCAATCTTATGCCCTTTTCAGTAAGTATGATGTTTGCAAATTTCATCCCTATTGTAGCACATATCAGAACTTCATTTTTCTTTATGGTTGAATAATATTTTATCATATGTAATAATACATTTTGTTTATCCATTTATATATGTTGATTGACACTTGGGTTGTCTACCTTTTGGCCATTATGAATAATACTATGGGAAACATTGGTATGCAACTATCTTTTTGAAACCCTGTTTTCAATTCTTTTGGGTATGTACTTAGGAGTAGAATTGCTGGATCATATGGTAATCGTACATTTAACTTTTCCACAGAAGCTGCATCATTTTACATTCCCATCAGCAATGTATAAGAGTTCCACTTTTTCTACATCCTCACCAGCACTTCTTAATTTCCAGTTTTGTTTCTGTGTTTGTTTTTATAGCTATCCTAGTAAGTGTAAAGTGGTATCTCATTGTGGCTTTTGATTTATATTTCCTTAGTTAGTAAAGATGTTGAGCCTGTTTTCATATGCTTATTGGCCATTTATATGTCCTCTTTGGAAAAACATGTCTATTCAAATCCTTTTTCTGTTTCTTAATTGGGTTCATGTTGTTCATGTTGTTGAGTTGTGGGTGTTCTTTATATGTTCTGGATGCTAGTCCCTTATCAAATATATGATTTGCAAGTACTTTTTCCAATTTGTAAGCTGTGTTTTCACTTTCTCAATAATGTCCTTTGACACACAGAAATGTTTAATTTTGATGAAATCCAACTTATCTATTTTTCTTTCGTTGCTTCTGCTTTTGGTGTCATATCTAAAAATCCATTGCCAAATTCAGTATCACAAAGATCTATCTCCATGTGTTCTTATAAGAGCTTTATGGTTTTAGCTCTCATAGTTAGGTCATTAATCCATTTTGAGTTAACTTTTGTATATGGTGTGAGGTGGAGTTCTAACTTTATTCCAGTTGTTCCATCATAGTATTAACTATTCTTATCATGTGTCATGGAAGCTATCAGAAGCCAGAATTTAGTGATTATAACTTCCTGATGACTTGAATATTAGCATACTCACTTTCTAAATTAAAATTTAGGAAGGTTTACTTATTGGTACCAGGAGAGGAAGACAAAGAAGGAGGATAAAGATGAGAAAGAAGATAAGTTTCTCTTTTTTACCTTTAACAGAGTTATCCATATCCATATCAACGGTATGTTCCAGAGCCTCCAAAAATGCCTGGGCACTCACACATTTACTAGGATTATATATATTTTATATCTGCATATATGTAGTTTTATATAACCTCTACATACTCAATTTCTCAGAAATCCTGCTACTACACATAAGAGAAAAGCCTGCCTGTGATGCTAAGGGATAAATATTTTAAGTGTTCCAAACTTTCCCATTCTGCACTTTTACCTCTATGTTCTGTTAACTCTTTCTACAATGCTAAGCCAGAATGAGCGGTACTGCCACCATGCTAAGTTACATGAGCACTCAAATTTGCCTTTTTGCCTTGGCTTTGGTCTAACAAAACATTTTGCCTCTTAAACCTAGATTGGAAAATTTTGAATAGAACTTATTTGGAAACAAGTAAAAACATAAAGCATAGCAAAATAAAAGTTTAATTTGTTCTGTATACTAACAACTGAAATTTATCTATAAATTAACTTAGTCAGTATATGTTTATGGAACACTAAGGCTTGCTTCCTTTGCTTTCTTCAAATATGCCAAGGTGACATGCTTACCGAAGTGTTGTTTGCTAGGGATAGATTTGAGAGATTTCCACAGATGGGTGATAAGTTTCTCAGTTTCATTTCCAGGTTTATTTACAGCTTTCCCTTCCCAACTCCAGTCCCAAGCTAAACAGTTTTTATGCTTTATACCAAACCTGGGAGTCACAGACTTGGTCCCATATTCCATCAACTAATCCCAAAGATTGAATATTTTGTTAACACAAGCCTACACTCCACTCATGACCCAATGATCACGTATTTTTATCTTTCACTTTTTTGGCTTGTCCTTTGTTCAAATCATTTTTACTAACTGGTTATGAAGTTAGTTCTATCTTAAGTAAAAGTGAGTTATTTTAAGTAAATCCATGTATTAGGAGATTATTAAGCTGTTATCTGCTTGGTTTCACCTGAGTATATATTGTACTCTAAGGATGAGAGATATTTTTCCTATCAGAAAGTAGCCAAGCCTTAGTATTCTGAGTCTGAAATTTCTAAAGATTTATATGTTTCAGGTTCCCAATACAAAAATTGCCAGGTAACTGGAGGAAAACCTCTGCTCAAGAGTTTTGGTGAAGAGAGGGACTCATCTGGGGGAAGGAGAGAGATAGTACTATTGGGAATTTAGAAGGGAGAAAATATAAATTGAGAGACAGAGTTATAAAATGTCAGAGTTAATGTGCGTGAAGCTCCCCAAATGGGGAATGGCTGAATGATGCTATTAAAGAACAACCACTTAACTTTGCAGCTAGAGGGCAGTGCTATGGATGTTTGTAGCTGAGCATTCTCTTGGTGAGTAGTGTTACCATGTTAGGCTTAATGGGCCTGTCAGTGGATCAGTGCCCAACACAGGGCAGAAGACTAGCCTCAATAATAGCATTACAGAGCATAAGAAGCAATGGTAAAGATATAACTGCAATAAAGTAAAAATCAGCCTCCACCCTTACCCTAAATTTCTGGACAGGTAGCAACTACACCTCCTCCAGATCCTTGGACTTCTCTAGGGAGGAGAAGAGCTCCATTTCTTAAATACAACAAATACGATTTGTTACAACTTTAGAGAGAGCTGATTTGGAATATGATCTGATTTGTTTTAGAACATAAAGCTTTCAACTTAGAATATGGAGCAAATTTACACTGGCTACATTAATATCCAGTCCTGGCCTCTCAAGCAGCTCTGTGGTTCTGATAAAAAAGGCCATTATTCCCTGCTGGAACCTGTCTGAATCCTGTCAGCTCTTCTGACAGCCAGAAGCAGAGTTTTCATCTTTTACAGTTTCTAAAAATCTTTTTCTATTGAACTGCCCACTAAATTTCTATTTTTTTCTGTCAATGAGAAATCTCCGAATTCTCAGCTTATTGCAAAGCAAAGATGAATGACAGTTTCTGAGTTTAATTACTATTAAGGCTCAGGACACCAGCTCTGTTCAACACCATAGCCTCTTTGAAATTCCTTAAATGTTCACAAATGGTGCTCATCCAGAATTCTTTCACTTTAGGTTGACAACTTGTAAACTGCTTTACTAACACTTTCAATAATACCAAAATATTAGTGGATGTCCACTGAAAATAACAGTAAAGTTATTTAGGTTGAACTCCTACTAAAATTCACTCAGGGATGTCTGTATACCAGTTTTACATTTTATATTTAAACTTACTATATATGCTCCATTTTCTTACATTCTCTCTCTGTAAGTTTTTCTCTCTTTAGTTTTTTGCATTACCTCAGTTTGGAACATTAAATGCTACTTCTTAACTTTATGCTCTTTGGTTTCTCAGTCCTCTCTGTAACTATCTCTGTGATGTTAAACAAGCACTTCACCTTTCTGGATCTTATTCATCTGTAGCATAAAGGATTATATTTTATTAAACTATTTTTCAGAATTCTTATAGTTCTGACTTTCTGTAAGGGCAATTTGAAAATATTGTGAAATATAGGTAAAGAATCAAAAAAATTTCATCTTTAATTATTTCCTGAGGTGTTGAATAGTTAAGTTTAATTTTATTACTTTATGGGAGAATATTCACTTATGGATTCTTAATATATTATCAGTAGTCAAGGGAAGAAGAATAAAGTGCACTGAAATAGATATTACCAAAAATTACATAAGTGCTTAGGTGACTTTACATATTACGTGTGAGCCTGAATGCTTTACATAGATTTAAATATTAAATGTATTCTTTCCTAATGCAGACACTTTTATGTCTCTGAGATTCATACAAAATGAAATTATTTGAAATAATTGCACATCAGAATCAATTAATATAGAGGCCAAATGGTATAATTTGGATCATTCAAATTCTTTTGTCAGTGCCACTTTGAAGTAGGAGTGATTTTGAGGGAGCTTGAAGCCAGGCCTCACTGTGACTTCTGTCACTTATGCTTTACAGGGCTACTTCACTCATTCGTTATTCAGCCTGCCTGCAATTTCAGCCAATTTATTTACTCCCTTTCGTTAGGCCTGTTAATACTGAATGAAAATAAATTTTTCCTCAAGATTTATAACAAAGGTTTTGAATTCCTTGTCATACAAATTTAGCAAATTGTGTTTAAAAGCAAGTATACTGAAATCTGTACACGCTTTTTAGATACTTAAGCTTTCTTTTAAAAAAAGAAAAGATGACCAGTTAGGGGATCCTAACCCTTAACTTGGTGTTGTCAGCACCACACTCTCCCAAGTGAGCAACCGGCCATCCTTATATAGGGATCAGAACCTGTGGCTTTAGTGTTATCAGGACCACACTCTCCCAAGGGAGCCACAGGCTGGCCCTTAGATACTTAAGCTTTCTGAAGTCAGTTAATGTCAAACTTTGACTAGCATAACATCCAAATAAAGACAGGCATGGAGTATTCTTATTCTTTGTAGTACTGAGTGTTTAGAAAATACGGGGGGAAAAGTCCATTAATATGAATAGCAATTAAATGGACATAATATCTTTATTCCTTGTAAGCATCAATACTTAATAATAGAGAAGTTCCTCAAATATCCCACCTTGATGTAAAGAACACTGTTTAGATATCCAAACACTGAAAATAAAAGCTAAACTAGATACATATATATGAATATAATATTTTAGGTTATGGTTTAAAGTGGAATATTTTTTCCAATAAAAATAAATTATTTTTATAAAATAAAAGTAAAGGGTATTTTTAAATACAAATTTACTGTATGAATTTGAATTTACAAAATTTATTTTTAAATTAAAATAATTAAACCATTTGATGATATAAAGATTTGAATTTAGAAGTTGTAAATAACAGCATTAGCATCAGATTTATCCTTTCTTTTTATTTTGGCGATACAGTTTGAAGAAAATCCTGATTTACAAAGACAAGTTCCAACTGATAACAGATTTCTTTTTTTAAAAAAAATACATCTTTTCTACCAATTTTAAAGCCCCTTAATAACATAAAATTTATAATTTTAAAAATTTGTAAGTCAAAAACACCAAAAAAAGTTAATGTAACAACAAAAATGCAAGAATTCTTCATCTCCAATGTATTCAAAATTTGGTGTATGACATATTTTCTTAACATGGCTTTGAAATGATAAAAATGTATTTAAAACTCAAAACTTCAAGTCAAATGTATGGATAATCTCAGAGGCTCTTCTACAAAGTACTAGGAGGCCACACAGTAGTTTGCAAAATATTGTTCAATAACCAGTTAGCATAAGATGAAAATACTTAGAGGATTAGTAAATATTTTACTTTAAAACTGGGGATTACTTTTCTGTTCCTTTTTTTCCTTCCTTCTTAAAATATATTTAATTCTGAAAGGGATATGTAGAACCAATTGAAGCAGGAAATTATCTTGATGCCTCAGCCATATTTGTGCTCTTTCCATTAGGAAGTCACAGATGAATGGCAGAGAAGGAATTAATGTGTTTTGTCATGGAAGCTTCTGTAAGTGAAGAAAATATAGAGACCTTCCGGTATATATTCCAAGCTTTTTGAAGTTGCATTACCCCAAAATTGCAAAATATCTTTTATTTAGTATTACAACACATATTACCCAGCCTTCAAAATAGGCCATTTGGCATAGACATTTAGTTTTTCTGGGTTTCATTGTTTATTCTGTTTTATTTTGTTTGAGAATTTGGTGGAGATGTTGGCGATAATGAGCAATCTTTGCTCCCAGTCATATGTGCAAATATTTTACTATGACATCTTATAAGGGTATTTTTTTCTTGCAGCTTACTTCTGATAAAAATGCCATCAGGAATTGACATTGGTCTGGACAATGTGCTTCCCCAGAAAACATGTTAGATATTTAAGCTCATTTCCTCTATTAGATCATGAAATCCAAGGTAATAGAGCTTGTGTCTGGCTAAGTCATCATTTCATTTTCATTTCTCAGTGTAGTACATGGTCAGAAGATGAGTCTGATAAATATTTGTTAAACGAATCACTACTACTATTTAATGACTATTGATTTCATCTCTAGTGTGTGAGAATTTAGAAGTTTTCATCAATACATTCACTGTAATTAAGACAGATGCAAACTACCCAGAAGTCAAATGTGCAAGGTTTATTCCACATTTAAGCCAGCTACATTATGATGCCTAACATTTATTTTATTATTTTTAGATCCGTGCTTCTCAATATCTCTAAACTAAATCTACACAAACCTCCACATTTGCTGAACTGACATATATAGTGTGATTTACTATGCCATTCTATAGTCCGAATAGAATGAGCAACTATATTCAAACAGGTGCTACTACTCTTGGAATTAAGCAGAATGGAGTTTTAACATATTTTTAAAATAATGTACTTAATACATAATTTATGAAAAGATTCTCAATCTCATGATTTAACAGGAAAATAAAATTAAAACCATAGAGATTGTAGTGGATTGAATTGTGTCCCCCCAAAACTCCCTGAAGCTTGAATTGTGTCCCCCAAGTTTTACGCATTAGAAACTTAGCCCCCACTGTGATTGTTAATAGGGTGGGAAATCCTATTATGGTGATTGAAAAGTGGAGGCTTGAAGAGGTGACTGGGTCATAGGACCCTGTAATAGTGAATGGATTAAAAATGGTGGTCAGGGTGTGGTTCTGAGGGCTTTAAAAGAAGCGAGAAGAGAGTCTCTCTCTCTCTCTGCTCTCTCTGCTTCCACCATCTTGCAGTGTGAGATCCCTGAATCACTGTCACTACCACCACATGGACTTTGGACTTCCCAGCCTCAAAAACTGTAAGCAATAAATTTCATTTTCTTTATAAATTACCCAGTCTCAGGTATTCTGTTATAGCAACACAAAACAGACTAGTGTAGTAATATAGTTTTACCTGTCAGATTTTAAAAATCTAAATATCTAACAATCACAGATTTGGCAGGTATGAAGCAATGGAACTCTCATGCTCTCTGGTGAGTGTGTAAATTGGAGCTATAACTTTGAAAGTAGTTTGTAGTTGTCATTAGTAGACATTGAGTCTGCTCACTGATATTTCTTATTCTTTTCTTCTGGGCATACACTAAAATTGTACCACCCCTTGAAGTTAAGTGTAGCTCTGTGACCCATGCCATTTCTAAGCGGGAGACTTTAATAGCTGGTGAGTGATTGATGAGGTTCTTTGACTTTTCCATGGAGACTGGCAGCATTCTCTGAGAGAAGATAATGTGAAAAAGAGACTCTCCCTACCCAACCCCCTAACGAAGATGAAAACACCATGCACACAACAAACTTTTGATGTTTTAACCACTAAGATTATGGAGGTTGTTCAAGCCCATTTCCATTGCTATCACATTACTAAGCAAAGTTGAACATGCTTGTATTTATTACCCAGCAACTCCATTAGTTGGCATTCGCCCTGGTGACTATGTGCACAAGGAAGCATGTAGAAGAATGTTTACAAGAACATTGTGGTCATAGCAAAAAAATGAAATGAAAAAAAAAAAAAAGAATATACGTAAACTACAAAAGAATAAACTATAGCATATTCATACAGTGGAATACTGGGGAGAAGAGAAAATTAATGAAACATAGCCAAATGCATCAAAAAAGATGAATATCAAAGTATATTCTTTAGGGTAAGAAGCAAGTCAGAATAGACACAATTTATGTTAAATGCAAAGTGTAAAGAGTTGATGGAAACTGTATACTGTAAAAGAATTTATGCATAGGTTGTAAAAATATACAGAAAACTTAGGAAATGATACAAAGTTTAGGGTCATGATTTTCTCTGGATAGTGGAAAAGAAAGAAAAATGTACTCAAGTGGATACAATAAAAGGTTTATAACTGGTAGTGTTTTATTTCTTAACCTGGGTGATGGATATATGGGTGTTCATTTTATTATTATATTGTAATTTGTCCTTACATATTTTATATACTTTTCTCCATGCATCCTGTATTTTTCATAGACAAAAGTATTTTTAAAGCCATCAATAAGAATCTGGACAAACAACAGCTAATAAAATAGACTGAATCATATTTTAGTAAGTGGCCTCTATAACTTCTTAAGAAACGTCTGATTTTGTTGTCCAAGGACACAGATGGAGAAGAAATTGGTAATATCCTAATTCTACTTTGGATTATTTTTGTGAGAAGTTGGGAAATCTACCTATTAGCTCTATTTCCATTTTTTGGTTGATGGAATAGCAGTGTTAATATCAGTTTGAAGATTAATGTTTCCAAACACCTTGCATCTGAAATAGTACTGTATTCTGTATTAAAATGTATTACCATTGAAAATCACATATTAAAAATACACCTTTACTTCTGACTAACGAAAGTTCTTGAATGAATAATGGAAATATTGGCAGTCTATATCATCACTGGCTTGGTTATGAGTGATGATATGAAACATTGATCTTAATGGAAGAGATAAAAAATGATAGCAATTAGATAGTTTTTTTGAAAGCTGAAAGTTCGAACACATACCAAACTATGAAAACACTTTCATAGTGCTTTTTATGTGATGAAAAAATCTGTCACGGGTATACAAATCAATAAGAAGAATGTTTTGCACAGAGTGCAAAAATGCAACTTCTTTCTTAGGATGTTAGCATCGAGTGTCAAAATGCCATACCACTTCACTGGCTTTTGGCGTTAACTTTTGAAGATGACAGGTAGCCCTCCATACAACATTCATTATTCAAAGGGTCATGAAAAAAATATTGTCACTGCCAAGAGCACGCCTAAATTACCAGTATTTTAAAAATCGAACAAGGTGACGTGCAGTGCTTTCTTCAAAGGAAGGTCATTAAGAGAGGATATTAAGCCAGGCCTGAATGAAACAGGGGTTTGAGGACTAATTCCAAAGCGTGTGGCTGCAGATGCAGCAGCTGAGGCAGCATGACAATATCAGGGAAGATCTGAGTTAGCAAGGATGTCTATGTGGTGTAATCTGATCAATAAAAGCACTCTAGTAGTAGTATCTAGAAAATGGCCATATTTAATGTCAAAGAAATCCATGTTTAAACTGAACCTCAGACAAAGCCAGGTATACAGGTATAGATTCTGTCTCTACAAAGAGAACTTGCAAAGAGAACTAGGCAGGTTGGAAGACTAAGTAGAGTTTGCTAGCAGGAAGTTGGAATGTAAACCTGAACCCAAAGCAGGCTACTAATCATAAAGAAAATGTATACAATGTGGCTGTTTGCTCCAGCTGTGTTAACATAAATGTCTAGGGGGTTCACATCATCAGCATTGTATTCATGTTCTAAATCCATCTCAGCTAGGAATGGAAATTTAAATAGTCTTTCAGACTATTCAAAAAGTGTGATTCCAAAAGTTTGTACCACATACAGTTAAATTTTCAGGGTGATAAACTTCTTTACCTAAAATTAGTCAGACCAAAAAGGAAGATCCTGGTTATAAAAATCATCCTGTTCACTAAACTACTTTTATAGATATTTAAAACTCTTGATTCTACTTGCTGCTTCCTGGAATTCAGGCTGTATTCTGTGAGAAACCCAAGATAGACAGAAATCAAAAATATGAGAACCAATGCACCTAGCTACAACAAGCACTATTGACGGCCATGTGAGTGAGTCATTATGGTAATGGCTCACTCTCCCACATGGCACCTAATAAAGCCTGCCTCCTGCTAGTCACATGCTTGTGTAGTTCCCCCCACAACATTGTGCCAGTGTTTATTTGTATGACCAATGAATACCATTGAGGTGATGACATGTCACTTCTAAGATTACCTTATACAGTGCATTGTGATTTTTATCTTGGTGGCCCTTTTCAGATTACGCAGTTGTGGGAAGCCAGCTGCCATGTCCTGAGGATACTCAGGCAGCCTACAGAGAGGCATCTTTGGTGAGAAATTGAAGCCTGCCTATGAACACATGAAGTGGATCTACCGGACTTCAAGTAACTGCAGATTCAGCCAATGGCTTGACTCAACCTCAGGAGAGATGCTGAGCCAGAACCACCCAGTTAAGCTGCTCTCAGATTCCTGATCCACAAGATCTGTGAGATAATAAATTTGTCTTGTCTTAAGCTACTAAGTTTTGGAGTAATATATTACACAGCAATTAATAACTAATGTATCTATCTTAGGCATTTAAGTTCAATTGAGCCCCAGGTGACTGTAGCCCCAGCTGATATGTGGAGCAGAAGAGACCATCTGAGTTAAGTTCAGTTACAGAATCATTAAAGATAGTAAACTAGTTATCTTAAGCCATTAAGTTTTAAGATGGCTTGTTTTGCAGCAATAGATGACTAAAACAGAAATCTGTACCTAGAAATGGGTTGCTTCTGTAACAAAAAGCTAGAATATGTGACACTGACTTTGGGACTGGGCAGTGGGTGTAGGTCAGAAGAGCTTCAAGGAAACAGGTAATGCAGGCTGTAAGACAATGAGGAAGTTGTTTTTGAAGCCTGGAGAAAAGGTGACTGTTCTGCCCTGTTATTTAGTGGCAGAATGTTCAATAATTCTGTAACTTTTGGCAATATGAAAGATAGAGAATATATGTAATGAACTTGCATATTTGGCTAAGAAAGTTTCTAGACTGAATGTTGAAAGTATCAACTGGTTTCTTTCAGGTGTGTATGTATGATCATTAATCAGGTGAAATAAACTAAAGAAGGAACTGTTCAATTTTCAAGCAGTGTCTAGAGCACAGGTTAGCAAATTGTTCTGTAATAGACCAGGTAGTAAATATTTTAGGCTTTTCAGGCTATATGTTGTCTTAGCAACTATTCAGCTCTGCAGTTGTAGCACCTAAGTAGACATACACAACATGTAAATGAATGACATGGCTGTGCTCCAATAAAACTTTATTGACAAAAGCAGGTGACAGTCCACATTTCACCTGTGGGGCATAGCCTACCAACCTCTGGTCTAGAAGAAACACATTCAAACCAGAATTTGTGGGTTGAGACATAAATTATTCTTATATCCAACCCCTCCAGCCCACAAAAGCTTTTCAGAGTAAATTAAAACCTGAAGGCAAAGATCAAATCCAGAGTGCTGTCACAAAAGGAGTCTCAGAGTGAAAATAAATATCAGTTCAAGAGTGCAATTGAGAGACCCTTTATTTAGACCTTAGCAAGATGAAGGATTCATTCTTTAGAACCTCTCATCTAGATAATAGGGCTCAATACCATTTATTGAAGAATGGGAGGAAAGGAAGAGAGAGAAAGAGAAAGAGAGAGGGGGGAGGGACTGAGGGAGGGAGGGAAAGGAATGAAGGAAAAAGAAAAGAAAGAGAGAGAAAGAAATAATGCAATAATATGTGAACTTTCAGAAGGAAAGAACAGAACTGTGATTACTAGAGGTGGGAAAGGGGGAGGGAGAGGGGCTAGAGAGAAACTGGTTAATGGACACAAAGAATGATTATATTTTGTAATGATGAATATGTTAATTTTCCTGAATTGATAATCACATATTCTACACAAATACTGATAGTCAACTCTGTACCCCACGAATATGTATAACCAATTATGTTTCATTTTTTTAAAAAGTAAAAAAAAAAAAAAGTAGATAATAGGGCTTTTATAAGAATATTAAGGGCTTGCCTTGTGGACCTCTTGCTAGACAATAGAATTTCCAAGAATCTTAAGGGAGTGCCTCTTAATCCGTTTTGGCTAGACTAAAGAGATTCTAAGAATTTAAAGGTATTGCCCCTTCGGTACTCAGATTCTAAGACCAAGGTAGAAAAGAGTGTGTCTAAAAAGTCTGTCTTAAAATAATGGTAGAAATTACTATTTCATACAGAGGAAGTTCAAATTTTTTAAAAGAAAATTTAACAACTTGCTCTAAAAGGGACAGAGGGAGTTCAAAATGTAAAAAAAAAAAAAAAGACCTTTTGTTTTATTAATTTCCTATGAGCAGGACACAGGATGAGAAACTATTTAACTAAAAACACATTCCATTTTTTATGAAAAAAGGATGACTGAAAAGGCAGACTCATGAAGAACCACTCTCAGCAAGCAGAAGATACGATCCTCATGAAGGCACATTCTCTGCTCCTTGAGACGGAAGAAATGAGGACATACCCTGCTGGATTTCAGAATTGCTGTTAACCAATAACTGCTATTTGTCTCCTCTCTCACCCTTTTCAAGTGGTGGTTTCTATTGTAGGTGTCATGCCCCTTTTTCACTATTGTATGTTGGGTATGTACAGGGCAGCTAATTATTTTATTGGTGTTATTTTATTTTTTAGTTCACAGCTCCTCCTAAGGAGCTGTGTGGAGTCCCCTCCATCTGCATCTGGCTCTGATAATAGATGACAAGAGCCTTGGATATAAGCTGATGCAATAATGGAATGGGGATTTTGGGGGATCTTGGGAGGTGATGAGTGTACTTTGCATGTGAATTGTTACAGTCAGAGGGCTGAATTTGGAGTACCTCCCCAAATTCCTCCTTTCTCTGTATGTGCATGTAAAATCCTAGTGGAGTTTATTTTCCCCTTCCTTGAATATGGGCTGCTCTTGCGACTAATTTTGATCAATCAAGTGGCTCTAAAATTGATGAAATTGATGTTTTGGACCTACAAGCTCAGGCTTTAAGAGGATTGGTAGTGTTGTAGGTATGGGATGGGCTGTTCAGATCCCCTCAAGGAAGAACTTGCTGTGCAGCAGTGAGGAATGAAGACAACAGACAGCCTTCAGGCATCGGCTCCTTCAGCATCTGCACCAGCTGTAGATACCTGGCTCACCTGAGATCATACTCTTTCTGAGGACTAAACATGGGGAAGGTATAAAGGTCTGGACATTTTTCTCTGATGTGTGACAAGTGTGAAAGTTAACCAACTTGGTTAACATCACAATTTGTCTTCTCCCTCTGCTTAATCCTAATTCTTCTGCATGTATTCCTCAGGTGTCAATCCCTAATAAATATCTTGCACCCCAGGGCCGAGCCCGTGGCGCACTCGGTAGCGTGCTGCGCTAGCAGCGCGGCGACGCTCCCGCCGTGGGTTCGGATCCTATATAGAAATGACCGGTGCACTCCCTGGCTGAGTGCCGGTCACGAAAAAAAAATAAAATAAAATATCTTGCACCCCAAACTTTCAGAATCTTCCTGAAAATCCATCATACAATAGGTAGCTTCTACTTCCTGATTCTTAGAATCCAGTAGCCATGCTGTGACAAGCCAAATGTATATGGAAAGGCCTCATGGTGAAGAACACTCTAGTTGATGAACCCAGCTGAGTCCCTTGTCAGAGCGAGCACCAACTGGAAACCATGTGAATGAGCCATCTTGGAACTTCTAGCCCAGTTACATCCCAGACAAATATAGCCCTTTCTGACAATACATGGATCAGAAGAACCACCCAGCTGAACCCAGTCAACCCTTGGGAAATGAGCAATACTAAAATAATTGTTTTAAACCATTAAGTTTTGGGGTGGCATGTTATGCAGCAATAGTTAACTAAACTATTTTCCCAGCAATCTCCTTGCTAAGTAAAAAGTTGTGCTCCGCTGTTGAGGGCCCCATGTGTTTTTGGTAAATTTAGCAGATTTCCCCTGCAGCTACTTCCTCTGTGTACTGTTAACTGGTAACATGTTCCCCATCTTTCTAGTCCCAGGTAATTGTTCACTTATTGTGAAATTCAGTATTCCTTTGTCTTTTTGCTATACAAAGGGAAAATACTTCTTAAATTTTATAATAATATAAAAAACAAGGAGGCATGATTTTCTAAACAGAGGAGATTTAAGCAGAAAGTTTTTAGATGTTGCTCTTTCTCCTTCCATCTTGCAGATACAAATGTCTGGAAAGAGGTATGGTAGTTCCCTCTTATCAACAGTCTTGCTTTCTGAAGTTTCAACTGTGGTACATAAATATTAAGGAAAAATTCCAGAAACAATCCATAAGTTTTAAATTGCATGCTGTTCTCAGTACTGTGATGGCATCTTGTGCTGTCCCGCTCCATCTCTTCTTCATCACAAGAAGAAAAGTGAACACACTGCAGTAAGATATTTTGAGAGGGAGAGAGACCACATCACATAGCTTTTATTACAGCATAGTGTTGTAACTGTTCTATTTTATTATTATTTGTTGTTAATCTCATTGTATCTAACTTATAAATTAAACTTTATCATAGGTATGTATATATGTATAGGAAAAAAACAGCATATATAGGGTTTGGTACTATCCATGGTCTACTGCGGGTCATGAAACCAACTTTGAGAAATGTGGCTTTAAACAAAAGCAATTGATTTTTAGTGGTAGCTCTTTGGGAAACTTGTGAGGTGGATACATTTTGAGCAGGATAACCTTTTAAAGATTTTCAATATATTTTTAAATTATTCCATAGGATAAGAAAAATTTGCTGTCTTACTTTATTTTCCCACCCTTTATTAACCAGCTAAGATGAAATTGCTCTTCCATTTGTTACTTTAAACTGAGTGAATATTAGTATTTGTAAATAAGTTATTAAGTATTTGCTAGAAGTGATAGATTATTATAATAGTGCCAGTTAATGCTGGGTATTTTGTAATCTTTTGAGTATTTTTGGTAGTGTTTGACTCAGATTTTTTTAAGTAAAGGTTAGACTTAACTCTTTGTCCAGGTTTGCCCCAGGACAGATTCAATTTATGTCCATTGTCTCCTTATTACTTTTATCATTATTATCATTACCTTCCTTTATTCACAAAAAGGTACTTCTTTGGATGATAAATTTTACTTTACATCAAGTGTTAGTTGTATCTATGACATAAAACTATGCATGCTTATGTCAGAAAAGAATGTTAGAAATATTTAAAGATTTTAAAAGCTATCATTTTAGGGGGCAAATAATAGGACCAAAGTATCCGTAAAAGTATTTGAAGCCTTAAAAAAAAGCTATCATAAAGTTTTTAAAAAATCTATATAATTTTATACTTAATTAGTTGAAAATGAACTTTCTCAAGTTGGAATAAATTATATTCTATAAATTGACTTTTACAATTTTTATCTACAGAGTATTTTCCAATTACCTGAGGAAGACAAATGAGATTTGAAACCACAAGTAAATTAAAGGTTTTCTTGATCAGTAGTTACATAAATTAGAGGGAATGTCAGTTTTATATTAATATTTAATAATAAGTTGATTAAACTTTGATTGAAAGCCTGTTTGTTTACATATTATGTAAATTGATTTTGAAATAAGGTTTATAGATTTAGATGATGTTTATACTATGTCAGTTTCTAAGTTTACATATGCCACATAAAGTTTGGTGCCCATATAAGAGCCCCTAAAAAAGTTTGCATTTAGACAAAAATAGCAAAATAATAGATCAAATTGGTGGCTTGGAAGATTTCCAAAATTAAAATTTATCCTTTTATATTTTTCACATTAGCATCATTCTTTTGTAATTTAAAAATAAAAGAAAGAGGTCATACTCGTATGTACTGACATGAAAAAAATCTCTATGATAGTTATTCTTTCTTTCGGAACTCTGTTTGTCAGCTCTACCCTCTACTCAGACCATCCTTTGATCTTCTTTGCCTTCTGAGTCTTAGCCCTGTAAACTTAATCACTCAGTCCTCTGATAAAGGACTGGTATCCCAAACCTACAAAGACCTCTTAAAACTCAACAATAAGCACACAAATAACCCATTTAACAAATGGACAACATATCTGAACATCTCACCAAAGAATATATACAGATGACAGATAAGCATTTGAAAAATGCTCATTATCATTCCATATCAAGTAATTGCAAGTTAAAACAACAATGCAATGCTACTGCATTCCTATTCAAATGACTAAAATCCCAAGAACCGACAATACAAATTCTGATAAGGATGAGGAGCAACAGGAACTCTTATTCATTGTTAATGAGAATTCAAAATGGTACAGCCACTTTGGAAGATATTTTGGTAGGTTTTTTTGTTGCTGTTTGTATTTTTAACAAAGCTAAACATAGTCTTACCATACACAGTAATTGCACTCCTAACTATTTACCCTAATGATTTGAAAACTTATGTCCACACAAAAATCTTCATATGAATGTTTATAACTTTATAATTGCCAAAAGCTGGAAGAAACTAAGATATCCTTCAATAGGTGGATGGATAAACAAATTGAATTACATCCATGCAAGCAAAATGTTGTTCAGTGGTAAAAGCTATCAAGCCATGAAAAGACTTGAAGCATCTTGAAATGCACACTGCTAAGTGGTGTAAGAAGACAGTCTGAAAAGGTTACATAGCTTATAATTCCAATTATATGACATTCTGGAAAAGGACAAAACTATAGAGACGGTAGAAAGTTTAGTGGTTACCCAAAAGGAGGAGGGTCAAATAGCTGAAAAATAGGGTTTTTGTTTGGTTGGTTTTTTAGGGAATAAAATTATTGCATGTGATACTGTAATGGTGGGTACATTTGTCAAAAACCTATAAAACTTTTAGATCTTTTAGTAGAAGAGAGCATCTTAATGTATGCAAAAAAAAATTTCTTTTAAATGATCTAGGACATTAGAGGATCCCAGAATGGAATCCAGACCATGACAAGAGAATATAACTTTATTACAAGTGTATGCATAAAACCTCAATGAAAGAGGTGGGGCGGGGGGACAGGGGAAGGGTGCTGTCCTAAATAACTTTGGAAATAAATGGATCCTGTAATACTATAGGCAAAAGAAACTGCCCATAAACACTATATTTAGTAGATAATGTTTCCCATGGGGGGGTTGAGTTAACAATGCTGACACTGCTTATACGTATATACCTGAATCAAAAAATTAAATAAATGAATGGAAGATAGTGGGAGCCAGTTTTCTCACTGTTAGAATGGAGGTTAGAAATAAATAAGGGGAAAAGGCTAGGAATTTGGTTTATAATATCATTCTCATGTAAGAAAAACCAGGGGTTTTTTTAGATAACTAGATGATTGCAGGACTGGAGCAGGAAATGTAAAAGATGAGTCTGGAGCATCTTGTAGTGCTAGAGAATAAGGATGTGCTCGAAACAAAATAAACAAAATAAAAACCTACATGTTTACATTTTACATTTTGGGGTATGTTGAAGAAATACCCTAGCTGACTGAAAGAGATGCAAACAGCCAAAGCTGGAAAAATTTGAGTAACAAAATAAAGAAGAATTGGATAATAAGCCAAGGTATAAAATAAATGCTCATAAATCCATGCAGGTATAAATAAAAGATTGAATAAATGGGGAAAAGAGACAAATCTCCCTTGTAGAAGAATTACAAATAATTTATGTAGATACACTGCCCTCATGGAGCATAATGTTTTTTACTAAATTACTGTAATGTTTTTACTTTTTTTACTGTATTGCAATATTTTTTAAGTATAGGCTGTTTATAGTGACTTCCTTCCTAAAAGTACGAAGGGAAAAAGAGAATGAAAAAACTTGACAAATACTACCTCAGCTGGGTGATCAAGGTCGGCATCAAAATCAATGTTACATTATAAATCAAATTAATAGTATGTGCCTTTGGTATAATGTAATAAAAATGACATGTTATCTCCACAAGCATCTTCTGTAAAACACATAACCACAGTCTAACCAGGAGAAAAACTTAGAAAAATTCCAACTGAGGGGCATTCAACAAGATACCTGACCAGAATTCTTCAAAACTGTCAAAGTTATCAAAAATAAGGAAAATCTGAGAAACTGTCACAGCCAGGAAGAGCGTATGGAGATATGGCACCTAAGTGTAGTGTGGTATTCTCAATAGGATACTGAAACAGAAAAAAGATTATGAGGTAATAACTAAGGAAACCTTAATAAAGCATGGATTTTAGCTAATTTTAATGGTTCAGCAGTAGTTCATTACTTGCAACAAAAGTACCATTCTCATGTAAGATATTAATTACAGGGGAAAGTGTGTGTAAGGTATATATGAACTCTGTATTCTGTTTTTCTGTAATTCCAAAACTGTTCTAACAAATAAATTCTATTTTGAAAAAAATTCTATTACAGGGCCCACCACATAGTAAGTTTATAATCAACACGCAAAGTTAGGAAAAGAAAGGGTTAAATGCCTTCATGCATCCAGGAGTTATACTCTTGAAAACAGAATAGAATAACACAACTTAAAATAACCCAAAGAACCATATGGTTCAACTCTGTATAAATGAGGAAAATGAGGAGAAGAGGTGTAGGTGACTTGCACAGCATAACAAAATTGTGAAAGATAGGTGCCTTTCCCAAACAGAATTGCTCAGCTAATGAGATCCCAAATTAGTCGGGTTTTTTTGGGGGGGTGGAGTGCGTATCTGTATTCCAAACTATCTGTCAAATTTGAGTAATTTCAACATCTTGAAATGGTAAAATAAAGTTGGGACTCATAAGTAATCTAGTTAAATACCTTAAAGAAAATCTTCTAAAATCTTCAGTTGTAGATTTTAGAAAAGAAGTCCTCTTCAATGTAAATTAACCATTAAATAATTGAAAATCAAAGGAATATAAAGGTTGACATTAAATGTAGCAGAACACTTCAGGTAATGACCTGAATGGGGGAAAAAGATAAGCATGAAAATATTCGTATTCTACACGTTGCCATGGTCTACTTACACTGTGGAAAACTGCCGTTCAGTGGAGTTACTGTAGGGCTCAGTAGAAGGTTGAAGAAAAAACAGTAAAATTCTCTGCTGAAGGCCTATATTTAGAGAAAGGTTTTTCTTTGTAAATACAAAGTTTAGAATGATTATGGACGAGGAGAAATTCCTAATACAGCAGTCTCTTCACTGGTAAAATCAAAACTAAGCCCTAATTGCTTACAGATAAAGGTATCCATGCTGTTGAGGTCTTTCTGTTTCTTTAAATCTTACTATATATTGCATTTTTTTATTCATCTTCGAGTCATTAAAATAATGTAGTCATTTAAATTATTTATTTGTAACAGAAAAAGTTCAACTATGACTACAAACTTGTGACTAGAAACTGTTTTTTTATATCTCTTTCCATCCATTTTAGAAATAGGTCCAAATGTTAAAACAATACTATCCTAACTAGATATCACTGTCCACACAATTGCCGCAATAAAAATTGCAAGGGAGCTAACCAATTTTCAGCATGCTTGCCTAATAAATTGACCCTCTTATGCATCATGAATAAATTTGGTGCATAGGTCATCAATATCTTGTAGAAATTTAATATAGTAAAAGAAGACATAACTGGTAGGGATGGTAAATTCTAGTCATTCTATTTTTTTCCTGATAGTTGACATCTGCTTACACAGATGATGGAAGTTATTGAATTTTGCATTGAGATTCCTATATACAATACAGCAATTGAAAATAGAGGAATGCTTTAAAAAGAAAGATCAACAATTCAGAACATTTGCTGTTGAAGCAAAGCTTCAATAAATTGAGAAATTGGTCATAAGAAGTCTAAATGTCTAAAAAAGGAAACACATGCCATTTCAGGCTTTCAAGCTAACAATTTTTAAATATTCTCCAGTGTAGAATTTACTTATATTCTCCAATTTTGATCATTTAATCTTTTACTTGTCTTCTGAATACAACCTATAATCTAAGCTATGTATCTATCATATTTTACATAGTTTAATTATTAAAGTAGCTTTCCATTGCTCATAAAAGTTATAAAAAATAATGTTTTTAAAAAATGCAAATCAGAACACTGGTAAGCCATGTTTACAACATATCATTGCACCTCTGCCACACAGATTGTCATCAAGATAAACAAAAACCAAGCAAAATAATCTTTTATAAGAGTAAAATAACTCTATATATAGGAAATGAAATTGTTTTCCACTGGGTCATTAAGGAGGTTCTCTCTATCTGCTTTTTATGGTGGTAGATCACGCCATTGTATTTAAATGCTATCTATCTTCTGTTAAGTACATCTCTCAATTAATTCAAAATTTCCTCATCAAATTGTTTATTCTGTAATTCAACCAGTATAAAATGTTTCAAATAAATTAGTTGCATACTTAAAGAACACATCTATGTATATTGATCGGCTGTCTTGCCATCCTGTGTTGTAAAGATAAGCAGTTTTCTGCTAAGACTTTTAGTGTCACCTTCCTCAATGGTGCTTTGGAGAGTAGATCAATGGGAGGATATGGCCTACAGTTTCAGATCTATTTGGACAGGGTCAAGGAAATTACACTTTATTTACGAATATTGTTATTTTCTCTTGTTGATTAGATTGCAGCATCCTCAATCAGAGAAATTGTAGAGTTGTTGCTGAGTTACAATGGATTTTTACTTTTAGGAATTCTTCAGCAAGCAGAAAAGGAAGATTTTTTACTTTTTTTTTTCTTTTAAATTTTTCTCATTAAAACAAAGGGACTGTCAGTGTGTTCTCTTAAATTAACTCAGATTTTTTTTTTTTCCTTTTTATCCACTTTAGTTTTTCCTTGGTCTCTAGTTAACTGCCTTTCCTCATTCTAAAGTTAGCTCTTCTAAACTTGAGTATCTTTCTGCCAAAATACTTTCTGGCAATCTGCCAATGTTTTCAACACTGATATGTGTCAGCTTTCAGGATTTTTCAGTCTGTGGGTTTGTTTCTCTTTGAATTCATCTTCCTTCCCTCCCCCCCAACACCTCCAAACCCCCCCGCCCCCCCCCCCCCCCCCCCCCCCCCGCCACTGCCTCAATAGTTCCTGTGTCTCAGCTTGATTTTTCCTGTGGAGGGAGCCATATTCCCTAGTTAGCAGAAAGAGAATTCCATCACTCCCAGAAGCCAGAGAGATAAAAGTACAGTCTGAAAAGGCTGATCATCACTTAAATTGATGGGCAAACAAACTGAACAGTAAGGAGTTTGCTGGTTCCATTTGGTTTTTTTTCCTTGCACACTCAGTGAACCCAGAGGATGATTTTAAATTTTAACCAACTAGGCTTTTTATTATTTGCAAAATCTCCAATTTAAAGGTCTTCATTGAAGATTCCTTAATTCACTCACAAGCCACAACAGAGCTCAGAAATTCCCAGAGTGTTTTGATGATAGAGTCCAAGAATTTAGCATGTGATTTATCACTACTAGACACCCAGAACTGCATTAGATTTGTTCAGTATTTTTGTACAATTCCTGGATGTACGCAGGTTGTACAAACATAAACTCATTCCTAGCATATATAATATCCAAATTTTATTTTGCCATTGTCTCATGGGATCTAAGCCAGTTACTATATCTTTCTTTACTTTATTCTGTTAAAGGACACATTTCTATTAGACACTATCTTTCTTATGGTTGAAAAACATTTTCTCTTATTCAATATTTAAAGGCAGTGTGACGTGGTAGAAAAGCCATAATGCTATTAAGAGACCTGGATTCTTATCCTATCATGTCTTGGCTCATTTTTAATGATACTTTTATATTTAATTTGCTTTTATTAAAAGGAATAGACACCTGCCCTTGCTAATGTAGGCAGAAAATAATTTCTTAAAAAATATGGGAAGATATAAAAATAGCTTACTTAAAAAGAAACCTGAAAAAAAACCCTAAAAGGTAAGAATTAGGGCAGCTTTTGGAATCCCCATAACAACAACAGAGTCTCATCAGATGTTGCTGATGGGATAAAACAGCTCCATCCCTTTTGGTCTCCTTTCTTTTTCCCCCTTGCACTGTTACAAATTCCACAGGGAGCACACCTGACTGGTCTAAAATGAAGACCATGAAGGGAAGCAGAAGCTTTTGATTAATATCCTAACAAGATTGGATCTCATGGAAGAAGACTGCTTTTCTCAAAGCAAAACTTGGGTGTTGTTAATGGGAGAAGAAAAAAGATGTTGGCAAAATAACAAAATGCAAAAGGATGTGGCAAAAATAACAAATTGTCTACTCAATTTTTATGCTTCCAAAGATATCACCCCATGTTGCTATAATGAGTTTTATGTGAAATATTAGAGAGGAAGCATAATAACTTAACTTTACAATTATATTTAAGCTGGGGCCTCTTTTTAACCTTTTTGTCACTGCTTTGGGCCAGTTCCTTATTCTGTCTTTGGTGGGCTATTGCTGTAGGTTCCTGACAACGTGATAATCAAGTTTCACTCATCATTCTCCTAACTGCTCCTCCATAACTGTTAGATTTATCTTTCTAAAGTATCATTTTGTCTCTTGGAAACTTTCAGTCGCTTCAGCATTGTCTATAGATACTTAATACCTGTTCTTATCACCATGCTGGGCGGAATTAGATGCCCATTCTACTTAGCTATTATAGCACTTTGTGCTTAGCTTCTTTAGAGTTCTGAATTCACTGAATAACTATTGTATGAAGAAGAAAACATCTATTTAAAACAAACAAACAAAGAGTTCTCAGATACACACACAGAATTCCAGATGTCTTGCTGCCTGTTTTCTACAGGCAATTTAAACCTGTTTAAAAAAAATCCATACAGTTTCTTCTCACTTATGGAGCTTGATAGGAAGTATAAAAATGTACATATGTTTAAGACAAAAGACAAAAATGTCAAAAACTCTGTATTTTTTTTGTTCTGCTAGGGGGTTCATACCTGGAGTGAACAGTTCTTTTAGTGGGATACCTCGATGAATTAATCTATATGCAAAACTGACTTGAAGTTAATTTCTCTGCACAATAAAGTGACAAATGAGGGGATTTTGAATTTTTTGGTGACAACACTGAGGAGAAGGGTTTAGCAAGCTTGTGAAGTAGGATGAGGAAGAAATTTGAAAGAGAAATTTTGAGGGGGAGGAGGTCATGCAACATGCAACTCCTTTTTGGTTGTGGAATTTCAATAGAAAAACCAGCCAATGAGATTTCCCCAGAATAGGAACTACCAAAGCGCTTGTAAGATTAGTTACTTACACTCAGTATTTAATTTTAAGTCATTTGCTTTTCCATGCATTTATATCGGACATTTTGCCTGTCTTGACAACATCTCTTTCACTATTCCCTGATTATGCAGCAACCATTTGGTTTAGGTGAGATTAACTTTTCCACCTCCTCTAATAGTGATAGCAAATTGGTCTAAGTAATCATGTAATTCTATAATAGACTTTAGATGGTAATTAGTTTGAAAGTAATCCAGGCTTAATCCAATCAACACTTTTCCTGACATTTTCTAAGGCATTTGCTGTTCCCTCAGCCTAGAACACCCATCTTCCAGATGTCTGCATGGCTAACTTCTTCAATTACTTCAGATTTCTCTTTAAATGCATTTCTCCATGAGATCTTTCCTGACTCCCTTATTTAAAAGATAAACTATGCCTTGTGCCCTTCACTGATCACTTACATATTTATTTATTTACTTGTTTGTCATTTGTTTCCCCCAAAATGAACTCATCTCCATGAGGGAAGGAATTTCTGACTTTTTTCTTTTTTTCACTGCTAATTCCCCAACACCTGGACCAAAAACTGTTGAATGAATAATTTAGGATAGTTTGAAAATTTTTTCTGTCACTTGCAACAAAAATCCTAAGGGCTGCAGCTCTGGTTTAATACCCATTCACTATACCAATTGTTTTAGGAAACTCAGTTAAACATTAAGGCCTTGCATTTATGGGTGCTTTGGGAAGCTTGAGATAAATTATCTGTAGTCCCCTTTTAGGATTATTTTGTCACAAAAGATGAAACATGAGTATAAGAATACATGAAAAGCAGTATATTAGAGCAAAATATCGGTAGGAGAAACATGAACCTCCAGAGAAGTTAATAGGTGGAAACGAAGGGCATGATTTCCAGCATATACAGGACAGGAGCTTAAGCCAGTTCATTTAAATATTAAGGGAAGTGTGATAACCCAAGGCTGAAGCAGTTGATACTTGGGTTGTATTTTTCCATGCATGATTTTTCCTTTGAACTGTGGGCTTTTGAGGAACTGGGTCCTTCCATTTATCATTTCTCCAATGCCACAGAGAAAGTGTTTAATAGATTACGGTTGGAGAAATGAAACAGCATTGGAAAAGAGCTCTGGAGTTGGGAATGCCACTAACTAGATGTTAGACATGTTATTTATTCTGCCTTTGCTAGGCCTTAGTATGTTCATCTATAAAATCAAAGTGCGGGACTTCATAATTAAGTCCTTTCCAACTATAAAATATTCTATAATTCTAACTGCATATATATGAGTCGAGAAATGCACACACTTTCATCTAATGGAAATAAAGATATACTTCTTAAAATTTTCCTTTCCAAATATATTTTGGTTAATATAGCTGCCATCAATTTGGCTTATAAAATAGTGTTTTCAATGATCTTTTAGCATGATAGATTAACTTTTATGTTCCTAAAGCCATTTCCTCTAAATGCTGCTGAATTCACACTCCACTAATGGCAAGGATCCGATTAGAACTAATTTCATAGTGATTCTCTGACATTTTCAAACGTAGAAATGTGTGTGCTGTTCTGAATAAAAGTCAGAGCATATCATAAATTGTAAAAGTTACTATTAAAGTTCACTTTAATATTGATAATAGTTATGAAACTAAAAGTACTTGAAAGGCTAAAATCTTGCAACATGAGTTTCTCTTAAGTTTCTCTGTCCCTCCATTTCTTTTACTTTCATTTCCCACAATTCCTTACACCTGGGTCAATTCTTTGTACTAGACATCAGTCTCCAAACTTTGTTCCCTCTTGTTAGCCACTTTGTCAGTTCCTTAGCTTCACTATTTGATGGAAAGTAAAATTAAAGAAGCTGCTAGTATCTAATAGCATAGGTCAGCAAGTTAGCCCACACAGTGGGGAGTCAAGGCAGAAGCTCAATCTTGTGGACAGGGTCAGCATAGGAGTAAACAGAGACTTTCAAGTGACATGAGCACTAGTAGTTTGTCCGCAAGTACTAAACTAATAGATCTGGTGCAAGGAGACTTGGAGGAGCAACACAGTATCTTAACACTTGTGACTGGGACACTTGATTCTATTACTAGGAACTATGACTCAACTTCAAATCTACTTAAATGATGGAATTGGTGCTTCTGGAAGAATTCTGCCTACTGTGGATTGAATGTCCCCCCAAACTCAATGAAGCTTAATCCTCACTGTAACTGTTGAGGGTGGGAAATCCTATCATGATAATTGAAATTGTGATTAGATTGTGAAGACCATGCCATAGTAAATGAATTCATCCATTTGATAGTTTAATGATGGTCATGGGCGTGGTTCTGATGGCTTTAAAAGGAGAGCTGCTGAGAAACTCAATCTCCTTCTGCTCAGCCATCTGCCATGTGACACCCTACGTTGCTGTCACAACCCACCATAGAAAGCCCTCACTAGATGTGTTTTGTGGACTTTGGACTTCCCAGCCTCTGAAACTGTAAGCAATAAATATTGTTTCTTTACAAATTAGGTAGTTTCAAGTATTTCTGTTATAAGCAACACTTATAATAATAATAAACTGCCCTTGGCTGAACTTAATTCAGAAACCGAACAGTGGTCTTTTTCTTCAATTAGGATCCATTGATGGAAGAAGCCAGGAAAAGTAAAGGCAAGAGGAAGAAGAAAGCTAAAAATGCTTTTATTTTTAGGCTGAGGAACCAGTTAGGGAAACCCAAGAAGAAACAGCAAGAGATAAGAGAAGAACCAGGTGAGAGAGCAATTGTTGAGGCTAAGGAAGGAAGTGTTTTAATGAAAAGTAAGTTTTAGAGTGAACTTCCATATTTTTCAGGGATTAGATTCTTAATTCATGTTATAAGTTGAAAATGGCATAAGGTAAAAATTATTTTACAAAATCCATCAGAAAATGCTATGTTGGATACTGACACACAATTTTTCTTTAAAAATTCAACACAAGTTTCTTTTTCCTTCCTCAAATTGGAATAGATCTTTCCTTCCTTCCTGCCGTCCTGCCTTCTTTCTTTTCTTCCTTTCTTTTGAGCACCATAAGATGTAGTTGAATTTCACGTAAGGGCCATGTTGAATGTAAAAGACAGTGTTTCCCACACTGAACTCACGCTCAGTGAGCAAGCAGCTCACATTACCAAGCTGACGGCATGTTCAGGTCTCCCACCTTGAGCCCATTTTGGAGCAGAGGTTCAATAACTAGAATAGCACATTAATCTCCTGCTTACATTTTCATTTTTTCCCTTTCTTTTTAGCCAAGTGTGCACAACTGAAATTTCAGAAGTTCAATGCTGTATGTTGTGACTTTTCTATTATGCTGTGGTGAGGTCAAGAAGAATAGAAACTGGGAAATGGCCATTTTATTGACCATTCAGGGGGTTATAAGTGACCTCTGAGTAAAATTTATAGACTATATTGAGGGATGTGAGCCAAATTTTTGAGGCAGATAAGAGGAAGATTCTGGATCTACTAGAGAAAGATGCAATTATGATGGAGATTTTCAACAGCAGTATTTCTCAAACTTTGGTATGCATGACAAGAATCTGGAGCATTTGGATAAATATGTAGATTTTGGGCCTTATCCCAGAAATTATGATTCAGTAAGATCAGGGTGGAGACCAGAAAAGAGAACTTTACATAACCAAAAAGGTGCTTTGGATACTGGTGTCCTCATAACACACGTTGAAGTCCAAGGTCTAGAAGGAAAGACAACAATCACACATTGGGGTTAGGTTTGACAAGGAAAAGGGTGAGTTTTGCCCTAGGGGTATGGAGAGATTAAAAGATGAATATTAAGTCATAGCTAAATTGAGGTTAGAAAGAAGATAGTGATCTTAATTTGAAGGATGGAACAGGCAGAAAGATGATCTTTCAGGAGGCAAGGAAGGGGAGCGAGAGCAGTTAAGGGAAACTTGAAAAGCATGGGAAGGGTTTGAAATAGATCTTATAACTGAGTCAGTATGGCAAGGCTCTGAATCTGTTTGGGTCTTCATAATTTCATCTGTTCAGTAATAAGATTTGAGCACCATGGACTTGAGGCCCTTTCCAGCTATAGCTATTCTATGACTCTTCTGCAGATGTCTCAGCGAGCACATCATCTCTGAGGAATATGAAGAACCCTTATCTATAACAGTTAATTATTTTCCTCTGGGGGCAAAGGCAGACCCTGTGACGACAGCATATTTTCATCTTCAGGAAAAATAGTTTCAACCTTAATCTCCCTTCTTCCTAACCTTTATCCTGACTCTAAGAATCATTTTTATAGTGAATGAACAATAAAGATGAAATTGCTAAACAGCAGTGATTAGCCAGTTTAAATTTAGGCATTATAAATTTTTGGAAAACTGGGTCTGTAAGATTTTATGACTTTGTTCTATTTCAGGAAGCAAATCAATCAGTAACTTGGAAGGCAAAGATTTACTTCTAAATTCTGTTTGTTTTCTCTTTTGACTGCTTTTTTTTTCATTATAAGCATGAGGATTTTGTTTGTTTTTGTTTTTTACTATCTACTTATCCTTTAAGTTGACTAGTTATTCTCATTGATGTTACCCATTAATGTTGGAAAACTGGTTTTACAGTGTATATCATATCCTTCTCTAATAGAGATAAAGAGATTTAGACAAGCTTTTGGAGGAGAGCTGGAATAAAGAAATTGCAATCCGTTCTACTTTTGGCCTAGGTATGGTAGGTGGCAGATCTCACATTTGAAGCTGAAGAATAGGCTGAAATACAAATACAAAGTTAACATTTATTGAATGCTTTTTGTGAGTCAGAGCACACTAGTATTAAAAGTGAGTACCCAGAAGAATGCCCTTATATATAGATGCTATGATGGTTAATTTTATGTGTCAACTTGGCTAGGCTATGGTACCCAATATTTGATTAAACACCAGTCTGAGATATTGCTGTGAAGGCCATTTGATGTGATTTTTCAATGTTCTAAATCAGTAGACATTGAGTAAAGCAGATTATCCTCCATAATGTGGGTGGGCCTTATCCAATCTGTTGAAAGCCTTAAGAGAAAAAACCAGGGTCCCCTGAAGGAAAAGGAATTCTACTTCCAGATTGCTCCTGGCCTCAAGACTACAAAATCGACTCTTGCTGGAATTTCGAGGCTGCCAGCCTGCCCTGTGAATTTTGGACTTATGAGCCCCCATAATCACATGAGCCAACTACTTAAAATCTCTGTCTGTAGATATATGTATATGTATGTATACATATGTCAGAGTTCTCCAGAGAAACAGGACCAATAGATACATATACTGGAGAACCCTAACACAGAAAGCAATTGGTGAAACATAGTTACTTCTAATGTTTCAGAGGCTTTAGCATATTTCAGATGAACAAGATTGTTAAGACTCTCATGAAAGGTACAAACTCTCCTCTCTACCAACGAAAACGTATATACATTAAAATGTTGCATACATATTCATATAAGATGCCTAGGGACAAAAAACCCTTCCTCTGGGTTTAGATGTCAAACTGATTTGTTTCCAAATAAAATGCAATGAGAATTTCTAGATTGAAGGTCTCACTGACTTTTACTCAGATTGCAGGTAGATATCAAAGGCCAAAAATGTGGTGGGCAGGTAAGAACATTATTTATGCTCTATTACTTCGAAAAGGTCCTGAGACCAAAAAATTGCTTCTGTTGATATGCTTTTGAAGGACACTAAAATTGCAAAATGCACAGTTTGCTTGCCAGTATAGGGTATACAGCCAGAAAGTTAATGGCCAGAAGGGCTCCCATATGACAGTAGAGTTGGCACATTAATTTTACCAAACATACCCAACTACTGGAGGGAAAATGAGAAATAACAAGAAATAGGTAGAAATGAAAGCATTCCAGACAGGCACTCTTTCTCAATCTCAAACTATCAATGGAGGATTGTATAAATTCCTCCCAGAATCTAGAATAAGCTTATCTATTGTTTCTCATTATTATGTGGAAAATTCTTCCTTTCCAGATCGTTTCATGGGTATTTTACAGTGAATTTTAGAGAGTTGATTTTCCAAGTGTTACTTTCTCAAGTAATGATCTGTGACCCATAAGTATGAGCAAAAAGTGGCTCCTGGGGATTAGTATAAAGAGGACTCAGATTCTACATAAGTTTAGTAAAAATTTAACTAAAATAACTTAGCTATAAAATAAAGCAACACAAAATATCAAGAACATTGCATACTAAATTTATAAGATCAGATACCATCAGTTAACTTGTTTTGCTAAGTTAACTCATTCTGTGCATTTATCAAAAAAGCTTGTCCTGTCATCTCAATGCATATACAAAACTTTTTCTTAAATCATTGTAATGAAATTTAATGCTGCACTGATACCAAAAATATTCAGGCTCCTGCATGCCAAGAATTGTAAACTGTGAAAAGGAGAATATTATTATTTCATGTGTGTATGTTTTTGTACTCAATTTAATGCCACGCAAGGCTCAGGCATATCTACTGGTGCAGGCTCAAATCATAGGGTAATATTTTGTTCAGTACTGATAAATAATGGCCTAACAATTCTGTGTATAACATGGTGTGATGGTTAATTTTATGTGTCAACTTGACTGTGCTGTGGGGTGCCCCGGTATTTGGTCACAGGTTATTCGAAGTGTTTCCGTGAGAGTGTTTTTGGATGAGATTAACAATTAAATTGGTAGACTGAGTAAAGCAGATTGCCCTCCCTAGTGTGGGTGGGATTAATTCAATCAGTTGAAGGTCTGACTCTAACTGAAATATCAGCTCTTCCTAGGTCTTGAGCCTGCTGGACTTCAGACTGGAACTACACCCCTGGCTCTCCAAATTGCTGACTCAACCTGCAGATCTTGGGACTTGTCAGCCTCTATAATTGTGGCAATTCTTTATAATAAATCTCTTTCTATATATGTATATATATCCTATTGGATCTGTCTAAATAACCCTGACTAATATACATGACTGGGCTGTATTTAATACACATGAGATTAAAATAGCTTTAGCACTTATTTTAAATTTTGAATTCTTCTGTGATTTTTATGACAGTGGTATTATAAACTTTACTTATTTGCATGACTTTCATATTTATAACTATTACTTATTTCAAATGTATTAAATGATTCTTTAAAATTATTGCCAAAAAATAAAAAATATGGAAAATATCTGGTGGTAAGATTGATTCGGTTTAAGATGAAATAACGTGTTGTGTTATATTAATAAGCTTATCTAACTGATGCCATCCACATTAACAAAAACACAGGAGAATAAAACATTATAGCAGAAATTATTCTACCAAATCATTAAAAATTTAATGACAAGAAAATATGACAAGAAAGTTAAAGACAAGCTATTTTTTTGCTGGGGTCATTTTTATGCCATTAAAAATTACTGAAATCCTTAATGTGTTTATGTAGTAAAATTTTGAGAAGAGTTCTACAATCTCTGCCAAGTTACAACATCATGAAACAAAACAAAGTGAGCATAAAAATAAGTCATTCAAATTCTTTAGAATAAATGAAACAGCTATTGAAAATTTATGCAAACGTAATTTGAATCTAATGCTAAAATGCACTTATTAAATGACATTCTATTATATTGTAACAATTATATTAGATTAGCAGGGAACTATGAAAATACAATTAGTACTTTGTCTGAAAATAAAGCCAAGAGAAGAATGCAAGAATGTGCATACAAGTTACTTGACAATTAGTTTATAAGCTGACATATGTAAAATCGTTACAATTCAACTAGAGAAGAGAAAAAATATTTTAGAGCTTCCCATTTGCTTGTTTTTATACTATATGAGAATATAAGGGCATTTATTACTTTACAAATCACTTAACACAGACAGAAAGAAAAAAATGTTTTGAAATGTTGAGGGAAAATGTAATAAAAATCAGCATAAGTTATCCAATTTTTTTAATATAACACAACTGAATATTTCATTATAAACATTTAAATTTAAGGGTCCATTGATATATGGTCTTTCAAAATGAACACAGATATAATTATATGCCATACTTTAAGCTAGTCCATTTGTAAATATCATTTCACTTAATATCCTGTGAGGTAGATATGACTTGTATTTCTAATTTACATCTCAAGAAAAAGATTTAAAGAGGTCAAGGTCAAATATCAATTAAATGGCAAAGGCAGAACTCTAGTCCCAGGTTTTTCAGACTTCAAATCTTATGTTCTTAACCACTATCATGTTATAAATTGTAAGAATTCAACTTTGAAATAATATTTTTTATGAATCCTCTTTCATGCTTGTGGATCGTTTAAATTAAAGTGTGTCATGAAATTGCAAGGTATGCCCTTCAAAACTATTGTATTAGAATTTTCTAGGTGAATCTGGATTTTCTCATAAATGTAACTCAGAATAAAATATAGAAATCAATTGAATATTGAGATTGAGACCACTAGGACCCATTCATAATGGTAATTAAAAAAAATTATAGAAACACTATCACTGTTCTCATTTAATTACTTTCTATTCAGCAGCTTTTAAATGAACACTTACGAAGTATGGTTATACCAAGGTTAACACTTTCATCTCCTCCTTGAGTTAGGTTTCAGATTTGATTTCAAAAATTACAGATATTATACAAAACAATCCTTTAGTTATGAAAAATTCTTTTATTTTTATCACAAAACTGTTATACAACCAAAAACCATCTCAAGTCTAGGTTTTCAGACTGAATCCTGGATTCTTATCAACTAACAGTGCTGCTTAAAGATAACTTTGACTCAGTACATTAAAAATATTTATAAAATCAAATTTTTAAAATTATAAAAGAAACCAAAGTAAGCAAAACTAGTAGTCTTTTCAAGAGAAAGTGAACTTCCAGTTTATTAGTAAGAGTGTATGAATTTTTCATTGGTCAGTAATTTAGTAAGTCATCAAAAGTTCTCTCTTTTTGGTTTTTATTTATTTTAACTTCAGATCTAAATTGATACACAGTACTGCATTTCAGTTTTGCTGAAATCATAGAGACAGGTAAATAAAACTTTTAAATATTTTTGTTATTTGATAGATTATTTTCATGAAATTATCTTCACCTGTATTATGATGCATATGTCACTATTTTACGGTAGGAACAAATAAATCTCTACTTCAGAAATAACTCCTTTTATTTAATCTATTCTTTCACAGTAATAGTATCTGGAATTTTGTACATTTTCTAATTAGGAAAAAAATTTATTTTTGTCTTTCAATCAGAGCATAAAACATTTTATAAACTCTTCAAACTGCTTTTTTCCCCCCTCAGTAGCAGATTATCAAAATAAAACAGTTCTATAATTAACAATATATATCAAATTCAAACAATGAAATAAGTGCAATAATTTCATTTTATCTTCCTAATACTGCATGGCCAATTTCACATTTGACTATGTCGGAATTAGCTGTGACCAAAATATGCAGAGCATCAATTTGCAATGGCTTGTAAATATAGGTCTACATGTTGTGGGATTAATACTTTTCATGCACAGCAAATCAGAACAAACATATTTTCTTCAGTTAGACACTGACACTCTCATATTCACATGTCCTTCACAACCAAGACCAAGAAATTCAGTTTGTAGAAGACTGATTTGATAAATGACAGAAACTAAGTTCCAGCTTCAGATATTATTTTAGAGATTCCAAATATATGATCTATGTGAAAAATGTCTTGAAATTTATGTCAGTGAATTCAAAATCACATTTTTCATGATATAATGGTAGTATGTGCATGTCCTTTGAAATAATAAAGAAAATGAGCACATTTACCTCTTTTCTGTAACATTAGTGGTTAATAATTCAGACAGTTGGTAATATTTATTACAGTTTAAGCATTTATTAATAATGAAATATTTAGTAAAGACAACTGCTTTGAGGAATAAAAGAAGGGTACAAAAAGGATAGCTCAGGGCCAGAAAGACTTCTCAGCTGTTTGGCCTTTTTTTTTTCTTGCACCTGGCCAGTACAGGGATGGAACACTGTACATTGGTATTACCATCATCACACTCTAACCAACCAAGCTGACCGGCCAGCCTTGCTGTATGAGTTTTGACAAGTTTCTTAAACTGCCAATTTTTTTCATCTAAAACATGAGATATTAATAGCTACCCCACATGCTTTTGTAAGGATTAAATTTCAGATCAATGTAAAATTACTAGCACAGTCTGGCTTGAAGTAGGTACTCAGTAAATATTCTTTCCCTGTCCTTTCATCAATGTTTTCTCTCAAAAACTATCTAGAACTACAATGACCAATATCGTAATAAAACACACACTGGATTTTGACGACTTATTATTAAAGTAATGCAAAACATGTCATTTAAAGTTATTTATATTGATGATTACATGTTGAAATGTTACTATTCTATATACATTAGGATGCATAAAATTTATTATTAAATTAATTTCACCTGTTTCTTTTGTTTTTCTTAATATACTGCAAGAAAATTTTAAGTTACATGTATTTATGTCTCAAATTCTATCTCTTGATTAGTGCTGATCTACAAATAAGAATATTCAGGAAATGTGAGGTTTTAATAAAATTCCCAATTAATGTAAGAAATGGAAAGATTTCACTATGTTTTCATACTTTAGATTTCATGTAGAAAGGAATCATATTTTATTATAATCTTGTGAAAAGCAAATTACACCAGCTAACAAACATTTTTGATTAGGTTCCTTAGCGTTACAAGGAAAAGGACTTTTTCCATATTTGGCTACTATCATTTTAAAAATTGGAGTAAAGTAGAAAAAATCATATTGTAATTCTTGCTCTCTCTGCCTTGCATGTAATGACTGTATGAGACAACACTCAAACACATATTCCTTATAGCTAATGGAATCAATGTCTCCCTGAACTACATAAGATTTATTGAGGTCTTGACCAGTCAAATTCTTTAACCTACAGAGGGCCTTAGCCAATTTCTCAGAAAGTAGAGAGAGTGACAAGAGGAACTGCTAGTATTAGCTCCACACTACAATAAAGCATGTTTTGTAAAAGGCAAGTCTGATCATGTCTTTTCCCTTCTTAAAATCTTCAATTATTCTTCACAGGTTTTAACAGAAAGCTATAAGTCTACTTTCTTGACCAGAAGTTTTCATTGTTACATAAGAAGTTATTTTCTCTCTTTGCCCCTGTAAATGTGTAGAGCAGGAAGGGGTCCTGCCTTCTGTGTGCCTGCTATAGGCCGTGCAGAACATCCGCACCTAGCCTACCCACACTTCTGCGATAGTAAGAGCTTGGAAAAAATGTGTGCTTGGCTATTTCTCTGCTAGTAGATTTTCCCCTAAAAAAAATTCTTATGTTAACACCTGTTTTCTTGGAGTTTATACTCCAGTGGAGAGACAGATAATAAATAAGATAGATATCTTCAATATATAGAATTAGATGTTGATAACTGCTAAGGAAAACCAAGTATTGAAAATAAGTAAGAAGTATGCATTATAGAGGTCTGGATTTTACATGGAATGGTGGTATGATATGTATGTTTGTGTTCCCCTAAAATTCGTATGTTGAAATTTAATCACCAATGTGATACTACAAGCAGGTGTCACCTATAGAAGGTGATTAGGTCGTAAGGGCAGAGTCTTCATGAATTGGTGTTGTTATAAAAGACAGTTGGCCTGCTCCTTCTACCATTTGAGGACACAGCAAGAAGCTGCCATCAATAAGCCAGAAAACAGGCCCTTACCAGACATAGAATCTGCTGGCACCTTGATCTTGGATTCCCAGCCTCCAGAAATGTGAGAAATAAATTTCTATTGTTTATAAGATATAACATAATGCAGTAACCAACAGCAAAAAAAAATAAAAATAAAGAAGTTGAATAAAAAATATCATTTGCTTCAGTAAAGATAGGAATTATTTTAAACTCCTATACACATATTCAGCTATGTATTTGCTAGGTAATGACATAAAATGTATTTCTTACCATGAGTCATGGATAAAAGAGTTTGAAAAATACAATGCTTTCCAATAAAAGGATTTCTCAAATAGTGTCTCCCAAAGAGAGGTTAAGAAAATGAAGGAAACAAGAAAGAAGGTGTAATGGGCTCTCATCTCCAGGAAAAATGAAAGCACGGGGCTAAATGACAGTAATTAGGCATACATTTGAATGTTGAATTAGAGATTAAAAAACTGCATTTAATGGCTAGAGTTTCTTCTTTTTATTTTTGATGTCCCTCATGCGTGCATTCATACATGTGTACGGTTATGTGTATTACCATATATGTTTTTGGTTTACCATAGCAGCCACAGGTAAGAGCCCATGGAGAAAAGATAAGGACCCTATATACATGTTTACAAAGGAAGCAAAGAAAATGAGAACAGAACCCCAAGAGCTGGAATGGTGAGGAAACTGCCAAGTTCAGAATGCTGAGTCTGTGAGAGCTGCTGCAAAGTGAGAAGATAGTGGAGTAAATGAAAAGCTAGTAGGGACCTGTGGAAAGATCTAATAACTGAGCTGTATAAAGATCCAAATAGGTTGCAAATGCAGGTCACACAGGCATTTTCTAAAATTCAGTCTTAGCCTTTTGCTTGTTCTCTCTACATGACCTCTTTAAATGTATCTCTTCTGATTCTTCAGTTATTGCTATAATGCAGACGATTCTTAAATCTATACCCATAAACACAGTTTCTCCTGAGTTCCAATCTAGCCTCTTCAAATGTCTGCTGAGCAGTTCTTACCTGAGTATCTCTTTCATTATTGTCTGGCTGCCAGCCTGAGAGCCTGAACTGCATTCAGTACTATCCTGATATATGTGGAGAACTGGAAGGTTAGGCCCACCAGGGATAACTATTAATAAGAAAATAAAGCACCTTATAGTCTCTTCTGAAGATATAAGTAGCAAAAAGTCAAACTTCACCAAGTTGATTTGAAAAATGAGGAAATGAAGACTTTATAGTCCAGGTGGTGAGCCATGGTAATCCACATCAAGAAGGGCAACCTGTGACAGAAGGAACCACCCTCCACTCAACCCCGAGCACGACAGGAAGGGAAGGGGACCCTGAGAGATTTCCCCAACAAAGAAAGAAAGGCTTGTCTCTTTGATTCAATGGTGTGTGTACGTGTGTGTCGAGATGCCTATGTTTTCTTGAAAGCAGTACTTAACAATTTTTATGTTGATTCTGCTCTGTTTTACTTACAAACCTTTATCCTTTGGAGAAAAATGAACTGCTTTAAGATTAACGTTGCTCCAAGCATTTTGAAATCTCCTTCATTTCCCTCGTTTTGTCTTTCCCATTTGGATCTACTGATGCCCTTCAATTTTAAGGAAGTTATATCTAAGGACGTTATTATTTTCATTTCCCATTGGGCAGAGCTTGGAATTATATCCATTTCTCAAACCCAGAATCTGGAACTCCAACCCTGATTTTCCTTGCAGCCAACAAGGCACAGAATCCAGTGAGATGCAGATGTGTGCCCTTGGTATCAAACCGAATAGGTTTTACCTCAAATATCACTGGAGATCTAACTCTGCCTAGATAGGATTAGAAGGAAGTTTGAGCAAGGCAGTCAGGGAGTCTTTGAGTCAAAAAGTCACTTGTCAGAGGAGTCCTGCATCTCCTGGGAATGGGCCTACCTCAGCATCTCTGCCAGGCTCAGTCACTAATTGTGAGCAGCCCTTGGGAGATGTGGCCTCAGCACAAACACACAGATTGATTTCAGTGCAACAGCTGGCACCCTTGGTCAATCACACTTCTTATATTTGGTCTTTGAGGCACACTCTCATGGCTGTCAGCCACTCCTCTGTCTTTTTTCTGGCCAATCAAGTCTTATGTGATATTTTCTTAGAGAAATTTCATTAGAAATTTCCTGTTCTACTAGAAATGTCCTTCTAGATTATAATGTATTTTTTAGTGCAACCATTTAAACCACTTTCAAATTATAATAGAATTTAATAATTTCTTCTTCTGTCCATGAATATATTATCCAAGAGTGTATCCAAAGATTTGTCCAAAGTGAGATATGTGTCTAGAAATCACCTGATACAAAAATGAGCTAAGTCTGTCAACAAAGGGATAAAATAAGACATGCATTGTTTGTGTTTAGTGAAACATGTTAATTCTTATTGATTATGTGTTCATAACCCATATTGTAATAATTTCTAAAACCTTTCACGGAATTAATTTCAAACTTTTCAGTATTTTATAGAATACTATGATTTGTAATTTAAAACAAATTGTAATAACATATTTTTCCATTTCCAATATTTTGGTTATCTTTCTGATTATTCACAATTCCTCAAGAAATAATTGGATGGGACAAAAATTTTATTTGAAAGTTTCTTTTCTAAGATGTAGTATAATTTATCTGGGACAAAAAATATAAAATTGTTTAGGGAAAGAATTGCTTTCTTACAGTCTTACATTTCCTGGACTTCAATTTCCTCTTACCAACATCATTTTTGCTATCCTTGACAGAGAGGATGGAAATAAAATAATAGTTGAGTAGTATGGCTTTTTCTTTGCCACATGTTATGAAAGTGTTACTCTGAAGCAATGTGTTTATTTTCTCTGACCATAACTTTAAAAATCTATTTGCTTGTCTTTAGCATTTTTGGCAAGCCTCACTGCATTCTGGTTATTGACTTTTTAAAAATTATTCTTATACTTAGCCACTCTTAAATATTTGTTGTTTGTTACACCCCTTTCTTCTCTCTTTTGTGCATTTTTTTTTTAATAGATGAATTCTATTACCTTTTGTCCCTTAGTCAAATGATGTTTGTGGCCATGAAAGGTAAATTATGATCACTTCAATTCTGTGCTCCTGGTTTCTTATGGAAAAATGGGTGGAGGGGGAGGGAAAGAAGGGAGGGGTGAAGAGAGAGAAAGATACATCTTTTGTCATCAAAATCTTTAATTTCAATCTAAAAATTTAATTACTAAATATCTCCCTTTATCCTAATTATTCTTCACTTAGAAGAAAAAAATCATATTTTCTATGGAAATAAACTCAGATTTCTATTACTACTTTAAAAATTAAAACAAAGTTTTTGATTTTTTAAATATTTTATGTAATTTTTCAATAATGCAGATTTTGATTATAGTTATAAAATAGAACTGGTTTGGCTTATTTATTCGATGAAATGCAATTAGGAAGTTCAAATGGTGTAGAGATATTATTTTTATGATAGTAATGAAATTGACGAACTACATAGGATTCCATATTGCTTAGGAGTGTCAGGGAGACTAAGAAAAACGGAGGCACATTAAAGAAGTTTTAGGTGTATCAACTATTATTTCTGTTTCACAGGTAAGAAGTCAAGGCTCAGAAAATTTAGAGACTGATTTGTCAATGAGAGTATGTCATCCTTCAGACTATTGCAGAAATTTGCTTCCTGGAAGTCAGGCTTGCAAATGTTCCTTAATTCCAACTTGTTTGCTCATTTGTTTCTTTTTTTCTTCCCACAATTCCCAAGGCCACTTATTTAATTTTTTCTAGATATCACTACACATGTTTCTACCAGGGTTCCCCTTCCCTGTTGGAAGGTACAGATATACTCGCTGTGGTTAAGTGAATGGCACTTGTGTAAGTCACATAAACTTCCCAAATATTTTTCTGAACTTGGAGGATGACATGAGATCATGTATTGGTAAGAATATTAAGATGTATAAAGCATTTTATACACATATATGCTATTTTTATTGGATTACGGAGGCAGTATAGGCTCTATCAGCACCAAACTGCTAGCATACAAAAATGCTGAAGAGGATTTTTAACCTAAAAATAAGTGGAAAACCAACATGTTCAGAAGGACTGAGACTTGGATCAGCTCAGGTAGCCAAGAAGTAAATTATGAGAACGGGAAAAATACAAAGGGATATGATTAAATAAACTACTTGCTGATTGGAACAATTGACAGATTTAAAAAAATGATTAACCCTATGTTTCAAAAATAATCTATATGTAGTTTGCCTTTTTTTCCCTTTCTCTTTATTTGTTCTACCTTCATTTCTTTTTTTCTTTTTTCTTTTTTTTTTGTAAAACAATGGTAAGTTGCTTAACAGAGAAAATGCTCACAAATGCCCACTGGGAAACAGAGAGAAAGGATAACCTGCATTCTATTGATATTATTATTTAAATCACATAAGATATAAAGCTCCACAGATAAACACAGTGTAAATAAAATGGCTAAACCACTGATATATTAGCTGTCATTAATTCTAACAGAATAGTTGTCCTTCAGTTACATCTATTGCCAAACAGCACTTATGGCATGCCATTCTTCAGTCCAAAAGTTAAACTAATGTGTTACATGCAAATTGTGTGACTAAGTCAACATCATTATTTAACACTTACTAAACACACTTAGTTTAATATGTAGTGCTATTTACAGGATCATAAAAATGACTTCTTATTTACGGTTTAACAAAATTTCGTGAGACAATGTACTCTTCTGTATTATGGATAGACAAGAAAAATAAAATCCCAAACGCATTAAACCTACTTAGATTTTTAAAAATCTTATTAATATACTCTTAAACTATTGTTATATGAGAATTAAAATTAAGCATTAAAGAAAGTACTTTGTTGTAAGTTTTATCCTTGTGAAGTTCATAAAATCTTCTTAATGCATCTGTTATAAGTCCTCTATATCAGGCAGAAATGAGTATAAAGAGTTTTAAATCATTTTCATCCTCTAAAAATGGTTTAAAATATGCTTATGTACAGTTACTAAGTATAATCAAGTATTTTTATTGTAATAAGTAATTTGCAAAAATACCTATTATAAATCATCTAAACACATTTTTGCTGAAAACAGAACTTACCATGAGCTTGAAAATGTACATGTGCTTTTCATATTCTTATTCCTATATTTTTATTTCGGTTTTTAATCAGATCTATTTCAACAGATCAAGCCTTATCCTAGTGCTGCCCAAGGTTATGCAATTTAACAGAGGACAGCATTTTGTACTCAGCAAATTTTACAGTGTAGAACGAAAATATGTTTGCAGATTAATGAAGTAGTATTCTTTATGATTAAATTTTCAAATGAAGAGTTGCAGCATCAAGTAGTGGAAATAACACTGGGGCTGGAGTTAGAACTGAATCGGAGCTCATTTATGGGTTGAATGACCTTCGGAAGTCATCTGCTGTCTGTGAGGTTGTTTTTCTCCTCAGCAGAAGGGGATAATAAAATCCAACTTATAATGTCATTGAGAGGCAGCTTTGCAAAAGCCCATAATGCCAGTTATCTACTAGTTAGTCAATAAATATTTGTTTATTATTTTTATTAGAAACAGGATAGGGTTTTATACTCTAGTGAGATATATTCAAAGCTTTAATAATCACATCACTTTATTTAGCTATCTAGATACATTGAGAAGTCTAATTTGCTCATTAAATGATAGTAAGAGTTTAGTTTTAGAAGGACTACTGCATTTATTTGACAGATGATCTTGATTTTATTGTTTTACTTGTTCAGAAAAAACCTGTATGGCTACTTTATATATACACAGCCAGGTTTAGTACATAAAGAAAAATCTACAGGTTTATAGAACCTCTAAAATTTTAGATGCTTTCTGTTTCAGCTGAGAGAAAAAAAAAAAGGTTAACCAGGATTTTTTCTTTTCTTTCTAGTAAATCTAAGTCAGTTCAACAATTCTATATCTGTGAATATCTACCTTTGGGCTTTCTTGGGGAATTTGATAGAAATCACATGGAAAAATCTGGCTTGGAAGTGATGTCTAGGTTTCATTTCTCTAGCTGCCAGAAGAGGAGGGTATTTGAGAAGCAGTATGCTTAAGCTCCTAGAGATTAGGGTGTGGGTATGAGCCAAGACATTGTGGGTTGTTGCTTGATGAGGTGACTTATTTGTGGAGTGGGGCTGACAACTGTGTCGGGAGTTAGGTGATCTCGGCCTGAGGCTCTGTGCTATGGTGGTAGACACATGCAAGAAGATTAATGGGAAACCAGGCTTAACAGAGTGTTGAAGTGTTAAAGAGAGAACTCCACAACCCTGTCCATCTGGACTGACCTTCTGGTTGAAACCAGGTAAAGTGTACTACATGCTTATTTGCCTTGGAGTGCTCCTCAGTCACATGGAAATGTGACTTTTTTTTCTGATTTGAATCAACTCTTCAACATGGAATGTTAACAAAAACATCTAGCCTAGGGTTTAAAAATGTATTTAACACAGAAAGTCTTGAAAACATTTAAAGCTTCAAATAATTTTCCCTAGCCTCTCAGATATCTTACACTAAAAATGTCTTTCTGCTGAAGTATTTTCTAAAATATTAGTTTCCACTTTTACTTTTTGCTCCCAGGATGACTATTTCCCTGGACCTAAACAGCACTTTTATTTTATTTTTTTCTGGTTGTGAAATAACCTATCCCAAAGAAATAAACAACTTGCTTTGATTGCTAGCCAAGACTCTGTCCTGCCACAGATCTTCTCCTCTTTCACTTCTTACTCCAAGGAGCAGTAAACATGAATCCTGACCCACCAATGCAGCCCTAGTACTGAGAAGAGATCCACTGCAGCTAAACAGTAGGTAGAAATAAAAACAATGCCTCAACTCGATAATATTAAATGAGCTGGGAAGACAGTCTCCAAGAGAAAGGATAAATAACCTACATAATGAAGAATTAGTTAGCAGTGTTATGTAAATATTGTAGCAGCATCAATGAGGAGGTAAGCAGAAGTATTTTAAGACACTATATTATACAATACACTGTGCACTGTTTCCTGGCGATAAGGTTTTTAAAGCATCTTTATAAGCTCTTCTCTGTTGTGACAGGATTATTTTTGCACCTTTGGAAAGCAACTGAGAAAGGAAGCCTAGAAAAAATCCTGCCTAACAAAGCAGCCATACTCAAATAGCTTAAACTATAAGAAAGAACTGATTCAAGATACTAGAATAGATTTAAGATATCAGAATAAACACAAGTATAAATGATATTCTCATTTTTATTGCAATGCTGCATATTCCTATCAGTGCAGTGAAATGCTAAAAATGGCAAAGGATGAGATTTTTTTTTATTTATTCCACTGAATTTAAAATAGTCACTGAAGCAGGTATTTCACACAATAACATCCAGAAACAAAAACACATGCAATGATAAAGTTGAGTGACTGGATAATGTAATATGCAGATTATCTAAAAGAAAATCATATCAGTTTAAAGAAATATTTTAGTTAATGGCATCAATAAACAGGCCCCAACTATACTTGAGAAAAAGTTGACAATAAATTTTTTCCTCACTACACCTTTGAAAGTCTCAGTTTTAGAATGACAAATCATTTAAATATTTTAGATTTATCTACATTTTAAATATTTCTTCAAGGAGTGTCGACTCTTGATTGACAATGGTGCACAAATTACCAATATTCACAAATTCTAAATCTTGTTTTAGTCATTAGTTTAAAAAATGTTAATGTTTCATTTAGTGAAATAGTAAAAATGTAGATACCAGAAAAAAGAAAAAAAGAAAAATGCGAATGTCTTAGATAATCAAAAACTGAATAATTAAATATAATTAACCCCTTTATGCAACCAAGTCTTGATTATTTAGCTATGTTTAAATAATTTGTAGTCTATGAAGAATGTTTAATTAAAGGATGCCTTCCTCCCTATATTCTTCCTATTGCCATTAGTTGTATATTCAATAGAGGAAAACACATTTTAATTTTAGTTATATTTTCAGTCAAGAGTCCACCAAAGCAGGGGTATATCCGAGAATAGAAGCCAGAAGCACACATGTGTTGAATGAAAGTAGATGAACACAAATACAAGTAAAATCCTTAGGTTGAAATCAGTTTAGAAGGGACAGCAAGTCAAAATATAGTAGTGCAGACACAGCTTAAAATTTAGGAATTATGTCCAGGTAACTGAAGAAGTTGAACAGGTGACAGAGGAGCACAGAATACACTCAACAGTGGCAGTTGCCAGAAATGAATCTAACCTCTGGAGGTGTAGAAGATCAAGGTCAAGGTCAAGGGCTTACAGACAAAAAAAAAAAAATCTTCCATATGGGAAAAATCCTACTTCAGACATTGTTTATAATTCCATAGCAAAGAGCTGTTAATTCAACTCAGTTTATGAATGGCCAAGATGTGTCAAGTCAGTTTCTTTGTACACACTTCCTAGTTGTTGGCAGTTGGTATTACTTGTCATTCCATTGTGACTAGTAACACTGTAAGGAACTGTATATAATGAGGAGCAGAGTTTTCTAAAATCTCCCATCTCCCTTTACCACCAAGCTATTTATCAAACCAAATTACATTGTAAATAAGTCAATAGTTAATGCATTGCAGGAAAATCAGGATTAGGTAAAGGGCTTGGTGGGTATTTGTGAGCTAGGCTAGAGGAGGCATAGTTGGAGCCTGAGATGCTACTGAGACAGCTGAGTTTCCACATTTACTGAGGTAGGATAGGGAACTGGAACTGGGAATAAGATCTGCAAGTTTGCTTTCCTGGGTCCTGATCTAGAATTTGGGAGACTTTTGTGAAGAGCACTTCTCTTCAATCTTTGGGAAATTTGAATATAGCGTGAATTCTACCTTACAACTTCTCTTGTCATGTTGAGTAGAACCTAATTTAACATGGCATACACAATCAGGAGAAGCCTATTGCTATCGATATTACTATGAAAAACAAAACAAAACACTCCAGGGAATACAATTTGAAAATGGCTACTCTAAATAAGATGGGGGATTTGTTAAAATCTAAAACAAAAAATATTGATTAATATGGGCAAACTCCCACAACTCTAAGACATCCAACTGTGTGGAAAAAAGTATTTAGAAACCTGAATTATGCATGAAATAGTTGGTAACTTTACCACTCTGTTTCTGTTGCTTATAACAAAATACTTGGCATGGGATGATTTGTAAGAAAATTAAATTTATTGCTTACAGTTTTGGAAGCTGGGAAGTCCAAAGTCCAGGGAACACATTGAGGGTCTTCTCTGGTGAGGCTTTACAGCAGCACAGAGGTCTCACACGGCAGAAAATGGTAGAATAGAGAGAGAGCTCACCTTCTAAGTTGGCTCCTTTTAAAGCCATCAAAACCACACCCATCACCTCTATTAATCTATCAATTTATTACTCAGTGAATGAATGGATCAATCCATTCACTAGGCATACTTCTCACAATCCAATCAGCTCTTCAAGGGCCCACCTTTCAATCACCCTAATACGATTTCCCTACCTCAACAGTTACAATGGAGATTAAATTTTGGGGGAACATCCAAATGAAGGCAATAACTATTTAGTATTTCATTTCAAGTTTTATCTCAGAATTTTTTTTAAAAAAGCACTTTGTTTTATTTACATGGAGAGCATTTTTATACGATTTACTCTTAATACTCTAAAATCTAACCCATGGTCCCTTGACCTTGTAAACCAGTCAGTCAAAGCGCTAAAGACTGATTATAGCCTCAAAATGAAAAATCCTTTTTTTTAAAGAAAAAACCCCCCAAATAACCCCATAAATAAACAGTCCAGTACAGAGGAGCCTTATATCTTGACAGAGGAGTATGGCTAATAATAAAGGACAATGCCAGTCACATTTAGTTTTCAAGAAAATACTTCCTAAAGTATTCAGTGTCATCTGATCAGCTAACCTACATCTTCATTATCAGATTCCAGATTATTCTAAGAAATAACTTCTTTCTAAGTTTCCTAATAGATATATAATACAATTTTTAATTAAATTTATTAATTAAGATTAACCAAATTACATATATTAATCAAACTGTTTGTCTTCTCAATTTTCCTTACCTCCTGTTTTTCCCATCTCTGCTCTCCTCATTTGGGGGAGTTTTCCTTTCTATGCTAAATAAGGTTATAATGGAGCCCCTACTGATATTGTCCTAGAGACAGGACACATGATAGGAGCTGGATCAATTAGAGGCCTTCATTGGGATTTTGTGTAGAGGTTCTGGGAAATAAGTGCTTTCTCCTTCCTCTGTGTCTATTTCAGATTTGTCAGTCTGAAGTCAATTGCAGGCCATGCTTATCTCCCACCACTGGCAAGAATCAAATCTTCAAAAGGAAAAAGTAAGGAAAAAATACACAGAGAAACAAAAATGGGAAAAGCAAAAGAAAAAAGGAGAGAGAGAGGGAGGGAGAAAGAAGGCAATAAGGTGGGGGACACAAAGAAGAAGGAAAGGAAGACTTAATCTGTATCTATTTTTCCCAATAAACAGTGTAAATTCCCTTTTTATTTTCCTTAGGCTAGTATGAGTTTGGGTTTTGTCACTTAAAATTGAATGTGTCTCCACTAATATACTGTTGAATAGATTTCTTCCTTGTATTAAGTGTGCATAAGGTTCTCCAACTTTTCAAGTTTTTGGCATTTAATTAAAAAACTCTTAGGTGATTTGATGGTCTTAATTTTAAGATCTGTGCTTTTCAGGAATTGATTTAAACAAATAATAGTTTTGACAATATCCCAAGTTTAACTTCTTTAAGGTGGCTATTATGAAATTTTTGTAATCGAAGTAATTCAGGAACACATTAAACTAATTATCTTTATTCAAATAAACCTATGGTCTCCAAAATTCACTTAAAGATTTAACACTGAATTTTGAAAAGAAAAAATTAAAAACCAAATATGTTTGGGATTCTAAATATGCTGTTATTTTACAGACTGTCTCCCTTGCAATAAACTTCTCTCTCAGTACCGCTTTTTCATTATCCCACAGGTTTTGATATGATGTGTCTTTACTTTCACTGGTTTCAAGAAATTTATTGATTTCCTATTTTATTTCTTCTTGGAACCATACATCATTCAGGAGCCTGTTGCTTAATTTCCATGTATTTGTATAGTGTCCTGAGTTTTGCTTGTCAATTTCTAGTTTTAATCCATTGTGGTATGAAAAGATACCTGAGATGATTTCGATTTTTTTAAAGTTGTTGAGACTTATTTGTAACCTAACATGGTCCATGCTGGAGAATGTTTCATGTGCTGATGAGAAGAACATATATTCTGTAGTTGCTGGATGAAATGAACTCTTATACCAAAAGAATAGAAAGATTTCAAATAAACAACCTAAAACTATACCTCAAACAACTAGAAAAACAAGAATGACCCAATCCCAAAGTTAGTAGATGGAGAGAAATATTAAGATCAGAACAGAACTAAATTATACAGAGACTTAAAAAAGATACAAAAGAGCAATGAAACAAAAAGTTGGTTAAAGAAAATAAAATAGACAAACAATTACCTAGTTAACAAAAAAAAAAAAAAAAGAAAGAAAAAGAAAAAGAAAGAAGACCCAAATAACAAAAATCAGAAGTGAAAAAGGTGGCATTGCAACTGATACCACAGAAATACAAATAATCATTAGAGACTGTTACAAACAACTATTCACCAACAAATTTGAAAACCTGGAGGAAATAGATAAATTTCTGGATATATACAAACTATTAAGATTGACCCAAGAATAAATAGAAAATCTGAACAATAAGAAGCAATGAGATTGAAGCTGTTATCACCAGTCTCCCAACAAATAAAAGCAAAGGAACAGATGGCTTTATTGTTGAATTTCACCAAACCTTTAATGAGGAATTAATACCAATTACCTTCAAACTATTCCAAAAAATTGAAACAGAGGCTGCTCTCCCAAACTCATTCTATGAGGTCAACATCACCTCGATACCAAACCCAGACAAAGAGATAATAAAAAAAGAAAACTACAGGCCAATATTGCCAATGAACATAGCTGCAAAAGTCCTCAACCAAATAATTGCAATCATAATACAGCAACACATCAAAAAAAAAAATTATACACCTTGATCAAGTAGGATTCATCCCAGGGATGCAAGGGTGACTCAACATATGCAATTCAATAAATGTGATACACCACATCAAAAAAGTCAAGAATGAAAACCATATGATTATCTCAATAGACACAGAAAAACATTTGACAAAATTCAACATCCTTCTTGATAAAGGCTCTAGCAAATTAGGTACAGAGGGAAAGTATCTCAACACAACAAAAACCATATATGACAAACCCACCGCCAATATCGTCTTGAATGGGGGAAAGCTTAAAGCTTTTCCCTTAAGATCAGGAGCAAGACAAGGATGCCTACTTTCACTATTTCTATTTAACATTGTATTGGAAATACTAACCATAGTGATCAGGCAAGAGAAAGAAATAATGGACATCCAGATTGGAAAAGATGAAATCAAACTATCCTTGTTTGCAGATGACATGATCCTATATAGAGAAAAACCTAAAGACCGTACCAAAAAACTCTTAAAACTGATTAACAATTTTGGTAATGTTGAAAGATACAAAGTCAATGCCCCCATATCAATAGTGTTTACATTCTCCAACAGAAAATGAAATCAACAAAGATAGCCATTTTACAATAGCCACCAAATAAAATAAAACAAAATATCTAGGAATTAATTTAACTAAGGAGGTGAAAGATCTCTACAATGAGAACTACAAATCACTACTGAAAAAAATTAAAAAGGACACAAAAAGTTGGATAGTCATTCCACACTCTTGGATTGAAAGAATCAATACTATAAAAATATCTGTACTACCCAAAGCAATCTACAGATTCCATTCAATCCCTATCAAAATACCAATGATTTTGTTCACATAAATGGAAAAAACAATCATTACATTTGTATGGAACAACAAAAGACTGAATAGTCAAAGCAATCCTGAGCAAACAATAAATAAATAAATAAAGCTGGAGGCATAACACTATCTGGCTTCAAATTATACTATGAAGCTGTAGTAACTAAAACAACATGGTACTGGCATAAAAATAGACACTTGGACCATTGGAACAGAGTAGAGAACCCAGAAATCAACCCACATACTTACAGCAAATTGATCTTTGACTAAGGCAATACAAACATTCACTGGGGAAGAGACTGCCTATTCAATAAATGGTGCTGGAAAGATTGGACATACATCTGCAGAAGAACAAAACTAGACCTACACCTCTTGCCATACACCAAAATCAACTCAAAATGGATTAAAGACTTAAGTATAAAACCTGACTGTAGAACTACTAATGGAAAACGTTGGGGAAACACTTCAGGAAGGAGGACTGGGAAAAGACTTTGTGAATAAGACCTCAAAAGTATAAGCAACAAAAGAAAAAATAAACAAATGGGATTTTATCAAACTAAAAAGCTTCTGTATAGCAAAGGAAGCAATCAATAGAGTGGAAGTCAATCAACAGAATTGTGAGAAATATTTACAACTACACACCCAACAAAGGATTAATCTCCAGAATATACAAGGAACTCAAACAACTACACAGTAAAAAAACAAATAACTAAAAACTGGGCAAAAGAGCTGGATAGACATTTCTCAATAGAAGCCACACAAATGGCCAGCAGGTACTTGAAAAAATGCTCAACATTGCTCAGCATCACAGAAATGCAAATTAAAACCACACTGAGATATCATCTCACCCTAGTTAGATTGGGTATAATAAAAAAAAAAAAAGGCTGAGAATAACAAATGCTAGTCAGGATGCAGAGAAAGGGGAACTTTCCTACACTGTTGGTGGGACTGTAAATTAGTACAGTCACTGTGGAAAACAGTATAGAGGTTTCTCAGGCAACTGCAGACAGATCTACAGCAATCCCACTTCTGGGTATATATCCAAAGGAATGGAAATCATCATGTTGAAGGGATATATGCACTCCCATGTTCATTACAACTCTATTTTCAACAGCCAAGATATGGAACCAACCTAAATGTCCATTGACAGATGACTGGATAAGGAAAATGTGGTATATATACACAATGAAATACTACTCAGCCATAAAAAAGAATGAAATCCTGCCATTTGTAGCATCATGGATGAACCTGGAGAAAATTACGTTAAGTGAAATAAGCCAGGCACAGAGGGAAAAATACCTCATGTCCTCACTCATAATTGGGAGCTGAGAGAAAAAGAACAAAGAAGGAAAGACAACAGTGGTGCATTGGACTTGGAGAAGGAGTGAACAGACCTATTGTTGCTGGGGTGGGCAAGTGGGAAGAGGGTTGGGGAGAGGTTGGGTGGGGTACACAGGGAATAATTGCAATCTGTGGTGCTGTGCATGCTGCTAGTATTTATCTGATCATCACTTCTTGGGCACAGGTGCTGATGGTCAGCTCTGTGACCCACAAATATGTATGATCAATTAAAAAATAAAAACAACAAAAAACCGTCTGCCTTAAAAAACCCCAAACTATCTATCCTATGTTACAGCTCTATTTCATTTTTTTGTTATGTAAATGTGCACCTGTGCACATAAATATAATTTCTATCAAAATTCCTGTACCAGAGTGGTACATTTGTTACAATGAATGAAATTACTCTGGGACATCATTATCACCCAGTGTCCATAGTTTTACTTTACAGTAGTACTCAATCTCGGTGTACATTCTATGAGTTTTGACAAATGCATAATGACATGTATCCTCCATTATAGTATTATGCAGAGTATTTCCACTGCCCCCCAAATCCTCTGTGCTCTGCCTTTTTATTCTCTTTCCCCTAATCCCTGGCAACCACTGATCTTTTACTGTCTCGATAGTTTTGCCTTTTCCAGAATATCTTACTGTTGGAGTCACACAGTATGCAGTTTTTTTAGATTGGTTTCTTTCACTTAATATTCATTTAAGTTTCCTCCATGTCTTTTCATTGCTTGATTGATCATTCCTTTTTAGTGCTGAATGATATTTCATTGTCTGAATGTACCATTGTTTATTTACCCATTTACTTACCAAAGGACATCTTGGTTGCTTCTAAATTTTGGCGATTATGAATAAAACTGCTATAAACATTTGTGTGTAGGTTTTTGTGTGGATGTAAGTTTTCATCTCATTTGGGCAAATAAATATAAAGGAGCACAATTGCTGGATCATATGGTAAGAGTATGTAAGAAATGGCAAACTGTCTTCCAAAGTGGTTGTACCATTTTGCATTCCTACAAGCAGTGAATGAGAGTTCCTGCTTCATCTTCACCGGCATTACCATTGTTTTAATTTGCAGTTTCCTAATGACATGACGTTGAGCAACTTTTCATATGCTCACTTGCCATCTGCGTGTCTTCTTGGGTGAAAGGTTTGTTCAGGTCTTTTGCATATTATTTAATAGGGTTATTTTCTTATTGTGAGTTTAAGTATGTTTAGCACTAAGGTATAGTAAGTCACTCTTATAAAGTGTTGTATCTATAATAGAACTATTAAAAACTGAAATACCCTCTAATCAAGAACATTGACCCTGAAGAGGAATATACATATTTTCTAAATCCTGTAAATATTATTTTCCTTATAAGGATTCTCTGTAGATGTGTCCTGTTAAGCAGTAATTGCCCTATTAACATGTATTCATTTTTAGGTGCTTTGTTATTTAAAAAGCATGTCTATATAGAGTTGTTATGACACTAAATGAGATAGCCCATTTTATCAGGAACTATTCTCCCCATCTTTTTAAAACAGAGTAGCAGAAGTTTACAGGTTGTGTTGTTTACCCCAAACTCCAAATCTGGTGTATGGAGATGGGACTCCAACTCAGACCTCTGACTCAAAGCCCAACTGCTTGAAAAGATTTAAAGAAGTTTGCTTTTTTCTTGTCAAGGAATAAGAGACTTTTCTTTGTGAAGGATATGGAAGTTATACTCTAGTGCTATGAGCAGGCTTTCTTCATTAAAAATTTTATGGCAAATTTGAAGACCACCAAAACAGTATTCACTATTCACGAAAAACACATGACTTTCTTTTATTTTTTTAAAAAATTAATGTTTTTTAATTGACAAAAAGTTATATATATTAATCATGTACAACAAGATGTTTTGATATATGTATACATTGTGGAATGGCTAAATGGAACTAATTAACATATGAATCACCTCACACACTTAATATTTTTGTGATGAGGACACAATATTTCTCTCTGTGATTTTCAAGAACACAATACAATGTTATTAAGTATTGTCACCATGTTGTACAATAGATCTCTTGAATTTGTTCCTATTTAACTAAAAATTTGGATCTTTTAGCCAGTATCTCTCTTAACCACCCCAACCCAACCCCATCCCTTGGCAACCACCATTCTACTCTCTGCCTCTATGAGTTTAACATTTTTAGATTCCACATGTTGTGGTATTTATCTTTCTGTACCTGGATCATAGCACTATTTTACTTAACATAATATCCTCTGGGTTCATCCATGTTGTCACAAATGATGGGACTTCTTTTTTAGGGCTAAATAATATTCCATTGTGTATGTATACCAATACCACATTTTCTTTATACATTCACCGATTGATGGACACTTAAATTGATTCTGTATCTTAGCTGTTGTGAATAATGAACAGCATTATGGATTCTGCTGCTATTGGATGGAATGTTCTGTATGTACCTGTTAGATCCATTTGGTCTAATGTGTAGCTTAAGTTCATTATCTCCTTATTAATTTTCTAGATGATTTTTTAATTGCTGAAAGTTGTGTATGAAAGGCCCCTACTATTATTCCATTACAGTCTCTCTCTCCCTTTGTATATATTAATATGTGCTTTGTATATTTAGGTGCTTTGATGTTGGGTGCATATATATTTATAATTATTATATTCTCCTGATAAATTGGCACCTTTATCATTACATAATGATTTTTTTGCCTCTTTTACAGTTTTAGACTTAAACTCTATTTTATCTGATTTAAGTATAACTACCTATCCCTGATCTCTTTTGGTTTCCATCTGCCTGGAATATTTTTCACTTTTAATTGATGTGTGTATTTAAAAGCAAAGTGAGTCTTTTGTAGGCAGCACAAATTTTGGTCTTTTTGTAATAAAAAGTTATCCATTCAGTCACTGAAGGCTGGGTCCACAGGTGCTGACTTGATGATTAGGGTCATAGAGGGCTGACTTGTCCATAAGCTGAGCCTGGATCTGGAATCTGTGGGGACTGGTCTGGTGCTTGGGTCAGTCTGGAGGCTAGGGCCACTGGGTTCAGCTGCAGTTGAGGCAGGCCTGGAGACTGAGTCCACCAGGCAGGCCTGGAGTGCTGGGGTGAGCTTGGAGGCTTAGTCAGCAGGTAATAGCTGGAGTTTGGATATGTGAGAGCCTGCCTGGTGCTGAGTTTGACTGTGGCAGGCCTGGTGTTGGGGTCTGAGGCAAATGCAGTGCTCATTTCCATTGCCTTCTCTCAAGAAGAGGGTATTTCGCTCCACGCTGTGATGCCTGGGGTTGGGAGAGGGGTGATGCAGGTAATGTAGAACTGTCCTTCCTACCTCTTCAATGTTTGTTTCTTATTTCTGTGCTAAACCTAGATGCTGTAATCTCTCACCTGGTACCCTTAACTCTTGCGAAGGTATGTTCATTTTGGATAGTTGTTCAAATTGGTGTTTTTGTAGGGGGATGAGTGCTAAAAAGTCCTATTTGGCCACCTTGCTCCAGCAACCAATAACTCTGTGACTTTATTATCTATGCTGAAGTCATCTTAGTTTTGCAGACAAGATGTAAGAGTATCTGTGTGTAACATTACCTATCCAGGTATGACCAACCATTTAAATAATTCTTTCCTTGCTCCTTTCAAAAGTCTGCTTTATCACAAACTTCATTTGTAAAATTACTTAAATTTTTATAGTGTTACATTAGTCTGTTTATTGACTTCTGGGGCAACATCACACTATTTTAATTGTCATATAACTTTAAAATATGTATTAAAAGCATGATATGGATCTATATAATGTAGAAATTTGACATCGATATCCTGTAGAATAAAGAGGTATTTTCAAAACTTCATTTTTACAACCCTGCAGAATAATGTGTTTCTATTATTTTTTCTTCATTATAAAATTTTAGATAGTGTCTGTTGGCTTTCTACTATGCATTGATTGCACTACTTAAGCAAAATGACAATACTAGCATTTCTACATTTATTTTGCTTAATATTTCATTTCATGAATTCTGAACAAATTTTGAAAAAATAAAAATGGTAAAAAGTGTTCAGACTTTATAAAACTAATCAGTCTCCTAGTTAGTTCTGATGTTGGCTAATGTTTTGGGGAGAATCTAAGAAGCTTCCAACTGTTGAGCTGCTCTGAGTAGAACTTTATAGGTCACCACCTCAGAGAAAGCCTGATGCTTTATCTAGTAGCTATAAACAGTAGCAGTTTTGATTTCTCTTTCAGATAACCTGGGAGGGTTGCTGTTACCTGGGGTCTATATCCTTTTCTTTTCACTGGGGCGATTAGTTCTCTTCAGAGAGCTTCACCCAGTGTGTCCATACACAATATTTTAAGTAAAGGAAGATGTGGAGGGGGAGGTTTAGGGAGTTGCAGGAGTTGAGTTAAGTAAAATGAACTGGAGGGGCTAAGACGGTGTCGAGTTTGGTGAGTGGGAACTCAGGGAAGAGGGAAGGAGGAAGGACTGCTCAGAAAGCTTAGAAGAGTGAATAAAGCTGCTGATCAACGTATAAAATATCTTGGTACTTGAAAAAGGTGCATTTTGTGTAAATCCAGAAATTGATTTTGTTATTACTACTTCTATGAAGATGAGGAATTAGTTCTCTATAAACCTTCCTTCCACCAAGCAAATACTTTTGGTATTTTTTAAATAATTTTTATTTTGAAATAGTTTAAGGCTCAGAAGAGTTGCAAAAATTACAGTACAGAGATAGCATGTACTCTTCACCCAGCTTCTCCCCATAGTAATACATTACATAACCACAGCATATAGTCAAACCAGAAAGTTGATTATGACACAATACTGTTAAGTCAGATACAGACATTATTTGGATTTCACCAGTATTTACATACACTCTTTTTGTCTGTTTGTCTGTCTGTTTTTGGCTGACAGTTCTATGACAATTTATCATATGGGTAGATTCAAGTAAACATCACCATCATAAGGATACAAAACTATTCTGTCATCACAAAAAAACTCCCTCATCAAACACATACTGTTTCTATGATTCCCAACAGAATTCTTATATATTTAATATTCAGATTTACATTACTATGAGCATAAATATTGTTCATGGCTGAGCCACCTAGTGTACTATACATTTATTTTCCTGTACAACTTTTCTTTTCTCTAGAGTTTATGTATTCTATTGCTATTTTCAAATTTCTGTTTCTATGTTTTCTATTGCTTCTTCCAAGCCAGAAGGAGAGGGAGAGAAAGTCTGCTAGCAAGACAGACTGTTATAAAACTTGACATCTCCATCACCTTTGCCAAATTCAATTGGTGAGAAGCAGGTCACAGGTCCCACACAAACTCAAGTGGAGGGAATTATAGAAAGGTATAAATACTGAGACAGAGGCCACCTTAAAGTCTGTTTGCCACATAATGATTTCCATCCTTTATTCTTTTGCTTAATTTTTGACATATCTAACACATATTCAGCCCCATAATAGCTAACAGAGTAAAAATTTCTTTCACCCTGGAGAAATACATCAGTCCTGTTACTCTTCCATTTTTTGAAAAATACTTTCTGGAGACTTCTGACTTCTTGCTCCAATTGAGATGGTTGCTTTCTAGTCCTACAACTGTTATCATGAGATTTTCATTTATCATCATGCGTAAGATACCCTATGTTTAATTTCTGATTTGGATCCCCTTTTTTCTGGGACCCTATGCCTTCCTGTTTGTTGGCTTAATCTCTTGTTTTGCTGAAGCTCAGCTTCTGGTAGTTTTAAAAAATCTGGTAGGTGCACAGAAGTAAATATTTTAAAATCTCGCATCAGTAGACACAACAACTTTGACTTTCCAATTGATGCAGTATTTTGCTTAGGTAACAAATTTTAGGTTGAAAATAATTTTGCCTCAGAATTTTGAAGGCATTAGTTCAATGCCTTTGATCTTCCATATTGCTGCCGTTGAGAGTGATTTTACTGTGAAATCTGGGTCCTCGTGTGTTACCTCTAAAAGCTGTTAATATCTTCTTTATATCATTTTTATATTGAAATTTTACAATATTATGCTTTATGTGTCTTTTTTTGTTTCTTCTTCTTTTTGGTCTATTTATTTTTTAATGTGAAAACTTAGTTCCTTCAGTTCTATACCATTTTCTTGAACTTTTTCTTTGAAAATTCTTTTCCTTTTGTTTTGTCTGTTCTCTCTTTCTGAAATTTGTATGAGAGGGAGGTTGGATCTATTAAACCATCTTCTGATTCTAATTTTTTATAATTTCTTTTATATTATCCATTTCTTTGTTTTGTTCAATTTTCCAGGAAATTACCTTGACTTTATTTTCCAGCTGTTCTATTGAGTTTCTAAAATTTCTGCTATGAAAGTCTTGATTTCTAACAGCTACTTTTTTATTGATCTCTTATATTGTCTTTTTTCATATACCCTGATATTATTGTTTTGATTCAATGTTTTTATGATATCTCTGATATCATTAATTGCGTATATTTTTGAAGTTTATTTCTTCCTTAAAATTCCTTTGGCTTTTTGTTTGTTTTAGTCTGTCCTTCATGTTAGAGGCTTTCTTTGAATATCTAATAATCCTAAGTTTACAGTTTTAATTTAAGAATGAGGCACTAAAAACCTTTTTGGAAATTGTGTATATGACTGAGGCTTGTCATAAGGTGGCTGCAATATAGAATGAGTTGAGGATAAGTAGACTTTCTCCTTGGAGAATTCCTAAAAGCTTGTCTTTTCTTTCGGCTTCATTATTTTTTCAGAGTTTAAGTCTCCATTCTCTTTTCTGGGGGGCTGTCTGACTGTCAGTAGACTGGGATCCCAGGGTAGGGTATCGTTCTTCAGGAAGCAGGATGTTCTGAAGTCCCTTGTTTCATGTATAGTAACATGTTGGCCTGCAATTTTGCCTGGTGTCCCAGGGTCCATAGATCTCTTGTTCCAACTCTCTGGAAGGTTAACCTGATTCATTCTTTTTACATGGACGAGAAGCAATTTCAGAAAGATGGGGAGAATCTCATTACAAACTCCAGAAGAAAATTATCTACAAACCTTTCATTTCAGTTTTGCCCTTCACTCTGGCTTTGCGAGATATCTGGTGCTTCAAAATCCTGAGCTTTTCTGGGATTTTGCTATGAGAATCAACTTGATTCTCATTGGTTTCATCCTTCTGCAGACAGTTTTCAGCTTTTCTCATAAATGTAAACTAGATTTCAACATATGGTTAATAAATTAAGGATTTTCTACTCTCACCTTGAAAATTTTCCTTGAAAATTAAATTAAAAAATAAGGCAGAGTAGACTATTACCTATTAGCTACCTATCCCCGGTGTGTACAGATGCATTTTAGCATTTAGACCAGTGAGTAAGTACCAATCGTCCAACTTTAATGTTATTTTAATGGGACAATTTTAATTCTCTATATTGACTTCTAGTTGTTTTTTTTTTAAGAATACTTATAAAATCCTAATCCTGAACAAACTCTTTAGCTGAAAAACATAGATAAGAGGAAGGAGTAACCTAATAATTTAGTGTGACATATAACATAGGATCGTTGAATGGATCGTTATAGGCTTTCATGAACTCGGGAATCAACATATCTAATCTGTTACACCTGCAGCAATTTTGTATAAAAATAAGTTGCTGAAATACAGAGTATGTTCCTCAGAGGATTCACTTCTTGTCTAGTTAAGGTCTTGGGCATGTGGTTCTTTTCAGAGCAATCTCATTAATTGTTTATGTCACAGAGTTTTTAATTCTTGTGATAGTGATGTTGAGCTAACATTCCACTGTTACTTCAGTTCACATGACTAATATTAGTTTGTTCAATATAGGTATATGTTAAGTTTTGAACTACTGTATTAAGACTATACTTACTTAAATGGTTTTATGTGTAATTTACAAAGTCTACAGTTAGGAAAACCTATAGAACTCTCGTAATAATCATTAAGTCATAATTAATTAGTATTCTCATTATTTTTACTATTAATAGTAATTGTCAGCCTTATTAAATATAAAGTTTTGTGTCATATATAGCTTTCAATTTACCTTTTTTTTAAATATCCAAGTACAAAGGCACAGTAATATTCAGTTTTGATTTGGGGGTAGAAAGGGAGTCAATAAAATTCAAGATTGCAATTGATCTTGCAGAAAGGATTAAATTAGACACAACTAAGGAAATGCAGAAATGTCTAAAAGACATCAGGACAGACATTGCTAGTTGCCTGTCCAGTAACTATTCTCCTCTAGCTAAGTTAGGGCAACCATCCAGCCATCACTCTTCTAATCCTTGGCACTTGCTTCCAATAATAAACCTAAAAATATATGTCAATGATGATATGTGATAAAGTTGATGTTTAAAAACCAACTAATTATGCATGTATATAAAGTATATATAGCAATTTAATATTGTAATCAATCTCCATAAGTTGGACTACCTTTCTTTGGCACACTTGAAGTAAAAGTCTAACAGACTTTAAAGATGATAGTTTCCAAAGTAAGATGTACATTAATAATAATCCATTTGTACTGAGTTTAGCACTGTGGATGTATTCCTAGAAAATCTGGGCTGTCACAGTTAATATGGCATGGTACCTATGGAACTGCATCTGCAACATCATTTATTCAAATCAATCAACATACAATTAGGGTTTATTGGTTGATGACTTTATGTTTCTACATTCTTTAGAATTGCTTTAATGGTGGATTTTTGCTAGGACTGGCATATGATTTACCTCAATCTGGGAAATCACTTGCTAGACTCAGAGTAAAGCTGGCATTTTAATGCAACCAATGCTGTACCCATGATTGCTTATTCTTTGCAAAATAATCAAAGTGTCTTCAGATAATAGGATGTAATAGCACTAAAAGGGACTTTTGCGGAGTAAACAAAATTAAAGAGATTAGAAAGTGCCATGGAAATGGAGGAAAGTGCAGTAAAGGGGCTAAGCACTTATTTACATGAAAGCAAATTCTGCCATGCTGACTGATCAGTGCTATGAAGAATCATAACTATGTAGTTGTGCTAAATAATGTATTGCTGTAGTCATTCAAATTCACTTAATATTTTTAAAAGCATTTTCACATCCATTTGCTTTCTAAGACCCTTTAAAAATTCCAAATGTGTGAACTTCAATTTAATTTATGTTCAATATATCTGACTGTATTTTCATGCATTAAATTAATTTTACCTTTAAATACACACTTGGTTTCATTTATAGCCAAGACAGAGTAACTTGTCGCAAAATTACCCTCCCACTATAAAAAACTACAAAACTGGACAAAATATATGATGCATCTGTTTTTTAGGATTGGACTACAGGGAGTGCAGATCTTTGAAAAAAGGGAAACTTGGGAGGTGTGCTCCAAGTTTGCTGTGACTTTCTGCCTGGAACACTTTCACTATCACAGAACGGAGACAGGAAGCCCAAGCAGAGCCACAGTGTCACTGAGCTGAGCAAGCATACATCAGAGTTGGGACAGATTAAGTGGCTGGAAGTTGTTAGGACAAGAGGAGCTGTATAAAGTCTGCATGGGGGTCTCTATGGTCCTCGGCTGAGGGCATTGCTGAACCTGTGCAGAGCAAGCCTGTGAGGCTGAGCAGAGAGCACCTGCTTCAGGGCTGGTAGCTGAAGGGAGATGCCAGAGGTTAGACAGTGTGAGAGATGTTTGTGTTCAGGACCAGACAGGGTGGCAAGGCCTTGATGAACACTTCAGGCATTTAACTGATACTCCAGAAATGTGTATTTAGGAATAACTGCTAGAAAATAAAGTAAGGGCCACAGCTGCAACAGATCCTCTTCAATAAAGCATAAGAAAAGCCCTACAGAATTAAGGTGGATCTGAAGTCAACACTCTTTACAAGAAGGCAGGTCTGAGTGAGGAAGGTAGCTGGGGTAGGGGTCAGGGCTTGAACAAGGAAATAACCCTGTGTGGTTTTGATCCAGAGGAAGTAGGTGAATGAAGCATAGTGGCATGACAGAGGTTGCAATCTCATGAGGAAGGCAGCGTATTAGAGAAGTGACCCATTCTAGCATTCCTGGATTGAAGGAGACTGAAGAGACAAGACAACAAGGTGAAACGTGTGGTCCTGTATTAATCATTTACGGAGAACATTACTGGGAGAGTTGATGAAACTTGAAACTTTCTGGGTAAAATATATGTGGCAATTCTTGCAAACTTTTTGCAAATTAAAAATAGTTTTTCAAAACAAAAAATTAAGGAAAAATAGACAGAGAAATTGACATTTCTGAAAAAAATGAAAACACAACTTTTTGATAGTATTAGATCTGGTGTAAAAGTGTGAAATATATTAGGCAACTTCTCAGGTTTTCTTCCTGCACTATGTTATTGCATCATGAGACAGCATAATGTACTATGTGCACTCATTCTTAATGAATGTGAAATTCTAGGTCTTAGAAATGACTCAGTGTGGTATAGATATAAATATTTTAGAAAAAAATAATAGGTTAATAAAGTCAATAATTTGTTCAGGGCTAGTGTTTGGTAGACAGCAAATGTGTAACAAATATGATGGCACATTTAATGACCAGTCAGGGGAAAATGCACACGTATTCCCCCCAACGCAGTGAATTGACACTCAGGCACTTGTTGATGCATTGTAAGCAAAGCTGGCAAATACCAGGGAGGCTCTTCTTAGAGGCTTCTAAGCCCTTGGAAGATGTTGCCAAACCTGACTCAAGTCACTGGCAGGAAGTATGAGCTCTTGGGAACTACTCGTTGCCACTCCAAGGGCCATTTTAGGTTGCTGGCAGTTATCCAGAAGATTCTCCTGATGTGACCTATAAGATACATGGAATACAGTGATCTTTCTGAGCATTTGTATAACTTCCTCCTGCAGTGAAGACCTCACTGAGGCATGTTACAGTGTGGGGGCAATGGTGGTGGCTATGGTGGTGTGCATGTGTGTGAACAGAGGCATTGCAGGGTAGGGGGAAACAGCATAATTTAATTAGAATCGCTGAGCAATAATCTGCCTTTGATGGCACCTACCAGATATCCAGGAGCCTCAGGTCTTTCCATGTTGATTTTTTACCTCTTTGCATGCTAAAACCTACTACACTATTCAAAAAATCATATGCAACTTTCACTAATACCGTTCAAAGGTCAATGTAACTACTAAACATTTCAGAAGAAACAAGATTTTTGTTGAAATATTTAGAAAGAGGTAGAGGAAAATACAGTCAAAAGACAAATGCTGCTAAAAAAATCCAGTTTGAGTACATGTACATTGTTTTGATTTTCAACTCCAACATTTGTACCATGAATCCTTAAAATAATTATAAATTTTATTTGGTGTATGTCTGTGTAATTCATGCCTATTATAAAAGCAATACTTATGTTTATGAAGGGATAATTCTACAATATGAAAGTAAATAATGAAACCCCAATTATAGTAATGGGTTTCAACCCATCTATTTATTTACTATTGTTATTATTATTTGCTCTTTAATTAAAAATTTTACTTTATTCCTTCAAATATTCAGATTTGCACTTGGGAACCAGCCAAGCCCCTGTGATGACATGGTCACTGTTTGCAGAGCCTCCCCCTACCCACTGTGGACAGAGGTCAGTCTGAGGGCTGGCAGCTCCCCTGGCCTCTGGCCAATTTTTTCCTGCAAGGTGGGTGGTGGGGCAGGCATGGGCCTTACCTCCTGTCAGCCGCAACAGTGGGCTTCCAGGCCTCAGGGAGTCCTCATCCATGCTGCTCACACCAACTGCCTCAGCTTCCAGATGTGCCTGGTGTGCCACGTTCTGAGCACATCAAGGTCATTAGAAGCACCCAGGCAGGAAGGGGCAGAGCCCTTGCCAGCAGGGTCTGGGGCTCCCTGAATAGGCCTCATGGCTTCTGGTCCCACCTGTGCTCTACTTACTGTGCAGCCCGGCTGCCCATCCCCATCAGTAAGCTCTAGCTCATCCAGGTCTTCATCTTCACCATTGGGGCCCACCCTTGTCTTATGGCTGCTGACAGGGTGGTGGAAATGCCATGTGGGGGAAGGGTAGCCAGAAGTGCAGGGAGTGTGAAGGCCACCAGGAATTGTGCCTTCAGCAGGAGGTAGTCCAGGTTGTGCTGGATTTGCTTCCACACCAGTCAGAGCAAGGCTTGCAGGGCTCCAGCCCAGGGCTAAGCCTTGCACCTGGCAACTGACGTGGCCTTGTGTTCAAAAGCCTTCTTGTGGAGCGGGAGGCCAGACAGTGCTCACAGGCTGCACAGAACAGGGGCTGGTAGGGCGGCCTGCTCCCCAGGTCAGGCACACACGTCCCCCATACCCCGTTAGCCACTTGCGTATGGCTGTTTCACTCTTCTGGGAGAGCAGACTCAGGTCTGGGGCTCCCTTCTCAGGCCCAGACCATGGTGGGGGTAGCCTCTTGAGGCCCAGAGGCCCCTTGGGCTCCCATGTCCCTGAGCGGGACCCTGGTGTCCCTCCTGGACCACTCTCTGGGCTGGCAGCACCATGGGCAGGCATCTTGCTCGATCAGGGGAGCTCTGCCACAGGATGGTGGGCCTGGGAGAATGTACTGGTTATAGAAGTCTCCTTGGCCATCTGGGACTCTTGAGGGTTATGGGCCGTATCCCCACCCACTTCTGCAGGACTTTGGAATGGGAGTGATATTGCAGGGGTCAAGGAGTCTGTCCTAGAGGAAGGGTCTAGTTCCACATTCCTGGGACTTTGGGCTGCCCGAGTCTCCAACCCAGCTGACAGCAGAGTCCACAGCAGCCCTGTGGGGTCAGGGGTACTTCCCAGCCTGGGAAGGCCCACTGCAGCTGGCACAGGCACAGGCAGAAGTCCATGGGCTGTGAGCACCCAAGTGATGGGGAGGGGGATGTTAGCCACCACTTGGGGTCTACCCTTGTGCATGCCCAGAGCTGACATCAGGCTGAGGGCCTGGACCAGCAGCTGAGTCGGGGTGGCAGCTACAGGGAGAAAGGGTAAAACCTTGGGAAGGCCTTGCTTCTGGGATGTGGTGGGGGTCTGAGACGTTCCGAGATAGCAGCAGCTCACAGGGACCTGACTGGGGCCAAGGGCAGAGGTTTTGGAGGCGGAACTGGATGTACCCTCAGCCCCTGTGGAGGTAGGAGCGACGGGCAGGGATTGCAGGGTGTGTGTGGAAGGGGTGTGTCTCATCCTTGGCTGAAGTCCCAACATCTTTGCCAGGAGCCAGGAGCACTTGGACTCGCCACTGCCGGGGCCCCAGGCCCAGAGAGTGCTTGGTTTGAAACGGTGGCTGGGGAGCCGTGAGGGGGCGGGCGGAAGTGGGGGCTGGAGGATTATAGGCCAGGAGACCCGCGGCTGTGGCAGGAGAACAGCAGGTTCCTGGGAGGCCTTCCTGTCACAGGTCTCTCAAAGCTACTTCTCCTGAAGCAGCCCTGACAGAGTATTGGGCTTGGGCTGGGTGCCACATGGAGCCAGCAGGGACAACTGGGACAGGGTGGACTTGGCCCGGTGGGACTTCAGCCCTCGGCTCCCTTTGTGGCTATCTCTCTGTGCAGCTCCTCGAGCTGGCACATTTGGGAAGAGGCAGCCTGGGGTGCTCTGGGCACTTGAAGGCCACTGCTGAAGACATGGCAGTGGATCCTGAGTACCAGCCTGGAGCAGCTTGGACGGCTGGGCCTTCCTCTCTCAAAAGACCTCCATGTAGCTGGCAGTATGAATCTGGAACAGTAGAACAAAAAGGGTAAACACTGGGGTGCTGTTCAGGCGGGCATGCTGAGCTGCTTCCTGATGACACTGGCTCGAGTCTGTGCCACAGTGGGTCTCTGGGGAACCTGAATACAGGACAAGGACAAGACAATATCACCCACTCAGGGGATCATAGCCAACAGAAGCCTGTTCACAAGGAGCCTCCTGTACAGACCACATCTCTGGCACTGCTGTCCATTCTGGAAGGTTCCATATCACAGCTGCTGCACATGGGGCCCAGCCATGCTGTCACAAGGGCCGATCCCCAGAAGTGAGCTGAGCAGGGGTGCCTGCCTCAGTTTCTCCTTCAGCACATGGCTCCAGGTGGCCATGTTGGTCCTGAGCACCCTCAGCATGGTCTCTAATGGCACCCCAATGTGCAGATACTTCCCATCCCAGCAGACCAGCTCCTCTGTGCTTGCCAGGTAAGTGTCTGCCAAGTGTGGGTACTGAACACCTCTCAGGATGTCCTGTGGGTCCTTCAGGGGGCCTGTGCCTGGCTCATCTCCTCTCCAGGAGCTGAGGTGGTAGCAGAAACTTCCTTGGACCCCTTAGCAGGGCTGGGGAGGTGATGGGGCCTCCTGACCAGTCCCTGTACCTCTTCTCCATGGTTGGCACATGCTCTGCCTGGCAGGAACTCACAGGTCCACATCTGGGACCACATACTGCGAGCACAGCAGCACTTTGCCACCCTCCTGGGTCTCTTCTTGCTTGCTCCTGAGTCCTCAATGCTGCTGCTGCTGCTGCTGCTGTTCCACTGAAATCTGCCATGGGGTGTCTGCCACCTCCTCTGGAGACTCTGCTTCTTCCCAGTCATGATTTTCCATTTGTGCAGACACTGGAAGCCTGACTGATGGGGTAGTTCAGGAGCTATTTTTGCCCAGTAACCAACACTGTATTTTTCTATCAATTCAATTAATCATTCCTCTTTTGAATTCTATCATCCCTTTTTGAAGCAGAAATGCAATCTTCTGAGATATTGATCTTGTTTTGGCATTGGGCATCACTCCTACCTGGCACCTCTTCCCAGATTTTAAATGAATCCTGCTCCCCCTACTTGGCAACACTATGAAGCAACTTAGCATCTTCCTGTGAGGCCCAGAATTCCTTTTGCAGGCTAGGATCCAAGGTTCTGATCAACTGACAGATCAGCTGCATGGAGTCTTTCCCTTCCACGTAATAGACAGTTCTGCGGTAGGGGATGTGGCTCCCGACATGCATCTTCTGGGTGAGCATGTCGTCGTCCTCCTCTGTCCACTCCTCGCACTTTCAGGGCTTTGTTATGCTGCTGGAATTTCTGCAGGCACTGAAAGTTACCACAGCTGGTCCCCAGCTCCTCTTTGACCTTCTGCCATTCCAGGTGGCCAAATGGGCCTGTGATGGCCATCAGCTGCTCCATCTCCTCCCTGCTCCATTCCTGCTTTTTGATGCTAAGTTGCTCAGAGTTCTACCAGAGCTTCCAGATCTCCTTGGTGCTGCACCCTTCTTCAAAGTTGATTTTGGAAATCTTCTCCCAGTCATGGCTGTCTAGCATCTTCCCCAGCAAGGCCTCCTCTGGGAGCTGGCTGATATCCTGGACTTCCTTCTCCACTTCTTGGGCTTTCCTCTCTAGGATCTGTCTCTTTGGCTGGCTGGAGGCCCTGCTCTGCTTCTGCCACTTGTACTTGAGCTTCAGTAACTTGGGCTGAAGCAAATGCTGAGGGAAGTCACTCACCACTAACTTTCCAAGTGAGGCTTTTCCCCAGTTTTTCCATTTGGTCCCGAGGAGCTCCTCAAAAGCCTTGATTCCCTGGGCAGCCTTCTCACATGTGCCTTCATTGGAGAGAGGCCCAGCTCTAGTGACCTGGTCCTTGAAGTATGGCTTCATGAAGTGCCCTATGTAAATGTCTGGGGCAGGCTCTTCACCTTGGAGCCTTGAGACCCAGCCAACTTCCGTATTTCTTCATGCTATTCCCAAGTCCTCACTGGGAGGCAAATCCGCTTCAGAATCCGAGTTGAGATGTGATTCTGAGAACTCTGCTTGAATACTCAAGGAACTAGGAATCAAAATCCTTTCTAGCTCCTTGATCTCTTCGCTGTTATCTCTCTTTCAGCTTCTATATCCATGATTTCTGTAGTTTGAAAGCTGGGAAGTCCAAGGTCCAGGGAACACATCAGGTGAGGCCCTTCTTCTTGGTTGCCTGAACAAGAGAGATAACCTTCTCACTTGTTCTCCTTATAAAGCCATCAGAACCACACCCTTGATAGCTCATTACTTCATGAATAGGCTAATCCATTCATGAGGGCACAGTCCTCAAAATCCAGTCACCTCTCAAGGGCCCCACCTTTCAAACATCAAAATTGGATTTCCCAACCTCTTAACGCTGTTAACGATAGTGACCAAGTTTCCAATACATGCAATTTGGGGGACGCATTTAACGCACAGCACCCACCTTCACTGACATCAAGGACTGCCCATTCTGCTGGCATCTCACTCCTTCCTAATGGGTGAGTACAAGCAGCTTCCCACCCACAGGCAGAACCTCCCCATGAAGACGGTGGGCAGGAGACAACCCTCTCCAGCCCCAGATCTTGAGATCCTACACCAGACTCAGCTACTCCCCCAAAAGGCCAAGCCTACCTACCCATCATGGCTGGGTCCAATAGACCCAAGGAAGGCACTGGTACATCAGTGGGGAGGGTGGATGGCTAAATGCACTGGCTTGGGAAACATGATCCAAACCCACTTCTGCCTCTTGCTAGCAGTGGAATCTTAGGCAAATCACTTGCCTTCTCCGAGCTTCAGCTGCTGCATTTGTACAATGGGGTGAGAAGTAGCTGGCACCATCCCAAGAAGTACTTAGCACAGAACCCAGAGCACACTGGCACCTCATACTTGGGCTAGACTGACAGAGGCGGTGGCAGGAAGGAAAGGACAGTAGCTCCTGCAGCCCAGCCTGCGTCAGTTGGAGTCCAGGGATGGGGCCACAGCCTGCTCCCAGCCTAGGGGCACTAGGGACAGAATTTCTCCAGTCCACATCCCCAGGCCTCGGCCCTTGCCTCCTCAGGACAGTGACCCCTCAGCAGGGAGAGCCCAGGAGCTGCTGGTTCCTGAGCCCCCACGCAGTGGCTCACCTGACAATAAATTGTTTCACTCATTATCACTAGTTCATGACACATTTACATGATCATTCTTATCTTTACACAAAAATAACCCAAATATAAATTGTTTCCCAGTAAAGAGTTTGGCTACAATGTCCTCTTTATCTTCTAAATCAGTTCAGTTATGTTTATGCCTAGGATTCTGTGATTCCTCTATGCTAAATTAAGAGTGTATATTGTCTCATAGAAATTAACCAAATATTCTAGGTCTTACAGCTTGTGACTATAAGGGAAGCAGCCCTTTTTTTTGTTTGTTTTTTTAATACCCAGAGTGTAATGAGATGCATCCCCATTAGATTGACTGCCCACAAATAACATCCTTGAAGTGTATCCTCTTTATTTGTGAGATTTCCTTGGAGGGAGTTTCTCATGGGCCCCAAACCAGCTATCGAATGAATTCATTTCACAGTGTCCTCCTTGTTTTCTGCCTCTTGTACTTCAATTTTCTTCTGTTCTCTTCTGCTTTCTACAGAGCTGCTTGTAGAGGCTTCAACACTGCTTATACCCATCATGATAGCATCAGGTAAAGGTCAAGGTTACTGTTTCAGTCACTTGCAAATTTCTAACCCTCAGGATGCCTGAGCAATTCAAGGTTCCATGTGAAGTGAGGGGAATGGTTTCTTTACCTACTCTATGCCCCAGCTTGTCACCTGGGTTTAAAGCAGCTTTACTTGTGCCTAGAACTTAAAGATACTGTTAAATACTTCTTCAATCCCTCCGATAATAGAAGTTCTGAAATAATCCCAAAGAATGGGTGGGAAGCAGATATCATGTCATTCCCTCTGCCATCCTCCCCCCTTCTCCTAATGCCCTGACTCCAGTCAAAGTTTCTCCAGCCTTTCCAGTTACAAAATGTTTGCCAGTGGAATCAAATGGGTACTAGTAACTGAGAGCATAGTTGTTCTTTACATTGGTAACTTATAGCTATTAATGTAGTTTCTAGTTTCTAGCTACTCAGCCAGCTACTCAACTTCAGCTCAACTAGCAAACCAAAGACTCATTACAAAACATTTTCAAAGTCTGATTTCGCAGTACGCAATTTAAAAAATAGCTCTAATTTGTCATTCCAAGAGAGAATGTTATACTCTGACAATAGGGCCAAAAAGAGGTGAGGTTTTTATATTTCTGTGCAGGATTATACCTCAATAGGAGTCATGAAAGTAAAGTAAATAATGAGTACAATAAATTCCTATTTCATCTCACTCTGGCACTGCTGTGCGTCTTTCCTACTTTGTCATAAAAGACTAGCATTAATGAATAAAAGATCCTGCTGTCACAGAGCTCCATCTCCAACTCTGGATGACATCTGGTTCCCATATTTTGAGAATCATGGTATGGTGCAAGGCTCTATTTTTTGAGAATCACAGTGCCTGTTTAGGAGCTGTGTCAGCAGTGTTAGAGCAGAACAGACCTCCCAGCTGAGACCCTACACCTAAACTTCTGTTTAGATATCAGATTTGGAAACTGAAAGCTTCTGTTTACATTAGAAGTATTTCTAGCTTACAGGGAAAAGAGCAGTCATGGCTGATTCTGACAACTTAATTTCAGAAAGTTATAGATGGATGGAGAATGGAATGTCTATTAAGGACTAATGAATTCAAAATTTATTCATGAAGGTGTCTGCATTGGCTGAGCATTTCTTTTTGAAAAATTTATTTACTCAGTGGATAACAGTTATTAAGTTGCTACTCCATACCACGTGCTGTTTACAATAGGGATAAAGATGACTAAGGCAACAAACAAAAACAAACAAATAAAAGAACATCTGAAGTTGCCAGTTTTAGAAAATTTGTGGCAACAATGTGGAAGACGGGAAGGGAGGTGTGATGAGAGAGACAGAAGACCTAACTGATCATTGCAATACCCAAGCAAGTAGTGATGAAGGTACAAATAGAAAGTAAAAGATGAGAATAGATTCAAGAGATAATTCAAAAAAAGAATTGAAATAACCTATTGAGTATGAAGGATGAGGGAGGCGGGCTCATAGGACTTTACTTTCCTGATTGAACAGATGGTGGTGTCTTTTCTTGAAATAATGCCCTGAGAGGTGGGGCAGTTTTCTGTAATGATTGTGGCTAAAGCAATTAAAAGTAGATCAGTTATGGGTATTGTGACAACTTTGTGAGAGTGTGTGTATGAGCATGAATGTGAGTGGCAGAAACAGTGACCTAATTTCCTGTTATTTAATGTCAGTTTAGGGAAATAGCTTAAGCATTTGTCTAACACTCAGTAAAGTCCAGATGCTAATAAAATATTTTCCTGATAGTGTTAAACTGAAAATAATGAGAAGTAAGTAGTATGGATTTACCAGCAGATAAACCCTAAACCAGGTTAACAACATGGCATGACATCTTGAGTCTACTGTGTCACCCATGACTAGGCAGGCACACCAAGAGATTGTAAGGAGAAGAAGAGATATGTGGAGAGTGAGGCACATATGTATGACCAATTTTGTATATATTACAGTGTATTGCTGAGATAGTACTCTAATCCTGACCTCCAAGTATTCATGTTCAAGTCCTAGAGGTTCAAGTAAAACTCAATGAGTATGCCCACTCGCCACTCTGAAGAATATTGAGAGCATGTGTGTAACTCAGATCAAGGGGGTAAGGAATTCATTCACCTCAGCAGAGAGCACAGTTCTGTCCTGGATTGCTTTTGGCATTTGCTGGCTGTACTAGTAGCTTGTGCAGTGAGGTGGGGAATAGCTCCAGAAGTTTTGGTGGCAGTAGCATTGGTACAGATATCAGTTCTTTTGAGATTGGAATGAGACACCTTGGCATATTTTGGCAGCTATCACACACAGAGTAGGCAATGGCAAAATGACTTGTACAAGCACAAGCAACAGTATTACACAATTGCCACTGATCACTGCAAGGAGTCTGAACCAGTGAGGGAAAAATGGTCAAGACTGCCTTATGGTTGAGAGGAGATTGTTAATCAGAATGTGGTATGCTTTTCTGATATAGGGGTGAGGTTTTGGCTTTACGTAGTTTTCTATGGATAAGTTTTCACTTATGACATTGCTAAGCCCAAGAAACCACATAAAATCACGAACACTTGGCACAATCTTATTCTCTGGATAGCATTGAGCTAGGTTGTGATTGTAGCCAGAGAAGAAAATTAAAGCAATGCCTTTAACAAATGACATCATGCATATCAAACTTGCTAACATTTCTTCTGATACCTCAAAGTAGGAAAAATTCACAACTGTGTACAACTAGATGAAATTACTATTATTTTTTTGTGCTGCCAAATCTTGTTTTTTTTATTTATATGTATGCTAAAACTATCAAAAGAATGTTCTTATTTATGAGTCACTTTTAGAAATGCGCGCTACCAGATGTCCCGCGCTACCGTCTCGCCAGCAAGAACGACGCGGCACACAAAGGATCCTTCTGCAGATAAGCTTTAATGCCTCTTGAGAGGAAGAGCATAAGCTTGCTAAGAAATGGAGACCCCGAGCGAGGGGAGCCGCGCCCCTTATATAGAGACAGTCCCTCGCCTAGGACGTGTTCCCATCTGATTGGCGGTCGTGCATCAGCCCAGATGACGCCACGGGAGAGGCAGAGACTAGAGGTGGGGAAATTCCCAGCACATGCGCTCTAGACTTGTTTTTGCCGATTGTCAATGGCCATACATACTTCCAACATGGTGAGAATTTTCTTTACTGAACAAATCTTAGGCTAAGGAAAAAAAACCACCCCCCCCCCACCCCACCAAGGAAAACAAAAAGATAAAAAAATTAGTTTATTGCTCCAGTGAGGCGTAAACAGGATTGACTTCCCATCCGGATTTCCTGCTTTGAAGAAGTCACATCATTCTGACTCTGATTGCTTTCGACCTGAGGACGCTCTGGTGTCCAAGACTGAGCCCAGGGTCTCAAAAAGAATCTTATTTATTGCTGTGAGAGATATCAGTTTCCTCAGAGCTATGTTATTAAATCATTGTCTTTTCAAGAAGTTTTGTTACAAATTCATAACACGAAGTTTTTTTTTTTTTTGGATCTCAAGAAGTTGGCCACCTTTTAAGCGTTTGAACTGTAAGAGGGAGTTTCACTTCTTTTGAGAGAATAAGAAAGCCCATTCATACAAGAGCCTGACAGGGAGAAGCACATTTAGGGGTTGGCTTACTTGGCAGATATTTTGGTCCAATGGAAAGGCAAATCTTCTGACTGAAGGCCCTGCCATTGCCCGTGAATGCTCTGGAAAACAAGAAGTTCTTTGGGCTGTTTTCATTCTGCAAGAGGAGGATGGGGGTTCAGGAACATACAAACTTTCCAGTTCCAGAAGAAGTGCTTCCAGGGCTCTGAGTTGAGAGTGACGGTCTTGTCATTTTATCCATTGGCAGAAGTCTTTGGCTATACCAAAATACTAAAAAAAGTTTTTGAAAGTTAACACTGTTCTGATGCCCTTAACATCAAAATATGGATTTATTTTATTTTCTTGATGAAATAGACAGGATCAGTGATGCAGTACTTGCAAAGATGACCTTATTGACTGGGGGAAGTAATGTGACTAGAATTTATCCAAAGGGTCTTGGAGAATGTTTTTTTTCTTCACACAATTTTATCCTTGGCTAGCAAAAAAGAGAAGTGGTTATTCTAATTCTGTGTGATGTGGCAATGTTATCGTATATAGTGAGCTAGGTTTTTCACTACTTTTTGCCCTCAAACAACAATAAAGTCATAAAGCTATTGCGCCTCTGAGATATATTCTCTTTGCCATGTCAAAAAAAGTTAAGACTTTTAAATCAACTTCTTGAAATTTACTACTGAGAATTGGTTTTCTTTTTATTTCCACAATGCAATTTATTTCCATTTTATTTCAGGAAATGGCCTTTAGTTTTTGCCTGAAAAATGAGAGTAAGACAGAATTATTTATTAACAAACTGTTTTCCAAATATTCTGTGTAAAGAAAGAAAATCAATTCATAATAATATAAAATAAAATTATGCAAAAATATATGTATATGTGCTCATGTTCACATTATTGGTGAAGGGCTCTGGCTTTCATAAATTTTACAAAGAATCTAGTGGCCCTCACAAAAATAAGAAAAACTACTCTGCTAAATAATCTCTAAGAAATTTCAGTGTATAGAATCAGAATCAGACTTCAATAGGAACTTAATCTTTATTTGGTTTAACACCAAAAAAAAAAATGAGAGTATTTAAGTATTGTATTAGTCGCTAGGGCTGTCACAACAAAATACTACCAATTTCAACAAAAATTTTGTTTTCTCATGGTTTTGGAGGCAAGAAGTCCAAGACCAGGGTAGGTTGGATCTCATTCTAAGGATTCTCTCTTTGGCTTGCAGATGGCTGCTTTCTTGCTGTGTCCTCACATAGTCTTTCCTTGTGCGTTTGCACCTCTGGTGTCTCTGTGTGTCTGGATTTTCTCTTCTCCTAAGAACACCAGTCAGATTGGATTAAAGCCTACCCTAAAGAACTCATTTTAACTTAATCATCCCTTCAAAGACTTTATCACCAAATATTGTCACATTTTGAGAAACTGGGGGTTAGAAATTCAACATGTGAATTTGGGGGGATGCAATTCAGCCCATTATAAGTCTCTTCTGAGTGCAAGGTGGGGATGGTTATGGTGGAGACAGGAAAGAGTTGAGATTGGTCTCCAGTCATGGACTTCTTCAGGTAGAAAAGAAGTTCAAGCCTGATATTAATAAAGATGCCTGAGATCTAAGATAAGGTCCAAGAAAGTTCCAGGAGCAAAGAAAATCGAGACCTTCAGGAAGGATGGATTAATTGGCCATGTAAAATGATAAGTCAGGTAAACGATGTGTCCACTTTCTGAGAAATGCCATAATAAAAAGCATACACAATAAAGCAGTCAGAAAAATAATTTGAAAACAACCTGGTTTCCCCTTTATTTGTCTAATTTTATGGAGGGAATTTATAACCATGCTCTAATTTCTTAACTTTCTTAATTTATATTTCATCCACTTCTCTCAGTCTTTCTGTTCTTTTTGCACTTTTTTGTAATGTTCTCTTGCATTTCCTTCACCATCTATAGCTCTCTGCCTTTTATCCTATACTCTTGACTCTTTCTTCCTGACCCTGCCTCTTAAAATTCAGCAAATGAAACAGAGAGGTCAATACTGGAAACCTTTTCTTGGGAATGGAGAAAGCCTGATAATACTCTCAAAGTTAAGTGTTTTGGATTTGTTACATGAGGAACATAGGCTTTGGAAAATTGGGGTTTGTTACTGATCTTCCCAAGAATGGCTTTATTGAATGGGATTAGAGGCTACATTAGAATGGGTCAAGCCAGATTGGACCTGAGGCAGTGAAAAAGAAGAACAAAAATCACTCTTTCAAAATGATAACACCTAAGAACATATGAATAGAGCAACTGCTAGAGGGAAGCTAGAGGGACACACAGGGTATGAGATTTTTATGCTTAGAAAAATTTGAGCAGATTTGCATTCTGAAGAAAAGAGTTCATTGAAAAGAGAGAATGGACATTTGGGCAGGAAAGAGAAGACCTGATGGATCATTATCCCTGAAAAGGAGATGAGACAAGATATAGCTAACTGAGAAGGTCTGAAATTAGGGTACATTTTTAAGCAGGAAATTGAAGTACTTAATTCCTTGGTAGACTATTTTTTCAGGGAAATACAAAGAAAGTTTTCTCCAGAAGGAGGAGGAGTGGAAGTCTTAGGAAGGGTGGTGAATGTTTGGCAAATTCAGGGAGACCAAGACAAGATGGAACCAAAATATTGGCTCTGAAGAATTTTAATGTTGAAAGGAGGAAAGGAAATGACAATCTTAGGGCAAGAGCTGCTTTTCTGGTCCTATAATTAGCAGAAAATGATGGTCAAATAAGAACCATAAAGAAGATGAACTACACTTTCATCATGAAGATCTTTTTTTAATGTATAGCTTCTTAAATCAAACTGTTTCAATCCAAAAAATGAGAAGATATCTTAAGGCTCAGGAGACCTTTTTTCCCTACTTTTTCTTCGTTAAGCACTGCCGAACGTAGTGATGTTAGCTGCCATAACAATTGTGAGAACTTCTCATTTCCTTCAAGTGTAGGCAAATGGTGGATGTGTGCTATATTTTATTTTTATGTTCCTACTTTCAGGCAGCGTCAGCTGTTTATAGAGTGACAATAAAAATTCTTATTGCTGGGAGAACTATGTTCCACAAGTTTCTTTTCTCAGCTTTTCTGTTTTCCTTTGTAGAACTGTTCGGCAGAGAGAGATAATTTGAACAACTCCACTAAAGCTGAAGCAACCGATGTCATCAGTGAAGAGTGGGATACAGATTGCAGATGCAGACAAATTACTGCCTCTTTATTGATTTCTGAGTATTGCAAGAAACATGGCTATAAAATTGTTTGTTTTCATAGCTACTTCTTATATCAGAGTAATGCTATTCTGTAAAATTCTCAAGCACATGGGTATGATTTTTTTGGTATACCATGTCTCTACTTTTTGGCATGAAAGATGGTATCAGAGATACAAAAAAGTCTTTACCCACTTTTAGGCTTTTTGGAATCTCAAGCAGTACACTTAATTATAAATGTGCTACATCATTCTTCCATCAGTTGATCTATCCATCAGTCCCTGTTTATTAAATGCGTACTATATGCCAGGTCTTATGCTGGGGGCTTGAAGATATAAAGATGAATACATAAATCTAGTTCCTATTATCATGATGATTACAATCTAGCCATCATTTCCTCCACAGGATAGCTGTGCATAATATACATGTGTACTCAGATTTAATATGTACAGTTAACTTGGGGAAGCAAACCCAAAGCATCCTCTATTTCACTAAAGAACCAGCCCTGTGTCCCAGGTGAAGGATTGTGACTATAATAATTACATAGCTACACTTACAAAATTGCATGCTATGAGAAAAATGCTATTCTTGACACATCGTATACAGTAATCCCCTCATAAACACTATGAAAGTAGATATTACCATTCTCACTTTACTAATGAGTCAAGTAAGTTGCCCAAAGTAATCCCCAAGTGGTAAAGAGAGATTTCATCCCAAATACACTGAGTTCAGACACTATGCTTTGTACTACTCTGCTGTATATTCCTTTGGCATATCAAACACATAATTATAACACTTCAAATTTACGTGTAACAAAGGAATAGTTCTCATCTGGGGAGATTTTGTCTTCCAGGGGACATTTGGTAATGTTTGGAGACATTTCAGGTCATCACAACTGTAGGGGTGCTACTGCATCTAATGGGTAGAGGCCAGGGATGCCACTGAACCTCCCAGAATACACAGGGCAGCGCCCACAACAAGGAATTGCATGGTTAAAAATACAAATAGTACAAGCTTGAGAAATCCTGCCTGAGAGAGTTCAACTTGGAGACTAGGCCTCAGAGAAAAAAGGTGATCGTGCCAGGTCACCAGAGCACCTTGAGGTCTCCTGATTTCTGAGTCAGCTCTTCCTTGTCTCTCTGTTGCTCGTTTTGTTTCACTACAGTGCATCTCTTGACAAAGATTCATTGAGTGCTTGGTTCACCTAGTGGAGGAAGGAGGGTCAGGCTAGTCATCAGTACTATCTGAAACTTTATGCCCTCCCATCTACTGTTCTAGCTTCTGTTTCTATTTCCTTCTGGTCCTCTGCAATTCTTATTTTAAATAAATGCCGTCCTACTGCCCATAGTACCAAGTGCCCTTTAAGTAGGCTCTCCTTCCTCTATAATGTCCCCAAATCCAAATTACCTTTTCTTTCCTCAGTCTTTTTCATCAGAATTCTCTCAGTGATGTTTAGCTAAATGTTAGGAAGGAATCTGAGTAATCATAATTACCTAAGTTGAAATGTTTGGTAACCTCCTCATTATCCCTCCCCCCTTAAACTTTCTTGGGATGTTTTCAACTTAGTGATTATTTGAATCAGTGTGGGGAAAACATTGTAGGTGGGAAGGCTCCCTGTGGTTTCTTGAATTATACTGTGTGTGACTATTTCATCCATAGGTAACATTCGATTTGGAAGCGAGCATAAGTTACCTTATTGGTTATTACCCCATCTGAGGGAGTAATCATCCTTTGCTTTCCCTTACCAGGAAACAAATCTGCAGTCACCTTGATTTTGGACTTCCCAGCCTTCAGAACTGTGAGAAACAAATGTCTGTTGTATACCACTCAGTCTATGGTATTTTGTTACAGCAGCCCAACCTGACTAATACATGATCTGAGAAGTTTATTCATCTTGAGGAATACCTAGAAAAATCAGGAGATTGTGTCACAGGAGTTCCTTGGTTTATGGATCTAAGTAACTCTTGAAGGACTTTTAAGTCTCGCCTATTCTAGCCAGTGATCCACAAATGATTTATTTCAGTTCTTAACCAGTTTGGACTCTTTTCTTCCTGAGATCATCCTGTGACTACTTAGGTGAACAGTGGCCTCTCTATTTCCCTGCACTAAATTTCCAAGTGAGGCACAACCCTTGCAGAGAAACCTCTGGTATTGGCACCACTCTCATTCAAACCACTAGATCAAAGAGTTAAATTCTGTGACAACTGGGCAAGATTACAGTAATTGGGCCATCAGCAGGGAAAGACTGAGAAGACAGAAATTTGCTTTTAGCATCTCTCTCACCCCAAATTGTGCCTAAATCTCAGGTAGTACTACTAGTACATACTTTAAGTTTTCTTTAATTAAATGTGTTTGATTTAATTATAAATCTCAAGTCATTAATATAAGTAATTGCCATATCATTTTGCTTGCATGTCATGATCGTAACTTCTTACAGATAAAAATTGTGGAGGGAATATGACATTAATATACTATTTCCTTTTAAAATCCAGTATCTGCATTTGGAACTCAGATTGATGCTGCTGTAGTCAGAGAGATCATTTGTATTCTATAGTGCTGATATAAACATAGAGAAGGTTTTAAGATAAGAAGAGACTCTACAAAAGGAAAAGAGTGACACTAATAAACATTAGAAGGCTAAGTTCCTGCTTCAGATGCTTAAAAAATATTTATCATTGAATGAGATACACAACTGGTTGGCATAGTGATTTCTATACTCTTTAATGCTGAAATATTTCAATTACAATTTAACAAGGAGCTATATTTCATTGTGAGCTTGAGCGACATAGTCTTGGACCTCAGTTTCCTCATCTTTAAAATGAAAAGTCTGGACAAGATAAAGCAAAAGTTTCTTCTGATAGCAAATTATATGTTCCAGTGTTCCGTGCTGTTTTACTTTTTATTGAGAAGTTACATTATTTGAGTTTCTTTTGCTGACAATTGACTACATGAAGTCTGCTAACATAACAAGCACAGAGTGAATTTTGTAAGCATATAAAAATTCAAAGTTGGATTAGTAAAGATCTTTAGGATTAATGTCATGGTTATTTTACTCTCTTTTCAACTGTTTTTTCTAAGCTATTCTTCAAATGGAAGAGTGTTATTAGCTCAGTGTAATCCTGCATATTAATGCATGTAAATGAGGGACAAACCCAGTCCTTTCTATCATTCCTTGGAAACTGGTTGTGGTGGCCTGGTAACCTGAGCATTCATACTAATTCTGTTGTTTACTAACATGAGGCTTAGTGTAGGTCATTTCATCTCTCTGCTTCTTGATTCCATGTACCAGATACAATATCTGGTTTCTTTTTATCTTTTGCTTTTTTTGTTTGGAAAGGTAAATATATGCTCATTGTAGAAAATTCAAATAATACCAAAAGTTATAATGAAAGAAGAAAAAAACTTTCACCGCCCAGGGACAACCAACCCCCACAGAATTATAAATAATGCTACTGTGAATTTATCTTTACATCCTTATTCTAGTCTCTACTTAGAATAAACTCCTAGGAATGGAATGTTGGATCAAGGGATAATTATATTTAACATTTTAACTAAGTGTGTCATGTCTTCCACAGAGATGTTAGCATTTTGCATATTATCAGCTCTGACGTAGAGTGCTATTTCCTCACACCGTTGGCTACACTAGATATTAGCAATATTTTCACCTTTGTTGATCCGATTATGACAAACAATATCTCACTATTCTTATTGCATGTATTTGATATTATATTTCATAAGATTATATTTTGAAAATATAAGGTGATATATTTATGACATTTGTTATTATTTTTAACTTGTGCTAATAAGAAGACTAATCTTTGGTTATCTAGAATGAGATAGAATTGCTTTTTTGTATTTTTGAGGATTACTTTCAAAGGCATGCATTCTAGAGGTTTCATCCTTTCCAGGGGTGCAAAACTGCATTTGCTTCTTTCTGTATATGGCATACAAGTTCAAGGTCTTTCCAAACTGTATTTTCACATTGCTTCATGGTGTCATAGCATCACATGATTAAATTGTGTTCTTGTAGAGATAATGTCATACAATCTGTACCCTGATCTGTGCAAAAAACAAATATAGCCTGTTTAAGTACCTTTCGTTTATTTGTTAGCCTATAAAAACATAAAATAAAATGTTCATTTTAGCTTTAACAGTATCTAATTAATAACATTTCCTTCACAAAAGTTTCTGTCTTTTTTATTGGCTCTAGTCAAACTGTTTTATATGTCCTACAAAATGTCTCATCTTTTTTATCTCTTTTAAACTTCATTATCTTTTTGATGACACAGTAATTTTCTTTCCATCTTTTATCTCCCTTTAGCTGACATCTTCACTTTGTCTCTCTTTACAACTATGCAAGCTCTTATCCATTTGTTTTGGTAACTTTTAATGGAAAATTCAATTTCTGTGTAGTATATTCAAGTATTTTTAGAAGTACTTAATTAAGTTCTCAAAAGGGTAGGCGAGCAGATTTTTTAAAAATGTATAAATGTGGCCAGACAGCTTCCTCATGGGAATCTACCAGGGAGGATTTGGAGTGAATAGTGACAAATTATATTAAACTGATATTCTATTTTTCATTAATATCTTCCCGAGAAAGATTCAGGGAATTTGTTATATGTTCCTTAAATTTCAGAAATATTCATGCATAATGAGTAAAAGCAGGCAGTATAAGTAGTCAGAAAAAAAAAAAAGAAAAATATCTAAAAATCATAGTCAGAATTTAGAACTCAAGAGAATATATTAATTTTATGAACAATAATTATGCACCTTTATAAATAATTTTTTAGAATTTTGAGGCCCAACGATATACTTGACCTGTACAATTAGTTATTCAGATTCACTAAGCACCCTTCTATTGTGGAAAGTATGTTGGATTGGAAGCAAGGAAAAATCTGTAAGTCATCTCTCATCAGTGTTATTTCTTCCAGAGTCACAGTTCTGTGATAGTCCTCTTTTCTTCTGTTTGGCTCTTCTCTTTCCTTCTAATCGAGGTTGTACCATTTTGATAGGAGAAGGCAATCACACTTGTTGGTTACATTTGCAAATATAATTGAATTTTTCCCAGAAACACAATTCTTATTAAATTTAAAACAAAAGAGAATAGAAAGGAGAGATGGAGTAGGTGCAGGATCTCCTTTCTTTGTGCTGGCACTAGTTAAAATATTCTGAAAGCCTCAGAACTTTTGGAGCAAAAATAGTCACCTAACTAAAAAAAGTGGGAGTGAGGAAGCATCATCAAAAGCAGAAATGATTTGAAACCAAATGGGGGAATGTTTAGTGGACATATCATCAGCTGTGATGAAATGTGGAGGAGTAAGTATAGCATGGTAATTTAGAGTTTGGGTTTTGAAGTTGGAAAGACCTTCGATTTTTAAGTGTTCCCATATATATATATACACATACACTATTTACTATCTCATCAAATGTCCTCCTTGATGTCTTAGGTAAAGGTCATATTTCAAGAATTTATTTCAAACCAAGGCACAGAATTGTTCTTGAAAGGAAATCTAACTTTATGCATGCATTTAACTGTGCTCATTATTTTATAATATTATCTCATGTAATCATAACACCTCTATGAACTATGTATTATTATTATTTATAAGAGGAGAAACTGAGGCTTAGAAACCACAGGCAATTTGCCATAATATCAGATGAGCAAGTGGTAAAGTCAGAATTTGAGCACAGAATTTTTAATTTTAAATCTCATTATTTTCCCACTACTGGCACTCTATTGAAATATAGCTATAGCAGAAAACACTGTATGCTGGAGTTCCAGGAGCAAGGTCTGAAATGAATTAAAGACAAATATTTTCTGAAGTTACTTGTGTATATTTAAATCATGCAAATTTTTTATTCTAGTCATAATATTTCCATGTTAGTTTTGCAGAAGAACAATTGTTGTCCTTACCTATTGTTATGGGTTTCATTACCCTCCCCTCCCCCATTCATATGTTGAAGTACTAACCTCAGGACCTCAGAATGTGGCTGTATTTGGAGTTAGGGTCTTTAAAGAGGTAATTAATTTTAAATGTGGTCATTGGGGTGGACCCTGACCCAATATGATTAGTGTCCTCATAAGAAGAGGAGATAGCCGCAAAGATACAGAGGGATGACTGTGTGAAGATAATGGAAAAAGACAGCTATCTCCAAGCTAAGGAGAAAGGCCCTCAGAAGAAACCAAGCCTGTTAATACCTTGCTCTGAGACTTCTAGCCTCCAGAACTATGAGGAAATAAATTTCTGTTGTTTAGGCCTCCTAGTCTGTGGTACTTTGTTATGGTAGCTCCAACAAATGAATACCCCTACCATCTGGTACAAATGATACTCAAGAAAGATGTGCTGTTTTTTATTACAGCTTAATTTATCCTCAATTACACAGACATATTCTCCCCGGAGGTTGAGAAAGAAGGAGCTATACCTTGCTGCCTTCCTTGGAAACAAGACGCGGTGTGGAAACAGAAGGATAACAGTATTTTGAGGCACTATTCAAAATGCACATTAGGTTAACCATCTATACTAATTCGCCATTGATAGTAATGAATTCCTGGTTCAGGAACTGAGACTATCATCATCAGGACTCTGAATTTATTCTTAAGCAGATGCCTTGATGCCTGTTTAAAGCTCAAGAGCATGTACGACTGCTGCTGTCTGCTCCTTTAGATTAGCCTGAAGCCAAGAAACCTAGGTAATAAGGAGGACAATACAATATCCCTAATGGAGAAAAGAGTCTTATGTTTATGTATAGAACACCAGAGCTTTTGTTCGCTTAAGTTAAAAACAATTTGTGCAAACATCTGTGTACTTATTTTAGTTACCAGCAAACAATCAAAACAGAACAATTTATTCAAAACAAAATTATATTTTTTTCTGCGCTAAATGCAATGACCATATATGTTGGACTCATGTCAAAATAACCTGAGTATAATGGTGACATACAAAAATAAATGTAGTAAATGGAAAGATGTTGAATATAAGAATATAGAACCGAGTTAGAATAACATTCAGTTTATTAGAATTAGTCAATATTAGAGCAACAAATATGAGAGATATTCCATTTGGACATTTTTAGTAAGCATCCACAGAATATAGATGTAAATTGGTCAGCATCTCTTCGTAATGAAGTGAAAAAGTTAACTTTCTTGCAGACTTGGGAAATTATTCAGAATATAAATATAACAATTCATTTATTGACTTTGCATCTTAGGAAATATCAAGAAGAATTGTCTGACATAAACATAGACCTTGGGCTTGCTAAAATCAATATTTATTTCACAGGTCAATCAATTTATTGATGTTCATCTCAATGAGAAGTCAGTATGTGTGTAATATCACTGTGGACTAAATTTCAACATAGAACTGTTATAATCCTGAATTTACTTTTGCTTCCCTAAGAATCCTTTTGTTCCTCCTGATTTTACCTGTTCTATATCAGGTCCAAATAAAAAGAGTTTACATCTATTAAATATTTTAGACTTTTTGTTTCTCATACTACTTAGCAAAAGCAAAAAATACTGCCTTTAAGTGGTTTAAAATGAACAAGGTCCAAAGTAAACTCTCATCAACCTCATTTCTCATAGTGAAATTTTCATCAGGTACATAGAAATTATTTAAAGCTATGAATTACAATTACAGATTTTCCAAAGAAATGATGTCATGAATTTAAAATAAGTACAAAGAACGATTATAAGTAGAGTAAAAACCCCTAAAATATTTCTTTTATATGGCAATCATCAACTGATTAATTATGATGATGTAGAAAAGTATACATCATGTATGAATACAGAATTCCAGCTAATGTCACAAGCTAGTGAAAGGAGCAAATTTGCAGAACATCTACTTCAACCATTTGTTGTTTGATCTAATCATTTCTACTTTGCAGCTAATGTCTACCTTCATTAGAGAGGGTGCCTATCTTTATTTATTTATTAATTTTTTATTATACATACATGTGGGTTACAATGTTGATTTTTAATAATCATATAGAATGTGTGGTGGTTAGATCAGTATAGTTGGCTTATTCATCATTATAATATGCAATCACTTTGTGTCCATTGACTAATTCCTCATTAGCCCCATCCCTCTCCCCCTTCCCCTTTTCCATCTCTAGTTTTTTAAAAATTCAAATTATTACTGTGATTGCTGTTTCTTTCTTTCTTTCTCTCTGTTTCTCTTTATTGTTCATTTGTTTATTTATGGATTCATCTCTCAGTTATGAGTGACAACATGTGGTATTTCTCTTTCTCTACCTGGGTTGTTTCACTTAGGATAATTTTCTCCAAGCTCATCCATGTTGCTGCCAATGGTAGGATTTCATTCTTTTTTTATGGCTGAGTAGTATCCCATTGTGGTATTCCATACCACAATTTCCTTATCCAGTCATCCATTGAAGGACATTTAGGTTGGTTCCATTGCCTAGCTATTGTAAATAGAGCTGCAATAAACATGGGAGTTCAGGTATCCCTTCAACCTGATGTTTTCCAATCCTCTGATATATCCCCAGGAGTGAGACAACTGGATTATATGGAAGTTCTATTTATAGTTGTTTAAGGAACCTCCATACTGTTCTCCATAATGGCTGTACTAATTTACAGTTCCACCAACAGTGAAGGAGGGTTCTTCTTTCTCAACATCCTCGCCAGTATTTGCTATTCTCTGTCTTTTTTATAATAGCCAGTGCCTGTCTTTAAGTATATTTGATTCATTTTTCCAAATACACTTCAATCACATATATTTTTCTTTTTATAATAGAGAGCCAAATATAATAAATATTTTTTATATTCTTCTTGAAACTAATATGTGTCTTGCTTAAACTGCATGTGACAATACATAATTGACATAATCATACCTCATTCAGAAATTGGCTATTTTTATTTATTGTCAATAGTAGTCTTAGTTCAATTGTTAGCTGTAACATACTCACTAAAATCTTGTTATTCCACTCTTTCCTATGGATTGATATTAGCTGTTAGAAAATCAACATAAAAGGTTTATAAAGGCAAATTTACTCTGAAAAGAACTTGTATTCTTAGTATGCCAGTAATCATGAATGTCAAGGCCTACAGGTGAGGCCAATGTTTTTGGCATTTATTTGCAGATTTCAAGTCATATGGTAGTGAATACATCCACCAAATAGAGTCAGGTTCTAAGGTTTCTGTTATCTTCTCTGCTCTAACCTGTAAGACTGAAACAAGGCTGTTGCCTTACTTTTCTCACCTCTTGCCTCTTGGCAATGTGACTGAAGTTAAAAAAAAAAAAAAAAAAAAAAAAACAGCCTTCTTCACAACTATCTGACTCACATCCCTCTTATTTATTGATTTTGACCACTAGTTTGGCCCAGCCTTGCTTTCTTTTGCTATTTCTGCTTCACCTCTAATCCTGGAACTCATATAATCTCACCCCAGTGTTCCAATAAATCCTCTCTTTGAATGATTTAGCACTGGTGTTTTCACTGGTCTTGTAGCCTAATTAAACTTCCCATAATATATCAGCAGGAAGAGCTAAGTTTCTTTTCCTGACACTTCAGACAACATTATGGTAATATCTGCATGATAGATATTGCACAAATTAATTATAATTATAATTAGTTGTCCTTTTTATTCTCAGTTAAAAATCTTTCTTCCTTAAGGTGATATGTTTGTCTAATGTAACTTTACTTCATATTTCTACACAAAGTAGTTTGATTACATTTAGTTAAAACATGGAACACTAATTTAAAGAGGTGTTTTAATTTTTTGTTGACTGTTTAAATGGAACTTGCTACTTTTCAGTTGATTAATTTGTTTTCTCATAGAAATAACCTCAAAGTTCAAGAGAAGATTTTTCTGTTTTTAATTCCAGAAATTCTGATAGGTATATAATGTGGGATGAAGCATTTACAATATTAACTGGTTAAATTGACTGGGGATACTTAAAGTTTAGATGACAAATTTTGGAAAATTAATATTTATCCCCCCAAGATTTTCAGATTTTCACATCTCCACTTACCTCTCAGTTCTTCAGAGAGTCTTTCCCTTACCTCACATTGGAATTTTAATTTATAGCATTCTCTATTCTGGCTCCCTCCTATTTTCCTTCAATGAAATTATAACAATTTGTAGTCATATACAAGGGGTTTTCAAAAAGCTCATGGAAAGATTAGATTATCTTTTAATTCTATTTTTCAAACTTTTTAAAGTAACCTCATATTTATTTATGTTTTTATTTGTTCATTTTTTGTTTTCTGAACTAGTTTGCAAGCTCAAAGAGCTCAGGAATCATGTACATTTTGTTCATTAGTGTAAATCCTGGGCATAGTAGAGTTGGAGAGTATCTGGCACATAGTGAGTGTTCAATAAATGTCTGTTGAAGGAATTAAATAACAATGATTGTAAACTAAAAGGAAGAAGGAGGAGGAGGCGGCAGAGGAGGGCCAGGCGAGGAGCAGGAGGACAGTGGTGACCAATTTTTATAAATTCTTATGATGCACTGACTATTTAATCACCACAACAAACCTATCAGGTCCCATTGAAGCAAAAGACACACAAAAGGTTAAGGAAGTTGCTTATGGTCATACCCCAAGTGGCAGAGCTGGATTGTCAATTCAGGCAGTATGACCACAATCTAGTCTGCTGTATGCTATCCTGAACAGAAAGACTGCAGCATTTCTCCAAGCTGCTCATCTGACTGATGTCATCTTTCTTTAAGGCAGTTAGGGTTTGTGAAAGTAAATTTACGTAAAAATACTGGTATGATGCTGTGCAGTTTAATGAACCATGTGTAGAAGCTGAATTTTTCAGGCGCTAAATAGATTTACCTTATTCTCCTAATAGAAAGGTGCTTCTCAGCTGCAGTGGCAGTGATTGTTCTCCTTGGGGTCTATCTATCCTCTGTGTCTGTGAGTTCTACCCTTATTTGCCCAGCTATGGCAAATGACATTCTACAAAAGCTTCCTGAGGTTTTGAAATTCTTGTGTGAACCACTGATATGATATACATTTATTCAATTCATATGTTACCTTAGGCCGTAAGGTTGCTCTGTGCCTTGAAAGTAAAACAAGTCAACCTATTGCCCTCAACTTTCTTCCCTTCCAATAAACTGATTTGTATCTTAACTACCACTCCCTCTGTCCCGTCTTTAAAGAAAAGGCGTTCTTGATTTCCAAGGCTAGTTTGTCTCTCTTCAATTAAATACATTCCTGTTGGTGATTAGATTCATTATTCTTCTCAGGTTCATAATTCGTTTCCCATAATTGATATCTTTCTTTATATTCACCAGATTTCCTTCAGCCAACAAACACTCATATTTCAAAAGTAAACAAAATAAAATAAAAACTCCCCCACCCCGATTCCCTACCATATTGCCATCTCATGTCTTTCCTTTCTTAACCTTATTAAATTTTTGAAACACTATTTTAACTGGCTGTCTCCATCTCTTTACCACCCATTAAAATGTTTCGTTACGGCTTTTGTCTTCCACACTTTACTGAAACTGCCATGTCAGAGGCCATCAGTGCCACGTCGTTAGCCATTTTTAGTCATTCTTAGTCCTCATCTTTCCCAAATTTTCTGTTGTATTTGTCCATTATTGGCCCCTCTTCATTCTTTTTCCTTTCTGTTCAATTGATTCCCTGATGCTATTCTTTAGTTAGGTTTATCTTATTTCTTATATTCTTATGAAAGAGGTAAAAAAAGATTATGTTTTGTTATTCTTATTTTTAAAGTGGGTGCCTTTCATTTTCACCATTGGGCTTGTTCTTTTTCTTCTAACTCTTATTTGTCTATATCACTGTTTCTGCTTCCTTTGATTAACACACACATATAATCTCTTCCTATAATTCTGGTCTAGGTCTTTTTATTATTTAACACATTTTTTCCTCAAAATGTCTTGCCCCAGCTTCTGGGCAATACCTGGCAACTTTGCAGGTTTTTCATGAATTTGCACGGTATCTTAAAGCCAAGTTAAATTCCATTCAGTAGAGTCAGTAGTTTATCTTCTAGTCATCCCATAAAAGGAACCTCAGCTATCTTTGAGTCTTTCAAGACCCTCACCCCCATCCTACTAAATCAATAAGTTCTATTTGTTCTACCTGCATGATGGCACTTCATCAGTCTGTCATTTTTTTTTCTGTTCCTCCTGTATAGCAAGCAGTGACACTGTCTCACACACAGTCTATTCCTGTAGCTTTCCAATTGATATCTCTGCCTTTCAGTATACTACTCTACCTCTCATACCGGTTCCAGAATTAGCTTCTTAAAATGTACATCAGAGTGCATATCACTTTTTCAATTAAAAAAATTTAGATCACTGTCTACGTCCTGCAGAATACAGTCAGCATTATCTAAGATGGCATTCATAGGCTGCTACAACTGATCTCAGTGTGCTTGTTCAGACCACTTCCCAACGCATATTCTTTCAATAAGCTTGACTTTTAGCCATTTTATCCAGTACATCATGTACTTTCATGTCCTTATGCTTTTGGTCCTGATTATCTTGGAATTTATTTTCCCTACTTTCTCCTCTTTCACTGAAAGCACATTAATTTTCAAAGAGTTAAATCATTTTATTCCACCTTGCATGATGATTGCTTCTCTGTCTCCCTTTCTATTCTATAAACACTTCTAAAGCAGAAGTAATTTTATTCCTAATTGTATCCTTCATCCCCTACCACATACATAACTCTCTCTCTCTCTCTCTCTCTGGTACATAGACAGTGTTCATTAAACATTTTTGGAATGTTACTGTAAAGTTATGAAACTTCATAGAGTTACGAAAATCAGTTTGGCACTTTAATGCCACACTTTTTCATGTAGGAATTATTTTACATAGAATGAAGCATAAGAACAAAGCACAGTTTGGAAAAAAAGGCAGGGTTAGTCATTTAAAAAAGGATGCATTCATCAGTCCTCTTTTCAAGATTTTATTAGTCCATTTCTGTTGCTTATAACAGAATACCTGAAACAGGGTAATTTTTAAAGGAATGAATTTTTTTTCTTACAGTTCAGAGGCTGGGAAGTCCACAGCCCAGGGGGCAAATCTGGTGAGGGCCTTCTTCTGGGTGAGAACTCTCTATCGGGTCCTGAGGTGACCAGGTATACATGGTGAGAATGGGCTGAGCAAGAGAGCTAACCTGCTCACTTACTCTCCATATAAAGCCATCAGAACCACGCCCATTACTCCATGAATGGATCAATCCATTCACATGGGAACAGTCCTCACAATGTAATCACCTCTCAAAGGCTCCACCTTTCAAATACCATAATTGGATTTCCCACCCTCTTAACCCTGTTACAATGAAGATCAAGTTTGCAATTCATGAACTTCTGCGGGATACATTTGACCCATAGCAAAGAGCCTGCAGGGCTCCTCCTCTAGACCCCTCACTGAGGCCAATTCTTTCATAATGTTCAGCCTGCAACTGATCATTCTTGATGAGCTTAATGACGAGAATCACTGAAACTTCGCTAATGGTTATCACTCCTGTTTGTTTTTGTTAGTGAGTAGTGTGAGAAGTAGTGAGAGTCAGGTGTTTGAAAAGGCAACCATGGAAGCATTATTAAAGAGAAGATTTACCAAATGTCAGAAAAGCTTTTACAAGTATACACCTAAAAACGAACAAACTCAAACCTGACTGTAAATCCAAAGTAGCTATTATTAATAAAAACTCATTTGCATCACCTCAAAATATATATTTATCCATACTGCTTTTGAGACTTTTAATTTTTACAATAATTTTGTTAAAATAATAAACAGAAAAATTTGAAAATATAGATAAACAAAAAATTTTTTAAAAATTCCACTTTTTTCAAACAATCCAGAAAGTAACACTCTTTATGACTACACAGTTGGATTTTTTTAAAACAAAAAAATGAAAGCTTAACCTAAATTTGCTGTTTTAAAACATATTTGGGACATCTTCCTGAACTATTGAATGCAATATTTATTTTTAATCATTGCATATTATCTAATTGCAGTGATTTACTCTAGTTTATTTAATTAATCCATGAATGTTCAGTATCTAAAATTGCTTCTGTATAAATTGCCTTGTAAAAATTTTGACTGAGAATTTAATAGAATGCATTTGGGAGGACAAGAACAGCAGGGAGAGTGAGAGGATTTGAGAGGCCACACTAAATCCTGTGTCCTCCCAGGGCATATTTCTAGCTCCAATACCCCTGACTCATAATCATACAAAAAAGAAAAAAATATATGTGTGTGTGTGTGTGTGTGTGTGTGTGTGTGTGTATATATATATATATATATGTATGTATTCAGCCTGAACATCCAACTGATTAAAATTCTTCTGATGACTCAAATCACAGTTCTAGACATCAGAAATGAAATCTCAATCTGTGCCAGTTAAATGTTAAATAACTGTATTTCATTATTAATACAAATAATATTTTATTCATTACACATACCAAAGAGATCAGAGTTCATTCATTCTTTCATTCATTAAACACAGTTATGACAGCCTTGCTGTGTCTCCAGGATGGAAAGAAAAGAGAAAAATGAATATCATCATTTTTAGTGTGTGAAGTAGGAAATGGAGGTAATTTAGGTGTTAAGTGACTCAGTCCAAGTAACTCCAATAGTTTCTCTTTTAGTGCCCAATTGATCAAAATTGCTTTAGGTCAGCCTGTTTCTTCTCTAGTTGGGCCACTTTCCTTCCTGTGTTCCAAACATGCCTCTTGTGTCCTGCATCCACACCTTTGATTTTGCTGTTCTTTCTCTGAAGAAGGGGAAAAGTACATGCTGGCAATACTTTCAACTATTTGCTAAACTTTCTCTTGTCCTTTTGCTGAGGGCTTTCCAAACTACATTTCAAGGTTTGCTCTTCACATATAATAGATACTTTGTGGGGGAAACAAAAAGACTTCCATGTTTTAAAACAATCTGATGACTCTTGATAACCTTTATTTAAATAATTTTGATAGGTTTCACTACAGCAGGATTTTGTGAGAATTACACAGGGACTCCCCAGACTAGATTTGGCTCCCTATTTTATACACTCCCTGTTTTTTATACTACTTATTTGCAACATTGGCCCAATTACAATTTAAACAATGGTTTAGTTCATGTATCCCTATAGATTTTAAACTTCTTGCAGGTGTGGACCATGTTTATCTTATTCACTTCTATATTCCAGAGTGAAACACAGCTTAAGGCACAAAGAAGAAACTACAAAATAAAGGCTGAATGAATAAGTAACTAAATGGACCTTCATAAGCACTATGGATGGAATATGTAGAATTCCCCAGATATAGCTGACAAGGGAACCCTTCTTTTATGGAATATAGTAGTTCTTTCTTATCCATAGGAGGGTGTGTTCCAGGACCAGTGGATGCCTGAAACCTCAGAACCCTATGTATACTATGTTTTTCCCTACATATCCTTAGGGGATTCCTTGCTGAAGTCTCTGTGTAGGTTCAATGATTACTGGTGCAACACGTTGCCATCAATCAAAACATATTTTCTGTTCATATCTCCTACCCACAACTTCAGTGCCTTCTCCATCTTAACTGAGCACTTACCACACACTGTGACTGTTACTTTTGCAGTCTGAAGTATGACTGCAAAACTAACATAAATTTCTTTTTCCTTCGTCAAAATTTCACGGGTAGAAGATTTGTTCTTACCGTAGATCATAAAAACCTGAGCGTACCATTTTTCTTTCTTTATTAAGTTGAGAACTTTCACCTTTTCACTTAAAGGAAGCACTTTACTGTTTTTTTTTTTGACATATCCAAATTGCCAGTATCACTACTCTTGCACTTTGGGGCCATTACGAAGTAAAGTAAGGGTTACTTGAACACAAACTCTGTGATACCACAACAGTTGATCTTATAACCAGTACAGCTACCCTGTGACTAATGGCAGGTAGTGTCTGCAGTGTGGGTGTGCAGGGCAAAGGGAGGATTCACATCCTGGGTAGGACAGAGCAGGACCGCTCAATATTTCATCATGACATTCAGAATAGCTTGCAATTTAAAATTTATGAATTGCTTATTTCTGGAATTTTCCATTTAATATTTTTGGATCTCAGTTGACCATGAGTTACTGAAACTGTGGAAAGTGAAACATGGTCAATTGTGGATAAGGGGGACTACTGCATCTATTAACATTTCATCCTATTTATTTTCTACTTGTATCAGCTGTAGGCTCTTCAATTGCATAAAGTCCATTCATAAATGCTGCCCCACAATCACTTATCACATCATAACAATCAGAGTTTTTGTCATACTAATCTCTTGTTTAAAATATTTTTGGGATTTAAAAAATTTGCATAAATCTCTGCTTACCTCTTGATTTCAGCATTACCTTCCCTGGGTCAGTCTATAGTCTAGTTCTATTGAAGTCAGCCTCTTTTTAGCTTCTGATTTCAGGGCCACAATGGAGGCCATCCCAGCCGTGTACTGCATGACTCCAAGACAATGATGTGAGTGGGGCCCCTTAGAGTTGTGCAACTTCCCTACCTGATCGCTCATTTGTTTTATTCCATCATGGAACCCTCTCCAACATTTTCCCTTGTTTCTTTTTCTTCTTGTTTACCATAAGCCGTCTTGTGACCACTCCATGATCTTTGGGCACCTCTGCTTTGTGCCCCCAAAGCATACTTGTATTTCTCCTGCCACAGCACTTCTCACAGTCTCCTAACTATCTTTCTCTCTAATTACACTGGAAGAACTGTGGAAGCAAAGCCTCTTCTATTCCATATGTTGGATATTCCACATCTGGCCAGTGCCCAGCAGGCCTGCATCTGCAGAGCCTTTGTCTTTGCTGTTCCCCTGGCCTGTGATACGCTTTCCCAATAGCCACAAGGCTCTCTCTTTCAACTCTGTCAGCTATTTGCTCAAAGTATTACCTTCTTAGGTTCCTCTCCACTTTATGGCATCCCCTCTCCTGTTGCTGTCTATCCTCCTTTCTTGCTTTAATTTTTCTCTATCTCAGATCAGCTAAGCTGGAGAGGGCTGAACTGCCAGGTTTCAGAGTAGCCAATGGCAGCAAATTAAAGTAAAAGTAAACCTTTAATCACTTACTGCTGTGGTATAAATGAGAGGCTGCTGGGAAAATATAGAAAAATGGTCAGGGCCCCTCAGATGTTCAGAATCTTGCCGAGCATTCACTGTGAATAGGTTGTGTGTGGGCAGAGTTAGTGCGCCTGCATGGCGCTGCCACCTTGGCTGGTGTTTACTACCTTGGGCGGCTGTCGCCACATTGAGAAGCCACGCTTTCAAACCTATGCTTCCAAGGACCTGTTTGCTGGTTACCTAGCTCATAGACCTGTGTGTATGGGGTCTGGTGACCCAGTCTGGCATGTGAGGGGTCTGAGGACCCAGCCTGGCGTGTGAAGGGTCTGTGACCCAGTCTGGAACAGGCTTGAGGGGTCTGTGAGCTCCAGACCCTGCCCTAGCTCGACAATTGGCCCAGTCAGTGCAGGATTATGGGCAGATAAAAGAGCCTGACAATTGGCCCTGGTTGTGTAGCTTTACAGAGGGTTAACCGACGAAAGAACAGACCTTCCCCCCTTTCCATTGAGGTGCATCAGCACAGATGTGGGGGTAGTCTCACTGCTGAAGGAGACCTGAACAATACTTTCTACAGTTTTATGGACCTGAGGCCTGGGGAAAGGGGGAGGGAAAAGGAGGAAGAGTTGTAAGATATTGAGTACTGAGTCAGAGTGGAGAAAAGTATCTTAGAAGTCCCCTACCCCTGAGTTGTTTTAGACAGAGGAACCTGGAGAAAGCCTCTACTGAAGGCTCCAATAAAGAGGCCTTGGAATACAGGTTTCAGGGCTAAGAATTTGGAAATGCATAAAAGCATGGCTGGCCAAGGGAGCGTGAGACCTTGACTGCAGCTCCCTTCACACTGCAGTGTTGGGAGGACAGCTTTCCTTGCATGAGGCCTGGCAGGTAAAGCCTTTGTAATTGCCTGTGGTTGGGCCTGAAAAATTCACACATAGGTTTGTAGCCAGGAGCCAGACTCCCTGGTCTCATTAGCAGTTATCACTTTTAACATACTGTATGTTACAACTCTATATTTTATTTATTTCTGTATCTTTCCACTAGCATATAAGCTTCATCAGGGCAAGAAAATTTTGCTGTTTGCTATTGTATCACTAATGTACAGAAAAGTGCCTTGTACATGGCAGACACTTAATAAATATTTGCTCAATTAATAAATTTGTTTTACTTTATATGTGCATTTTTGTCTTTGCAATTAAACTATAAATTTCCTTGAGGATTGAGACCTTGCCATATATTTCTTTTTATATGTGTATCTTAGTTATCAATCAGATAATATAGTTTAAATGTTAAAAATATTCTTCTCTAGATTCATTTGTAATTTTTACCCTGCATCTTAAGACACACTTTAAAGTTACAGTCGCTAAGTCTAATCACTTCTTTACTATAAAATCTGAAATATTTTAAAACAGGTGCCAAATATCTACCTAACTTTTGTCTTTTCCAAGTCTCTTTTAAGTCTTTTAAGTCTCTCCTTCTCCTTAACCATTTTTCCTATGACAATAGAGTTTGTTATGGTTGATTTTATGTGTCAAATTGTCTGGGTCACTGTAGTCAGATATTTGGTCAAACATTATACTACATGTTTCTGTGAAGGTACTTTTTAGATGCAATTAACATTTAAATCAGTAGACTTTGAATAGAGCAGATTGCCCATCACAATATGGGTGGGCCTTGCACAGTCAGTTGAAGGCCTTAAGACAAAGATTGATCTCCCTTGAGGAAAAGGGAATTCTGCCTGCCGACTGCCTTTGGACTGATTTGAACTTCAACAATGACTCTTTCCTGGATCTCCAGAGTGCCAGTTTACCTTTCAAATTTTGGATTTGCCAGTCTCCACAGTCATGTGAGCAAATTCCTTAAAATCTCTCTCTCCCTTACCCCCTCTTTACACATAGACATACACATACATACATCCTATTGGTTGTGTTTCTTCTAATACAAGAGTCCTGTTTTTTTTGATCTTGTTTAATCTCTTCTGGAATAACTATAATCTATCAGTGTTCCACTTAATTAATATATGGTTCCGAAGCAGACAGACTGCTTTGAATATGTCTCATCAATGCAAGGTATAGGGGTTTGTTGACTACCTTGCTAAACACTGTCCTATGAAAATGCACTATTCGTTAAAAATTTGTCTAACTTAAGCATCTGTTTTGTGATAGGAATTGTGTTAGGAGCTATGGATATGGAACTGCAAGGTATAGTTTCATTCCACAAAGGACATGGATTTTCTTTCCTTTTTACAATCTCTGCCATTCTGTGTTTGTGAGGTTTACTTTTTTTTTTTTTTTTTTTTTAAGATGACAGGTAAGGGGATCTTAACCCTTGAGTTGGTGGTGTCAGCACCATGCTCTCCCAAGTGACCTAGCCAGCCATCCCTATATAGGGATCCGAACCCGGGGCCTTGGTGTTATCAGCACCACACTCTCCCAAGTGAGCCATGGGCCGGCCCATAGTTTTTAAACTGAAGTTTTAGACTTTTTACTTATCTTCTAGAATTTCTTCTTGCTCAATTTGATCCACTGTTTCGATATTCATAATGAAAAAATATTAATTCTTTCAATCATGGTTCTGTCATCCAATATTTTACTATCTGTCCAATTGATGCACATATTTTCTATGTCTACATCTACTTTTTTAAAGAAAAATTGGGAATGAGGCTCACAACAGGTTAAGAAATGAGCCATATAATCACCATGATTTGAGAATAATTGTTCAACTAACACATATCCACATAATTTACAAAAATCCTCTCCACATCTATGTGATCCACAAAGGCATCAAAAGAACACTCCATTAAATGCCTTATTGAAATGCATATTCATATGTCTTTATAATTTAATTAATTTGGTATAATTTATTCTTAGTGAACTTAAAGAGGCTCTTGGTGATTGCCTCTTCCTTTTTTAGGTGTTCGTGAGCCATCTGTCTAATTATATGTCTTAAATTTTGCTGGAAATTGATGGAATTAACCATGATGTGTAATTTTGGTATGCACATTTAAATTTTACATGGGAATCAAAAAAATATTGACCTACATATCATTTTCTAGCACTCTTCCCAGTCACCGTGACTGTCGAGACACTGCTTACCTTGGTGCTCTAAGTATATGAGGAATAAGGGTGGCCTTGTGAAATCCAAAGGCAGGGATGGAATTATATTTCAGAAATTAACCACTTGTTATTCTGCTTGAAGGAAGTCTGGAAAATGCTATCTGTTATCTTTTTTCCCTCTTCACATCACTTATTTTCTTATCTATCTACTTATTTATTTTTGCAGAAAAAATTCTGTTTCCTAGTTCAAATAGTAGATAATGGCTAATAATAACTCTCAAATTTATATCCTCTCTATTTCAGGAAGTGACCTATTTCAGGCTGAAATTTCTTATTCCTATTCCATGCAGGAAGAGTTTTTGCTTGACTTGGTTAAGGTTTCCCTGTCTGGAGTAACAAATGTTGTCAGGAGGTGAAATAATATTCTATGAGCATGACTGTCCTGTGATCATGAAAATGGTAGGAGGTCAGGATGAAGTTTCCAAAACCAGAGGTGCCATACACACAACCTAGTAGGTGTCTATTACACATGGGATCTTATTAAGATATCCCAGAATGAAAAGCCTAGGGCAATCTGGACACATGAAGCCTGGAATTGGAAAGTATCTGAGGCTACTTCCTGTCTTTCCTGGGTGATCTGGTCTCTCACCTATGCCTTTCTGTATACACATGCCTCAAGGTCTTTCTGTTCTCAGAATACTTGCATTCTTTGGCTACTCACGGCCTTTTCTTCTCCATGACATCAGTGAGCAAACAGCTTGGATTTGCCATAATGCTGATCCTAGCCTGACTTAAAATGAGTCTTCTCTTCCACTGCTTACCTTCATCTGACTAGTTACACTTTGTGATCCTCTTAGTTTAGACTCTTGAGAAAGGGAATCAGCTTAGTTATTGATTGCCTGTGAATGGGCTGAGGATTTTTGTTAGATTCCCACTGCTAAGATGACAACAAAGACAGGGCAAGCACATTGATGGATATTTTTTCTCATATACAAAATAATTTATCTATTCATGAACACTTAAATTTACTGTTCATTATAGATATAGCTACCTAGTTATCTTTTATTTGAATTTGGTATATCTTCACTAGTATAAAGATAAGTTTTCATTATAGAGAAAGTAAAGATTAGCTATTTATGCTTATTTACTACTTTTGGTTAATATGAAATGATCAGCATCAAGCACTGCAATTAATCATTTCCCTTTTTAAAAAGCTTCGTACATGGCTAACAGATCTGTATATTATCTTTAATTATTTAAAAACTTTATATTGGGATTTATATTTCTGGACTTTCATTAATCTCCTTGAGCCTCAGTTTTCTCATCAGTAAAATGTACATAGAGACAACTCTCTTAGCATCACCTATGTGAAAACCCAGCGTCTTCTTTCCATATAAAAGGAATTCAACATCCTTTTCCTTTCCCACTGTTACAGTGCAGGAAAATGTATGTAGCGTATGTTAGTTTCTCTTATACATCTTTCCCTTTTGTTTCTACCTTGTCGAAGCAAGCCGTTTATAATTTTCTTATCAGACTTTGTTTTTCAAGGCCAACAACCTTTTAAAAGACTAAGGTTGTAAAATGACTCAGATCTACTCTGTAAAAATTTTAAAACCTGCTTTTCTAAAGTCCAAGATAACCTGTCAGACTCTGCTGAGTGTTTCCTTTCTTGGCTATTTTGAGCACTAAGATGACAGGTTGACTTTCTCGCAAGGTTCCTGTCACTTGAATTTCATGAAACAGTTCTTTCTTTTCATCAAAGTTAAGTCCAGAGAAACAGTCTTCCTCACTGCTTCATCAACTAACTGAGAGTTGAAATGTTCAGTAAAAAGAGACTTCCAGAAGATGTCTGGCTCATTGACATTTCAGCTATAGCCTGCCTGTCTAGCTCGTTCCCACATTAAAATCATTTATGCCTTGCGTTCCTTTAATCTGCAGCATGGTATAGTTCACCGTTTCTCAAACTGTAGTTAGAGGATGCAAGTTCATGGTCCAAAAGTACTCTACAGGAATTTTAAATTTTGCATTTTTAGTGATAAAATAAAAATCAGTGTAATTATATTCTAGATTATGATTTCATTTCCTGACTTTGCATACATATTTATGATTTTGCAGACGTCAAGTGATCACCTGAAATGACATTATTTAATATTATTGTGCTGCACAACATGGATGGACCTCGAGAGAATTATATTAAGTGAAACAAGTCAGGCACAGAAAGAGAAATACCACATGTTCTCACTTATTGGTGGGAGCTAAAAATTAATATATAAATTCACACACACACATACACACATACACACACAAACGGGGGGGGGTAAGAAGATATAACAACCACAATTATTTGAAGTTGATACAACAAACAAACAGAAAGGACATGGTTGGGGGGGAGGGGGGGAGGGAGAAGGGAGGGAGGTTTTGGTGATGGGGAGCATTAATCAGCTACAATGTATATCGACAAAATAAAATTTAAAAAAAAAAATTAAAAAAAAAAAAAAAAAAATATTATTGTGCTGCCATTAGGATTGCATGTTTTAATGGCAAGATGAGAGCAATAATCTCATGTACACTGTTGCTGAATTATTTTCCCTATTATAAATACATACTATTATTTTTTGCAAAGTAAATTTGCAATTAATAGACGTTTTTATAGAAAAAAATTTCGTTTCTTAAGTTTTTCAATAGATGAAAACATTGATTTGACCTCATGAAAAAAACAGTGCAGTACTAGTTCAATTGTCACTGGCTAATGAGGAAAGAGCAGAGAGGTGGACTCAGCATATAAATAATGCACCTTCATCAAATGAAGGCCATGGTGCTCTGTGGGAATGAAGGTGCCACAGAGTTTGAAGAGAAAAAGTGAAGGAAGAATTAAATCATCACATGACAAACATAAAAGAATCCAAAGCATAACAATATGTTTTCTATTTCCTTTGATTTAATTTCAGAAAAACAAATCGTTACATTAAATAATGTTGAATGTTGTTGGTTGTATCGGCCACTCTTTAATATAGACTATATTTTATAAATTTTAACTTTATAATTGTAGTAGGATTGGGCTACATGGTGGAGATTCAATGATGTGTATAGGGAATTCTTGTTACTGTCCTAGTGGATTTCAGGAGAGGTAACTATTTGAAAATAACATCAGTTCATATCTGTTTTTAAGCAACTCACAATATAAATTAAATTTAGGAAGACTGAGTGATGTAAAGTCATCAAATAATTTGGGGATACACCACACACAATATCATACTCCAGGAGATTCACAATAAGCATTTATCATATAAAAACTTCTGAGCCTGTTTTTCACTAGTAAGGCATACTTAATTTAACCTATCACTTTTCTAACATTCTTTCTGGACTTATATGGTCATAGAATATTTTTTCACATAATAATACTTTATTAACTTACCATATAACTAAGATTTTGCTGAAATAACCTTGGCAAATGCTATGCTAGAGGCAAAGTTTATTAATGCTTTAATTATCATTCATTATTTTTCTGGAAGAGATAGTTAATGCTATACATCAAGATAAAAATTATAGATTTCAGAATTGGATCTTGCCAAAATTATTATTGGTTTGCAGATAATAACTAACCTACCTAAGAAACCTAATAGGACAAACTAAAATTCTGTTGAACCTACCTAATAAGTTCCATGAAATAACCTTTTGTAAAATCAATATACAGAATAAATATCATTTCTTTTTTTTTTCTTTCTTTTTTTTTTTTTTAAAGATGACCGGTAAGGGGCTCTCAACCCTTGGCTCTCAGCACCATGCTCAGCCAGTGAGCTAACTGGCCATCCCTATATAGGATCCGAACCCGTGGCCTTGGTGTTATCAGCACCGCACTCTCCCAAGTGAGCCACGGGCCGGCCCAGAATAAATATCATTTCTATATATCAATAAGAAACAATTAGAAAATTTGATAATTGTCTCATACATGGTATCACTACACTTGATCTTAGCCAAAAGGCCAGGAAGCAATCATATGTGATGTCACTGAAATTAAATATTATAGAAAATCTCGCAGGACTTCTATATTAAAAATAAAGAAATAAAACACTTGCAAATCTATGTTTAAAGACATTATAAATAAAACCTACCATTATTAAATGTAGCAAGTTGAGTGGCATTAAATTTCTAGAATCCTCTCCTAATTCTTCCTAGCCCATGTTCTTTGTTCATTCAAAGGACCTTTCTTTATCATGAGGCATTTAAAATAAAGATACTCATCAGAGTAAGACTTACTGCAAGTTTCTTCCATCAGAAAAGGAAAATTCATCTTTCATTGCAATCAGTTAGAGTAGTGAGGGTTTAATTATTTACTCAATTATTTTATCTCACTTAGGGAAATAGTTCAATAATTCAAACCATTTTTTTTTTTTTTGCTAACTTGTAGATGGTTTATAACATATTTTGAACCAGAACATTATACTTCCTGAAATTTTCATAGGTAATATGACTTTTTCTCCCCTTTTTTTTTTCAAAAAGAAAAAAATCATAATATATTGCAGAGGAAATTCTATAATTAATGATGTCATTCCTGCCTTATCATTTTTTAGTTCACCAAAGTTAAACAACTTAAAAATTCCTTGTAGTCAAAATTTGAACATAATTTTTGGGTGGTGAAACTTGACAAAATGATTGTAATATGTATTTTGAAAAATAATCATAGTAGAATAGCTAATGAAACTTGGAAAAATAAGGGTATTAAAAGCAATAATTTAAAGATATGCAAACAGAACAAGCAGATCAGTGAAAATAATAGCGCATGAAATAGAACCATGTGTGTAGGTAATTTATTATATAATAACATTGACCTCTCAAGCCAGATAGAGGAGAGGGCAAAATATTCAGTAAATGGTATTGGATCAACTTGCAAGACATTTGGGAAAAAAAGTACTTTATACCACCTCATATCTTTGTCATAAACATAGAAGTTACATAAATACAATGATTTTCAATAAGAGCATAGTCCATGATATAATATAACATTGTCATAAACTCAAAGGCTGTGTGCTCATTTATTTTACAATTGGCAGTTTGCTTTGAAGAGAGCATGTGTCAAGTAAATACATGTACTTGCACAAGGTATGGCATTTTGTTAAGTGTGGGACATGAAAGCCGTGGTAGAGTATATACACTTGTACAATTTTATATTGCAGTCATGTGCAAGCCTAAATAAAAATTCAGATATAAGCCATGACCTTCTTAATCAATGACACCATCATAAGAACTTCAAATACATGGCTTATTGAGAAGGTTGCACAACAAATGGGCTAAGTTAGCTGCACAAGTTTGTCACTGTTGCTTAAATGTGTTAAAATTTTAACGTATTATATAACAAAGTTTATGTGTTTAATTAAACAAGTAATTTAAACTTCACAAGCTTCACTATCCTCATACATATAATATGCACAATAAAACCTTCCTCGCTGGAATTAAATAAAACTGCATGTATAAAACACACTGGCATGTAGGAGGCACTTAAATATTAATTATCTTCTATTTTTCTCTTCCCTGAATGTCTTCCCACACCCACTGAACACCCGTTATAAAGTAAAAATAGGTTAATTTGAGACTGACCTATGCAAATAATGGGAATTTAATATTCAATATGGGGAAAATGGAAGTTAAGTAATTCATATTACTTTTTCCTTTTGGACATATTAACCTATTAGGACAATTAACCCAAAGAATCCACACAAACAGTTGTAATTTCAAATACAACATTGGGAGAGCTGCAAATCCAACACTCCATTTTGCTTACCTGTAGCTCTGGCCCTGAACGCTCTTTAGCTTACTGAGAGGAATATCGAAAATTCAGGACTCAGAAAATTTGTATCTGCATTTGTGTGCACTTAATTCAGTTTTGTTAACCCAGAAGTATGCAAAATATCAGATCATTTTTGCCTTAAGTTCTTGTTTCAGTCCTTGGCAAATGCTGTTGTCTTCTCTTGTAGCATTTTTGTAGCACCGTACTCTCCTCACCCTGTCTACCTAAATCCTAGTCGATCTGAAGTTTTTAATTTAGACATTATTTCCCTGGGAAGTCTTTTATGATTCTGCCACACCTGGGTAGTATTTTCACCCATTTCATGTACTTTTATGGAATAGTTCCTGAGCTTTTCCTTCCAAGCCATTTCTCAAATTGTATTGAAATTACTTTTCTTATACATTTGAACTACATACTAGACAGTAAGGTCCCAGAGAACAGAAACCTTCAGTATTGTTTACTATTGTCTTTCTAATGCTGTATATAGTTCATGACACAATGTAATTTTTTAAAATTTTATTTTGTCGATATACATTGTAGTTGATTATTGTTGCCCCTTACCAAAACCTCCCTCCCTCCTTCCTCTCCTCCCTCCCTCCCAACAATGTCCTTTCTGTTTGCTTGTCGTATCAACTTCAAGTAATTGTAGTTGTTATATCTTCTTCCCCCCCGCCCCGTTTTTTTTTGTGTGTGTGTGTGAATTTATATATTAATTTTTAGCTCCCACCAATAAGTGAGAACATGTGGTATTTCTCTTTCTGTGCCTGACTTGTTTCACTTAATATAATTCTCTCAAGGTCCATCCATGTTGTTGCAAATGGCAGTATTTCATTCATTTTTATAGCTGAGTAGTATTCCATTGTGTAGATGTACCACATTTTCCATATACACTCATGCGAGGATGGACATTTGGGCTGGTTCCAACTCTTGGCTATTGTAAAGAGGGCTGCGATGAACATTGGGGAACAGGTATATCTTCGACTTGATGATTTCCATTCCTCTGGGTATATTCCCAGCAGTGGGATAGCTGGGTCGTATGGTAGATCTATCTGCAATTGTCTGAGGAACCTCCATACCATTTTCCATAGAGCCTGAACCATTTTGCAGTCCCACCAACAATGTATGAGAGTTTCTTTTTCTCCACAACCTTGCTAGCATTTATCGTTCAGAGTCTTTTGGATTTTAGCCATCCTAACTGGGGTTAGATGTTATCTCAGTTTGGATTTGATTTGCATTTCCCAGATGCTGAGTGATGTTGAGCATTTTTTCATATGTCTGTTGGCCATTTGTATATCTTCCTTAGAGAAATGCCTACTTAGCTCTTTTGCCCATTTTTTAATTGGGTTGCTTGTTTTCTTCTTGTAAAGTTGTTTGAGTTCCTTATATATTCTGGATATTAATCCTTTGTCAGATGTATATTTTGAAAATATTTTCTCCCACTCTGTTGGTTGTCTTTTAACTCTGTTAATTGTTTCTTTTCCTGTGCAGAACCTTTTTAGTTTGATATAATCCCATTTGTTTATTTTTCCTTTGGTTGCCCACGCTTTTGGAGTCGTATTGATGAAGTCTGTGTCCAGTCCTATTTCCTGAAGTGTTTCTCCTATGTTTTCTTTAAGAAGTTTTATTGTTTCAGGGTGTATATTTAAATCCTTAATCCATTCTGAGTTGATTTTAGTATATGGTGAGAGGTATGGGTCTAGTTTCATTCTCCTGCATATGGATATCCAGTTATCCCAGCACCATTTGCTGAAGAGGCAGTCCCTTCACCACTGAATAGGCTTGGTGCCTTTGTCAAAGATCATATGGCAGTAAGTGTGTGGGTTGATTTCTGGATTCTCTATTCTATTCCATTGGTCAGTGTGTCTGTTTTTATGCCAGTTCCATACTGTTTTGGTTATTATAGCTTTGTAGTATAGCTTAAAGTCGGGTAGTGTTATGCCTCCAGCTTTATTTTTTTCCTCAGCATTGCCTTGGCTATGCGTGGTCTTTTATTATTCCATATAAATGTCTGGATAGTTCTTTCCATTTCTGAGAAAAATGTCTTTGGAATTTTGATGGGGATTGCATTGAATTTGTATATCACTTTGGGTAGTATGGACATTTTCATTATGTTGATTCTTCCAATCCAAGAGCATGGGATATCTTTCCATCTTCTTGTATCCTCTCTAATTTCTCTCAGCAGTGGTTTGTAGTTCTCATTATAGAGATTTTTCACCTCCTTGGTTAATTCAATTCCTAAGTATTTTATTTTTTTGGTGGCTATTGTAAATGGGCAGGCTTTCTTGATTTCTCTTTCTGCATGTTCACTATTGGAGAAAAGAAATGCTACTGATTTTTGTGTGTTGATTTTGTATCCTGCTACTGTGCTGAAATCATTTATCAATTCCAAGAGTTTTTTTGTAGAGGTTTTAGGCTGTTCGATATATAGGATCATGTCATCTGCAAACAGGGACAGTTTGACTTCATCTTTTCCAATCTGGATGCCCTTTATTGCCTTCTCTTCTCTGATTGCTCTGGCTAGTACTTCCAACACTATGTTGAATAGGAGTGGTGAGAGTGGGCATCCTTGTCTAGTTCCTGTTCTTAAAGGAAAAGCTTTCAGCTTTTCCCCATTCAGGATGATATTGGCTGTGGGTTTGGCATATATGGCTTTAATTATGTTGAGATACTTTCCCTCTATACCTAACTTATAGAGGGTCTTTGTCATGAATGAGTGCTGAACTTTATCAAATGCTTTTTCAGCATCTATAGAGATGATCATATGGTCCTTGTGTTTGAGTTTATTAACATGGTGTATCACATTTATTGATTTACGTATGTTGAACCAACCTTGCATCCCTGGGATGAATCCCACTTGGTCGTGGTGAATAATTTTACGTATGTGTTGCTGTATTCTGTTTGCTAGTATTTTAGTGAGGATTTTTGCATCTATATTCATCAAGGATATTGGCCTGTAGTTTTCTTTTTTGGTTATATCTTTAGTTGGTTTTGGTATCAGGATGATGTTTGCTTCATAGAATGAGTTTGGGAGATTTGCGTCCGTTTCAATCTTTTGGAATAGTTTGTAAAGAATCGGTGTCAATTCCTCTTTGAATGTTTGGTAAAATTCTGCTGTGAATCCATCTGGTCCTGGGCTTTTCTTTATTGGGAGCCTTCTGATAACAGCTTCAATCTCCTTTATTGTTATTGGTCTGTTCATATTTTCTACGTCTTCATGGTTCAGTTTTGGGAGTTTGTGTATGTCCAGAAATTTATCCATTTCCTCCAGATTTTCAAATTTGTTGGCGTATAGTTGCTTATAGTAGTCTCGAATGATTCCTTGTATTTCAGATGAATCAGTTGTAATATTGCCTTTTTCATTTCTAATTTTTGTTATTTGAATCCTCTCTCTTTTTTGTTAGCCATGCTAATGGTTTGTCAATTTTATTTATCTTTTCAAAAAACCAACTTTTTGATTCATTGATCTTTTGTATTGTTTTTTGGGTTTCAATTTCATTAAGTTCTACTCTGATCTTAATGATTTCTTTCCGTCTGCTAACTTTAGGTTTGGATTGTTCTTGTTTTTCTAATTCTTTAAGGTGAAGTGTTAGGTTGTTCACGTGCCATCTTTCCATTCTTCTGAGGTGAGCTTTTAATGCAATAAATTTCCCCCTTAATACTGCTTTCGCAGTATCCCACAGGTTTTGGTATGATGTATCATTGTTTTCATTAGTTTCAAGAAATTTTTTGATTTCCTGCTTGATTTCTTCTTGGACCTATATGTCATTAAGTAGAATGCTGTTTAATTTCCATGTGTTTGTATAGTTTCCAGAGTTTTGTTTGTTATTAATTTCTAGTTTTAATCCATTGTGGTCTGAGAAGATACATGGGATAATTCCAATTTTTTTGAATTTATTGAGACTTGATTTGTGACCTAATATGTGATCTATCCTGGAGAATGATCCATGTGCTGATGAGAAGAATGAATGTTCTGAGGTTGCTGGATGGAATGTTCTGTAGATATCTGCCAATTCCAATTGGTCTAGAGTCTTGTTTAGATCTTGTGTTTCTCTACTGATTCTTTGCCTAGATGATCTGTCTAATATTGACAGTGGGGTGTTCAGGTCTCCTGCTATTATGGTATTAGTGTCTATTTCCTTCTTTAGTTCTAATAGAGTTTGTTTTATAAATCTGGCTGCTCCAACATTGGGTGCGTACATATTTATTATTGTTATGTCTTCTTGATGCATCAGTCCTTTAATCATTAAGTAGTGTCCCTCATTGTCTCTTTTTATGGTTTTTAGTTTAAAGTCTATTTTGTCAGATATAAGAATAGCTACTCCAGCTCGTTTTTCTTTTCTGTTTGCATGGTAAATCTTTTCCATCCTTTCACTCTTAGTCTATGTGAGTGTTTATGTGTGAGGTGGGTCTCTTGGAAGCGGCACATAGTTGGGTCCTCCTTTTTAATCCAGTCAGCCAGTCTGTGTCTTTTGATTGGGGAATTTAAGTCTTTTACATTAAGAATTGTTATTGAAAGGTGTTGATTTATTCCTAGAATTTTATTGGTTGTTTGGTTGTCTTAGGTGTCTTTTGTTCCTTGCTTTCTGATTTACTGTTTATTTTCTGTGTTTGTTGGTTCCTTAGGTTGTAGATAGTGTTTTTGTTTGTTTGTTTTCTCTTCATGAATGCCATTTTTATTATACTAGTGGGTTTTGATTTTTCTTGGGTTTTTATGGCAGTGGTAGTTATTTTTCAGGACCCAAACTTAGTACTCCCTTGAGGATTTCTTGTAAGGGTGGTCGTGTGGTAATGAACTCCCGCAGTTTTTGTTTGTCTGAGAAATATACTATTTGCCCTTCATTTTGGAAGGATAGCCTTGTAGGGTAGAGTATTCTTGGCTGGCAATCTTTGTCTTTTAGTATTTTGAATATATCATCCCATTCCTTTCTAGCTTTTAGGGTTTGTGATGAAAAGTCTGATGTTAGCCTGATTGGGGCTCCCTTAAAGGTGATTTGACGCTTCTCTCTTGCAGTTTTTAAGATTCTCTCTTTGTCTCTGAGTTTTGCCAATTTGACTATGACATGTCTTGGAGAAGGCCTTTTTGGGTTGAATATGTTTGGAGATCATTGAGCTTCCTGGATCTGAAGATCTGTGATTTTTCCTATACCTGGGAAGTTTTCTGCCACTATTTTGTTGAATATGTTTTCAATGGAATCTCCGTTTTCCTCCCCTTCTGGAATACCCATGACTCGGATATTTGAGCGCTTAAGGTTGTCTGATATCTCTCTCAGATTTTCTTCAATGTCTTTGATTCTTTTTTCTTTCTTTTTGTCTGCTTGTGTTATTTCAAACAGCCCATCTTCAAGTTCAGAGGTTCTCTCTTCAACTTCGACAAGCCTGCTGGTTAAACTCTCTGTTGTGTTTTTTATTTCGCTGAATAACTTCTTCAGTTCGGCAAGTTATGCTACATTTTTTTCAGGGCATTGATTTCCTTGTACATTTCCTCTTTCAGGTCCTGTATACTTTTCCTCGTTTCATTATGATGTCTAGCTGAGTTTTCTTGTATCTCATTCAGTTTCCTTAGAATTATCACTCGAAATTCCTTGCCAGTCATTTCAAGGGCTTCTTGTTCTATAGGATCTAGAGTTTGAGATTTATTAACTTTTGGTGGTATACTTTCTTGATTTTTTGTATTTCTGGTATCTTTTTTTTTGATGTTTATTCATTGTGGCAGGTGGTTTCACAGTCCACCAGTTTGAGACTATTGACTAACTAAGATGTTGCTGTGGTTGCCAATTTGGTATGGCTACCTCCGTGACTGCTTAGTTGGCCTCTAGTGCCTTGTGTGTGTGGTTGCCTTGGGTCTTGGGCCTCTCTGGGGAGCCACCTCTCTGGTCAGCTTGGACTCTGCTGGGGTGCTGGATTACAGGGCAGTACCGCAGGGTGTGTGGTCTCTGCTGAGCTTCCACTTCCCGTGCAGGACATCTCCCTGTTCCGTGCGCTCTGGCCCGGGCTTTTGGATCATGCAGTGGCGACCCCACAGGGTGTGTGGTTTCTGTTGAGTCTCCGCCTCCCTAGCCAGACGTCTCCCCACTCTGTGCGCACTAGGCTGGGTTGCTGTATCTCGCAGTGGCGGCCCCGCTGGGTGTGTGTTTTCTGCCTAGTCTCCGCCTCCCTAGCCAGATGTCTCCCCGCTCTGTGCGCACTGGGCTGTGCTGGGACGTGTCTTCTGCAACCCTCATCTATCGGCTGGGCCTTCAAGACCCTGCTCGGCACCGCCTCGCCCAGGAAGTCTACCAGGTTTCTGCTAGGTGCAGACGACCAGTCGCTCTGGGTGCCTTTGTAGCACTGTGTAGATCTTTCTCGGGACTTATCACCTTCCTCCTGGTATCGTGGTTATTTGTGTACTTGTCTTATCTCCCACACCAGAGCGTGAGCTCCTCGGGGGAGGAGCCCGCAGCACACGGTTCACCTTTGAATCCCCCAAGCGTGGACCAACTCAGGTGCCCACCCGCAGTCAGCTCTCTGGCAGGTTCAAGCGCACTCGGGAGCGCTCCGACCACACTATTCCTAACCAGAAATCGGTTAGGCATTTTTCCGAACTTGTGGCCACAGAGATGGTATCTGTCGCCCCGTAACAGGAAGTTTACCATGGGCCGGAGCCCAGGGTGCGGTGGAGTGACAGTCGGCCCAGCCCATACTTCCTTGCCCTCCTGACACTGGCCGGGGCCGCCCCACACGGAGGGCGTGGGAGGGGAGGCTGGCCCACAGGCCCTGGGAAGCCCCGCTCTGGGGCAAGCAAGTGGGAAGGCTCAGTGAGGACCGAGCCGGGCGAGGAGGGCAGGCCTGGCCGAGCCAGGCCAGAGCTGCCACCACCTGAGAAAATGGTGGCAGCCCCGGGGCCGGTGAGTGGCCTGGTGGGGCAGGTGGAAGCTGGGCGGGCATCCACCTCCCTGAGCAAGGCCGGGCTGGGGGGTCACTCATGGGGCTGGGCTGGGCCGGGCGGCTCCCTCTCTGCCTCCGCGTCGTTGCCGTCCCCATCCTCGCCATCCCCGTCCTCGCCGTCCCCGTCCTCGGCCGCTGCCCACAGTGTATTTTTTGAATTGAAGCTCATTAGAGGAAAAAAAAAGGGCTTTCTATGGGATTCAATCCAATATAAAATCTAGAAACAGAAATGTGCAAACCTAAATTATAAACTCAATTCAGCATTTGAGAGTCTGTTTTGGACTTTAAACTATTTAACTTATTACATTCAATCTCTGTAATGAGGATTTGATGTTCTGAAGAAAAGCCGTGTGATGCCTTGTGAAAAATATTCATTGCTACGTAAATGTTTAATGGACGGTTTTATCACCAGCAAAATTATCAGCTTGTGGTATCTGGAATCAAATCTTAGACTAGCCAGTCATCTCTTACAAACACTCAGGAGCCACCAGAAGTATTTTACTCAAGTTTCATGCTTTTAGCAGTAGAGATTAGCACAGCAGTCTGAAACAAACAAATCAGTGATCTACAGAGGTGGAGCATAATTTGTCAGAAAGCCATGTACTGGAAACTAGTGTTGAAACGCTAATTGCAATTGTTCAGATTTTGTCTTCAAAGAAGTTTTGATTGCTTACAGAACAAACAATTTTTATCTTTTCCAAAATGTCAATACTTTTGATTTCTGATCTAGGAAACAAATGGCACTGTATTCAAACACTTCAGCAATTCATTGATTGCAACAATTCAAGAAGGAATATTAAGAGGGATTAGAAGAACACCTGTGTTACCATTGAACTTTAGGTTTGTGAATCAGCATTCTCAGTCACCTTGTGTTTTACTCATGTAGAAGATAAAACTGTTGAAATATTGGGATAATTTAACATGTCAGTTTTGCTACTAAAGTTAACATACCAGTTTTAGATAATGGTACATAAAATTTCCTATGAGCACTGCATTTGTTTAGCTGCAATTGTCCTTTCCTATGATTGCAATTTGTAAAGATAAGTGGTAAAATAACAAGTTGATTTGTTTTGTACTTTGCTTTGACCTATACTCTTCATTTTCTGTGTCCCATATTAAAGCAAGTTGTCACTAAAATATTGAGGCAAAATTTAAAAATGGATGAATATAGAGTTTAAAAACTTTATCAAACAAAATATTTATGATTTTAACATCAATTAAAGAAGGAAATGACTAAGTGACCAGGCAAGTTCATTACCTCTCAAGTGCAATTTCAGGGGTGCTAAATAATCTATGTATATTACTAAGTCATTGTCTGTACAACAAAATAATTCCATTTTTGAAGTTCACGTCATTTATTGACATCTGCAACATTTACTGAATTCAAGTTTTAGGGAGGAACTGGTATGTGGATCTTGAAAAAAAATGCAACAGAAGATTTTCTTTATGCCTTTAGGAGCTTGTAATCTAATTAGGGACATTTTAAATACCAAAACCGATTTTCTGTAATTTAATTTGCTATAACTGTGGATTATTGCAGATTACCCTAGTAGACTGCTGCTTAACAGCTGAGGAAAAGATAAGTAGAAGAGAAACTGTCAGGTGGGCTCAAGGATGAAAGGCTTCCTGAAGAAGATGAGGTTTACCCTATGCGTAGTAGATAATATGCTTTCCATTGCAAATAACAGAAAGTCCAACTCACATAAAAAATAAAGGAGATTTATCGGCTCCGTAACAGACGAGTTCAAATGTAGATCTGGTTTCTAAAAGGGATTGAAACTGAGGTACAAAATGTCATCAGGGCCTGGCTCCATTTCTTTTCAATCCTTTGTGTCTGCCCTCCTTGGCATGTTATCATCATATTCAGACACCGCTCTTTCAGTACCGACAATGATTGCAGTACCAACTCATACACTCTTCTTACTCTGTAGAGGGTGAGTTATCCTGGAAGAATCTCCGAACAAATTACTGTGGCTAGTGGGGATGTGCATGCGCTCTATCCCTGCCTTAGAGAGAAGTTTAAATTCTCAGAAACACCCATATCTCAAATGGAAGCAGGAAACTATTAGGAAAAAGAAAAGTGGGGGGTGGGGTGGGGGCAGATAAATTCTGGGAAGGCAACCAATAAACATTGGCTTTATTTGGAAGTGCACTTTAATGAAGAAGAATATAGACTTGTAGAAAGGGTTATGTAAGATTATACGCAGAAGGAGTGATATGCCAGTTAATAAGTTGTGTTGGATCATGAAAATTACCTTAACTAGCATGTAAAGAAATAGTGAGATATTGATGAATTAAGTGATGGGAAGATTTTGGATGGTCTTGAAGGTTAGCTTAAGCATGTTAATTTTAGAAGCTATACCATGAAATGTGTACCCTGGTGTAAAAGTTACCCCATCTAAGAAAAAGCATTTTCCCCCTCCAACTATGCTCCATGGATATGGCAGTTAGAAAAAGAGCAATTTCAAAGATGCCAGCAAAATTACCAGAAAGATCCTTTTAATAATGCATGAGAAAAGCAATAGCCTTAGGAAAGGCTGAAGTTACTAGAATGTGGTTGTCATGGGCTAAAAAACTAAGTATAGCTTTTCTTAGTATACATTGTAACTCTATCGGTAGTTTTATGTGCAAGTTCCCCAACTCTTGCTGGAGAAATTGCCATGGAACTGCTCTCATCTTGACATCATCATCATCTAAGATGATAAACTGAAATAGGGAATAAAATCTAAGAAGACAGGTCTTAGAACCTGTTGAGGGGGAAAAAGAACTCTTCTCATATGATTGTGACTGTTTCATTCTAGAGTTGGTACTATGGACGTACTCAAAGGAATTCCAGTGGTTGGGAGTAAGCTGGTTTTTATACTTTGACAGCACTGCAAATGGGTGGGGTGACATCTTGGTGGAGGGTACAGAGGAAGACTTCTAGCCAATGTGCTCTGAGAGTAGTGACTTCCAGTCATCCTTGTAAGTAATTCTCTGCATTGTACTTACCTTCCATTTTACATGAATCTTTAGTAAAAATGTATATTTGAATGTATAGTTTCATCTTTGCTGAACCATAGAGAATCAGAATGAGCTTATGCTAGGCCTGTAATGGAGCAACTAAAGGGATCTTTTTGACTTCTCCTTTGATACCAGGGCAGTGTTAATAGTGGTGGGCCCCACTGAGGAGAGGAGCAAAAAATGGAGCCATGGTCTTAGGAGGGTCAGCAGCAGCAATGGAGACTGAGAGGAAGAAACACTAGAGTACAGGAAGACACTCACAAATATTTCAGAGTAGAAGCAAGGCTCTCAGCAGGGGATTCTCATAAGTAGCTGAAGACACTCTGTTGGGAGTTATTAAACAAGAATGTGAATTTATATCAAAGGCTACTAAGGCAAGACATTTTGGCTAATATTATAAGAAGCCAGGGTAATAATGGTAGAATGACAGTATTGGAGGAACATCATATAATACTATTAGCCATGCCTAGGGTAGATAAGAGGGCAGAAGAAACTAAAGATTGAGGGATCAGTGGAAGAGTGGATAAGAAATAAATCACTTTGTGTGCCACGGGCTCGGCCCAATCACTTTGATAAATTTTAAATTCCTGTTTTTCTAAGGAATCTGCAAGCTTTTGGGTTGAGTAATATGTGTGTTGTGAATGGTGTGAGTTAATGGTAGTTGAAAACAAAGTAGTTGACTCTAGGGAGGGAAAAAAATGAGAGAACGGGATGTAAGTTTCTAGTTCTAGTTTTCATTTCTTGCACACGACAGTTCAGTCTAGATCTGAAAGTGACATCACATCTTCCCTTCCAAGAGCACTGCCGTGATTGACAAATAGCCCATTTCATATGTTCTTTACTTTGCTTAGAAGTATAGCTTGATCAGAAAAACAAAACTAAATGTTTCCTGATGCTGGCCATGTTTGTATTCCTCTATATTGTGGAAATAATTTTAGGAGACATAGAGTATACAGTGCAATTTGTATTCCCATTTGTATTTTTGTGGGTATGATAAATTTGGGCATAACAAATCATATTTCTAATTGCCAAGTTATACCTGTGTGTCTTAACATGAAACAAAAGCCTAAGTAAAGCTGCATGTTTCCCATGGAATTATTGTATTAGACTGTAAAGAATTATTTATTTATTTATTTTTTTAATGTGTGCACTAAGTGTACCTTGTGCGTTTTTTATTAAGTACTGTGCTGAACCAGAGGGAGAACTGAATGGTTAGGTGGGCTTGCTATGACAAGAAGACAGCAATTTGACGTGTGGTGATATCTAAACTTTAATATCACCAACTACTCTTGATAAATTTCGAATCACTGATTAATATACAGCTGCCCATGTGCTTCATTAGCTAGAGAATATTTAGCTCTAATTTTAGGGATCATTTTCAATTTGGGTAATTTTAATCATTATGTGATTTAATTTTCATCATTTATCTATAGACCAATGTCACAGAAAAGTGGATAAAGTATTGTGTGTAGTTATATTAAAGTGAGTTGTAAATAATTTAATTCACAATGGAAAATTAAATATATTTCCAAATAGGAGAAATCCTGTGTTAGATTACAAAAGTTTTGTTTAGCTCAAAATATTTAAAACATTAGCCTAAAGTCATTGAGAATTTCAAATAACATTCCCTTTTCAAATTCTGCTTCTTTAGAAGAATTCAATTCTTTTTTTTTTTTTTTTTTTTTTTTTGCTAAAACATCTTCTTTACAGGTATAATCTTAAAATCCTTTAAGTTGCTGAACTATAATAGATAAGTTGGTGGTTTCCTATTCTCTAATGCTAAAGTTAAGTGTGATAAAAGATTTTTCAAAGGATTTAAACTTTAAATGGTGCATAAACGTTTACTTAAACAGCTCGATCATATTTTATACTCATAAAAATATCTCTTTAAAAAACAAATGTAAAAATTTTCTTTACCTAAGCCTTTTGTAACAACATATTTGGGAGATGTTTAATATGAAAAACTCAATAAAAGTAAAACTAATTGTTTACAAGTTTCACATAAAGCTTGGTAGTGAGTTGCTTTGTTAGAGGTAAAGTTTTTCTTCTCTGCTATCGTCTTCTTTTCTCTCCTCTTCTTTCCTTGCCTCTCTTTTTCTATCTCCCCTCTTCCTATTAATTGAAAACAATACTGCTGTGATTGGGAAATAAAAATGCCAGTCACAATGTTGCAAATGTCTTAGATATATGGTCATTGTTTAGCTGTTGCCATGTGAAAATGAAGAGAAGAGCGTAGATGGGAACCTCCTTGAAGGCATGAGGCCTATTTTATTTATTACATTTCCCTGTGCTGACACCAATAAGCACTTCCATTATAAATTCCAGTAAAATAATCATATAAAAATAATCCTGAACTTCACTTCTGATTGCTGTTGTGTGCTTATTATAAAGTTTTCAACTTCAGGATTCCTTGAATACTTTTATAACATTAGTTAATCTCATGGTCTTTTCCTTGACTATTGTGTTTAGTTATGATATCAGTTATTCCTAGTCGCTTTCTATTAATACTTTGCCTTTTATTTTTAATACATCTGTGAAGTTTCCTGGATCTTGGTATTTGGAAATAAATTTTGAAATTTCGAAGTGGTATTTTGCTTTCCCTTTTTTTTAAAAAAAAATTAAAGTTTAGTTTTAAGTGGAGTTTAACTTCTTTCTGTGACAGAAGGCCAATTAAATTGACTGTGAGAATATGTCATTTAAAATGTTCTTGAATACCACATTTTTAAAATATTGATTCTGGATGAAAGAGTGGGCAAGAATTCTCAACATTAGCCTTGTACAGCTTGGCAGGAAAGTGGGAATTGCACAGTCCTATTGATACTCCATGGCAAGACCAATCCTTTCTGCAGGAAGCTTCTAAGTATCATAACTGATACTAACTCTCCTAATGGATTTCCATGAGATTCTGGTGAGAAGTTTTTATGTTCCTGTGATACTTTGAAATACAATATATGGTCTTTGTTCTGATTCCTGTCCTTTTCCTGGCATACAGGTCTTAAAATCCTTGGACTCTCCAAAGCAGTGTTTTTTGTATGCTAATGAGTTGACCTAGGGCTGGCAGCCACTAGATAGCTTCAGGATGGGGGCTGGTCGCCAGAGGAACCAACTTTGTGATTAGAGAGTTGGGACTTTAGCCCACCTTCCAACCTCTAGGGGGAGGAGAGGGACTGAAGGTTAAGTTGATAACTTCATGGTCAATGATTTAATTAATCATGCCTCTTTAATGAAGCCTCCACAAAACCCCAAAGTTCTTGGTTAGGAGAGCTTCTGAATAAGGATATCTGAACACATAGATGTTCCTGGAGGGTGGAACACCCAGGCAGGGCATGGAAGTTCCATGCCCCTTCCCCCATACCTCAACCTATGCATCTTTTCTTCTGCATCTTTTTTAATATCCTTTATAATAAATGGGTAAATGTAAGTGTGTGCTGCCCTGAGTTCTGTGAGCCACTCTAGCAAATTAGTAGAAACTGAGGAGGTGATTGTGAAAACCCCAATGATACACCATTGGTCAGAAGTTCCAGAGGCCTAGCCTTGTGACTGGCATCTGAAGTGGGGGTAGTCTTGGGGACTGAGGTCTTAACTTGTGGGATCTGAAGGTGTCTTCTGGTAGACAGTGTCAGAATACACTTGGATTATAGGAAACCCAGCTGGTGTCCTTTGAAGAATTGATTGCTTGCTTGCGGGTGGGGAGAAATTCCCACACATGTGATCACAGAAGTCTGTCTTCTGTGTTGATTGTTGCTAAGTAAGAGTATAGGAAAAGCATGTTGGTTTGTTTATTCCCATATTGTCAGTTCCGAAGTCTCGTATGATTCCAGATGAGAGTATGATTGTTTAGATATTAAAATACAAACATAATTCCATAGATATCTGATAATAAATAGATAACTGATTTTCCAAAGACTATTTTGTTTATTGCTTTGTTGGAACAAACGTTTAGGCAATGAGTCAATGCAAATAGTGAAAATGCTCCCTATTTCCTTCTAATTTTTAAATTAAAATATTTATAATAAGTTATAATTTTGAAAAATCCGCTCATAAATTAATGCAGATTGACATATCCATCACTTACCTTATATGAAACGAGTTTTTCAATTATTTAGGAAGTTTCAGAAAATGTTTGGCAATTTGGATGCAGGGTTGATGACCTAATTCCATGTTTAAAATATTAGAAACATTTCACATGCTTAAATTTTCTTTAAAATATTTGTGTTTACAATTTATTCAGAAGGCTTGGATATCTACATGCTATGATTTTTAAGTTTGTAAAGTGATGTTCATTGTTATTTCTACAGCTGGAAATTCTGAGCACAAGGAAAGTAAAGATTGGAACATTTTTCCCTCAGAGCCAGAGTAAACACACACATGGTTATTTTGGAAGGCCCTTCTGACACTAGACTGTCAAGTACTTGGCATTCAAATTTGGGGTTACTAGTAATGAAAACATTTACAGAGCATGAATGCCTCTGAAAGCCTTAGAATGTAAATGCTGAGGAAGAACAGTTTCTATAATGCAAAATTGGAAGTGTTAACTTTATTGCAGTCCATATAATTAGAGTCATGTGTCTTTTAAAGAGGAGAGAAATGCTTCATTAGGCGATTTTGTCGTTGTGCGGACATCACAGCGTGTGCTTACGCAAACCTAGATGGTATAGCCCGCTATATATGGTATAGCCTACTGCTCCTATGGGAGTAATGCCCTGAGCTATGATGCCCTGACTTCACCAGGCGATAGGAATTTTTCAGCTCCAGTATAATCTTATGAGATCACCATTGTATATGTGGTCCCTCGTTGACTGAAATGTCGTTATGTGGCACGTGACTGTGTATGTATGAGAATTGTGGGGATCTTATTTATGAAAACAAGGTCACAAAAACAAAGATTGAAAATTCTGTTATCAGAAGTTGGGAGTCACTTGAATTCCCTTTATACAAGCATTAGCTAAAATATTTACCCCAAAAGGCCGATTTAAATTTTTATTGACATTTCAGATTTATTGGCAGTGTGGATAAAAACACTGAGAGAATTATCATTTGAAATTATAAATAATTGCTGCACTGTGTCAAGTCAGAATATCTTGAGGGCGAAGAAGATGACAGAGTAATAATAACAAACAGATATTATGCAGAACTTTTATGTATATCTTTTATTCACTTGAAAAAGGATATGCTTTTTCTAGAGGAATGAAAATTATGCATAAAATATAATCTTTCTTTATTGTATCTCTGCTTACTAGCACCTCAGGCTTTCCTACAACTTATTATAATGGACTGAATTTTTGTAGTTCTTAAAATCTCTGAAATAGCGTTATAAGGTACTGAGAAAAGTAATTATTTCTTGATCCATGAAAAATAACTGTTTCAAATTTAGTTTTGCTTGGTTCGCATCGTATTTTGATAGCATGGTATAGACATAATACCATACTCTCTATACCATAGATAGTAGGGTTCAAGACAGAAATAAGACAAAATATGTACCCAACACTGTAAAGGCTTCGGATAGGATATATCTTTGTTTTGAAATAGTGTTTTAGAATCTGTTGGTCAGTGCGTGGTTAGGGTCATAGAGGGAATATTGCTGTACTCATTCGATAATGTGCTTTCTATTCAGGGTACAAATGATGTTTACCTGCAAAATGTAGACCACAAGTAAACATAAGCTGGAGCCATAATTCAAGAGAACAGGCTATTTATCTAGTTGAGAAATATCAAGAAACAGCAACAAATCTATTAGACTGTTGTCGCTCTCTCCCATACGTGCTCTCTTTAGACAAAATGGGTTGCCTTAAACTCTAACCACATCACACTATTTATGCTTCCTTCAATATGCTGAGTACTTTCATGCTGTCTTGATGTTCCATCTGCCTAGAATGGCTTTTCTTTTTGTCTCTGTCTAATGATTGCTTATATTAAAATAAATTTCTCTTAAATAAAGTCCTCCCTGATTCAGCCCAAGGAAAAATTGACCACAAACCGTAACTGTTTGGTTATTTAAAAATTATTTGCTTATATCTTTGTTTCCACTTTTAGATTATGTTTATCAAAAGAACAAGACCACACCACTTGCTTTCCTTTTTTTCTTTTTTAACTTAAAACAAGAAAAAATTTTTCTCTTACAGTTCTGGATGCTAGAGTTCTGAAATATCACACAGTACCACATAAATATGTACAATTATGATGTGTCAATTAAAAAACAAATAGAATAAAATTAATCTTTTTTTCAGGAAAGTTTTTCTCTGTTACGTGTGAATTTTTTTATCGTTGTTCCATTTGTTCTATTTTTCTTTTCAGAAACACTAATTGTGCAAATGTTGTATCTCTTTGGTTTGTCCTTTGTGTCTTTTGTTACACACTGAGTTGGGTTTCCCCAAAAAGGTATGTTCACGTTCTAATGCCCAGTCCCTCAGAATATGAAATTATTGCGAAATAGGGTTGTTGCAGATGTAATTAATTAAGATGAGGTTATACTGGATTAGAGTGGGCCCTTAATCCAACATGACTGGTGTCCCTATAAGAAGAGAAGGGACAGAGAATAACATGAGATGACAAAGGCAGAGATTGGAGTATTACAGCTACAAGCCAAAGAATGCCAAGACCATGCCATTTTCTATCTCCAAACCCTCTCTTAAATATTAAATTGAGTAAAATAATTTAATGTTTAACAGTTTTGTATTACTTTGTAACTTTCATAGATATATTGTTAATTTATTTCTTCTTGATAGTCACAGTTTTAATATTTTCTCTATAGCAAATTCCATATTGTTTTAATTTCTAATTACACTTTTTTATTTCTATATTCTTTCTAGGTCTTGCTTCAGACCATTGCCTTTAATCTCCAAAAGGTAAGAGGAAAAATTTTATTTGATAATGCATTTTAAAGAAAACTCTTTCTTACTGGGAACCTGCAAAAGTCCTTGTATTCACAGATAACCCATATTGCAACAAAAATTCAGTATTTAGAAAGGTTATTAGTCTCCCTTCTCTGTATATTTGTGCGCCACGAAATACGAAGACGCTTTCCCACTATTTTATACTTTCGTGATCTAATCTCAGCTGCAGTCCCCAACCATGTTTGTCAGCAGCCTGCTGCTTAAATCTAATGCCCTTGCCTCCCATCCATTTTAGTCGAAATAGAATTATTGACAGAAATGATTTCTGGAGGGAAATTAAGAATGATAATTAATGTGGTGCCCCTTACACTTACTAAATGGCATGTCTATCTCTATTTGTTTTGGGAGAGGTGTAGTAACTCCATCCAATTTAAATGAATTGGTGTGAAATTTGGCAAAGGGACTCACAACTCAGAGACCTTATTAAATACGAGGATGATACTACATTACATTTAAGTAGCACCTGTTGAAAATTAACAACTAATAGGATACAATTATGTAACAATTTCCTCAAGAGGAAATCTGCCTTATCTCTTTAATTCAACTCACTTTGCTTCAAAGAATTACATTATTCAGCTTCTGGTTCTAAACAGAGGTGATAATATTTATTTGTTAGGAAGTAAGCATCTTGGCTGTTGAGCAATCCCATTATACAGCAGAAACATTTTCCCCCCGTAGACTTTTATTTCAAGTACTTACATTTTATTTTGTGTGTATATTTCACATCATGAATTCTTTAGCATTAGATGGATTTGCTAGGGTTAAAGGACTAAACATCACCAAATATATTCATTTTTAGTTTAACCTTTATTTTTATTTGACATAATTCATACATATTGTTTAAAAGGTCAAACAATACTCCAAGGCTTATAAACAACAATGACAATCTCTTATCCTACTCGTTCTTCCTAAATTCCCATCCTCACGACTGATGTTTAGTGAGTATATCCTGGAATGGCCTTACTGGTTGTTTATGGACAGACTATTGGATTAGTTGACATATATATGTTATTAGTTGCTAAATATTTCAATATTCAGCCTTATTCGCCCCCTCCCTAATTCTCATTTCAAAGAATTGTTTGTGAAGAATTAGAAATAGGTAATAGAGAACTATCCGAAGGAAAAATAAGGCTGTTATTCATTTTAGAAAAATGACAAAAAAAAAAAAAATGTAAGAAAGGGAATGCAGTTGTAATAAACTTGTAAATTTGTAAACTTGAGTCTCATTATTTATAAAGTCATAATAATATTAAATCTGAACATTGACTTACCTCAGAATAGTGATATAACTATATTGAGAGGATGGATACAAGAGGGAAGAATGGTGTGGTATGGTCATAGCATAAAAGTGGTAAGGTTCAGATAATAAAAGTCAGATAATAGATAGTGTCTAAAATTGACCAAGCAGCCATATAAACATATAACAGACTATTTAGAAATGTAAAAGGAAAGAGCAGAATAACCTGCTAAAGAATTTATTTCCTCTCTTCTCAATTAGAAATACACTTCTTATATTATTTTAGTGATTACACTAGAAATCAGAATTTGCATACTTGATTTATTAAATTCCAAATATTCTCAACACTTGTGTTCTCCTCTCAGACAATATAAGAACTGTAGAACATTTAATCTCCATTTAATGCCCAAGACTTACATGTTATTGTTTTTGCATATTTTGATTCTAATTTTTAACCACAAAATATATTTATTATTGTTTTAAACGGCCGTTGTTCATTTCTCACTTGCTCTGTTCGTTATTCCTGGGATCACTGTCTTTTTTTGAAGTATCTCCTTTCGAATTCCTTTTGATGAAACAAGGTGTGCCTTGCACTTGGGTAGAGGACAGTGCTGTGCTGGGCAATGGGAATCTTTATACGGAAGAAATCTTACAGGAAGAATTTTAACATAAAACAAAAAGAAGTTGAGCTTTTCTGGTTGAATTAGGTTAGGTACCTAGAATCCTATTCTATGATCTGATCCTGTTTTAGGCTTCAGTTTTCTCATCTGTAAATTGAAGCTACAGAACAAAATGACAATTTTCTCATCTACAATTCCCAATTCTTTGATTATCTAAGATCTTCCCACTCTGGTAATAAAATATATCAATTTACTATCATTCAAAAGCAGAATGGCCTGCTATTTTTGTTTGTTTGTTATTGTTGTTCATGTATAACTCCTTTATCAACTATCTCCCCAAAGCAATACCCACAGAATTAAAAAGAGAAGAAAATAAATTGTCAGATTAAACCTGTAAAATTTTGCCAGGGGCTTCTGTCCTTATCTCAAACTATTGGTCCTGTTAGAGGGATGCCATGGTGAAGCTAGGGTTATGCAGCTCCTGTATTTCATTGGGGATCAAGGTTTTGAACGGCTCCCATGCAATTTCAACATGGCCCTCAACCCCAGGGGACAGCATTCATGTTGCATTTTATGTAAATAGTGCCCCTGGCACTCCAGGAACTTCAAAAAAATTATATTCTGGCTTTTATACATTTGAATTATAGCCCTTGGAGTTGTTTGTGCACCCTGTTCCCAAGTGAGAATCCCCCTGCCCAAAGGTAAAACCTTGCACAAATGGTTTTTTGTTTGTTTGTTTTTTAAAGATAATAAAGAAAGCTTCCTGAGGAAAAAGATGGTAAAGAAGATACAGGGGAAGAGAAGTCAAGGAGTTTTGACTCCTGCTTATAGTTCCTGTTATGAGAGCAGACTTTAAGCAGTCACAAGATACAAGCTTAATTGCATAGTATGGTAATTTCTTAAGATCATTAGAGCAGCATCCATAGCAATGGGCATATGTTACTTCCATGTCTTTTCATTTTTATAAGCGCACCTCCCTCCCAAACAGAAAAAAAAAAATTATTTTCTGCTTTGCTGGAAGAAAAAAAGCATTATTGATACAACTGTGTGCTCACAGTAGATGATGCAACTAAACTTATTTTACTAACAATTTCACTGAAGGAGCATTTTTTGAAGGATAGAAAGGCATTTTCACAATCAAATTGTGTTTCAATTTTCTCCTATGTAGTAAAGTTAGAATAACAGATGTCCCGAAAAACTGTATTCATGACACCTTTCTTCCTGTTTTCCTACCTATAGATTTCTTCACAATTGTGAGCTTTTGTAAATATATAAGACTATATGTCCTTTGTTTCACTCTATTTTTTTCCTGAACATATTTGATAATTGCTCTATGGAAAGAGGAGAAATAGTTTGATGTGATTTATCATAAGGAAAAAGTAACTTTCAAATTCTTCCAATCAGTTACTATTCCCAGGCTTTAATCTTTTTAGGAGGGTAAGGCACTTACTTTTCTGCCAGCCTTCACTGTTGCCACTTACATTTCTTTTTCTTCCATCTTTAATGATACCCCATCTTATTTATCATTTATCCATTACCGAGATGTCTTCAATTCCTTACTATTTTTTATGTAATACATTTTGCCACTCACCTCTTCTGATTCTATGCTTATCCATCTTCATTTGAACAGTTAAATATAGTTAAAAATCTCACTCAAATGCTAGTGAATTTAAAGACAGAAAAAACCTATTCACTATTATTCTGCTTAACAGGTAAACAAAGTGAAATGGATGTACTGTATAACGTATGGACAAGAGTACTTCAAAAAGTTCATGTTAAATGAAATTATAAGATAATACAAATCTTTTCAAGAACTTTTTGAAGAACCCTCATATTATTTAATTTTCACATAAGACAACTTATATTTTGAAGATGCAAGTGACACAATGTTCTCTGTTAGCTTTCTTTGTTAATTAATCTGAAATGCACCACAGATTCAAATATGTTTGCAGGTAGCTAGATTTCCCCCATAACCTTCCCATTGGTTAAAGGATATCTTACTTGTTAGTCTCAAACTGAATAACCTTTGGTGGTTAAGAGTTTAGTAGAAATAAATATAGCGAATCTTTTGAACTAATGAGCATTTTTTCTCTAGTAATCCTCAACTACAATGATATTGCTTGAATATTACATATTATTCAGCTATTTTGAAATTTTACTTTACTCTTGTTGAAATTTGTGCAATCATATTACAGTTGACTAATGAATCATTTAATGAGAAGTAATGTAAATTATATTTCTATCCATGTTTTAAACATTTTCAAATATGAACTATGCATACATTCTTTAAAAAGTTGTAATAATGTTTACAAGAGGACACTAAAACGTATCTTGTTTCATACTATAACTAGTATTTGTTAACTGTCTTCTGATCATTTTTTTCCCTCTTCTTAATTTCCAGAAGCATTTAATTTCCTTTCAGTGATCTTTAGGGTTTTAGAGAATCCGCTTCCACCCTGGACTCTTTGAGTGGAGTATGTAAGCTAAAATAAGTATCTTATTCCATACTCCCAGCTTGAATCAGGGGTAGTAGAATGATTTAAGATGTTCTAATTAGAATAAATAACAGGAATTCTGCTGGAAATACAGGATTTAAGATGCATGCTCTTTCTCCTTCTAGTTTAAGCAAGTAATTCAGAATATGCGGAATTATCTGATGATGTAGGTTCAGTCACAATGAGAGCCAATACCACGTATATTACTCAGCTTGCCTTACACTTTCACACATAATAAACATCTCTCAAATCCCAATTGCTTATGACAACAAAGTTCTATTGGTTTCTCTCTTTACATGTTGACTGCAGGCCATTGCTGGTCAGTGACAACTCAGTGCTTCATGTATTCTTTTTGCATGTATCTTTTCCATTTGAGGATCCAGGTGGAAGGAGCAGTCTCTGTTTGGGCAATGTAGTCCTCATGGTATAAGTAAAAGAGCTAGTCAGTGAGCTCAAACATCCAAGTGCTCAGAGCTTCTGCTTGGTCATGGCATACTTCATATCCATTCACCTTATGAAAGCCAAAGCAAATCTCACAGCTGACTCCAAGATTAATTGGGCAGGGTGATTAGGAAGCTAATGAGTAAAGTCAATTTGCCTTTATATATAGCTTGTATAACTTTCTGGAATTTTGCACGTACCAAGAAGTAATGGTTATTAAAAAGTAAGGTACAGTTAAATGTTATTAAAAGTTGAATTTTAACTATTGGGATAAAAATGATGTCATTTTAAATAATGATTTTCCTTTGGTTTTAATGAGAGAAATATATAGTAAAGACTTCTGAAACATCCAGTGGAACTTCTCTAAATTCACCAAATGCTTCTCCAGATGTCTACAAGTGTGAAATTAAACTTGCAAATTATTTTGCTTCATGTGGGATTTTTAATTGAAGAATCACTCATTTTCTTCTTTCTTCAAAATTGCTGACATTTGGTAATTGATAGCGTTGTAGAGAAAAACTTACTTTCAGTAAAGTTCTGTACTTATCTTTTCATAATGCCCTTGAAGTTTTCAAAATTTACACGTGGTGGTGAATGACACCTATATTAAATAAAGCTTCCATGCTGCTTTATCAAGAGGTTATCTAAATAAAAAATATTACTTTCTTAGTTAACCATATTTTTCTCTTAAAATGAAAAGATTGCTATGTACATCACAAAATTTGTAAGGCATATGTGAGTCCAGATTAAATTTCTTGCTTGTTTAAATATAATTTCTTGAAGCAAATCTGACAAATATGTGCCTAAAAAATGTACCTGAAATTTTGTTATACAAATTAAAAACAAAGGCAATCAAGAATGTTTTTTATTGCCTTATGTATTAATTCAAAAGATTACAGTTATGTAATCTGTTAACTAATCATATTGTAGAAGGTTTAGAAATAAGTAAAAGGAAAGAAAGTCATGAAACAAACAGGAAGTGAAGGAACAAACAGAAATTGTCTCTGTTTAATTGATGATGATAAGGGTATCTGTCAGGTGGCTCACATAATCAACATGAAGGTAGAGAAGCAGGACTGGGCAGGATCTAAGGAAGTCTGCATAGCCACAAGCTTGTTACAGGAAGTGTTTGTTAAGGGCATCATTGCAGGCATAATAAGCCCTGGCAGGTAATATTTCTGGCCCTGATGCCGGTGGACAATTAGCTAATATGCTGCTGGACTTCATATCTTTTCATATTTGTTTTACATCACATCACTAGGCTATCAGCTCCTTGGTAGCTGCTTCACAGAACCTTAGAACTGACACTGTATCTTTAGTCACTTACCCAACAATGTTCATTTTCCTCAGCAGCAGCTACTGTTTGGCTGCACTGGGTCACATGCCTAACACTAGCTGCTAAAGTTTGTTTAGAGAAACATATTTTCACATCCTGTAGTGGTGGGAGAGAATTGCTTGCCATGCTGGATATTTGCATTCTGGGTAGATAAGACAACACACTGTTTATCACTGTCGCTTGTGATCTCATCACACAAAAATGGGATCATTAACATTTTGATCACCTCCTTCTAATCATTTTTATTATAGCCAGTACACCAAACAAAACATTTTCTCAAAAGACTCAGTTTGGTAAAACGAATTGAAGTTGAGAGGAAAAAAAAACTGGGTGTTAGCTGCATCTCATATGACAGATAAAATGTTAAAGATCTTAATACGTGAAGAAATTTTGACAAAACAAAAACTTCAATTAAAAATTGACAAAGGACATGAACAAGTAATTCAAAAAGGAAATTAAAATGGTTATTAAATGTATGAAAACATGTCAACATAACTGGTATTCAAGGAAACACACATAAAACAATGATCTGTCACATTTTTGCTTGTCAGACCGGGAAATATTAAAGGATGGACAATGTTCAATGCCAGTAATGACATGAGGAAACCAGCACTCTTGTAGTAAATTGACACTCCCTATAGAGAAGTTTGCAAATAAATTTAAACTACTAAAACAAGAATGTTTTAACACAGATATTCTTTTTTTCTAGGAATTTATCATAAAAAACATGAAATAAATGTGAGATGATATGTCAAAAGATAGTTATTACAGTATTGCTTATAATAAAGTGTTAGAAATAAGCTAAATGACAAAAAATTGAGAAAGAGAAAGAGCGACAGAGAGAGAGAGTGAGAGATGTTGAGAAGTTTGTTCCAAACAAATACAAGTGTATACTGGTTACCTTCAGTTTTAGAGCAGTATGTGAATTTTATTTTCTTCTCTGTATCTTTTCTTAAGGCTGAAATTTCCTATATGAACATTTATTATTCTCATAATTAGAAAAATAATTTTCCCATTTTTTCTATAATTTTGGAAGTGATCATGTTGGTGAGGGCAGGGAATCATTGGTGTCTCTTGGAAATGCATGTCTTTCATGAATTTTTGGAGTTGATATTGAATGGCCACTTAGGCCTGAAAACCAACACCAATGACATTTTTTATTTTCAGAAAAACTTTTGGGGAAAGACTGAGGGTGGAAATCAAGATTCCCAAAGAATTTTCAAATGACATTAAGTGACAAGAGAGGAAATCCAAATAGCTAACAAACATGTAAAAAAAGACTCTCAACCTTATTAATAATCAGAAAAGTGTGATTTTAAATTATGATGAGCTACTCTGACACATGCTTGAGATTGACATAAATTAAATAGAAATACCAAGTGTTGGTAAGAATACGAGACAATGGGAACAAGTACACTATTGGTGGATCATAAGCTGGGGCATTTACTCTGGAAAACAGGTTTGGTATTATGTAGCAAAATTAGAAATGGATATATCCTATGATTTAGCAATCCCAATCTAGCTGTACACTCTAGAGAAAACCACGTATGTGTACAACACATGTTCATAGCAGCCTTTTTTATAATAAGCCCCAAATGGAAACAACTCAAATGTCTGTCAGTAAAATTTGAACATTTTGGTATATTCATAAAATAGAATATTATATGATACAACATCTAATATGGATGAACATATACATACTAATGAGTGAACAAAAGAGCCAAAAACGTATGTTCAGTATGATTTAAATTTTATAATTTTAAGAAACTGGAAAAAATAAACATTTTTTGTTTAAGGATTTATAAATAGGAAAATGTAAGAATAAATTTTTTTATAGAAATCAGAATAATGGTTATCTCTAGTGGGAAGGAAGGAAAATGCAATAGGGAGGGATAAATAGAAAGCATTTAAGACACTGACAATATTCTGTTTCTAAAACCTAGGGTGGTTATAATTATTTTTGTAATTTACTTGCATGTTTTATATACATTCCTGATTTTAAAAATATAATTTAAAATTAAAAATTAAAAACACATAAAATAAATCTATGTCAGAAAATATAATAGCTATTTCTATGTGTTTCTCTTGCATTTTCTATATCTGGTACTGGTGGTCCTTAGTAGATACAGCAGGGTTGTTAGAGCAGAATTGTACAGCAAAGATATTCTGAGCAGATTTCTCAACTGAGTTGAGAAATGTGTAGCTAAAATCCTCATTCTCTAACATGAAAGAACATATGTGAGAGGCATACAGCAAGATCAAAGCTGTAATACATAGTCAAGATAAAAAATCACAAAAATAAGTTGAGAAGAATGTGAATTCTGCCGTTGTTAGGTAGAGTGTTCTAGAAATCCAATATGTTAGTGTTCTATAAATCCAATATGTTAGATCCGATATGTTGACAATATTGTTTAGTACATCTATAACTTTACCAAATTTCTGTCTATATGTTACTGACAGAGGTGTTGAAGTTTCCAACTACAGTTGTGAATTTGTTTACCTCTTTTAATTCTGTTTTTGCTTCATGTATTTTGTAGCTCTGTTGTTAGGTGCATACACAATCATAATTGGTAAATCTTCTTGGTGAACTACAACTTTTATTATTATATAATGCTCCTCTTTATCCATGGTAATCTGCTCTAAAGATTACTTTGCCTTATTTTATTTATTTATTTATTTTAAAGAATATGCACATTTATTTGTTCAAATAACAACATAAACTGAAAAACAGATGAATAACATAATACTCTGTAGAAAGCAGGGCTTCATATTTTCCAAAAAACTGGAGATATAAAACACTAAAATTTACATATTTCATTTTTATCTCTTCAATTATTTGTAATAAGTCTATAAACTCTTCCAAAAGCATGCAAATATCAAATTAATTTCTAAAGAGGAAGATGAATAAACTTTTCAGAGGTAAATTAATTTCTAAGCATATCAACAAGTTTAATTAATAAAAAGAAACTAAGAGCAGATATTAAATATCTGAGTTCAGCAAGATAAATTGCATAAAAATCAATAAAATAGAATATAAACACAAGGGCATTTTTAAAAGTTTGTGGAAAAATAGTATTGAAAGATAATGAAAATCTTTCCATGATCTTTTTTCTTGTTTTGTTTTGTTTAAATTTTTCCTTGTTTTTAAAGTTAAAAAGACTAAGATCAGAAAATATGCTTTCTCACCACTGTAAGAGAAAGAAATATAGAAAATTCACAAAAGTATGGAAATTAAACAACACTCTCCTAAATAAACAACAGGTAAAAAGAAAAATCACAGGGAAATTAGAGAGTACTTTGAGATAATATCAAAGCACAACATATCAAAATTTATAGGATGTAGGACTCAGTGTTTAGAGGAAAATTTGTACTTGTAAACACCTATATTAAAAGTAAGAAGAATCTCAAATCCATAATGTAAACTCCTACCTTAAGAAAATAGAAAAAGAGTAAATTAAACCTAAAGCAAATATAAGTAGGAAATAACAAAGATTACAGCAGAAATATTGGAAATAGGGAATTAAAAAATGACAGAGAAAATCAACAAAACCAAAAGTCAATTCTTCAAAAGATCAAAAAAATTTTCAAATCTTTATCTACACTGACCAAGAGAAAAGAGAGAAGACTGAAATTACTAAAATGAGAAATAAAGTAGGGGCATTATTATAATGTCACTATGTACTTTTTTGGTCGTAAGATTTTTTTTCTTTCTCCTTCTCATTTCCATTTTTGTTCTACTAGTGGGTTTTGTTCTTTATTGTGTATTCATGGTAGTGATTATCATTTTTTGGATTCCAGTTGCAGGACTTCCCTTGAAGATTTCTTGTAGGGCTAGTTGTGTGGTGGTGAACTCCTATAGTTTTTCTTTGTCTGGAAAATGCAATATTTTTCACTCATTTCTGAAAGATGGCCTTGCTGGGTATAGTGTTCTTGGCTGGCAGCTTTTATTTTTCTTTTAGTATTATGAATATATGACTCCATTTTCTTCTGGGCTGTAGAGCTTCTGTTGAGAAGTCTGCTGTTAGTCTGATATGGGCTCCCTTACAGGTGACTTGACACTTTCCTCTTACTTCTTTTAGGATTCTCTCTTTGTTTTGATCTTTGCCAGTTTGACTATAATTCGCCTTAGAGAGGATCTTTTTGAGGTGAATCTGTTTGGGGATCTTTGAGCCTCTTGTATGTAAAGGTCTTTGTGTCCCCTATACTGGGAAGTTTTCCATTATTATTTCCCGTCTTTCTCTGGAACACCCATGATTCAAATGTTTGTGTGCTTAAGGTTGTCTGCTAGCTCTTTTAGATTTTCTTCATTTTTTAAAATTCTTTTTTCCTTTTCTTTTCTTTCTTTCTTTTTTTTTTCGTACACTGGGCTATTTTGAAAAGACTATCTTCAAGATCAGAAATTCTTTATTCCACTTGTTCTAGCCTGCTGCTTAAGCTATCAGTTGTGTTTTTTATTTTTTTGAGTAAATCTTTCAGTTCCATGACTTCTGCTACATTCTTTTTTAAGGTGTTCTCTTTGTAAATTTCCTCTTTCATATCCTGGATTTTTTTCTCATTTCTTTATGTTTTCTAACTGAGTATTCTTATATCTCAGTGAGTTTCCTTAAGATTGTTGCTCAGAATTTCTTCTTGGTCAGCTCAAGGGTTTCTTGCTCTAAAGGGACTGGTATTTGAAAATTACTGTATTCTTTTGGTTGTGTCATATTTTCTTGCATTTTCTTATTTCTGGGATCTCTGTGTTGATTCTGGTCATTTTGTAGAGCAGTTGCTTCTTCTATTACTCTGGAGTAGGCTTTGAGGAAAGAGTCATCCTCTTCTTTTTCTGGTCTTTGTTCTTGACTATCCTTGTATCAATGTATTCAGGAGAACAGTGGGCCACCTGCATGGTAGCTGTGGCTACTGCTGTGGTGTCGAGCTGCTTTTGCAGCAGCTATGGCTGTGGTGGTGAATATGGTGGGCTATCCTCATGGAAATGGTGTTCTTAGCATTCTCTTTTGCCTGCTTTTGGGTAGGGGATACTGCTCTCAGATCCTTGCCTAGGACCCTGGCTGTGCTCTCTTCCCTGTTCTTGGGCAGAGGGAATTGCAGCTCTTGGCTTATTTTCTAGGACCCTAGTTCTGCTCTCTTGCCTGCTTCTGGACAGAGCACTCTGTCTGATTTTAATTTAGCCACATGTCGTCTTCAAATGTTTTTCCCAACTACCTTTGATTAATGTTTGATAGAATATCTTTTTCCGTTATTTTACTTCTTAGACACCTATATTACTATAATCCAAGTGAATTTTTTGTCATATTTGTTTATGCATTCTGACAATCTGGTTTTTAATTGTATGTTTACATCACTTAAAAGGATGTGATTTTTGATATGTTTGGGTTTGGGCCCAGGTTTTTTTTAATGTTTTTTTCCCTCCATTTTTCATTCCTCTCTTTTATATTTCTTGCATTCTTTTGGGTTATTTGAACATCTCTTAGCATAGAATTTTATTTGTCTTTTTTGATTTTGAATAAATATCTTAAAAATGTTGTGCCACTTTTTTCTAGCCTGCATGGTTTCTATGAGAAATTTTAAATTATCAGGTCATTGTTCTATAGGTAAAGTGTTGTTTTATCTGGCTGCTTTCAAGATTTTTCTTTTTCGTCTTTAGTGTAAAATGGTTCAATTATCATACATCTGGACATGAATTTTTTTTGTTTATCCTGTTTTAGACTTACTCAGCTTCTTAAATCTACAGAGAAATTTTGTTGAACTTAAGATGTTTTAACTATTATATCTTTAAATATTTTTTCAGCTCTGCACTCTTTTTCCTCTCCTTATGTAATTCTTTTTTTTTTTTTTTTTTTGTCATTTTTGTGACCAGCCGCACCGCGCTCGGCCGGGGATCCGAACCCGTGGTGGGAACACTGCTGCGCTCCCCTCCTTATGTAATTCTGATGATACAAATGTTAAACTTTTTTGATTGTCTCATAGTCTCTGAGGCTGTGCTCATTTCTAAAAACTTTTTTCTCTCTATTTTCAGAGTGGTTAAGTTTACTGGCTTTCCATTGTCATTTTCATTCTGCTATTAAATCCATTCACCGAGAGTATTCTTTTTTCCCTTGGTTATCTTAGTTTTCAGTTCTAAAGTTTCCACTTGATTTTTCTTTATATCTTCTATTTCTTTTGCTAAGATTTTCTCTCCATGAACTTAGTTCTTAATGTCTTTGGTATGCTAAGTAGGATCAGATCCATGCCTATGAGGCTGGAAGTGAGCCCTGAAGTTCATAAACAATTTTGGGGGGTTGTTTTGTTGAGTTCTTGCTCTTTGTGATTACTCTGGTACTTTCCTATTCTCTGCACTTTGTTTTTCAGTCCTCAGGGCAGAATCTGTTACTCTAATTACTCTACTCTGCCACATACTTTCATCTCTGAGCTTGCATCGAGGACCTATTGATGTGAAGATAGAGAAAAAAAGTGTTGGAGATTGACCCCACCCACCTGGGAAACAGCTTCACCAGACAGAAAGAAACTTTCCCCTTTCTTAGAATTTTGACTCTTTTGGATTCCTTTGGCTACTACTGTCACCCCTACCATGGGTTTCTTGGGAACTGAAGCATGAGAGAATTGGGAAAAGAAGAAAATAGGGATTTCTGCATTGTCTGTGAACACTAGGGCTCCCATTCCTGTTCCTTGAGTCAGAACTAGCAGGTTTTTCTCAGAGTTCTGTCTACATCACAGTGCTTATTTTGGGGCATCTGGTGCATTAAGTTCTGCTGGGGGATCCCAAAGGAAAAAAAAAAGGTAAAATCACTAGTTCAATGGCATTTTAAATTCTGGTGTCCTTTTCTGACTGGCCTGCTGCTATTTACATTTTAGAATTCTCAGATACCTATTCTACACTTTCTGTCCAGGTTTTATAATGGTATTAAGTGGAAAAGACAGAAGTATACTTTTTCCATTTTACTGTGCCCTGAACCCCAAGACAGTAAGTTGATTACTTTGTAATCCAAAATTAAGTTTTTAAAAGAAAATTGTAAAACTTCTGTGAATTATTGATACTGCTAAAGAGAAGAAAATTGAAGATCTGATGCAAGTAAAAAAATGATTCAAACCTCTTTATTCAAGTGATATCCACTCTGGTTTGCCTACTTTGATCAGGTAAGCACAGGATTATTTAGTAGCAGAGGGGAGCAAAATATAACTCAACAAAATTATTAAATTGTATTGAGGAACTGCTAAATTGTTAAATTTAAATTGTTAAATTATTAAATTGTAGTGAAGAACACACCTGTGTCTGAACACTGAAGCTTAATTTTTAGCAAGTGTAAAAGTTGTTTTTGTAGTAGTACTGTTTTGTGTATTAGTCAGGATTCTCCAGAGAAACAAAATTAAAGAGAGAGAGAGGTGGAGGGAGGGAGAGAGAGAGAAAGAGAGGGAAATGGGGGAGGGAGGGAAGGGGGTGAAAGAGAGAGAGGGAGAGATTTTAAGGAATGGCTTATAGGAATGTGGGGGCTGAAAAGTCTAAAAAAATCTAGCTGGGAGACTGGAGACCCTGGGAAGATTTGATGTTGCAGCTTGAGTCTGAAGGCAGATTGCTAGCAGAATTATTTATTTTCTCAGGAAATGTCAGTCTTCGTTCTCTTAAGGCCATCAACTGATTGGATGAGGCTCACCCACATTATGGAGGGTAATGTGCTTTACTCTAATTCATCTGATTTAAATGTTAATCTGATCTAGAAAATACTTTCAAGCGACATCTAGAATAGTGTTTGACTAAATATCTGGGTACTGTGTACTTGCCACGCTGACACATAAAATTAATCATCACATTTTGGAAGATGATGAAAGGTAATAACTTCTTGGAGAATTGTCTGTTTTCTGAATGCTAGAGCCAATCTGTTGCAAAAACTGCTTTCTAAGGAAAGATTTTAAAATATTTTTAAATCTATGACTAAGTATTAATGGCTTAAGTTTTAGCTCTTTAAGAATTCAGTACCCAAACCAAATTCTCAAATTAGATAGAAAGAAAACCATAACACTAATAACATTAAAATCAAGAGCACTGACTTAATTAATAATGGATGATGCTGTTTTGCTGAAACCAAATGTAAAATAAGTTACTATATTCAACCTATTTCTGTACTATTAGTTCATTGATACTATTGTAGAGACTGCTTCTTAGTATCATAATGATTATTACTAAAACATAGTGGGTTGGGAATTAAGACTGGAATTTCCAGATTCTTCTCAGTGCTCTGAGTCAGTGTATCTGGATGGTACCTAGTTATATCCATTTAAAGTTATCTCCCCATGTCATCTAAAGTTGGTGGTCTATGAGTTTATATTGTAAATTCTACAAGAATGGGTAGAAAACACATTAACATTTAGGCAAATTATAAGAATTACCTGAAAATATTTTTTAAAAAATATATACTTGATGCCACATGCCACTCCTACTACATTGGATTCTCCAAAGGTGGGCCCCAGAAATATGTCGTTGTTGTTTTAAAGTTCCTCAGAGGATATTGTAGTAATCTAGATTTGAGAATAACTGCTTTATACTATCTTTCTTAAAAATTAGTAGTTTTATTTAGGAGTTTGTCAAGAACTGGATGGTGAAAAGCTATTGCTAAGATCACTGGAAGGAGCCTGAGCAACAGGTGTTTTGTATATTTAATTAAATGAGAGAATCTATACATTACATATTAATAGGAAAATGATGCTTTATTATGTAAAAGTAAAGAAAGCCACCACCACCACCACCAACAACAACTTACCATGTTTTTTGCTCAGATCGAAAGCATCTCATATCCATACAATATGATAAAGTCAAAACATAGGCAGTAGAAAATATTTTGTTTTCCATTTTGCAAAAAAATGTGTTCACTTTGTCCATTTTATATGTCAAATGATGGATCTACAAATTAAAGAGGAGAGTTAAGGAACATTGTGTTTCTTTATGTACTTATGCCTTTAGTATTGGAATCTTGTCAGTCTACTTTTGGGATGAATATGAGACTGGATTGGTGCCAAGCATCTCAGTTAAAATAATTAATCAGCTCTGGGGTCACTTAAGCTTTTATACCTAGCTAGTCTGATAGGCCTTCACATTTATGAATCTGCCTTCCAATTTTTGTTGGTAAATATCTCATCAATACTAATTACACATTATTTGATAAAGACTCTTTCCCATTATGTACAGCTACTTGGTTGGGTAGATAGTAACCTTGGTCAGTAGTTTTTTGAATTACTACTGAAAGTCGAATTTGATCAAGGACCAAGTCTTCAGGCATCTATGAAGCTACAGGAATAGTCACAAAATCGCTGTTAATTATTTTCTTCCAGCATTCATTTTTTTTTCTAAGTTTTCTTTCAATGGGACTATATTGCCTTAATATTCCTAATATTAATACTATTCATAATGGTGCTGATAAATAATAATTAGTAAATATCAGTATTTTTCCTTAGTACTTATATTGTGGGAAAAACTTATCAGGGCATAATGTGAAACTCAGAACTGATGTTAAAGAGATTAAAAATTTAACCATATGATAATTAAAAATTGTATATGGCAACAACACAAAAACATGAAGGAAGACATGTTCAGCCTTGGGGAAATGTAAAAGACTTCAGGTCTCTAAACTCAAAGAACTCTTAAAAATCAATTTAAAAAAAGACAACTCTGTGGGAAAACATAGAAAAGACAGAATCCAACCATTTATAGAAGAAATTTAAGTGATTGTAAAGCATTAAAGCACAAATTCACTAAAAAGCAAATCAAAAAACAACCTCACATAAATTGAGATAAGCTTTTATATATCATAGTGACACAACTTAAAAGATTGGTAATGTTCATTTTTGGCCAAGGTATAGGCAGATGGACATAATCAGTTAATATTGGTTGAGGTATAATTCAGTATCACTTTTTAGAGGGCAATTTGACACTGTCTATTAAGTCTGAAAATATTCATAATCTTTCACCCAGCAATTGTACTTTAAGAAACGAATCCTACAGAAATACTCTTATTACTGCCCAAGAAATGTGTATATTACAGCAAATATATATTGCCATATATTTTATAACAGCAAAAACTGTAAGTAAAGTAGTTTCATCAGAAAGTGACTAATTGGGGCCGAGCCCGTGGCGCACTCGGTAGAGTGCTGCGCTGGGAGTGCGGCGACGCTCCCACCGCGGGTTCGGATCCTATATAGGAATGACCAGTGCACTCACTGGCTGAGTGCCGATCACGAAAAAATGACAAAAAAAAAAAAAAAAAAAAAAAAAGGGACTAATTCAATAAATTGTAGTACAATTATAAGATGACACACTATGAAGCTGTTAAAGAAATAAGGTGGCTTGAAGTGTTTGGACATGTAAGAAAATAGGCCAATGATAATTTAAGTGAAAAATTGCAGAACAATATTTTCAGTGTGAACTCAGTTTTGAAAACAATTAAGAATATGTACAGAGATAGGAAGATACATCTACCTAGATAAGTAAATATGTAACAAAACATTAAAAGTTGCTACCACTAGGGAGTAGGACTGTAATAAGAGTACTTCTGTTTCTACTTTATTCATTTCTGTGTAGTTTAAATTTTTATAGCAAGCGTGTGCTAGTTTCATAAAAACGTACTTACGAAGGGGACAAATAAAAATAAAAGATTAATGGCTTGCTGCCATCTGGGAATGCCACAAGGCTCTGTCTTCTGCCTTCATACTGTTGAAAAATGTTATCAATTATTTGGGTGAAGTCATATATGACAAACTTATCATACTTTCAGATGGGAAAAATTTGGAGGGATAGTTAATAACATAGTTGATTGAGTCAAGTTTCAATCTCACCAGAACCAGAATATTGTGCTGAACCTAACAATAAAAAAATAACTAGGACAAATATAATTTACTCTAGGCATAAATAATTTGTCGATCTAGCTCAAAATATAGGTAGATCTAGCTTGTATTTCATGTGGAAAAGTGTTCGTTTCCAGAAATTCACTATGAACTGAAGATTACTGCCCTTGCAATTTTAGGTTATCCAGGTCTCAGGAGTTTTTGTGGTGTTCTGTGCCAATCCATCTGGATGGTTATGTTCTATCAAGAGTATCACATCTTTACAGAAACATTGCAATATTAGAGCAAATACAGAGAACAGGGTTCAAGATGGTAAAAGATCTATAAAAAGCTGCCACAATTGGAGCTTTTCAACCTAGAGAAGAAAGAATTAAGTAGAGACATCATGGTTATATTCAAATATTTGGAGGTTGCTTTATGACAGTATTTTCCTTTATTAAGGAAAGAGCAGAAATGCTACCAATTAGAGAAACAACATGAGGTCATTTTGTGAAATAAGAAACTCACAATCCCTGAACATCTGAGCAAAAACTAGATGATGTATACAGACACTGTGAAATGTACTCTTTACTTGGGGAAGGGGTGTTGAAATAGATACTTTGAAATTCTTTTAAAACTCCAATCTAGGACTTCAAGAGAATCATTATAGACTATTTTATAAAAGTAGAATAGGTGGCTAAACCTGCAGTATTTTTAAACCCATATATTTGCAGAAGTCTTAAGGATGTATATCAGAAATAAAGAATTAAATATAGTTGGAATACAGTTTAAAGTTGTCTTAATTTTGAAGAATAAGATCTGTGCAGTTGAGGAATCTCCTGTGTATCCCTGTGTATAAGACAGTTCTCCGGACATAGTAAGTACTCAATAATTTTTTTTGAAAGAAAAAGAAGTGCCCTCTGTATCAAAATCAGGAATGGAGTGACAGAAGGATAGGATCGATTTGGCAACAGGGAGAAAGGGCTATGTTGGAAAGGTCAAGATTAGAAATCGAGGCACATCCATAGTATCAGTAGAGAATTTATAGCAGGAATATGGGAAATTTGGACAATGATATTTATTAAAAATGAATCTAAATTGATAAATTCTGCCTAGGATGGAGAATGTAGGCAGATTGTGAGGATTAGTCAATACTCCAATTTAAGTTCTAATCAAGGATGTCTGTGCAGTGTGGAAGAAAACAGATTGTAGCTTTGATATTAATCTATTAGCACATATTATGGATCTAATTCAAGGGACATTTCAGCAAAGGGTTAGGAAGTCCAATCCCTGAGTGTCTTGAAATACCATAAAAAGACTAAGGCACCTGACAACCAGGGAATCCACTATTACAATTAAAATAGGCCAACAGTCAACAGGATTTTATATTAAATATTCACCTAGAGTTTCTTATACTAAACTTTGTTCTAAAAAGATGGGGGTGGGGCAACTGAATGTTCAAGTGAGTGTTGGTAATTGTAGTTTAGAGTTAGAGGACTATAGGGACAGGGAATTAAGCAGACTGGTATACCATTCTTTTAAGAATGAGGATTGCGATACTCAGAGTTTCAGTGGTTGATTGGGCAACCACTGAAAGCCATGGTGGTTTCTGGGTTATTGTTTTGTTTTGTTTTTTAATGTGCAAAATCTTAAAGTTCCAACTGTATGCAGGCTTCTTAGTAGATTTTAGAAATTGTAGCTAAAATATAAAACAGATTTTCTTTTGCTTTATACTGTCTAGTTTTTACAGAATATGAGTAACAAATTTATTATTCCAGTGATGTAATAGATCATTCTAATTAAATACTGAAGAAAGTAGAACAATTTAGTTGGCAAGAGAAAATAAAAAAGCATTTATGTGCTCCCCTTCATTCTAATAAAATAATGCTTTAATAAAGAGAGAAAATAGATTATTGGGGATTTTTCTTGAAGTAACTAAGCTACAACTATATTAAAAAATATACTCAAATACTCATAACAATTACTGAACTATGGTATACTTTTGTTTGAAGAACATGTCTAAAGTGTAGTCTTTCCAAATGAGACAGCAATTAACCAGTGCAGTAGTAAACAAATAAATCACTAAAAAAGGAGTAGCAAAAAAATTTAATATTGAAGAGAAAAATTTATAAACAAAACTCTAAATGCGCTTCCCAATCAATTCCACCTATATTAAATTACTGTGAATTCTTGGCACTCAAGCTATGGTCCACGGACAAGCAGAATCAGGATCACCTAAGAGCTTGCTGAAATGCAGAATCAAAGGCCCTGTCTGGGACCTGCTTAATCAAAGTCTGCGTTTTAATGTGACGCCTAAGGGAATGGACATTTAAGCTTAAGAACTACTGCTGTAAACAATTTTTGTTATTGTGAGAGCCTCCTCAATTTCTGTCGTCTTAGAGAAGCCATTTCAGGCTCTCCATTCATCACTGGTCATTGTCCTCTTAGAGAGTTCCCAGGTAGAAAACAAACACCACAGCTTGATAGTGTTTGTATTTCCAGTTGTAATACCATGCTGCATATATAATGGCACCCACTAAATATTTTTTGAGTGGATAAATAAATGAATGAGCATTTGCTTGGAGTATCTAACCCTCTGTTGCTTCTCTAACACCTTCAGTAATAGGTAGACTTTTCACAGTAGAAAGTGTCACAGCACAGAAATACAGAGGATCATCAGAGACTACCATGCACAACTCTACACTGACAAGCTGGGTAACCTAGAAGAAGTGGTAAATTCCTAGACACACACAACCAATCTGTTGCCTTGTGTTGCTTCGCCCCCCTCCATGGATTTGTCACCCCACTCCCTCTGGGTGATGGAGATGCAAAGGATTACTCAAAGCCCATCTCTTCCGAGCAGTGAGAAGTCCTGAACAGGTTAACTTCCCAGGCAACCTCCAGTGAGAGGCAACCTTCCTGGTGAAATTAATGCCAGATTGGGGTTCTCTTCCTGCATTTATTTTCCAGACCAGGAAGTTACAGGAAGAGAACAAAGGTGGGGTTATAGTTCAACAGTATAGGCTGGTAACTTTCAGTGAAACAAGCCAGATGACATTCCAGTAAGGCAATTAACAAAAGCTTGATCTTAGCAAACATTCCTTTACAGCGATTTCTCAGTATCTTTACATAACAGTCAGTAACTAGTCTGTCCTTGAGCCAGCAATCATGCTGTGCCACAAATCTTTATCTTAAACCAGAGAAAATTTCCAGTCCTCCGCAAGATCAATATTTGAAACTGCAAGACTCTGGAAAACCAGGCCCTGCGAAGTACATATGCTTTATAGTATATTCCACACCAATCAATATTGAATCATGAAGAAAAAAGAAATCTGAACAGACCAATAAGGAGTAAGGAGATTAAATCAGTAATAAAAAGTCTCCCATCAAAGAAAAGACCAGGACCTAATGGCTTCACTGCTGAAATCTACCAAACATTTAAATAAGAACTCACACTAATTCTTCCCAAACTTATCTAAAAAATTGAAGAGGGAATATATCCAAACTAATTTTACAAGTCCAGGATTGGCTTGATACCAAAGCCAGACAAGGACATTAAAAGACAAAAAAATTATAGACCAATGTTCCTAATGAACATAGATGCAAAAATCCTCAGCAAAATACTAGGGAACCAAACCCAACAGCACATTAAAGGGACCATTCACCATGATCAATCAAGTGGGATTTATCACAGGGATGCAAGGATGGTTTAACATATGCAAGTCTGTAAATGAGATACACCACATTAACAGAATGAGAGACAAAAATCATACAGTTATCTCAACAGATGCAGAAAAGCATTTTACAGTATCCAACATCGTTTTATAATAATAATTTTCAAAAAATTTGATATAGATGGAATGGAACTAAACAAAATAAAGGTCATCTATGACAAACTCACAGTTAACATCAGACTCAATGGTGAAAAGTGGAAAGCTATTCCTGTACGATTAGAACAAGAGAAGGATATCCATTCTTACTCCTTCTATTCAGCATAGTACTGGAAGTCCTAGAGAAATTAGGCAAGAAAAAGAAACAAAAGGCATCCAAATTGGAAAGGAAAAAGTTAAATTATCCCTGTTTGTAGATCATATAATCTTATATATAAAGACTAAAGACTCCACCACAAAAACTGTTAGAACTAATAACCAAACTCAGTAAAGTTGTAGACTGCAAAATAAGCATACAAAATTTAGTAGCACCTTTGTACACTATAAAAAGTATCCAAAAAGGAAATTAAAACAATTTCATTTATAAAATACTTAGGAATAAATTGAACCAAGAGGGTGAAAGACCTGTACACTTAAGACTGTACAATATTGATGGAAGAAATTGAGGAAGACACAAGCAATTGGAAATATATCCCATGTTCTTGGATTGGAAGAAATAATATTGATAAAATGTCCATACTACCCAAAGTGATCTATAGATTCAATGAAATTCCTATCAAAATTCCAATAACATTTTTCACAGAAATAGGAAAAACAATCCTAAAATTCAGATGGAACAACAAAACACCCTGAATAGTCAAATCAATCTTGAGCAGAAAGAACAAAGCTGGAGACATCATACTATCTGATATCAAAATATGCTACAAAGCTATTAATTAAAAGAAGGTGTCACAGAACTGATAGCCTACATTTACCTGTACTAAAAAAGTGGCTAAACATGCTGAAGAAGATCTGAGGCTCGTGCTATACTTTCTATCCAAATAGTGATAATTCTTGACTTCTATATATTGTCACAGCATCAGACATGAAAGATACAATGATGGAAAATGCAGTAGTCTTTCCCATTATCACAAATGCATTTTGAGAATACTGTTTATAATCTCTGGGATTTAATCCTGAGGGCTTTTTTTTTTTTTTTGCCAGGTATTAATCTCTCAAAGTCAGTCTTAATTTTTCCACTGTTTATTTGACAATGTTGTCATTGGTTTTATGAAAAATACTAACAATATTTTTATGAATCCTTCTTCCCCTTTTCTTGTGTGTTGGATTTTAATGTTTAATATGCTGGTTATAATTCCATTGAGCATACTGTTTTGCCCATCTACCTAAGAATGAATAAAAACATCTTTAAGAGTATTGGCTATTTCGTGTGAAATATTTGTCTCTATAACTCCTCGTGGTCTTCTCTTCAACTGTTATTCTTATCTCTCTACAGACTCCCCCACCCCCAGAGAATAGAAATATTCAGTTTTTTCTAGTTTAGGAGAAAACACATCCCTTTCACTTTCCTTCCTGGAACATATTTTTAAGTATTGTCCCAATTCAAGAAGCTTTGCTTTGATAGAAAAAGAACCACAACGTACCCTCCCCTCATCTCCACCTCACTGCTCATTCAGTCTCCTGCTCCTGTCAGTCTTGGGTCCACTTTTACACACCCCTGAAATTCTCTGACTCTTCAACCAAATGGCCTTTGGTTTGCTAAATTTGGTAGACTCTTCTATTCTTTTAAACATCTCTAAATTGCCCTTCAGTTCACGTCCACGGTGCGATTCTGTTCTACAAACTCTTGCCAGAGTGATCTTCATAAATGTGTTTGACCATTTCATTATCATGAAGAACCTCAAATGTTTTAAGGATAAATAAGTTCCTCTGGCCAATATAATGAGCTTTTGATTATCTGGCCCTTTCCTCATATCTCCAACTGCATTTTCCTCTATACCACTTTAATGTGTATACACCAGTTCAAATGTGTCAAGCTGTCAATTCTGTAATTTGCACATTCTGTTTGCTCTGTCTAGCGTACCCTTCTGCTGGTTATATAGCAGGTTAACTCATATGTATTGCTGAGGATACAACTGTCCCCTCTTTTGAGAAATCTGGTAGGAAGTGTTTCTCCTCTGGGCTTCCAGGGCATCTTGTGTATACTTCCATCCCAGCACTGATTTCTGTGTACTTGTTTATTTATTTGTTTAAAGTCTCTTTCACTAAGAGCAGGGATCAGGCTTTTCAATTTTTGTGTCTTTAGTCTTTAGGACCTAAGCGTATATACCCATATTATATCCAGGCATGAGCCTCTGACCCAGAAACATAATTTATTTGGATATGTAGTATATCACTTAGGATCACGTAGGTTAACATCATTTAACTAAATTCCATATTAATGGTGTCTTACAATGTTTAAAATGAGAGAAATGCATTCTCTCTCACATTAAGGAATTTCATTTATGAGCTGCTTTAGACAGATATGGTGGTTTTCCCAAATCATTGGGGACCCAGACTCTTTCCAGTTTGTGACTTCCTCAGCCGTATATGTGTTACTAGAACCCTGCCTATTACAGATATTTTCTAGACAGCAGGATGGTGGCAGGACAGAAGAAGGGCATGGCCTTATCTCAAAGTAATAATCCTAGAAGATCCACAGGATATTTTTCTTTTTGCATATCATTGGCTGGAACTTCCAATAAAATGTAAACAAAGTTCTGGACAATGTGATAAAAACCCATTAATTGGGTGGCTTGAGGAAGTAACTTTATATCTTTAAAATCCATTTTATTTCTAAAAAGTGGGTAACAATGCCCATCTCATAAAACTTCTATAAAGATTATAAGTATGCATTTGAAGCTCTAGTGTAGTGATAGGTGCATAGCAGGCTCTCAGTTAATAGTGGTTGCTTTGCTGCTATTTTTGTTATTAAAAATGACACTACTGAGATTCAGAGATATTGTAGCTCCTCTAAGGCTCCACCACTAGTAATGGTCAAACCAGTATTCAAATCTAGATCTGACTCTGAAACTTTTTCTTTTATAAAGACAGTAAAATAAGGTTTATAAACACAGAAAATATACTAGAACTGAAAGCTCCTATTTTCCAGTTCAATCTTCTGTGTCGTCAATTGGGATACACTTTTGGTCTGAGTTTTCAGGATCATTGAAGATGGATTTAAAATCGAAAGATCTAGTTTCTCTGGTTTGATTTATCCAAATACTTGCCTTGCTTTCCACTTCTTTTTGTGGAGACTGCTGAAATCAACAACATTAATTGAGTGTGTAATTCTGGAACCAAGTAAAAAAGCTAAAATCATTTAAAATTAGTTGGGGTTTGGTAACTAGGTTGAACTTTGCCTTTGTCAAGCAGTTTCCAGCTGACTCACTGCAGCTGCAACAATTGACATCATTTTATGCCTTTCATGCAAAGACTAATTTGGCAGGCAGCACTCCCAGTGGAATGGGTTTTGGATCCTCAGTGAATCTCAGGGTTGGAGTGGACTTTAAAGGTCATGAAATCTAAACCTGAATGTAATGACTGAATTGGTTTACATCAACCCCACCAAGCAGTTTTCTAACCTGCACTTGTATAAGTTCAGGAGCAAGTAAATAGTGAAGATTTCCACATGGGCTGAATTGCATAACCCATTTTATATAGGAATAACTTCAACTTCCTTACAGTGAACTGACATCTGTACTTTTAACCTTCCAGCCACAAGTACTACTTCTATCTCTAGTACAGATATAGTCCTTTTTAGAACCTTACAATCTTCCAAATGTTTGAAGACCATGACCTTCTCTGGTCTTTAGAATTTTCTCACTGCTGAATACCTCTGGATTTCCTTGACTTTTTTCTCATTCAACGTGGCTTTCATTTCCTTCACAATTATGGGCTCATTGTTAAACCAGTTCTGGTTCAGCTATTCTTAAAGTGTTCCCCTCCTATTCCAGGAATGAATGAAATTCTACAGTGGCAGATTGAGGGAATGGCCTAAGCAAACTGTCCTGGTAAAGTAAGAAGGGAGTTGTTTAAAAAATTATAGAGAACAGTGAGAAGTTAGGGAATGATCAAAACAGAGGTTTTGCTGGCCTTCCCTACAACTACACCCATGTGACATATTAATGTCTTACTGTAAAAAGCTTGAAGGCGTGACAAAGTCATAGGACTCTTTTAAACACAAAGTAAGTTGGGTTATTAATCATGATAGTTCAGACTCCATCTGCTTTATTTTATTTGTATGGTTTCCTTATTTTAGTGCTGATTAATATCACTAAGATAGAAAAGGCGAATAGATGAGTGTACAAACTGCTCAGGAAGAAATGACAGCTGTCTTTCAATAGATATGGATTTAAAGCTAAACAAACCAAGAAAATTTGTTATTTCTGAATCTAAGTTTCAGGTTCCATATAGTATTAAATCAGCAGTTACAAGTCATTCATACATATGTACATATGCCTTTAGTAACTCCTGAAATCTTGCTCTGCTCTTGAGAAAAGAACATCAAACTGACTTAGAGCTTAATAATGTTATGTGTTTGTGACTAAACAGCTGTGTAGTATTTGTAAAAAATCATCATCTCTGCTGATGAAATAGTCAACAATGAGCCCTTCTTTGGGTCACTCACAAATATACAATGAGAATAAAGTGGTGCATTTTAATTTATTCAATTGGTATTGATGGAGTGTTCTTCATATTTTATTCAATGCTCTGAGCAGTGAAGATTCAGTGGGAAAAAAGTTATACAAGGCCCATGTCCTCATAGAGCTTATATTTTTTGCAATAAAACTTTGAATCAAACAGTTTTAAAGGCCTTGAAATACAAAGTACGTTAAAATAGTTCTTGAATCCTCGTTTTGTTTTTGCTTTTGTACTGATGTTTTCATTTCTCTATGGTACATATTTTTAAAATATCCAGTTTTACAATTATACTTTGGTACATTTACTACAAATTTTAAAAATCACATATAGTTTTTGCTTCTACAGAGAGAAGAACAACTTACATTAAAGTTTTAATTTTTACTTTAGAAATGGGGATTCTTTTGCCTTGTTTTGCAGTTATTCTCTATATTTAATTGCCACTGGTCACTAAAAATATTGCCTTTTCCTCATGTCCCTTCCAGAAGATATGCTAATGTGCTTAAAATAGGTCATATTTTAAAGAGTTGTAGGGTAACATTGATTACGTAAGTCTTATGGATGTGGAGGCCTAATATTGCCAAATGTGACTTGTTTTTACTTAAAATCTTGAAAGAGTAAGTAAATGATTGTCATTTTTCTCATTGGTTGCCTGCAAAGTATAACATACAATCTATAACTTATGGACTTTTTATACTTCCTTTGTAAAAACAGAGTTTTGTGTCTGAGAATGAAACTTCATTTCCATTTTTATTGAACAATTGTTTTTTGTATTTACAACTTTGAGAACTTTGAAAGCTTGTAATATAACAGTATATAACATCATAAATTGTGAAAATCATTCACTGGTTAGAGATATCCTGAAGTGGAGATTTGAATTGGGTTACAGTATGTCTTAATTCTTACATTTTTAAGAAACAAATTAAAGAGCATTAGTGTTACTCCCATATTGTATCTGGCAGAACAATATGTCAATATATTAACTATTGTGTTTCTTCCAAAATTTTCTATTACCCAGCAGTATCCTTTCACTTGTCCCTTGGGGTTATGAAAGAGACATCCACTTCCTCAGAGTCTCGTTACTGATTTGAGGCATTTGAAGCCTCTTTTGAAGTACAAGAACATGATACTTCTGACCTTCAAAAGCCTTAGCTCTGAAGAAAGCTTAGCAAAAAGTTCAGCCCATATATAATAGATGTGAAAAAAAAATGCAAAATCAGTCAAAGAAAGTTTCCTCCTCACCTCCCTTTCTTCCAGATTAAATAACATTTCCATTGTTTTCAGGAGAGCAGAGTGGAAGTAGACTTAGTAAGGAGCACTTAGGTATTGGTGTGTGTGTGTGTCTGAAAAGGGGGCCTCTTTGCCTTGATTCTTCTATTCACACCAGCCAAATTACCACAATGGATGTGGTCCCAGCCTTTTTTCTGGATGTGCTTATAATAGAGAATGAGGTACAGATGGATACTTGGTGTGATGAGGCAACCACCATTTTAAATGTTTTCTGTGTGTCCAAGAAGAATGCAGACATACTTAAGTGAAAGCACAGCCCAAGAAGCCTTGTGTTCAGGAATGTGGAAAGCACATAAATGGCTTGCACAAGACAATAAAATAAGGACAAAGCGGGACCAGGAACAGTGATCTATCAGCAAGTTGAATGGATTGAAGGCTAAGTAAAGGATGGGATAATGGCTATCAATAGCTAATATTTATTACTTACTTGACAGATGTTATGTTTTCTAAGCCTTTTCTATGTAGTATGTCAAGGACACTTTACTATGCCATTATGGTGTAGGATATACTTTACAATTTCCATTTTACAGAAGAAGACACTGGAATACAGAGATTATTCTACTTGTCTGCCCTTTTAACCATTACATCTACTGCTTATCCATAAGGGAATGTACATCTTAGTGAGTAGATGATAATAACCTAGGATTAGATTCACTCTCCTCCCCCAACACTGGTATTACTCTAAGCAAGGCAGAACATTGACTCAAAAGATTGTATAGTATTGAGGCCCTGAAATGATGAGAAACCTTGAAATAACTGGAAAACTCCAAACAGACTTGGTAACTCTGGGTAACCTCAGGTGGAAAATATGTATAGAGAAAATTCAAGTTATATTTCTTACACACTTGAATTTGTGACCAGAGAGTTGTATTTATTATATGATGCAAAAAATGGTAAGAAATACTAGCAAAAGGAACCAAAACTACTCAAAGCATTTTAGAGTGTCTCACAGAACTAAGAATGGTGCAGATGCTCTACCTATCATACTACTTAACCTGATTTGAATAGATGAAGTTGCAATCCTGAAATTAATCGAATGTTGTTCAGAAATAAGAAAGAAACATGAGAAATTCTGTTCAGATGTGAGATTACCAGTCTATAGTGAAAGGCAGCAGACATATCTGAAGATACTCTTTTTTATTGATAATTATGGAGTAGCCATGTTTTTTGAAGAAAATATATTTTCATTAATTAAGTAGCAAATATAGAATTCAGAGCACTTTGAAAAAGTTATATTTGCATTAAATGAACAGGTGAAAATAATTATGAATAAAAAATTTGGCATGATAAGAATGAGGGTAAGATACATTATTTTTTCTAAACAATTATTAAAAAGACAAGCAAAAATCAAAGACAATTTCAGCCTAATAAGGACTTAGTTTGCCATGTACAAATTCCTGCAGAAACAAATACTAAAGGATGTATTTCAGCAAAAAAAGTCATGAATCTAGTAGAATTCAAGAAGCAATATGAGTAAAGAAATTGTGTTCAATATAAATTAATATTGGGTGTAAAATTATGACCAACAATTCTGTGAATTTGAATGCCCATATTCTAAAAATAATGGATCAAATTCATTAAAATATTAAGTATATAGATTTAAATAAAAAAATTAAAAGTTTCACATAAGTACATACATAATACACACATATCATTTCTTTCCATGTGTGTATGTCTATTTTATAGTCAAACACAGAGAATCCATTGATTATTTACATAAAACCTGATATTGTATTTTGCCAGATAATACATTTTAACAAATTTTAGAGAACCAATGTGTAAGATCATATTCTCTGATAACAGTGCGAAAATTGGGTTAAATAACAGCAAAGAAGCATAAACAAAAACAAAAAACAACAACAAAAAAACCCGATCAAATACTTGCAAATTAAAAGCATACTTCTGAAAAGCTAATAAAATCATAATGGAAATTGCTTAATATTTGAAACTGAATTCACTACACATGGATAGTCACAACATACAGGGAAGATATAGGCTTGAAAATTATCTGGTGTGATGTTATTTCACCAGGGAGACTGAAATAAATGAGCTGAGCATTCAACCCAATAATTAGGGAAAAACCCAGAATAAGTTCAAGGAATACAGAAATAAATAAATAATGAGTACAAAGTTAGACATTGAGAAAATGAAATAGAAACATACAAAGAAGTAAGTAAACAACAAATAAGACCATTAATAAAATCAGAATGAGTCTGCTGAAATGTTTGGCAACAGTGGCCAAGAGGGGGAGAAAAGAAGGATCTATCTAATAATTAAAAATTTAGAGATGTAAAAAAGGATATAACCCCACACACGTTAGAAATTAAAATAGATTATCACATCATTTTTAGATGAGTCTGAAATCCACCAGTTTCAGGAATGGCCTGTAGTATGATAGGAATGAAAGTCAGTCTCCATCTTTAAAAAGTAAAACAATATACGGAATAATAGATTATTTGATAATTTTCATATCAAGAGATTTTCTCTCTCCAGGGATATATATTTGCTGGGTCACTAGAGACCAGGATCTCTTCCAAGATGTCTGAAAAGAGAACATCTTTCAATGTTTGCTTTGAAGAATGTTCCCCAAAATATAGTGAAAATTCTACAGCACAGTGTGCTATATAACGAACAGTTAAAAAGGTATTCACAGCAGTATGTTGATAATTGTTATTTATAGTTCTGTCTTTCACCCAGAACAATCTCTTCATCCATACATTTGTATATTTTTGAATCTTGAATATTATGTTATGAGAACTAAAGATTAAATGTTATTGAAATTAAAAATCCAATTTAATATCAGATTATCATTTGGTGACAGTTATCACTCTAATTTTTCTGGATTTTATGTGGGCTTTCTGTGTTTATAAACCATAAACACATTTTAGATTAAAAAAAATTACATTACTATTTAAAATGTTGAGGGTTATATAGGCCTGGTCATTGAAGGCATAATAATCAGATGACTTTTGGGTTATGCTAAACTTAAATAATCTTAAAAATATGAGTGTATTTTGACCTAATAGAACATGCTTTTTTTCTTTCACATGAGAATACATGTATTAACATTATTTTAAAGAGAAACATGAGATTACATAATAATTTACCTGTATGATTAATCAGATTAAAAATAAGTAAGTAAAAAATACTTATTACAAGAACAAATAAGCTATTTAATGTATGCAAGGTAAAATGCTTTTTATTTTTTAATTAACATGGACAAAAAAAGAGTGAAAAATGAGCCCCCTATAAGTCAATGATACTTTACTGTTAAAATAAAAAAACAAAACCCTAAAAATAAACACTCATCTTCACCAGTATTAGTGAAATGAAGACTTTGAGAATATTTTTATTTCTTCAAAGTTAAAGGAACATTTACTAAAAGAACTATTTTAGTGCATTAAGTTGTATAATCCTGACATTTTGACTTTCTTGATGATTAATCAATTTCAGGATGAGTGAAGGTATACTCAGTTCCAGAATATTCAGACTTATGAGGGCGACATCAGTAAATCATGAAATCAACATATATTTGAGTGCCTGTTGCATGGCAAGGCAGGCAAGAGCACTGAAATAGTTCGTAGTGTCCAGAAATATATCAGAAAATGAAATTTTAAAAAATTATTATCAATGATTAGTTATGTACAGAACTGGTTAAGTTTGTTCCCAGAAATAAGTTAATACGTTGCACTGTCTTTTTCAGGCTTCTGAATGATATTCAGCATTTCTCTTTTAACTTACTAAATTATCTTTGGTTTGCAGGAATCACTGGCTTTTTTCAAAGCCGGGTAACTTGCTCTTCTGGAGTAGCTTGGGTACTGGAAGATTCCGCCTCATTATGTTAGAAAACCATACGGCAAATTTATTCTTATGAGAACTGAATTGCAGCCCTACTTTATCAATTTTGGTAGCACTTTCCTAAAGCATCAGTATCATTCTTGAAATAATTTTGGAGGATTACTAGAAAAAAAAAAAACTTGTTCTTTACAAATTGTGAATTACAGTCTTCTAATGTTGCCTTAGAAATATTTTGCTTCTTTTAAATGTGAGTGGACATTACCAAAAAATTGATATTATTTTTTTTAGTAAAGTGGTAGAATTCAGGTATCATTTGGATCATTTTTATGTTTATTTGAATAAAAATAGGGCATATTAAGTAAGTGTAACTATTTCATCTTTAGACTCATTATATCCATTCTTGAGAAGGTCAGAACTATTTTTGCTCTGGCTAAAGATAATGAAGTTATATGTACTTTCACAGAGAACAAACACCCACATGGAAGATTATTTAAATAAAACTTTTTTTCCCTTTTATATTAAAGCAAATCGAGAAAATGAACAGGAATGTAGTATTTTTCTTGGAAAGTAATGCAAGACTCTTTAGACCTCAATTCAGAATATTTTGCTGGTGAGATTATTTCTATTAAAAAAGCTAAGCAAACAAACAAATGAAGATATCCAGATTGTTAGGACTGGATATATTATTAGTAAATTGTAACATCTGTGGACTATGAGATTTCCTGATGTGGCCCAATTTATAATTTAAAATGTTTACTTTTGTTTATTAATATATTTACATTGGGTTTTGCCAGCTCACTCTACCAAAACCATCTGGATTTTTCTGTGCAGGCCCACTCAAAAAACAAAAATAAATACTGAAAAGAGTTTTCATTTCCTATAAAAGAATTGTGCAAGGAAGTACTTTGACAGGCAGTATGGTATAGCGAAGACACTGTGGCTGTATCTTGCCACAGTACCCTGAAAGCTTTGATATCTTGCAGGTGAGATGTCAGTGAGGGACAAGTTATGTGTGTGTATACCCACAGCTATGTGTGATTCACTTCCTCCCCTCCCTAGCCCACATGTAATTCTGAAAGGAAATGAATCCTGCAATTTCTATAACACCATTTTTCTATCTCTATATTTATCAATCTCATTCTAGGCCCACAGAAAATATAATTTTCGGTGAGTTCTTCTATGTTGCTGCAAAATAGAGAAATTTATTCTATCTCATAATACAAACACTCATACAATTACTGTGCAATTTCCTTTCTTAACAATAAATACTTAGGTGAAAAATAGACATAATGAAATCTTTCGTATAGGACATACTAGGGTAAAATCTAAATTTTTGTAAAATATGTAAAAGAAAAATGAATTGGCAGGGTTGTCTGTAGCTGGATTTCATATTCTATTGTAATTTCCATAGGAAGCAATGAAACATACAACTGTATTTATAAGGTCCATTTTCATTCATTTATTCAACTAATATTTTGTAATACTTGTTATGTCTTAGTCAATTTATTAAATACGGGGATATATTCAGAGACAAATAACATGCTATACACTAATCCTTTACCTTATAGTGGAGGAAATGTATGTAGTACTGCTATGTTGGAGGTGTGTGCTGTGGAAATACAGAAGTGAGAATATTTATTTCTGTCTGATAAGTGGATTTCTTGTCACTAAAATGATACTGGAGTTAAGGCTTAGAGAATGTATTGTATACACTAGGTGAAGAATATTGGAAAAGGCATTTCATATAGATAGATTCATTTCACTGAGCGTGAATATGCACTGTATATTTAGGGAATGACAAACAGGTAGTAGGTGGGTACATCAGAAGAAAATTTCAATTGGAGCTATATTGTTTTTCTGAAGCCATCTATCCTACCTATGGACAGAATCCTTTCTGTAGAAAAATATCTTGGGGACTGCTGAATTTTTCTATTTCTGACTCTTACCTTTAAATGAATGGTATAATGGGTATGAACTTATTTTGGAAAAAGCACATCAAGTAATTAATAGTCTTAAGAATTAAATTTTCTAAGGACAAAATACTAGAGAGAGAGCAACTCTAAAGATCAATTAAGAATAGAACATTTTGATAACCAGCATTTATTTGGACTCAGTAGGTAGAAACTTATTATGGAATTCAGTGCGAATAGTGCAAATGGGGCATGAAGGCTTCAGTGTATGGGTAGAATTGGAGATGCGTTCACTTTCCATTTGACGAAATTGAGTTTCTCAAAATGAACTCTCTATCTTTTTAATTCAAAGACTTGCAGCAAGTAGGAGGATGATATCTTATAATTTATAAAGGTAGTTTTATTATTATTTTTTATTAAAGCTCAGCTTTAGCAACTGCTTTCTTTTATCTTTTCCTTTTTTCTCCAGCCATCTTCTGCTGGTGTTCCTTATAAGGGAAGCTGCCTTTCATTTTCATCTTCCTTAGCACGGCTGGTGCTTACATTACCCTGAAAATTCATTGAGTCATTTCCTGCTGATAAATGTCTATATGTAGTCACGATTGTCACTTATGTATGTGATACAAAACTGTCCTCTCTTTTTAAACCAAGATAGCATTTGTACCAGCCTCTAATCTTATGTACCACTTTCTCCCCTTTCAGAACCAAGCTGGCAATTCTCATCTTGAATAGCTTTCAAATTGCTCATAGCAATCAATGACAACTGAGGCATCACTAAAGAATTTCTTTTATCTCCAAGCTCCAATTTGGATCTGTCATTAAGCTTGAGTAAGCTTGAACTGTCAGAACATTTTCCCTCATCACATGCTCTAAGCACAAAAAGTCAACTTTAAAATCAAATTTGTTCTGTCTCTTACCATACTTTGTAATGGTTGCATGTGAACAATAAACTTCCCTGAAATAGTACTGTCAATCTTTAGTAACTCAGATAACTATGGCTTTAAAAGATAGTGAGATGCTGCCAAAGCTCAAGCATGACGTATGGTAGATTATTCACTCACATTCAGTTGTTTTTGTTGTAATTTAGGGGGAAAAGCAAAATGATATTGTAGGGGGAAGCTCTTGATGATGAATGAGGAGGTGTGGAGTCTCTTTCCTCATTTTAGATGAAATGTTGTGCAATCTTTGGGAAGTCATTTTCCTTCTCTAGGCCTTAATTTCTGAGCTTGCAACATGAGGTAGTTTTATTAGATGAATTTTAAAACCCCACCCATTTCTAACATTGGCCTCCTAATAAATGTGACTTTCCGTTGTGTGGCATTTTTCTTCTTCAAGAAATGGATTAGAAACAATTACCATAAAGAGCTGGAAGTTGCAAATTAATTAGGAAGCTCATAATCCAAACCTAATTGCAAAAATGCCTCATCTTCATTGTCTGGACCAAAATGATGTTTTGTTTGGGTTCTGGTGGTGAACAGTAACTGTCTTTTAAAGATCACAGTTTCTGTCTTGGAGATCTTTTTCACTGACAGATCCTTCAGCCTCACTCACATATTTAAATGTACTTTGATCTTTTTTTGTTTTGCAAATTTCCTTTTAAAACAGTCTGTGTGAACATTAGAGGTGCCAGACTGAGACTAAAGACCACAAAAATCTGGCATAACTACACATGCAAAGTAGTCAGTAGCTCAAATGTGTTTACAGAGTCCTTGTTCAAAATGAATGTTTTTTAACAATTTCTTTACAAGCTCCAAGTTGATATGTACTTCTTCTCTTTTCTATATAGGAAAGAGTAAGGTTGTTTCTTAGCACCCACTTTCTGGTTTTACAAATACGGTACTATTTAACAGTAAATTATTCTTTTTCATTAATCTTCCAGTAAAGAGACAGCCTTAACAGAAATATAATTCAAGTCATTATCACCATGATGCACTAGAGTGAGAAAGGGATTTGGTGATCTTAATCCCAAAGGTGAGAGCTTAATACATCAACTATTTTAGCAGATAATCACTCAAATCAAGGCTTGTTCTATGATTTTTCTTTCCTTTTCAGCGCCAGATCTTGATCATGCCAGTTCTACACTTTAGTTCAGAATCTGTATCTCTTAGTACAATCGGTGCTGTCCTCACTCATCCCTCATTGATGTTTCTTAACCTGATTAATTGATTAGAGTTGAAATCTGATATGAGTCTTTGCAGTCTTGGCCACATTTCCTTGCTCCTAATCAAAATGTATGTTGTTTCTTAGGGAATCATTTGCTAATGGCTAACCAATCTTTTAGGCTATTTTATTCTAGAGTGTTTATAGCTAATAGTTTAGGAATGATTCACTTCAAATATTAACAGCATTTCAATAGCAATGCCTTAACCAGGTGGATTGAGGATCTGAGGTACTGTGGCAGGTTGACTTAGGCACAGGTTGGTCATAAATTTCAGTTTTTCATGATCTTCTAGAATCTTACAACACAGATTGATGCCTGTTTACCTTTCCTCATACTTATTGATGTCATAAAACTAATATTTCTTCTGTAAATAAGCATCATACATTTCTTTTAGATACACAGTAATCGGCAGTATAATTTTTAGACCTGTGAGGTAGTGTTAATCTGTAAAATTGTTTTGGTGACAGAAGAAAAGCACCAAATAGTTTTTACAGTCTCTAAAAAGGGAAATATTCTTTCAGATTTAAGAATTAGACATAGGTAGATATTGCCCCACAGATCATTCACATTTACATATTTTACTTTCTCCTTGTAAGTGACTCATACACTTCACAAAAAGGCATCTAACATTTATTTACTACACTTCTTGATACATAATACTAGGTTATGATTTCTTAATACTTAATTCTAGTTTATGATTACTTTTGTATATACTGCATGACATAATGAAAGATAAACTAAAATACATATTTGCTTTATTTTGTATACTAAATAATTTAAATAATTTACAGTAGTTCATCAATCTAAGATGATATCAATTGTTAGATGCACCATTATTATGTATAACTTATAAAAAAGAAAATAAAAAGAAAAAAATTCTATTAGATTGTGGAACGTTACTGAATATAAGTTGTAAACAAATTTCTTGATGTTAAAATATGAAAAATATGTGATTTTTAGAATGAAGGAAATGTAGTAATAGGATTATGTTAAAGCTTTTGTCTAAAATAAAGCTTTTGTCTCAAACATTTGAAATAATTTGAAACTCATCATCTCGTTGGCGTTCACAAAATATTGCATTGGACGAAATATTGGACAAAACTTATGCTGGGGAAACTGAGCGAACTTGTAAAGTAGAACGAGAATAAAGCCTTTCAATCTGCATTAATAATAAGAAATAGAAATTTTAAAAACTGCATTTGCTTACTTTTTCTTAATTGCTGTTTTAGGAATATTGAAAATGTTTGAAATTGGATTCTGTACTGGAAATATTTTCAAATTCAGCTTTGGCTCTACTGAGGCAGGCATAGTTTTATATATTACATGCAAATGAGAATTTACATCATTTAGATTTATATCTTTTTGATAATAAATATACACATTAACATTCCAATCAGGATTTTTCTTTGGCCTTTCCGTATACTTTATATAACTATATATTAAATTTGAGAAGTTCTTTGTAAGATAATAATGACATTAGTACTAGTATTGGTATTGGTTTCCAATGAATGAATCTGCTGCTCCAGTTTATTTGCATATTCATATATAGCTCCCAAACTGCACACAAGAAATCAGTGACACAGAACAAATCTTTGTAAAGAAAATCTCAATATGGGGAAAAATAGTATTTACCTACATGGGGGATTTCTGAAATATGTGTTGTTATAAAAGATAATTCCCCTTCTGAATAAATGATATTTGATTTTCATATTAGCATACTAGTTTAAACAGCTGTACAAAATTGCTCAGATAAAAATAAGAAAATAAAGTTTCAGATCCGAATTTTGCTTTCAGAGTAACAGATGCAGAAGATCCCAGGATATACACTTCTGTTTGGAGGAAGCATTTCATTTGGGATACATCTCTACTAGATTGGCTATGACAGAAATGTATACAGTGGTAGTAAAAACTTTTACAGGTATACGATGTTCACATACGTTAGATTAAAAATGATTAAGAGGAACAAAACCTAGAATTCATGGCTGAATATTTGTAGGAAGCAAGTCACTGGTCGAATAACCTGACCACACAGTTGATTTAGGTGCTATCAAAGCAGAATTTCACATTTCTTGGTGAATAGGTGTGTTTTGAAGAGAAGTGCTGATTGTCAAAGAGAATAAAGCTTTAGTGAATATTGTTTGTCTTTCCTCTACAGAGAAAGGAAATACACCCATCTGGGGTATAGAAAGGATCTGAGTTCTAAAAACACAGATCCCTCATTGAATATGGTGATTGGTTCTTGGCTTCTGTAAAATGGTAAAATTACTGTATATATAATTTGTTACTGAGAATCATTGTTTAGAGCATATAATAACACAATATAACAGTTTAATAATATCCCTCTCATATATAGTACAAGTAAATGTATTTTAAATATAATTTATAATGTGAGTTAAATTGATTGCTTTCAAAGATTTAAATTAATTTTATCCCATGCTCATCTATATTTATGATTAGCTAAAGTCTGTTTGAGAGTTTATGAATTAAACAAACTTTGATTTTATTCTGGCTGCCTTTTTGTGTTTTGCTTCTTAATAGTTGGCAAAGATGACCAAGAAAAGCATGAAATAATCCCCTGAATCACTTAGCTTTTCTTCCTCACACTGACCAGCAATTTAGTAAGTGTGTGAGGTAATGCTGTTTTCTTCCCGTATTGCCTCACCTTGTTTTTTTCTGCTTGACACACTTAAATAATTTATTTATTCATTCATTCTCTTGTTCACTTATTCATCTTTTCAACAAATGTTTATCGACGCTACTATGTGTCAGCCACTGGGCTCGACTTCAGTGATATAGAAATGAACAAGGGAGTACTGGACTTGCTGTTTTGTGGAGAAGAGAGACAAACAAATAATGAAGGTCCACAGCACAGTATGTAAGAGATGCAGTGAGAGAAGATCATGCCATGCTGTGGGAGAAGCTAATCAAGTCTGGAGAATTTAAGAAAAGATTTAGTTCCTGTTCACATGCCCAAATTATTCAGTTCTTGGTAAATGTTTATTTGGTTAGAACATTTCCAACTTTATTAGTTTCCTGTGTTGCTATAACAAATTACCACAGATTTATTGGTTTAAAGTAACAGAAATGAATCCAGACATTCAAAGTGGGTTTCACTGGGCTGTTAGGTATCAGCAAGGTCATACTCCCTAGGGAGGCTCTGGGGGCATGTGCTGCACTGCCTTTCCAGCTTCTCGAGAGGCAGGCCTGTATTCCTTGGCCCACGGCCACTTCTGCCATCACAAAGTCACAGCTTCCTCACATCACCTTCTCGTCTTCTCTGCCTTCCTCATATAAGGATGCAGGTGATTACCTGTAGGGTCCATTGGATAATACAAGGTAATCTCTCTACCTCAAGATCCTTAATTTAATCACATTGGCAACACTTCTTTTGCCATGTAAGACAACATTCACAGGTTCCAGAGATTAGGATGTAAATACTTTGGGGGAACATTATTCAGCCTACCACACTGGCCCATCAAAAATTAATTTTCTGAATGTGTAACCTAAGGAAGTTCTTATAAATTATACTAACAGATATTTTATACCTATTTTTGGAAAAGAAGTCTATTCTTTATGCAGTACTAAATCTTTATGCTTTTAGTGAAATGATAAAATTATATTTTATAATATTGTAATCTGTATTGTGTGTAACTCAAGAAAGCTGACCTACATGCATATAACTAGGTGTGTGCAGATACCATTTCATACACAAACAAGAATAATCACTCATTTGGCTCTGAAATGCTTCTGTGGTCAGCTCTTTGTAGAACAAAGCTGTATTTCATTCATATCATGAGAACTACTTTGGCCTAATCAATGGGCAGGCATTCACAGCCTGCTCCTTAGTTCTTTTTTTTCCTGGACTCTTCCTCTAGGGTTGTGGGTATGGAAAACAATTCCTATTCCAATTGGAAAAGGAACATATCAACCACAAGGAACTCTAAGACAGAGAGTATTTCAAGAAAAAAGTGATTCAAGACAGGCACAGTGTGTTTACCTGGGTCCAGCTATAAGTATCTTTACACAGTAATTTTTTTATTCTTCCCAAAAGAAGCTCTATCTTTTAGTACAAAAGCCTAATTGTATTGATTCCATTTGACCAATTTTCTGTTCTTCCCCCTAGACCTAGAGGAGGAGTGGAATGAAGAGCTGGGAAGAGAAAATCTGAAGGTATTTTGCAAGATAAAGTATGTGGTCAAACTGGCAAACACCTAGGGATGAAGTAGGTTATAAAAGACTGAAGTTGAAATCACATAAAGCAATCCAAAATTTTGAGAAGGAGCTGATAGAATGGAAAATTAGAGAATGGGAACAATGTCTGAAGAAAGGGATATAAATGAACAAATAATTACTGAATGCTCATTGTTTCAGAAAATCTTCTGGGTACTTTCCCTTCAATGGTTATGTTTGAATAGTGAATTCTCTTTAATGTAGAAAGAACAAAGGCTGAGAAAAGTTAACTGATTTTCCAAGGTAATTCATGTAAGTGAACGGCAATGCTTGTATTTAAAGTCTAGTTTGTGTAAATCCAAAATCAATTGCCTTCTTGATATCCCACTCCCTCTCCAGGGTACCTGAGTTTGTTGTTTCCTCACTGAATTACATGGAAGAGACTAGGAAGATAACTCTTGAATTGTTGAATCATTCTATAAAGGATTTTGCCACAGTTGTGGAAATATGGCCTTAGGGTGTATGACAGAATTTGAACCAGACTCATGGAAAATACATCTTGACTCTGCTCTTTTTTCTTTCCCTGCTGAGTCCCTAGTAGAAAATGAATGTCTATTGCTTTTCTCTTCATATTCTTTTTTTTTCCCCATAGGATTATTTCACTTGAGTGATGTTTCTTTTAAATTTGGGGTAGATTTTAAAAGGGTTAGTTTCAGCAGGGTTCGCTCTTTCAACTAACACAAATTCTGACTAGGTTAAATTAGTAAGTTAAATTAGTTTGGCTGGTGCCTAAATGTAATCAGCTATTAATGAGTGGTCTGCAGGTTTTTTATTTTTTTAACTGAGAGAGTGATTTTCTCACTCACTGTTTGAAAATTAGAAAAGCTCTTCTGATTTCATTTGCATGTTGAGATTTTCTATTATGACTTGTATTCAATTTAGCACACTAAAATATGAATCAAATCTGTTCATTTAATCTGCAGCCTGAGCCGGTATCTCTGTAGAAAAAGATATCCTACCTTCATGTGTTCATGTGCTTGAGAGCAATTGTTTGACTATAGCTCTTATTAATATAAATCAACATCTACAGAGAAAGCCTCCCCTATTTTTGCAATTCATATTTATATAAATAGAAAAGTAATGGATTTGAAAAAGGGTCCAATAGGTTTGAGCTTTTAGAATTATCCTAAGAGTATAGACAGGACTGAAATATTTCAAGGTGTTTTGGAGTGGGGTATTGATAAAGTATTTCTATGTTTGCTGAGTACCTCTGAGCTGGAGGATTCTTACTAATAAAGGCAGAAGGCAGGAATAGTTATAACATGCTTAATTAACACTAAGCTTATTTAATGCCATGGTCCAGATGAACTCTAGATAGGGAGGCATAATACATATAGCTCATTAAAAAATAATTTGGACTTCTCTAATCTATATTTGCATAAAGTTCAGGTCCTTGTCCTGAAGGTATTAATTATTTTCTAATATTTTTGTTGAAAAAATGGATGCCAATGAAAAAAATGGTAATTAGAAGAATGCTGACTAACATAATTCAATTTCACATAGCATACTCATGCCAATTATACCATGAGATTTCTTTGTCTTGAGGAAATACCCTTTTGAAAAAGGGCTCTAATAAAAGAAATCATATAAATGAGATATTGGCTGAGAGCTGTTAAAAAACACAGTAAACAAAAATTAACCTATTTGTCTCTGTTTATATAAATTAAAAAAGGTATTTGCTAGAGCCTTTGTGTTTCCATAGAGAACAGGTTATTTTTGCTTTGATCATATTTTAGATCTCATTTTCTTAAGGATAGTATGTGTTATTTTGAGAAAATCTATGCAGAGAATTAAAAGAATCTGATTAACTGTTTTATTTGATGAAATCTCATATGACACACTTAAATTTTATGGTGAATTTCTAACAGTGAACAATTCTAGAAATCAACATTCTAGCAAAGAAGCTGTAATAGCATCTTAAATAAGAAACAGCAACTTGTGCTGAATGTACTACCGGAACATTTTCTTCTAATTTTATGCATAGTGCTTTGTTAAAAAATGTTTTCTCTGTCTATTTCATATGTATATATCAGGACTGTTTTGTGTAAAGGCACAGGTCAATGGCTCTATCCAGTATCCTTGATATTTATAGACAGAGTTAAGAAGGATGAAAAAGGGGGTGAGGAAGAGATTGCAAAGGCGTAGGGGTGGGGAAGCCAACATGCAACATGCATCCTCATGTTCTAGGCACTGTGCTTTGCGCATAACCCATTTATCTGATTTTATCCAATGAAGGTTATCCTTTGATCCTACTGCTATGTGCCAGGATGTAGATGGGAAACTAAGCCAGGTGTGGCTTGCACTCTGTCCTATTCTGAATATCTATCTACTGTGTGCACTTCTGGGGCTTATCTGGATTCTACATTTTAATTCATCTCTTGTTTTTGAGATTATTTTTATGAAGAAATCAAAAAATGAACTAAGCTTAAAGACAACAAATATTATTTTTCTGTATTTCTTTCAATTTCTTATTGTGGGACCTGCTGCACTTCTCAAAGTTTCCCCCAATTATTTTGGAACCTCTGGTATAACTTTTTAAAATTTTTTTTCTTTCTCTCATTCTTACTTAATATTTCTTAGGTGATATATACTGCTAATATAATCAGTGTCCACGCCGTCCTTCAAAGGAACTTTAAGGCTGCTGACATTGCCATGGTCTCTTGATGATAGTCACTGAAACTGAGTTATGTCAGTATTCTACTGAACTAATGCTTTCCTACTGTGGCAAAACTACAGTTATTGTTGGTGCTGGGGAATATCTACGTGGCTATTCTGTCCTTCACTTAAAGGCAGAGAAGGCCTTTCTCCCACCTTTGTGGTGCGCTTGGATATAGGTGTCCCAGATACAAGCAGCCAGAGTAGCCACTTCATGGTTCTAGTATCTCATGGAGATTTTGGAGGAAAAAAGCTCTTATTTTCTCTCGAAGTCAATTTTCTTGGAATACAGGTGTGAGTCCATGAGACGGAGCTGAAGAATAAAGCACCTATCATAATTGGCGCCTCCTAAATTGACATCATTCTCAAATTGAGCTGGCATGCTTCATTCTTTAGGATAAAGTATTTTCTAGGTGGAGATATCAATGAAATAAATTCTTGATGGGCTCAAATCACTTGTTCTCAAGGGAGTTGCAGTAACATTTGAACCCTTGAGCATAGTTTATGGCTAAGCTGGAAACAAGCACTTCTTTTCTCTCCTAATATCTACTTTATGTGCCATAAAGTTGATTTACTGGACCAGATTTAATAGTTTTGTGCCAGTTCCATTTAATTAATGTTATTGTTCTCAGGAAATGGAGGTAGGTCATGTAGAAAACCGGGTATTTGAGTATATTCTTATAAAATTTCTTCTGTACGTATTAATTAGAGACACTTCACTTTAGCCCAGGACATTTCTGCCATTTTTAGGTTAGGTGGAGGATCCATACCCAACTGACTTCTAGAAAGTGCCAGATACTATGGACTGAGCAGAGTTTGGTTTTCTGAGAGTTAATACTGAAACAAGGTACAAGAAAATGTCTGGATTTCAGTGCTAAGACAGAGGTACAAAGGAAATATCTAAGGTCAAAGCTGTGTGTACTTAAAGTCAAGAAGACAGGAAGCAGAGTTAGGGTACCATACTGACTAATATGAGGCTTCTGAGACAAGCAGGGAGGCTGTTGTCTGTAAAGCTCAGATAAGCAACTAATCAATATGGCAAAGGGTACCTTATTAATAGTAACAGATAGGATTTTTGCTGGACAGCAACACATATGAGACTGTCAATAGTGATGAATATGAGCCAATGCATGTCAAGCACAGAGGGAGGCTTCAGACAAGATCTCCTTGGCAACAATCGAAAGGAGGTCCTTTATCTGGAATATTGAAGGCTGTTCCCCCCCCCCCCCTTATTTCCGTGACACAAACAAACTTGTCTGATGAAAGTGCTACAGGAACCTTTTGGAAATAAATTTTATGTGTTCCTTTGGGAGTGTCAAATCAACCTCATGTTAAGCATATGTATTGTCCACATGCAGACATCAAATTTACTTATGTAATAATGAAAAAGCATTTACCAAATGGGGCTTTTGGAAGGTGGAATTCCGAGAACGTAAGTCACCTTTTCCATCAGGGAAAACATGAAGCAGACAGTGACCTCATTGTGGGTAAAAATTTAAACCACTTTTATAGATGTCATCCTCTTGCCTATATCTAACCCAAAAGAAGAAATAGGATCTCTACTTTATGTATACTATGTGGTTATATTAGAGGTATCTCACAGCTTGCTTGGAAAATAAAATAAAACTTGTGTAGAAATATCCACAGTGTGCCACATATTGTGCTAATACCATGGAAATAGAAAAGCAGTAGAAGCTGTTTTGTAAAAGATATCTGTATTTACATTGTCATTTTGGAGTCTGGCAGATTGTATTATCTGAAGATAACTACAATTGCACATCCCATCCTATGTGCTCTTCTGCAAGGAGACTTTACCTCTCTCCTATCAAGATGTGTAATCTCTTTCTCTACTCTGAATCTGAGTAGGCTCCGTGACTACTTTGGCCAATAGTATAAGGCAGAAATGATGCTGTGCTTAGTTTGTGGTCAAGGAATATCTTTTCGACTCTGTAGAAGTGTTTTTCTTGGAAAAGTGGGGAAAAAAATACTTCTTTAAAGAAATCCTCATCTGGATTACACGATGAGATATTTTCGAGGCAGAAAATATCAATCTGTTGAAGTCTGAATGTTACAGAAGAACAAATACTGGTTGCAGAAGGTATGTAACAAAGAGATCATCTTATTACATTTGTGTTTTGGTATGAAAAATTTTTTATGACTTGTGGTTTAATATACTTATTTTGATTTGCATTAATGAACTATGACAGTGCTTTAATACACCAGATAGCAATGATACTATTAGTCACATTTGTATGGAAAGCTAGGTATTACTTGGGAATATTACACATGATGGGGAAAAGTTAGAGTTAACTGTGTGTTAACAGTTGGATAAAAGAGTTGGAAGAGATAAATGTGATTCTGAGGGTTAAAAGCTCTGAGTTTTGATACTGGGTAGATTTCAAAAAAAACCTGACTTTTAAATTCTGCCCATCACAAACACATGCATCTATGCTGTCCCACTGCATTATTAAGGTACTTACAGATGATAAGAAACAAACATTTGGATATCACTTATGATGTGGGTTTATTATAGGTTTACAGGACTAGAAGGAAAGTGTAATAAGCTACTTCAACAACCAAATCTCTAGGCCTCAAGGAGCTCTTTGTGTGTTACCAGAAACTTTTAGTTGTCTCATTAGATGCAAGGGTCCATTGCTGCCTTTTCTAGTTACTTATTGTTCCATTTATTTTTCTGCTTGTACTTGTGTCTACTTCTTGCTTTGCTCTTTTTTACTTCCTGGCTTCTGCTTACTCATGATGTCCACTTTCTCATGGCTCTTTCTTTTTTATTTATTTCTGCAAGCCTTTCAGATCCTTCTACTCTCTGGTCCTCCTCTAATTAGGTTGGATAGTACACTATCAATTTTTAAAAAATGACCTTGTAAATTCAGAATACTCAAGTCAAGACACTACCTACTCTGCTAGCCAGCATCTGGCAACTTTGTTCAGCAGGAGACAAAGGTATAGAAGAGGCTCAAGGTCATGGTCAGCTTTCCAGAACTCTGCTATGCAATTCACTGTTAGTCAGTCTCACATTGTATATTCTGACCTTTAAAAATAATAACCGAATATATACGGTGTGGTAGTATACGGTGTGGAGGAAGCCAGGGAAAAGACCCTTCAAAGATGTGGAATTCTGAAACCACAAGATATCCCTTCCTCTGCTTTGGTTAGAGTCTGCCCACTTTTACATGGAGGCCCTGAATGGTATCTGAATGTATGCCATTTAAATAAATGTGTACAGTTTGTTGAAGTCAATAGGTATTTACTGTGGTATATTGTGTCCATTAAAATTTATTTTAAATCTCTCAGCTTCTTTTGTGTGTATTTCCTCATTATTAGCAATATCATTGAGAGATCCAAGGGTGTTATCTCTTGAGGAAGAATGCAATTTTTAATGATTGCTCAGTACTCCTCAAGGTAAGAATATTCTTGTTTCAACACGTGGCCCATCTATTATGTAGTTTGCATTTGAAAGAATCAGGCCACAGCAAGGTAGAGTTGACATTCATTTTTTTTGGTTCATCAGGTGTAAGAAGATGAAGGACAGCATCAACACATTCATGCTGTCATTACTGACAAGTTCAATACCATCCGGAGAGCTGGCTCTGGCAGTTACTCTGTAAGACTGGCTAACCAAAGTCATTTTACATTTCTGGAGAGAGCCTTAGAAAGAAATCACTGATTGAAAAGGAGTGAGTGGCATATTGCATGGAATATTTTTTAAGAGGGTTGAGAAAGAGTCAAGCTTAGTGTATTTCCTTCAGTCTGTTTTGTTTATCATCCAGAGGCTGTATGATATTCATCCTGAGTACATGTGTAGTGAAGTTTCCTTTTCACCTGCAAACTTTTCCTACCAACAGTCTCTGAGCTTATTCAGACATCAACTCTGTTGCATGCTAGAATCTAGGGTCAAAAAGACGAATAAGAAGTTGTCTAAATAAGGGGAGAATAGTACTAAAAAAAAGTGAAGACAGGTGTAAGGTCATTATGTACTACAGCTGTTGTGATAGAGGTTTACACAGATTGTGGTGGAGATGTAAAGGATGGAGTAAGAAAAAGATCCTAGGTCATTTAGTAGGGATTTCAGACAGGTGATAGTTCTTAACTGAGACCTATTAGATATACAGCCTCCATTGACTGGTAACTTACTGAATGCTGTGTATCCAATTAAGTGTTTAACCTGTCTGCTCTAATCAAGTCCCATCAGAAGTCCTAGGTATTCCAGTTTTCCTGCCATTGATTTCTATTTTCTATCATTGTAGTCAGAAAAGATACTTGATATGATTTCAGTCACCTTAAATTTGTTAATATTTGTTCAGTGGCCTCAAATATAATCTATCCTGGAGAATGTTCTGGGTGTGACTGAGAAGAATGTGTATTCTGCTTCTGTTGGATGGAGAGCTCTATATATGTCTGTTAGGTCCATTTGGTCTAAGGTTTTGTTCAAGATGGTGATGGATAAATAAATAAATAAATAAAGTTTAGTTCAAGCCAAAGAAAAAAAAGTCAGTTGATATTATTCTGTTTTTACTTAAATGAATAGATCTTTATTCAGACAAAAGGATTATGTGAAGAAATTTAATTCACTTGCCCAAATTTACATAGTTAGTAAGTGATGTAGCCAGGATTCAGACTTAGCTCCCCATCACTGCAAAGTCTGTGATTTTAATGATTATACTATACCAGTTGTATGTGTGTGTGTGTTCATGTGTGAAACATTCAGATCAAATAAGATATATGAGTGGAATCAGTCAGGCTGGTCAAAACAGAACTAAATTATTCCAGATTAATATTACTATAAATTAGTTGTAATTGAGTGTTGGGGGTCAGGGAAGTAAGAAGGGACTAAATTATGAAGGCCCTCATATCCTACATCTTATTGCCAATGAAATGCCCTTGAAGATATTTAAACTAGGACATCCAATAACAAGATTAATTTTAAAAAGGTTATTCTGGGTCAGGATAGAATAGAAATGAAAGCAAACCATTTCCATAGTTTAGGTATAAAAGGTGAAGCATGAACTAAGACTAACGGTGGGAGCAGAGAAGAAGAGATAGATAAGATAAATATTAAATAGATAGCCATCATAGAACATGGTCAAAACTTGAAAATGTGGGAATAGGGTAGTCAGGAAGAGAGTTGCCTACTTTTCTAGCTTAGTTGACATGACACAAGGTGAGATCAGTTACAGAGTACAGAGAATAAAGAATACAGGAGAAAAAATATACTGGTAGTGGTGTGGTGCAGAAGATGATGAAATCAATGATGAAAATGTTGAGTTGAGAAACCTGAGACACATTTGGGCAGCTCAAATAGAGTTCAGGGTTGGTGGGAAGAAGGACTGGAGGAAGATGGCTGGGAACTATGTATGTGTATGGATATTCCATGAGACAGTGTAGAGATTCCCCTACAGCCCTGTGAAGTTATTTACCTAGGAATGGCTTCTGCTACATTCATACAAGAGGATGTACCATAGATGTTAACTTACTTTCACAGAGTATTTAAACACATAGAAAGAAACATTTTATGCCTCCCTTAGGCTAGGGAGACATTCAAAGGAGAAGATGGAGAGTACACTGTTTGCATGAATAGCCCCAGTTCTTCATCCTTCCCTACATACCCACTTTTTTTTTGCCATATGGCTTTGCATTTAATCTCATTAAAAGGTGGAATTTCTTCTCTGCCCATGTATTCATTTTTTAAAATTTAAATTTTTTTAATTGTACATATTTGTGGGGTATAGTGTGTTGTTTCAATACATGCATATATTGTATAATGATCCAATCAGAATAGTTAGCATGTCTATCATCCCAAATATCTATCCTCTCCCGATCCTCTCATTCCTTTCTCCTCTCACAACCAGTCTCTAGTGACCACTCTTTTACTCTCTACTTCTATGAGATCAACTTTTTTTAGCTTCTACGCATGCATGGGAGCATAGGGTATCTGTGTCATTTCTTTCTGTGCTTGGCTTATTTTACTTAACATTATTCTCTCCAAGCTCATCCATGTTGCTGCAAATGGCAGAATTTCATTCATTTTTTTTAATGGCTGAGTAGTATTCCATTGTGTATATGTACTACATTGTCTTTATCTAATCATCTGTGGAAGGACATTTAGGTTGGTTCCAACTCTTGGCTATTGTGAATAGAGCTGTGATTGAATAGAGCCATGATAAACACGTAAGTGAAGGTATCCCTTTGAATTGTTGATTTCCATTCCTTTGGATATATACCCAGTAGTGGGATTGCTGGATCATATGGTAGTTCTATCTGTAGTTGTTTGAGAAATCTCCATATTGTTTTCCATAGTGGCTGCACTAACTTACATTCCCACCAACAATGTATAAGGGTTCCCCTTTCTCTGCATCCTCACCAGCATTTGTTTTTTTCTATCTTTTTTATAATAACCATTCTAACTGGGAGAGATGATATCTCATTGTGGTTTTGATTTGCATTTCTATGATGATTAGCAATGCCGAGCATTTTATTATATGCCTGTTGGCCATTGGTCTTTTGAAAAATGTCTATTTACTTCTTTTGCCCATATTTAAATCAGATTTTTTTCCCACTATTGAGTTTGAGTTCTCTGTATATTCTGAATACTAATCTCTTGTTAAATGCATAGTTTACATATATTTTCTCCCATTCTGCAGGTTGTCCTTTTGCTCTGTTGGTTGTTTTCTTTTCTGTGCAGAAACTTTTTAGTTCGATATAATCTCATTTGTTAATTTTTGCTTTTGTTCCCTGTGCTTCTAAAGTATTATTCATAAAGTTTTAGCTCAGACCTATATCCTGAAGTGTTTCCTCTATGTTTTATTCTAGGATTTGTATAGTTTTGGGTGTTACATTTAAGTCTTTAATCCATTTTGAATTGATTTTGGTATATGGTGAGAGATAGGGGTCTAGTTTTATTGTTCTGCATATGGATCTCCAAATTTCCCAGCAACTTTTATTGAAGAGATTATCCTTTCCCCAGTGTATGTTCTTGGCTTCTTTGTCAGAGATCAGTTAGCTGTAAGTATGTGGATTTACTTCTGAATTCTCTATTCTGTTCCATTTGACTATGTCTCTAGTACTAGTACCATGCCATTTTGATTACTATCACTTTGTCATATATTTTTCAGTCAGAGTGTGATACCCCCTGCTTTGGTTTTTTTTTGCTCAGGGTTGGTTTGGCTACTTGGGGTCTCTTATGATTCCATGTAGATTTTTGAATTGTTTTTTCTATTTCTGTGAAGTATGTCATTGGTAGTTTGATGGGGATTGCATTAAATCTGTAGATCACTTTGGGTAGTATGGTCATTTTGACAATATTGATCCTTCCAATTCATGAGCATGGGATGTCTTTTCATTTTTTTGTGTCTTCCTTAATTTCTTTAATTGGTTTTATAGTTTTCACTGTAGAGATCTTTCAACTCCTGGGTTAAATTTATTCCTAGATAATTTATTTTTTTGTTATTGATGCTATAAATGGGTTAGCTTTCTTGATTTATTTTACTGCTAGTTCATTGTTACTGTGTAGAAATGTTACTGATTTTTGTATGTTGATTTTCTATCCTGCAACTTTATTGGATTTTTTAAATCAGGTCTAGAAACTTTTTGGTAGAATCTTTAGATTTCTGTCTATATAAAATCTTATCATGTTCAAACAGGGACAACTTGACTTCTTCCTTTCCGATTTGGATGTCCTTTATTTCTTTCTTTTGCCTAATTGTTCTGGCTAGGACTTACAGTACTAGGTTGACTAGGTGAGAGTGAGCATACTTGTCTTGTTCCAGTTCTTAGGAGGAAAGCTTCCGGGATTTTCCCATTCAGTATGATGTTAGCTATGGGTTTGTCATTGTATTAAGATACTTTTCTTTGATATCTAATTTGTTGAGTCTTTATCATACATGTTGAACTTTATCAAGTGTTGTTTTTTTTTTTTGCATCTATTGAGATGATCATATGTTTTTCTTCTTTCACTCTTTTGATGTGATGTGTTATGTGTATTGATTTGCATATGTTGAACCATCCGTGCATCCCTGGGAAAAATCCCACTGATCATGTTGTATAAGCTTTTTGAAGTGCTATTGCATTTGGTTTACTAGTGTTTTATTGAGGATTATTGCATCGTATTCATTAGAAATATTGGCCTGTAGTTTTCTCTTTTGGTTGTGTACTTGCCTGGTTTTAGTATCAGGGTGATGCTGCCCTCATGGTATGAGTTTGGAAAAATTCCATCTATTTCATTTTTTTGAAATAGGTTAAGAAGTATTGATATTATTTCTTCTTTCAATGTTTGTTAGACTTCATTAGTAGAGCCATCTGGTCCTGAATTTTTCTTTGTTGAGAGACTTTCTACAACTCATTCAATCTTGTTACTTATTACTGGTCTATATAGGTTCTAGAGCAAAGCAGTGTGTATTCTAGGCCACTCCCCACACTTGGCTCTAGGCTTGTCCTGCCAAGGTATCTGCTAACCTCTGTCATGAGGATGGGGGTTGGTGTGGATCTTGTGCCTACCTTTGCACCACAAGGGAAAATTCTTCCTGCACTAATCCCAGTGTTAGAGACATGGCAGTTGAGGCCCTGTGCCTCTCTCTCCTCTCTTTGGCACCATCCTGGGATTTTGTGCTGCACAGGGATCTCACTAGTCTTCTGTTGCATCCTGTACTCTTCTGCTGATGCTCCTGTCAATATTTAGCTGTCTGTTAGTTGTTCTGGTACTTTTCTGTAGGAGGAATGTGCTCAGAGCACCTCTAGTCCTCCCTCTTGCCTCAGCTCCTCCTCGTTGTCCCTGAATTCTAAGTTCAGCTATGTAATTTGAGTTGGCCAATGGGAAGTTAGAAGGTGTGATGAATGAGAAGGCTTGTGAACATCAGTTATAGAGTATAGAGGATCACTTATAGAGTATAAAGAATGAAGAATACAGGAGAAACAATAAATCAGTAATGGTGTGGTGAGGAATGATGAAATCAGTGATAAAAATGTTGAGTTGAGAAACCTGAGAAACATTTAGGCAGCTGAGATAGAGTTTGGAGTGGGTGGAGAGAAATATGCAGTCCATTTCTGCTTTTGTTCTTCTGCTTTTGACATGAGAATATAACCAGTTTAGCTCGCAGGTGAGAGATGTATGAAGCAGAGCTGAATTGCTCTAGCCAACACCCACCAATCCAAATGCATAAGCCCCAAACTGGCAGCCATTCAAGCCCAAGATATGCAGGAGAGCTCATCTGAGGCTAGAAGAATTCTGTGACTGAACTCAGCCTAAATCATCAACTAGTGGACTTGTGAGCTAAACAAATGTTTACTGCTATAGGCTGCTGAGGCTTTCTGTTTATTTGTTTCACAGCATTATTGTGGCAACAGATAACTTATGTAGGTAGGATATAAAAGATAAAACTGCTTTATTATTGGATTTTGGGGTGTCTTGTGTTCTGACAATAATCTAAATCCCTCCACTCTGCTTTCTTAAACTTCATATAGTTATAACCAAGAGTTACTATTGGGATAATCACCAAATTTTGATGCTTTTGAATACATTAAATAGCACACCAATTCAATACAGACTATGAGATAGTTTTGTTAAAATGAAACAAAACAAAAAAACGTCTATAAGAGGAGTGTAGAGTCACAGTAGCACATTCAAACTTAAGGCTGATTATGATTTGGTTGTTTTTTGGAGAAACACTTTGAAATGATTTTCAGTGATTGCAGGGATTGACACCAGGTGTCTTTTTTACCACTTTGACCTTGTTCTCTCTGAGCATAAACATTACATTTTGGAAACCAGAGCACATACATTGTACTCATAGTTAGATATATTGCCAGGTTAACATGCAATTTGCAGCCTAAATTATAGATATGGGAATAGTGAAAATTTCAGGACAGTTAAAAAAGAAGACATCAACAGGATAAATAATAAAAAGTGGAGAGTGTTGTGTCTAGATGTAAGTTGGTAAGTGCTTTTCCCCACCAGATCAACCATTAATCGTGTATTATTTTATTATTTTTGTTTTGTTTTGTCCTTGTTGAGGATTAGGCACATGCAACATTTTTTCTAGGCACAAACCCACAAATTCACACACACACACACACACACACACACACACACACACACACACACACACACACACACACACACACACACACATACACGGAGAGAGAGAGAGAGCGGGAGAATACATAAACACATTAAAAACAATGGATATTTATTTATTTATTTATTTTTTTTTTAAATTTTATTTTGTCGATATACATTGTAGCTGATTAATGCTCCCCATCACCAAAACCTCCCTCCCTTCTCCCTCCCCCCCTCCCCCCCAACCATGTCCTTTCTGTTTGTTTGTTGTATCAACTTCAAATAATTGTGGTTGTTATATCTTCTTACCCCACCCCCGTTTGTGTGTGTATGTGTGTATGTGTGTGTGTGAATTTATATATTAATTGTTAGCTCCCACCAATAAGTGAGAACATGTGGTATTTCTCTTTCTGTGCCTGACTTGTTTCACTTAATATAATTCTCTCGAGGTCCATCCATGTTGTTGCAAATGGCAGTATTTCATTCGTTTTTATAGCTGAGTAGTATTCCATTGTGTAGATGTACCACATTTTCCGTATCCACTCATCTGATGATGGGCATTTGGGCTGGTTCCAACTCTTGGCTATTGTAAAGAGTGCTGCGATGAACATTGGGGAACAGGTATACCTTCGACTTGTATGGAGGTTCCTTAAACAATTGCAAATAGATCTACCATACGACCCAGCCATCCCACTGTTGGGAATATACCCAGAGGAATGGAAAACAATGGATATTTAAATTAAGTTAATATCTATACATCTGGATCTATGTTGGAGGACATACTCTTATATCTTTATTCTTATTTTTCTATCCTCTCTCTTATGTTCTTTTTTAAAAGTCTGAAATGGGGCAAAGCAGAAGCTAAATGTTCATTCACTGCTGTTTCTTCAATTTCTCTTCTCCCTTCCTCTTCTCATTCCCCAACACCCCCTCCCCCACAATTAGGGCATAAAAAGCATAGCATGCTCAACATATCACAAGTTGAATGCCCAAATGTTCATTGAAATCCTGACTAGGAATCTTATAAAGTACTTGTATGTTTTTATCTCCCTTCGCCTTTCCCTCCCCTTTGAACTTCTGGGTTTTTCAATCATATATACTTAACTGCAGTTTATTCAGCCACACAATTCCTAATTCAGCTTTTCCCCTTTCACCTCACTCATGAATCTTCATGATGTCAAATGCAATAATGTGAAAAGGGTAGTGTTTAGAAGTGAGAAGATGTGGCTCCTGGATGATAGTACTAATGCCATGGATAAGCCCTTTCAATAAAATTATGTATTTCTTTATTATGCTCTCTGTTTCTCTCTCTGAAAAGAAGAACAGTTGCTACAATTTGTTTGATGCTTAAAGGATTTAAAAATGTTTAGTCAGTATTTCATTTGATTCCTTTGACACTGAAATAGGCAAGGATGGATATTATGCTCCTCTGGCCACCCTATTCCCTTGATATGAATGAGAAAAGTAAGGTTGACACAGGTAAATGATGTGCACAAAGTCTCAGGATTAATAACTGACAAAAGAGGGCCCAGAATTCTGATATTATCACTGACACAGACCTCTTTCTATTATACCTTGATATCTGTTGGAATTAAATCTGAGAATTTGAAAAAAAAAAAAATTAGCAGGAACTCTTCCTTTTTTTCTCCTCAGCACTTAGGTTATATTATCAAGGATGGATACAACAGAACTTGTGATCTTTCAGCTTTTTCTTCATTGGTCAAATGGGAAAGAGGATGGATGAGCAAGTATAGGTAGGAGATGGAGTCTATTCTGTGGGTTTATAGACACCTTGGAGGAGAAGGGGCTATAGTGATAGATGGGTGATGATATATTATTTTAAATTTTATTTTATTATTTATTTTATCTTATTTTATTTTTAATTAAAATAATTTATCATACATATTTGTGGGGTACAAAGTTAACTATCAATAGCTGTGTACAATGTGTGATGGTCAAATCATGGTAGTTAGCTTATTCATCATTAAAGTATGTAACCATTCTTTGTGTCCAATAACCAATTTCTGATTAACCCACTTCCTCCCCCCTTCCCTCCCTCTTTCCACTTCTAATACCACAGTTCTGTTCTCTGCCTCTAAAGGATCACATATGAATGTGATGGTTGTTTCTTTCCTTCTCTATCTCTGTCTCTCTCTTTCTTTATTGTTTATTTGTTTATTTATGAATACAGTTACCACTTTTGAGTGAGGACATGTGGTATTTCTCTTTCTGCACCTGGGTTGTGTCAATAAGCATCATTTCCCCCAGGCTCATCCATTTTTACTGTAAATGGCAGAATTTCATTATTTTTTAATGGCTGAGTAGTATTCCATTGTGTATATATATATACTACATTTTCCTTATCCAGTCATCCATTGATAGACTTTCAGATTGGTTCCCTAACTTGGCTATTGTAAATAGAGCTGCAATAAACATGAGAATGCAGGTATCCCTTCAACATGATGATTACCATTCCTTTGGATATATATCCATTTATGGGATTGCTAAATTGTATAGTAGTTCTATCTAAAACAACAAAACAACTACCATCCAAGAATACTATACTCACCAAGGCTGTCCTTCAGATATGAAAGAGAAATAGTGTATTCCCCAGACAAATAAAAACTATGGGAATTCAGCACCACACAACCAGTTCTACAAGAAACCCACAAGAGAATCCTACATCTGAAGTCCTCCCCACAAAAAAAATAATAATAATTACCACCTTGAATACATGAGGAAGAGTGAATTCCACCAGCAGAGCACATAGGTAAATGAAAAAGAAAAAAATACTGTTGTACCACCTCAAAAATCAGTGAACTGCCAAGACAAAAAACAGCAGGAAAAAAAGGAACAAAAGATTTTTAAAACAACCACAGTAAAACAATTAAATGACAGGAGTTAGACAATAACTTTCAACTACAACAGTAAATGTAAATGGATTGAACCCCTCACTCAAAATTCATGGAGTGGCTGGGTGGATTAAGAAACTAGATCCAACCATATGCTGCCTACAGGAAACCCACCTCACCAGTAAAGACTCACACAAACTAATAGTGAAAGGATGGAAAAAGATATACAACACAAATGGACACCAAAACCAGGCAGGAGTAGCTATTCTTAGATAAAGGAGACTTTAAACCAAAAACTATAAAAAGAGACAAAAAAGGCCCTTGTATAATGATAAAAGGATCTATCTTCCAAGAAGACATAACAATCATAAATACATATGCTCCTAACATTGATGCACTCAGATATATAAAGCAAGCGTCATTACAGCTAAAAAGAGAGGTAGACCTCAATACAATAATAGTTAGGGTCCTGAACACCACTCTCTCAGCATCTATGCAACAAGTTAACAGAGACACACAGGATTTTAACTATACTTTAGACAATTGGACTTGGTGGGTGTATATGGAACATTTCACCCAACAACTAGAGAATATACATTCTTCTCATCAGCAAATGGAACATTCTCCATAAGTCTCAACAAATCATTTCATGCATCTTCTCAGACAGCAATGGATTAAAACTAGAAAGCAATAGCAAGTGAAACTTTTGAAACCATACAAATAGATGGAAATTAAACAATGTGCTCCTGAAGGATATATGGTTCAAAGAAGAAATCAAACAGGAAATCAAAAAATGTGTTGAAACTAACGATAATAATGCCACACCATTCCAAAACCTACAGGATAGTGCAAAAGCAGTACTAAGAGGAAAGTTTATTGCAATAAATGCTTACATCCAAAGAAAAGAAGGACTTCAAATAAACAACCTAACATTACACCTCAAAGAACTAGAAAAACAAGAACGATCCAATCCCAAACTTAGTAGACAGAAAGAAGTAATTAAGATTAGAGAAGAATTAAATGAAATAGAGTCCAAAAATATGTTACAAAAGATCAGTGAAACAAAAAGTTGGTTTTTTGAGAAGATAAATGAATAGACAAACCATTTAGCCAGACTAACTAAAAAAAGGAAAATACCCAAATAACAATAATCAGAAGTAAAAAAGGGTAATGATATTTAAACTGGAATAATTTTGAAAGTCACAGGGCATGCTAATTGGACATGATATGGGAAACAACAGACATAACTTGGGATAGTCTTGGGCAAACTGGAACATATGGTCATTTTAGGGATTCAAAACTAGGGATCTCCAGGAAAGCCTTGATGTTGTAAGGATTGGTAAGTCTTCCTTTCCTCCCAAGCTCCCACATCTATCTTCTGGGAGGGAAATTCAATATATAGTCACATATGAGAATACTTCAAAAAGTTCATGGAAAGATTCACATTACTTTTAATTCTATTTTCCATGAACTTTTGAAGTATCTTCCTACAGCAATTGGTTATTGCTCAGGTTCATACCTTGCCCTTTCCCTTATCCCAAGTAGGTTTTGAGACAATCCATTTCCACAGAATGACCCTTCATTCTTATAGTATAAAGCCATGCCATTAATTTGTTCTTTATTCAGTTGATATAAGGCCTATTTTTATTGGTTGCACAATTTCCTTATATCTTCGCAAATTTGTTATAGTGTCTGAATAACCAAAGACATCAAAGTCTCTCTAATCTATTCTCCAAAAAAATGAATCTTAGGTTTTTCAAAAATCCCTATATTAACACTGTGGGTCTCCAGGACCTTAGAGATGATGAGAAACTAGTGGTTATAGGCTGAATTGAGGCCCCTTCTCCTCCCCAATTCATATATTGAAGCCCCAACTCCTAGAACTTCGATATGTGGTTATATTTGGATAAGCTCTTTAGGGAAGTGATTAAGTTAAAATGAGGTCTTTAAGTGGGACCTAATTTAATCTGACTGATGTTGTCTTAAGAAGGGATAGTTTGGACACATAGGGAGAAACCAAAAATGTGTGCAAGAAGAGAGGAAAGATTATGTGAGGACGTGATGAGAATGTGGCCACCTGCAAGCCAAGGAGAGAGGACTCAGAATAAAACCAGTCCTACAGATGTCTTGATCTTGGACTTCTAGTCTCCAAAATTATGAGATGAGAAAATAAATTTCTGCTGCTTAGGCCACACAGATTGTGCCATTTTGTTATGGCAGCCTTGGCAAGCTAATACACTAATTTCCATGTATTATGTTTTTTATTACCCATTGTGTATTCTTTCTTTTTATTTTTATAGATCCACAAACTGCTTCCTAGTCTAGTTATATCAGAGCAATCTTTGCTGTTTCCACCCCATGGTTATTCTTGTGACACTATTAAAATGTTTTCAGCAGGAGTAAAACATTTAACAAATTTATATATTAAGCAAATAGTCCTTGAACGTTTGTTGTATACCAGGCACTTTTCAAACACTATGGCAGATCCCAAGATGTAATGACTTTTAAATCATTAAGATAACAAAATCTAAGGTTTAGGTATATATAGATATTACAACTGTTTTTTTGACACCAGTTACTTAGAAATTTTTTTATGGCATTAACTTTTAAGAGGGAAGAAAAAAGCACATGTATTTAAAGCAACATTTATTTTAAAGGTAGATTTTTAAAAAGTATTCAGAAATGCATTTTCTTTAATAGAGAAATCACAAAATTCATTTAATGGCACATATAAAAATTAGTGTCTAGATGTTTGCTGTTTTATAATTTAAAAAGTTAAAATTAGAAACTCACAGCCAGGTATTGTCAGACTGTAGATGCTCCTCAAATTTTGGGTGAAAATGTTAGCATTCAACTGTCCATTGACATAACTATAATACCAAAACCTAGATGAGGCTATCAATGTCTTGGTGAAAATTGTTGTAGTAAAGACATTTCCCCCCATGTAACTGAAGATGACAAAATGAGCCTTAAGTCTGTGGTTTGGTCATTCCAGGGATACAGTGATTGCTTATTGTACCCTTCTGTTGTGTTCTGTAAAAATTAAAGTGTGATCTAATACTTTGGTAGTCTAGTAGCACTTTAGCAGCCACTGGATAAAAGTACTTTCTAAGTTAATGTTCTTTCTTATTAATAATTGTCAGAAACTGAGATAAAGGAAAGCTTGAGGTTGGAATTTTCCTCCCACAGGAACACATCTCTTAGCTCTTATGAGTTTAGCAAACTTTTAATATTTTAATGAAAGCTTTTTATGTGCCTATGCTACTTAATATTACAAATTAAGGTCTATTCTCCTCCTGATATGCACATGTAACTCCATTATGTGCCATCAAGAGGAGTGCGGCAGAAAAGCCTCTATCTGTATGGAACAGCACATGCTTTATGCACAGAAGGTCAACAATCGCGCTTTGACTAAGCTAGGGCTATTTAATGAGACCTTCAATGCTTCAGTAAAAGTGTTTTCATTTTAGTCAAAGCACCAGAGTTGGATAATGATAAATTTCAATATGTTCTTAGTCAAAAATAATTTTATGGTTATTCTAATGTCATTCTCCACTTCCAAAAAACAAACACACATGCAATCCCTGGTGTGAGGGTTACATCAGGACTTTTGGAGAAGCACAGATTTAAGCTTTAATGGCTAATATAACTTGGTTAACTGCCACAATCTTTCCACTCAAACCCTGATGACCTGAATTCACTGGTTTCCTTAACTAAAAGTCAGTGGTCTACCACTAGGAGGGAGAGATAAACTGTGTAAAACAAATTCTTTGGCTATCTAACTAATACTTGATTAAATGATAAAATAACTAGGGATAAGAATTACTTGTTAAAGGACGAAAAAAGTTTCACAATATACTGCCATTTCTAGTGATGGACAAAAGAATGTGTTGGGGCAAAATACTGCCTGGGCAAATCTGACCATTAGGAAACTTTCCAGACATTTTTACTTTCCTTCCAGAGCAAATACCAGAAACATTTTCAGCCTAATATTTCACCCATTCATTTAATGTATTAATATGGTCCTGAGAGAACTGTTCCTTTGAATTATTGTGGAAAAGGAAAGTATATGGATCTTTCATCCAAAGAAACCACACACCTTATTTAAGAATAATTAAGGAAGAGATGTAGATGTCATTTTCTTTCTTAAGAAACGTCAAATGTCATTGGAACAAACTGATAAGGATAAAATCTTAATGATGTATTTGAGAGATTCTGGGCTAAATATTTAGAAATCAAGCTATGTCCCCACAAGTGCCACTATTAGTGCTTCATTCTCTAAGCACTTATTCTCATGAGTGCTAAAAAGGCCCAAAATGAAAGGAATGTAAGAGGTTACATGCTCCTGATTTTATAATGAGGAAGTTGAAGGCTCAGAGGCTTATAAAGGGTTATCCCCTACTAACACCCTACTGTGAAGTTTGTCAGAACCTTTACAAATGATAACTGGCTATAAATGTTTTGTTAGTGAAGAGGTTGTTCAGAAGTCAAAAGAGACAGTTACTGCTTTGGGATGTTTTCCAGTTATCTATTCCTGTGTAACAAACTATCACAAAATTTAGGACTTAAAAAACCACAACCATTTTATTATGCTCATGGAATGACTCAGTTACTACTGGTGTTTTAAAGGGATGAAGGCTGAAACAGTTTGGGCTGGAAGATACCCTTTCAAGATGGTTTCTTGACTCACATCTCTGGCGCCTAGAGTGTGACGGTGGGAGAATGGACTCAGGAATGTTGACTGGGGGATTTACACAGTTGCTCAGGCTTCAAGAGCAAGTGTTCCCATAAAGAAGATGGAAGTTGCATAGATATTTCTAGACCTAGCTTTGGAAGTCTCACAGCATCTTCTATTGGTCAAAGCAGTCACAGCCTTGCCCAGATGAAAGGGGAGGGACCGTGGGGCCCACCTCTCAATGGGAGAAGTGTCAAGGAATGTATGGCCATGTTTTAAAACTGTATCAGGGTGGGATGCAGTAGAGAAAGAAGGCACTGAGATAGTTCAAACCCCGATGAGCCGTGACATAATCATAAACTTTCTCCCTAGGGCTTACGTAGAAAGCTGGAATCTAGTATCATTTTGACAACCAGGGAGTAATGACAAGAAAATGAACATATAGGGGAAAAAAAGGGGAGAGTACTTAGTCCATAGTGATTTTTAAAAAACTACAATGCAGGGTATCTTACTAAAAATTTTGCATTGGTGTAAGTAAAAATGAGAAGATATACTTTTTGCCTCTTGAGCTTGAAACTTTCTTTTTGCCTTGTCTTTTCCATTTCTTTTTTACTGTAAGCATGCAAGGTTATAAATCTTAGAATAAGACAGAGTAAATTGGCATAGCTATTTAAACAGAATGAATGATGAATGGGACAAAGGAATCGATTTAATTAGAATGAATCCTTCAACCTGGTCAAGATTCCTTTTATTACTTGCTTGAGTGAGTTTTGTTGCTCCACTGGCATTTGCTGAACTAGGCAGGTTTCCTGAAGTTTGAGATGTGGGCCCATAGCGAGGGCAATTCAAATGGTCAGGGAAAGATTTGAGTAAAATGTGACAGGTTAAATTTTTATGACTTTTATTAACTAAGCCAAAGCCCCTGAAACTGAAACAGGTCAGGTGGTCTTTGATGGAGAGATAAAGCAGGGAGCCATCTTTTGTTATGAATAAGAAGAAACAGTGATATGGAGATGGATTGGGGGTTGGAGAGACAGAGAAGCAGAGGCAGACAGAAATGAAGCAAATGTGCAGAGAACCAGAGATGAACAACTCCCCAGCTCTGCAGAGAGTTGGGTAGGAGACCCAGTCTCACTTCCTAATGGCTTTCCAGTTTCCTGGTTTTAGTTATAAACTAGTTGTGGAAAAGAAAGTATCTGGAAACACTCATTTCAGTGAAATACTTACACACTAAAAATTAATTTCTCCATTAAAAAAATTAAATTTGTTTGAGTTTGTATTCTCAGTACCAAAATAATACTAAGACTTATCTCTTATGTGCAAAGCAAGGTGCTGAACATTGTGAATAGAGATGTGATTAAAAAAGATCTGTCAGACACTGATCTCCTAATAGAGACTACAAACTGAGAAGAATAAGATCTACACAAAGAACTGCACTACAGAGAATGATGTATAAAATAGCTTTAAAAGGGGAAAATTTATTTATTAAACACTGATCTAGGAACTTGAGATGCATATGTGATCAAAATATATTAAAATACCTTCTACTTCAGATTTTATGTTCTAGTGGAGAGAGTTGGAAAAAAAATACACCTAAGTAAATTATATAGCATATTAGAAGACAATAAGTACAAAGGATAAAAAAAAAAGATAGAAGTGATCAAGACTGTATGGCAGGGACAGTTGGAATTTTAAATAGGGTGTTCAAAGTAGACTTCATGGAGAAGATGGTATTTGTGCAAAGACTTGGAGGTGAGGAAGTTAGCCAAGGGTATCTGTAAGAAATAAATTTAAGACAGATAAACCAAGTTACTGGAAATGTCCATAGTGGGAGCTTGCCTGGTGTGTGTAGGAAATATCAAGGAGATGAGCACAGCTCCAGTAGAGTGAACCATACGGAAAGGGGCAAACCATGATATTAGGTGATGGAATGACAAATCATGTTGGTCTTTGTAGACTATTGGCTGATGTATCATAAATGGTAAGAATAAAAGTTCAGTGATCAGTTAGGAGGATGTTGCAAAAATCCACATGCGGGGGTTCAGGGGCGGTGGGCCCTGAGCCTCCCAGTAGCCCCTTTTATCCCCCAACATGGGATGAGCAAGAGAGGGAACCGGTAGGATGACTCCTGCCACCCTAGTGGCCAGGAGAGCCCGGGAGGAAGGTGAGTCTGCCGCCCGCCTACTCAGCCCCACAGAGAGACACTCAGACGTGGCAGGGGTTCCATCAAGCAGTTCTGTTTATTTTCACACAAGCACCTGCTTTTATAAGCATATGGCAAGGGGATTTCCTAACTTCAACCTATCATCTTAAAGGTCATGTGAGCATGCATCTTGCTCTAATGCTTTGCTATTACAATCACACGGTGAGCACGAGCGCGGAAATATCTTTTATCCAATAATTTTTAACTATGTCTTTCCTTGGCCACTCCCTGGGGGCTTCCGTCAGGCGCCTTTATCTCTCTTGTCCAGGTGAATGTTTTCAACAGATTACATACATGTATGTGGGTGGGGTCGTGGCTAGTTCTCTGCCCCAGGAGGAGGTGTGTGGCCTCAACGCCCCAACATCCACACAAGGAGATAATGGTGGATAAGACCAGGTGATAGTAGAATTATTGAGAAATGGTTTAATTCAGGATAAAGTTTGACGGTAGAGCCAAAAGGACATCCTGATGGATTGGACAGGGTTTGTGAGAGAAAGAAAGACTACTCCAGTTTTTTGGGCAGAATAACTGCAAGGGTTTTCACTCCTGAGATGGGTCAAGAACAGTTTTAGGTGGAATATCAGGAGTTCAGTTTTGAACATGTATATTTGAAAGATCTATTATGGACTTTGAAAAAGTTATATTAAGTGAAATAAGTTAGGCACAGAAAGAGAAATACCATATGTTCTCACTTATTTGTGGGAGCTAAAAATAAATAGATAAGTACACAAACAAACGGCGGGGGGCAGGGAAGAAGATACAACAATCACAATTCCTTGAACTTGTTAAGACAAGTGAACAGATATGATATTGACAGGTGGGAGGGAGAGAGGAAGGGGGAGGCAGGAATAGGTAAAGGGACACAAAAATCAACCACACTGTATATTGATAATCTATATATACAATATAATAAAAAAATTCTGGAGGAGTTGGTAACGTAGATTTGGGATACTGATGAGAAGATTGGATAGAATAAATCAGTTTATGAGTCATTGGTAAGTATATGGTATTTAAAGCCACAAGTTTGGACGAGCTCACCGAAGAAATCAGTGCATATCAGGAACAGGAGGTGATATGGGATTAAACCCTGGGGGTATTCAACATTAGGAAGTTGATTCAAGAAGAGAATGTTGCATGTGCAAAGTACAGAGAGATTATTTTATGTAAAATAAAAGACAATTTCGAGTAGGGAAAACTGCACTTTGACTAGTTAATGGTATATATCAAGGTATAGCCATAGGTTCCATATAGACCCTATACCAGTACAGAAAAATGGAAAAACTTTGCACACAGAGTGACATGGTAAAAGGGAGCTTGAGGAAGACAAATCCAGCAGCACAGTGTGGGTTAGATACAAAGAGCTCAAGTTTGGTTTCAGAGAAATGGGTTAAAGAACAAATGATATATAAGAAACTGTAATAATTAGTGGTTGGTTGGGGGGAACAGTCTTAAAGTCAGTATCAAAGGCATTATTTACCTTTGCACACATTCTGGAAAATTTCAGGTGTGGTCTACTTTGCCTCATTACCGAATATAAATAGTGGGAGTAAGTGTTCTAATAACACAAGGTTTACAAAGACAATAAAAGCATTAATTGATAAAGTCTGAATCCATGATATTGGTCAGAACAATTGATAGATAAGTGGGTAGATATATACAGAGAGAAAGGAAAGAGAGAGAAAGGGAGAGAGAGAAAAAATATATAGTATAGTCTTTGTAGTCCCTCATACTTTCTCACTGTGATGGTTAATTTTGTGTGTCAACTTGACTAAGCCACTGGGTGCCCAGACATTTGGTCGAAAATTATTTTGGGTGTGTCTGTGAGGATGTTTCTGGATGAGATTAACATTGGAATTGATAGACTGAGTAAACAGAATGCCATCCCTGATGTGTGTGGACCTTATCCGATCAATTAAAGGCCTGAACAGAACAAAAAGGCTGGCCCTCCTGTAAGTAAGGGGAACTCCTTCCGTCTGACTGACTTTGAGCTGGGACATGGGTTTTTTCCTAGCGTTGGTCCTGGAACTCCATCATCGGCACTCCTGGGTCTCCAGCTTGCCTACTACAGATATTGGGGCTTGTCAGCCTCCATAACTGCATGCCAATTCATTATAATAAATCATATATCTATGTATGTATACATCTATACATCTCCTATTGGTTTTGTTTCTCTGGAGAATCTTGACTAGTATATTCACTAAGAAATTAGGGAAATTATCAAATAGGTGTGATCAGGGAAAAGTTATTCTAATAGACTGTGGCCTTGTACTAATTGATAATTTTCTAATGGCTGCTCCAGGATTGTAACTTTCTTGTATCAAGACTTACATCAACAGCTGAGAACTACTAGTCTTTCACTCTGTAATTGCACAAAACTTGCATCTAAATAACAGGCTCTGTTTTTTTTAAAGCTCTGGGTATTGCTTAAGTCATGTTCTACTGTGTTAAACTGTATAATGCTGAAATAACAGAAGTGCAGCTCTCATTCCGTGTGTGGTCTATATGATTCCTCCTGTTACTGAGGATCAGTTTCTCTCTAGGTCCTGTGCCATCTCTCATTTTGGACCCATCTCTTTTTTATCTATGTTAGACTATGGTGCACACAGGGTTTTGTAGGTAACCCTTGCCTTATTTATTTTTTGTCCACTCCTTCACTACCTTAGAATGAATATAAGCATCCTTAATTCAGGCAGGCTGTCTATTTTATTCATTAGGATGTACCCAGTGACTAAAATGGTTCCTGGCACAGTAGGAATTATCCAAAAATTCTTTGCTAATTAAATGACTGTCTGACTGACTGAGTGAATGTAGGGGACAGGGCTTTTAAGTTAAATGTGGTATTATAAAGGCTATCATACTATGAAGCTTTCTTAACCCAAAACTGCTTCCATTTTTTCATGATTAAATATTTTCCCTGGAGATAATCACAGTTTTACTTAAAAGTTTTATATTCACTTCTTTAAGATCTTAGAAACTGAGAGAAGATTAACCTATTTAAGTGTTCCAAACAAAATAAAACAGGATCAAGAAGAGAATTGAAAAGGCTTTATAAAGAATATGTGAATAAATGTGAGCTATTCATGTCAATGTTGTCTAAACCTAAGGACACAGGATAACAGGCATTAAGTAATGATGGCAGTGAAGGCGAAATGGAGCACATGAAATAGAAGTGAAATAGTGTAGTGGGAGAATTAACACGGCCTCCCAACTGACTGTAGGAGGGAGTTAAGGTCTTTGGAGTAAAAGAAAAAAAAAAAAAAAGAGAGAATCTCTTCACTCTCAAACTTGGATGATTGCAAAAATCGTCAAGCCACTAACTGAAATAGGAAATTAAATAGAAGTCAATTTAACTAGGAATCTTTTAAATTCTGCTTTGTCAATACCGCCTTTGAGATTTTTCTATGGTCTCAAAGTAGATTAAGCAAACAGGCAGTTAGGAATGAGGGTAAAGAAGTAAGGTAGTGGATATGGACTTGCTGGTGGTTCACAGAGAAGTAATCTTTAAAGCCTGGAAATTTAGTGAAAGACAGATGAGAGAAAAAATTATAATAAAAGAGGAGATAGGGGAATAGGGACAGTAACACATGCTTTGAAAGGCAGATTGAGAAAAAGTAACCAGGAAAGAATACAGAGAAGAAATAGTTTAAATTCTGTGACTAGAATTACAAAGGAATAAAGAGCAAATTGCAAAAAGAAAAAGAGAGAAAGCTGGGGTCGACTAGTCTTTAGAGAAATTTGGCTGTAAATAACGCTGGAGGTATGCACAAAAAAGCACTCCTTGTCTAATCCTAGTAATTCTTTTTGAATGATTACTAACTTTTGTTTGAGTCTGTGCTAAAATATCTGGAATGTGTTTGGCCTTTTTGACTTCTTGGTCTATAAATTCTTTTGTCTCAAGGAAGCCTATTTGCCTGAGTCTCAATCAATTGTCCTTCTCTTTAGTCAATTTACAGGATAGCACGGCAGAGTCCATCTGAACAGACAGACAAAATGTACAAGAGTTAATTAAGGAAGTATTGATGAAAACATGATTTGTTTCTGATGCTTATCAACCAAAATGGATATTAATCCAAGGTTTTGCAAGATAGCAGACTCATCTCATCTATTTCCTGGTGTCCCAGTTACAATTATTTTTGAAATATTATTCATAAGACTTTGACTCAATAAATGTAACTGTCTTGATGACATTCATAAACTTTATGTGTTGTGTGAGAAAATATACTCCTATCTAGTATCTAAAGATGTAGACTTGTACAGATTTCCTAACATAATAGATGCTGGGGCCCCCTATAGGTAACACAACTTCTGCAAAGTAACCTAGTTTGCATCTATCTGCCTGAAGAAGTAAATCTTTCTTTTAGATTGCAAGTATTCTAAGATTTCTGTTTTTCATTTGTTCATCATGGTAAATGTAAGCAAAAATTTATTGTTTAAACTTTCATTTTTTAAACAACTACATTTTCTTAATAACACACGGAAGACATTTCTTAATGTTAAATAAATGGTTAGAAAGATGTTTACATACTTATGACCTAAACTGGCCATTGAGGAAGTGTTGCATTCTTCCTATTGCAGTGAGTGATACTCTGTACCTCAAAGTTGGGGTTTCACTACTAAACTTGAGAAATCTCAATGAGTAATGTTACCCTCATTGGCTGACATATCCAGCCTTTTTAAGATCTTCTTTTAGTTAAAATTGAGTTCAACAAAAAATTTTCATGTAAGTTTTGTCAAGAAAAATAGAGTAATTACATTAAAACTTGGTATAACAAAAATTTGAAGTGTTGTTTTTTATTATTACTATTATAATTATAATAAATGAATGACAATGTGTACAGGTCAAGGACAGAAGGTGGAACACGGGAAACAGCCATACTTCCCCTAGAAGTAAAGGTCAGTTAGATAGTGAGTTTCTAAGAGAGTCAGGACTTCGTAAGGTTCTGGGGAAGAAGCAAGTAGGCAGATGACATGATATAGTTTGTAAATCACTGCTTGTGGTGACTTTAATATTTTAAATATTTTTTAAACCTTAGATGCACCAATCATATTGTAGATAGGTATTTTTGGAAAAAAAAAAGTGTCATTTTTATTTGTCTGTCTGTGAATGTATTTGTCCTTTCTTTTTACCTAAATAGTATTGTGCTTTAGATTTTTTTCCATTTCTATTTTTTAACTGAACAGTATGTTTTTAATATTCTTTCATACTGCTCTAAGTAATCTAGCTCATTGCTTCTACATGCTATTTGATATTCTGTGGTATATAGTCAATACTTTTTACTCTTGCTTCCATGAGTATAATTAAATTCAGGAAGTGAGATTTTCTTTACCTCGATGAATTCCTGAACTGCTTTTTAAATGTAAATAATCTGTGAAGGGTATCTTAGTCTGAGTTCCCCCTGTGAAATATTGAAATAATAGGGACTATTTAAATAAATTTTAAAAATATTTTGCAACATTTGAGGTTACAGACTTGATTTTTAACTTATTGAAATTGATTTAGAAAATAAATATCTGCATAAGATCCACCTTGTTGTTACTGGACACACATAAACAGAAACATCACTAAAGTGATGTTTTCCAGGGTACATGATAAACTCTGTAAATAAATTCAACAAAGGATTTCACTATAATCTATGTTTGGGAAACATTACAAAGAAGCTTATTTATCAAATATATTTGACATAAAACCAGTGAAAGAAAAGCAAGAATTTTAGCACTAGTGCTCAAGAGCATTGACCTAGATTAATTAGATTCTAGAAACCCAGGTGGAGCCTGGGTTCATATCCCGGCTCTACCATTCACTGTCTTACATTTGGCGAGGCTCTCAGTGCTTCTGTTTCTTTTTCAGTAAAGATTATTAGTAAGACAAAATGCGTTGATTTGGGGAAAATTCTTAGAATACAGCCTGACACATCATAAACAATACCTGTATGACGATGATACATACACATCATAGGCAATACATACATGTATGATGATACACAAAAGTGTCTTTAACCCCTTATGATTGACTGAGATATTTTGTATTCTATTTTATTTTCCTATGACCATTGCTGGTCATGATGCACTAAACTAATATAATGACCCATGATATACTTTTGAAAAAAGCAACATAGTGTATTTTCTTCTTGGAAAATCATAATGTACATATATTGGTTAAACACATAGATATATTCTGCAGAGAAAAGAAACCTGTTTATTATTTTTTTAGACAATATTTCTGAAGTTTACTTGTCCATAGAAATCTTTTCATCTAAGCCAGTTTTGGTAGATCAAATTCTAAGAAGGACCCCCAAGATTCCCTGCCCTAATTCTTGGGATTGTGAATATAATGAGATAACATACCTTAATTATGTCAGCTTACATTGAAAAAGGGATTTTTCAGATGCAGTTAGAGATACTGACCAATTGACTTTGAGCTAATCAAAAGGGAGATTATACTGGTGGGCCTAACCTGATCACATGAACCATTTAAGAGCAGGGAGTGAGTTTTCCCTGGTGGTGGAAGAAAGGAAAACCAGAGAGATTGAAAACATAAGAAGGATGTTATATGCTGTATGCTGCTGGCTTTGAAAATGGAGCGGGCCATGTGCAATGACCGAACAGTGCCCTTTAGGAGCTGAAAGTAACTCCTGGCCAGCAGCCAGCAAGGAAATGGGACCCCAGCTCTCTGATGGCAAAGAACTAAATTTTGCCAACAATTTCAGTGAGTTGAGTAGTGGAATCTCTCTTAGAGCCTGTAGATAAGAGCCCAGCCTCGCTGACATCTTGATTTTGACCTTGTGTGACCCTGAGCAGAGAACCCAGCCATGCCTGCCAGGACTTCTGACCTACAGAACTGCGAGATAATAAAGAGATGTTATCTTCAACTGCTACATTTGTGGTAATTTGTTACTCAGAAATAGAAAACAAATGCACTAGAACACATAACTATAAATCAAAACAAACAAATAATAAGAGAGCAAGTGTAATTTAAATGTGGAAGAAAAGGTTTAAGAGAGGATTTCATGTTGATTTTAACTTTGGTTATGCCTTAAGGGTACAAGTAAGAAAAAATGTCAGTTTGTGAAGGGATAGCATTGCTCTATATAAACTTTATGTTGTTAAAACAGTGCCCTATAAAAAGTAGTAGCAGCAACAGGGCAAGGCAAAAACAAATAAAATCACTAAATTCTCTTTGTGCACTCATGCTGTTTTTTTGTGTCTGTAGTGACCTTTCCTCTGTTCCATCACCTCAAAAAGAAACCCCATACCCTTTACTTGTCGTACCTTTCCCTCTACTGCCTACCTCCCTCTTTGGCTCTAAGCAACCACTGTCTCTATAGTTTTTACTATTGTGGGCTTTCATAAGAATAAGCTCATATAATATGTGGAATTTTACGACTGGCTTCTATCACCTAACAAAATGTTTTCAAGATTCATCCATACTATAGCATGTACTACATTAGTACTTCATTCCTTTTTATGGCCAAATAATATGCCATCTCATGGATATACCACATTTTAATCTATTTGTACATTAATGGATATTTGCATTGTTTCCATCTTGTACCTATTATGAATAATGTTGCTGTAAACATGTGCACAAACTTTTGTGTGAACATATGTTTTCATTTCTTCTGTGTACATACTTAGGAGTGGAATTGCTGGTTAATATGGAACTCTATCTTTAATCCATTGAGGAACTACTTGACTATTTTCCAATACAGCAACACCATTTTACATGCCCACCAGTAGTATATAAGGGTTCTAATTCCTCCACATTCTCACCAACACTTATTATCTTACTTTAAATTTCAGTCATTCCTGTAGGTCTGGCTCATATGCTGTCACTTCCACAACATCATTCCTGATTCACTGGCAAACATAAAAATTATTCTTTGAACTTCCAAAGGATTTTAATTGTTTATTTCTTAGGGCTCACATCAATTTTCCCATTGTATTATTGTTAGTATGGGTCTTATCTGCCTACCAGACTTCAACATCTTTACAGCAGGATTTGTGTCTAATTCACTAATTTCTTCCTTCAAAGTACTACTGTTGTAGGTGGTTTTAAACATAAGAGAAGTTCACAAAGTAAATATACCAGATGACCTTGTTCAGTGTAAATAATTTATGATAGTTTCTGCCAGTCTGGGCCTAGAGAGGTTTTCTGGCTCTATTGTATGTGCACAGAGGTAGTCCACATCAAGGCTTGTGCTAACACTTACTAGTCATATGCTTGCAGGATAATTTCTTAAACTTTCTGAGATATTTCTCTGTCTACAAATATGAATTATACTATATAATATTGTATAAGATTACTGTAAAGCATAAATGTGATAAATTATGTAAAACACTCAGAATAGTTCCTGGCACATATCTGATGCTCATTTAAATTGTAGCAAAACTGTTTTGATAAGTAATTTTAAAAAATGCAATAATCCCTTTCCACAGCAAATTCCCCTTAATAAAATTCTAATAATTTTCTTCTGGTTACATTTTATTAACTTGCAATAATTTTTGGTTGTCCATGCTAGATAGTCTGCTGTACAATGGATTGCATATGTCTCTGTCTTTTGCTTCTATTCTCTTGCTCACCTCAAAATACACCCCATTCATGTTGGTATATCTCATAAAGCATATCGCCTTTGTGCTGTGCACATTACCGGTCTGGTGCTTAAATTCCACCTGATAATATTGCATGATTCTCAGTGATATACAATTTCAAAAACTTGAATATTTATAAATGAGTGTGGAATTGAGAGGTATGATCACCAAGAGTTGGAACAAGTGGATTAGACAATACCCCAAGAGAGCCAGAAGAGGGGTTTGCATCTTTAGAAGAAAAAAAAGCATATCATATACACTCTCAGGATTCTATTCGACATAAAAATGAGGTTGTTATTAGGTTTCTTACTGCAAATTTTAGCCGTTGCTTTGAAGGCTGACTAATAAATGTATTCTTTTATTATTTATTTGAGATACTATAAAGGATTTCTTACAGATATTCTAATTACTAGTAATTTCTATGCAATATCTTAATCATTTTACCTATGAGTTCAAACAACATTTTTAATAAAATCTTTACTCTTGTGTGGAAGGGATTATTATGTCTATAGGCTGTATTGTACCTGGAGAAAACGTATTGAGAACCAACAGATTCTACTACTTGCTGACTATGAACATCTCTTTCATCCCTAGTTTCTTTATTTACAAAACAGAGATATTAATATTTCCCATGTTTATCTCACAGATATGTCTAGAGCACTAGCTGGAAAATGTTCAGATGGTTCCACTTTGTAAACTCCAAAGTGTTACACAGCACAAGAATGTGTTACTGTTAAGTACTAGACCATAGTCCTTGGAAACCTTCCTTTCCTTATTTGCATCAAAATCTACCAGTGAGGTTTTAAACATTACAGTATTGCATACCAGGAATTCCCTTTCCCCAGGATTTACTATCTAAGTTGTTTTCTTTGATAGATCCTTGGTTTCCATGAGACACCATCATGACTTTTTCATATGCAAGTACAGTTGTTCCATAGCCCTCCACCATCTGGTTTCAGTCCATTTACCTCCTTATCAAACACACAGTTCTCTACCATGATCCTTGTATTACTTAAAGTTTCTGTTCAGTAAACTGAAACCATGCAGAAAGAGATTTCCTACTGGGAATTAGGTATTCACAAAAGCATTGTAAGCAGGTTGCCATTGGATTTTTAGTTACAAGATTAACATAACACCATAGCTGCAATAAAGACAGAAAAAAGAAAACCACAAAACAAAACAAAACAGAAAACAACCGAAAAATCTGTTATTGCCATGGCTACTACCATTGTCACCATACACCCAGATGATTAGTGACAAGGGAGTGGAGCATTCAGCCTGTCTGAGGCAAAAACACTAGTACTTGCTTGTTCACCACCACTCTTCCCAAGTGCCATGTGAATACAGCTAATTCACAGCTAGGAACCCAGTTTCCAAAGGAGTCTAAGTCATTCGATGATTACCCTTTTGACTTCTCCAGATAGGAGAATGAAATGAAGTATGAGAAAGTAATTCTAGTAACTACCACGGTTCCTACTTAGTGTAGTTACATTCATTTCTCCCGTTGTTCGTCAGTGGCCTTGGAGTTTCTCACCTTCAAGCCGCATGTCCCTTCATAATCAACAGTAACTGCAGTTCTACCTTGGCCTGTTAATTAGGTGAGGGGAGACAAGGAGGCCTGCACTCGCGGGGCATTGTAACGAACTAAGGGGCAATTCTTCATCTCCTCTCAGTTAAGTCGGTGTGTATTTGCAAAGGCAATGGGAAGGAGTTCTTGGATGTATGTGGTTTTGAAGAAGCATGTTACCCTGACTGAAAAACTTATTTCAAGACTTGATCAATCAAGAGAAAAATAAGGAGACAGATTTCTGAATATAGGAAAAGGGTCTTCAGGCTTTCTTTTTATTTCCCATGTGAATGAAGAGATATATTTATCCAAGTATAGTGTTTGTCAGGAGACAATTGTGTCCATTTTAGTCCTTTGTCATTGTGACACTGAAAAAAATCCCTATCTCCAACTGAAGGATATATTTATGTACAGATTTTTGCCATGTTTTTAGGTATTTACAGAGTGTCATCATATTCTTTGATTCAATTCACAGCTTCTCTGACAGATGCTGGAGAAATCCAAACACTACTAAGGCAGTTTTGGAAATACTGCTGAGATCACCTGCTGTAGGAAGCGTAGTTACAGATCCTTCTAGACACCATCCCTCTGGACCCACCACCATGGCTATTCTGAGCCACACTTCTCCAGAATGCTCCCAGCCAATGATTCAGCACGGCAGGAAACCAGTGGTGGGCCATTCTGATGGAACGTGCTACTTCTGTAGTAGGCAGGTTTGGCTTGGGAACTCCTATCTTTCTGGTTGAGATTGTCTCAGAGCCGTACTGCACCTGAGACTCCACCTGCCTAATCCTCCCTTTTGCACTTTCCTTAATACATGTCAGACCTGCATTGCCGTCTGAAGGCTTTCTTTGCCTACTCCTGCTTGCTCCCCTTTATTATTTGCAGATATTTCCACAACAAGTCTCTGGAAAGTCTATTCCTGTCTTAGTGTTTGTTTCTAAGGTGACCTGGACAAATATAATGACTTCAAAGATTATAATTACAAATTATTTTGAAGATTTCCACTTTCCTTGAGAATAGGAATGGGAGAAATTGATTAAATTTAGAGATATAAAGTTATTTCAAGAAGAATTTTTAAATATAAATCATGTAGATTCTGAGATGGGGTGATATTGGAAGACAAGTTAGAAAAGTACTTCTTAGAGAGCTTTAGTAAGAGAGTCAACATCAAGATACATATATCAATACCTAAATCAATGAGTTTGATGTTAACTAGTAAAGGTCTCATTCTTCCTGACTGAATAAACCTTCTTTGCTGTTTAATGAAAGACTGCTGTTGAATTTTTGTTACTAACCACCCCCCACCCCCTGCTCCCCTTTGTTAGTTTTAAACATTAGGCTTCATTGTGGGTTAAATACACCCAAGGTCCCTAATCAACATTTATTGCATGTGTTTGTAAGAAAATGCATTTGAGTTTCAAATATGGAATGAAACTTGATTGTAATATGGAGACTACCTGAGCTTCCTGTTGTTATTTCTATCTCTTTGCAATAATCATATTACAATTTGTGAGCTTATTCAGAATGAAATTATTTTTCAAATATTTGGCAACTCATTCTTTCCACAAACATAAGAATAGCTTAGATGGGAAATATTTGAAATAATTATGTATTTTGAGTATAGTCACTAAAGTACATCAAATGGATTTTAATTTGTACAATTTTCCATTAGATAATAATGTCACATGTTTGCTTACTTTTACTAAACTTAATATAATTCCAGAAATAGGTTATATTTGTTTTTTTTCCCTATTGCCTCAATTCATCTGGAAGCTCATTCTGGGTGTGTAACTGATTCCAAAGGCAATTTTCCTTCATTCCAAGTTTTCTCAACTTGTAGGAGAGCCTAAGCTTTAATATCTATTTTCTTAGAAAGTCTTCATTTGTATAGATGGCTTTAGCCTGATTCCTCCCTGAAAGTAAGGATGACTACAATTCTTTTTTCCAATTTTGTAATAAAACCTTCAATCAAAAATCGCTAGGTAAAGGACTTTTTCCCTTCTGAAGACAAAAATCTGCTTTCTTGTTTACTTAACATTTGGTGGTGATGCAATAAATAAGATATCAGCCAAAGAGTGACTTTGTCTTTCTCTGTTCTTTCTTTCTACAGGTTGTGTCCCATATGGATTTGGGTATGACGTGCTATAGCAACTTGACATCTTGATTAGGTGTATCTGTCAGGCCAGCTTACAGAGCATCCTCATCTCAGAGTTCTCAGGTCATGACATTATATTCTCAGTATTTCTGGCCTAAATACTCATGCAAATGGAACTTTTTTGTTTTGTTTTGTTTTGTTTTCTTGGTGATCTTCAGTAGGGAGAATTGAATTCCAGTTACCATGGGAAACGTTAATTTGTTGGTTTGTTTTTTTAATGATGGCTTACATTAAAAGCAAAATCAGGAAAATATTTAAAAAGTCTATTGAGATGAGGGCAAAGCAATATCTAAACAGATTATGAATTTTATCCTTCTTATAGAATACCCAAAGCACAGATTTAGAGGATCTACTAGCAGCCATAGCTGATGGTAAAACAGTGTGTTAAGTATTTATATGTGCAAGAAATAATATATTTGATTACCTTTCCTACTAAATATATGCACATGTAATTTTCCTGCTAAAATATATTGGCACCAAATCCATACATTTGAACTTTCACTTCTAAAATTATCTTGGTTTAGATATAGTTATTAGCAAGTCATCTGTAGCAGGTGAGCGCATTTTATGAGCAGGCTGGCAGATGTCTAAATGAGTGACTTCTGCACCATGTCTGACACTTGCCGTAGAGATTAAGATCCTTATTCTCTTTGGCAAATAAAATAAAAGTTCTAGAATTTTCATGCCCCTGTTAGTTTCTGCTGCCACTTAATTGTCAATAACAAGTAACAAAGAAAGCTGTATAGTTAACCTGCAGTAGGAAAATGGATGTTGGCCTGCCAGGTAATGTCCTCCATTTGAATCTTGGTCTTTTTCTGACTATCTGTGTGGCTGTGGGTAATGCATGCTACTTTTTAAAATTACAGTTTCTTTATATGTAAAATGAAGTACTCCTATCAGATGATCCTCAGCATTAATTCTAGGTTTGTAATTCTATGGATGATGATGATGATGATGATGATGATGATTATTATTATTATATCTGATTGAATGGCAAAGAGGTAGTTCTCCCTGCTCTGGTGGCCAAAGTTATCACACGCTACACAATTAGACAAACTAATTACGAACATGATAAGCATTTGAAGTATTGTGATTTTTCCAGTGACTGGAATATTTCTAAATAGTGTCAGAGGCTGATGAAATGCTTTTTTTGATTCAAGAATCTTCAGTTGTTTTCCCCCTTTTTTTCTGATTTTCTGTTTCCTTGCAAGAGGCATGGGTGTGGACTGAATGAAATATTAAGATCTCTTCCAGTTCTATGATTTTATGAAATGTTACTTGATAACTCTGTATTTTGCCAATAAAATAGACAGGGAATTTTTCTGATTTTTATTCTACTGTTCTGTTGCTCCTCTTTCTCCTAGGAAAACAATATTTCTTTCCCAGATGACCATATCTCATCGTAATACAGAACAGTTAAAATGTGCAAAAGCAAAGTGTCAGTTGCTGCCAAGGCCTCTTAAGAACTTTCATCCATATTCTAGTTGAACTCAAAGGTTTATAAAAATTCTATTTTCTCATTCCTCATACAATGCTAAAATATTAATCCCGATCACAGTGTGAATATATTAGTTTTAGTAGGAGTACTTTCAGATGCTAAGTAATTAATCCTGAGAAGGGTTGATAAAAACCCCTGTCATATCTTTGAGAATTTGAGAATCTTATAACCTTTCTTCCTGTTGTAAACACATACTTAGGTTGTTAGAAATAATTTTCTTTACCATTGTTCGTTATATTATTTTTAGTGAAAAACAAACGTGTCAGGATATGTAGCAATATAGAAGGAATCAGTGATATGTGAGTGTTGATGAGCACATTATTATATTTTTGAGGCTTATATATTTCAAATTCTATGTATACTCTTCCCACAGTGATTAGATCCTTTCTAGAGTTAAGGTAATGAAAGCTTTATTTGCCTGAGGGGACACAAGGAACCATGTATGAGAGTGAGGCAATTAAACAATTATATAATATTTTGAAAATATTCGATATGACCCACCATTTGAATTTCACTTCTAGAAGACTCCCTTTCTCACACTAGAAGGTTAGCATAGTTAGATTTCTAACACCTGCTCCCATCTGTCACTTTTTTCCTCCATTAAATTATATCTCATTTTACAAAATATATTTTTCTAAAATAAATGTAACAATATAGGATTGTTAACAATATAGAATTTTGCAAGTGTAACAATATAGGAGTGGGATGTTTAATTTAAAAGTATTAAAATAAAGTGATTTTAAAGAAGTACTATATGTGAAAGCAATTATCACCCCCAAATAGGATCTTGCAAATTGGGCCTAATTATCACGACCGTATATTGAGGACAAAAAGACAGGAAAAAGTGGGGGTGGACAATCTATCATAAAACAACAGGAAGGAAAACTTTAATCTGTACTGCTTTTGGTGTAGGAGAAGGCAGGTGGGAAAAATAGATTAATAAATACAATTTACAGTTAATCCTAAAGTCTCATTACAATTTATATCAGTCCCAATAAATACAAAACATTTGCCAAAAATTGTTAGTAAGTGCAACACTAACAAAGTTAAAAGATGCATTTCTCCCTTCTGCTAGTTTCCCTTTCCTACAAATACAATTAGCAATAAAATAGAGGACAACAAAACAAGAAAAGAAGTGAAGATCCTAGGAAATCTACAAAATGGATTCATTTTTTAAAAATTGTTAATAGACTGTATTTTTTATGTGGTTGCATAATAACATTTTTTCCTCGCCTTCCTGTAGGATAGGTACCATGTTTTATTCACCTTTTATATAACATCTAGCATCCAATAGGAATTCTAAACAACAAATGATAGCATGATAGTTTTATTATTTATGCCTTTTAATAGTCCTGGAAAATAGTAAATAACACCATTTCCTTCTCCCAGAGGAAGAAGAGAAATACAGAGGAACTTAAATGAATGAGTTACATAGAATGGACAGAGCATCTTTTCTAAATAAATCACTTATTAAGAAGTTGGAAGTCTTATGAAAAGATTTCTGATTTCTGGGTTCATTTTCAACACCAACTATGTAGATACATCCCTTGAGAAGTCACTGAACCTCCTTGTGCTTATGTAACAATAAAATGAGAGGACAGGATTAAATGATCTCAAAGCTGCCTTTCAGCTCAGGGAGTCTGTAAAGTAACAGTGGCACCTAAGACGTACTTAGGACTTAGCATGTGTAAGCTCTGTTGAGTACTTTCACTTTAAGAGCTTTACATGGATTGTATAATGGCCAAAACTCTGGTACTGTTATTAGGTGAGTTTTATGAGAGAACTGAGGCGTAAGGATGGAGTATCTTATGCAATGTCACATGTATAGAGAGCAGGGAGTTGAAGTTTTCAACCAGGCATTCTGACCTCAGAGTCAGCAATTCAAGACAGCGCTTTCCATCCCCCCTCCAACATGATTCACAAGCCAGTCAAGACTTAGGAAGTCACAAGTGTGTGAAACCTGCTTTCTCTCCAACTTTATTTTCCCTGGGAAGATGGTTATTTGCCCATCAGTCTGGCCTGAGCTACAGTGAAACACATTTCTTCTTTGGTTAACATTTTTGTCTATGCTCTCTCTTTAGCTATAATCAAGAGGGTGGGATATCTACCATTAGGATATTTCTACTGATATTTTCCAAAGACTGCCCATGCAGTCACTGAACATAGATCAGAGGGAGGTTCATGGAAATTATAAATGAACAGTCAAGGGAGAGTCTTTTGTGGCAAAAATATAGGAATGTCTCCTCAGGTCAAAGTCAAAGTAAGGATGAATTAACTCCTGAAGCAATTTTGAAAAGGTGAAATTCAATGATATTGCAGTTGTTGGACCAGGTGTTAAAATGTTATTGGGTGTTAATTTAATTTTCATCCTGTCAACACTCATCTGAACTGTAACAGCTGCTAAACACGGTTCCACAAGAGCAAACCATCCTCGCAGAGGAAGCATATGCCTAATCAATAGGGCCAATAGAAATGTATGGCTCAGCCAAGCAACCCACACAAGGGGAAATGAATCCCACAGGGCCCTGTCTAACCTGAATGGAAAAGAACTTTAATGATAGTGAGACTATTCAAGCAGTGAGAACTGAAAGTCTTGGATTGGCTTCCTATTGACTGTTTTTTTTTTTTTTTTTCTCTTTAATTCTGCATGACCTTGGATTGGACAATGCCTTGGTTTCTCTGTCCCCCTGAGTTTGCAAAGGTATTGCAGATGTAGTTTCAAGTCTATTGCTGTCTGTACTGCTTTTATCATCCCACAGGTCTTGCACATTTCACAATAAAAATCAGCTTTTTCTTAACAAAACATACTTTTGTTTAGCTTCTAATATTAAAAAAGCTAATAACAGCGATGTAGCTGTAGTTTCATCACAACCTAGGGTGGATAGGAATCACTAACAGAAATAGGAAAGAGGATTTCTGGCTTTGAATAATTTCTTGACTATTATAATTATTTATCATAGTAAGATATGTAATCTCCCCTTCTGGAGATTTTTAAACAGAAAGTTTGACTGCTATGTTTATATCAAACGTAACCTTACCTAGAAATGATAGTCTGACTAACATATAATCTCTTAAGATTCATTATAATATACATTTAATAATTTTTCTGCCGGTTCGTATTCTTATCCAAAGCATCACCTTTGTTCTTGCATCTCTGACTTGGTTATGAGTCACTCCGGGAGCATATGGTGGTGTGTGAGGGACCACAGGGGACTTATGGTGTTCTGGAGCTTCGGTATTAGTAGAAGATTTGGGATTTTTTTTTTTTTTTTTTTACATAAATAAAAGCAACTGGATATTTAAAAAAGTAAAATACAAATTTTACATGAATATTAAAAAGATGCATATTTCAAACAATTTGAATGATGAGATAGGCCTGTTTGGCCTACGCAGACACTTTAGAATTGTTGTTCTTTGAGGTAGTATCAGAAAAAAGGTTCCCTGTGGCTATTTGTCTAGGACATACTCTTGGAGGAGAAATCTTCCACTTTCCTGAACTTGTTAAATATCAAAAATCCAAAACAACACAAAACAAACGAAAAAAACCCGCCCGTCATCTTCTTAGAATTTTATGGAGGTTATATTGTTTCTTCCCTTTCTCTCTCTACTCCTGCAGAAAGTAGAATATTTAAGGATGTACTCAGTGGGAATTATTTAGCTTATATTGGAACAGTAGTCATGTGACTTTACTGCAATAAAAGGAAGTTTTGAGAAGATAAAATAATTGTGGTATATAGGCTGATTGCCCTTGTCATTTTTTTGAAATAAGGCGAGTTGTTATTGGGGTGAATTCAAAAGACCATAAAGTGCACATTGAAGATTTCATATCATGCAGTTCTTATTACAAAACATAATTGCAAATAAGGCAGATAAGAGGAACTGAGCCAAGCTTTAAAGAGAACAATAATTCTGAAATGACTCTTTGGAGCTCTAGCAGTAGGTGAAAAACAGAATGTAAGATCAAGAATTATATTTCTTAGCATTTAACTGAAACTGGGGACAAGAGTCATTACTGATTATGTTAAATGTGACAACACACTAAATGGCTCCCATTTTGTGTTGGGTACTTGAAAAGCTTCAAGTTTGGTGCAGGACCATAAATGCAGGAATTCTTTCTTTTCTTTTTGTCTCCACCCCCCTCTAAACTTCCTCCTTCTCTCACCCTCTTTTTTCCTTAATGGTAGGAAATGAATGTAGGTAGAGCAATTTGATGAATGGATTTTGAGCAATCTCAGTGAAGAAATATGTACTTACAATTTAAATTGGGATTCCCAGTGTGTTAACACATTATCAGAGTCATTTATAACCTGTATTTTTATGGCTGTAAATGAATTTCATTACATAATTTATATGAAAAAAGATAATAGATTAATGAATGTTATTATTTTCTTATTTTCACTAATTAGGTTATTACTAAATGAGATCAGCTAAATTCTGAAGCTTTTAATGGAAAATTGATGTAGCTATTGTGAGCCCTGGAAATCTATTTCTTTGTTTTATCACTATAATATATATATAAAAAGATCTATCACCAAAACTTGATATTTAATTCAAATTACAGGGCATTTTTAGTGTAATAATCAACCTTATACGATTTATGAAAATTTGTTTTTTAAAACAAAGTACATAGAGAAATTAATGCTTTATCTTTTATAAATAGAGAGCTTTCTAGAGAGAAAACTGCTTATAGCTATTCACTTTGTTCTCAATGACTTCAGTACAAAGATGAACAATTTCAGGTGCCTCTTTATCTTGACCATGTTGTCTAGTAACAAGTGTGATTGTTTGTATTGAAAAGAGAGTGAAGTAAATAAAAAATGAGAAGCAAAAAGGAAACAGGGAAAAGGCTAGTAATACATGCTGAAAACACCTGTAAGATTTAGCTATGCCCTAAATGTTTAATTGCTTGGTTTACATGTTACTCAAGAATTTAATGGGGAAGATATTAACTTCCAACACTTCACTTATTTTCATATATATTATTTATTTGAGATTTTGGGCTTATTTAAATTTTCTGATATAAAGTTATAATAATATGACTTCCACTACTGTTGTCATATAAATACTCATTGCCTTTCTTCCAGGGAACCTCAAAGAGTTCAAATACACCACTTGGTATAAGCACTGACATTTGCTCACACTTTAAGTCTATGCTTAAGTTTAAAAGTGACTTATCTTTCTTATAGAATAGGTAGATCTTCACTTTTCTAACAGGTGTAATGAATTATTTAATGTTTGTCTTCCTAAATGCACCCCCACGCTTATCACAGTACCTGATACAATGAATTGAAATGAATTGAAATCTTCAAATACGCCTTTATATTTATTTGAAAAAGCTTATCTACATTTGCTAGTTGGAGGAAACCAACACGAAGAGATTAAGATTTGTTCACGATCTCTTGAATCTCCAGAATCCTCATTTACTCAGTTTTATTCTAATGCCCTTCTAAAGGTAATTCTATAATCCTTAAATTTAAATGTCGCCTATGGCTAATGAAAGCTGAAAGCTAAGACATACCTCTAAGCACAAGACTAGAATTTTAAAATGTTGGATCTTATACTAATCCTGCTACTAATAAGTTCAGAAAAGTTACTTACATAAGTATGAATATAAATGATCTCTGGGAAAGTTGTTCTCTATTTTTTTTAAATTTTAACAACATTATGTTGAAATTGTTATAAAGTATATTTCCACAACATGCGGTGCAACATTGTTGTTTGAGAATTCCATGCTTTGCTTTCTTTTCATAGCACTTATTGCCACTTTATTTACATATGTGTATATGTGTATGTGTGTGTGTGTATAATTCAAAGCATTCATGGAAAAATAGAATTAAAAGATAATACAAATCTTTTCATGAACTTTTTAAAGCACCTTCCTATCTATTTGTCTGTCTGTCTGTCTCTCTATATGTCTTTTTCTCCTCTTCTTGATCTTCTGTGTACTTTGTTCCATGAGAGCATGAGAGGAAGGACTTTGTCTATGTTGTTCACTGCTGTATCCCACCTCTTAGAACAGTGCCTGGAGCAGCATCGGTGCATGGTAGGGTTGGGTGAATCAGCAAATGAATGAACCACAAATGTATGTGATCAGCAGTGGCTCTATAGCTTAGTCCAGTCTTAGTGAACTCTATGATCTACCTTAAATGACCCTATTGAGAGCCTTGAACCATAACTTTTGATAATTGTTCTGGTTGTTTCTTCATTATTGTCTTTTGTCCAAATAAATGAACTATGGTATTGTATTGTGGCTAAGCTTTAATGTAGGACCTCCTTCCACAGCTATTGTAAGATTTTGTTGTTGCTTATAAAAAAAAATGATTTTTGTAGGACAGACCAGTCAAGGATGATGATGTCTTAAGGTGCTGTGTTCAAGTTCAGAGATCTCTACTCAGGTGCGCTTCCTTGTGTAGGCCATCTACTGGTTGAGGTTTACCTCAGCAGTGGTAACTGAAATGGTAAAGATATATCATACTTCAAGTAAAATGATAGTGTAGTGCACTAAGCAATCTCTGAAAAAGATCAACTATTTTGTGGAACAGCAAGCACTCAAATATAAATAAAATAACTTAACACTATGCTATAATTATTACTTATTACTGTAATCTAATTTTGACTTCAAATCCCAAGCCTAAGTATCTCTCTCAAACTCAATCTTTTAATAGTATTAGAAGACTATTGGTTTCCTGAAAATTAAGACTTCATTCCATGTGCAGATATGAAGAGTTTCTATAATAGGCCAAATGACTGAAGTATCAATTTCCATGTTTTAAAGATCGTAAGAATTATGTAACTATGATATGTTTCCAAGAAGTAATTTGGAAATAGATTTTATTTAACAAAATATATTCATAGTATGTGACTGCTCTTTGAATTTTGGCATGTAGTAGTAGCATGTGTGTTGGTTTGCAGATGCAAGGAAGAAAAAAATAACTCAGGCTATGCTATGGTAATAATAAGTTTCTAGAGGGAGAGCAGGCTAAAAATAATTTATTGAAACTGCCCTCGATTTCTAAAGACATTCCTGAGTTCCATTTAGAACATAGCCATTGATTAAAAAGTGTGATTTGAGAAGGCAAAAGAGGCCAATTTTACTGCAAACAAATTAAGAGATGCATATTGACTTCAGGGAAGTATGTCATCACCAAGAAATCGAAAGCAATGGGACTTTAGGAAATCAATCACCAGTCCAGTCAAATTAGTTTTTTTTCCTCATACTTAGTTGCTGGAACCCTAAGTAGAATGTGTACATTTTCAGCAGATATAAACTTTTTGTTTACCCAGGTCAACAAAATGGATAGAGGGACAGGTTACAGCTTCTTATTCATATTGCATATTTTCACAACCCTGATAAGATCTGGAAGTCCCTGGAATCCTATAGAAATGTATACCCTTTTTTGTCTCAGTGACCCATTTTTCTTAATGGTCTAGTTTGAGTGTCCTTTGGGAAGACATGATTCTCTGATCTGAGACCAATAACCAGCTTGCCACATTTATTTTATATCCTTTTGAAGACTGAGAAAAAAACGAGTATCTTTTCAATACATGAAAAGACAATAGCACTACATTCTCGTCAGTTTTACTTGAAGCTATATTCTATACAACCAACCTCATTCAACATAACCATGCATACTTTTTTCAGAAATTAAAAAAAAATATTTTGAGAGTTGAAAACATATCCTCTAAAATATCAAACTAGATGTATAAGGTGGTTGAAGTAATGGGTTTGAGGCAGTCATTAAGTCAATCTTAAATATCTGGGCTTAATTCAACTTAAGTTTCATTGAATACTATGTGCAAGGGTGTGTGCTAGCTACACTGAAGGTTATCAAAATGTGCTTGCCACAGTTTTTATTCTCAAAGAGATTATTCTCTAATACTGTGTTCAATTAGTAAAATATAGCCTCATAAAACAGTGGTGGCACAAATTTGAGTGTATGTCCTACTATAAGTGATGTAGGACAATAAAAGTAAAACAATTTTTTGATGTCGAACAATAAAAGTAAAAATATTTTAAAAATATGTTTAGTTTTTCTTGATTTTAAAAGCTATTATTAGGAATATTAAAAACAATTATACATATTGTGAATTTTATGATTACAAAAGCAATACAAGCCAAGAGTGGAAAATTTGGATAGCATGGACTATTTCAAAAAAGAAAACAAAAAGCTTGGGAGGGGCCAGTTATGAGAGGCGGATATCACTCAAAGAGCATTTCGCAAACAAGACAGTGAACAGCCCCTCCTTTCCCATCCTGGGAAATTTATCTGTCCCCAGGTGGGAGCAGCAAAGGTTTGGACCAGTGTTTTTCCTATATACAATTATATATAACCGTAATAAATCTTGAGGGTAATTTCAAAATAAAAATCATTATGGTAACATACATATATATCATTTTGAAACTTACTGAACAATGTGTTTATTGTAAAAACCGTTTTAATACCTACAAAATCAAAATAATCAGATGCAGTGTGATTAATTCAAATATTTAAATAATTACATTTTTGACAATTTTAAACAATACTGCATTGAACATCCTTATAGAAAAATCTTTTAATTTATTTGCATTTTTTCCAATATATTCTTTGATAAGTTAAGGTTTAGTATCATTTTGCGGAGTAAAAAAAATCGAGATTTTTATTAGATTTGCTTTAATCCTAAAAGTTAATTTGAAGAAAAATCTTAATCTTTACAATATTTGAATTTAGCATCCATGTACAATGATTTTTTTACTTTATTCAAGTGTTTGTATTATTCAATACTTTTGCAGTTTTCTTCACTTTAATCCTAGATATTCTGGATAAAGTTCATGCATAAATATCTTTTTTTATTTGTTATTTTTTCCATTTTCTAAATATAGATTTAAAGAAAAGTTACTGTATTTTTAGACTATCTACCTTTCTAAATTCTCCTATTAATTTTAGTAATTTTTTATTTGACTATATTTGTTAGAATTCTTCATGTACTCTCAGGGTTTCTTCTGATTGCCAAGTGCTTTTCTTTTTCCTTCTTTTCCACAACAGGCATTCTGACTCGAGCTGCATACATTTGCAATATCTGATTTTTAACCACACACTCTTCATCCTATTGACCCAGAGTGAAAATTGATACTCTTATCTGAAGGACTGTTCCCTTGAGTATATTTAAACCAGACCAATCTCTGTGTTTAATCTGGGTTCATCAGGAACCATTAGCCTTGATTGGTTTGTTTTTCTCCGCCTCCATCTCAGGACTTGATTCTATTGAGTTAGCAACTACTCTCCCCAGAGAATAGCTACCACAAGCCTGTTTCAAGTAATTCCAATATCTCGCTTATAGAAATTGAACTGATCTTTTTTTTTCCCTTTAGTTTTATTTGAAGAACTGCTGTAATGAATTCTGTATTTGTTCAAATCTTTGAAGATCTGTGAGGATGAAACAGTCACTTGAATTTCATGTTGGCCTGTTATTTATCATAGTTTCCATTCTTCATTATTGAATTATGCAATTTAGTTAAAAAGAATAAGTATCATTTATCAAAGACATATTTTGGTATTCAATAAATCCTCATTAAGCATGATTTGACTAAATGGCGATTTATGGTATTTCAGGAAAGAACAAGGTATATGTTTATCCTTGCAAAATATCAGGATAATAGATTAGTAAGCATTTTAGTAATGTAAATAAGACTGGGGAAGAATTAGTAAGAGTAGACTATATCTCTTTTTAAATGTTCTAGAATAACACGTTACTCAGAAAGTAAGACAATCTGTTGAAGCCCTAGAAAATTACAATCTGTGAGGCCTACCACTGTTTTTGGAAGAATGCTTAATTGAGTTGTGCTGCAGGTATGTAGAATCCATCTTTAAGTACAGTTAAAGCCCTCATCCAGATTTTGCTACTGTGATTTTGAGGGGAATAAACAGCAGGAAAATCATTGCATTATTATTCAGAACATATAGTTCTAGCTCTACTTTTGAATATGTGTGATTTATGACCTCAAGTAAATATTTTACGTTTTCTGGGTCTAATTACTTATTACCTAAATGAAAATAGATCATTGTGCATACTTCACAGTTACTTGTGAGCTGAGTGAATTTGAGTCTAAAAGCCACCTTGAAAATTGTAAATCAACTTTTGAAATACTCCCTAAGTACTAGATTACTTTTATTATAAATTCACAAGATGGCTTTGTCTTCAGTGTTTGAATTCTGTACAGCCAGGAGTACAATGGCATGTGCTAGCTTGTCTATAATATCATAATTGGTATGAAACAGTGTTGATAATTGCCTTGCCTACAATATTCTGTATAGTTCTCAGCTTCATTTAATATATTTGAGCAAGTGGTTATTCATGAATAAATACTACTGATTCCTTGGAAAAATAATGATTCCTTATTTAAGTTCTCAAACCTTTTTTATTCTGTAAATTAAATGCAGTTGTATTTAAGAGTGAGCTCTGATAAGCCTACATTTACTATTATACTATTATAAAAACAATTTTAGATGTGACAGATTTTTAATGAGTAGATGTTATTTTTCTTATAAACAAAGGGAAATCCAACTTGAAGCAAACTCAAACCACATTTTTATAATAAGCTTTATAGACAAATAATATAAAGGCTTATACTGTGCTGTCACTAGTTAAAAATTAAGCTCAGAAAACTAACCTATTATTGACAACTAATATTGAAAAAAAATTAAAGTCGTAAATATTGTCATCTTGTATCCTTAGATATTTTTCTTCCTTACTCCAGGCAACTACTCAAGAAATACTCCTTGCTTTAGGAAAGGACAATCTCAGGAAATCTGCAGAACAAAGGCATATACCTAATAGTCTTACCTTTTGTATTTTAAAAGGTGCTATCTCAGGTATAACACAATAAGATTTGAAACAAAAATATATGATCACTCAAAAGGAGTTCTTTCTCAGAACCCTCCCCAGACTAGAGAAAGATCCTTAGATATGAAGGAAGAAGTTCAGCAATCAAGACATGGGTATGGGTGTCTTACACCCTCTTCTTTCACTTGAGTTAATTCTAACTATCAGTAGAATCTCCTGATAATTTTAGGAATCTGCAATTAGATACAATCTGTGTTGCCAAGGTTCTATGTGCCTTGCTGTCAGAGGAGAATAAAAATGAAATGGCTAAATCAGTTCTCCATGCACCAGTAAGACTTAGAGTATAGACAGATGGTTTTTCTGGATAATATAGGCGTAGCTTTCTGAGTCAAAAAAAAAAAAAATTGAAGGGGGCTTTCAGCAGCATATGTGGCTTGCATCATATGATAAGAGACCACATGAAAACTGTACAGCTCAAATGATGCCATCGTGGAGGTATTAACTCCAGAAACTAGATTGGAGGATATATCTTAGTGGATGTCACTTTAGGCAGATGGTGATAAAGGACAAGATGCCATCAGTTCCCGTGCCACCTTTCAATGACCTTGGTATTATAGACAACACCAGAAAGAAAAGGAAAGGGAGGCGGGATCCTTTCTCTTACTTTGAATTGCAAAATGGTGTTTTTGTTCTCCTGGGCAGAATGAGGTTTAATTGAAATAGGGTTGAGTTACAGAAAATAAAGAAGATTGCAGTTTTGTACAGTTGCATTTGAAAATATTGTACCTGCTACATTGGTCTTCCCACCATGATAATTAGGTTTTCTTCTTAACATGGAATTCACCATGGTAACTCATTTTTATGGGTATAAACACAAAACAAGGAAAGATAAGGAAGCTGGTAAATGGCTTTACACTAATAAGTTTTTTCCTTGTTTTCCTTTGACATATGCCAAATAATTCATCTTCAAGGAGAGGTCCCTATTCTCTCTACTTTCATGTTTTAATGCCAGGAAAAGCAGATTATTTCCTCTTCGCCTTTTATCCACTGAGAAATGATTTGAGGAAAGTTCTCACTCTCCCTATCTCGAATTTGTAGAAAGAAACTTTATTCCTAATTAAAATCTCTCTAGGTATTAATGTTTTGGTTGTAAAATCTCTTTATGCATTTGTGGCTCCTAAATTTTTATCAATAGGAGTTTAAGGGAAGTAATCTGGCTGGAAGGTGGAGAAAGGGGCTGCATTTGCAAAGATGGCACATTGACATGTCCTGTGTTATTTGGGTAGAGACAATGGAAAATTTCACAGGTTTATTCATCCCTCCAGCACACACAGCCAACAGAATCCGAAGATGTGGTCTTGGTGGTACAGCCTTATTACAAGCCCTTCTTGTATGCTGCCCTTGCTTATTGCTTGTATATTTTATTTAATTGCTTATCCATTCGGCTTCAAACATGGTCAAGGATTAGAGAGAGATGATGATTCTCAATGGTTTTATGTTGAGAAATAGATTGCTGTGGGTTGAATTATGCCCTTCCAAAGTCCATGTATTAGAAACTTAGCCCTCACCATGACAGTGTTAAAAGGGCGGGAAATCCTATTATGGTAATTGAAAGGTAGGTCCTCAAAGACATGATTAGATTGTGAGGACCATGCTCTAGTAAATGGATTAATAAGCTGATGGTTTAATGGTGGTCATGGGTGTAGTTCTGAGGGCTTTAGAAGGAGAGCACCTGAGGAAGTTAGTTTGTCTTGTTTCTGCCTTTTCTGCAATATTGCTGAAGTTACTACCAAAGAAGGTCCTCACCAGATGTGTTCCCTGGACTTTGGATTTCCCAGCCTCTGAAACTGTAAACAATGAATAATTGTAAAAAATACTGTTTCTTTACAAATTACCCAGTTCCAGGTATTTTGTTATAAGCAACATAAATGGACGAATGCATAGGCTAACCAGAAAAAAAATACACACACACACACACACACACACACACACACACACACATACACACACACACACACAAAGTTCTTGGATATATTAGAACTGGGTTTATGTCTGAAAGCCTCAAAAATAAAAATAGGAATTGAAATCTTTGATCTTTCATTTTATTTTCAAGCTGTCTTAAATTATGTCACAAAAATAATTCTGGATCTGCCTTTTACCACTCTCCAGGGCTCTGTGCATTCCCTAATCCAGCTCTCACACACCCTTGTTCACTTTCAACACATTTAATCTTAAAATGGCAAGACAACATTCCCCTATTTCTGTGCTTGTCTTCTGTAACTCTAGGTCTTGTATAGGGATATGTAGTAAGACCTGGAAACCATATGACTTAAGGAAGCTAATTTAACTCCTTAAATGTAAATACTGAGGATTTTCATCCAAGTAGTAGAAAGTACACCAGCCCATACAACCAAAGACACCAATTCTCTCTCAAGAGGTTCATATCCTAGTAGAGTGAACAGACAGCAAATAATAAGCTAAAAAATAATCAAAATCACAATAAATACTATAAAATGTAACACAAGGTTTTCTGATAGAGTAATCAGGTTTTTACTTCAGATCAATGGTCAAGGACTGTCTCTCTGAGAAGTCATCATTTAAGCTGAGCCCTAAGTAACAAGAAGGAGATAGCCATGTGAAGACTGTGTGGGAAAGTTTTGGAAGCAAAAGAAACACTAGATGAACAGAAATCTGGTGATCCAAGAGCCTATTGGACTAGGGTGATGGCAGCATGAGAGAAAGATGTTTAGAGAGCTAAGTGTGGGCTGCTGCTAAAGATATCGGGGGAATTAGATTTTACTCTAGTGGTGATGGGAACCTGTATAGAGTTTGAAGAGCATGAGTAATTTGATGATTTAGAAATACTGCTGTCTTTATACTGTAATGCCAGTGATGAAATAATATGACAACTGGAATTTATTTAAAAAAACATTTGGTGATGTTTTGGGGAGATAGAGTGAGAGAGGGTTAGTGAATCAAGATTAGCCATGAGTTTGATAATTGCTGAAGTTGAGTACATGGGATTCATTCTACTATTACCTCTACTTTATAAGCATTTTAATTATACAAGGATTTAAAAATATATGAAAGCACCACTCCCCCCCCCCAATTTACCCCACTTTAATAAGCAGTCTAGTGTCCAAATTTTGGTCTGTAAATATTACCTGCCACTCATAAAATACACTGCTAGGAAGTGGTGGTCAGAAATAGACTGGATAATAATACCATGTATTAAGACAGAAAAGACAGGTCAGTGGATTGCAGGTTGGAGAGGGTACTGGGAATGAAAGGTTAAATTTGAACATGGTAAGGGTGAAAGATTTATTAGATATCAACTGGAGTTATCAAGTAGCTCCAGTGTACATGTGAATCCTGAGCTCAGAGAGATGGTAGTGCTGTAAATAAGGTTATTTAATCACAAGTATGTGTCCTTTCCTCTCCCTTGTCACCTTTCCCTATATGCAGAACATACTTCTCATCCCATTACTTTGGGTTTGGCCACATGAATGGCTTTGGATAATATGAGCAAACTTGAAATTTGCTGCACCTAAGCAAAAGCTTTAAATGTGCTTGCATGTTTTAGTCTGGCCCCTTTCTCCTGCCCCAAACCATGAAAGTGACATGTCGCAGTGATTCTCTCATTCTCAAGCCTGGTATCTGAGAGGAGAAGACAGATGACACTGTGCTGCTTCAGTCACGCCCCTCAGAGCTGTAGCACTTGAGTAGTGTGTACAAGAAGTAAATGCTGCTGAAAGCCACTGAGATATTACAGTTATTTGTTATCCAAGCAAAGTTGACTGATAATGTCAGGGATGGAGATATACATTTGAAAATCATTGGTATATTGATTGTATTTAAAGCCATGGGGCCAGATGAGAGGATCTAAATGAGATGATCTTCAGTTGATTTTCATGCTGAGAAATGGGCTCAACAAAACAACAAACAACCCCCCACCAAAAATAAAAATTAAGAATTATTGGAAATTTATGGGTAAAAGAACATTTTTTTCATTTGTTTTTGTAATGTGTATGTGAGTTTAATTTTGAAAATTAGCAAATGGATACTTTAAGTCAACACTGGAAAAATATTTGTTCTTGATATACATGCCAATCAAACAAAATGTGAAATGCCCTTCTCGAATCACAAATCACCAAAAACCAGAAATTCCTGAAAATTTTTCAAGTTTTAATAGTGTAGTTAAAATTGGAAAAAGTTATCATTTGGAATGAATTGATCTCTCCTTTCCTAAAAAGAAGTCACTTGCTTCAAAACATAATAAATTTAATTTTAGATTGCATTGTTTCCTGATATAAATTTCTATCACAAAATGCATTAAGCTTTGCTTTAATTAGATGAAATAGGGCATTTCTAAATGGATGATAAATGTTTCTTTAAAGTGCATATGAAATTATGCTAGTGGTAGTATGTTAAATTATTATGGAAATTTCTCACTTCCACAATAATCTGCTTAATTTGCACTTTATTTAGAGTAAGAGTCCTGTCACAAACTCCCCACTGCTTCTCCACATCCACTCTTTCTTTTCTCAGCTGCTGCATGGACACCTACACATACTTGTATTTTCCCTAATGCTGAGGGTCCCCAGAAAATCATAGTCAAGGTAGGTTGGTGAGGTTAGTAGAAAACTATTCTTGAACCAAACATATCTCTTTTAAATTTTCGTGCTACATTATTTCCTTTTGAGTGGTTTTTCAACTACTACATTTTTATTGTTATTAATTAGTATGTCTCTTTACGGCACTCCCTCCCTTAATCATTTTTGTAACATAGCTTGGAGCTCTTTTACTTTCTTCGTTTCAGTGCAGTTTATTAAAGTCCCAGACATAGTACAGAAATGTGGCCTTATGCTGCTGTAATCCATCCTGTCCAAATCTGCTTGTCTAACGGTACAGCATGCCTCAATCCCTTGGTCTCACACAAAAGATTTATCATAAGTATTTCCTTAAGGTAAGGATGGATTTGGGGTCTACCCTATGAATTTTACATTTTTAGCTATTTAACTGGTTATCAACAACAGCAATTATAACTGTCATTTTATAACTGTGTTTCAGCTACCATCTGAAAGTATGACATGACATATTACTTAATCCTCATAAAACCATATTGGATAGTTCTGGTAATATTTTCATTTAATAGACAAAGGAAATGGTTGAGGAACTTGCCCAGTCTTATGTGGTTAGTGAATGTGGAGCCAGGATTCAAACCTCCCTCTGTCTCAATCTAAAGACTGATACTTTATTACATATAATCCCTATTAGTCAGAGGAGGCTAATGGCTCCACCGAACCATCTCCAAATCTCAGTAATTTTCCAAAGTGAAATTTTATTTCTAGCTCATTTCACAGTTCAATCCGATGATTGGTATGCAACCTTGCAGGCTCCTTCTATTTAGGGATTTTGCCCTTCCCTAGAACTGCACAGTTCAATATGGTAATCATTAGTCCCAGGTAACTACTAATTAAAATAAAAATTTAGCTCTTCAGCTGAAGAAACTGTATTTCAAGTGTTCAATAGTCTCATTTGGCTAGTGATTGCTTTATTGAAGAGTACAAATTTAAAACATTTCCATCATCACAGAAGTTCTGCTGGACACCCTGGACTAGAGCCTCTGGGACCTTTGCTTCAAGCCTGCAGATGGGAAGGAGAGAGATTGCCAGGGGGAATTTTGTGATCCAGGCTGAGGTCCAGTATCTCACATCTATCTGCTTCCCACTGGCCAGAACTCAGACACATGGCTATACCTAAATGCAAGAAAAACTGGGAAATGTGGTCTAGCTGTGTGTCCAACAGCAAAAAGGAAACAGTGGGTGGACAATCAGCCAGGTTCTGCCTCAGAATTGCTCTTAATATCTCTCATTTCTTAGCATTTGCTGAGCCTATATGTCACTGTCTAAGTATCTGAAGTGCATTTTAGACCCCTTGCAAGAAACTGGGGAAGATTAGATTATCGCTTAGACAACAGTCACTACCTTTCCTCATACCATCCCTTGGGGAGGAGTTTTCTTCCACATCTCCTTGATGTTGGACCTGGCGTACTACTTGATTTGGCCAATAAAATGTGAGCTGAAGTGACATTGTCGCTGTGTAGAACCTGGGTCTTAAGAAGCAGTATGTTTTATTATTCAATCCCTTGGAAGCTTCAGAACCCCCTTATGAGAAAAACATGCCTCCAGGTTGCCACCGTCCATCCATCCCAGGTCCTAGAAGGAGGCACATGGAACTGAACTGAGCTTAAGCTACAGGTGGATACCCCTGGCCAACCTGCAAACCCACAGAGCATTGAGAAAATAATGCTATTGTTCTACGCCTATGTAATTCTGTGGTTTTTGCTGTGCAGAAAAAGTCAACACAAATTTTTGAAGCAGAAGCTATTGTGAAGAAACAGAGATACTAAATGGTTGTGTCCTAGGACACATGGCTATTGAAGCAAAGAACTGGTATTCAGACTAAGACCGTCTGATTCCAATGCACATCTCTTTAACCACTAGGCAATGCTGCCTCCGAGTAAGCATATTATTATCAGGTGCAAAGAGATATTATTTAGAAAATGCCAGGGCTGTTCAGTGTTTCTGTTAACCATTTATTTTATTAATAATTAGTTTGATTTTTTCACTGTACTCTTTAAGTTCTTCCTGTCTGTAAACCTATTCTATGGGTATATGTATGTACACATACATGCATGTAACAATGAGAAGAATTTTGAATTTTTCTAAATGATATAATTTCTTCGCTTGAGTTGTTACACTATAATTTCCAGTAAGTTCCTCTTTTGAACAAGTGATTTCTTGGATAAGTGACTTTTATGAATGATATTGTGGCAAAAATGAATGAATACACAGCAGAAGATCAGGCAAATATTTCTTCAAGTTAAGATTGAACAAAGATTTTTAAAAATTGGCAGTTATAGGTCAGACCTCAAGAGAGACACTTTTAAGAATGTTCACTTTTCCATTTGAAAATATAAAAAAATAAGTAAATGAGCAAGATGTAAGGAAACCTTGTTGTGGTTGAGAAAGCTTGAGTGTGGTTGTGAAGTACTAGTATAGATGAGAAGTACTGACTATTGAACTAATTTGTTGTTTAGTTAGGATATGCCAACCATGTTTAAACTGTATAAAAAGAGTTTTAAAACTTCTTAAAATATCCTATTTCTGTGGGCACTTCCCTTTATGTAATTTTTTTCTTTTTGGATGTTGTTGTCATTTTAGGTTAATATAACATGGCTCTGATATCATTGAAGCTTGTACAAATTTAACAAAAGGAAAATTGAATATTTATCTAATGTGACTACAGCCTTGTTCAAAGTGTGGTCCATGAGCTAGCGGTGTAGGCACCACCAAGGAGATTATTAGAAAAGCGTTATTACCGGCTCCACCCAAGACAGACTGACTAAAAATGCTTATTTTAACAAAGTCTCAAATTTTGATGAGGGATAATAACAAGGAAAATTAAAGGTTATTGTCCAGAAATCACTAAATTGCAATCCTATTATTAACCAGTTTGATGTTTTTTAAACAGTTATAAGGAAATGGAGTATTTCTAAGGTCAAATGGAAAATATGACGAGGGGAAATGCAGAGATATTAACTATCTTATCATTTAATATATACTTGACTGCCAGTTAATGTCTAATGCAGTGTGAAGAGAAGTTTTTTTTGTTTTGTTTTGTTTTCAAATGGCCAAAGTAGGGGAGAAAATGCAGCAAATCATTATTATTTTTTAGTTTATAATGCTATTCTCAAATTAGCATAATTTTTAAGTTGAGTTGAGTACATAAAAAAGGGAAATATTGTAAATTTACTTTGACTAGAACTTTTAATCATAATTAACAAATAAAATGACTAGCTTTAGAAATTAGAACAAAATTAACATTAATATCAATAATGTCCCAATTGTCCTTTCTATCCTTTAGAAATATCTGGACCAAAATCTACTTATAGGAATGAGATTTAGTCCTGCTATTTTATGCCTTAATTCCATACTTTTATAAGCCAAAAACATATATTTGTTCAAATGATGTTCAATTGAAAATTGATATGTGGGTTGGCCGATTAGCTCAGTTGGTTAGAGCACAGTGTTATAACACCAAGGTCAAGGGTTCAGATACCCTTACCAGCCAGCCACCAAAAAAACCCCCCAAAACCAAAAATAAATAAATAAAATTGACATGAGTTTATATAAACTATGATCGGATTCGTGTCTGGTGAATTAACCATGATGAATATGCAGGTAAAAATATAACGAATTTCTTGAAATGTTTTCCTTTCGTGAAAAGTTTTATGAGAACTGTTGTCACGTCCCTGTTCAAATGGCTTTTAATTTTATTCTTTGATTACAATTGAGTCAAAGTATCCTCTATCAAATAATAACTTCTGAATTTATGCTGGGATTTTTTCCTCATTTTGATGGGGTAGTACAAAGGACATGAGCTCTGTTATTATAATTTTGGGGGTTTTTTTTGGTACACAAGCTTTGTTTTTATTGAATATTATGTTCAGTGTGGTTCTTCAGAATTGCTTCTTCTGATATATACTTTTTTCTCCATTTTAGTTTCCATGATCACTGATATTCAGTGAACCTAAAGAAGCTATCCCGATATGGGCACACTGTGGAAGAAAAGAGTGTGACCTACTGGTCATTTGAAAACAAGGATGCAGGTTTTTTTTTTGTTGTTTTTTTTTAACTGCTTTTCACAAAGCCAATCACTGTTTAATATCATTTCCAAACCTGGAGGCTGTCTGTGCAACAGTCTTGTTCAAAAGTATCTACTTCTTAGTGTCAGAGACCATCTTTATTCTTCAGTGCCATCAGTTTCCTGACACAACAATTTCCAGGGTACCCGGACAGCCCTCTTGCTTTAAGGAGACTTCTCCGCTGCTTACTAATAGATAGAAGTTTATGCTTTCGATCATTTGGTATATTGTCTTCTTAAATCAATTTACTTAAATGAGACACTTTATGTAATTAAAAATGAGCCCTAAAAGTAACAAACATAATTATTAATATTCACATATGTACCATTTAAAATCATTTTGATTACTACAATTTGTGCAACATTAACTTCTGTTTTGGAGAGCAATTTTTTTTATTGCAACATAGTTGATTGTATATACCTGTGGAGTATCAATATCTGTTTGAAATATGTGATGCTTAAATCAGGATAATTAGTATATCCAACATTACTCAATGTAGTTGTTTTTTGTGGCCCTTTACCACTTTTTCTTAGAAAAAAAATGTGTAGCATAGCTTGAGAGTTTAATTGGTTGAATAGGCTAAATGCTCATAGTGGATTGAATGGTGGGCCCTAAATCCATTGACAAATTGTCATTGGAAAGGCCGAGAAAGATTTGAGGCACACATACAGACACAGGAGAGAAGTCACTGGGAAAATGGAGGAAGAGATTGGACTGATGTGTCTATAAGACAACAAATGCCAAGAACTGCTAGCAGCTGCTAGAAACTGGAAAAGGTCAGGAAGGACACTTCTCTGGAGACTTTAGAGGGAAAATTACCCTTCCAGCTCCTTCATTTTTAAATTTCTGGCATCCAGAAATGTGAGAGAATACATTTCTGTTGTTTTAAGCCACTGAGTTTGTGGTAATTTATCATGTCAGTACTAGAAAACTAGTATACCGTTGAACCAAATAATTCCAGATTCTAATTGCTTTGCAAAGTATGTGTCTATTGCTTACTCAGATCATAGTCCAGTGTGTGAGTAGGTAGGACTCTGCTCCATGCGGTCATTGACAGAGCCAGGTTTATTCCATTATATGGCTTTGCCATTCTCAAGAGGTGGCTTATAATCCTTCTTTAAAAGGCAAGAAAAAGCATAGAGGATCATACAAGTGTGCTTTGGCCATCTGTGAAAGTGGCATACATCACTTCTACTCACATGGCAAAGTTTTAATTGTGTGACACCAACCTAACCAAAAGAATGTATAAAAAATGTAGTTTTCCTGTGTGCCAAGAAAGAAGGTGCATTTGATGAACACAGCATTTTTTTTTTCTACCAAAGCCTGTCCTTCCAATATGAACTATCTGTTTCACTTCTACCCATGGAGAACACTAATGATTTCTCCAATGAGGCAGACAACCCAAAATTCATCCAATCATTGTCTTCAACTCCAAGTCTGGAGTCTCCAGATGATGCATTGTATTTTCCATTAGATCGGCATCCTCCAACCTAAAAATACTGCTTATGTGGACCCCTCCCTAGAACCCAAAAGTGTCACGATAACATTGTGGAAATGTGAAGAATGGGCTCCACATAATTGACACTTGCGTGGGACAATTCTGAAACCTGTTTGGTGAACATCGGGAAGGCCATCTATCCCGGAGAAGGGAAAGTGCCTAAGTGAGACTCTAATTCCCCTTTCTGGAAGGAGCTCCTCCTAGACTGTGCCTGGCTTTGCCTTCTGGGAAGTTGTTCCATGTCTATCACGCTCCTTGTGGACATCTGAAGGAGGTGCTGGGGAAGGTGCCCTTGGTGAGGACTACACAGGTTTAGAAGCTTGCTTCTTAGCTTGATGATTATTGTTAAAATTTCCTTAAATTCTTCATTGTTTTAGATGAAGCTCATGTTTTCTCTTTCTTGTCCATAGAATTCTTTCACAAGCAGTATCTTCTGATCTCTTTGTTTCTTGTCAGTTTCATGTGCCAGTAGCCACACCTAAAGTTCTTTCTTAGAAATGGTTCAAAAAAAGAGGCTCATTTCCTTTATTCTTCACCTTCAAATCTTTGACTCTGTGCTAAGCCAGCTCCCTGAAGGCTATTGAGCTTCTTAGGAAGTTCAATAATAATCTGAATAATCTAAATTTAGGCACAAAGCTGTGTCACTTTGTTCAACTGAGAAGTTTCACTGGGTCAAAGACTTTCCTGATTTTAATCTCTATTTGGGGTCTAGAAGGGGATAGCAAGGACCCAAATTTCTAAATTCTTATTCTCTTTAATTTCTGCCTGCAAACCTAGCCAATTTTTTCTTAGGCTATTTCCTTCTTAGAACATATTACCAAACACAACAGAAAGAACCAGCATATACCATTAATGGCTTTGTTTTCTAACCTCTGCCCCTAGAACAAGTTCATCAGGCACAGGGTGTGGGTGATAGTCTAACAAGTGTTTTCAGTACATAGTATAGTTCTCCGACCATTCAGCTTGTGGTATATGTTTTCTCATTACTTGCCATCTGACCACTAAACCAAGTCCATACATTCTATGCTTCTGTTTTCCCAATGCAATTTATATGTTATTCAAGATAAGGTAACTGATAAAATAAACAATCTTGAAATTCAGGGGTTTTCTAATAAGGACCCATGTCACAGTCTATGCAAGCTGTTCCACTTAGTCAATCCAGGGACCTGGGATCCTTCCATCTTTAACACATCACTCTCAGAGACTGCAGGAGAGTAGTGAGAATGCAGGGTCATGGGAGGGGTTTTCTGTCTGGGTCTGGTAATAGTATACACCAATTCTCCCCAGATTCCATTAGCCAGAGCTCAGAGATATACACCCATCCTAAGAACAAGAAAGGCATTTTGCATGCCCAGGGAAATAAAATGGTTTGGGGGAAACACATAGCATTGTTTCAAATGCAGGCTCTGATATAATCCCTTTTCTTTTTTTCTGTAGCTAAACAATCTAAGGGAGTTTCAGGTCAGAGGGTGAGGCAAGGAAGGAGTCATGATTCATTCATTCAGTCATTCGGAGACCAGGCTGCCAGAAGTTCTGTCATCTTCCAGGTCACCCTGAGCTTTCATATTCAGCCAGTAGATAGTAAATGAGAGGCAAGAATCACTCTCAGTTTTCAGATATCTGCATGAAGAAATAATATACATTGCTTCCATCCATTTTTTATCATTAAGAACTAGTTATACAGTCCCATTTAGATGCCAGTGGGGCTTCGGAATGAACCCCTGGGATAAGCACCTGCTTCCTAGCCAAGATGCTATACTATGGAAGGAGGAAAGATTGGAGGAACAGATTGTCACAAAGGGCCCAACTATGTAAAGATGAGAGAAGTATTAAGAAAGGATAACCCAGCAAGGCTGAGAGGCTTGTCTATTTTATCTTTTTGCCTAACATTTGCCTTGTGTGGTTGTTTCTTACAAAGGTAATATATTTTAGTCATTACTTTATGTCTGTGATTACCTGAATTTATGACACATCAATATCTTAAAATATTTGCTTAATTCCCTAACCTTTTCTATTTCACTGCCTCACTGTTTACATGAATGGGTGACTTGCCTCATCAGTTAGCTGTGGGTGTGTCCTATGGTGATCTGGGTGTAAGTGCACATAGCAATAGTGTGGCCTTTACAGAACACAAAGTGAATCTCTTTTTTTTTTTTTGCATTTTTTTCTTTTGTAAAATGTAAATAACTGTAATAAACTTTTTGGGGGACTGAGGGTACAATCCACCACAGTGGTAAACACTAGCAACTTTTTAAAAGCAGTTTCCACTTAACAAACCCACAAGGTCAACACCTGGTCTCAACGTCATTGGTAAACACACCACCTAAAAGGCAAGCAGAAATCTAGGTGACTCGTCGGCCTTAGCCACTCTACCAGTTACGTTGCATATTTGCCAACTTGTATATTTATTTTAAGAAATTATTCTGTATACTGTTGAAATATGGTAGAATAAAAGAAAGTTGTTGTTTGCATTGTTAGGGAGACTTATTATAAGACATTTTACCAACAATGTTTCACAGAACTGGTTGAGGATAAAATGATTATGAAGGTTTGGGCGAGTATATAAAAGTATGAAAAATAAATTGCCTAAAGGATTCTGCACTTTGATTCCTTTCAAAGTATCTTTAATTTCTCATTTCAGTTTAAAGGAATTAAAAATGATGGTTATAGAACATAGGGAATAGCTATGGTTTAAGAAAGAAAAATGATGGGAAATTCAACCAGGGGCCCTCTCCTGCCACCCTCTGTAGCAGCAGACACTGCTAATGCTTGCCCATCCACATCCTCTCTGAGTTCACCTACATTTTCAATAGACTGTGCCCAGCACCTTTACAGCACCCCACATCAAGGACCTGCATTTTTCTGACTCTGCCAGAGGGATTTCTCTAGGGTTACAGAACTTTGCTCAGTCCAGAGCCAAGGCCACCCAAAGTGCTAAAGATTTAATCCCTCCAAGTGAGGCCCAGGAATTAGTGAAAAAACGATAGCCAGCTTCTCTGTCCATTGTTAGGACAGTTTTGAGGCATGACACAATTCCACAGAGTACCATAAATGTGGTTGAATTTCAGTTGCCACAGCTAAGCCTACATCATGTTGGCTTTTCTCCCTTTCTAGTCACTTTCCTTGCATTCTTAGTTAGGCTTTCTGGGATCACGTTCCATAAAACCTCCTGCCCTTAATCCTTATGTCAGTGCATGCTTTGTGGGGAACACAAAGCAGGATGCCTACTGAAAGAAAAAGCTTGGACATATATAAAATTACTGGCAAATCTGTTCGTATCTTGATCTCTCTCAACATCCATCTGTTTATTTATGTAGTGAATTGTTTAAGATAATTTCATACCTTAACTGACTGACTTCTTTGATTAACTGATAAACTTCTAGTATCAAGTATGTTGGATAAAATTTCTATCAAACGTTTTTTGAGATTTAGATGAGCAGAGAGGCTAAAATTTCAGACTTTGGATTCAAATTCCTGCCTACTATTCTTTGGAAATATAATTTTGGGCAAAGCACTTAAGCTTTCTGAACCCACTTTCCAGTTTGCTAAATAGAGGTAACCAATAACTGGTGGGCACCAGTTATTAGATGTAGTTATCATGAAGTTTGAATTGACTAATGCATATAAAAATACCAGTACTTACTTCATAAACTGTTAGCAGATTGTTAGTTTTGAATTTTGAAGACGCGTTGAGCCACCCAAAATGCACACTGAATTGGGTACAGTAGAAAAGCCCATGGATCTTTCCAAGCCTATGGCACATGTCATGGTACTTGGGACAGTAATCAGCTTTAACTTCTAGGAAGATATTTGTTGAAATACACCTGATTAGATGAATGTCAGGGGCATTAATTACATCCTTTATTTGAAATGCAACAGGATATTGTGAGATGCCACTTGGAAGGTCTAAAAATCATTCTTCTTTCTTCCTTTTTCTTTTCTTTTTTTTTAAAACTCACTCTGTATTTTATTTTCTGGTCAACGTGAGAACAAATATATTTGACTTCCCTTTCAACTTGTAAATGTCATAATTTACTGACATAGAATTTGATAAGTATATTTTTGTAGCTTTTTTAAGACTGTGCATTAACAACATGGGCATTCACTTTGTTTGGGCCAGAGAATATCTGCTGTTGTTTTAAGCCAAGTATAGTCACCAACACACAATTTAGCTCTAAATCTCCGCAAACTTTTGGCTACTGTGCTGAGCAGATTTAGTCCAAATTCTGTATTATGCTGTTTATTATGTCAGATGTATGTTTTTTATGGAATCCACAAAATTATTTCAAAATGATAATGTCCCTGATCTGAAGGTGTCTCAAATGAAGTGAACCTTTATGGATTAATGTATAAAAGAATGCAGTTATACAAAACCTAAAAAGTCACTATCTATTTTGGATGAAGCATTGATAACTCATTTTATGCAAGCACTGATAGGAAAGTGCTAAATAAAGTACAAGCACTAATCCAGGGGTAGTTTTGCTGTATGGTAGAAATGTGCTAGTGAGAAAAAAAATTAGGGTCAGAAAGATTAGCTTGCTTCTTTTGTATTTCTTAGTCACAGGAATCTGTATTAAGCAAAGGGATGTCAAGAGCCTTTGAACAAGAAGAGAGGAAGAATGACATGACTGAACAGCAGAGATGGTGAGCAGGGTGTCCCTGATGCTGTGAGCAGAACAATTGCAGTGATGAGGGAAGTCCGTGACAATCCAGTGGAATCACAAAGTGTGTTTAAGAAAGTTTCCTTTGCCCAAAATAAATGCAGAAAGGAAATTAAATTCTAAACAGATATTAGACATAAAATGACTCTCTTCTGTGACTTAGTCTCATTCTCTGAAGATGTAGAAGAACTTTTTAGGTACCTGCAAATTTGAAAGAGCAGATTATACTTTCCTTGTCTATTACAAGTTGATTTTCACACAAAAATAAGAGACAAAGGTATTTAAATGATCACAAAATTTCACTTAATAGGTTTATAGTCCTTAGGTAAGATATTCTGGAGCAGAAAGTAGGGTTTTTCTTCAGGAAGATTACAACCCAGAGCAGCTCAGTTCTTTTCAAAATTTCAAAATTCAGGGTCACTTTTCGTAAATCACCTAATCTAAACAATTATGTTTTAAATTTAATAATAGCCAGTTCTTCCACTCTTGGAAGCAAAGATGCTATAGCTTGTTTAAAAGTTCTTGCCTTAACAAATGCTAATTATGAGTAATGGAAGTCAAATTAGTTTTCATTTCTCAAATAGCTGTACTGTATTTGCAAAGAATTTTAAAGAAATTAAATCTGAATTTGTTTTAATTATATTTTCTTTTCGTAGCTGCCGACTGACAGGTGATACTTGCTCTTGCTTGAATTATATCTGTGGTTAATGTTTTCACATTTGTAGCTGTATAAATTATTTTAGCTCAGTGATAATATTTAGTCATAAAATAAAACATACAAGTACTTTTAAAACAGATTGAAGTTGTTTATTCCCTAAATAGATTATTACCTATTGGGCATACACTTAACATCTGTGATATCTAATAAAAAAATCCAAATTATCTTGAATATTTACTGTTACAGTTCATAGTTTAAATTTTCCTCTCGTGAATCAGGTTGACATATTAAGAAAATAAAAATACAGAATACCACTGTAATTTTCTATATGCTGTCTTCCCTATGCTACTGTTTCTTTAGTTAGCACAAGTTATGTATTTTTACTTTTTTTAATGGTGGAAACAATTTAAAAATTTATTTTTTCTGGTCAATTTATCATAAAGTGACGCAGGGTCAGATATACCTCTTCCTAGCATTAAAAATAGAGTCTGTCATTGGACACACTGTGAATGTTTCTAGATGTGGTTCCAGTTCTGGAATGGGGACATTTAGTGAGGTAAGTAGAGAGAAATGTAGCTACCAAGTGACACTTCCATGAGGGCATATCACATTCTTAGGGCCAATAATCTGAAAGAGATCTTTTTCTTTTTTCTCTTCTTTGCTTTTCTTTTTTTAAGCATCTCTGGAAGTGGTGTCTCATGAAAATAAAAAATGAAGTCTTAGGTTATAGGAAATATCGAGGATATCTTAAAGATTGTGGAATAAATCACCATTTACTTTTTTTCAAGTTCATGTGGTGTTTCTGGAGTTTCTAGGTATTTTTCTCAATCAACATTCAATGACTAATCATTTTCTATACTGAAATGGAAGATACTTAGGAAGGCTCAATTTCCATCAGGGGTCCCCAATTGATTTCTAATTCTAGTACTGTATAATAAAATCTTAATTCTGCTATTTATTAGCTGTATGACCTTGTGCAGGCCTTGGTTTACTAATCTGTGATACCAGACCGGACTAATCCATTCTTCACCAAACAGTTAACATTTCTTGCTGAATTAGTATCTCAACCTGAACAAATTTTATAGATGAATTTACATTGATGTTTATGTCAACTTTCATACGTTTGGATTCTTTTCTTGTTTTTTCATGTTTTTATTCATCTACTCATCTCAAGGTTTAGCCTTGATAAAATCTGTGAATACAGAATTAATAAAAATATTATGAATTTTGCTTTTCCCAGAAAGCAGATATTTGGCATATTAATTTAGTAGCTTTAATAAGTACTTCTAAAAACCTCATCCCCCTCCATTTTCTTTTTCTCTTTCCTCTTCTCTTCCTTGTTTAATCTCTTATATTCCCAAATAAGGGACTACCTTAAGTTAGTCGCTTTTGCTATGTTTGCAAAATGTTTCATTTACTTACACTGTTTTTTGTAAGTTTTCCTGACCAATGTGAAAGGAGCTCAAGTAGAACTCCTGCTATTGGAGTTTTCTCTTTTGTTTATTGGGTTTCTCTTTTAAAGATATTTCATTTTTATATTTGGATAGATTTCAAAAGCATTCCTCATAAAAGAAATTGGGAAACACTAACTGGATAGGCATGTAATGTATAAATGTATTCCCTGCAGATCTGATAGCAAAATAGTGTGTAATACTTCTACTCCAGATGTACATATCATTGCTTAATAATTTGGACATAAACAATTTTGGAACAATTACAATAGCCAAATAAAAGACATTCTTTAGTTATAAACTTGTTTCATTATTTTAACCAGATGGTATATGATATTAAGAAATTCTTTTTCTTAGGTGTGCCACTTTCCAATCTCAAATAGCTGCTAACAAAAATTCCTTATTATTCCTTAGAAGATGGTTTAAATTTCACTCTCCCTGAAGTTTGTTTCTGGCACCTACGGGAGTATCAAAAATATGTGTTTTTTGAAGACAAGAAATTGATCTTTTCAGTCTATGCTGTAGGGGACTGCAGTGTCCTTACTTATGGGGTCAGCTAGACACACTTCCCTGTCTATGTTAGTGCCAGGCTTGAGGAGCTCATACGCATATCTGAACAGCATTCACCATTCCCTGGAAGAAGAAATGGACAGTGTTTAAGGACAAAAATAATAGAATCATGGTTGACACTGAATTACTTTAATGAATGAAAATGAAACATTCTGGAAAAGAGATCTTACTAATCTTTTTGTATCTAAGACATTCAGGAAATATTAGTTCCATAGCCACTTCCTAATCAGAATTGTCTTCCCAATAAACGTTCCTCACTCCCTTCATGAAGGCATAGATTACCAAGGGCTTTATTATCAACTTAATGTAATTTCATGAGACATAAAAGTGAAAAAAAAAGAGTCAAAATTTTTATCCACATGCTTTTTCAGATTTTCACCATGTATCAGAATCTTATTTCATTGAGACAGAAAATAATTATATGGTTGTTTCATTAGGGGAAAAAAAAGGGCAGTATGTTATTATTTTGAGTCTCTTTATGAATAAAAAATTAAATATAGAGCTGAAATTATAATCTGGGAATTCTGCTAAAATCTTATTCTTGAGAAAAATATTTGGGGCATGGGCTATCTATATTGGTTGCTTTTATTGTTCACACTTGTTCCACAGTTACCTTTCTGTCCATAACATTTTTCTTGAGTTAACACATATTTAAAGATACTCTCATTTTGTGAAAGATAAATGTTTTTTTCTTATTACCTAGCTTCCAAAGACATGGTACCATGCACTTAGTCATCCACTTGAAAGCTTGTCTCTGAAAATAGGCATTTTTAATGCAATGGACGGACTACTAGTTTTCAAAAAAAAAAAAAAAATGCTGCTGTATGACCATTGGGATGTTTGCATTACCAGAAAAGGTCCTTGAATGCTATTGAAGTTTTATCAGTTTCTGTCTGACAAGAAATAGCTTGGGTTGGCTATGAATGGAATGGGCCAATAACCCAGATAAACATCAGATAATATGTGAGCCCTTAAGACACTTTGAGATGTGATAAAATGCGTCAAAGTATGGAGGGAACCTATCTCAGTAACCTTCGAACCACAGAGTGTTAGTTTTGAAAGATTAATCTTAATAGATTTTGAATCAATTTATGCCATTCGCACACACAATGAGACAGCAAGGTGCTTCTCTCTGTTCTATTTATATTCCCTGAAGGTTAACTTTTGAAATGTATGTGTACTTTGCATTTGGAGAGCTGTCAGATGATTTTTAAGACTAGGAAACAGACTAGATTTTGAAATTGTATTACCTATCCCACAGAGAATTTTCATTTGAGCAGAAAGTCAGGTTCTGCATCTAAAAATGAAAGAAATTTTATAATTAATACTATTTTTAAAGGTAAACCACACAAATATTGTATTAGCTAAGCTATAGGTAGAAAAATAATTCTTTAGAGTATTTAAGTATATTTTAAGAAATGCGATATTCCTAAATTATTTCGAGTGTACAATTTAAAATACGTGATTTGAAAGTCATGAAAAATATTCGGGAACACATATTTTCATGGAAATTCTTGAGTTCAGCTTGTATGTTTTATGCATGAACACTCGCAGTGGCAAGACAAAATGACTTATTGAAAAGAATGCGTTTTCCGTAAGCACCTGAGCATTTGGGTGATCTGTGCTTTTCGTACAGTAGTAGCTTAACTAGATGTGAGAGGGTTTGATATTTTGGGAAGTAGGATCATTAGCATAATGTGGGTTCTTCTGAAAGCAAAGGCAATGGAGGTGATGTAGACGCAATCAAGGTCACAAAGCAGCAGCTGATTTTCAAGTCAGCCAACATTCTTTTTGATTTAGGCCACTTTGATAGAAGGATTTTTTTCAAAATGTGTGTAACGATGCTAAGCCCATTACCAGATTATGTAGGGAAAGTGATTATTATATCAGCAAATAGGCCTTTGTAGAGCCTATCCTATGAATGTTTGTAATTTCACACATATGCAATTAAGATAGCAAATAAGCCAGTTTAAAGAAAGGCAAATTCACTGTCACAGTATGAAGTCAATCTTAGTTCATAAAATTCCTTTCTAAGCAATGTTCCTTAATACGTTGTCTTTTCTGAGAAGAAGCAGTGACAAGATAAGATGCCTACAGCATGATTTGCGAAATTTTTTTCAGGAGCTTTTATAGTTAATAAATAAACCTAATTATAACTCATCCACAAGAAATTGTGACAATACAAAGTAGATGATTGCTAAAACTCAGCAGGTTTGTAGTGTTTTCCAGAAGCTATTTTGGGCTACTTTATGAAGGGTGTGAAACAAAAATTAGTCAATCAAATCAGGGTGACATTCATTTATAAAACTATTGAGAAGACTAAAGACTAAAGGTTTAAAGTTTAGTTCAATTATGAACCTGATTCAGAGAAATGAGATGGGTTTGCCTGTTCATTTTCACTCCTTGTCCTCTAGGTCAGACATGGTTTGATGTGTAAGCCCAAAGTTGTAATTTGCAATTTAAAAAATTACTAATACAAAATTACAAAAAGGAACAGAAAATCCTAGCTTTGCAGTTGTGCTTTCTGACATCAGCATGAGAAAAATATAATTTATGCCATTACCCTTAGATAACATTGCCTAATTATTTCACAGGCTCATGGAAAATTAATGATTGACATGAATATAATATTTGCGGGGTGTTTGTGGGGGGGGGAGTGGCAAGGTCCCCTGAAGCTTCTTTCCAATTTACAAATATTTGCTTTAGAGAAAACTCTTTATAGGCTGTTCTTTAATATTTTTTGTGTGTAAAATGTTTATTTAATCTGTAATTCCATACATTTTTTTTTCTAGGCCCATATCCATTCTTTTAACCTTTTCTTATACATACTGTTTCCTAATCATTTTCAATGCTCTACTTCAGACACATTCCGAGGTTTCCACAACTCTCTTAACAGTGGAGGCACAAACATCAATTGTGATCTTTTTATGAGCAAAGCTGAATGGAATCTCACATGTTTTTCCTTCTGTTGCAACAACTCTGTGGGACTGTCAAGGAGAAAATAAATATTTGTTACTTTTGGTAAGGAAAAAAGTATGTGTGACTCAGCAACACATGGGGAGCAGATGTGTTGAGTAAGAGCCCACTCCTGAGCGTCAGACCTGTCACTGCATGAGGCTATAAATAGAGAAAAGTTAGGGGAGAATGAGCTGCATCCCTGCTTCTGCTCAATTGCATATAAACTAGAAATACAAAGTTTGGATTTCTGATGTAAGAATGGTTCTGCTCTGTATAGATGGCTGATCAACACATGCTTAAGTGAGTCACGTAGCTGGAGCACAATTGTCCCTTCACACCCATTACACAGAAAGGCAATCCTGCACAAGGAGGGACCTGGGGATGTTGAAACACATAGATATACAAATGGTGGATTTCTTGCTCTAGAACCTGCTAGATTTGCCTGCTTATGTTGACCATCTCTGCCTTTTCCATTCTACCAGGTGAGAGCTGAAATTTTACCTTGCCTGTACTGGACAAATTGGACTTGCTAAGGCATTTTTCATAGAGAGGGTACTGAGCTCCCAGTTGATAAAGTAAATGCCTATAAAACAGATTTCCTACTGGGTCAAAATTGGCCCTAGCAAGTTGGCCACATCTTTTCCCAGATAAAATTATTTTAGGATTTGCAAGAAAGCTGAATTTGGATTAATAACTCTAAGAATTCAAACATGTATAATTTACTAAAGCATTGCTGCTTGGTTAATAAGTACTCTTTTTGTAGGTGTGCATTTCCTAGAAATAATACACTTGTGTTTTTGCAATACGACTTTTCCAAGCTCATATTGATACTTTAATTCTTACATTAGGGGATTTTTTTCATAACACTTCACTTGTAAAAATTTAGTGAAAAATCTGCTCCTACCTCTAATAGTTTTCTGAATAAATGCTCTGTCTATATCAGAACTGACTGAAAATAAGGCACAGCAATTTCGAGGTCCTGAAACAAAATCCTACTACATTATTACCTTTTTGAAGTCCAGTAGCCACCTTTGGTTATCTTTGTGAATGACAAAACACTATTATATTGTCTAGAACATAATGTATAATCAGGGTTTGTTTGTCAGATTACATTAACAATTCTCACAGCTAACTGCTTTAAGTATGAGATTTTGAAGCATTCTCCCAAAACCAAAGTCAGGAGTGTTTATGTCCCAAGCCAGCTCTTGGTCACTTTGTGAAGAAGCTCTCTTTAGTCATAATTATAACCTGTCAGGAAAAAAATTGAGAAACCTGAATACTAAAAAAAAGTATTTTGTTATAATGTAACATGGTGTATGTTCTTTTATTGCAAAGCCCAAAAATGGAATGTTCACTAAATGAAATAGTCATGGTGACTATATTCTGATGGAACATATACCCTTTCTGAAATCAATCAGTATCTAAAATAGTGTTTTGATATCTGTACTGCAGAAAAAAAATAATTGACAAAAAAATTTTATATAGTGCCATTTAGAAAATGCTGATTAACTCATATTGTTTAGTAAGAGTCTCTGCTGCAAGAAAGAACTGATTAGAATGGTATTCTTTGCTTTTGCTTTCCCCTCCTGCTTTATTCTTTTTCACTTTATTACCAAGAGTGCTTATTCACTGAAAATTGCTAACACTTTGACCTCTTGTTTGAGAATGCCTTACTGATAGACATTGGAGGGACAGATAATTTGCAGAATGACCTAACTAAACCACATTGCAAGGAAATCTAGTGGCCAGCTTTGTCAACAGCAGACACTTGTGTTATTATCCCAGAAAGACAAGTTTTTGCTCCTCAGGCCCATGGATGATAGGCATTTTAAAAGCTCATTATCAAAATGCCATATAGTTAAGTTAAGTAAAGCTTCAGGTACCCTATAGTTAAGCATAATTTTATCTTCATTTGCTACAGGGAAATCAAAACAAAAATATTCATTCTTTATAAAAATATACTTTCTCTCAAGTTTTACTGGTTTTACAGCCCCCGAGTTTTCAGCCCCCTTCTAAATATCCTGAGTAAACTTTGAATATCCCATCTCTTTCCTCTTCCCTCTCTCTTTCTCCATTTAACTTAGGCACCAAACTCTCCTGAATGAATGCCTCTCTCCCATAATTTAATGTACCATTCCATTGGCCTTACCTACCGATTTCCTGTTTTCTTATTATACAGAAAAGAATGGGCCTGTCGTTGTACAATATAATACAAAATAATTACTCATGTATAAATTAATTACATACAGCATGCAAACACACCCCACATAATTATTGCTCACTGATACAAAATGTCAAGTCCAAATTCAAAGTTTCACCTACAGAGTTAACGGTTGTTTTATTTCTCTCTTAAGAATAAATATGTTGTTTTCCACTGCTTCATTCTTAGCTCAGTTTTATTTTAAGGGTTTGATCTATTACTGAACCTTGTTGGTATATACACATGTCCTCTCGGATACCCCAATATTCTGTGGTGTATAATGTGTGTCATCACCAGTTCCCCATCTGTCATCTGCCTTTTCCCAAATCAAGTCTTGCCCATGTTAAAAATTCTATAACTGCCATCATCTTGGAAATGTCATGACATTCATGGATCAATAAAATTCTTTCCCAGAGAGAATGAGAAATATATGAAAAGAGCTTACTAAATACAAATGGTTTCTTTTAAAGGTTCAGTGAATGAGTAAGAGATTCGTATGAGAGTGATTTCAGGGAGAGGGTGTTAGATGAGGGTGGGAGGAAACTGACAAGGTAGGTTATAGTCATGTGGGAATGGGGAAAGAGGAAGTTCAGTTTGAGATGCCTGTAAGACTCTGTCATCCTAGAGATTGTTTTACGTAGAGAAGTGCACATGAAAGGGTGAAGAAACTGGGTCTGTGAAGTGTAGAGGCTCCTCAGTGGCCATCACGTCTCTGCAGTTTACTGGGCCATACCAAGGCATAATGAGGTGCTTTGTATGCACTGCGTGTGAGGAAGAAAATCAGCTCACTAAATGACTTTTTTTGGGTAATGACTTACAGTCAGGGGGCAGTTTTGTGAAATTGAGAGAACGTAAGGATGCTGGAAGGAGCACTGTGTGTCCAGGGAATCAAATAGAAAAAAATAAAAAGAAAAAGAAAAAGAAAGGATTTTGATGTCCATGTCCTCAATGTCACCCTAGAGCGAATAAGGAAAGGTAAGAATTGTTATAAAGGCTGTGACATCAGAAGGATGAGCAAAGCAATTTTACAGTTATAGTTAGAAAATCATTAAAGTCTGATGTTTAATAGGTAGCTGAAATGAAGAAGGTAAGCAGAATGTCAAGGTCCTTTAAAAGAGCTTAAGGATTACAAAACAAATCAAAGGTTCTGGCAGCTACTCAGACACTTGCAGGCTGGAGAATTCACAGAGCAACAAGGTACATGTGGCTCTCTCTTTTCCTTTCCTTAAACAAAAGCAAATTTGAGAAAAAGGGGTACAGTGTGCAAAGCAACAATGCTTCCAGATGTGCCTGATGAGATCTTTAAAATTTACCCATTTATTAAAATGAAATTAAAATATTTTAGCTTGTTACTTTCTATCGATTTCAGTATGAACAATTCAGATAGACATACTTTTTCAAAGACGTAAAAAATAAATGTCAAGGTCAACCAAAAACGTAAGACAGTCCCAAAATACAACAGGAGGGTAAATTAATATCTTATAATCATGTCCTAAATATTACAAAACATGTGCTCTCCTACTTGTATAGTACTGATTAATGATGTTTTATAAACTCATTTATAGAGTGAAGAAAGAAGTTAGAAAATCAATAACTGCATTAAAATTAACTTTTAATTTCTAGGATAACATAAATATAGATAGAAATTTTGTTTTTCTGTCATATGGTAAGTGGAAATATTTTTAATTTTGGAAGACAGTCTAAAATTTGTATGTTTTGAAATTTACATCCAAGAGCTATTTTCTATTTCTTGTTTCTTCATTAAAACTAAAACTGTAAGAAATTATTGCCTCATCCTATTTGAAGCAATACTACAGATTATAAATGAAGATGTAAGAGGTATTCAGAACATTCATGGGAGGATTTGTATTATCTTGTAATTCTATTTTTCACCAACTTTTTGTAGTACCCTTGTATGCTTACAATTTTATGTAAGGTAAAAGCACTTTGATAGATATTGTGGCATATTTTGCCTCTTGTTTGATTGACCTGGGAATTATATTTACAGAATTTCCTTTTGCATATGTGTCTCTGGTTCAGAGTTGGCAAAAAGAGGAATTTGTGCAAAGTTGGGAAGGTGAATCTGAAGTAACAGCCATTACCCTCTGAAGGTCATTTTGTGATTAGATGTCATTGCACACAGATAGAAATGTGCCCAGTTGGTTGTACTTCATCTTTTCTTTCCTCTGCTATGTGTCTAGCTCTTTCAATTACTGTCCCTGTTGACTAACAGTGGGCCTATGACTACCACCACATGTATGGTTGTCAACCCACTGAGGTGGTAGCTGTACAAAATCCACAACTTCTCATGGGTGTCCTCATGAGGTCCCCCTTGGTAGGCCTACTCTTACAGTTAGAAGTGATTGGCTTAGTAAACTGATTGGTTTGTGACTCTCTTAATCTCCATCTCCCACATCCAGTCATTACTTCCCCAGCTTCTTCCAAAACTGTGCATGATAAATTTAAAAACAATGTGATCAATATTTGCATTATCCAATTCTGAATAAACATAGGCATTTGATCAGTGTGCAGATATTACCTCCTGTCCCAGTTGCCATTTTTGACACCATATTTCAATTTTTCCATTCATTTCAAAGTACCATGTTATTGTAATATGCTATACACCAAGATCTTTTCATTTACAGTCTTGTTCACCAAGATTGTGACCTTTCATTGCAATCTACATTGAACAGGATGTTTACACATTGATCTACATGGACAAATTGTGTAGAGGCCACAGCATTGCTTCAAAGTGAGTTGGTGTTAGCCTGTAATCCAGGCACTTGTTTTGGATAAATTGGAGCCTACTGCTAATTTTTTTTTCAATAGCAAACTATCACATTTAGGCAATACTGATAAAAATTTTCAAAAACCATTCTGTGTGCTACAAATTCTGTCTTTTTACACATATGTTATTTGTCTCAAAGGGAAGACAACCAACTCTGAGTCACACACCATCATTATCCTTAAATTTTGTTAAATTTTTTGTTGTTTGTTGTTCTTCTTTGTCATGGGTCCACTCCTTGTACTATACGAATGCCATAACCATTCAATGTGATAAATTGTGTGTAGATTTTACAATACTCAGGGAGTCCCAACAGTGCTTGAACTGGGGCATCCTTATTGCCAAGAATTCGTTCTCATTCAGGTAGGAATGAGATTCACTCAACATCTCTAGATCGGCATTTGAGTCCTTGTGGTGGGGAGAATATCAGTGACTTTACAACTCTAATAGAATTTAAAAATTCAAAATTGATGGGATTATTGAAAATTTCTGGAAGGCATTTAATATTTCTTTGTAGATCTTAACCAATGTTTTAAAGATACAAAATTGTACATTTTATGAAGCTATGATACAATGAGATGAACAAAAATTTACTTATTAATAAGAATAAAAACATTCAAATTACAACTTTTCTGTGAACTAACAGACATGTGCAATCCTCTCTCCTATGGAATTGAGCTTCTATCCTGAGGAGTAGGAGAGCTGATAGAAAAATTTGCAAGTGCTGATTATACTCTCCAACCCCAACTTTGGGTACTTAAATTTAATTCATCTGAGAAGATTTGGCTCAAATAACAGAATACAAGTTCATCCATCAAGACTTTTCCTTCAGAATTAATTTGTTTTTTTCTTTGAATTCTTGAAGGAATTATCAAAATCTGTTATTTCTATTGTTACTTTTTAAATAACAGATAAAACTGTATGTATTTAACATGGACAAATGATATTTTGAAGTATATATACATTTTGGCATGACTAAATCTAGCTAATGAACATACGTATGCATTACCTCACATAGTTTTCATTTTTGTGGTGAGAACACTTATCCATTCACTCAGTATTTTTCAGAAATATAATATATGTTATTAACTATAGTCACTATGTTGTACAATAGATCTCTTGAGCTTATTCCTTCTATCTAACTAAAATTTTGCAGCCTTTGACCAACATCTCCCCAACTCCCCTCCCATTCTCTGTTTCACCTTGAGAACTCTAAACCAGTGAGGCAATGACTAATATAATATTATGAATTCTTTCATAGTTAATTTTGCTTCTCTTTGAAGTTGTAATTATTTTTCAACAATTATAAAAGTATGAAGAATATCATAATAAGAACCTTATCTTTTACTCAATTACTTGATTATATTGAGATAATTAACTCCTGATACTACTTTAAAAACAAATGGAACTCTCCCTGATGAAGGAGAACATCATCTGTTCTCTGTTGCCTTTATAGTTCTTTTATAGGTAATATTTAAAAAACAATAGAAAAAATTACTAGGGATTCAAAAAGAAAAAAATATATATTAATATTTTTTTTTAACTTAGATGGTATAAGCATACCCACCTATGATCTAAGTATGGGAATTGACAGTCAAGAACTTTAAACTAACTGAGTAAAATTATAAAAATTAACAAATATGAACAAAAATCAATAGAAAGAGAAAATTTCAACAAAAATAGAAACTATAAAACATATAGTCTATAAAAATAACCAAATGGACACTTCATAACTAAAAAATATATAGAACTAAAGAAATTAAGAGATGAGCTCAATAGCAGATTGCACAAAGTAGAACACAGGATTAATTAGTTCAAAGATAGGTCCACAGAAAATATTGAAAGCAGAGAGAAAAGGAATAAAAAGTAAAATAAAAAACAGAACAGCATAAGAAACACATGACCATATTAAAAAGCCTTAATATAATTGCAATCCTAGAAAGAGATATGAGAGAAAATGTGCTAAGGACAATATTCATTCAAGGAAGAAATCATTGAGAAATTTCAAGATTTGATCAAAGATATAAACTCACTTAGCAAATACAAAGAAAACCACTCCAAGACTCATAGTAAAACTGTTGAGTATCAAAAGTACAAAAAAAGAAGCATTCAGGAAAAAAAGAAATGTTTTTTTTTTTTTTTTTTAAACAGACTGGTAGCTGACTTCTTCAAAGAAATAATGAAAGCCAGAAAAAAATTAAATGATATTTCTAAAAAATAGCTATCAGCTAAGATTCCTATATTTTTCAAATCATGTTCTTGAAAACTATGTTCTTCAAAATATGGGTAAAGTAAATTTTGAGACAAAACTGAAGCAATTTGTCACTGGAAGACCACCACTAAAGGACAAACTAAGAGGAAAAGGAAATAACAGGCGGAAATATGGAAGTACTATATATAGGGAATAAGGAACAGCAGATAAGACAAATATATAGGCAAATATAAAATGCTATAGACTACTTAAAGCAATAATTATATTATCTTTTGGGGTGAATTATACGTATAACTAAAAAATGTGAGTATAATAATACTAAAGGCAAGAGAGGTAAATGTAACTTAAAAGTTCAGTGTTTTTATGAATTATCAGGAAAGTAACAGGAATAAAAATTGTATGAGATTTTAATAAGTCAATCAATGGTGCATATTGTAATATCTAGCATAACCACTGTAAGAATAGTAGAAGAACAAACAATCATGCTATTTCAAAGAAACAAAACAAAAAAGCAAATAAAACTATTTGATTTTATCCAAAAGAAGCTAAGCAAAAAAGGTAGTAAGAATGTAGGTATAAACCTAACTGCAATTATATTTTATATAAATGAGTTAAATACTCTAAGTAAAGACTATTCCAATTGGACTTTTTCAAAAACACAATTGTACTCTTCTTATAAGAGAAAAATTTTAAATGTAAGAACACAGAAAGGTTAAAAATAAATGAATGAAAAAGAACTATGTTATGCAAATCCTATACAAAAATAAGCTGGTTGAGTTGTACTAATGATAGACAAATCAAACTTTAAGGCAAGAGTTTCTTAAGCTAAAAAGAGATGCTAAAGCAATAAAGAAACTAATCCAAGAACAAGATATCATATACTTAAATCTGTATGCAGCTAAAAATATAGCTTCAAATATACAAAGAAAATTTGACAAAAACTAAGAGAAATAAAAACATCCACTATTATATTGGGAGATAACACACTTTTCTTAATGGCTAAAAACACAAAAAAGTTAAGCATATAAGAGACATGAGCAACACAATTAACAAACATATCCTAATTGATAAGTGTATATAAAAAGTTTCAACAAATTATGGAATTCAAAAAATTTTTTCAAGTTCACATAAAACATTCCCCCAAATCGTCCATTTGCTGCCATAAACAAAGCCTCAACAATTCTGAAAAGATTGAGATAACACAGATTATGTTCTGTGACTATGATGACATTAAATTAGGACAAACAACAAAAAAGATAACTAGAAAAACTCCCTGGAAATAGTACAATACACCTGTAAACGATTCATGAGTCAAATGGGAACTCAAAGCCAAAACCGTAAATTATTTTAAACTGAATATGGCGATACATCATATTAAAACATGTGAGATGTAGATAAAACAGAGATTAGAGGTAAATTTATAGCCTTATGGCTAAGAAAGCAATAGCACTTCAAACATGATGACAATAAAAGGAAAGAAACAATAAATACAAAAGGACAATAAAAGAATAAAAGCCCAAATGTACAGTAAAGAAAATCAATGCAGACAAAAGCTTCTTTTTTGAAAAGATTCATAAAATTGAGCTAGCCCTATCAAGACTTAGATTAAGAAAAAGAAGTAAAATTATAAATTACGAATATCAGGAATTAAAGAGGGCATAAGCCCAGTTTTTATTGTCATCAAAAAGACAATAAGAAAATATTATGAATAATTATATGCTAGTAAATTTGACAATTAGTTATCAATTCTAGGAGAAGAAATTAAAAAATCTGTGTAGTCTGATATCTGTGAAAGAACTATGTCTTTTATTAAAAATCCTTCACATTCTCAGGACTAAATGGCTTCCTTTTAACCATTAAAGGAAAGATATAAGATTCATCTTATACAAACTTTTTGGGAAATTAGAACAAGATGAAAGTCCTGATAACTTGATTCACAAAGAGATTATGAGATGAAAATAATACAGCATTCACTCGTGTAAGCATAGAAACAGACCTATTTGAAGATGATATGACTGTGTATAGAGAAATTTCTAAATGTAATGAAACTGTCATAAATAAGTGAAATTATCAAGTTTGCTAGACACAAGTGAATTTTAAAATGTTTTAATTATATTTCTATATTCCAGCAACAAACAGAAAATAAAAATGCAAAACTGTAGCATTTACGACAGCATAAAAACATCTAATACCTGGAAATGATTACAACAAAAATATTCAAGAACTATGCACTGAAAACTATGAAACATAAATTGAGAATAATAAATGAAATAGGTAAAACAATAAAGCTTTTACATGAAAACATAGAACATCCATGTGGTCTTACTGTAAGCAAAGGTTTCTTCAGCAAGAGACAAAATGTATTAATAATAAAAAATAAATAAATTGTAACATGTTATAATTAAAACATCTATTAAGTAAAAAATACAATTAGAAGAGTCAAAAAGCATCCGCATAGTAGGAAAAAATATTGTCGATAGAATATTTGACAAATCTATTTAGAATAGTTTTATTTTAAAACTACACCAAAAAAATGACAAAAAACCCACTTGAGAAATAGGGAAAGGGCTTAAAGACATTTTATAAAAGAGGATGTCCACTTTGAGAATAAATTTTCAACTTCATTATCAGAAAAATGCAAAATAAAAACTCCCATCCATCACGATGTATGGGGAAAAACAGATAAAAAAACTATCAAGTCTCGGAGAGGAAAAAGGGCAACTGGAATTCTCATACCCTGTTGATGAAAGTGTAAATTGGTATATCCACTTTAGAAATTACTTGGCAGTATCTACTAAATTTCAATATGTCTATACATTGTGGCTCAGCTATTTCTCCTATGTATATACCTCAAGAAAATATATCTATAATTCCCCCCAAGATAAACTGTAATTTATATCATCACTAATAAACATAAAAATCGATAAACTACCTAAGTACTATTTTTATATTTATTTATTTTGGGCCATGAAACAAGTCTTAATACAAGACTAAAATCATAGAAAATACATTCTATGATACAATAACAGAAGGAAATTTAGTAAATTTACAAATGTGTGAAAATCAAATAAACAATGGGTAAAAAGAAATATCACAGGGAAATTAGAGGGTACTTTGAGTAAAAACCAAAGTGTAACATATCAAAATTTATAGGATGCAGGACTCATGCAATGCTTAGAGGAAAATTTATACTTGTGTACACCTGTATTAAAAATGAGAAAAAATCCTAAATGAGTAATGTAAACTTCTACCTTAAGAAAATAGAAAAAAAGCAAACTAAACCAAAAGCAAATACAAGTAGGAAATAACATAGATTACAACAGAAATACATGAAATAGGGAATTAGAGAAATAGAGAAAATCAACAAAACCAAAAGTTGATTCTTTAAAAAGATGACCAAAATTTGCAAACCTTTATCCAGACTGGCTAATAAAATTAGAGGGAAGACAGAAATTACTATAATCAGAAATAAAGCAGAGGCATTATTACATTGTCACTGTGGTTTTCTGTGATGGTAAGATTAGTTAGTCTCTCTCTCTCTCTCACTTGTATTTTTATTCTACCAGTGGGTTTTGTTCTTTCTTGTGTATTCGTGGTAGTGATTATCATTTTTTGGATTCCAGATGCAAGACTCTTTTTGAGGATTTCTTGCAGGGCTGGTCATGTGGTGGTGAACTCCTGCAGTTTTTGTATGTCTGGAAAATACACTATTTTCTCTCATTTCTGAAGGATAGCCTTACTGTGTATAGTATTCTTGGCTGGCAGGTTTTTTTCTTTTACTATTTGGAATATATCATCCCCTTTTCTTCTGGCCTGTAGTGTTTCTGTTGATAAGTTTGCTGTCAGTCTGATAGGGGCTCCCTTATAGGTGATTTGATGCTTTTCTCTTGCATCTTCTAAGATTTTCTCTTTGTTTTTGAGCTTTGTCAGTTTGACTGTAATGTTATCTTGGAGGGAATCTTTTTGGGTTGAATCTACTTGGGGATCTTTGAGCTTCTTGGATCTGAAGGTCTGTGTCTCTCCCTATACCTGGGAATTTTTCCATTATTATTTTGTTGAATAACATTTCCATGCCTTTTCCTTTCTCCTCCCCTTCTGGAACACCCATGATTTGAATGTTTGTGTGCTTAAGGTCGTCTGCTAGTTCTCTTAGATTTTCTTCAGTTTTTAAAATTCTGTTTTTCCTTTTTTCCCCTGCCTGTTTTATTTCAGAGACTATCTTCAAGATCAGAAATTCTTTATTCTGCTTGTTCTAGCTTGTTGCTTAAGTTAACAGATGTGTTTTTATTAAATTGAGTGAATCTTTCAGTTTTATGAGCTCTGCTACATTCTTTTTAAGGTATTACTCTCTGTAAATTTCCTCCTTCATATCGTTGATTTTTTTCCTCATTTTATTATGTTGCCTAACTGAGTCTTCTCCTATCTCAGTGAGTTTCTTTAAGATTGTTGCTTGGAATTCCTTTTCAGTCATCTCAAGGTTTTCTTGCTCTATTGGGTCTGGTATTTGAGAATTACTGTATTCTTTTGGTGGTGTCACATTTTCTTTTTATTAACTCTCCAGGAGAAGTTCCCATTGTAATAGGTGACTTTCTCCTCATGGTGAATTTTGATCAGTACTGAAAAATACAAACAATAATAGATTTTTTTTGCTACTTAATGAATTTATTTGAAGATTTAAAAATGAAGTCCTTGTATCAGTTAAGATTTTTGAGTTACCAGCAACAGAAAATTAATCACTAACATAAGAATAAATGAATGAATTTAAGTAATGTGTGCTAGCTCACTAGAATAACAAGTAGCTTTGGAAAAGTCAAGAGCCGTAACAGTTTTAGGTATTTATGGTTTAAGAAGTATGCACGGTCTCTTCAGAACCCCCAGGATGAAACAACTTCAACTGTTTTCAGTCTTTGTCATTCAGGTTGATTGAAATTTTTGGAAGATAGAGTAAGATTGACCTAGCTTTGGTCATGTGCCCATTTCTTTTTAGTGGGAGCAGAGAATCTTTACTGAAAGTCTCACAAGGATTCACAAAGGAAAGGATTGATTTCTATATTTGTTATATATGGTGATACTGAATAACAAACAACTACAGAATTTCATTGCCATATAACAGTAAGAAATTATTTCTTTTTCATGTCCATGTGGTTAGTTGGGTTTGGCTGATCATGGCTGGGCTCAGTGGGGCTTGGTTGAAGGCCAGGTACTGTTTGAGCCCAGCTCCACATGTCTCTCATTGCTCTGCAGTCTGCGTGCTGCCAGGGGCACTTTCTTTTCATGGGTATTGTTGAAGAGCACGGGGGGCACTGGTACAAGTACATTTGAAGCTTGTGTATCATGTCTGCTAACACTCAATAGATAAAATCAAATAACATAGCCTCAACATCAATGAGGTAAGAAAATATACTCTGCCCACTATTAAAGGAGCTACAAAGGGTACAAATATAAGGAAGGGGGAAAATTGGGAATAAAGACACAATGTACCCTGGTTTCCTAAAGGAAAACCTGTGTGCTTCATCAAAAGATGAACAAAAAAGTACTTGACTGGGAAAAACTTCATCTGTACACCATTATGTATAAGACATGACTTAACAAGAGCATTTGATAAAGAAGTCAATATGAGCAAAAATGGGAAAACCAATTTTTATTAACTGTATTTTGGAAATGAAAAAGTTTATTTCTTGTTAGTCATGTGCAATGTAATTGTATAACACAAACAGGTTCCACTTTAGTCTCTTGATATGGGAGAATCAGGTAACAGAATTTTCAAAGAACACCTTGTCACAGATAGTGCTGAACCTAGAGGGCATCTGGATACTTTCTCCTTTGTGTTACTAATACGGCTTCCCTTCCTTTGAAAAATTTTATACTGAAGAAATCAGACTAAAGTATATATGATTTCAGTCAAGATGGCGAAAAAAATATTTTAGGGGGCTCTGAAGATACAATCTTGAAGTCTCTTCACTCATGAACTTTATTCACCCATTCTCCGCTCTGCTTTAGTTTCCTAATTCATAATGATATACATAAAAATCACAGGGTTATTCTAAAGAACTTGCTTGTGGAAAGACAGCAGGTTGCATTTATGGTAACGTGGATATCTACCCCTTAAGGGAAGTATTTCAAGTGTTCTGTCCTTAAGTAAGGTGGAGGAGAAGAATGTAAGAGTTTAGATGGAGGAGGCAGGAAGGTGCAGACAAACACTGAGGTATGTGCCCCTTCAAGGATAAGGCATAAATGTTGAATTCTTTTTTTTTTGACTGGTAAGGGGATTGCAACCCTCTGCACGGTGTGGTGTGCACCACGCTCAGCCAGGGAGCGCACTGACCATCCCTATATAGGATCCAAACCCATGGCCTCGGCGTTACCAGAGCCGCACTCTCCCGAGTGAGCCACGGGGCCGGCCCAATGTTCAATTCTTATAATTTTATTCTCATTCATTTATTTAAATTCTTATAAATTAGACCCTTATAAATTCACTGGATGGTGTGTTAATTGCCCAACTTCTGTATATTTGAAGTCTGTTCCCCTTATCAGATTTTTCTATATTGGGCATGTTGTCCAACCAATTCCCAGAGTGACATGGTTCTTCCTAAATATTTCTTAGGTTTCTCCTCCTCTTGGTCCTCCAGTATCTGGAATTCGGACTTAATGTTCAGGATTGTGCTTAGTACACTAAGTGTGCTCTTTAAATTTTAGGGAAGGAAGCAAAGCAGAGAGAAACATGTTCATTTCCAGGGTACTATGAAGGGAAAATACTACACGAGTGCTCATGTGTGAGAGCCTGGGTTTCCCAGGAGTGCATGGCACCGTATACTGTTAGATGAGAGGACTTGGCAGTCAGTTGTCATTTTAGAGATCCCGAGTGCTTGTTGGTTGTGATTGTCTCCTCATGGGTTTATCTGCCTCTTCATTCTTCTAAGCACGACAGTGATATCAGCTGAATTTCATTCCAACTCTTCTGAAATTGGAAAGCTTCATATTTCCCCATTGACCCCAAGGATTCAATTTAAATACTGTTTTAGCCTGTTGCTGCATAGAGTTCCTACAGGGTATAGACACTGCCTTCACCCTGGAGAACAGGCCTCTCAAGCATGAGGTAGAAAACCCTTGGGGACTGGTTCTACACGGGCATCAGCCAGTGTAGTGAGCAGCTCACTTCAGCCCTTGTTGCAAACATGTTAATTCAGGCTTAGTTCTGCCAAAGCTCGAAGGCATGGCCTTTAAAAATTCAATCGGTACTTTCACGCAATTATTGGCTGACTATAAATTATACTGAGGTCCTAACTAAAGCTTTGCCACAGCTGTGAGAATAGTTAAGCACATATCAGGTAGCTGAGCCTGAAAAACTGCCCTTGGCATGGGAAAGGTAGAACTTTTATTCACATGGTTTGCTTTACAGTGTGTCAAATTTCTGTCATGGCTAAGGGACTGTTTCCTGAATAAAACTTCACAGCACCGGGCTACTGTCTTTTGGGAGTGACCTACCGGCAAACTGACTTATTAACCTTGATCAGAGAAATTTTGCCGGTCCCAACCTATATTTTAAAATGATCCAGAGTTATTGGTATGTTTGAATATTCATTGTTTGTGTCTCCTCCCATGCTTGGATTGGTGCTAATTACTCAATTTATTAGATTGGACTTTATGAAATTGTCATTATTCAACCATTTTTGATCTGCAAAAATGGCATTTTCACACGGTTCAACCTATAGCTTTTATTTCTAAAACCACTTAAATATAAGTGGTCTTCAAAAAGTTCATGGATTCATGTTATCCTTTAATTCAATTTTTTGAAGTACCCTTAGGAGTCCTATTTTAGCATTCTAGATATTGTAATTACTAAATTATCAATCAGCTACTTAATATAAACAGTGGGAAAAATGGCTCATCTTGAATTCCTCTGTTGAAGTCCTAGCGCTTTCAAGCACATTTTTGCTTTGATCGATGGAGTCCTTCAGAGAGTACGAAGTTTTTTATGTTCCTCTTTACCAAGGTAGGTATCTCGAGGATTAGGGACTCCCTATTATTTCCCTCTCCCATTCTCTGGCTCCTTTCTTTCACTAAAAGTCCTTGTTCTGTTCTACCTTTTTAATTGATAGTCCTGCATTGGATAAGAAAAAAAAAAAAAAAAAATCTTCTTCAAGATTTTGCTTGGACAGAGTTCCTAAGAGGAATCTGGGCTTCCCTTTCCGTAAGTTCTAGAAGCTAGAATAAGCCCAAGCAGGTGGCTCTTGCCCAAGAACAGGTCTCTTTCAGTGACAAGAGCTGCCACTGAATCAGACAGAGCCTTCTTTTTAATAACAGTGTGACCTTGAACGTGTTAACTGACCTACCGCACAGGACCACCGGAAGGATTACATATATAATCCACGAAGTGTCATGCTTTGTTCATAATACATACTCAGTTTACATCATCTTTTTAAAAAATTTCCCTAGGTTCTTTAGACTCAAGACAAGTTTCAGGGGGAAGTCTATGCAGCTCCAGACTTCGTCTTCTCTTTTTTTTGCCTCAGCTGATGGGGCTAACTAAAGAGGGGGATTATAAAATGTTTTGTTTTTTGTACTACTTTAATTAAAGGGTTCATTCTTCTAGTAGTGGGACTGTGTTCTAGGATGGTTATGCTTTGTGCCCTTGTTGTTTTCCGGGACTTTCCTGAAAAATTTGGAGTAGGTTGTCAAGTGTGAGAGAAAGAGGAATGCTGACATTACTTTCAAAATGCAGCTTCAAAATTCAAGAAAGAGTGTTTGTGATTATGAAAGCACTTTGCAATATAATATGTTATTCTATAAGTTGAAACTGGTAGTTTTAACTATTATTAACATTCCCCAAATGCTAATGCCTTGGGGTTGAACTCAAGTGCAGATTTGATGTATATGTTTTTGAGTGTGTCCGTGTTACTCACATCGAATGTCTTCTTGCAGATTGCTAAGGACAAAGCGAGTCAAAAACCTCCTAAACCAGTGACTCTGATTGTAGGATGTACTGTATATGATATAGAAATGTTTTTTATTAACTAATTTAACATGTTTTGAATATCTACTAAGAGCCAAGCACTGTGCTAAGAGTACACATTCTCTCTTGCTGATCCTTGTTCTGGTCTGCATTTACTTGAGCTTCCTTACTGGAAAAGCCCTGAGAGACCTCTGTTGGCTTTCTGGAAAATCTGCTCAGAAACAGAGAGCTCCCTGCGTTGCATCTCTAGAGAAAGCCAGTGTGATGGTTGATGGCTGAACTGGGTGCAAACACAGCTATAGAGGTGCGTGAACTGCCAGCTGGAAATAGATCCTTCCTAATTCTAATGAACTTCTTTATTTGTTTAATATTACCTCAACTACCAGTATTGCTATGGGAAAATTCTATTCTCTTTGCAACAGCACAAGGTTACAAAGGAGGCTTAGAATACAAAATGTAGAAATGGAAATACCAAAAATCTATGTTTATTGTCTAACTCATTACTTTTTTTTCCTGCAGACTTTTGTTTTCTAGACCCATGAGAAGAGCTGAGGAGAAGCAAATTTTTCAATTCAAGGTTTGAGAATACAATTTACACATGTTATATATAACATTGCCGGAGGCAGGATTTAAACACTCTTGGATTTCTGTAACTGGTGTCATGGTAACGCAGTGCAGGACTTCTGTGTAGTTTTAGGTGTTTTACTTTTGTTTGTTTTTATTTTTATTTTTTTCACAATGGTAGATGCTTGTTAAAAGTCCTCTTATTAAATGAGCTTTGGTATAGTTTTAATATTTCCTACTCTCTTCCCCTTGAATATATAGCAGTTATGTCATTATAGAAGTACTAGTGCCAGAATATACCTGGTAAATTTTTGATGGCTATTTTTTTTTTTTTTTTTTTTGGCAGCTGGCTGGTATGGGGATCTGAACCCTTGACCTTCATGTTACAAAGTGGCGCTCTAACCAACTAAGCAAATAGCCAGCCTGATGTCTATTTTTAAAACAGTCTATAATGTAGATTATACTATTGCTATTGAATATGAGAATGTGTTCCTTACATTTTACATAAATGATGTGAGAACATCCATTTCAGTTTGGTGCATGATTAACTAAAATAAATGGCATAGAAATAAAATTCTTACATAAAAGCGAGAGTACATTTTCAAGCAAGATCCTTTATATTTTAAAAGAATTGTTTCCTAACCAAAAAATATCTCAGACAATTGCACTCTTACCTAACTAGCCATCTGCTTTTTTAGATTGATCACTTTATGCTTACAAAATGCAAATATTCCTCTGGAGACATTTTCACAAGTTGTCATTCTGTGGAAACTCTTGTTACTATTGCTTTTTTAATGGTGCATTAAATATATACAGAGCTTTGTTGGTTAGCTAAATGCTGCATCGTAAACTTGTGAGGGATAGGTACTAGAATACACACACATATCTTTATAAGACAACATTAATTTATTCTACATCATGCTTTTCAGATTATTTATAGTCATTGCCTACTGGACAAAATGAAGATCATTGACCACTGTAAGTAATTTTGGTAAAACTTCATCCCTGTATTTTCAGTGTCTCTGTAGCTTTCAGATGTGTAAAAGTATCACACTCAGGAATGGGAGTATGAAAGTAAAGGCAATAAAGAGGAGAAGAAGTGAAGAACGATTTGTGGAATGGTTTTGTTGTGGGAGAAGAGATGGAAAGGGGGCTATTTTACTATCACAGTTGTAGGATGTATGCATATGAGAGCAAATTTTGTGCTTGATATGAACAGATATTTGGGAATGATGAATCATAGAATGTTAATAAAGCAATGGGACTCAGAAAGAAAATAGAAATAACAGAGACAAATGGTATGATAGGTGAGGTTCCCTGGTCTCTTCTCTACTTTGTTATGGTTGCTTACAATGATTTCATTGAATCCCATTGAGAAATGAAGATAGAAAAAAAATTAGGTCAGTTAGTAATCTAATAATACTCAATTTATTTTTGGTATCTAGTATTCTAGATCTAGGCCTTGGGCCAATTCCCAGTAGACAATTTACATACTTTCTTAAACTGTACATCATTCAGCAAGAACAGCCTTTATGCAGCTAAGGCCCAGGACAAAATCACAAAGGCATATGACAAACATCTGAGTTGGATTGGTGAGGCAGGACCTCTAGCCATCACTAATTTCATGTGGAATGAGTATTCTCCCAAAATGTTCAGTCTCAGCACCTAAGAAGCAGACTCAAACTTAAACTAATAATACTTGAAAAGGGTCTATTGAGCGTTAGACTTATAGAAGCATAAATTTATATAAGACAAAGAATTGGGTATATATATCTGAGCACATTATGTGAAATAGAATCTACATGTTGTTGACTACCAGACTTTCATTAGTGGGATAGTGCTGAGGTCCCTGGCCAAGTGTAGCTGTTAATATTTGGGGGCCTGATTTCTTCTTTTGTCAGCCTCTGATATGAATTGTCTCTTAGCATCTCATACTATTCTAAGCTTGTTTTTGTCACTCTTTAATATAATGCTAGTTTATTCATCAAAGAAAGCCTAAAACCTTTACTTTCATTCTTTTTTTTTTTTTTTTTTTTTTTTTTCTCGTGACCGGCGCTCAGCCAGGGAGAGCACCGGTCATTCTTATATAGGATCTGAACCCGCGGCGGGAGCGTCGCTGCGCTGCTAGCGCAGCACGCTACCGAGTGCGCCACGGGCTCAGCCCTTTACTTTCATTCTTTATGGGCTTTTTGCCTCATCAACAAAGGCTTCGTCAGTGCTATTAATATAGTCTTAGGTTTACCAATGCTGTTTGCTATCTTATAAATCCATACAATGCAAGAAATGCTAGAAGTATGGAGTATTGCCTCTCCTTATCTGCAAATAGGCTAATGCTTGCTGTAAAAGACCCTTCTAAAAGTATCCAATCCTTGTGGTTGTCATTTGAAGCAAAAGTTTTAACAGATTGTCCTGATCTTTTTTTTTTTTTTTTTTTTAACACAAAAGAAGTTTATTTATTGTTCATGTAAAGTCCCACCTCCTGGTTCATGAGAGGCTTTCCATGAGTTGAACACAAAAGTTCATTATTTAGTGTCTATACCTGATTTTTAATGGCAGAATCATCTTTTAGGTGTTGCATAGCTCTAAAATTTTTCTTTATTCATTCAGATATATATTATGCTGTGGTTATTTCTGGCTTCTCAGTTGAAGCTATCATTCATACAGTAAGAGCTAGGGTTAAACATTCTCTCATTACCGCACAGTGGTGTCTCATCTCAGCTTTTTCCACTGAGCTATCTTATTCAAGCTTAATTTAAAAATACTTACTAACTACTTACCTATGTGCTATTTGGCAGCCAAACATAAATTAAGGGAAATTAACGCGAACTGTATAATATAACACTGGAGTTAATAAATGAAGCATTATAGTGAGTATATTATTTTTAAAAGTATATAGCAAGAACGTATGAGAATTTGAGGGTAGTCTCCTTAGAAAAGCATGTATTTTAGTCTCATGAGATTTCTATATTTGATGCAGAGTTTCATAAATGAAGAAGTAATACCAGACACTTGGAAAGCAGAAGAGGAAAACCATTACGATGACAAGCTTAAAACAGAAAACACCATCAGTAAAACAAATATATAAATAGAGTTGGTATTTCTAAATTTAGATTATTTTATTTAGGCAACTGTTTAGATTATTTAGGCAATAATTCAAGAGACTGGTAGTAGACATCCTAACAAGAAAATGTTCATTTCTATACTAAGACTCTCATAGGTCCTCATAATTTTGGAAAAATGTGTGATTTCTATAAGTCTGAAGGATGGATAAATTGACAGTTTCAACATAATGGTTGACATCTTAGTATCTCAAGTTTCTCTGAACGAACCAAAAGAGAGGCCAGAAGACTCATTTTATGTTTCTTTTTCCTCTTGGTCCCTGTCCTTCCTCCCACCCACCTGCAAAAATTCAGTAAAACGTCTGTAATGACTAGCGTGATGCTAATGCTATGTTCACAATGGGTTCTTAGCAAAGATTTGTCAATGATAAAAATGAGAACTGTTAATGTAATGCAAATTGCATGGAAGGCGTCTGTTCTTGGTGGCATTTATTTATTTTGGCAATGGTTATCCAAGCATTACTTTTGCAATTAATTACATCTCCATTCAGAAATATTTGTTACAAGTTTTTCTGCCAACGATTTTTTATTATGTTTATTTTGGCTAAATAAAGAGGGTTTATGATCTAGGAACACGTTTTAAAATCACTTTTATAAACTAATTTTATAAATATACACTGACTGTTTGTCCTATTCTGTAAATAGGTCAAATGATTCTTATCCCCTGAAACCTCAGATTCACTCTTCTATTGTAAGTTTTCATTATTTTGTGTTTTATAGCAGCTATCAAATGAACTCAATTATTTTCTTTCAATGGATATTTGAAAAGAAAATTGTTGGTTGTCTCTTCAAGTAATGTAAACACAACACTAGCAATGTCAGTATAACTTAGTATTTGTAAGTTTCCATGTGGGGTTCAGGGTTGTACAATAGTGTTCTGAAATCACGATTTCTGCTACACATCATCATCATCATAATTTGTAATTATTTAGTGCTTCTGACGTAACAGGCTAACTACGTACCTACATATCTATCTGTGTATATATCTATGCATGCATATATCTATCTCTATAGCTATATCTCTCTGTCTGAAACCAGAGTTTATTTAACCTCAAATGAGATAGAGATATGATGGAAATGACCACCCCAAGGAAAAATGAATAACAAAGCACAGATGTCCAGTCTGTGGTTAGCTTTAAAGATAAAATTCCCTCTTGGGGGCCTTTGAGGTCTGTGGGCATGTGAACATGCATTTTTATTCTTTTTAAATTTTTTTTATTTTTTTAATTTCTGCATTCTCAGTTTCCCACTATAATCTGAAAAATTATAGCAGTTATCTTTATGAAAAATAAACTTACTCAAGAGATTAATAAACATTTCAAAAACATAAAAAAAAATAAATGTGTTGCTAAGGAGTTCAAAGAGAAGGTAACATCATGAAATAAGGTAAAATGCACAGTCCTTGAAACAAAATCAGAATTATTCAATTAAAACAATGGGAGAATGAGTAATAGTCACAATAATTTTGAAAAATTAAATCAGTAAAGAAGATGGATAGCTGGACAAGGATTCTTCTGACTCAAAGGGAAAAAATATTACATGGAGAGTAGACCCAACATAGATGATGACAATATATTTTTTAAAAGTGAAAAACAGAACTGCTAACGGAGAGGTGATAATGAGATAAATATAGTACACTGTCCTAAACTTAGAAAAACTGGAATCTTTGGATTGAAAAGGTTTACTGAACATAAATCAAAGTCTACTTGAGAAAACATATTTACACACCTAGGCTAGATTTTTATTGTATATTTAGAGATACATTTAAAATATTTTTCAAGCATTCAGATAAGAATAAAAAATAGGTTAAGGTAAAAGGAAAAAGATAATCATGCTGATTTCAGATTTCTCACATAAAAGATATTAGATTAACATCCAGAGACACTCCTCAGCAGTCAGAGCCCTCTATCCGTGTGTGGGGACAACAAGAGTGTGCTCAGATTGCTCCCATCCTCTTCAAATACAGGGATAAAAATCACAGCTTGGTGAAGGAGTAGCTGTGCAGGCGGAGGGCATGGAAGCCAATTAAATAGAGACCTGTCTTTAAATGAATGCAATTTTCAAAAGAAATTCCTGAAATGAATGGTGGGTCAGTGGGAGGGGTCTATGAGGATGGGCATAATGAATGTTGGGTGCTATGCTCTAGGCTCTATCGGTTTAGCACTAAATTATCCAATTATCCAACATAATTGGAAAAGGTTATAAAACAGAATATAAGGAATAACACTAACTTTACAGAAACATTTTATGCATATGTAAATATAAATTATACGCACACACACACACACACACAGACACACATTTATTAACTTATCCCGTTGAAATATATCTTTAGATGTTGGAAGGCAGATTATTATATTTCCTTCATTTTTTTATTGTACAAATTTTCAACAATGGCTGTTTATCAACTATATAATAACAGAAAATAACACATGATGTTTTTTTACTAATATCATAAAATTTAAAATAATTTTATATGAATACAATGGCATGAATTAATACTAGAGAATTTTAGCTAACAGTATTTTCAGTGACAAGCTTAAAGAGATAAGTTAAAACTGATTATTTTTGAGTTACTTATTTTAATTTATTTTAAGTCAATTACTTTTTCATATATAATAAAAGTGGCATTTATTAATGAGAGATTTAATTGTATGTTTATGATATAGTCAACTTAACACAAAATGGGGATTGAGAGTAGTTAATATAACATGAGAATTGAGAGAAATAATAGCCAAGCTGAGCCTGAAAATAGGTGCTGTAATATAAATGCATGCATTCAACTTTATCTTAAACAGGCAAAGATCTCAAGGAATGAACATTTTGGAAATCAGCATATCTAATACTCTTTAATTTTAATAATTTCCATCCATAGGTTAATGTTTGAGTGAGATACGATGCTAAGAATTAGCTCTGCTGTTGCAATTTCAACAGTAAGAATTAGGGAAGAGATAACAGATGTCTTTGCACTTTTGGCAGAAAGGAGCTTACTTTAAATTCTGGTCTGATTTTAGGACTGTTTAAAGCTGATTTGTCACCTGGTTGATGGTTCTTTACTAAAAAGTAGAAAGCTCATCTTAGGGGAAAAGTTAATCTTATGTACCGGCTGTAATTGAAAATGGATTGAGAAATCAGAGTATCTTTATATTTTGGAATTATGTTGCAATAGAAACAAGGATTACATCTCAACCTTTATAAAAGTATTTTTTTTTAGTATGTGTATGTACACATATATATACACACACACATATTATATATATGTATATATGTATATATAAAGAAAACTTTGTATGGTTAAACATTTTGTACTCAATTTTTCCTCAGAAGAGTTAAATAGAAAAAATCTTATGAGCTAAATGTGCCAGAACCTATTTTGGTCAATGGAAATTACATTTGTCACCCACTTTTCCCTTTCCAGCACCCACCCACCACAAGGCTGACTCAATAGGTGGAGCAGGTGTCACGAATTCCAGTGAGCTCATGAAGTGATGAATGTTGTTCCCATTGCAAGTCGCTTACTATGCTCGTATTCTTCAATCCCTGTGGAAACTAGTCATCCTGTGTTGACTTAAAAATTCAGTCGACTTACATAAGAATTAAAACAAAACTCATCTTGAGTTGGTTTATTTCTTCTTGTTCTGATTATTGAGGTAAATGAGTTGGACGGTAAGAGAGATGGTGGTACTTTTTGACCAAACTTCAGGTACAGAAACTCTTACAATTTATGCTGTATTATGTTGGCTAAACATATGCTTTCCACTTATTAAACTTAGTAGCTTCTCCTATTTGATGCTACTTTCTTCAAAATTGTACAATATATAAAAGTTCATTTTTTTTCAAGTAATGTTTTAGAGAAGGATTGGGAAAAGTCTCTGGATATCTTCTTATATTTGTTTATAATAAGCTGTAGTAAGTTGAGGATTTGAAATCCAGTGATTCTTATTCTACAAATGAATCTCTTTTTTCTTCCATTAGAACTTGCTATCTTTATGAATTATTTTCTCTTGCATGGGCTAAAGATTATTATGAACTATTATTGCAAAATTAAGAAAATAAAGCTAAATCACAAATATATGTACATGTAGATAATGTATTTTTCCTGCTCATCTCTAAACTTAATTTTAGTCCACAGTTTAGCTTCTGTTTTATTACCTAGAATTACTGAATTTACCTTAATTGTGGAGACAGCATGATATCATGGAAAAAATGTGGATTCTAGAAAGACTCCCTTAGTTTTAAGCTGAACGCTTCAGCTCTATCACATATTAGCAAAAATAGAACATTAGAAAAGTTAGGAAAAATTAAAAGGCTCAGATTCTTCATGTAAAAATGGGGTTAAGGATAAATACTGATAGAATCTTTTGAGGATTTAATAGGGTAGTGTATTTTAAATAACTAATATCATCTAGCTCATGATTGACGTAAAAAAACCTCTGCTTTGATTATCCTTTGTTGAAAGTTCTAACCAGCTGTGAAATAAATGCTGTGAAGCAAGCACAAAGGAAGAAACTTAGATAATTCACAGACACAAAGAAATCAGTCTTTGGATGACTATGTACAGTTACGGTAGTTGAATAGATACTATATTCTTGCTCTTTTGCAAATGGCTTTTGGAGAATTATTAACCTCTCACAAATATATTCAATTTTAAAATGAACATTATATGGCATTAAAAAACAGTAACCAGTTTTTCAGGATAGTACTTGAAAAATATAGTGAAACAACAATGTGCTATTCAGGTTACCTTTCTTAATGTTAACTCATTTTGTTGAACCAAAGTTTTATAGGTTTCACAATTTTCTCAATATCTATCCAAGTATAGCAATTTTGGTGTTATAATGCAGTCAAAATATTCTTTTGCAAATGATGTTCAGTGAAGTACTTTATAATTGCTCACAGATAGCAGCTGAAGAAATCTTCTGTGTCTGTATCAGTTAGCTACTCCTGCAATAATAGTGTATAACTACCCCCACCCCCTCAACTCAGCAACTAACAACAACAAACATTCTCACCTAGTGGGTTAGGAGGCCAATTGTGGTTCACTTGGTCTAGGTTGGGCTGGCTACTCTAGGTGGCTCTGTTTCAGACTGTGGGTTGGCTGGATTGGGCTCCAGACACATATCTGCTCAAGTTTTGTTCTACTCCACATGTCTCTTGTCCTCCTTGGGGCATGTCCTTCTGAAGATTAAGGGAAAGAATGCAAGGGCCAGCCAAACTCCTTAAGCACATTTAAAACTTCTGCTTTGGTCACTTCTGTTAACTTTCCACTGACGAAAGCAAATTATATGGCCAAAGTCATTATCAATGAGGTAGGGAAACAAACTCTGCTCACTCTCCTGAGTAGTACTGCAAAGTCACAAGGCAGAAGGTATGGGTAAGTGAAGAGAGGGAAGAAATTAGAAGAATGATCCAATCTACTATGGTGTTTGCCAAACTTCCTGAGCAAATATTTAAATTACATTTTCCTTGTAGATAGGTAATCCTGTGTGATTGAGTGATACCAATGAAATGTGGTTAGTAGTGATAAATGCCAATTCCATACTTAGCTCATAAAAATCCCTCACACCATCCTTTATGCTCTCTCTACTCATCTGCTGGCTGAATGTGGCAGTCTTCGCCCTTTAATAATATGGCTGAATTACACAATGGAAGGAACCTCGTTCTTTGGGTATAACAGAGCTTTTAAGTAGCCTCCCACTGGTCTCTGACATTAGAGATAAAACAACAACAACAACAAAAAAAAACGTTTATTGCATGGATCTTTTCAGATTTTTGGCATTATTTGTTATAGTACTTAGTTACCATAATTGACTCTTTAGCTTCTTAAAATCTATCCTAAATATTCAAGTATGTAAAATAATTTTTACATAAGACTCAAGTTTTCTAGATAAGAGATCATCCTCAGCAATTCCATCAGAAATGAGCTGGATCTGAGTAGGACATGTTTCTGGAGGTATAGCATTTGGAAGATTGAAGAGAGAGTGTGATTATAGACTTAGAAGGCAGTTATTCACAATGGTAAGATGGATTTCAGTGAGTTAATATGAATATTTAAAGGCACTCTCACATTGAGTTATTTGAGAGAAATGGATGGGAAAAATTTTGAAGATCTGTGGGCAAAGTTTTTTTTTTTTTTTATCTAATTACTACCCCTCTCCCAAACAAACTAACACATACACATGGAAGAAAATTTAAATTGTATGAAAAGACATATAATTAAAAAGTAAGTCTCCTTGTGTTCTCCTCAGATATAACCAGGGTAGTGGTTTCCTATGTAAACCCTCAAAAAAAATTTTTTTTTGCATATATTCTCTACATAGAAGCTAACTATGATGATTCTTGAAGCTGGTGTGAATACTGATCCCTACACTTTGAAGAATTAGGCTCTAGACCTACACCTTTTCAATCCACTGCTGTATACCTAATGCCAGATGGTATCTTGACAATATCTGAGGTGATGCTGTGTGACAGTACCTATTGTGATGATCAGAATTTATGCTTCAAAGATTTTATGATTTGTAGAAGCTGCCAAATTTCCATCTAACCAAAAATATTGTGTTCACTCTAAATGCAATGTTAAAATATTTAGGTTTACTTTGGTTTATTTCTATTTGGGAATGCAATCTGGAATCTAGGAATTTATGTTTTCTGTAGCAAAATGATGCATGGTGGCAGGTGAGATTATATAATTTCCATCAGTAGAGGAACAAAAGTGTTCTGAATCTAAGCTATTCCACTCACTTTTCCATAAGTGTCTTGGGTTAGAGCATGTTTCTCTTCAAGTGATGGGGTCTTTTGTGCACATTTACCTCTGCCCTTAGTAAGGCTGAGAGTCCAGTTTCCTGAAGCTAAAAACCACACTTTGAATGAGGAGAGATAGTGAGAGGTCATTTGTACCACGGGCAACCAGATGGCTTTGAAATTTTGAAGAAGCTCAGTGTGGGGCTATTTGGAATCAAGGGCAGATTTGAAACCATATGGGACTGTTTTAGTCCAGAAAAGTTAAAATTTATAAAGATAAATGGCTAAAAATAAACCTACTCTTGGGCAGTGGCTGGGGGATGAGCAATTCCTCAGAGTTTGAAATGCTGAGTTTTTGGCTTCTTGTTATAAATATGTAAATCCCTCCTCTCTCATCCCCGTTCCTCGCCTCCTGTGACCCTCCATCACTTTGTTTCCTGCTTGCTTTTTTCTGAATGGAGACTTTAGAATTTTGTTGTTTACTGTCTGTGGTGCAGGGACTGTTACTGTCAGGTCTGTTGAAAGGCTGCCACGGAAAGGGTCAGCCTAGTCATTTGTTTTTTATGGAACCTCCTGCTCTATACTAGCAAAGCCCTAAATCATACCCTTGTTCTAGTAGACAAAGTAATAGAAAAAATGGATATTTAAAACGGGGAAAATAAAACGTCACTCAAAAATCCTTAACGGAATTGTTCATTTTCCTCTCACCTTTAATCGCCAGTAGAATTATTTTTTTATTCACAAATACAGTGAATCTAAGCTTTTAGCTGAGCATTTAGTGGAACATCTACCCAGTAAGCTTTGCTTATGTTGCAGACAGCTACCCTGAGGAGTGATTTGAATTTAAATGTGATTCCCTTATTAGTTTCTGCTAACTGCAAATATCCCAGGCACTTAATTAAGTGGCTGAGTAATGTATGAATGCTCACTTCTGCTTGTCATGCAGAACAAAGTGATGTATTTATATTCCATGCACAATATGAAATTTAATGACACGGGCAACAGTAATTTAGAAAACCTTTGTTTTTATTGTCCCTGTTTTTGCTTAAGCAATTTCTTCGTTTTGTCGTAATTTGGCCAGGACAGTGATATAAGACTTGGTCCAAATGTTAGCTGCTGGCAGTGACATTTCCTAATAAACCAGAGGTTCTTCTCTGCCATTTAATGACTTAAAACATTGGTGAGTTTTCATTAACTGTGTTATTTTGGCTTTTGTTCCTTACTCTAATTCTTAATTTAATAGCAGGAAACAATTACATTATGTCGCTGCTTAACCACTGAAACAAAAGAGAAAGGTAGATTCTGCTAGGATTTAAGTAAATACATTGGGTTGCAAAGTAAACCAATAAAAAAGCAATCTGTGGTGCTTTTTGAGCACTTGATCATGGGGAACAATAATCTTGAGACCAAGTTTCTTGATAAGTATTTCAGGGGACCATTTTCATTTCTGTTGGTTTTCTGAAATTAATATTTATTTTTTACTTCAAGAATTGAAAAATCTAAGATGTTTTTCTTTGATATTCAAGGTGAAACCTAAAGCTTTGTTTCCAGTTTCCCTCTCTCCCAGTTTCTCCTGATCTCCCTTAGGCTCACATAATACTTCAGATACTGATAAATTAAATGTCTATGTTTTGTCATTTTAAACAGGGCTGTGCATATGTTTGGTCATTGGGACAGATGTTTAACTTGTCAGATGGTGCTATTGTTGTGCACAACAGAAGGAATTCATGTCCTCTCTGTTTCAGCTCCTTTGCTCCACATGTGAGGTTAGGAGGCTTCTTTAATTAGATCTTAGCTCTGGCTGTTCTGGAAATCCTAACCTCAATTAAGACAGTTTCATTCATTTTCTAATGGACTTTAGGTGGACGCTGAATTAGATCCAAGTTGCAACATATTACTTTCTGCTATAAAATGTATTTTATATCCTGAATTCTGTGCCACAAGAAAGCTGCGACATTCGTCTGAACTATATTTCCCTTCCTGACTCTGTAGAGAACTGTGTGTAAATTATGTCCCCTTGTTTTCACAGATCTGCCTAATCTCTTTCCATTCAGTTTCAGCCACACTCTACCCAACAGCACCCTGCCCAGTGCAGGATGACGTCAGGCTGCTGGGAGAATGCTGCTGCGCAATTCCTGTCAGAGAAGCCCTGCTGCTCTGTACATTCTCAGCGATGCTGTTTCTTCGTGCCTCAAGAATAATAAACTGCTGCTCTGTGTAAAACAATTCTTGCATTCTGCAGAATTCACCATGCTCTTTGAACATATTTCAGTCTTTCTTTTCTGCCCCTCTCTCATCACACCCTCAATGCTTGGTGTACTGACAAGTCACCATGCAAGGGAATGGGAATGAATACACTGGAAATGTAGCATGAAATGCAAGGAGCTCTGCGACCTCCTAATTTCCATGCACCTGCATTTGGTGGCATTACTCTCTCTGGCTCTGCAGTCAATAGTTTTCCATCTCAGCCCGTTCAGCCTCTGTGACCTCACCATATGCTTCCCTCTGACTGGAGAGAAGCCCAGGTTGGCTGCCTACAATCAGAGTCCACATATGTTGAGGGGTGGGGCCCCAGAAGGAGGCTGATAGTATTCTTTTAGCCAGAAATCCCTTGGGGGGAAAGAAAGGTGCTCTCTCTGGCCTGCCTTTATGCTACAGACTGCTTTCCAACTCCAGCTAGAAGTGGCCATTGCCAGCCACTTACCTTGATCCTCCAGCTGTAGAGCTCAGCTGGTGGGTGTTATCCACCTTGGCAAAGAAATATCTTCCTTTTTTTCCTCTTCTTTCCTTTTTTTCTTTGTTTTAAACTAATCAGCAATGACAAGCTCCCATTGACTGCTCCTTCTCCAGTGAGGCTTCAAGCTTCTAGGCATCACAATTAGTGAGGCTCTTTTCTGGGTGGGCCAGTTTGTTTCTCAGTGACACGAGAGCATTGCCTGGGGTATGCACTGGATGAAGCTTGTCAGTCGAGATATAATTTTGCTCTTCTGATGGACTTGCCAACTATTTACTACAAGCTAAAGAGACTAGAAATACATATTCTCCCCCATCTCTCCTTCTAACCATATTAAATTCTTTTTTTTTATTTGAATAGTTGAACATAGTATGACAGTTGAATTTCAGGATTGAAAAGATGCTTAAACGTTCAGTCTGTATGTTCATCTGGTGCTTAAACTGTAGCCACAATCCCTTTCTAACTGTCATCTAGCCTAGGTTTGAAGGCTTTTAGGAAAAGGAGACTTATGTTCTTCAAAGACAAGCAATATTGTCTTTGGATAATGCTGCAAGATAGGGTGCCTTTACTCCAGCACACAACACGCACACACATTCACATACACAGACTGAATCCTGCCACAAAATCACTTTTCTCCTTTCCTTGAGCGGTGCAGTTAGAGTTTGGAGCATAGATGTAGAATGGGACACTTATTCTTGTTGAAGACTGTCTCCAGCTTCCCATAGCAGCCTGGTTTGACATTTGCAAGTTGAACGAGCACATGTATACTGATAGGCAGTGTAGATGGGTATTTAGGTGGCATTGTGATGAGGTGAACCCGGGTTCCAAGCTTGATGCCACAGCATAACTAATCATTGACTTGGAGCTTAGCAAATGAAGATGAGGATCATGCCTATTGCATAGAGTGATTATCAGAAATGCAGAGAATAATGCAGAGATGCTTTGCAAAGTATCTTCACATAGCTGGGATTTAATAAGTGCTGTTCTTATTGCTATGATTACTTTCTATTCTATATTCAAATTGAGGGCCAAAATGTTTATTAGGAGTGAAGCAAGGTCAGACTTTCTTAGTTTAGGCCTAGATATTTCTCAGAATAGAATGGATCAATTTAATAACATATCTGGGCATCATCTTTTTTAATAGTTAAGAGCACAACTAGTTGCAGTAACATCCAGATATTTTACTTTTCATCTTGTACAAATAGTTATCCTGCAAGAGCCTTCAATGTATAATTAAGAGATATAAATGAAGATAAATTGTTATTGTTTGTTCTCCATGAACCTAGGACTTGTCTCTTTTTTTAAAAAAACTAATTATTCCTTTTATTAATTTCCCTGTAGTATTTTCCAGGAAATCTTTCAAGCAGTCTCTATCTTCTGTTTTTGAAAATGTTAACTATATTTTCCATCTATATTTCTCCTTATCACCTACAGTATTCTTCTCTGGTCACCTACCACACTAATAATCCACTTGACAAGTTTTCTCCAAATTCTTGCAGGGGTTCTTTAAGTGCCTCTTTCATCAGCGTTCTCTCAGGATTCTGATGATTGAGAGTTGTTGAACTAATTTGGCTTTGTTAATCGATGAGAAGACAGCTAAAACAATTTTATCTCAAGACCTAGACTTTGTGTTTCTTTAGGATCTGAAATTCAGAGAAGAAATTCAGTAAAATAAATATTTGGAAGTGAAAAATAATTTTAAGGTAGTTTTGAACCAACAAGTTCAAGTACTGCTTGTCAAGTGCCTTCATTAACTACTGGGATATAAAACAAAGGAAAATATATTGAGTACTATGTGTCAGGTATTGCTTGAACTAATTTTATAAGTCTCATTTTATTTCCTTTTCAAAACAACCTCAGGAGACAGTGACATTATCGACATTTTATACTCAAACAAACTGAGGTTCAGAGTGATCAAAGAACTTCCCCAAGACACGTATGTGAGGAAGTAGGTGGCAGAGTCTATATTCAAACTAAGGTTTCCCAGATTTCATTTGGCTATTATTGACCAGAGAAAAGTGTGTGCATCTTATAAATGAATGAAATACATCATACCTGTGAAAATTTATTATCATAAATTAGCATCTGTCATCAATTTCATTTTTAACAAATGCTCTGGGGGATGCCTACTGAAATGTCACAGTTTCTAGGTACAGACTACTTAGAATCATGTGAGTTCACGTGTGCTCTACACTCCTGAGAAGCCTCTGTACAGGTCTCACTAATCACATGCTGGCTAAAGAAAAAGCAGTCCTGGCACCTCTGTGTTTTTCTCCTTCTCACCATGCAACACTCTCTGTTTCTAGGAGCCTCTGGGGGTGTAATCCAACTGTCTGGTCTTATTTAACATTTACATACCTATATTTTAATATACCACATTGAAAGTGCTAATGTATATCCTGTGTTAGCAAATTAGCATAACCCTGATGCATATATATATTTGGTGATACAAGAAGAACCTCACATTGCTACAGAGAAACAAGGGGTTGCTCCCCACGATGTGGAAAGGGCTTAATTTTTAAACGAGTTTGATATTTCTCCTGGAAAAGTACAGGGACCTCTGAATTTATAAACTCAGGGAAGGTCCAAACAAAGGGCTTAGTGTGAGTGTCTTGGAAATAGAGGAGGGAAGCCTCACTGATGCTTCTCATAACTTTATTCTTTTACTCAGAACAAAGGGATGATTATTCACCTATATATTTTACTGGATGTGGTTTCTTTATAAGTATTTTGAAGTTACTTGAACTCCAGTTTAACAGAAATATGCTATAAAAGTGTCCTAGCCCCTGCCGCTGTCAGAGCTCCACCCTTTGTGCCCCTGTCCCACGACTAAAGATCTGAGATGAGTGCCAGTTTCATTTTCCAAGTGGATTTGAAGCTCTGACCCAGTGATTTCATTACCTACTCTAGTGGCTACCCATCCTGACTGACCACGAGAAACACCTGTGAAGCTTTCTTTTAAAAAAATACTCAGATTCCCAATTCTGTGGGTTTTATTCTGGTAGCCTGTATTTTTAAGAAGCATTTCAGGTAATTTTCTTAAGTAGCTACACTTTCAACCACTAGTTTAGTAAGGGGTGGATGACGTCAACCGTACTCTGCAGCCCAGTGTTAGGAAGAAATCTCTCTCTGTCTCTTGCTTTCTCCCTTTTCTCTTAAATAAATATACTTTGAATACTTAGTATATACCAGATACCAGGATGCAAAGACCAATAAGACCTTCTCCCTACCTTTAAAGAGGTTATACTCATAGTCTCTTTTAAAATGTGCATTGTCAACTCCAGGAACAATTTCTGTTCTGCACTGCTGAATAAAACTTCTTCATTCTGTACTAAGAGTGATAAATTAGACATAATTTTTATGTCCATCAAGTCATACGACATTCCAGTTCCTCTGTTACAAGAAACAAAAAGAAAACCTTTACTGAACATGTTGATGTGAACTGTTTCTTATCCCTTTAACCATCTTTCTGGTTCTCTTCATGACCTGTTCCATGTGCCACACATGATTACATGGCTGATGAGTAGATCCAACACGCATATTTATAATCATACTTCAAGTATTTTAATTGTCCTTACACAATTAAACAATGAGAGTAGTGTTGTGTATTACCTTCAGCTCAGTTGCTTTATTTCTGCTTTCTTCCTATCTACTAATTTTTTATTTTTTCCCAAGTATATCTCTTTTATTTTATTTTATTTTATTGGCAGCTGGCTGGTACAGGGATTGAAACTTGGATCTTGGTGTTATCAGCACCATGCTCTGACCAACTGAGCTAACCAGCCAGGCCTCTGCCAAAGTATTTCTAAGTTGCCCATTGTGTAATCAAAATCTCTCTGTAAGCGGACATCCACTTCTCACAAACCACACAGTAACTGCTATAATTACCTAAAGGCCCACCACCTGTCAGGTACTCAACTAGGCATCTCACAAATGAGTGAAGGAAAGAGTTGATGAGATGATACATGTTTCTCATGAATCAGAGTGCCTCAAATATAAAAGACAGATTATAAATTAATAACACACATTAATAATAATAATAATTAAAAATACCATATTGTATATTTAGAATATGTCTATAGATTAGTTTTAGTTCTCATATTTTGTAGCTGAGCAAGTCGATTATTAGAGAGTGTTGCCTATGGACTCGTGGCTGATAATTGCTGGTCTAGAATCGGAGCTCAAGTCTTAGGAATTCCACCGTCTGTGTTGCCAAATGATATAGTATGTCACTTTGTCGTAAGACTAATAATTATGACAAATATCTGCTTTTGGAATTCTCAGACTCATGTTAGCCTTTTAACTAGAATTACTTTCACAGATCTTTGCATTTTATTAAGAAAAAACAGACAACTTAGGATCTAACCACACATATTGTCTACCTTAAAAAATGAAGTAATGATTTTATAAAGAAATAGGGTAAGTCACGTAAAGATAAGAGACTCATTTTCATTTGATCTTTATTACAGTTTATTTCATCACTCATTCATTCTTCCATTTATTTAAAAATATTTATTTCTCTGTATGGCACTCTGGCTCTGGCGGAATCCTGCCAATGTCACCAATTGTGGAGCTCTTTTACCTGCCCGTAATCCTGCTGACTGAGCCAATTGTCGAACTAGGGCTGGGTCTGGAGCTCACAGACCCCTCAAGCTCATTCCAGACTGGGTCACAAACCCTTCAGATGCCAGGCTGGGTCACCAGACCCCTCACACGCAGGTCTATGAGCTAGGTAACCGGCAAAACAGGTCCTTGGAAGCCATAGGTTGGAAAGCATGGCCTCGTGGTGGGGCAACCACCTGAAGCAGTAAACACCAGCCAAAGTGGTGGCACCACCCATGCACACTAACCCACCAACACACAACCTATTCACAAAGAAAGCACCACATCACCCCCAACCTGCCCTGAGGTGAAGGGAGCCTGATCAAATTATTCTATCTTCCCAACATTCTCAAATTCTTACTGTGCGGAATAAACTATACCATACAATTTAGTTGATAAAGTTATGTTTGCATAGGAAATTGTGAATGTAAATGCCTTTTATTTAACTCTCACTATGCTTAATACTTAATCATACTGAGAGCATTCAGCACTTACTTTTGAGTTCCAGGTGTTGATAAAATTTACATTTCTTCAGATCTTTGACCTCTTCTCAACACCTTGTTAATTTTTCACGGTGAATGGATACCCAAATATGTTTTGTTCTCATTTGAAATGGGAAAGCACAAAGAATATTTCTTCCCCAAAAAATTTTTAGAAAAGCAAAGCTGTCTTCTTTTGTTAATTTAAGAGCGGACCTGCCTACAGATACAAGGGGATATTAAAGTTTTACTGACATCATTTCCAGCCCTGGTATTGTACTGCCAGACCCGTTAGTGATCCCATCCCTGAAGCTCAACAGATAACCTCACATAGAGGTCTGCCTGAAAATAGGGATATTAAACTTATATGATCTGATTATCCACTTTCTGTCAGGGTCAAATACAGTCACACACACACACACACACACTCTTTCTCCACACTGGTCCCACCAACCAACCAATTTGTAACACAGCTCTTCAAAGGCTGATGGAGCTCACACTGCATAGACTTCAGTGGAACATTTTATGCATTGCTAAATGTTTCTTCTTAACCAATCAATAATGCTACAATACTTTCTGTACTTCATAGGTCTTCCTCAGGCAAGTCCAGGACTAGTGTCCTGAAAAGCATTCATTTTTAATATGGTTCATTTTTCTACTCTATCTTATCAAGCTGTGGCTGGCTAGAACAGAACTGCGTGGTGTCTCATGTGATGATTTTCATGCCTGACCTACAGCATAATATTTCACAATTTTGTTCTTGCAGATTCACCATCATCTACATTTGAGAGTTGATATATTTGGCTTGCCTTTAGAAACAGAAGTGTAGCTCTATAACATTTCTTTTGTTTCATAAGAATTAAAAGATTTCTGAATGTTGACTTATAACAAATTTTAGTTTCTCAAGTCTATCTATCTACCTAGCCATCCTTAAACACCTCCTAATACTGACTTAATTTAATCATTTTGAGGAAGGCTTTGTCAGTCAAATTTGCTTTAATTTGACATCAAAATAGCAAGGATATAATTAAAAGAATATTTTGTATAATTATTACCTGCCTTCCCCAATTATGTAAAAATACACATACAGCTTTTAATTAAAACAAAACAAAGAATTAAACTTCATCCCCAAAGACTGCTTTGTTTTCATTCAAGTTTTCAAAAACACCTGAAAAAGCTATGACACTAAATTTCATCTTTTATATACTCTTCTCATTTTTCTTTGTCTAAAAATAACTTAAAATGTAATTTTTTCTACTATATGTTTCTAACATCATGGAGAAATAAATATAAACTTTAAGATTCCCTTTTAAACAAAAGGGTTCATTTTCTTTATAATAATACATAACTCATATGTTTACCAATATTATTTGGTTTTCCTATACTTTTTGCTTCTTCCTCTCCTGAATATGGGAAAAAACAAAAAGCTTTCTTCTGGTAATTTCCCACTGGATATTTGAGTTCTCTTGTAAAAACATTCTACACTAATTTTCCTTTGGCTTAGAAATAGTTTAGTATAACTTTTTTCAAGCCCTCCAGACAAAACAGCCATCTTCTCATACTATTTTCAATGATTGTTTTCCATAATTAAATTCATGTTTTTCTTCTCCTGTGGGGAGATTTTATAAAATAAGAGACAGCCTCTATAAATATTTATCACTTTCATTTCATGTTAGCAAACATGAACTTATGCATTTAAATACGCTTCACTCTATATTTTACCTCTCGTATTATCTATACTTGTGCTTTTTCACACACTACTTTACATATTTAATAAGTGGTTTTGGTTTTATTTTTGCAAAATCGAATCTAAACACCTTAATATCTAGAACTCTACCTATCCAGGTTCATATACACCTACTCTCCAGCAGTAAGTATTCCTTAGTCAGGTTGCCCCTGTCAGTGCCTCTGAAACCTGCAGCACTATTTAACTCACGTGATCATGTCTTCTCATCCTCCAAAAGCACTTCCAAGGCTGCCTCTTCTGAGAAGCATCAGTTCCATTCTAGCCCTTAGTTATTACTCCTCCTTTGAATCCCTTTTGCACATAAGACCCTGAAGCACATAATTTAATTATTTTTTATCTTTAGTTTAACTTATTCAAGTCCATTGTGTAATTCTGAAAGACCAAATAAATCTCTTAATACGCTCCTTTGATCCAAGTAGCAAGTGCAATAGAATGTAAACACATTTATATCATTGCAGTGTTGCTACTTTTAAAATTCAGAATAGTACATCATGTTGCCAAATATATAGAATTTTGTGTTATTTTACATTCTAAAGATTATTTAAAATGTAATTTATTTTAATTCTTAGGGAAGAAAAAAAATTTTGTAGCCTCAAAAATCTTAACTCTTTCCAGCATCATCTCAAAACTGTAAAGTCAAGAGTCTCATCTAATTGTCATCTAAATCAGATATGTGTGAAACTCAAGTATGACCCATTCAAAGACAAATTTTCCTCCAGCTCTGAGTCTGTAAAATCAAACAAGTTTTGTGCTTACAAAATGTAATAGGGGGACAGGCATAAGAGAGACATTCCCTTTATAAAAGGGAGAAATTGGGAAAAAGAAAGGGGGTAACCCAGGTAAATCCGAAACCCAACAGGGCAAACAACATTAACTCTTAAAAATAACCTTCTTTGACTCAATGTCCTGACTTGCATTCACGCTGGTGTGAGGGTTGGGATCCCAAGGCTCTGGGTGGCCTCACGTCCATGGCTTTCCTAAATGGAGTGATGCTGCAGCTCTCCCAAGCTGAGGTTGCTGGTATCTCTATCTTTTGGGGTCTCAGGGGTCCACTGCACCACAGGGCATTGCCCTAGTGGGGGATCTCTGCAGTGATCTTGCCCCTATGCCAGTTCTCTACCTGGGCTCCAAAACTCTCCAAGGCATCCTTGGAAATCTAGGTGGAGGAAGCCATGCCCCCTCAGTTCTTGGACTTGGTGTTCCTGCACAATTAGTGCTATGTGAACATCACTAAGGTTTACCTCCTGTGTCCTCCCAAAGAGAAATCTGAGCCACATCTGAGTCTGCTGGAGCCATAGCTGGGGTGGCCAAGGGGCACTGCATTGTACTTTGTGGAATAGAACCCTGAAATTGCTCTTTCCCCAAAGCCTTGGCATTCTGTGATAGGCTGGGCAACCCTGAAGATCTTCAAAATGGCCCCAGGATCTCCTTCCATTATCTGGATAAATATCATTTGGCTTCCTTCTATTTATGCTAATCTCCTTATCAAATGATTCCTTAGCTACACCCTTGGTATTCTTTCCTAAATATGCTTTTTTATTCTTTATGAAATGTCCAGGCTGAGAACTTTACAAATCTTTCTGGTTTTTTTTTTTTAAATTATAAATTCTGCTGTCAATTTGTTTCTCTTTTCTCACATTTCGCTCTAAGCAGTCAAGAGAAGACATGCTGTACCCTCAACACTTTGCTTAGATATTTCTTCTACCAAATATCCTATTCCATTACTCAGAAGTTATACCTTTCACAGAGCACTAAGAAATAAATTCAATTCAGCCAAGTTATTTGCCACCTGATAGCAAGGATTTCCTTTCTTCCAGTTTCCAATAACATGTTCCTCATTTCCAACAGAGACATCATCAGAATGGACTTTGCCATCCATATTTCTATCAATATTTTGATAACAACCACTTTGGTAATCTCTAAGAAGATAGAGGCTTTCTCTACCTACAGCTCTCTCTTTTTCTGAGCCCTCACCAGAATCATCCTAATGGTTCTTTCATGGCAATGTGGGTTTTTTTCTTAGGATGTGTCTCCAAATTCTTCCATTCTAGCCATTACCCAGTTCCAAAGGTGCTTCTACAATTTTAGGTATTTGTTACAGCAGTATCCCCACTTCTCAGCACAAATTTCTATCTCAATTCATTCAGGCTGCTATAACAAAATACCTTAGACTGAGTATAAATAACAAAAATGTATCGCTCACACTTCTGTGGGTTGTAAAATTTAAGATCAAAGTATGGGCAAATTTAGTGTCTGGTGAGGGCCTGTTTCTCAAAGATGGTGCCTTCTAGCTGTTTCTACACATGACAGAAATGAAAAGCAGCCTCCCTGAAGCTTCTTTTTTAAGGACACTAATCCTATTTATGAAGGCAGAGCCCCTCATGACCTCATCACCTTCCAAAGGTCCCACCTCTTTAAATTATTGCACTGGAGCTTAGTTTTCAATACATGAATTAGGAAGGGACAGAAACATTCATATCACAACCATATTTAATAACTGAGTATTTAATAACTGTGCATGGTTTTGCTTTCTTGTCGTCTTGTCATTTTTCTTTTTTGCCATTTATTTTGTGTCATAGAGTAGCTTATGTATTAAGGTCCTAAGAAAAGGGTAAAGGCATTGTTTTTATTTTTATTTATTTATTTTATTTATTTATTTATTTTTTTATTGCCAAATTTCTTTCTAAAAATATAAACTTTATTAACTTTTTTGTTTGTTTGTTTGTTTTAATTTTATTTTGTCGATATACATTGTAGCTGATTATTGCTCCCCATCACCAAAACCTCCCTCCCTTCTCCCTCCCCCCCCTCCGCCCCAACAATGTCCTTTCTCTTTGCTTGTTGTATCAACTTCAAATAATTGTGGTTGTTATATCTTCTTCCCCCCCCCCCCCCCCGGTTTGTGTGTGTGTGTGTGTATGTGTGTGTGTGAATTTATATATTAATTTTTAGCTCCCTCCAATAAGTGAGAACATGTGGTATTTCTCTTTCTGTGCCTGACTTGTTTCACTTAATATAATTCTCTCAAGGTCCATCCATGTTGTTGCAAATGGCAGTATTTCATTCGTTTTTATAGCTGAGTAGTATTCCATTGTGTAGATGTACCACATTTTCCGTATCCACTCATCTGATGATGGGCATTTGGGCTGGTTCCAACTCTTGGCTATTGTAAAGAGTGCTGCGATGAACATTGGGGAACAGGTATACCTTCGACTTGATGATTTCCATTCCTCTGGGTATATTCCCAACAGTGGGATGGCTGGGTCGTATGGTAGATCTATTTGCAATTGTTTAAGGAACCTCCATACCATTTTCCATAGAGGCTGCACCATTTTGCAGTCCCACCAACAATGTATGAGAGTTCCTTTTTCTCCACAGCCTCGCCAGCATTTATCGTTCATAGTCTTTTGGATTTTAGCCATCCTAACTGGGGTTAGATGGTATCTCAATGTGGTTTTGATTTGCATTTCCCGGATGCTGAGTGATGTTGAGCATTTTTTCATATGTCTGTTGGCCATTTGTATATCTTCCTTAGAGAAATGCCTACTTAGCTCTTTTGCCCATTTTTTAATTGGGTTGCTTGTTTTCTTCTTGTAAAGTTGTTTGAGTTCCTTATATATTCTGGATATTAATCCTTTGTCAGATGTATATTTTGCAAATATTTTCTCCCACTCTGTTGGTTGTCTTTTAACTCTTTTAATTGTTTCTTTTGCTGTGCAGAAGCTTTTTAGTTTGATATAATCCCATTTGTTTATTTTTCCTTTGGTTGCCCGTGCTTTTGGGGTCGTATTCATGAAGTCTGTGCCCAGTCCTATTTCCTGAAGTGTTTCTCCTATGTTTTCTTTAAGAAGTTTTATTGTCTCAGGGTGTATATTTAAATCCTTAATCCATTTTGAGTTGATTTTAGTATACGGTGAGAGGTATGGATCTAGTTTCATTCTCCTGCATATCGATATCCAGTTATCCCAGCACCACTTGCTGAAGAGGCAGTCCCTTCCCCAGTGAATAGGCTTGGTGCCTTTGTCAAAGATCATATGGCAGTAAGTGTGTGGGTTGATTTCTGAATTCTCTATTCTATTCCATTGGTCAGTGTGTCTGTTTTTATGCCAGTACCATACTGTTTTGGTTATTATAGCTTTGTAGTATAGCTTAAAGTCAGGTAGTGTTATGCCTCCAGCTTTAATTTTTTTGCTGAGCATTGCTTTGGCTATTCGTGGTCTTTTATTGTTCCATATAAATGTCTGAATAGTTTTTTCCATTTCTGAGAAAAATGTCTTTGGAATTTTGATGGGGATTGCATTGAATTTGTATATCACTTTGGGTAGTATGGACATTTTCACTATGTTGATTCTTTCAATCCAAGAGCATGGAATATCTTTCCATCTTCTTGTATCCTCTCTAATTTCTCTCAGCAGTGGTTTGTAGTTCTCATTATAGAGATTTTTCACCTCCTTGGTTAACTCAATTCCTAAGTATTTTATTTTTTTGGTGGCTATTGTAAATGGGCAGGATTTCTTGATTTCTCCTTCTGCATGTTCACTATTGGAGAAAAGAAATGCTACTGATTTTTGTGTGTTGATTTTGTATCCTGCTACTGTGCTGAAATCATTGATCAATTCCAAGAGTTTTTTTGTAGAGGTTTTAGGCTGTTCGATATATAGGATCATGTCATCTGCAAACAGGGACAGTTTGACTTCATCTTTTCCAATATGGATGCCCTTTATTTCCTTCTCTTCTCTGATTGCTCTGGCTAGTACTTCCAACACTATGTTGAATACGAGTGGTGAGAGTGGGCATCCTTGTCTAGTTCCTGTTCTTAAAGGAAAAGCTTTCAGCTTTTCCCCATTCAGGATGATATTGGCTGTGGGTTTGGCATATATGGCTTTAATTATGTTGAGATACTTTCCCTCTATACCTAACTTATAGAGGGTCTTTGTCATGAATGAGTGCTGAACTTTATCAATGCTTTTTCAGCATCTATAGAGATGATCATATGGTCCTTGTGTTTGAGTTTATTAACATGGTGTATCACATTTATTGATTTACGTATGTTGAACCAACCTTGCATCCCTGGGATGAATCCCACTTGATCGTGATGAATAATTTTTCGTATGTGTTGCTGTATTCTGTTTGCTAGTATTTTAGTGAGGATTTTTGCATCTATATTCATCAAGGATATCGGCCTGTAGTTTTCTTTTTTGGTTATATCTTTACCTGGTTTTGGTATCAGGATGATGTTTGCTTCATAGAATGAGTTTGGGAGATTTACTGATTCTTTGCCTAGATGATCTGTCTAATATTGACAGTGGAGTGTTCAGGTCCCCTGCTACTATGGTATTAGTGTCTATTTCCTTCTTTAGGTCTAATAGAGTTTGTTTTATAAATCTGGCTGCTCCAACATTGGGTGCGTACATATTTGTGATTGTTATGTCTTCTTGATGGATCAATCCTTTTATCATTAAGTAGTGTCCCTCATTGTCTCTTTTTATGGTTTTTAGTTTAAAGTCTATTTTGTCAGATATAAGAATAGCCACTCCAGCTCGTTTTTCTTTTCTGTTTGCATGGTAAATCTTTTTCCATCCTTTCACTCTTAGTCTGTGTGAATCTTTATGGGTGAGGTGGGTCTCTTGTAGGCAGCATATAGTTGGGTCCTGCTTTTTGATCCAGTCAGCCAGTCTGTGTCTTTTAATTGGGGAATTTAAGCCTTTAACATTAAGAGTTGTTATTGAAAGGTGTTGATTTATTCCTAGCATTTTATTGGTTGTTTGGTTGTCTTAGGTGTCTTTTGTTCCTTGCTTTCTGATTTACTGTTTGGTTTCTTTGTTTGTTGGTTCCTTAGGTTGTAGATAGTGTTTTTGTTAGCTTGTTTTCTCTTCATGAATGCCATTTTTATTGTACTAGCGGGTTTAGATTTTTCTTAGGTTTTTATGGCAATGGTAGTTATTTTTCAGGAACCAAACCCAGTACTCCCTTGAGGATTTCTTGTAAGGGTGGTCGTGTGGTAGTGAACTCCCGCAGTTTTTGTTTGTCTGAGAAATATACTATTTGCCCCTCATTTCGGAAGGATAGCCTTGCAGGGTAGAGTATTCTTGGCTGGCAATCTTTGTCTTTCAGTATTTTGAAAATATCATCCCATTCCTTTCTAGCTTTTAGGGTTTGTGATGAGAAGTCTGATGTTAACCTGATTGGGGCTCCCTTATAGGTGATTTGACGCTTCTCTCTTGCAGCTTTTAAGATTCTCTCTTTGTCTCTGAGTTTTGCCAATTTGACTATGACATGTCTTGGAGAAGGCCTTTTTGGGTTGAATACGTTTGGAGATCGTTGAGCTTCCTGGATCTGAAGATCTGTGATTTTTCCTATACCTGGGAAGTTTTCTGCCACTATTTTGTTGAATATGTTTTCAATGGAATCTCCATTTTCCTCCCCTTCTGGAATACCCATGACTCGGATATTTGAGCGCTTGAGGTTGTCTGATATCTCTCTCAGATTTTCTTCCATGTCCTTGATTCTTTTTTCTTTCTTTTTGTCTGCTTGTGTTATTTCAAACAGCCCATCTTCAAGTTCAGAGGTTCTCTCTTCAACTTCGACAAGCCTGCTGGTTAAACTCTCCGTTGTGTTTTTTATTTCGCTGAATAACTTCTTCAGTTCAGCAAGTTCTGCTACATTTTTTTTCAGGACATTGATTTCCTTGTATATTTCCTCTTTCAGATCCTGTATACTTTTCCTCATTTCATCATGATGTCTAGCTGAGTTTTCTTGTATCTCATTCAGTTTCCTTAGAATTATCACTCGAAATTCCTTGTCAGTTATTTCAAGGGCTTCTTGTTCTATTGGATCTAGAGTATGAGATTTATTAACTTTTGGTGGTGTACTTTCTTGATTTTTTGTATTTCTGGTGTCTTTTTTTTGGTGTTTATTCATTGTGGCAGGGGGTTTCACAGTCCACCGGTTTGAGACTAATGACTAACTAGGATGTTGCTGTGGTTGCCAATTTGGTATGGCTCCCGCCGTGACTGCTCAGTTGGCCTCTAGTGTCTTGTGTGTGTGGTTGCCTCGGGTCTTGGGCTTCTCCGGGGATCCACCTTTCTGGTCAGCTTGTACTCTGCTGGGCTGGTGGATCACGTACCACAGGGTGTGTGATCTCTGTTGAGCTTTCACTTTCTGTACAGGACTTCTCCCCGTTCCGTGTGCTCTGGCCCAGGCTGTTAGATCGTGCAGTGGCGACCGCACCGGGTGTGTGGTTTCTGTCGAGTCTCCGCCTCCCTGGCCGCACGTCTCCCCCCTCTGTGCACACTGTGCTGGGCTGGGGTGTGTCTTCTGCACCCCTCGTCTATCAGCTTGGCCTTCAAGACCCTGCTCAGCATCGCCTCGCCCAGGAAGTCTACCAGGTTTCTGCTAGGCACAGACGACCGGTCTCTCTGGGTGCCTTTATAGCACTGTGTAGATCTTTCTCGGGTCTTGTTCACCTTTATATCCCCCCGGTATAAACCGAGTCTAGTGCCCGCCTGCAGCCTGCTCTCCGGCAGGTTCAAGCGGACCTGGGAACTCTCCTACCACACTATTCCCAACCAGAAATTCGTTAGGCTTTTTTCCAAACTGGTGGTTGCAGAGATGGTTGGTATCTGCCTCCCAGTAACAGGAAGTTTACCGGGCCGGAGTCCAGGGTGTGGTGGAGTGACAGTCGGCCTGCCCGTACTTCCTAGCCCTCCCAACACTGGTCGGGATGCCCCACACCCCCAGCCCCGCCAGAGAACCGCGGAGGGAGTGGGAGAGGAGGCCGGCCCGCAGGGTCCGGAAAGCCCCGCGCCAGGCCAAGCAAATGGGCTCAGTGATGGCCGAGCAGGGCGGAGCTGCCCGCACCTGGGAAAATGGAGGCAGCACCGGGGCAGTGAGTGGCCTGGTGGTGCAGGCGGGAGCTGTGTGGGCATCCACCCCCCGAACAGAGCTGTGCCAGGGATCACTCACAGTGCTGTGCCAGGTCGGGCGCTCGCTCTGTCTCTGGTTTGTTGCCTTCCGTGTTCTCGGCGCTGCCGCCTCGGGCTGTTCAGTCGCCGCGCCGCTCGGGCGCTCCCAGGAATCTTCTTTAATGCCGGCCTGAAACCTCGAATCCTGAATAGGGCCGCTGGCCGCCTTCAGCGCGGCCCCGGCCTCCGGGATCCTGGCTGCATCCACAGCAGCCCTGGCGCCGTGTTCCCTGTTTCGAGACTCGCTTTTGCAGCTAAGAATCAGTTCTTTTCCTGCTCCACACTTCAAAGCTGTTGCCTGTAAATGAGGCAGCCTCTCCTGCCGGGGGCAAAGTGGCGTTGAGCCCCCACGACTGGCCAGCAGCAGCAGTCCTCCCTTAAGAGATGGCCAGAGGAAGGTCCACAAGTTTCCCGGCTGCCTGAGGCCCAGTGGCCACCTTTTACACCTCAGCTACTCCGCGCCAGCCGCCGCAGCCGCCGCCATCTTGAAACTCCTGTTTTTATTTTTAAAAGCTTGCAACATCTTAAACTCAGAATCCTGAATATGATGCTCTGCAATGGGCTCTTGCTCAAATTATTTTATTTCCCTATAAGCTATCATTATTCAACTTAGCTAGCTCCAGTCTGAGCAGAATCTGTATTAAAGGAAAAAATATATAATCATGTAAGTGCAAACTTTGTTTAGCTTATTCAGAGACCAAAGAGAAGGAAATTTTGCACATATAGAATTTGTGACTCCTAATGTTCACTTTTCTAGATCATTTTATTTGTAATGGTATTATGGTATTATGCAAATATAACTGATTTGAGATGTAAAAGATTGTTGTTGCAGTTTTGGCTTCATATTAACTTGAAGCTTGTAACCAATCTCTTTCAGCCTCACATTTACAGCTATAATTTTTTTTTAAAAAGGTAAAATTAAAGATAATCATTTAGGTCACTTTCAAATTCTATCAGAGAACATATGATTAGTGACACTGAAATGATCCATTGGAGATGGAAAATGTGATTCTAAAATGTCTTCCTGCTGTTGATTTCTTTTGGAGATGCATTAAGAAAATTATTATTATTATTACTATTTTTGGTACAAGTTGGAAAAGGGAAATAGTTAAACCTTGGTGCAATTGAAGTAGATGGAAAGTACTAGGTAAAATATCCAGGTTTAGAGTTTGTATACTTCATTTTCTATCTACAATTTCTATTCATTGTGTTACTGCTTTACTGATGCTATCAGCAAACCTTGCACTTGACCTCTTACAGAGAGTTTGAGGGCAGTACGTAGCATTTAATTTAGCAAGGTTGACTCACTCATTCATTTATTCCAATTTTGTTCATTGACTGCCTATGTAGAAACTTCATGTGAAATTTCCCATCTTGTTTATTGATTAGCTTTTCATGTTAGGCAAGCTATTGAATTTATTTAAATCTTTTCCCTCATTTTTGAAATAAGAATAATGAAGATTAAATGAGATAATGTACATAAAAATCTTTGAGCTTACAAAATAGTGAACATTCAATAAATGCTAGAACTTCTACCTCTTGTTATAATTCAAACATATGCTTATAAAGTGATATCTTAGGTAAAGGGCTTAAAACTAACTTATTTTTGAAAAGACAATTTTTAATGAAGTTTGAGAAATAGACAAAATATTTATGCATTTTCTAGATCATATGTTGTCACTAGCATACAATATAGACAGAGTTAGTAAGACATTTCATTACAAAAAATTTTAAGTTAGTGTCACTCTCAATGTGCCCAAATTATGTGTAAGATATTGTGTTGCAAAAGACCTATTTTTATCAGCCTGAAGAATCTGCAAAAAGAAAAATGAGAAAAGAGACGATGTATCTTTAGATGGTTCCTGAGACTGTAAGTCTATGATTAATATAATAAGTGAAATATCTTATTTATTTTAACATAGTTTTTTATTATTATATTATTCATCTTCTAAATAGGTCCTTATTACTTTTCCCTTATATTCAAAGGCAGAATATCTTTATACAGGAACAACATGTAAAATTAGTGTTATTTTAGTCTATCTTGTCATGATGACACTTCATTTTTTTTTTGGTAAGAATATATTTATCAAGTTTTCACAAAGTCAAGTCAAGATGGGGCACTCATTTTTAATTCATTATAGATTTAGCTTACTCTGCCATGTTCTTGCAAATTAATTCACATCCCTGGGCCTTTAACTATATAATTGAAAGTTTACATTATACTAGTAAAAGTCTCCAAAGTCTCTTTTAATTCAAACCAATATGATTTTGTAAATTCAGTCAACTGTTCCAACTACACTTTTTTAGTAACAAGAACAAGAAAATCATGCAAGACGAAAAAGCAAAAACAAAAACAAGAGACCCTAATGCCTACCAACACTAAAGGAAAGATAGATAATAGATTAGAAAGAATAATATTGAAGAAAATCTTGGGATGATGACACACATATATATATATGTATATATATATGTATATATATGTATGTATATATTTATATATATATATGTATGTATATATATATGTATGTATGTATATATTTTCCACTCAATGTTCTCTTATTCTGGAAAAAGTGCCAAAATTATGCAGAATGAACAGGATATAATTTGGTGGCAAAATGGGTGGAAATAACACTTCTAATGCACTTTCAGTTAAATTTATGAGAGAGAGAGCTTTAAATCATTTATTTTAAATAGGACATTTTACTGTTTTTTATTCCATTTTTCAATAGCAAACACATTAAAACTAAAGCAAGACTAGAATAGGTTTTAAATATATTAAATATGAGAGGCAAAGAAGTTATGACAAAAAACAAAAGTAGGATTGCTTCCTATGTTGTGACAAAGTTTACTGCAATTTCTTCTAGACAGTAAGCTTCTGCAGTATTGGAAATGTAGGATTATTAATCAAAAAAACACCTCTGTATATTTTCTGTTGACAGAATCTTTTTCTAACTTTTTATTACTGAATTTTTTAATCACACAAATATAGAGAGGATAGTATAATTAACCATCATGTATGCACTGTAACAAAGTATTAATTTATTAAACTAGAAAGGCATTTTGGCATATTAAACCTTCACTCCACAAACTCAATGTTGGTCCAGATTTTACAGTGTGCCTATGTACAATCAATCAATAAAGCCAAGCCAAAGTAAACTTCAGTAAATATTTTTATCATAGGATGTTCTCATGTTACAGAAGATAGGTTCCACTGAAATGCATTGGGAACTGTTATTCATTGTTAATTGTTCATATTTATTGTCATCACCCATATCATTATCGGTCAACAAATGAGGGCAAGCAAGACACAGCAACCAAAGGATTCTTAAATAGAACTTAGAGGATGAAAAAGTATACAGGTTGAAATAAATGAATTCTGTGTCTGGGAAGATGGAGTAGATAACAGATTTTCATATTTCTCCTGCTAAGTACAATTAAAAACCCTAAACACACACACACACACACACACACACACACACACACACGAGTCGTGCACTGAATAAGGATGCTTCAGTCAAAGACAGACTTCATAAACAATGGTGGTGTTATAAGATTACAATGAACCTGAAAAAATCCTATCACTTAATGATTTCATAGCCATCATAAAGTTGTAGTGCAATGCATTACTTATGTGCTTATGGTGATTCTAGTGTAAACAAACCTACTGCAAAATATGTTGAGGAGGAATGCCTAGCTTACCCGTGGAGTGATCCTCCCAAAGGTACCATGTACTTTAAGATAGAAAGCCAAACATTTGACCATTAGGTGTGACCCTAAGTGAAAGGGTTGTTGTTGACTTTAGAATTCTTGCATTTTTAAATGATTTTCACCCATCCTCATAGCAAAATAGTAACAGTTAGCTAAAACTCATTGTGTGCTTGCTGAGTCCCAGGCACAATCCCGACCTGTAATTTAATTTTCATAACTTTGTGCAGCTGTTATTTTTGTCATCCCCATTTAACAGATGGAGGTGGTGAGGCACAGAGAGACTCAGTAACACAGAGGGCCCGTGCTCATGAAACTAGTGGCCACTGTAGATAACAGGAAGATTCATTGCTGTTGGCTTTCCTAACACTTTTCCACAGTGACAAAATCACCTAATGAGGCATTTCTCAGAATGTATCCCCCTCATTAAGTGACACATGACTGCATAAGCACCACACACACACACATATATATACATCGCTTAAGGACAGGATAATTTCTGAGCAATGCATCAGATGATTTCATCATCATGCAAACACGACAGCATGTACTTACACAAACCTAGATGGTATAGCCTACAATATACCTAGGCTATATGGTATAGCCATTATAATCTTATCAGACCACCACTGTTGTCTACTGAAACATCATAATTCTGTGCTTGATTTATATATATATTTATATGAATATATATTTATATATATATTCATATTATTTTTCAATTCTATTTTTCCACAAACTTTTTGAAGTTAAAAAATATATATCTATGTAAACTCTAAAACATGGAGAGAAAGAGGAAAACTGGCTAAGCAACTTGGCACTCAGGGTGAGTTCTCTGGGATTTTTTTTTTTTTTTTTTTTTTTTGCCTCATACATTCCAGATGTGGAGCAGAAGCTGACAAATTGGGAATGCTTACAAATGCAGACAACAAAAGGCCCCAACACCCCAACAAAGCTTGTTCTTTCTAGCCAAAGGATCATGAAAAGAACAGCCTAGAAAGACAGACATTTTTAGACAATAACTTCGCCACTCCAGCCAAGATCACAGAAAAAAATTTTGGTCTCACCCTCTCCAACCCCATGCCAGTGAAGACCAAGTGGGAGTCCAGACTTTACTCTCATGAACCTGCCAGGGTGGTTTTAAAGAAGGTCAAGTGGGGAGCTGGGACCTTCCTCACTGTTGGCCAGTGAAGAGGTGAATCTCTCACCCCCATCCCCATGGTACCACTGGAGAGCTCAGGTGGTGAGCCTGGATTTCCACACCACCCGGGCATGATGAGGCACCACTCCTCCTACCCAGGGGTGGAGTCAGAGGCCGAATGGTGAGTCGAGACTTACACCATCTTTCCCAGGGCTAGCAAGGCCACCTCCAATATGGTGTTACTGGAGACGACTTTGTGGGGCTGGAACTCCCAACTTCTCCTAGCAGTAATGAGGAGTACCCCTCCTTTGGGTGAGAATAAAGACTCAGTGGGGAACTTGGACTTCTACCTCCATCTGGCACTAGTCAAGTGACTCTCTGCCTTCCCCTGTGAGGGATACTGGCCAGCTGATATGCCACTATTCCTGTCATCCCAACAGAAGCACCAGGCATGTTAAATAAAGAAGCCATTGTGGACATACAGCCCAAGCAAATCTTCAGGTTACTCCAGCCCCAGCCATTACCTTACTGCAAAAGTACGAGAAACCCAAGTGAGAACTTCCCAGGTGATCCCAATCAGCCCACAGAACCCTGGGAGATAATCCATTACTGATTTTGCCACTGGGTTCTAGAGTGGTTCGCTGCATAGATAGAAAACCAAAACACACTCTTGGTAATCAAAGCTGGAAATACTTTCACTTGTCAAAAACTTAGACTGCTTGTGCTTAGGCCAAATGCCCCTGGTTAAATTTTCCATAGGTGGAAGACAGAACTAATCATTATACCAACATATACTTTTGGAAAATTTTAGTCAGCGTTATGCAACTCGGTCACCATATTGATTAAACTTAGCTTCTACCATTTTTCTAAATAGATTGTATTTCCATCTCTTTAATAATCTTAATTTCTGTTTCTGAATTTAGCTTACTTCAAAAAGTTTGTGAAAAGATTTGTATTATCTTTTAATTCTATTTTTCCATGAATTTTCTGGAGTACCCTTATATAGTATGCTCTCCCCCAAATATTGATTGATTATATTTAATTTATAATTTGATACTGCAAAAATGTTCTGTATTTACATGAATGGACACAAAAAATGATTTCATTTTATAATGAGGAATATTCTAATTACCATGATTTGATCATCACACATTGTATACAGATTGATACTCAATTCTGTACCCCACAAATACATGTAATTAAATATGTTTTAATAAAAATAGTAAAAGATAAGGAAAATAGCACTTTTTGAAATTGAGACTGTATTTACACCCTTATTCTCAAGCTCTCCCAATGTGCTTTGTTGAACTAATCTCTTGGACTTTACTTCAGCCATTAGACATCATCAATGAATTATTATGTGAATTATTATTATTAACATAATTATTATTATTGTGTGTATTACCTGCTTCTTTTTCACTCTTTTTTTTCTTTTTTTTTGAAGCAGGGTTTTAGGTACATTCAATAATTGGATGCTGAATGTAAAGGCATAAGTTTATGTTAAACTAATAATTAATATTTAGCCTTCATAAGTGAAAACTCATAGTGTATTATCATTCTGAAATTAATTCTACAGATTAATTTCTTTAGCAAAATTTTTTTCTTATTTGATTTTAATATACACATATTAAAGTTTTCAGAGAAAAATTAATTATCAATTTAAACATTTATACAACTAATTACAGAAAATTTGGAAAATTCAACAAAGTTTATAGACAAAAATCATATTTTCAACATCTAGAGAAAACTGATGTTAGTTAATGCTTTGATAATTTTCTTAGAAGTGTTACATAATGGTTATTATATGGGACTTACAAAATTATCTAACCATATTAACAATAGGTTTCTCTTTATAAAATAACACGTTTATTTTAGAAAAATCTAGAAAATGAAGATGCAAAGTAAATTATGAATCACCTTGAATTCTGCTTCACAGAGGTAGTGCTCATATCTTATTAGTTTAGTTCTGTGTCTCACATTTTAATGTAAAGATGAAAATACAGTATTAGTTAATTTAAAGCATAATTAGCACAAAATCTTCATGTCCTAGATGAACAATGACATGGAAAAAATTGCTAGGAAGAAATAATCTTTACCCCTGATTGGTGTATTATTTTTTAATGAAAAATAACAAAACAGCTCAGTTCAATTTTAGTATATGTGCTGCCGAAACGAGCACAAAACAACTCAGTTCATATGTTATAAACTATATATTTTTTAAATACACAATGTATCATTTCAAAATTTCTTATTTACTTTGTTTTCATTTTTCTAATTGAGGTCATTGATTGGAGAACTCTCTCTTTTCTAAATCAGGCATTTGTAGCTATATATTTCTCCCTTAAGTTTTCATTTAGTGGCATGGCACATTTCACAGGCTTTATTATTTTTTTTAAACTCATTTTTAACACATTTTATTTACTTAAGATTTCTTTTCACTTGTGGGTTATGTAAAAATGTTTTATTTAATTCAGTGTATTCCAGAGATTTTTTTTGTTACTTAATCCATTTTAGCTGAGACTTGCTTATAGCCCAGATTATTATGGATTATATTGGTATTTGGTGTGCACTTGAAAAAAGTATATGTTTTGTTTCTTTGGGTGGAGTGTTTTGTAAATGTCAATCAGCAAGTTGGTTTATAGTACAGTTCAAGTCTTCTATATTCTTACTGATTTTATGTCCACTTGGTCTATTAATTATGAAGAGAGGGGTCTAGAAATCCCCATTTATAATTTCTTACAATTTCTTATAATTTTCCTATTCAGCTATTTCTCCTTGTAGAGTTATCAGCTTTTGCTTTCTGTATTTTGAAACTTTGTTGTTAGATGCATAAATATTTTTTATCATTTACCCTTAAGATCATCTTTTTTTTATCATTATAAAATATTTTTTTGTCAAACATAATATTTTTTGCTCTGAAATTTACTTTACTATTAATATAGCTGCTGTAGCTTTCTTTTGATTAACATTAGCAAGGTGACATGGGCTGAATCATGTTCACCCAAAATGCACATGTTTATGTCCCAACCCCCAGTAACTCAGACCATGACTGTATTTGAAAACAGAGTAATTAAAGAGGTAATTAAGTTACAATGAGGTCATTAGAGTGGGCCGTCATTTACTATGACTGACATTCTTATAAGAAGAGGAAATTTGATACAGATGGGTACCAAAAGGAGACCATATGAAGACACAGGAAGAAGACGGCCATTATGAGCCAAGAAGGGAGGCCTCAGGAGAAACTCATTCTGATGACACCTTGATCTAGACTCGTAGCATCTAACACTGTGAGAAAATAAATTTCTCTTATTAAGGCCATTAAATCTATGGTACTTTGTTATGGAAGCTGTAGTAAACTAAGACACAGAATATATCTTTTTCTAACCATTAACTTTTAACCTATTTGTCTATTTATATTTAATATGGGTATTTGGTAGACAATACAGACTTTTTCTTTTTTTATTTAGTCTGACAATCTCTGCCTGTAGTGGGTTGAATTATGATCCCCCAGAACTCACTGAAGCTTGAATTGTGTATTAGAAACTTGGCCTCCTCTGTGACTGTTAAAAGGGTGACCCCCAAGGCTCTGGGCAGGGCAGCCCCCCACCACCACCTCACTTTCCTGGCTGCAGCCCATGCAGTGGCTCTTTTGGGTTGGAGTCACACACTTAATGCTCTCCCAGATTGGAGTTGCATGCTGGTGGCTCTACGATTCTGAGCTGTGAGTGTAGCCCCATGCCCATAGCACCACTGGACGTAGCATTAGTAAGAATTCTGTGGGGTGGCCCTGCCCCCATGGCACAACTGGGCATTGCCTTAGTGGGCGATTTCTGCAGCAGCCCTGCCACTGTGGTAGTTCTTTGCCTGGGCCCTGGGGATTTCCAAGGCATCCTTTGAAATCTAAGTGGTGGTAGTGATGACCCCACAATTTGTGTACTCTGTTCACCTGTGGAGATGAATGGCACTGCACACTTGGGCCTGCTTGAACCATAGCTGGAGCAGCCAAGGAGTGCTTCACCAGAATGTGGGGCTTTGAGCCTTGAAATTGTTCTGCCCCCAGGGCCCTGGCATTCTGGGTCTGTGATGGGCTGGGCAGCTCTGGAGACCTCCAAAATGCTTTTGAGGTCATTCTTCCATTGTCTTAATGAATAGCATCTGGCTTCCTCCCAGCTCTATTAATATCCTTATCGAATGTTCCCTTGTCCGCACCCTTGGTGTTCTTTCCCAAGCATGTTTTTTTATTGTTTATAGCATGGCCAGATAGAGAAATTCCCTAGTCTTTAAGTTCTGCTTCTCTTTTGATTTTAAATTCTGCCTTTGACTTGTTTCTCTCTTCTCACATTTTACTATAAACAGTCAAGGGAAGACATACTGTACCCTCAACACTTTGCTTAGATTTTTTTTTTTTCTGCCAAATATCATAGTTTATCACACAGAGGTTCTACCTTCCATGAAGCACTAGGAAATAACACAATTTAGCCAAGTACATTACCACTTTGTAGCAAATATTGCCTTTTCTTTAGTTTCTAATAACATGTTCCTTATTTCCATTTGAAACCTCATTAGAATGGCCTTTACCATCCCTGTTTCTACCAACATCCTGTTCAGGACTTCTTAGGTAATCTCTAAGACTGAGCCATTCTGGGACCTAAAACTGAATGGGCTAAAGCAGTATTTTTCTAAAGAAAAATAAATAAATAAATAAATAAAAGGATCATAGTTTTTTTCTTAGTATGCATTTCTCTGAGTTCCCTTTTTTCCCATGGTTATTTGGTATTTTGAACCTTGGTTATGGGGCAGAATAATATTATTTACATAAATGTAAAGTTGTTTTCCAGTCAGCTCAGAGGTGCAAACTTGCCATGAGATATGTACTATCCAGACTCTGAGTGTTGGGAAAATAGAATAATTTAATCAGCCCCCCTCACCTTAGGTCCAGTTGGGAGTGGTGCAGCACATTCTTTATAAATAAGTTGTGTGTGGGTGGAGCTGGTGCACATGCGCAGCACTGCTGTCTGGCTGGCATTGGCTGCCTTGGACATCCGCTGTGCGTGGCCATGCTGTCCAACCTATGGCTTCCAAGGACCTGTTTGCCCATTACCTAGCTCATAGACCTGCCTGTGAGGGGTCTGGGGACCCAGTGTGGCATGTGAAGGGTTTGTGACCCAGTCTGTGAATGGGCTTGAAGAGTCTGTGAGGTCCAGACCCAGCCCTAGATGGACAATTAGCCCAGTTGGCAGGATTATGGGCAGGTAAAAGAGCTCCGCACTGAGATACCAAGGAAAACATTGATAAAGCTATGCTGATTCCACCCTGAGACAGGACACTAAGATAACATCAAGGATGAAAACAGAAGCCAGAAGGAGGCTTGGCAAGAATTTGCACCTGGTTCCCTACACGTCCCCCTCCCTACAGTTCTTTGTTTCCCACATTGCACTCCCTCAATCTCCCTTCTTCTTTCACCTTAAAAACCCCTCAATAAATCTGAGTCTTTGAGATGGTTTTAGTCTGGTCCTCTCCTTCAGGTTTACTGGAGAAATGGATTGGCCTAACATCTCTCCTCAGGTCATCAGTATCCCTGATTTCTTACTCCACCAACATTTGACTTTCGAGTTTTTGTATAAAGCAGGCAGCCATACTTGGGTTAGGTAACAAGATTTTTTGTGAGCCAAGCCAGGAGCTGAATGCCCTGGGGTAACAGATTTTGGCTAGTCAAGCCAGACTTTTTGTATGAGGCAGACAGCCAGACTTGGGTTCTGTAACATAAGAAGATAAAGATCCTCTACAGCTCTCTTCTTCTGAGCCTTGACCAGAATATCCTTCATGCACCATTCACAGCAACATAGGTTCTTTCTGTGATGCATGTCCAAATTCTGCCAGACTCTACCCATTACCCTGTTCCAAAGCCACTTCCACAGTTTAAAGTTTTTGTTCCAGCACCACCCCAATTTCTTGGTGCCAGTTTCTATCTTTCTCCCTTTAGGCTGTTATAACAAAATAACTTAGACTGGGTAATTTATAAACAACACAGATTTATTGCTCACACTTCAGGAGGCTGGCAAGTGCAACACAAGGCAGCAGCAGATATGGTGTCTGGTGAGGTCCCATTCCTTGTAGATTGTGCCTTCTTGCAATGTCTTCACACATGGCACAGGAACAAAGAGGTAAACAATCTCTCTCAGGTTTTTTTTATAAGGACACTAATCTCATTCACAAGGCCTCCACCCTTATGATCTCTCCACTCCCAAAGGCCTCACTTCTTAATACCAAAACACTGGGAATTAGATTTTTAACATATGAATTTTGATAAAGCGCAATCAATCAGATGATAGCAGCAGGTATTTTGTTGAGAATGTTTGCATTAATATTTGTAAGAGATATTAGTCTGGAATTTTCTTTTCTTGTGGTGTCTTTGGCTCTCTCATCTTACAGTGATGCCTGTTTATTTCTATAAAATTGATGGTAACATCTCTTTCATTAGTGATTTAGTTATTATTCTCTATTTTTTAGTCAACCTAGCTAAAGGTTTTTCAACTTTTTGATCTTTTCAAAGAACTAACTGTTGATTACATTGATTTTCTCTATATTTTCTATTCTCTATGTTATTTATATCTTGTCTAATCTTTACTATTTCCTTCTTACATGTTTGATTTTGGTATTTGTTCTATCTTCCATAACTCAATTTAACTTCTGGATCATATATAATGCAGTAACAGTAACTGTTTTGATGTCCTTATATGCTAATTTTAACATTTATATCAGTTCTGGGTCTCTTTTGATTGGTTAGTTTATCTCCTCATGATGTATTTTCTTGTCATTTGGCATGTCTGGTTATTTTTGATGGTGCCAGATATGATTTTTACTTTTAGAGTGGCTGAAATATTTTTTGTCTTTTTAATCAATACTCTTGAGCTTCATTCTGGATTATAGCTCAGTTACTTGCAAATGATTTGATCCTTTTGTGTCTTGGTTTTAAGATTTGTTAAGCAGTACCAGAACAGTGTTCAGTCTAGGTTCTAATTATTCCTCACTATAGAGGCAAGACTGTCTGGATAGTCTACCAATGACCTATAATTTATAAGTTTTCCCAGTCTGGCTGGTGGAAGCAGACATTATTCCTGACCTCTTGTGAGTGCTGGGAAGTGTTACTTCTAATTGTTTAGGTCATTTTTTCTCCATCCTCAAAATAACTTTCTTTCATGTATCCACAGATCAGTGCTCTGTTGAAAACTTGAGGGCTTATTACGCAGTGCAGATCTCCAAAATTCTCTGTGCAGATCTGTCTCTAATATTCTGTCCTGTGAACTCTTACCTGCCTTGTTCTTCCTGGACTCATTGGTTATGTCTCCTCAACTCAGGAAATGTTCTTGTCTCTGCCTGGTTTTCACCTCCCTGTGTCATATGTGCAAACTCTCTAAAGGCAGTAAGCTTGGCCAAAGAACACATCATATTTGTGTTGTTTCTCAGGGATTACTGTACTGTTACCTGATATCTAGTGTCTTAATGTTTTATCTATTTTGTCCAATTTTCTGGTTGTTTGATGCAGTCCCTTTTATTCCATCTTAGCCAGAAGGAGTATTGTTGAGTTACTCCCTCTGATTTATCTCCAGTTAGCTGACAGTGATACTCTATTAGTTTTTGCAAGGGAAAGGTACACGATTTATTTTATGAGTCTTTGCCTACATGAGCACGTCTCTGAAAGCTGCCTTGACTCATAAAAAAAGAATTACTTGACTGGGCATATAATTCTTGGATCACATTTTTTGTACTAAACATTTCTTTGAGTATTATTATATTGTATTCTGTCAGATAATAGTTCAAAAGAAAACTTTGAGTCTTATTTTTCTCCATTTTTTAGGGGTATTCTCTGTATTTTTATTATGATAGAATGCCCCTACCTGCACATGTCCAATTTTAATTTCAATTCTCTTAAGTCTTTTGATATAAACCACCTACAACCCTAAATAATTTGCTGGTAGTTTTAATACTTTAGGTTTGGAAATTATTTATTTACTGTGAAAGATGTTGATATAATTCTCTCTTGTCTTTCAGTATAATCAAAACACATGGCAATTCCCATCTTCCTACCTTTTTAGTATTGTAATATTCTAATACTATGTATTCCAGTATTAAGTGTTAATTGTGACTTTATGAACTCCATTTATAGCAGACCCATGTAAAGTACTCTGATTCATTTTCTTTTCTTGTAAGGCTTTTAAAAAAAAATCTTTTTGCAATATAAAGTGTCTTTTTTGCTTATATGCTTGCTTACTTTTTAAAAATATATATCACTAATTTGTTTCTAACTTCTCCTCAAGTTGTGTAAATAATTACCAAATTCATTCAAGATTAATTACATTAATTTTAACTACTTATAAACATTCCTGGAACCTTCTGTTATATTCCAATCTTGGTAATTTTTTTTTTTTAAATCTGCTACATGCTTTTAATCTTTGAGATCTCTTTTGATAAACATTCTTTTTTTCCTGATCCTATTTCTTTCTCTTTTATTGGTTTGTTTCTTCATTTATATGAACAATATTCTCCAGTGGTTTCCTAAGTAACGGTGAGTTGGAAGTAAATTTTTAAGATCTTGCATTATTCATGCCATCTTTATTCAGCCAGTTCATTGATAATCTGTTTAACTTGTTTAGATTAATAATTCGGGGTTGGAAATCAATTGCCCTACTAAGCTACAAAGCAGGGTTGCTGTTGGGAAGTCTAATAGCGTTATTTTCTTAATCTCTTGCATGAAGCCTATTTTTTTACCTTTTCTCTTTAATGCTGTTTGGATAAGCTCTTCAGAAGTTCTTAAATATCATGGAGATGTTCTTATTATGAATCTATTTTTACCCATGGTTTTGGGCATTCATTCAGTGAATCTTTTTGTCTACAAACTCATGTTCTTCTATCATCAAGCATTTTAAAAATTGCTTCCTTGATGATTCTCTCTCCTTTTTACTCTCTTTTGAAAATTAATTTCTTTTTATCTTAGACCTCTTGGACTGATCTGCCAATTTTCTTTTCTTTTCTCTCATGTTTCTCATCTTTATGCCTTTTTGCTCTTCTTTTTATAAATGTCTTCAATTTTATAATTCAATCCTACTAAGTTTTCCATTTCTGCTATTTCTGCTAATATTTTTCTAATTTCTCATGTATATTTTCTATATCTTCATTTTTTTAAAAATAGAATCCTTTTATAAAATTGTTGTAATATCTCTTATTTCTCTGAAAATGTTGATAAGGATTTTTTTTTATTATATGGGGAACAGGTAATTTTGCGGCACAATCTCTTTTCTCTGTGATTCAACCTGCATGTTTTTGTGGTCTTTGTCTTTTATTTCAGAACCTTTTCCTGGGTTTCTAAGTGAAATCTCTGTGTATACAGACAGAGTATACCAATGTTTGTCTTCAGGGTAGGGTGATCTGGCCAGATTGATTTACTGGAATGTGAGTGCATTTCAGAAGCTGAAAGGGAATAGCACTGGATATATCAGAATTCTGGGTAAAGACCTTAACTTAAATTCCTTGTTTCTGGATGGCCCCATTATCTTTAATTTTAATGGCTATCTGCCAGTGTAGAGGGCCTATAGTTTACTCACTCTAGAAAATAATTCTTCTGTCTTCTTTCTGATGGAAAAAGGAAGTCATAAAACTGCACACATTGATTAAGGAGATCTGGGCGTTCAACTTTTCAAACAGATTTTGTGTTTTGTACCTGTTGTCATCCTGACTTTCATAAAGACCTGTTGCCATCAATACCAGTTTTCCTTACTGACATCTTAGGATCAGGTTTCTAAGGATGTTAAGTCAGTTACCTCTTGTTTTTCTGTATCCTAGCTGATGAAATTCTGTTGCGGTTTATCATCTTTCCTGTTCTTTGACCTTGTACACTAATAATTATTTTTAAATATTTGGTTCTTATTTCATTGGGATATGGAGAAGAACTGGAGATAAATGAGTTCGATCCTTCATTTCTAATAAATTTCTCCTTCAAATTTTCTCTTCATCTTTAACTTAAATTGTTTTTCAAAAAATGCCTAATTAGATTTAATTGTCAATTGTTTTATCAGAAGTATATACTGAGCATTGTCAGTCTTCAGTATCAGAATATTTTTAGGTCAGGGAATCAGGGATTTTTTTAAAAATTATCCTTTGTACACCCTTTTGGCACACCAGTAATTCTTGGACTCACTATGTGTGAAGCATAAGACTCCATGCACTACTAGGAATTTTCTTACTCTTTGCCTCCACCTGAAGTACATTACTTCTAGGGATAATGCATATGAAGATTAGTGTGTCTACATCTACCATACTTTCTTCTTGTTCCTTTCTTGAAGTTTTAGTCTTTAAGAAGATAAAAAAAATAATAATAGTAAAGCCAACAGGACTGAGAACAATGATCTGGTCACTTCATAAAATTTCTCACTCATAGTAGAAGGAATAGTTGATTAGTTACCTATATAAAACTACTAATAACATATTGAGGGGATATGCAAAAGAAAATAAGTATTTCCACTTTGTTTATGTTACTTAATTTTTTTCATCTGTTTTATTTTTCTTTTTGATTTTTAAAAATTTCATAAGAATGAGCTGGATGCTTTGCTCTTTTCAGCAGCTTTTTAAAGTTAGTAAAAAAAAACTTTCAAAGTTAGTAAAAAATCTTTCAAATTCTAATTTTTAAAGTTAGTAAAAAATTTCAAATTTTGAAAACTTTTTGCCTTCTGCATTTTGATAGTGGATGCTTTTACTTGTTTGTTTATTGCTGATTTTTTATAGCTAGTTTACACATGTAATTAGGAAATGTGTCTGAAGCTAACTAACTAGACCTCCTATAAAAAAATTTCTAAGCTGTTAATACAGCTTTTTATTTCATCTTTGGTCATGATTTACTTATATTTACCCATGATTAAAATTGTATATATAGAGAAGATATCTATCAAAATAGAATTTTATGTATGTTCTTATTTTTTTTCTGTAATTATTTGATATCTTCAATTGTATGAAGTGTATAAAGACATAGTATGTAAAGAACTGTTTTTTATTCTCACATTAGGACTAAAATATAGCATTTAAAATAAAAAACAGTATCATTACCAAATTATTTTTTAATTTAGAATTTAAACATGCGAGGAATGGAATTCATTCCCAATCTAGCTTGGAAGGTATATTAGCTTTATGTTAGAATCTTCTGCTATTGGGTTTATAATGAAGGAAAGGGATGTCTTGTAGAGATTAATAAGGGATGATTTCTCACAGCTATTTTGAAATAAATGGTATTGCTTATTTACATTCAACAATACCACATCAATTGGCAAACAAAAATCAGGAGTCAGCCTGTCTTGTGTTTAAATTTCTGCATTCCAGTGTCATTTGTTGAAATGACCTTTCACATGGAGCTAGTCAAAGAAAGAAAGAAAGAAAGAAAAACTCTTACTCATATAATCACAGAGATAAGAACTAAATTTCACAAATTTTTCTTTTGTTCCTTTTAGCAGAATAATATAATGAGCACTTTTATTTTAAAAGGGAAAAATAGCTCTGATGAATAATTACTAGGCAAATAGAAACTGAATGCTAATTTCTCACTGAAACATTAGGGATGTAAACCAACAGGTGTTGATAAATTCTTAAAAGTGTCAATTTATGAAAATATCTTTTTTTTCTGAGTTCACCTGTATTGTTTTCATCATTAAAATGCAAATACCTCCACTTATTTCTTAAAACCTTGGGTAGGGAAAGAAAGTCCTATTTCAGGAAGAGAGAAGAAACAAACACAGCTACGCATAAGAAATAGTAAGGTTTTTATCTCATTTGTAGCAAGTTATGGCCTTGGGAATAAATTCTGACCAGTTATTTGAACTTTCTAGAACATGTCATCAAAAGAAAAACGTACACCATATTCATTTCTTGCTCCTTGCTGCTCACTGAAATGCCAAGTGATTGGGTTTTAAATTGCCACCTGAACCGTGAGGTGGAAGGCATTGGGGGTCATAGAGAACAAGATGAGAAGGACTGGTTCCACTGTGGGCTGCTTATCTTCTTTCTTTCTTTTATTTATTTATTTATTTTTCTTTCTTTCTTTTTCTTTTACTTTTTTTTGTCACTTGCAACCAAACCCATTTCTGACTAATGCAATGTTCTTCATTCTACATCTTATTTTCCAAACCTTATCTTCTTCTGCATTACTAAAGTCCAGCTAGATTAGATGTTTAATGTTCCTTTCGTAAGCATTATGCCTTTTCAAGTTTGACCTTTTGTTTAATTTTCCCTTTCTGAACAATACGAGGCATTCCATAGGCTATAGGTTTGGAATTCTCTTCAAATTGACTTCCTTAGGTCATCTTAGGATGATCTTTCTCTCAATTCCTAAATTATTATTCTATGGAATTTTCCATAAACAGACAATGAGCTTCTTGAGGGCTGGAGCCAGTTAATTGCAACAAACATACATCGAGTACCTACTGTGTGTCAGGCATTATGCTTGAAATGATTGAGGTAGAAAAGATGATAGAGACAATGCCCATGCTCATAAAAATTTCATACTTCAGTGAAGGAAAAAAAAAAAAAAATATATATATATATAAGTAATACTACAACATAAACACAGCACAGTGGACAACACATAAAGGGTTACGAATGAAGTGATCAATTCTTCTGGGGATAGGATGGGAAGGAAGCTCTAAATGATTTCTCTAAGGAGATAATATTTAGGCTGACTTCAAAGGATTAATATACATTTATTTAGGAGGTGATGTCTGAGGAACCTTAAGAGAGCTCTGGATAGATCTGTTAAAGAGATAAGAAATAGATTAAATGGGAGATAATGAGGGGAATGGATCTAACACATTGTTCAATGCAGCAACAAATGAAACCCAGGAGATTAAAGTGAAGTTACTGTAGAAGAGACTTTTTATGAAACAGAAATAATCGTGTGCTTGGAAATTAAGGTTACCATTTAGAACAGCTGCTGTGGAGACTGGGAAAGAAAAGGAAAGTAATGGAGAGGAAAGGAAGGTGCTTGTGTGAGCGTGTAGTTAAAGTGGAAGGCCAAAGCGTTCTTGCCCATGTTAGGAAGGGGACCAAGAGATGACCAATGGACTGAGAAATAAGTAGATGGTAAGAAACCAGAGCTGTCCTAAGAACAGACATAGTAGGAGTATTATATTTCTTTGCTTTCCTTCATAGCACACAGCATGTTTCCTTCTACTGAGTCCTTACAAATGCTTATTGTGATAATGTACTGTAATCCATCCTAAATTACTTTCTTTCTTTCTTTTTTTTTTTTTTTTCACTTAAATTCAGTGAGTTCTTAGAAAAGAAAACAGGGAAGAAGTTATTCTGGAGAAGAGCTGTGGGATATGGTAGCACAGGCAGTTTTATCTTCATTTGTGGATGTTCAATAAGACATCATGGGCAGAATCTACTCAAAGTAACTCTCAGTGTAGCTTTCAGATGAGGTAGAATGTGTCTCTTTTCCAGCCTTTTAAAAAATATAAATGTGCAGAATATATATTTTTACTTATTTTGTGAACAAAGATGAACTACACAGAGGAAAACATAGATATGGAGAAGCATATAGTCTACATTCAGCATTAGATAAACAGCCCAGAGGCCTAAAGATTTGTCACAATATGTGAGGCTTCTCTGAGAGCACAACATTGCTTCTTATTAGAAGAGATAGAGCATTTATAGAAAGTGCCAGTTAAAGGACTGTGTAGCTCAGAGGGAGAGAAAGCAATATTCGGGTAGGCTGCCTTTTGAAGCAGTAAACACCTTTCATGTCATTTAATAATGACTTGGATAGTTTTGAAAAACTATGTGTCAAGTATTCTGAAAACAAGGAATATGAGTTTGGTGAACTCCTTCATATGAATCTTAAATCAACCAGTCACAGTATCTTGAAGCAGTTTGTTTGATCCATTTAAATTTGTGGTTATAGATAAAATTCCTAGGCTTCTTGTTGTTTCATCTGTAGTTGATATGGGAGATTAATCTATACTACTGTTTTCTCCTTTCTAGGACATGTAGGAAACCAATATGTGGTTTTATGCAAAAAAAGAAAAAGGTTTATGTTTTCCCTGTTTATAATATGAAAAAAGCACTATTTCTACAGAAAATATACATAATGACCCCAGCTGAGCTCAAGACCAGAGACTGGCAAGTTTTGTTAGAGTTGCAAGTGGCTGAACAAGTTTTAGTGTATGTTTAGAATATATGATTTAACTCTCAAACTACAAAGCCTGGTCAGATAGTCACTTCTTTTCAACAATTTTTTTATTAGTTTCTCATATTTTGATGGTGTTGATTTATTTGAGGAATTATTTTTGCTAAATTGTTGCGAAATTACAAGTTGGAAATTGTATTTACCTAACCCATCTTCTAGAGGATTTAGGTTGCTGTATAATAAACAGGCCATCTCCTCCCTTCGCATCTCAGCCTGCCCCACATTTTCTTTGTATTTCTTTAATATTTTTGAAGTAATCTTTTTCATGATATAGGTTCCCTGCCTGGGAAAATGCTAACTATATCAATCAAGCTTCATATAATGGTAATGTCACAAATCAATCATTTCATCGGCCATATTCAGTATTTTTAAATGTTTTGCATTAAAATAATCAAACTAATTTCATTTGAAAGTGTTTTGGCTGGTCTTAAAATTTAAGCTGGAGGTGAAAGCCTGTCTGCATGAGATTTTCATTAGGTCTACAGGTTAACTGCTGTCACCAGGAATTCCAAGATAATAATGCTTAGTCCATAAACTCATTGACTCAAGCTGAAATAAAAAGACAATCTTATAGTAGAAAGTAAATACTTAGAATTTTATTTAAGAGGATTATAGATATATTTGGAATGTCCTTTTAACAAAACAGGTCAATTATTAATAACTTAGCTAATTTACTTCAACATAATGTTATTCGGAGACAATTCATTTAGCATTCATGTGAACAAAATCATATCATGTACATTGGTCTTGACTTTGATTATTATTTTTTCTTTTTTTCTTATTTGAAACCTACATCTGAGAACTGAAAGAGTGAGAGTCTTGTCCAATTATAATTGCGTTAAGAATGGCTGGGTTATAAGTGAAACTTCCACGTTAGTATTTCACATAAGAAAAAATAAGAATATGTAAATCTGATACTGAGAAGATAATAAAGACAAAGTAGTATGTGTGCATATGCTTTTTTCAAACTCAAGTCATTAATAAATTTCAAAGTATACTTCTATATCTGTGTGTGTTTTCAAAGGGCTGAGATGGATTTTAAAAGATTATCTGTTTTATTGTTGTGGAGAGCATGGCTACATCTAAACTATCATATAGTATGCTCCAGTGGGCTCTAAAATAAAATTTCATAGATTTGAATCTCAGTTCTGTCACTCATTAGGTGTAAGCCTGAATCTTTCTGGACTTATCTCACCATCTGTGAAGAAGACATAATTATAGGACAGTTGTGAAGACTATGTAAAATAATCTATTTAAATTGTCTACCTTCCAAAGTCCACTCAATAAATAATAACTACTATTATTTTTGATAGTAGCATATGTGAAGGTGTTGGTAAAGTAGATGTTCCCTAACACTGCTCCTATTTGCTCAAGCTAAAATCATTTGTGCAGCTTAACATACATCATTTTTACACAATATAAGTCAGTATTCACGTGCCAAAATAAAACATACAAAAAACATTTTATATATGCTTACTTCCTCATCTTTCTGTCTAAAAGTTATCACTACCTTTACATTATAGTTTTTACTATTCTGCTTCTGTATCCCTCACAAAACTTGCAGTATTAGTTTGTTGCAAATGGAACTTACTCGACTAAAATATTTTGATTCTATAGAGTAGCGGAGCAGAAACAAGTATAGTACTACATGCCCATATTTAACAGGCTAGGTGATTTGTACCAAACCTTTCATTAAAACAACTAAAAATCTTACATAAAATACTTTGAGTTTTTTTTTTAAAAGCATTGAGAGAGTGTCAGAAATTACCAGGTAATAATCTTAAAGAAAACAGGAACTAAAAAAGTTAAGTAGATCACTAGAGATTTGCTGAGTCTAATCACTGAGCTTAGCTTTTGATTGTATTTGAGGTCAAAGATTATGGGAGTCAAATGTAGGAACGTGAAAAGCCTAATAAGCAACACTTTACCCATGAAACCGAAGCTCTAAAATGCTATACTCTCAGGGCACTAATGAAACAAAATAAACCTTCCCCCCTTACAGAGAAGCAGAAAGGTACATCTTAGAAATTGTCACCACAAACCTAGTATTTTACAAATGTAGTTAAAATTAGCATTACCTGAATGTAGTCAAAATTCTTAAACCAGCTATTCAGTATAAATGACCACAAATTCATGGTACTCCCAGGTCTTTGGCAGAAGAAATATGAATTGTCTCTAGAGGAAAACAGTTTATCCTTGCCCTTAAGAAATTTGAATAAATAAATTCCTGAGAAAAGTGATAATATCATAGAAATAAAAAAAGAAGAAGAAAACACACATGCCAAGAAGGCATAATGAGCTAGCAAAACAACAAATTAGCAAAAACAACAGATGGCAGAATCAGACTCATACATACTCAAATTCTAAAATAATCAGATACAGATTATAAACTAACAATAGTTACTATATTTAAAGAATGGCAAAATCAAGTTTCAAAACATTTGTAGAAAAATAAACTGTAAAATATGACCTGAAAACACAATGATTAAAATTTAAAAATATGTTTTTGTACCTGTTTAATAATAGAATATTGAACACAGACAAAAAGAGAATTAGTGAATTGGAAGACAAATTAGAAGAAATTATTTTTTTAAAAAATACAGAGAATTGAAGACAAAAAGTATGGAGGGTAGGGTGAAAAGACTGAATTATTTATGCAAAGAGGGCAGTGAAAATGTGGCCCAAAACAATATTTGATTACATGTGATTACATATTGCCTGAAAATGTCCTAGAACTGTTGAAAGTCACTGATGCATGCCTACATCAATAGAAATCCCAAGCAATAGAAATAAAGAAATCCACACCTAAATTTATTGTTGAGAAACTATAGGCATAAAACAGTGGGGCTAGGGGTAGGAGAAATATGGATCAACTTTGAAGGAGCAGCCACTGAATTCTCAAAAACAGTGAAAGTGAAAAGATGGTGAAGCTATTTCTTCAATGTTCTGAGAAAAAATAATTATCAGTGTATCATTCTATACTCACCCAAAGTATCTTTCTTTTAGAATGGAGGTAAAATAAATTCTCAGCTAAGCTCCCTGCCAAAAGTTGTGTATTTTCCTACTTAATATTTGTCTACATTTTTTATGTGTACTTTTTTTTATTATGAAAGTATTTAAAGTCTACGTGATTTAAGTTCTGATATTACTCAAAGATTGCAGAAGTCTCTGTTTTATCATAGAAATTAGTGGGACATAACCCTAGTAATTATAAGTTGGGTTAGTTATATTTTTCTAAAGAAAACCAGATTCTAGAGCCAAACCCAAAAGATTTGTTACTTCTTCTGATATGTCCATATTCCCATGGAATGTTTCTCTGGATCCTCTGGTTGGATTGGTAAGCTATTTCAGGAATGAGGGCAATGGAATAAACGTCACATACTCTTACCCAGTGTAGGCTAATAAGCTTAATGCTCTTTCGTGGCTATAGACCATCACTTGCTAGCATCCAAAACACATTGCCAAACAGAGAGCAAGGAATGAACATGTAAATGCCACAGAAAAATCTACTTAAAGGGCTTAAAGTACTGATAGTAAGGAAGCATTCGTAACTCATTAGATCAAAGATTATGTGGTAAAAGCTAGTACCACAGTATATTTTAGAAGATAGAAGACTGAGCTCTTCTGACATTAAGCCCATATGACTTTGGACACATTTTTCCTCAGTTTTCTTGTTCAGTCATCTAAAATGTTTGTTGTAAAAAGAAACTGTTATATAGCATCTTCAGATTCTATCAGAGAGGAAATTTTAATGCTGTACATAGTATCGAATGCATCGTACAGAGTTTGAAAGTGCAACAACTATAGTAATGAGGAAAGGGGAAAATCTATGAGTTTCAGAAGTTTCCTCTGAGACTTGTAAAATATGCCTTAGAAGTGAGCAATTTAAGCATCATGAATTTTATCACTAGCCCCAAAGTTACCCTGAGCTTGATATTTTAGCTGATTTACATTTGTGCTGTCTTCAGGGGACAATAATGAGTTTGGTCTTCCTTATATCTAGGTCCAGTTTGTGAGGCACGTGCCGGAAAAGTGCTTAGTTAAAGTAATAAAAGTAGAACACTAAGTTATTATGTTATAATTTGCCCGCTATTTCTAAAGAAAAAAGAGTTTGCCAAAAGTAATATATTTTTAAAGTTTTCCCAAACTGATATTTTTTGTTAAACTTTTAAAATCTTTAATTCTTATTTAGTCTCCTTCTAGATTTTTATCACACTTATCCTTTTTCCCATCTTTTACTTTCTCACATAATTAAAAGAATACCTAATGGTAACCTGGTATCTATTCATTTTTATTTTATCCAAATCTTTATCTATATCTATACCTATATCTATGTATCTTTCTGTCTATCTATCATCTACCTTTCTTAAGCTTGTGCCTTTCTAATTCCATTACGTAAAGACAAGGGTATATCAAACATGCTCATTGGCATTATATAGTGAAAAGTTTAAATTAGTGTTTTGGTGGATCGTGTGTGTGTGTGTGTGTGTGTGTGTGTGTGTGTGTGTGTGTTCACTTATTTCTAGAAAGAATCTCAAACAAAACAAGAAGGTTAATATTACACAGAGTAAAATTGTTCAGTTTTTCAAGGTCTTTTCCCTATGCCCAGTAGCATATATTCTAATCGCATGCAAAACAAAAGCAAAGACAGAACCCTGCAAAACTGGTTTTGTTTCCTTACACAACAATAAACAACGAATATTGTAGATGTCAAGCAGGGCCTCTAGTTTACAACTGTTCAGGTGTCATTTTTTTTTTTACTGAATTATGCTAGATTAATAGCTTAGTTTTCCAATCTCAGATCCCACAACAAACAATAGTATTGTGATTAACATTGTTATGTATCTTCAGTTGTTTTAGAATCCCAGCCAAAATTTTCTTCAATATTTTGCTTTGGACTTTTGGACTTTCATGACTATTCACACACTACTACTCTAATTATTTGGGGATAATGTGAAAGGGATAGGCCCAAGAGAAGTCATTCAAATATCAATGGCAAGATGGAAGCACAACTGAAATATAACTAAATAAGTAATTCATAACTAGCTCAGAATTTTCTTTCTGACAGTATGTTTATAAATTTTGGTACAGTGTGGTTTTGAATTTCATTGAAGATGATTGAAAATAACACATGGAATATTTAATATCAGTCTGCCTAAAGCTTGTATCTTTTGTGGTACATCCTTCGATCTGATTTTTCTAAATGATTTGATAATCTTCTAAGAGCCAACATTTGTGATTCTGGCTACAACTTTTTCCAAGGAATATAAATAATAATGTCATTATAATTCCATCAAAGTAGTAAAAATTATGTATAAAATTTTTTAATAAAATCTCTCCTGTAGCTGATCAACATTAAAATGTTAATGTTAGTTGAATGCTTACCATGTACTAAATATTCTAATAAGTACTTTATATGCACTGTCTTACTTAATATCAATCATTCCAATAGTACCATTATCTCCTCTGTGCTAATGAGGAAATTTCTATTTAGAGTGGTTAAAGACCTTGCATCAGTTGCTTAGTGCTGGAGATTGGACTTGAATTTGTCTTATTTTTCTAAGTTAAGGTCTGTATCCTTTCCTTGTAAGCTCTTCTCTCTTTCAAAATACTGGAGATTCTGGAATAGGTTAGTATATTTGATCTGAATACGACAACATGAGTACTTAAGGTCATTTAATACCGAGTATAAAAAAGATGTTTTACTTTCATAATTGTGATTTTTCAAGGTGTGTTCTCTTCTCTTCTGAAATTATGCAGTGTTCACCCCATCTTGAATTGTGATATCTTCAGTTGGCCTCTTAGCAATTGTCAGCATCTTTGCCGCATGATTGGAGACAAGATATCAGTTTGTCACTAATAATGTATTCTTTCTATCTGGTTGGGAGCATAGAGCAGGTGCTTGGAAATCCTGCTGTTATCCATTCTCCACACATGACCGATCCATGTTCAGCTGAATTATGGTGAATATCACTTGAGAACTGCTATAGTGGCTGCACTCCAAGACCTGGCTATGATCTTGCCCTGCTATCTGATATTCAGCAGAGCACACAAGTGAAATTGTTAAAACTACTCAAGAAACCGGATACGCATATTTCATCTTTAAGTCTTATCATCTTATAAAACATGGGACATCAACATAGTTCTGAAAAAGTTAAGCTTGATTGAGAGCTTGGAACAGAATTGAAATACTTAATTGATAATTTACTATTAAACATTGTACTTTAAATTTAATTCAGTGTTGGGAGATTCACTTGGATTAAAATTTACAACAAAGGCTCATGTAAATAGACTTTGAAGAGAGCATTTTCATTAATACACAATATTTACATTAAACCTGTAACGAATAAAAAGTTTGCCTTGTTTTAGCAAATATTTTAAATAAACATTAACATGTTGAAATATCAATAAAAGAAGTCCTTATCACTCTTACAAATAATTATCTTTAAAATTTGTTTAAGAACACATATTAGCATCTAATGAATTAATTGATTAAAATAGATTTATTGCAACTTTCTGGTATCATATACCTATTGTATATAGCAGATATAGCTACATGTAGTTCTGGAAACTTCATGCTGAAGTAAAGAGTTTTAGATCAATGGTAAAGCTCCAGATGTAGGTGAATTTTGATATATTTCAGAGGCAAGTTTTCCCTGAAATGAAACATGTTATTTGAGGAAATCATGCTTAAACTATGTAAGAGGGAAGCTTTTCTTGTTTCCAAAGTTCAGGTTTGAATTTTCTTCTGTTCATTTATTTCCCAGCAGGTGTCTCTATACAGCAGCATTACTCAGAAAGAACAGGACAAAAACTAATTGTATAAAGAAGAAAAAGTGGCAAGTAGAGAAATGAACAAGTCATAGTCATACAGTCTATCTATGTTGACAATATAAAGTAATAATTAATACTTTAATGAAATGTGCTGTCCATAAGTAGTTACATTGCATATTTTGGTTTATTTATTGATCATATTTGTTAAAGCAATTTTTTGAGAAGAGACCCAGAAAAAGCCTTTAAAACAGTTTGTACTGTGTACAACCTAAATACAAATACATATCTTCTCTAACAGTGTTATTAATTTACTTTTGCCATATTGATCTGATAAGTTATTTATCATTTTGGATGAAATGTAAATGAAGTTGGGCCGATCTTTGCTATGATCTTAAACAGTGATTTGAAGGTGATAGTGGGAAGTTGAAAGATTAAAAAGTGGAAAGAAGATGTAAGATAATAATATTTAAAGATGTAATTTATCCAGTTTTCCTTGATCAAAGGATTACAAAAATCACTTTGTTTCCTTTAGAATGAGATGCAAAGGAATGAACATTTTTAATGCTTAATTGTCAATATATAAGCTTGTTAACTAAACAAACTTATGCTTTGATGGATCCCAGTTGAATTTCTACCCTAATCTAGGTGGAATAACAATTTCAACTTTACATATAAAAGAATTAAACTCTTGAATTATTTTTTATCGAAACATAATGGATTGCACATATCTGTGGGGTATAGTGTTCAGTATCAATACCTGTGTTCAATATGTGATGCTTAAATCAGAGCAATGAATATATTCAAAAATACACAATGTAATTTTTTTAGGTGCTGTAATTATCCACATTTTATTTATTTATTTATTTTTATTTATACATATTTATGGAGTACAGAGTTGACTATCGGCATTTGTGTAGAGTACCTGATGATCAAATTAATATTATTAGTATGTTCATCATTACAAATCATAACTACTTTTTGTGTCCATTACCCATTTACTCCCTATTCCCCCCTACTTTTCCTGCTTCTTGTAACTATAGGTCTGTTCTCTCCTCCTAAAAGTTCAGTGTTTTATTATGGTCTTTCTTTCTTTGTTTCTTAGCTCTCACTTATGAGTTAGGACATGTGATATTTCTTTTTCTGTGCCTGGCTTATTTCACTTAACATAATTTTCTCCAAGCTTATCATGTTGCTGTAAATGGCAGAATTCATTCTCTTTCATGGCTGAGTAGTATTCCACTGTGTATTTGTACCACAATTTCCTTATCCAGTCATCCACTGATGGACATTTATGCTGGTTCCATATCTTGGTTATTGTAAATAGAGCTGTGATGAACATGGGAGTGCAGGTATCCCTTTCACATGATGATTGCTGGATCATATGGTAGCTCTACCTGTAGTTGTTTGAGAAACATCCATACTGTTTTCCATAATGGCTGTACTAATTTACATTCCCACCAACAGTGTGGAAGAATTCCTATTTCTCCACATCCTAACCAGTAATTGTTATTCTCAGTCATTTTGATGATAGCTAGTCTAGCTGGGGTAACATGATATTTCAATGTGGTTTTGATTTGCATTTCCCTGATGATTAGTGATGTTGAACATTTTTTCATGTATCTGTTGGCCATTTGTATGTCTTACATAATTAAGGTCAGAGTGGAACTAAATGAAATAGAGACCAAAAAAATGATATAAAAAATCAACAAAAGAAAAAGTTGGTTTTTTGAGAGGATAAACAAAATAGACAAGTCATTGGCCAGACTAACTAAAAAAAGAAGAAAAAAGACTCAAATAACAAAAATCAGAAATGAAAAAGGAGACATTACTATTCATACCACAAAAATACAAAGAATCATTAGAGACTATCATGAACAACTATACACCAACAAATTCGAAAACCTGGAAGAAATGGATAAATTTCTGGACACATACAAACTATCAGGACTAAACCAAGAAGAAATAAAAAACCTGAACAGACCAATAACGAGCAACATGGTTGAAACAGTAATAATCAGCAGTCTCCCAGCAAAGAAAAGCCCTGGATTAGATGGCTTCACTGCTGAATTCTACCAAACCTTTAAAGAGAAATTAACACCAATCCTTCTCAAACAATTCCAAAAAATTGAAACAGAGGCCATTCTCCCAAATTCCTTTTATGAGGCCAGCATCACCTTGATACCAAAACCACACAACAAAAAAAGAAAGCTACAGGCCAATATCCTTGAACATAGGCACAAAAATCCTCAACAAGATATTAGCAAACATAATACAACAGCACATCAAAAAGGTTATACACTGTGATCAAGTGGAATTCATCCCAGGGATGCAAAGATGGTACAACACATGCAAATCAATAAAAGTGATGCACCACATCAAAAAAATCAAGGAAAAAACTATATGAATATATAAGTAGACACAGGAAAAGCATTTGACAAAATTCAGCATTTTTTCATAATAACAACCCTTAAAAATTAGGGATAGAAGGAAAATAGCTCAACACAATGAAAGCCATATATGACAAACCCACTTCTAATATCATCCGGAATGGAGAAACACTGAAAGCTTTTCTTTTAAGAATAGGAACAAGACAAGGATGTCCACTGTCACCACTCCTATCCAAGATAGTATTGGAAGCATTAGCCAGAGCAATCAGGCAAGAGGAAGAAATAAAGGGCATCAAAATTGGAAAAGACAAGGCAAATTGTCACTGTTCTCAGATGACATGATTGCATATACAGAAAAACCCATAACCTCTACCAAAAAACTCCTAGAGCTGATAAATAATTCAGTAAATTTGCAGGATACAAAGTCCATACACAAAAATCAGTAGCATTCTTAGACACCAAGAATTAATAAGCAGAAAAAGAAATCAAGAAAGCAAGCCCATTTGTAATAGCTACCAAAAGAATAAAATACCTAGGAATAAATTTAACCAAACAGGTGAAAGAGATCTTCAATAATAATAACTATAAAATTCTGGTGAAAGAAATTCGAGGACACCAAAAGAGGGAAAGACATTCCTTGCTTATGGATTGGAAGAATTAACGTGGTGAAAATGTCCATGCTACCTAAAGTGATCTACAGATCCAATGCAATCTCCATCAAAATACCAATGATGTTTCCAGCAGAAATAGAAAAAAAAAAAAAAAAAAAAACAATCCTCACATTCATATGTAACAAGAAAAGACCCTGAACAGCCAAAGCAATCCTGAGCAAAACAAAACAAAACAAAACAAAACAAAAAACCAAAAAAAAAAAAAAAAAACTGGAGGCATTACATGACCTGACTTCAAATTATACTTTAAAGCTATAGTAACCCAATCAAAATGGTACTGGCATAAAAACAGACACATGGACCAATGGAACAGAAAATAATTTGATGATGTAACTTAAGCATTCTCCTACATAACCCCCCAAATCAAGAAATTTAGCCTTTTTCATACATCCCCAAATATAACCTTGGTATAATAATGTTATCTCATACTCATTCTATATTTGTGCTCAAAAGATGTCCAAGATATTTTTTTAGATCTCTGTTAAAGACCTAGTCAAGGGTCACCCATTGCATCTGGTAATCATATCTCTTTGGTATTCTTTATTCTAGAAGAGTATCCTTACCTTTTTATATTTCTATATTTGGTCTTTCATAACATTCAACTTTTTAAAGAACCTAGGCTAGCAGTTATGTTGAGTTTCACACTATTTGAATTTGTTTGGTTTCTCATGATAGATGAGGTGATCTAATCCACATTGTATCACATCAAGAGGCACATGATATTATTATGCTCATTATGTGATAAGTTTGATTACTTGGTTAAGGTGGTAATCATAGTGCTATCATTGCAGAGGTGACTCTTCCTCAAAATTAATAAAATGAATAAATAACATGTGGAGTGATATTTTGAGACTTTCTAAATATTTGGTTCCCCACAACCTTTAACCCATTGTTTTTTTTGTTTGTTTTTCTTTAGTTTCTTCAACTGTAAATGGTTTTAACATCTATTGATGATCCTTGTCTGAATCAATGTTATTATGATGAGTACTTATAAAGGGGGATTTTAAATTCTCTTTATGGTTCAGAGTTCTTAGAATTATTTGATAAAAAAAGCATACATAATGCAATTATAATTATAATAACAATAAAGAATAGAAACTTGAAAACCATAACAATGTAAAATTTATAATACAAATAACAAAAATTCAAGATACATAAAGAGAGAAAGAATATAATTCTAATTTCCTCATTTTTCATAGCAAGGAGACAATTATATCAAATATTGACAGGTTCAGATTATTTTGAGAACATTATCTAAATTCATATTGACTCAAACACTAGAGTAAGATTTCTCAGCAGCAGCACTACAACTGTTTGGATGGTATGATTCTTTGTTGAGGGGGCTGTCCTATGCATTGCAGGATGTTTAGCAGTATCTTTCGTCTCTACCCATTAGATGTCCAGTAGCATCACTCAATTGTTACATCCAAAGGTGTCTCCACAGTTGCCAAATATTCTCTTGGGGCCAAAATGACCCCTTGTTCAGAACCACTGCTCTGCAGAATATAAATATATCTATCAACCTAAAAACTGAGGGATGAGAGCCATCATAACTTCAATATATCATCCATTATCATGAAAAATCACTATACAATAGTTATTTATGATAAATCAAGAAATAAAATTATACCATTTATATTGATAATAAACAGTAATGAAATTATTAAAGTATTAACTTTCCCCATATTTGTTTTTAGAAAGAGGGAAGGTGAGACAGTATTTCTTCCATTTCTGTAGTGTTTAATATTTTTCTTCATGTGAGTATATATGATAGCTTTAGTAAGTTAAACTAGAATGGATGTGAATATATGACCAAATGAATGAATATCAGAGAAGACATTCCTGATTTTGCCATTCCTAAGTAAACGGTAAAAAATTTAAGTCTGTCTCCCTCTCCCTCTCTTTCCTTTCTTCCACACATTTCCATAATCACAGTGATTTCTTTTCTTCACTTCTCCCAGACTGGAATGCTCTTGTCCCACACTGCCCTATGGAGCCCTATTCTGGCATTATTCACCTCTTCATCTTTCAAAGTGTCTGTTGCTAAGAAAACATTATTTACTTGAGCTAAGTCTCTCTTATCATGCTGCTCCACTATATTGCTCCACTATATAGGGAGAGAAATATTGAGGCATGGTGGAAAAAGCAGGAGAAGATCTGGTTCTCTTTTTGGCTTTTCCACGAAATGATTATATTTTTCAAAACTTCAATAAATCATTTACGTGGCTGGATACCTGAGACTTTGTCTTTAAAATGAAGGCAATTGATTAGATGACTCAATTCTTTAACAGCTCTAAAATTTCAAATTTTTTGGAAAAAATAAATCAATACTTTTTATACCAAAAATGTATTATACTTGAATGGATGACAGGAAAGCTATTTTTTCAGAAAATAAATCTTGAAGAAGAAAAGTTCAAATGCTTTAAGCTTAAAATTTATCTGGGTTGACACATTAAAATAGTATCTTATGCATACCCAACACATATTTATACACTAAAGTCTTTTAAAAATTATTTTTCTGTCTCCTGACCAATTTAAAAACAAATTTAACATCAGAAAACAACAACGTTTACTTATACATGCAACACACATACACACGGGAGAACTCAGTGATGAGTAACTTAAAAGGAGTGGAGTTTATACACCATCATAATAGGTAAAGGGGAGGGGGAGAAAGGCACTTATGGAAAACAAATGACCTTTTGGAAAGATAAATGGGTTTTCAGGAGAACAAACAGGAGATAAAAAAATTTGTTTCTCTATAGAGTTATGAGTAGTCTTTCTGTCTCCTTTGGGGCCATAAAACTCTCTTGGAAAAGAGATTTGAGGTAAATTTTATTCTCATTCTCTCTCATGGGAGTAGGTCTGCCCTGAAGTGGGATTTATAGCAGCCTTATTTCCCAGAAGATGCTGCTTTTATTCAGATAGAAGAAGCTCCAACAGACTTTTTTCTCCCCCTGCATCCATTGAAAGGTTTTAAATAACTTTTAGATACATTTATTGGATTTGAATGGATGTTTGGTATATTTTACATTTCAAAGAATATGCTGAGTTTACAATTCTTCTGATTCAGGAGTTACTGTTTCCCTGGGGTCTGGTTTCAGGACGTGCCTCCTGGTTTCCAGCCACTCCCTGAGATATCAGGCCCCCTCTTCTGAATTCTCCCCTGGAGGAAAGTTACTGTTGCCAGTTAGACCTATTTTTAGCACCAAAATGGGGAAAGTGAGACAACAGTGGGCTGGTTTATGCAATCCAGTGGCTGGTCATGTTTAACAGAGACCACAGAACATTCCGGTGCATATAACTGGGAACCCCCTGCTTCATGGAATAAGATAGATAGATAGAGAAACTGTAAAATACGAATCCCAGCTGAAGACAGTGTTGTTTCTCACCTTCCTGGAGGCGACCCACATTTCCCTGGCTGAGGTGTGTATACTTTACTTTGCATCAAACTTACTTTCAGCAGGCTTCTGCTCATTCTCTTGAGCCAGCCTGCACTTTCTGCTTAATTTTAAGTATGTTTTTCTTGCTTTTGTGTTAGACTTGGTGTGGGCCCTGCTCAGTCTCTAGAGCTATGCTGCACTCTCTGTGTGGAACCTAGTTTATTAAACTTTTTCTCACTTTCTACTGTGACTCTGCCCTTGAATTCTTTCTGGTGGCAGAGTCAAGAACCTGGAAGGAGGACTGGGGGGGTTGAGGCTATCAGGTCCCCTGGACCCTACCTCTGACATCACTTCCATCTTTACACTAAACCTCATTTCTGATAAGTAGTTTGGCTTTCTTAGCTTGAGATGTGAATATATAAGTAGGACATTTTTCTAGCAATTACTAAAAGAATAAAAATTTCCCTCTCAGGTAGACACTTGGACTTAATGAGTAGGAGATTTTCTGGGAGTGGGGGCAGACTTTTTCTCAATGAACAGTCTTGTTAAGATATTCTTAAAGAATGGCATGAATATGACAATAAAAGGATACAAAATAAAAATTTGATAAATTTTATTTTATTAAAATAAAAAAGTACTGCTCTGTGAACAGACAATTAAGAAAACAAAAAGACTGAGAGTATGTGCAAAGCACGTAGCTAGTCATAGATTTGTTTCCATAATATGTAAGGAATCTGAAATAATTAATAAGAAATAATAAGAAAAATTTAAGAAAGCCAACCAAATAAAAAAAATAGGCAAAGGATTTGACAAGCATTTTACCAAATAAGATATATGAATAACAAATAAGCATAATAATACGATGCTCAAAATCAGCAGTCATTAGGGAAATGCAAGTCAAAACCATGAGATACCAATACACACCTATTAGAATGGCTAAAACAAACACCTGACAATACCAAGGACTTACAAGAATGCAGAGAAACTAGAACTCCCATGCATTTCTGGTGAGAACAAAAATGATATGGCCCTTTTAGAAAATAGTTTGGAAGTTGCTTATAAAGGTAAACGCAAACTTACCATAAGACTCAGTAATCCTACTGACAGGTGTTTAACCAAAAGAAATGAAAAGTTAGGTTCCCACAAAAACCTTTATGTAAATGCTTATAATGGCCTCTTTTATGATTGTCAAAACCTGAAAAAAACTTAAATGTTCTTCATTGGTGAATGGATAAATAAACTATGACACATTCACACAATGGAATGTTACTTAGCAATAAAAAAAGGTAAAAACAGGACATACACACAATATGGATAACTCACAAATGCATATTCTAAGTGACAGAAGCCAGACAGGAAAAAGTTACATATGGCATGAGTCTACCTATACAAAACACATTAGTGTTTGCCATAGACTGGAATGGTGGGGGATTTTGACCATAAAGGGAAGCATTGGAGGTTTTTTGGGAGATAATGGAACGGTTTTGTATCTTGATGTGGTCATGGCTGTGTGACTGTATTATCAAATTTGATAGGAAAGTATAGCAAAAAGAGTGAAATTTGTTCAAGTTAATTTAAAAAGTGAGTAATAATGATAACAATGATCACATTAATCATAAAAGCCTAGATGAGAAACAATGCAAAAAATAAGAGTGACACAAAGAACGAACGATGGTATTAGCACAAATAAGTTTTTAACAGTTCAGATCTAAGCTTCAGTGCTACCTCCTCTGTAAATTGTTTTCTCAGTTTTCATTGAGATTTAGACTATTTATACCATTTTATATCAATTTACACCATTGAGTATAAAGTATCTACCTATCATTCTTTATCATAGCCCCTTAATTTAGTTCTGTGCCTTGCACTTATTTCTAATTCAATGTTTTCTCATTACTTCATTATTATTTTTTATTATTTGTAGTTTTGTGTTAGAATGTAAACTCCATAAGAGCAGGCTCCTTTTCTGTCATGTTCAGAACTGTGAACCTAGGACTGAGAATAACACCTGGCATAAAGGACAGTCAATATACATTTGTTAAATAACTGAATGGGGATTAAGTCAGTAGTTTTTGAACTACAATGTTGGAGTGCCAGATTTTTTATTGATGTGAACATGTCATATAATAAAAAATATTGATCAAAATTGAAATAAAAGGGTCGGCCCCATGGCGCACCCGGGAGTGTGCGGTGCTTGGGCGTGCAGCAGTGCTCCCACCGCGGGTTCGGATCCTACATAGGGATGGCCGGTGTGCTCACTTGCTGAGCGTGGTGTGGACGACACCAAGCCAAGGGTTGCGATCCCCTTACCGGTCACAAGAAAAGATGAAAAAAAAAAAAAATTGAAATAACAAATGGAAGTCTACAAAAAGCAATAAGTATTCAATCAATATCAATTTATTATTAATATTAGTTGGGAAGTAAAATAAGGGATAAAATTAACTGAGATATTTAAACAGTATATTGGGAAAACAGATAAAAACAAGTGTAAAAAGGGTTTGAACTAAAAATTCAAGGTCAGTAAAGAAAAACACAGCTCAATTTAAAGCCACATATAGGATGAAAGAAAGAAAAATCTGTTGTTTTTTGCATAATTTGGACAAGAGTCACATCATATGGTTTTTACATAGTTGGAAGAAAAACAACCAAGAAAGAACTGTACAGATGCCAGACAGTATAGCTTAGGACACCAGTTAACTCCTCACATTAAAGTGGTATATCATCATCATCATCATCATCATCATCATAAGTTGGTTTCATATCCCTGATTTGGGCATAAGAATAGATGGTAATGTAGGACCACCCAATCAGGAGTTACTGATAAATATATTTATAAAATTTTTTAAAAAGGAGGGACTAAGAAATGTTGGGTTTAGGTTTTGTGTAAGCATGCAAATCTAAGCTTGCTTGTTTGAGTGTATCTGTTCTCTGCAAGGACTTTAGTTTTGCTCAATGACCTGAAAGACTCCCGCAGTGGGTAGTCAGTCAGTTCAGGGAGACCCTCCCAAGGAACAGCGAGACCACGGCTTCGGATGCAAAAACAAGAGGTTTATTGAACACACAGGTACCCGGGCGACTCAGTCTTTCGAAAGACTGGCGCGCCGAGTAGAGCTCCTGGGTCCTTTTTATAGCAAAAAGCGCGGGTACAGAAGCGAGAAGCAAGTTTAATTGGTCAGTTCAAATAAGCGCGGGTACAGAAGCGAGAAGCAAGTTTAATTGGTCAGTTCAAATAAGGCCTGGGGTGAGCTTCGGTTATGTGGGAGTCCTTGAAACAGCTGAGGGGCACCCTGGAAACTGTTGTCGATTTATCTAGTTCTGCCCTTGGCCTCGGGCGGAGGCCCAGGTGCATGATCACAGATATCCTGTTCGTTATCTGGTCTCAACCTCAGGCTGTACTTTTCCTATGCTAGGGACTTTTAACCAGGGTAATGTTTTGTGCCTTGCAAAATGGCGTTGCTACAGCTAGCTTAAAAAGTTCTTTCTTCATTCCCCCATTTCTTTTGTGGATAGCTCTAATCTTAGAGCGGAGTTAAAAGTTATTTTCATTATCTATAGTCTGATATTTTTGTCTAAGAACCAGGACTTTAATTGTACTTATTCTATCATTGATGAATTGGACTAACCTGTTGATGACACAGGGCCCCAGAATGAGCAACAGAAGAAGGAGTACTAGGGGCCCGGCGATGGTTGATAGTAGGGTAGTGAACCAAGGGGAGCTATTGAACCAACCTTCAAACCAGTTTTAATCTTTTTGGCGCTCTAACTGTCTTTTATCTAGTCTTTGTTTGAGTTTGGCCATGGTGTCTCGTATCACACCTGAATGGTCTACATAAAAACAGCACTCCTCTCTGAGGGCCGCGCAGAGGCCTCCCTCTCTTAAAAACAGTAAGTCAAGGCCTCGCCTATTTTGGAGTACTACCTCAGATAGAGAAGTCAATGAGTCCTCTAACTTGCTGACTGAATCCTGGAGGGCCCGGAGGTCAGTGTCCATGGCAGTCTGGAGCTCGGTTAGGCCCCGCTGGAGGTCTATAGGTCCTTTAATCAGAGCAGCCGAGCCGGTACCTATACCTGCCACAATTCCCAGTAGGACAGCTAGGGTAAGTGTGAGAGGTTCTCTCTTAAACCTGGGATGAGGGTTGTCATAGGCCTGCAACAAAGTTTCTTCAGGATGGTAATAGATGCGAGGAATCAGCTGAACCTGGACACAGAAATCCTTAGACTGATTAAAAACTGAGAGGGAAACGCAAGGGGTGAGACCGGTGCTGCAAGCCCACCAGCTATGGTTGGAGGGGAGAAGGTACTGATGGTCCCCGGAGGAATTGATGGATAGGGTCTGGTTGCAAAGATGTTGATGGGTAGAAGGTATTGTTCCTATACATAACCCTTGTCCTGTGACCTCTGTGAGAGTAAGCTTTCCCTGGGTCCCCCAACGGCAACTCTCGGCGCTGGTATAATTGGCCTCTCCCAAAAAGGCTATTCCTTCATAGTAGGGGGGGCTTATGGCCAGACAGAGCCAGCAATGCTCTGTGGCGTTCGGGTTGGTGGCATTTAGAGCTAGGAAGGCCCCCTGTACAAGACCAAAGAGCCTGTCACCCGTGGTGGGGGGTAGAGTGCCTGGTGATAGGAGGCTCTGTGTAGCAGTGCTCCTTTGTGCCGCGGGGGGTTGCCTGCTAGTCATTGGGAACAGCTTGTTGCTAGGAGGTCCCTGTTCTGCAAGGACGGGGTCGGGGCCCACTGCCACAGTTGGCATATTGGTGATATCTAGGCGAATGGTGAACAGTACACCTGGATCGTTTCCCGTCAAATAGAACCTTAGTCCCCAGGTTCTTCCTTGTGCCCAATCTCTGGAATTTTTTCCTTTCTCTGTGAATTTTATTTTAAGGGGGTTACACCAGCCGGAGTTGTCACAGCTTTTACTGCTACCGTTACGTTCTACAGTTATGAGGTCCCATGAGGAACTAGGTCCCCAGTAGACTGTCCCCGTGGTTTCACAACCCCATTCTTTGCAATATAGGGATTCCAGCCCTCCGCACCTTCTAGCTTCTGAAAGGGTCCGGCCATCCCGGGGGCACACGTAGAAGGGGGAAGCGGCAAGCCTGTTTCTAGCTCGGGGATAGCTGCACCCTGGGACCCCCCAGGTGATCTGATTATAAGCTTTTGTATAGTCTGAATCAGGGGGTCTGATCTGGGCCTTGGAGGCCGATACACTGGATCCCGGGATATCCCAGGTTTCAATACCCGCCGCCAGGGCACATACATCAGGTTTAAGATCGGGCCACCAAGTCCAAGGAGGCTGGGTAGCCTGTTTGGTCCAGACAACTTCTCCAGTTTGGGACAGTACCTTCCAGGTGAGGATCACAGGCCGGTGGGGGTTCTTACCCGGTGGACTCATTTTTCCGCCGCCGAATACGCAGCTTAAGAGGATGATCAGTCCTTTCCAGCTCCCAGGTCTCGTTTGGTGCCGGGGGTGGTGCAGGCTTGAGATGGGAAGCATGGACCCAGGCAGCGATGCCATCAACTTTTACTGCGGTCGGGGTGGTCAGCAATACCAGATACGGGCCTTTCCACCGAGGCTCAAGGTTGCTGGGTCGATGGCGTCTGACCAGCACTCGGTCTCCGACCTGGAACGGGTGGGGGACAGCTATGGTACCGGGCTGATATGCCTCTTTGATCTGGTCCCAAATCTGGGTCTTCACAACTTCTAGAGCCTTTAAATGGGTAAATAAGACAGGGAGAAAATTATCATCGGGACCCAGTGTTTCTCCCAACTCAAGTATGGGGGGGGGTCCCCTGTAGAGGATTTCATAGGGAGTTAGACCGTACTGGCCAGGGGTATTCCTGGCTCTGAACAGCGCTAAGGGAAGGAGGGCCACCCAGTCTTTTCCACCGGTCTCTAAGGCCAATTTAGTTAAGGTCTCTTTGATGGTTCTATTCATTCTCTCTACTTGACCTGAGCTCTGGGGCCTATACGCACAATGTAACTTCCAATTTATCCCCAGTTGTGTGGCCAGTCCCTGGCTTACCTGAGCAACAAAGGCTGGGCCATTATCTGACCCGATCACCTTGGGGATCCCGAAACGGGGCAGGATTTCTTCTAGTATCTTTTTACATACAGTCAGGGCCGTTTCCGTTTTGGTAGGAAAAGCTTCTACCCATCCAGAGAAAGTATCTACAAATACTAGCAGATACCTGTTCCCATACCGGCCAGGCTTTACCTCTGTAAAGTCTACTTCCCAGTATACGCCGGGTCGATCTCCCCGTTGTCTTTTTCCGGTCTCTCGGTAGGTGGTAGTCGCATTAGTCATGGCGCAAGCTGGACACCGATTGGCGACTTCTTGAACAGTGGACCGGAGGTTCGGGATGGAGAGGCTGGTGCGGCTTGCCAGTTGAAGGAGCTTTTCTGGTCCTAAGTGTGTTAGCTGGTGTAACCGCTGAATGAATTCCTTTCCCTGGTCAGGAGTGAGCTCTCCTGGCCTGGTCTTAGCTTGAGCAGGCTCGATTGGCTCTTGAAGCTTTATAGTTTCTGCTAGCACCCTGACCGACAGGGCGGCTTGTTTTGCAGCCTCGTCGGCCCTCCGGTTCCCGGCCGCCACAGGGTTATTTCCTCTCTGGTGGCCCGGGCAGTGGATAATGGCGACCTGCTTAGGGAGGTGAATGGCCTCTAGCAGAGCCAGAATTTCTTGTTTATTTTTAATGTCTTTTCCAGCAGAAGTGAGCAGTCCCCTCTGTTTATATATTGCCCCATGAATGTGAGCAGTGGCAAAAGCATACCTGCTGTCCGTGTAGATGTTGATGTTTTTTCCTTCGGCTAGGCGTAATGCCTGCGTCAAGGCGATTAGCTCGGCCTTCTGGGCTGATGTCCCTTCTGGCAGGCTGCTTGCCCATACCGTCCGTTTGCCATCTACGATGGCGGCCCCTGCTCTCCGCTTACCTTCCACAATGAAGCTGCTACCGTCTGTATACCAGGCAAGCACTCCGGGCAATGGCTGGTCCTTCAGGTCCCGTCGAGTCCCAGCTTCTTCAGCAAGGATTTCTGAGCATTGGTGTACTGGGGTGGATTCTGACTCGACTGGTAGTAGGGTAGCTGGGTTCAGGACAGCAGGGGGCGCGAAAGATATCCTTTCGTTTAGCAGCAAACTCTGGTAATGAGTCATTCTGGCATTGGTCATCCACCGATTGGGGGGCTGCCGCACAATACTTTCGAGGCTGTGGGAAGCAATCACAGTCACATTGTGTCCCAAGGTTAACTTATCAGCGTCCTTGAGAAGGAGCGCCACTGCTGCAACCGCTTTTAGGCAGGTTGGCCACCCACTGGCCACTGGATCCAGTTTTTTTTGATAGATAAGCTACTGGCCGTCGCCATGGTCCTAGGGTCTGAGTAAGCACTCCTCGGGCTACACCGGCTCTTTCATCTACGTATAGAGTAAATGGTTTGGTGAGGTCTGGGAGAGCCAAGGCGGGGGCAGACAGCAAGGCTTTTTTTATGTGGTCAAAAGCCTTTTGATGCTCCTCAGTCCAGGTAAAAGGAATGTTTTCCCTTGTCAGGGGGTACAAGGGTGCAGCCAGGGAAGCAAACCCAGGAATCCAGAGCCTGCAGAATCCGGCAGTGCCCAGAAATTCGCGGACCTGCCTGGGGGTTGTGGGAGTGGGGATCTTCATAACTGTAGCTTTCCGGGCCGCGGTCAGCCATCTTTTTCCCTCTTTGAGCAGGTACCCCAAATAGGTGACCTCCTTCTGGCATAACTGGGCCTTTTTAGCTGATACCCGGTACCCCAACTTACTCAGTTCCTGCAAGAGCTTTTGTGTCCCTCTTTTGCAGCCTTCATATGTGGGAGCTGCCACTAGGAGGTCGTCCACATATTGGAGTAATATGACCTGGGGGTTGAGAGCCCTAAAAGGAGTTAAATCCCTGTGGAGGGCCTCGTCGAAGAGAGTGGGTGAGTTCTTGAACCCCTGTGGCAGCCGTGTCCAGGTCAGCTGACCAGTGTTACCTTTTTCTGGGTCTCTCCACTCGAACGCGAACAGTGGCTGGCTGTTGGGGTGTAGTTTGAGGCAAAAAAAGGCATCCTTGAGATCCAAGACTGAGTACCAAGTGTGACTAGGCGGAAGGGAACTCAGGAGGCTGTATGGATTTGGGACCGTGGGATGAATGTCTTGCACCCTTTTGTTAATTTCTCTCAAGTCTTGGACTGGCCGATAGTCATTGGTCCCTGGCTTTTTTACTGGTAGCAGAGGGGTGTTCCAGGGCGATTGGCAGGGCACTAAGACCCCTAGGTCTAAGAACCTTTGGATGTGGGGTCTGATGCCTTCCCGGGCTTCTTTAGTCATTGGATACTGTCGGACGGCCACCGGTGAGGCACCTGATTTCAGCTCTACTACTACTGGTGGGACGTTATTGGCCAGTCCCATACCTGTCTTTTCTGCCCATACGGCGGGAAAAAGTTGGAGCCAGGATGGGTCGATGGAGGGAGAGGCCGGCTTTTCATACAGCCGGTATTCTTCTTCTAGGTTTAGGACCAGGCACATGGTAGAGTGATCTCCCCATGTTACTTGTGGGCCCTCTGTAGAAAACTGGATTTGAGCTTTTAGTTTGGTTAGGAGGTCCCTGCCCAACAGAGGAGCGGGGCACTCGGGTATGACCAGAAAGGAGTGGGTTACTTGTTTATATCCAACTTTTAAAAGTCTCTTTGTGGTCCAGGGGTAGACGTTGCTTCCTGTCGCTCCTTCTACAACTGTCCGTCTAGGCTCTATTTCTCCCATGGGTTGGGTCAATACCGAATGTTCAGCCCCGGTATCGACCAGGAACTCAATGGGGGTCCCCTCCACAGTCAGTGTTACCCTAGGTTCGGGGAGGGGGTCCGAACCCCGACTCCCCTAGTCATCTAGGGATAGAACCTTGGCTTCTCTGATGTTCTTTTTCCGGGGACATTCTCTTGCCCAGTGACCCTTCTCTTTACAGTACGCGCATTGGTCTTTGTCTAGAGGGGGTCTTCCATCCCTAGGTGTTTTCTTTGCCCGGTTGCTCAGGTTCCCTGTCTGCCTATCTCTAGACCCTCTTTCACCTACCACTGCGGCCAAAATCCTAGTCAAGTTTTTTTCTTGGCGCCTATCGCGCCGTCTCTCTCTCTCTTCTGTCTCTCTTTTTTCTCTTTCTTGTTTTTCCTCTTCTGTCTCTCTCTTGTGGTACACCTTTTCTGCCTCTCTCACTAAATCTTGTAAGGAATAATCTTGGAGCCCCTCTAGCCTCTGCAACTTTTTCTTGATATCTGGGGCTGCCTGTCCGATGAAGGCCATTGCAACCGCAGCCTGCTGCCCCTCAGAAGAGGGTTCAAACGGAGTGTACCTTCTATAGGCCTCCATTAGGCGTTCTAAGAAAACCGAAGGGGGTTCTGCCGGTCCCTGCAAGACCTCTCTTACCTTGGCCAAATTGGTGGGGCGCCGGGCTGCCCCTTTGAGACCTGCCACTAGAGTCCGGCGGTAGACCAGGAGACGCTCCCTACCTGCAGCTGTGTTGTAATCCCACTGAGGTCGGTTGAGGGGAAAGGCGTCATTAATGAGGTTCTCGAGTTGAGTGGGGGCCCCGTTGTCCCCAAGGACATTTTTGCGGGCCTCTAGGAGAATCCTTTCTCGCTCCTCAGTGGTGAAAAGAATCTGTAGGAGCTGTTGGCAATCGTCCCAAGTGGGCTGATGAGAAAACATAAGAGACTCAAGGAGTCCCGTGAGTCCTGCTGGATTTTCAGAAAAAGAAGGATGGTTAGATTTCCAATTATAAAGATCTGCTGAGGAAAAAGGCCAATATTGTAGAGGAACTAGGCCGTTGGGCTCGGCTGGGGGTCCTATGGCTCGGAGGGGTAAAATCACAGTGGAGTCAGGACCTGAGTCGTCTGCCGGACTGCGAGGTTGGCGGCTCCTAGTCCCCGCAGCCGGTCCCTCAGGGCTAGGATCACCGGGCGCTCGGCCTGGTGCCGATCTGTTTCCCTGAGGGGCCAGAGGGGGCAGCGGAGCCGCCGGGTAAGGTGGGGGTTCAGAGAGGGAGAATAGGTCATCTGGTGTCGGGTAGACGGAGGGTCGGGGAGGGGCAGAAGGCTTCCTTGTAGGTGGCCCTTGAGTATTTTCTGGTCCCGAAACGACAGCGACTTTGCTGGAGGGTGGCACCCAGGGAGGGGGATTCTGGGCGAGGTCTTGCCATACCACGACATATGCAACCTGGTCCGGGTGTCCTCCGATCTCCTGAAAAACAATCTTTTTAACTGCAAAAATGACAGTAAGATCAAAGGTTCCCTCTGGCGGCCAACCTACGCCGAATGTGGGCCACTCAGACGAACAGAAAGTCTGCCATTTTCCTTTTTTGATCTCCATGGACAGATTGTGAGCCCTGGCTTTGACATCTTTCCAATGATCTAGAGTAAGGGAGAGGGGCGTAAGGGCACCTTGCCCCATCTCGAAAATTTCCAATAGGGGAACGACGACGCAAAGACCTATCACAACTAAGACAAAAAGAAACCAGAAACGGCGACGAGTCCGAGTGCCGTAGAAACAAAAGAAAGAGTCAGATGGCAGAGCGCGCCTCCCGAGACGCGGTGAGACTAAAACACAATGATCCTCTGCCAAGGGGTCCACCAGGCGTCCCTGGTCCTCCCCTGATCCTGGGACGTCTCCCAGGATTGCCGGGTGGCGAGCCCCCGAACACGTCTGTTCGCTACCCGCACTTCGCTCCCAGAGCGACTAACCCGGAACAAACTGAAACCAAAATGCGCGCGCTCAGAAAAGACAGTCGAAATCACTGAGTCAGACACAGAGACGAGACACAGAAACGAGACACAGAACGACTGCTGGCCAGCTTACCTCCCGTTGGTGGGTCGGTGGTCCCTGGGTGGGGGTCTCCGATCCCGGACGAGCCCCCAAATGAAAGACTCCCGCAGTGGGTAGTCAGTCAGTTCAGGGAGACCCTCCCAAGGAACAGCGAGACCACGGCTTCGGATGCAAAAACAAGAGGTTTATTGAACACACAGGTACCCGGGCGACTCAGTCTTTCGAAAGACTGGCGCGCCGAGTAGAGCTCCTGGGTCCTTTTTATAGCAAAAAGCGCGGGTACAGAAGCGAGAAGCAAGTTTAATTGGTCAGTTCAAATAAGCGCGGGTACAGAAGCGAGAAGCAAGTTTAATTGGTCAGTTCAAATAAGGCCTGGGGTGAGCTTCGGTTATGTGGGAGTCCTTGAAACAGCTGAGGGGCACCCTGGAAACTGTTGTCGATTTATCTAGTTCTGCCCTTGGCCTCGGGCGGAGGCCCAGGTGCATGATCACAGATATCCTGTTCGTTATCTGGTCTCAACCTCAGGCTGTACTTTTCCTATGCTAGGGACTTTTAACCAGGGTAATGTTTTGTGCCTTGCAAAATGGCGTTGCTACAGCTAGCTTAAAAAGTTCTTTCTTCAGACCTACCTCTATCAGTCTAATTATGAATAAATGGTAGAGAGAATACTGATGTTGTTTTGACCCCTGTACCTACTGATATCAGTGTAGAGACTGGTTCTTAGCTGGGAAACCTCACAATTTATTCAGTGTAAGTGCTGGTAGTTGGGATTGTATCGATCTTGAAAGAATACTGTTGTAACTGTACCCACTTGGTGTCTGAGCTGGAGTAGGGAGTTGTTTAATTATTATTACCTAGCCAAATTTGGAGTCTGATTCATTTCAGGGATTTTTTTATCTTCTAAGATCTGAGTGAACCAAAAGGTAATCAAGAACACCCTGCACTGATATTAGAATATGGCCTGCTTTAAGCCCACTTTAAACAACCATTTATTTTTTCACCCTTTCATTTATTCAGAGGCATTTGTGGATTATCTGTGAGGTAGCTGGTCCTGTTCCCTGGAGACAGGGGTCTTTGGAAAAATGCATCATCACTCCTACCACTTAATTGTTATACTCTTGATGTGATACTTTTGACAAGATTTTAAATATCCATTCTTAAAAGTTAATCATTTTGCAGCAAGAGATAATAACGTGAAAGGCTTTGCAAAATACTTAGATCAATATTTTTCTATATAAAAATATAATAACTTAGGGATGAAATAGACTCGGTAACCTCCAGAAAAGTAGAGATGCTGAAGTGTTAAGGTGTTTGAAATAAGAAATCACACTAGCAGAGAGCTGGAAGGTATCTGAATACTACCTAAAAATAGGTTGGCATTATTATAGATTAAATAATAAAGAATATAATTTCTTGGAAAGATATTGGTCTCTATATGTTGCTGTTTCTAAACTTTAAGCTTAATAAAAAGAATCAGAACTAGGCCTGTTGAACAATATGAAGTCATCTGTTATTTCGACAGTATTTTAATTACTATATCCAATGTTACCATGACATCTATACAAAAGAAAAGACAGGAAATGAACCATGCCTAAATTACAGTGCTATGTCTTTTTATATATGAACTACAAAAGACAAGGGAGAGTTCACTCTAGAACACAGGCAAACCCCTTAAGGCATTGAACACAATTTTGGAGAGAAAAGTAAAATTAAAAAAAGACTTTGAGCGCTTTAATAAGGAACTTAATCAAAATTTGGAAAAACTAAGATAAATTAACAAAAAACAAAGGAAATAATACTTAATACATTTACCAACCAAACATTAATATATTTTATGAGATAAATATTTCTTTCATATTTTTAAAACTGAAAAATTAAAATAAAAATTGTTAATTAATAATTAATAAAAAATAATATTCAAGAAAGAAATAATACCTAAGAATGCTTTTAAGATGAGTTTAATTGTTAGAATTAAGTAGATAATTTAAAAATTTTGGGGCTATTTAATGAGCAGAACATACGCATTGTTATAACCACTATGCATAATGTGAGCTAAATTATTTCTCTCTGATATTATTGACCTCATTCCATAATATTAGCAATTATTATAGTGGTAAATGTTTATGCTGCACTTGCTATATATGTGTTCTTCATAGAAAGAACGTGCCAAATATTCAAATAACAAAGCCACCTTGGCAATTGTGTGGTTAAATTTGTGTTTCTTAACTAAGGGTCAGAAATTTTGGAATATTTGTATATGTTATACTGTGCCTTATATTTTCATAGATTATTAATAAGCATGTTCTATTAAATAAAACACAATAAAAAGGAATATTATCAAAATATGAGACAAGTATATTTATGTAATACAATTTATATATAAATTCTCCTGAAAATCAGGTGTTGCCCTTAATATTATTTCCCATTTCAGTTTTCTCTTTTCTTGACAATTTGTATTCTAGACTATTCCTTTCTTTGCTGTAAAACTTAGAAAACATATGCACCAGCATATCCTACCACCAGTGGATACTATAAGTTAATATACTGGCACATTTAATGCAAAATTAATAAGAATTGAAGAGAAATAAGAGGTTGAGTGTACTAAATTTTCCTGTTAGACTACTACCTGATTTTTGTAGGCCTGGCCGTATATCTCTTGGGCATAGAGCAGGGTATAAGGGCATGTTTATAGTTATTAAATATTTATATTTAGAAAAGAGAAAGTAAGTTCATGACCACTGTTAGAAATTTTAGAATTTGTTAGTTAAAAAAATAAAATAAAAAGAAACTTTATAAGTAGCTGGTTTTGTTTATGGTTTCATTCTCCCAGGACATAAATTAGATGTAGTGTGGTTATGTGAAAAGAACATTGGAAGACCGATCAGCAGGTCTGAATAGGAGCTCTAAACCCTTCAGGAAATTACTGAGAGGACTTAGTAAAGAAGCTTTACTTCTCTATAAGTAAACTTCAGTTACGTTTTCTTATGTTTTGTACAAACATTATTATATCTGCTCTGAGAATCTTAGATGATTGCTATGAGTAGCAACAAAAACAGAAATGAAAAATAGAAAAATGAAAACACATTTTATATTATAAGGTATTATAATATATTCAGTGTAAATTAAATAATAAAGCTGATTGCAAAGTTTAGCAAAGAGTATAAGCTCATAACAACCTGGTCCAGGCTACAATACATGAAATGTCTACAGATGAGGTAACTAAGGGGGTATTTGTCATTCTTGTGGTAAAGGAGGGACGTCAGAGTCAAGGCCTCAGATGACATAGGAAACAGCATTTCCAAAATACCAGACAAAGCTGTTAATAAGTAACAATTTATAGAATCAAGAGCCAAGAGAAACAGGAAAAAGATAAGAAACCTATCACCTAAGAGGATGAATGGTTTTGGGGAAGTCTGTTGATGATTGGAGAGTAAAGGCACTTTGTGGTGCTTATTTTATTATCCTGAGTCTGGAGTCTGATGAATCAAAGGAGTAATTCTGCCCTGAGTGACAAATATCTGTAGGCAATAACTTTCATATTAACCCTCATAAAGTTGGGCTCTACAGCATGACCAAGAAATATTATTACAGAAAGACAAAAGGATATACCAACTTTTGCTTAGTTAATTTATAGCAATGTGACCTATGGAACGTATGCTTTTTTTGGTTTCTTTGGGAAGGCTGGTCATGTGGTATGACCCACAGAGTTAAAAGTAATTTGTATCCCACAAATGTTAATTTAAAGCTTATTCTTCAACAATACGAGGCAATTAATTGTCTCATAGTGCACTTATTACAGTAAAACAAGAAAAGTCAATGAAAAAAGTAAACTTTCTTTTTTTCCTCAGAATCCAATAACTATAAACTTAAGGTGAACATAACAGTTTAGTAATGTTATACAATTAAAAATCATGTTCATGATGATGGCTTCAAAGCATTAAGATTATTTATTAGTTGTTGCCAATCACATGGAATAAAAATAGTATCAGCAAACATTTAATGAGTTAATTATATTCTACTACATTCTGAAGGCTATCAAACGGTCAAGGCAACAGTTCATGCTCTCACAAAAAAAAACAAAAACAAAAACAAAAAAACAAAAAAAAATTAGATAGTTTAAGCTAGGAAGGAAAAAGCACACGACTGCAGATGATCAATTACTTCACGAATAATACTGAGAAATTGTTAGAAGTAGATAAAATGAAGTTCATTATGTATTTTTCCATTTTTCAATATTTGAAGTCCTTGAAAACTGGTAAATTATATATAGAAATAGGATGATTTAATGTTTTTCATTAATATCTATCTCATGTTATACTCACACTGCTTTATACAGTAAATTATTTCTCAGTTAACATTTTGTTTTGTTTGTATTGTCTATTGTATGTAAATTGGAATATAGTATACCTGTGTAAATAGGAAAAGAAAAGATCATGCACTGTTTTGGCTGCCATTTTTAGCATTTTGCTTTAATTTTGAAAAAAAAAATCAGAGAATTTGGGGACTAGGTTTACTCACCTTGAGTGCTGACTATTTTATAATAGTGGGGTATGACAGGTTACATGGGTATGCTTTAAGTAGATTTTAATGACAACGTGGCCATCAAATACTATATTTTTTTATTAAATTTTTATCTAAAAGTGTCAGTCTTGCCAAAACATAGTTACGTTTTATTGTCACTTTCTTCTATCATTGAATAGAGTGAAGTAACTATCTTTTCAAAGTCAAAGTTTTCCTAAACTATATTTTTCCAAAAAGTATAACTAAAATTCAAAGAAGGGAAATACTAAAATTTTTTTTAGAATCTGCTGTGGTGTGAATGTTTGTCCCCTCCAAAGCTCATACACACCCTTGACCTTGGACTTTCCAGCCACCAAAATGGCAAGAAATACATTTCATTTTCTTATGAAGCATCCAGTTTTGGGTATTCTGTTATCAGCAACAGAAAATGAACTAATAACAGAACCATTATCTTAGCAGTTGCCTGACTTTTCCTTTATCTCTGTCCTCTGCCTTTTGTTGCTGACCATGTGAGATAATGAATATTCTCATAGGTCTTTGCCAATTGACTATTCCCAGGCTTATGAAAATTAATCATATATTTTAGACATCTAGAGAAGACTTTCTGCTACATCCGCCATTAACTCAAATTCTTTTTCTTTTTAATACTATTCAGAATAATTTCTGCTGAAATTTAATCCTATTTACTCTTTTTCCTTCCCTCCATTGTATATGGGAAAAAAATTAAACTGAACATAGATTTATTTTCATTGTTGTACAGATTAATATTTTAAATTTTATTTTAAAAAATTAACATGAAGAAAAATGTACTTTTTGGTATAAAATTATAGAATTTTCACATATTAATACAGTTGTGTAACGACCACCACTATAAAGATACATAATATTTACATCATTTTCTTAAATTTCCTTTTAGTATTACTTTGCTATGACTTAGTCACTTCTGATCCCTGGTAACCACTGATCTATATTACAATTTTATCTTTTTAAGAATATCATATTAATGAAATAATACAGTATGTAACCTTTTGAAACTGGCTTTTTAACTGAGCATTGTACCTGTGAGGGAAGTGGAGTCAGTATAGTCAGGCCCTCTCACCTCATATCCGGCTGGGTATGATTCAGCACACCCTTTGTAAACGAGTTATGTAAGAGTAGTATTAGTGTGCATGAGTGCCTGTGTACTCCTTGGCTTATTGCCACTTTTGTGTACTTCATTTCAGTATGGAAGGCAGTGGCTCTGAACCACTGGTTGGCAGAACTTGCATCTGAAGAATAAAGCATGTGCACTTTGCTGGTGGCTGCTCGGTTTTTTTTGGACCTGCACAAGACAGGGCCGGGGGGTCAGAGATCTCAACCTGACAATACCTTAGAGATTCATCCAATTTCTTGGTTGTATCAATAGTTCATTATTTTTTATTGCTAAGCAGTAATCTGGTGTATGGATGTACCATCTATTTTTTTTTTTCCTACATATTCATTCACAGAAGGATGTTTAGAGTGTTTCTAGGTTTTGGTAATTATGAGTAGAGTTGCTAAAAACCCTTGTGTGTAGGTTTTTGTGTGAAAATGAGTTTTCATTTACCTGTGGTAGATACCTGAGTATGGGATTGCTGGGTCATATGATGTTTGTTGAACTTTATGAGAAACTGGTGAACTATTCTTCAAAGTACCCACAATATTTTTGCATTCCCAGCAGGAAATTGTGAGAGTTCCAATTGCCCCTCATTCTCATCAGCTTTTGATACTATCAATATTTTTAATTTAGCCATTCTTATAAATGTGTAGTGGAATCTCACTTCTGTTTAATTTTCATTTTCCCAGTGATGTTAAACTGATGTTCTAACATTGAACATCTTTTCTTTATTTTACATCTATATGTCCTCTTTAATGACCCATTTGTTCAAGTCCTTTGCCCATTTTTTAGTCAGGTTATTTGTTTTCTTCCTTAAAAAAGTCTAGTGAATTCTTAATATAATCTGGGTAAAGGTTCTTTGTCATATATGTGCTTTCCAAATATTCTCCTAGTTAGTCTTCTGTAGCTTGTCTTTTAATTCTCTTCATAGTACCTTTAACCAAGTAAAAATTTTAACTTTGATGAAGTCCTATTTATCAATTTTTTTCTTTTATGGAATGTGTTTTTATGTCATTTTTAAAAGCACTTTGCCTAGTCACAAATCATTTTCTTCTAAGGGTTATGTAGTATTACATTTTATATTTAGATCTGATCCATTTTGAGTTACTTTTTGTATAGGTTACTTTTGTTTAGGTTGAGGTTTACTTTTTTTTTCTTTGATCGGTAAGGGGATCACAACCCCCAGCACGGTGTGGTCCGCACCACGCTCAGCCAGTGAGCGCACTGGCCATCCCTATATAGGATCCAAACCCATGGCCTTGGTGCTACCAGGCCTTGGTGCTACACCCTCCCAAGTGAGCCACGGGGCCGGCCCGAGGTTTACTTTTTTTGCATGTGGCTGTCCAATTGTTCTAACATCATTTATTGAAAAAACTCACCATTCCCTATTAAATTGCCTTTTTACCTTTGTCGGAAATCAATTGGCCATATTTGTGTGGGTGTATTTCTTGATTCTTTTTGTTCCATTGGTCCATGTGTCTGTCCTTTCTCCTGTACCACAGTCTTGATTACTGTAGCACTAAGTTCTAAATGAGATAGTATAATTTCTCCCACTTTATTCTTCTTACACATTACTGCTTTATTTCTTGTGCCTTTTCAAAGAAATTTTAAAATCAGAGTCAAGAATGCAGTTTCTTTTGAGCTTCTCATATAAATTTTTTTCCCCTTCTAAGTTTCTAGGTTGTACATTAGGTGAATTGACTACAGAAACAAATGGGCTGCACTGAAAACACATCACAATTTCAACAAGGAGATAGGAAACTTGAATCCTTACTAATGAGATGTCAGTTAATTCTTATTAATAAACCTAATAATAATGTTAAAATGAGTTTTAAAGACTGCACTTAAGTGTTAGGATTTAATCCATGAGATATACTACAGAGTAGTTTCCTGAAACATTAAAGAATTGTTTTTTAAAGAGGAAAATTATGAAATACTTGTAAGATAGAATAAAAAACCCTGTTACTAACAGAACAAAATGAACATTCTAAGAATGAAAGTACTGTGAGTCCATAGGGAGCTTATGTGTATGAGTAGAAAGGAATAAGAAAAGGAGGGGCTTCCAGTAAATCGCCTGAAGGAAAAGTACTAGCCATTGAATCTGCCAAACCTTACAGGCATCTATGTCCAAGAACAGTTTTGGGAACATTGTACTCATTACTGCTTTGGAGCCCTTGAGTAACTTGCCATGGGAATATGATGTTTCTCTTCATCGCCCCCTGGAGACCTCTAAATAGAACAAGTGTTTTCTTATTTGGGAAGATTACTAAGCAAAGAGAAGAGTACTTTTGACAATGAAAATCAGAAATAATGGTTAGATTACTTTGTATTTTCTGTGTTGTTTCAGCTTCTAGCTGCCATTCTTCTTGGTCCATATGATGATTTACTAGTAGAGTAGCACATCTAGAGCAGAAATATTTTAAAGAAATATGCAAATAAATCTCTGGAGAACTGAAAGTAACTAAAGGAAAGTGATCTCTCAGGGTTCTTTAAATTTCCAAGTACAGAGTAAAGCCCCCCTTTATATTATGTCCTAATAAATCACATCCTCACACAAATTTTTCTGAAAATCAGTGTAGATATAATTTTTTGATTAGTAATTTTTCCCTTTATCATGTAGTTTGTTTTTCCAATTAGCATCATTATATATATATTTTGTATATATACACAAAATTTTTCAGGAAACAGTAACCTTCATCCTTGTTTTTCTAGGACTTTCCTCTTCTATTTTGCTAAGATGAGTTGGAAGGAAAGAACATATAGCCAGCCAGGTCACATTGCTAGATGCCTGTGTTTTTATCAATAATGCAATGTTTTGATGAAACACGTAGCAAATATCAACATGGCAAACTCTGAATTGTTATCTGGTGCCGTTCCACCAAGAGGGATTTCTGCCTCCTTTTCAAGACTGATTCGTCTCTAGTTCACTGACTATCTAGCATTGAAATATTTGAGACACCCACTCCTCTGAGGTCACTGAAAAGGCAAAGAACGAGACCAAACCATATAAAAGAAAATTGTGTCACCTTTTCAGCAAATAAAAAGTTCAGTCTCAATTTTGTGCTGAAGTATGAAGTATAGTCCCTGAAGAGACAGCCAGTTTGGTTTGTTATAGTAGGATTTGTAACTGTGGAGGTGGAAAACTTTTTCCAATCTGTGAAAGATATTGTGAAACATTTACTGTGAAGAAGCTGGAATAATACCAACCAGAAGCTATAAAAATAAGAGGCGGGAGGCTTAATTTGAGAAGTTTTGCACTGTTTTATAAGAACTGCTCCATTATTCTTAATACAGACAAAGGTTGAGTCAAGTTTGTGATGCAGTGAATGAAAAGTTAACAGTTCAGCTCATCACGTCAAGCGAATCCATATAGATTCACTGCATTCGTTTCTCTCCCTGTTCCCCCTTGCCCTGCACTTCATTTTGATTAGCTCGTTTCCTTAACTGGTGAAGCAAGCATTTGTCCTTCAAGTCCAATAAGTTCTGACTGTCATTAATCACAAGTTTCTTTGGTAAGTGTTTAAAAAGTCTAATCAGGGAAGGACAGTGCTAAAGAGAAAATACATGGCATTCTCCAGAAAAGGATCAGGGTTGAGAACTCAGATAGCTGAGTTTAAGTCTTAGATAATTGAAAAAAAGAAAACCAAACAATAGTTGTCATAATTTTATTTTCAAATTTATTTATACATTAAAAATTAATTGTGGGCAGGCCCCGTGGCTCACTCGGGAGAGTGCGGTGCTGGTAGTGCTGAGGCTGCGGGTTCAGATCCTATATAGGGATGGCAGGTGCGCTCACTGGCTGAGCGTGGTGCAGCAACACTGTGCCGAGGGTTACGATCCACTTACCGGTCAAAAAAAAAAAAAAATTAATTATTTCCTCTTTTGTCTAGATTGAACTGGGTAAATTGTTTGCTTGTATAAACTGAATTCTGTCCCCTTTTGTGTAGCCTGCACACCATCTTTAATAGTCGTAAAGATGTATGAGGCATTAAACAAGAGGCAATAGTATCAGAGAGGAAATCAAATATTAGAGATTCCAAGAAATAAAATGCCAAATACAAGATAACATACACAATGTTCTCTGTATCTTCACACTCAGATCATCCTTTAGTAGCTGTATTTCTATAAACGCCTAAATATTAGTGGCTGAAAATTAGGCTCTCGGGGAGCCTTAGTATGACTGGAGTCATGGACTATTCGAGTTAGGATCACCTCTGCTTTAGCTGGAATCTCTTCATGGTTTATGAATCCCCTCAGTAACATCCATGATAAATAGTTGAAGAGGTAGAGGCATTTGACTATCTAAATATTCTTTAATATTTCCCGTGAAGGCATATTTCGACCCATCTAACAAGACAACCCGTGAAAGCTGCTTTTTCTTTTTACATTTCATTTCAGCTATCGTGTTCTAAGCTCTATTACATATCAAGTAATTATCAGGCTGTGTCCATATAAAGAAAAGTAAAAATGCTTTTAAGGAATCTATATTACTGGAAGAAAGGAGTGAAAAGAGAGAGGAACATAAAGCAATATTTTATTGTAAAACCGAAAATGTCATTAATGGGTTGTATAGGGCACTGTGAAAAATAGATGAGTTATAGTTAGCCCAGTAAGGGAAAGACTTTAGAAGAATCTCTGGAGGAGGTGACATGAGTCTTGAAAGACAAGGTGTTGATTACCAGGTGAAGAAAGAAAATGACATGAGTATGTTTAAGGCAGAGGGAAGCGTTTGGGCAAAGCTTGTAATCATGACTTAGCATGATGTGTTCGGCACATTTAAGGTAGTTATTGTTGCTAAAGTGTAAGGTATACAGGAGGAGACAAAGCAAGATAAGAAGGTGGTATGAGGCCATGGAGATTGTTGCATATATATTAAAACTTTTAGACTTTTAGATAAATGGGAGGTTTTGAAGGATTTTAAGCAGATGAGTGACATCAGGCCTATGCTTTATTTTGTTTGTTTTGGGCAGCTGGCTAGTATGGGGATCAGAACCCTTGACCTTGGTGTTATAAGGCTGCACTCTAACCAACTGAGCTATCCAGCCAGCCTTAGGTCCGTTTTAGATGAATCAATCTATTGGTAATGTAGAGGATGAATTTGAAGGGCTAGAGGAAAAATGTCATTCTTATATTTGAACATTCTAGGCCAAAGAGGATGAAAATCTAAATTGGCAGAGCGAACCCAGAAATAAGTGGTTATCCTAAGTAACGTTGGCCAGTAGGACTTGTAGATTAGATATAGGGGTAGAGCTGAGGGGATATGAAAAAATAAAAGGACTCAAGACTTCTCCCTGGGTATCTGGGTTATTGGTGGAACTATAAACTGATGTATGGAATTTAGGACAGAAATAGTTTTGGAAGAGATATAATAAGTTCTGTTTTAGACATTTTGACTTTAAAAGACCCATGAGACGTCAAAGTGGAGAGGTGCAGAATTTGAGTGGACACACGTTTGATATTCTCAGTAGAGATCATGGTTAATGCTATAATTTTTAAAAGTATAAGAGCATATGGATAGGAGTTAAAATCACAAGTCTTTCAAGGAGAAAATTAGTATAATAAAATTCATTCAGTGGGGAGGAAAGAATTGACTGCACCAGCATTTCAGAGATAATAGAGACAGAGATGACCATGACTATGTAGAAGAAAATTATGGGGGTTTGGTGTTTTAGAAATGAGGGGAGTAGAACATTGTAAGCAATAGGGAGTGATGTACAATATTAAAAGCAGCAGAGGAATCAATTAACAAAAGTTAAAACTGAAAATGTATCTTTCATTAGTAGTCAGTAATGTCTCGGTGAGGAGTAGTTTCAGTGGAGACAGAAGCCAGATTTCCAGGGATTATGGAGGAAACCGCATGAAGAAGGGGGACTATAAAGGTGAACTATGTTGTCAACTATTTAGCATAAAGATGTAAAATGTGACATCAGTGATGCAAAGGAAATGTAATCCATGTGTAAATTTCTTCATTTTTCTGCTACCTAATATTCAAAGTTTTATTATTGGAGTTTCTTTATTTGATGTGAGAGTTTTTCCATAAAATGAAACCTTCCACCAAGAGTAGGAAATACAACATGCTGTGTGAGTCATCATTGCCACAAGATATCTTCTATTTTGCCCTTTCGTGAAAGTTGATTTTGATATTTCTGATATAGAGGGTTGAGAAGGATTTTACAAAATCTTGACATTGTGTTTTTGAACCACTCTGAGTTATCTTTTTTAAAAATCTGAGGTTATGAGAACAAAGCTGTATTTGTTGAGTTTTTATTTAATTACGTATCTACAATCTAGAAACTATAGCTGGCTTTATCAGACATATCTGTCCGTTAACACAAAGACAGTGCGTTTGCCAGGTTTTTTGTAATTTTCACTTCAATGAGTACATTCTTAGTAGGCAGATTGGATCCAGAGTAATGGGTTTCTTCCTTACTCCTACTGCCATTTCAAAGATGAAACTTTTGACTCATCAGGTCCATAATTTATCATGCACTCTGTGATATCCTTAACTAGAGTGGATCTCATCATCCTTTTTTTTTTTTTTTACTTTTTTTCTGTGTGTATAGAATTCTATTCCTGGACCTCACCCACACAATTCCTCCCAAACCTTAAATTTGTTTTGTTTTGTTTTATTTTGGAGGCTGACCAGTATGGGGATGCAAACCAAACTTCAAATTTAATTTTAATATTAATGCATTTGTCTGTCCCTGTTGTTTATACCTGAAACTGGGTAATTTTTAAGAAACAGTATTTATTTTTATTTTTCAGAGTTTCAGAGGCTGGGAAATCCAAAGTCCAGGGAACACATCTGGTGAGGACCTTGTTCTAGTGTTCTAGGTTGTAACCCTACAGCAATGCAGGGTGTCAGATGGCAGATGGTTTGAGAAAGAGAGAGCTAACTCCTCCCTTGCTCTCCCTTCAAAGCCATCAGAACCACTCCCATGATCACCATTAAACCGTCTATGGATTAATCCATTCAGTAGAAAATGGTCCTCAGAATCTAGTCACTTCTTAAAGGCCCCACCTTTCAATTACCATAATAGGATTTCCCACCCTCTGAACATTATCACAGTGGGGATTAAGTTTCAACGTGAGCTTTCTGGAGACAAGCATATCCAAAATGTATCAATTATCCAGTCTGTTTTAGTTTGAGTGGTCTGTTATTATTCTTATATAATATTCCTTCTCTTTACATAAACTTATTTTTAAAAATTGTTTAAGAGACTTTATATATGTATATGCATGTAAAAATATAATGAAACTCATCAACTTTCATTTTATGGTATTTATTTATTTATGTATTTGGTCTGGTTAAAGCAAACAAACAAACAAAAACTTTCCCATCTTCTCTACCTTAATATTTACTTCTAATCTATTTTAAAATTTAGAGGGGAAGGAATTGACTAAAAAGGAGAATGAAACAAATTTGGGGGAGGTGTTCTGTGACTTCATTGTGGTGGTACTTTTATGCATTTGGAAATTCATCAACTATTACCCCAAAAGAGACTGAATTTTAGTATCTGTGATATTATACTTCAAAAAACATGAGTTTTAAAAATGAGTTTTAATTTTAGATAATTAATTTAGGCATTAAAAATAGGAGTAGGATATTGACTGTGGAATTGCCCTACCCAACATTAAATACATTATAAAACTGCAATGAAAGCAGTATGTATGTGCTCCATGGATTGATAGAAAGTACAATTGACTAGAGAGATGTCGAACTATCTAAATGCATAAATGCATAAAATGCATAAGAATTTAGTTCAAAATAAAAAAAAAAAAACAATATGCTGGAGTCAATCCTAGCTTCACAATTTATCTGCCATATGATAAAGGGGAAAAGATTCAACTTGTCTGTCCCTCAGTTTTCTCATCAATTAAATAACAATAATTTTTACTTCACAGGAATCATGTAAAGATTAAATGAGATCATGCACCTAAAACACAAGTTCTTAACCTGTGACTCAATAACTCCTATGAAGTCTATGGATAGATTTTAAGAGCTTACAATTTGATAGAGAAAATTGATAGAAAATTAGATTTCTTTAAAAAATTTTCATTTTGATCAAGCTGGAACTGAAATGCACTATTCCCTCTGATCCTGAATATAGGCAGCAAATCACAGTAGTATTATTAGGAGCTGTGGTGTTATCATTAGAAATCAGATATTTTTCTGTACTACAATACTGTTTTATGTGAACATCTCAAAATCTTGTTTACATCTTTCATTAGCCAAAAGTATGGTTTTATTGGCTCCACCACTAGAACACACAACATTAAATGCATTGGCACAATATCAGGCAATGCTCTACCTAGTAGCAACTCATCCATCAAGTGATGAACTCACATGGTCTCATATCAGTTTCCCAGACATCTACACTATTTTTCAGTTCTCTGTATACAATTTTTTGTTGATCAAGCCAAGGAAGAAGAGATCATCAGTTTTATTGTTTGTTCAGGTTTTGCAAAATTGAGCAATTCACATGAGAATATTTCACTCTTGTGAGATGGTATATCTTTTTTTAATATAGGCATTCTTATTAGCTACATTATCAACTTGTACCCTTTTCGCTCTGGATTTGTAATTCCTCTTTATTCTAGCTCTTGCTAATATCTCTTCTTCCTTTTAAACTTGGATAGCGTGAATATTCATTTATTGTTGTTGTTTTATTTTGTGCAGCATTCCCAAGTGTTTGAAAGTGTGTTAAAATATTAACTTAGTCTGCCATATTGTCAGATACCAAAGAGCTTTTATTCTTTTATAACACATACAAATTCCTTACTGAATTTCAGGTTTCATGTATTTTCATCCAGATGGACACTTTTTTAAGAATGTAACTTTATGAACCTCCTGTCCTCCTTCAGGTCTGTTTCTTTTAAAGTATGTTTCCTTTTCCATTTCTCTTCTGTGGTCGTGAAGTTCTGTTATGGGATGTTTACCTCAGAATAAGATAAATTCACAGGTGATATCAACTTGGAATTAGGGTATATTTTGTTATTTCTGTAAATATTTTCTCCAGAAAATAGAAACTTTTAGAACTTTTATTCTTAATTTTATAAGTCTGATGGTTTTCCTAAGATGGACTTTTTTTTTTTTACCTAGAAGGCTCTTATTAAATGTGATTCTTTACATCACAAACTTAGAATCTGGAATATTCATGTGCTTGAGAAACACAGCAGGTGCCCACTCATCCCTATCAATATTCCCTGACATACATAGATCCTGACAAAGCAAGATTTCAGTTCTCTGAGCTACCTTAAACTTTTTGTCTTGTGGAAAAAAAATGTTACTGCAATAATGTTCTGAGTCATCCCTAATCCAAGGATCATGAGAAGATATTTTTCTTGTTCTTTCAAGCACTTTTTCCCTGAAAAATTATGCTTTCTTGTTTCTGCTCTCCTTTGCTATTTTCATCTAAAATTTTCCAATCGTGAATTATATCCTGAGAATATTGTAAATATGTAAATAGGTTTACAGACTATCTCAGCATTCTCAGTTGTCAGGAATAAAATATCACTGACAGATTTAGCACCTCACACAGGCAAAAGCATCCTTTAGCACCAAGGAAGGATTTTACCATATGGCACCCTGCTAGCTGGTGGAACACAAGAGGTCTTCCAAAGTACTTATCATAATTCGCATACCACGAGAAGCTGACTAATGTTTCATATCCTTTTTAATGAGGAATGTACTCACTGCTGTGTCTTTCTCCAGGCCTGAATCTCCCAACTTAGAATATAAACTTCTTAACAAGTATCATCACATATCTTTTCTCAGTTCCAAAAGAAAGTAAAATAGGAGTCCTGAACCAATTAGGGGCATCAAGAGTAGAACTAAAAGAAATAAATAAGATGGATGAAGATTGCACCAGGATGTTAACAGCCACAAGAAGACAAAAGGTAAAGAGCAAAAAGGTCACTGAACAAATATTTTAATAATGCTTTATTTGAAATTCCATCAGTTACACATTATTACCTTTCCCATGCTGCAGAAACTCAGGAGGGATAACGTGAACAGTATTATTTATAATACAACAAACCTCACCACCTCTAAGGCACTTCCTAGCCATGAAGCATTTTGCCATGTATTGCCTTATTTTCTGACTTTAAAACGTTGTTTTCCTTCAACAGAAGGAAACAATGTGTAGAATCAAACTAATATTAGTATACGAGTGTAACAAAGAGAAAGTTCAGCAGGATGAACTTCCTAAAATGTAATATTACTAACATTTATTCAATGACTTCTATGCACAGAGACTATGTTAAGCGACTTGCTGTTTTCACTCTTCTTCACAACTAAACTCTGAGGTAAATGCCACTAAGTTTTCAGTTTTATAGAAGAAATACAACTTAAAACATACAGTGTGGAAATAACTAAACCAATGTCATCCATATAGTAGAATGCTTCTGGGATTTAAATGTAGATGTCATTCTCTTAAATGCTGTTCCAGTGCATCTTTGGCTTATAGGTATTTAATTTAATTTTAATATTTTGTAGAAAAGTTTGGTGCAGTGACACATTGGAGCCATTTCAAAATGGTATGATTCTGTGTTATATTAAATACTCTTTATTAAACACATGAGCACATTTATCAATGAGATAGGCTGCTCTGGCGAAAGCTGGAGATTATCTCAGGGTTTATGGATTCTTTCTCCCACAAACTGACGGTGTGATCCTAGGTAGATTATTTTGCTTTTACCTTTCTTCATCCAAAAAGTGAGATGTACCTAATATGTGCATGTAATTATTTGGAAATGTAAACAGCTTTATCTTAGTTCTAACCCCCAAATCTCCAGAACACTGTAGTCCCATGTTAGTTGTTTGCTGCCCAGATTGGCATGGGAAGCACAGAAATGCAGAACTGAAAGCCTGCTCTTGTCTCGTTTGTCTCATGTAACTCAGCACAACCTGATGGGACCCTTCAAGCACAGACACAATCATTATTTACCTCTGGCAGATCCAATTGCTCACTGCAATTCAGGAGGTAGAGGGGTGGGCAGAGATAGATACAGGAAGCCATTTCTTCCCATTTTTAAAGTAGAGTTCTATATCCTTTGAGATCCAATACAGGCCTATAAGTTTTAGCTATGATTTATATTATATTTTCAAAGCCTTTAACACTGGGAAATGCAGATAATTGTGTATAAAACTAGATAACATGATGTTCCTAATGGGAAACTTGTGTTCATATCAATTTGCAATCCTCTGAGGATCCCTGTCAGATCTTTTCTGTGTCATTAGGCTTCCATGGTTATTAGGTGTGAGTTAACACATTCACAGTTCTATGCTGTCAAACAACATTTTTTTTTTTTTCTCATTGCTGTGCTGTGTATGGGTGGGGAGGTGGGGTGTTGGAACCGACAACTAAGACATAAGACTCATCACATAAAATCTCAATAACTGCAGGGAAAAGTGTGAAAAAATATCTGGAATCCAGAATTTTGGCTTTGAATTATCACTGAATGTAATTTGATAATTCTTTTTAAAACCTGATTGTCTGCTGGGTAAACTGGAAGCAACAACTCTCCCTTTCACTTATATGTGCAGAACCTGACCACTTCTTTCTTATCTCTACACCTTTAAGACTCTGGGTCAAGCTCTTATTACCACTTACTTGTAGTACGGAACCCAGTAGCAATCAGAGTGAGCCCGGTGAAGTGAAAATCTTATACTGTCAGTCTCCTCAAAACTGTGATGGCTGCTCTCACTTACATGTGGAATCTAAAACAGGGAACTCAAACAGAGAGTAGAATGGTGGTTTCCAAGGGCTGGGGGGAGGGGACAAGTAAACTTTGGGGAGATGGTCAAAAGATACAAAATTTCAGTTAAATAGGAGACATAATTTCAAGAGATCTACTGTACAACATGGTGACCACAGTTAATAACAATGTGTTGTATTCTTGAAAATCACCAAAAAAGTAGATTATGTGTTTTCACCACAAAAAATAGTTATGTGTGTAGTGCATATGTTAATTAGCTCTATTGAGCCATTCCACTATGTATACATATCTCAAAACATCATGTTGTACAAGATAAATACATACAATTATTATTGTAAATTAGAAAAAAATTAGTTAATTAAAAGAAAAGACACACAAAAAACAAAACTATGATGATGGTGTCCCAAGTCAATAAGAAAAAATGCCAACGTCCTTTCCATCTGCAGAGAGAAGGCGTTACTTCTCTGATTTGTCCTCTTGTCTCCGCCTAAGTTTCTGTTCCAGTCACACTGGCCTCCTGATTGTTTCTCAAATGTGTCTGTTTGCTCCCAGGTCAGAGACTTTATCCTTGCTTGGTACCCGCAATAAAATGGACTCATCCAATTCAGAACAGGAGTATCTCTTCCTCACTTGCTATGTCTTTTTAGTCTTATTTTAAAAAATGTTCCCTACCATCACACACACACACACACACACACACACACACACACCCTACATATCACTTGCTATGTCTTTTTAGTCTTATTTTAAAAAATGTTCCCTACCATCACACACACACACACACACACACACACACACACACACACACACACACACACACACACACACACACACACACACCCCTACATTTCCCACCCCAAAATTAAGCATCTTGAGTTCACAGTATTAAAGTTGAGGTAGCTACATTATATTATCTATGTTAAATATCATAGCACTATTTATTGTCCTTTTTATAATCAGTAAATTAAGTGGAGGATAATTGTTATATATAGATTTTTTTCATATTAAATATGATCCCAATTAAGTTTAAACATATATAAAAATATTTCCTGGGAAGAAATTGTCATTGTCTTTAGGATGTGGGATTAAGAGTGACTTTTGTTTCCCTCTTTAATTCTTCCTGGACTTTAAATGTTTACGATAAAATACACATTTATTGCGTTTATTTTTGATATATTAACAATCTATTAGTTTTTATTTTAATCAACAGTGATCTTTTTTTAAAATAAGGCAAACTGTACTAACAGTTTATGTGAAAATAATTAGTGACACTCTGCCCTTCTCTGTCCCAACTTAAGATTGAACTCCAAGAGTCATGGCTTTAACTCTTTTAGTCATGTCTTTGGTTATTTATCTTTAGTGTATTAAATAATACGTATATACTGATAATTCTTGATACAGCCATTTTAATCACTGTTTTGATGTCCTCTTATGAAAGATCAGGATTTCACTTTCTTTTACCGCACACTTCCAAATTCCCAACCACATCCTTCAAAATATTCAGTAAAAATGTTTGGTTAAATTGATCATGAGTCTTTATATTACATAACAATATACATATTATCTATTGGTAAGCAAATTCGTTTAAAATGTGTAAGTTTTGTCACCTATGCCACTTATTTTCCATGAAATTAATATTTGCCCTATTTTTTATTTGCTTTGTTTTCTGTGTACCTATTTTTATGCATTATTGATTTATCGAGAACATTGTTTTCCAAAAGCTCAATTCCACTAGAGATTTTTGTCATTTCCACTTTCTCTGTAAGATCATCTTCCATCCTATCCTGCCATCCTGGACCATTTGCTTTCTAAGTCTTCTCTGTCTGTAACTTCATAACTAGGTCTGCTCTATCTTCAGGGTCTTCCTGTTCTTTGAAGAGTTCTCTTTCTTCCCCTTCTTTTGCTAAATCTTGTTCCCTTATTTAAAGGTTATTCTCTTTTTGTTTTTGGATCATGTCTTCCAGTAGCTCTTTAAAAAGGAAAACTTGGCAGTATATTTCTTGAAATTTTACATGTCTAAACATGAATTAATTCCAATTAATCATAATCCCAATTAATTCATAAAGGTGCTAAATGCAGAATTCTAATTTGAAAGTTATGCCTTTTAGAATTGTGATGGTATTACTCTCAACGGTGTTGTGGATATTGTTAATGAGAATTTCTGTGATATTGTGATTCCCATTTCTTTGCATGCAAGCTTTTTCACTCTAAGAATTTTAGAAACCTTTCTTTATCTTTGACATGACGAAAATTCAAAATAGCATGCTTTAATATAGGATTTCTTAATTTTATTGTGCAGGACCCTCTGCCAGCTCTGTATATTTGGAGACACATACCCATCATTTATAGGAAATATTTTTGTATTATTTCTTTAACAATTTTCTTCCACCTGTTTTTATCAGTCTCATTTTCTTCAATTTTTATTACTAAAATTTTGAACATCTTACATAACCTTTAAATTTTTTTAAAGATTTATTCTCTTTGATTTTTAATATCCATTTTTTAAATTCTCATTTCTGGACATTTTCCATGAGTTTACCTGACATCTTCTCTTTTTTTATTTCAGTGTTGCATTTTAAATTTCCAACACATATTTCCTGTTATAAAATTGTTCTTTTATTATTCTGCTTATTATTTTATTAATGTAATATTTTTCTTTTTCACTGCTTTGACCTTGACCTGACAAGTTTCGGCATGATCTGACACTAGCTATTTGAACAATTCATTCGTTGCCATACTTCAGTTCTTAACTTAAAAGGCTGCTAAGTTTCCTATATAGAAATTTAACTTTGAATTTTGAAATATTTAGTTTTAAATTTTTTACCAGTTTATTATCTCTCTTCCTCTGCTAGAATGCTTTATGATGATAACAACTACCTTTTACTTATAACTGTGTACCCTCAGTCATATATAATGCCTGGTACATAATAAGTATTGGTTAGAGTTGATGAGAAGGAAAATAAAATGATGCAGAGTAAGAAAGAATATCTTAGGTGAAGTAATGACTATATAGAATGAATGCTATCTTAGTAAAATCTGAATGTATGAAATTAGTGGATGTAGAATAACCTATGCTGGTCAGTAAGATATAGAGTATCTGAAAATGTTAAAGAAACAGAAAGTCAGAGTGCTTAGATTCTTAACAACACAGAATGAGGGGAAGCAAGAGCACAGCTGGAGTTTGATCAGGTGGGGCAGATGGCCCAGGTGAGACGGAACCAGAATGAACTGTGCAGATCCAATTTGGAGTTGGCCTAGCTGTAAGACTATCCTCAAGATAGTGATACTAGGATAAAAATGCTTAATTAAAATGATGCAAACAGTAATAAAGTGCAGTACCATGGGATCATGCTAGCTTCATCTTGGAATAACCTTTTGGGAAGAAATTATGGGGGGTTTGCACAGATCATGAAGAAATGGCCTTGGTTGTAAATAAAGATATTGCATTATTGTATTGAGTTTACTGCAATCCAGGGAGCTTCCTCGTTCCTTAAACTCAGTATAACTCCTGTAGATTCTCTTGTAATCAGTGTAAAATAATTGTATCACTTTATCTGTTTTCCTTGTTTGAAGATTTTTTTTTTTTTTTTAAAGGAAGGAAACGCTGGGCTGAAATAGAGTATGAAACATTGGATTCAATATTCTGATGGTTTTGTGAAACAGCTTGGGGTACAAGCAATTGCAACAGCTTGCTATTTTCTTAGTTCCATGCTGTCACCATGACCTCCCTCATGAGGAGTTAAAACAGGTAGAAGAGGGAAATTACCAAAAAGATATGTTGAATGAATTCATAAAGGTATTGCATTATGCATTTGTCTAGCAGGAAGTTATGTGACCTTGTGAAGGTCATTTCAGCTCTTAGTGCATTACTTGCCCGAGAACTGTAACATTTGCAATGTGATCTATAGGGATTTTGCAGAAAAAGTGTCATGAGGGACAGTAAAGTAAGATGGATCATTGCCTAGATACAATATAAAAAGTACTCCTGAAATTGAACTGAGTGGGTGGCAGAAGGAGGTGTTGGCATTATTACATTTTGGTTATCATCAGGACCTGACACACAATCAGAGTCTCAATAATCACTTTTGATGTAATAAAATTTCAGTGTTAAATCTGTAGAGAGCTGATGCTATTTTGACTTGGGGGCAGCTTAGGTTCAGGAGTCTTCCATTTTGGGAAATTTTATTACAAAGAAAATTCAGAGTAATGCGTAAGATTAAGAAATTGTATAAAGTAGAGAAAGTTCCCAAGACAAACTTCAGACAGGAATGAAAAACTATAAGGAAGTTATAAGTAGAAAATCAGGAATAGGTCTAAATCATTAATCAGAATAAAAGCACCAAATAAATGATTACTCAGACACTTTGAAAAAGAAGAATTACCACCACAAGGGACCTTTTGAGGTTAAAGTTGTTTCAAATGAAACTATTTATTTAGGAAGTAATATAAGTTTCATTTTCAGAGGCCACTGGCATATACATCGGATAAAAGCATTTGCTGACAGTGTTACTTTATTCTGACTCATTCATTTTATTAACCATTAATCTCTTGGGAGAATTGTTTAAATATTTAATACGTCTTCATATTTATTATGCAGCAGGCCAAGGACTGCTATGTTTCTAAAGAAACTATAGTATCTTATCATGTGATAAGTTCAAATTCAAATCCAGGAATTCTTCCTGCTCCCCTGCGAACTCAATCTATGTTTTATTACTTTTTATAGGAATAGAGAAACAGCTGTGCAGTATAAGTCATAAGTTCTTTCTTTTCTTTCTGACAGCTATTATCAACACATTCTTACAGAAAAATGACTTACTAAACACATTTCTTCTAACCTCTGTTTAAAGGCCCATCTAGTTTCCAAAACTCTTGAAAACTGTTGGAGCTTTTTCAAAACCTACCTCAAGTTGTGATCCAATATCAGAGTAATACTCTAGAAAACCTGGCGAATATTAAATATTTTGACATGATACTCTTCTCATTTCCAGGACAGAGTGTTTTATTTTGTTTTTGTTTGTTTTTAATATGAGCTTCTTATTAACTTCTACCCCACCCCTATGAAATAATCTGAGAAAATAAATTATTGGCCCAGAAATTTTGTTGATTTTGAAATTACCTTTATACATTCATTTCAAACCTAAAATATGAAATGTCCAAAATGCAGGTAATAATGTATTCTAAAAATTTCTCTTTTTAAAACATCCAGTATTCTGTTTGATAGACTCCATATTTCCAATTACAAGGAAAACTTATTTCCCCATTCAATTACAATATGAAAAAAATCAAGGAATAATAATCTCTATGGGAAAAAGATGCCAAAATGCTTGGATTTGAAAACTTTTGGATTCTAGAAGGCTGTATAAGATCATGGTTTACTCTGAGACGTGCTCCGCATCATCACTGAGCAGTCTACAACCTTTCAGTTGTTGATACTAGGTATTAGTGTCCTTGTTTGATTGTTCCTTCTCTCAGACTATCACTTTCAGCAAAAGTTATTACATTTTTCTAATCCTAGGATCTTATCTTAATCATTTGCCATTCCACTAATATTTAGAACTTTTTGCTCATGCATTAGAAACTTTGAACTCCTAACCTAAAATGTCTGCAATATGTGTTCATTCTTTATTGTCTAAAGTTGGCTATTTAATGGTGTTACTTTAAAAACCTCAGATTGTGATGAGATCAGGATAAAAATTCTGGTTCTGAAACTTACCAGCTCTTTGAACTTGGGCAAGTTTCTTAGCCTTGCTGAACTTCATTTTCTTCACTTATAAAATGGAAAAATCAATATCTATCTCATAATACTGTTGTAGGTAGTGAGTGAAATAATGTGTGTAAAGGAATAAGGATAGTATTGGCAATGTTAAAACTAAAAATGCTAGTCCTCTTCTCTCTCCACTGGTTTCCTTTCCTCAACTACTACAGCATAATGGGCAATAGAATATGCAGTAGAATATGGCTAATGTAGCCATGAAATTTTGTTGTTATTGTTTTACATAACTGAAAGCCATTTCAAATTTTGTATAATGAGTTTACTTATAAAGGAGGAATCCCAAATTTAGTTGGTCTGATCATTTTTGGTCATCTTTTTTTAAAGTTCCCTCAGTAGTCTTGAATTAACATTATGTACTCAGCAATAGCATCAAAAGAAAGCAATTATAAGGAAAATGAATGCTAAGAGATTATTATCATGTGAGAATACTCATAAATGAAAACATCAAATACACACACACACACACACACACACACAAAGTAGAGCAAAAAGCCTTAATAGAAGAAAACAGTGGTATGTACTTGGCACATTGTCATTTAGTTAGAAAACACTGTTTTTTATACCTCCTTACTTTGGCAAAATATTAAGTCTGTTTCCTACTGGATTGTCAAGAGACTGTTAATACACATGGCAGAATCTATGGGGCAGGGACATGTATATGTACATAACAGATTGAAGGAAATAATGATGACGGGAACAGTTCCTGCCTCCTATCTACTGCTGCAGAGACATCTTAATAGAGGTGAATAAAATACTTTACTTTTTAAAAGCCTTTTTAGGAAATGGTTATAGACCTCTAGGGCAGAGCAGGGAGGCAGATCAGGAAATATTTATGCAGAGGAAGGATACCTATAAAAACTGTAGAACATTGGTCATAAGGGATTGCAGAATTACCCTGACACCAACTCAAATTAAAGCAGGACAATGGCTACCAGCGTGTATATTTTCAAAGCAGCACATGCCAGTGACTGATAGATAACTACTGAAACAGAAAACAAAGTGATTGTCTTGAGAATATAATCATGTAATCATGCAAACTTCACTTTTAAATAATAACGAGAGCTCTAAAGAGACTTAAGAGTTATAACCTAATTCTCTCCTTTGCCTAAGTTCCTCTCTGGTAGTAAGTCATCAGTGGGTACTCAAAGAAGCTCATTCATTCTTGGAGGCTACAAGGACACTGAAGCAGTAACGTGCTAAGTGCTCCCCCAATGGGATGAAAACCTGAATATGCTTCCCTGAGTGCAAAATGCTGCCAACAAAGACTTCAGCACTAGGAAGATAAAAATTCCATTGAGTATGTTTATAGGGTTTCTTTGACTCAGATTTACAGCAACAAGGTCAGACAAGCAAAATTGTAAAATTTGACTTCAGTACCAATATGCTTGCTCAGCTCAACACTTGATTTTCTGAGGACTGTAGCTCCACATCTCTTCCTTCCCATCCAAACAAACTTTGAGCTAGCTGTCACATAACATGGGAGCTGATAAAATAAACCAGTTCACACTAAGGATTTAATTACACAACTGTTTTATTTACCTTTAATTAAAAAAAAAAAAAAAAAGAAAAAACTTTTCAGGCATCAGGGATAAGCTCCTGGGAAAACACATTTTAAGATAGCCCTGAATCACTCTGCCCAAACTACCTACCTAGAATCTTGTTAGGTGATTGCAAACTTGAGTCACTTGTCACAGCAACACTTTCCTGAGGTTGGTAGGGAGATACTTTATAGCAGGTGGATTCAATTTGAATTTGACTACATGACCTTAAAGGAAAGGAAAGGAAAGATCAACAAGTGAAAACAACCTTGAGATAGCCATCCTTCAAAGTGCACCCGTATTACATTTACTAAACTTATGTAATCAAACAAAAGTTGGTAAAATACCACAATCACATCCACAGTTCCTTATTTTATCATTAATTGGGAAGGAGGAAAATAGAAACAACTTGATAAAATTAATGTGGTTTGATTAATCAAGAGAGGTGTCTTCAACTTAGGTAAGTGATACACTAACTATGGATATCATAGGTTCTTCTTTTTTTTTTTTTTTTTTTTGACCAGTAAGGGAATCATAATCCTCGGCACGGTGTGGTCAGCACCACGCTCAGCCAGTGAGCAGTGAGTGCGCCTGCCATCCCTATATAGGATCCGAACCCGCGGCCTCGGTGCTATCAGCGCCACACTCTCCCAAGTGAGCCATGGGGCTGGCCCTGGATCATAGGTTCTTAAACACTCTTTGCTCCATGGCCCTTGCTTTGTTTATACCAGAACTATTTATATGCTCCTGCATAGTTCAGAACCATTACTAGACCAAAGTAACAGTGTCTCAAATTATTTTGGTAGAAATCAGTTCTTTGGAGGTACAGTAGTTTCTCCTTATCTGTGATTTTGCTTTCAATGGTCTGTTACCCATGGTACAGTACAGTTAGATATTTTGAGAGAGAGAGCACATTCATGTAACTTTTATTAAAGTATGTTGTTAGAGTCCTATTTTATTGTTAGTTATTAATGTTAATCTGTTACTTTGCTTGAGTTATAAATTAAACTTTATCATAGGTATGTATGTATAGGAAAAAACATAGTACTGCATATGTAGGGTACTATTTGCAGTTCCAGGCATCCCCTGAGGGTCTTGTAACATATCCCTTTCAGATAAGGAGGGACTGCTGTATACACTACTTCAAAAAGCCCTAATGTGAACAAATGAAAATGTATTTAAAACATACACACACATACACACAGGGAAGGCCACCATACAAAATTTCCTGTTCTGGTTAACTATTGAAAATGAAACTTAAGAATTTGTAGATTAAAAAAACAATCATTTGCTTAGCATATGAGTCTGCAATTTGATCAGGGCTTGGTGGGAAATGCTCACCTCTGCTCCATGTGGCTGGACTATTCACTTTGAAGAGCACTCACACACATAGCTGGCAAATTGGTGCTGTCTGTTGGCTAGGAGCTCTGCTTGGGTGAGGGGTGAAAAACCTCAGTTCACTTTCTCTTGGTTCTCTCTGGTTTGTCAGGCTTACTCGACATGGTGGCTGGATTCCAAAAGTGAGCATCCCAAGAGAACCAGGAAGTAGATGCTGCCAAGTTACTGAGGCCTGAATTCAGAATTTGTCACCATGTTACTTTCTCCATATGTCATTGGTCAAGTAGTCACAAAGCCCAGGGTCCAGAAAAGAAACATACAACTTACCTTTTAATGGAAAACTTGTGAAGAATTTGGGGGCCATATTTTAAAATACTAATTAGCTCTTTTAACTACTTTTCCTCGTAAAATCTACTACTTGATTTAGAAGAGTATCAATGGTGATTAATTTGGTTTTCACACAGCTTTTCAAAAATTGTCCACTGTGAAAAACCTAGTATGGCTCCTTTAGAAAATATTTATATTATTGTTTATTTGTAATTACTGATACTACATTATTTCTAATACTGTCAGAGCCATTACTGTGATTTCTACCTGATTTACAAAAACCAAGGTTAATTCATTATGCTGTTAAAAATCACCCATTCTAGAAAGTGACTTCACCCTGCCAACCACTTTAGCAATATTTCATATTCTGTTACAATAACCTGAAAGAGTTAATGCACCCCCTGAAAGGCTAACAAATAACAAATACTGTCAGGAAGGGACTTAGGTGCTGAAAGAATCAGATTCATTATATAAAATGGTGCATAAACTCTCCCTAATTCCTGGAAGATTTTTTCAAGCAAATGGAAATTTTTTGCTTGCATTATGTCTACCATATAGATTACTGCACATGAATTTAAAATCTTGGTCAAATGACTTAACAAAGAAAGAAAGAAAGAAAAAACCCCACACAGATGCTCCAAATTTGAAAATACAACATAAGCATATCTATTTCTTTAGTCCCATTTATAGGTTTTCCAATAATGTGAAAATAAACAAAACCTTCTGGCTTTGCATGTCTGTGGGGATTTTGGGACTTTAGGTACACATATTTGAGAATCTTTTGCATAAATCTGCATATGTTTACATGCAATGACAGACATACTGCCGCTTCCCAAATGTGACTAGGGTAATTTAATCTTCTGCAACATTTTGCATAGCATATGTAGGTGTAATATGCTCAGAAACATTACCTGAATATATGCAAAGTACACTTAGCTCATGCTTACATAGTTCTCATATCAAAAGATGTAGTTAGATCTGAGACAACATTTTACAGCTTTACTTCAGTACATTTGAAGAACTCAAATTAAACCAAATTATCTATAGCAATAAAGGAGCTTCTTTAAAATTTAAATTAAAAATACTTCTAGATTTGCTTATTGTACATTCTTTGAACTCATCTGTATTTCTTTAGCTACTTTCTTCGTTTCACTTTGTAGTTACTTCATTTGTTTGCCTAAGTTATTCAACAATTTTGAGTTGGGGATCACTGAAAGTTGTTATAACAGGGACTAGAAGAGCATTTACTCAAAAACAGTAAGCAGTAAAAATAGTAAAATTAATATTGGCCTAAGCATAAAGTCTCTGTGAATAGAAGGCACCTATTCACTTTTTAGAAAGAAAAATATTTAAAAATTTACAAGATTTGTTGAATCATACAGAATACAGTGTTTTTACTTTTGTGTTGTTAGAAACACACCCTCTCTTTTATATGTTTTTATAGACTGGCTCTTTATTACAAATTTTTTAATTTGAGTAAATGTTTAATGTTTGATTTACCCATAAACTATATGTTTACTGCAGAATATTATAAAAATACAATTACATGAAAAGAACAAAAAACACCATAATCCTACCATCTGAAGCACTGTGAATAGTCCATCCAGATATTTGCTTTTATTATCATACTTAATTTGTCAAAATATACCATATGAACTTTTTTTGTTGTTAAATAATATATATTTTTTCCATGCCATCTGAGTATTATTTTATAATATCTTCTTTACTGGATGCATAGTTTTTAATTGTCACATTTTGGAAAGCAACTTTCTTGAATCCTCTCTTTTACATATTACCTTTAGTTAGAGATGATCTCCAAGGTTAACAAGTACATTTTGAACAAACTATTTAAAAAAATTCTTATCATTTACTAAAAAAAGAGTTGAAAACAACAAAACAAGCTCCTCGCCTGTTCAGCGGTCATTCCCTTCCCGTCATCCTCTCCTCTTGCATGACTGGAAGTTTCTGTAATGAGCGTCCTTCATCCATTTATCTAAGTTGTCCTCATCTATGTCATGATTATTTGGAGCAGCACCTGTAGAGAGAATGGAGTGACGACAGCTGGAGCATTATTTTCCCATGTTCACAAATACAGCATTGTGTTTTTTAGGCATATTATTTTTAAAAACAAATGAGCTTTACATTCATACGTGATGATAATAAAATTTTAAAACTCCTATCATTTTATTTTACATATTATGTCATAAACTCTGAAATAATTAACACAGATTTTTTTGTATACCTGGAAAACTTGATTAGGCCATGACTCTACTTAAAACCCTTCCACCAGCCCTGTTATTTCTGGAACAAATGCTAAAGAACTAAATGTGACACAACAGCTCCTCTATAGTCAGTCCCTGCCTCTCTTTCTAGCTTCTCATTCCATCCTTCCCTCGCCCACAACTTCTCATTCGTGTTGATCTAGCTAAAGTAGACAAGCTGCTCTTTTGTGCTTGGAATGTTTCTCCTGTTTTCTTTTTGTTATTGTCCTCTCCTCCTTCAAGATTTAGCTCAGGCTTATTTTCCCTAAGAAACCATCCTTGACGTCTTTATTCTGAGTCAGTTTCCTTTTTTTCTGTGCTCATAGAGAGCTCTGATGCTATATCTTGATGTTCCTTCATCTGTGAGCTCCTTGAGGACAGGAATGAATGACGGAAATTAGTTTTCTGTGCCTTTGAAAATGATCTTCAGATGTGTGGTTATGTAGGTGGCCCTGCTGATGGCCCTTAGGATGCTGTCTTTGATTCCTTCCTAGAGTAAATGGTGCTTGTGCAAATCTGTTCTCTCTGCATATTGCAGAGCACATGAATGCCAGAGCCCACTAGCTTTACTGCTTCTGGCCATAATCGAGCCTGGGTAATAAATATGCTCTGTGCTATGTAAGGAGCTCTCAAATTTTGTCTCTGCCTCAAGTCTATAGCTGAAAGAATCCATAGGTGACACTTGTTAGTGTCCGTCATTCACTCATGTAATTAGTCCCCATCTGTATTATAACTTACCAGGCACAACGATAAACATGGGGGATACAAAGATCATCATGGTCTATGCAGAACTAACCACTCACCCATAGTTTATCTTTAGATATCTGAGATACGCCTTGGCCCTGACACATTCTTTCCTATGTTGGCTGTTTTTACTGCTGTGTTACTAAACAGTGAGATCCTGGTAGCTATGGGATATAATTAAAAACATGATTCTTGACCTTGAGATGCCTTCAAAATAAATGCCGGTGCATCTGTAAAAGGATAATGTGTATATGAAGCACAAGTGATCTATAAAAATTTTAGAGATTCTAGTACTGTAAGCAACAATACCAATTAGTATTTAACACCTTCCTTATAGGGTTATGAGGATTAAATGAGCTAATATATGAAGAACACTTGGACAATGTCCGGAAGTACCAAGTGCTTTATAAGTATTAGCTGTTGTTATTATTTACTGATTATATACTAGATGCTGTTGTAAGCATTTTATATACATGAGCCTCATCTGATTCTCATTTAAATCCTTACGGTATCCTATGAAGTTGATTACATTATCATTCCCATTTTATACACGAAGAAATTGAGGCTTAGAGACATAAGTAACTTGGCATAGGTCATCAAGAATCCAGGTCCCTTCTCTCTAAATTTACTGCCTTTTGCACTACAGAGAGCTGCCTCAAATTTATGTAGCAGTTAGAATCCCTTTGATTGTGCTACTCTAAAGTTATCTCCAAAATGATTTTACTTCATATTTATTGGAGGTACTTATTGCCTCTTGGTTAGAGATAAATAGAGGGTAATGGTGTCAGTGAGACTGAAGAAAAATGGTAGAACCTTTTCTTTTTAATTTTCTACTCGCTTAATTTTTTTAACATTATATGGCTCTAGTAAAGGTCACATAGAGTTCACTTTTCAAGGGAATGGTTATTTTAAAATATTTTACTCAAGTCTCCTCTAACTCAATGTACAATTAATTTTAGATTTTATATTGATAATTTTCCTTCTCAGCGATAAATTAACTCTTTAAGTCAAAACTGTAGAAGTTGAGTATTGACTGTAGTGAATAATAGGCCTCTTAATTCCTTCCAGCATTGTGTAAAGAGCTGTAAATTTTCAAATCTCTGCTTCTCTTGGTGGGGAGCTCAGTTATTTTTACACATAAATTGCAAATCTATAACTAGCTATTGAAAACAGATTTTAAAACAGCTATTGTTATCAGTGTTTTTCGAGTTACATTTTCCTCTCCTAAATGTTAGTTTTAAGTGCAATTTTAAGTGTTAACCTTGATATTACTTTGGGAAGTCTCTGAAGGTACTAATTATTCAGATATTTGTTCCCTCAGAATTTTAAACCCATTGAGAGATGAGCCTAAGAGCCCCAAAGAGACTGCACTATTATCATTATTACCATTAAAATCAGCATAGGGCTTGGATTTGAAGCTAAATCAGGTTTAGCTCTGAATTTGCTTTACTCATGTCATTGCACAGCAACTCAGCAACTCAACCTCATCTCTTTAAGGGGCAGGGCTTGTTCCCATGGGCATAAACTGGGGGAGGAGAAGCTGGCACATGACTTCCAGGTAGGCAGATTCCAAAAAAAGCTGCACTGTCCATGCTCCAAGATCTTCTTCACTAGTGCTTCTATCACTTTATTTCACTGTTCCTTTCTGGGAGGAGGTGGGAGAGAGGTGAGGTAAGTGATGCTGCGTTTGGGAGATAGGATAATAGAAAAGAAGAGCGTAAACTGTCTCTAATACTTCTTAAGAACTCCTGTTTAACAGTCTGAGGATAAACATGTGCAAGAATAGGGCAGTTCCCTTTACTTATATATAGATCTGTAAATTCTGAAAAGATATAAAAACGATTGAGCAAAACATTATGTCATATGATAATGTTAGCCAAGTGGGAAAGACAGACATTTCAAGAACCCATGAATGACAATGGAGTGTATTAAATACAAAAAATACAATGAAGCAAAGAGGCATAGGGCATAATGAGAAACATCGGAGAAGCCCTCATTCGGCTTCTTGGCTTAGGGGATGGAATTCTTGAGAAGGGTTCCCACGAAAGGCACTGTACTACCCGAATTGTCAACGCAGACCATCGTCGGCTGATGAAGAGTTGCAGGGATGATGATGCTGTGTGGGGAAAGGGTGTCAATAGCATCTGGGCCCAAGGAAGGCCTGATTTGCAGAGGTATCTAAGAACACAGACTGTTCAGAGAGAAGCACAAAGTTCAACACAGAACTCGTAGTTACATGTTGGAACATAATGAGAATGAAATTAGAGAGGAAGGTGGGCACAGATCATGAAAGTGCTGTACATTATGTTAAAAAGTTTATGTTTTATTGGGGAAAAGTGGGGAGTCATCACTAGATTTAACAAAGGGTTGGCATGGTCATATTTGAGACTTCCTGGTGTCTCTGGAAGGATAGACTGTAGGACCACAAATCAGGGATTAGGAGAAGCTTCAAGAGTTTATGGAAATCTAGGTGAGAACAAATGAAGGTGGAGGAAGGGGTATTTTTGAGAAATATTGAGATTTCAATCCATAACGTAAGTAGAAAGGCTTTTAGGCCTGGATAGAGTAAATTATTGAGTGTGGGGTTAAGGCACGGAGAGGAATGTGTTAAGAAGTTGGTTACATACATGATTCACCAAGATATGTGACGCTTTGCACTTAGCTCTAACAATAACACTTAACGTACTGGGTATAACTACTTGCTCCTTATATGTTCATTCTCTGCACTCATAAGTACTGTATAATATTAACAATATTTTTTCTGGGGTACAAGATCTAAGAGATTTTACTGATAAAACGTAGTGAAACTTACCATTCGAGCAGTCACTCTTGGATCTGTTTTAGCCAATGGGAATGAAGTTGGGTCACAGAAGAGAATATAAGATAATCTATTTCGTTTGAGTCTCAAAATCCGGAAACGCTATTGTGGCAAATGAGAATCTTTTAGCATTGGTAACAAGTCTATTAAGAGAGGTATTTTTGTTTCAGCAGCAGCATTTATAGTTACAGTGCTTACATTTTGTAAAACTCAATATATCCCTATTTCCTCAAAGATTATATTCTAAGCACAATTTCTGACTTTATACTTTTGGGAACTGTGTGTTTATGATTATGTGTGTACATATAAAGTTTAACTTCAGCATTTTTTTAAAAATGTTTTTCTTTAAACATGGTATGGACATTTTGAGTTATTAAATTCTCGTGTCCTGTCTCCTTTGAAGAGAAAAAACAGGACAAAAACAAACAAAAACAAACCAAAAGCATTTTTCAAATATTTCATTGTACAGTATGGTGCTCACCAGATTTGTTTGCCTGTCTGCCCACTCTTCACCCCTTCCACATCCCTGGCTTGGAACCTCCTCTGCCCCACCTCTTCTATATGATACTGTACAACAAAGATGCAAGGTTACTGTAGGAAGCAGTCTAAGGGGCACCTCACTCAACGCAGTGAGTGGCAGGTTTAGGAACATTTCCCAGAAGAGATACTGTACTGTCTGAATAGTGATGGTCAGTGTAGGAGAACACCGTGTAGTGAAGAATTGTGGAGGTGGTAGCAGTCACACAGCAGCATGAACCTGCACCATGACAGAGTTAAATTTTCTAAGGGTAGTCAGTATTCTCATAGTGGGCTTATTTAATTTCTTTCTTTTTTTTTTTTTTTAGTTTGTCTTTCTCATGACCAGCACTCAGCCAGTGAGTGCACCGGCCATTCCTATATAGGATCCGAACCCGCGGCGGCAGCGTCGCCGCGCTCCCAGCTCCGCACTCCCAGCTCCGCACTCTCCGGAGCGCGCCACGGGCTCGGCCCTAATTTCTTTTTTTGAGAATAGAGAATACTAGATAACATATTCTATCTTTTTCTCAATGCTGTTCTGTGCAGAGGAGTAGGGACTTAGGAGCTGTTGTCAGTGAACATTTTATTCCAGTTAGCTTAAGAATTAGAAAACAAACAAACAAACAAACAAACAAAAAACTGCCCAAAGCCAGTGGAAGAGTACAGCACATCTGAGAGAATCAGGGATTAGTAATGGAGAGAGGGTCCTTTCTGGGTTCTCTGTAGCACTCCCATCCCTGATTTTAGTCCATTCTTAAGTTCAGCTGAATCCCTGCTTCTAGGTTTCCTAAGACAATAAATATCCTTAAGCTACACACGCTGTATATAGCTCAAGAAGTTTTCTGTTAGTCCAAAACAGAAGAGCTCTATATGACACAGGATGGTTTCTTTTGCAGTTAATTGATCAGGCTACTACAAAGGACAAAACAGCAACAACAAAAACAAGAAATGTATGATAATATGATATATCTTCTTTAAAGCTCCTTTCCACATTTTTGTCATTTGAAAATACTTTTACCAAAGTACTATAACTGCCAAAGCTTAAAATTTTTCAAAGAGAACAGGGAATGAGTGATGTACTTAAGAATGTATACAGCATTTTTAGAAGAGGTAGGAATAGGATCTCCAGGAAATCACTATGATCTAACTTGTTAAGCAAAGGTATAACCATTTTCAACCAAATTAAAATTTGCTAGAGGGAGAAAGAACCATGGGAAGGGAGGGAAGAATGAAAAATATACTGTTGCCCAGGTCATGAAGTTTGGAGTGATATGGCAACAACAATATTTCCTGAATGAAATGGATGTAGAGAAGGCAAACACTTGAGGGGAAATATGAGCAGTTTGGGGGGGCAGGTGTTAATGAATGAATGTAGATGATCACTTTTCCCTCCTATGTAGTGAGTTCTGTGTTAGATGTTTATTGTAAACAACAGAATTAAATTCTGTCTGATTTAGGCAGAAAAATAATTTATTGCATTCCATCTGGGTTATTCCAAGTATTGATTTTAAGGTGGGAAAACCAGTTCTAAGAACACAGAGTCAAGATCAAAGCCAAAAATAACAAAGCAGAAATACCACATGTACTCCATAAATATTTACAATTATTATGTATCAGTTAAAAAAATGTGACAAAGGAGAACTAGCCCTATGAGAACACCTATGCCACCGCTGTTGAGCATTTTTCATTGGAACATACTCCTCAACATATCTGATAAAAGAAACTGGATGCCACTTTTACTATTAATTCCTTTTGTCTACAGACCTTGTGCAAAATCATGGGAGCAGAGAAAATTTCTAAGCTTACATCTAAAGTCTGGAGCAGACTCATTTGATTAAGTGAGCCAAAGACACACTCCTCAGGCATAAGAGAAGCTGCAAAAATAAACATCTGCCACTTTCAGATTTGGGGGTGAGAGGTGGGCTATTCCTCCCACCACAAATCCTAAAATGAGAGCTTTCCCAAATATAGAAAGGAGATTTAGAATATGAGCAGCCAAAATGGAAAAACTGTCTACTTCAAGTGTCCTCTGGAGGTGGATTTGGTAGGTTTATGTACACGAGATGCTGTAATGCATCAGCCCCGGATTCTGCTTCTCTCGCTCACACAGAATAACTCGAGTCTCTCTTTCCCAGCTCACTTGCACCTCTCCACATAACACAGTGCTCACTGCTAGCCAGCCATCCCTACTCCCTCCCCACTCTACAACCACCACCAACCATCAACATGACTCAGAAATTTTTCAGGTTGCAAACTCTTGACTGAACATATATGGTACTTGTGATTCTTTAAAGAGTTAAATCAAAGTTCAGAAACAAGAGGTTATTGACTAGAATCTCAGTACAAATGAGAATTGTACCACTTTAAGTACAAAATTTAAATGGAAAACAATTACACAAGGAAATGAGGAAGACTCAAAAGAAACAATAATGGTCAGAAACATTCAAGATGATCACTGTTCAAAATGATCAAACTGACTGTATTCTAATCCCAGTTACAGCACTTTGGATGACTTTGGGTCATTTACTTAACCTCTTGAGGCCTCAGTTTCTTCAATAATACCTAACTCAGAGGATTGTTTTGAGGATTAAATAAGTTAATGAAAGTGCTTGTCACATAGAAAGCATTTATATGCACTTGCTCTTATTTTTGTACTGTTGATATTACCATTATTATTTTAAATATGCACCTGCCTTAACATGCTTATTATAAAGGAACTTAGTCTGCTTCCCTGCTGGATGGCTTCCTGTGGGTTTCACTGCTCACCTTGAAGTTGGAGGACAGTGGCAAGAGCTTTGAAGCTGGCACTGGGGAAGAATCCAGGGAGCTAAAGATAAGCTGCTGATCTGAGTGGCCCAAAATAAAATTGTTTTTCTGGCATTTTCTATGTGGTGGTCTGCTGCTACTTCTTTCTTTAATGGTCAATGACCCTCATTCATTTCAAATTTTGGTCTTTACCAAAACTGATTTTAATAATTATTTTCTACATTTGTATTATATTTTCCAATATACAAAGTACTTTCACATAAGTAGTTTGTCTTATTACACACTCTATGTCAGGTGAGACAATTCAAAGATAATGAGTCTGAGCATAAAGATTTTAAGTGATTTGCTCAGGGTCATGCCACTAATAACTGCTTGGGATCAAAGCCCAGAAATTCTAATGCTTAGTCCACTATGTTATCCATTCTTTCAAAATAGTCATTTCCTTATTAAGTATAACATTACCTAATCTTAGGCATATTTGCACAGGTGATAATAGGCATCACCCTAGAATGGTGGGTCTCTAAATGGGAATGTTGAAGCAACGTCAGGTGCCAAAGGAAGAGCAGGGAAAAGGCTTTCTAAAGGGCTTCAAATCACATTAGGTAGTGTGGACAGGTGCCATTTTGTTTTTAGTTTTCTGAAAAGTTTTAAATGTTTCCTAATGGCCAAATTCGAGATTCTAGCTGAGGGTTATTCAGATTCCAGTTGGTGGTGACATATGTGGTTATCATTATGTTAATGAAGAACAATTATGAAAATATTTAAAACATATTAGAATATAGGTTTAAATGAGAGTGGGCATTGGCTAATTTAATTGCATTGCCCATATATATTTTTTGACATCTTTGATATTCTCTTTGGATAAAGATTGTTTGTAAAATGTATAGAGCAGAGTCAATAGCATACTACTGCTTGTTTCTCTTGGTCCTGAGGGTCTCAGGAGGCAGGACTACACGTAGCCTCTGCCAGGAGTTCCCCAGGGAGCAGGGCCACACATAGCCCTGCCGAGAGAGTGCAGTGAGGTGAGTTGCTCAGCACATGCCTTGAGCTAGGGACTGCCACCTAGAGAGGTGGGCAACCAGAAACCAGACACAAAGTTCTGGGACTTAATGCACATATTAAGCAACTTTTTTGTCTACAGGCATGTATTATATATGTTTTGGCCAGCTTTGAGCCCCTCCCATACCTCCCCATCTCCTAGGCAACTCAATAGGAAGTCTGTGGTTTGCGGATAAGCCTTGTGAATTCCTGCTGACCCAGTCTTTTTGCATTTCTGCTGACACAGTCTAAATCCTGGAGAGCAAGAGTGCGTCCATTTTTAACATGTGTTCTCCTTCATTTTCCTCCATACTAATATGTATAAAATGAAGGACATAAATTAAATTTATTTTATTGTATATGCATAAATAAATTCTGGACCTATACAAAGAAAAAACCCTTACATCAGTAGTTACTGTACAGGTAGGAGAAGTAACTAGGTAGTGGGAGCACAGCAATGAATGCATTTTTAAAAAAATTTTATATTTGAAGCTTGCATATGCATTACCTAATTATAAACTGTATATTCAATTAAAAAATGCATAATGTATAGCTAAAAAAAGCTATAGCTGAAAAGATGGAAAGATGGAGCATGAGAATCGCTCTAACAGATGTTTAAATATATTATAAATCATTGAAAATTAAAATGGTGTGGTAATAGCACAAGAATAGAGACATACCAAAGGAAAAAACAATAAGATATTCCAGAAATAGAGACAAATACACATGAGGAATAAGTATATGTTAAAAGTAGCATCCAGAAAGAAAGAAACAGTAATAACATTAATACGCTGAACTTTTAGAAAACTAGAGGTGGAAAAGGGGAAAGGAGGAGAGAGAGAGGGGGGCTAATGAGGAATTGGGCAATGGACACAAAAGAATGATTGCGTATTGTGATGATGATGAATAAGCTAACTTTACTGATCTAACCATAACACATTCTACACAGTTACTGAAAATCAACATTGTACCCCACATGTAGGTATAATAAAAAAATAAAAATAAAGAAAATAAAAGTAGCATCCAAAAGCAACTGGGGACAAGATGGACTACTTAGTAAGTGATGCTAAGGCAACTGAAAAGACATCTGAAAAAAAATAAATTTAAAGCAATGTTACAATGTTTATTAGGACACATCTCAAATAGGCAAAAGATTTAAATTTAAGAAATAAACTGTAAAAGTGCTAGGAGCAAACATAGGTTAATTCATTTATAAATTTTGAGATAAAATAACTTGTAGACTTGGACTCAAAACAAAGAGCATAAAAAAAGATTGTTAAAAAAAGGGGGGTGGGGGAAGAGAGAGAGAAACACACCAAAAGTCAAAAGGCAAAAAGCTGAGTAGAAATATTTACATTTCATACCACAGACAGTGCTAATCTCTTTAATATAAGGAAATCTAAAAATCAACAAGAAAAGTGTAATGATCAAAATAAAGAAAAAAGAATAAAGAATATGAAAATAGAGCTCATTGAAGAGGAAATGAGAAATGGCTCACAGACACACAAGGAGATGCTTAATGTCATTCGCAGTAAGAGAAAAGTAAATTGAAATCATTACATTGACAGATTTCCCAAAGTTTAACAATATTCTGATGGATAAGCTATAGGGAGATAGGTACTCATATACAGCTATTGAGAGTATAAATTTGTATAATCTTTCTGGTAGGTAAATTGACAAAATATATTAAAATTATAGATGCATATATCCTTTGGCCTAGTACTTTAACTTCTGAGAATTTATATTAGAGTTATACTTGTGTCTGCACAAAACTTCAGAAGGACAAGGCAGTTTATCCCATCGTTGTTTATATTAGGCTGAACTACATGAAATTGACTTTGTGTGTGATCAAAAATGGTTGAGTGTTGGCAGTTTCATATGTTTCGGCCTATTATAGCAAAATGTAAAAAAAAAATCATTAATAAGATGTGGTTAAATAAATTATGTTGCATCGAGGCAAATTAATAGCCTGAAAAGAATCAAGATAGTCCATATATACTTCTATGGAAAGGTTGCCAATATATATTGTTACATGGGGGAAAAAAAGGAAAAAGACAAAAATTTCACCAATGTGTACCATATAATATATTTTGCATAAAAAAGAGGGAAATTAAAAATATGTGCTGTACTTAATTGCATATGCATAAAAAAAAACAACTAACATTTATAATTGTGGTTAACTTTTGGTAGGAGGTGGGTCAAGGCTTATGCATATGGCCGTAACTTTTTGGAAGTGAGATTAACATGGAATTGTAAAATGTATGGCCCCCGGGGGAGAACAACTGTGTGAATATGGTGCAGACTTGGGTGTGGGAGGGAATTTGTGAATTTCAAACTTTTACCATGTTTTGATATTTGAACCACATGAATGTTTTACCTATTCACAGATTAAATAGATCCAATATTTCTTGAATGAAACAGGGAGTTTCTTTATGGTCTCTATGGGCCAGGTGATTTTTCCTCATTCGTGTAAGACTGTAACCTCATTCTGTGGTTAATAAAATATTCTGATGTACAGAGTCACATCATAGGCATTACGAAACTTTAATGGGTTATAATAAAAGAAAATATGCTTAATAAGTATTTCTTTAACTTTTCAGAAAATGTTTCAAGCAGCCTGCTTTGGTACAGTGGCAAAAATAAGGATATGGAAGAGTCTCAGCCCTACCACTTATGTACTTCCTGTGCGGTCTTCAGAAAGTCAGGTAATACCTCTATATTTTCATGTTTCTTACTCACAAAATTGGAATAATAGTTTAAAAGCATGTTTTTTTAAATCAAAGCTTTTTTGTAAAATATCTGCATATCAAAATTTTTAATAAAGTCAAAATTTTGAAAAGTTTGTTTTGAAGCATAACTATTCATAGTAATAGAAGTTCCTGATTTTTGCTCTGTGGATAAGGAGTCCAAAAGAGTTATGCTATGTGAACTGTTACATACATACAAAATAGAATCTTACAGACCCACGGGGAGTAGGTCAATGACTAGAGAACAGGGCAAATATGAGTGTCACAAAGTGTATAATGGGCCACAGTACACTCAGGGCTGGGACAGATCTGCTTGCACCACCACCAACTGTACCACATGAGTAGCTATTTTAGTCCTGACTATTTGTTAGATTTGATGTGGCACATTTTTTTTTTTTTGATAGTTCTTTTACTGAAAGATAATTGATTATGTCTGTGGGGTACAGAATCAAATATCAATACATGGGAACAATATGTGGTGATCAAATCAGGATAATTGGTATAATCCTGTTTACAAAAAGTAAACAGTCTTTATGACTCTTAACTAATTTCTTGCTAACCCCTTCTGCCTCCTTCTTTCCAACATCTAATAACCACAGTTCTGTTCTTTCTTTTTATTTTTTGAAAGTTCAATGTATCATTGTGATTCTTTTCTTTCTCTTTTCTTTTCTTTCTGTCTTTATTTTAGCTCCCACCTATGAGTGAGGACATGTGGTATTTCTCTTTCTGTGCCTGGTTTATTTCACTTAACTTAATTTTCTTTGAGTTCATCCATGTTGCTGTGAATGGCAGAATTTCATTCTTTTTTATGGCAGAGTAGTATTCCATTGAGTATGTATATATCACATTTTCCTTATGCAGTTGTCTGTCAGTGGACATTGAGGTTTATTCCAGCATTTGGCTATTGTAAGTAGAGCTGCAATAAACATGGGAGTGCAGTTATCCCGTTGACAGGATGACTTACTTTCATTTAGGTATATACCCAGCAATGGGGTTGCTGGATTGTATGGCAGTTCTATCTATAGCTGCTTGAGGAAACTCCATACTGTTTTTCATAATTGGCTGCACTAATTTACAGTCCCCCCAATAGTGTAGTGGGGTTCCCCTTTCTCTGTATCCTCTCTAGCACGTGTTATTCTCTGACTTTTTGATAATAGCCAGTCTAACTGGAGTGGTTTTGATTTGCTTTTCCCTGAGGCTGAGTGATGTAGAGCATTTTTTCATGTGTTTGTTGGCCATTTGGGTATCTTCATATGAGAAATGTCTATTCAGCTCCTTGAGGCACATTTTAAATATACTTACTCCATTTAATTGTTACAAAATCCCCATGAGGTAGATATTACTATTCCCATTGTACAGTTGCCCAGTATTGAATAGCCAATTAAATTGGCAGATCTGGGATTTCAAAACAAGCCTTCTTGATACCAAAGCTCAGATCCTTAGCAATATTTCACTGAGTTTCAAACTTCAGTGAGCATTTTGTTAGAAATGTAGATTCTTAACAGAGATTCTAATTTGCTGGGCCTGGGTTATCTGCACTCTGCCATCTTTTCCAGTAGCTGTGATGCTGTGGGACAATAGTTACTGTAACTAGTACCAGGCTATTCCCAACTTCTGGGTCTTCTTTCGTGGCAGAGAATCTGTAAGTGGCTCCTATTGGCAAGACTCTGTGTTTGCAGGAGAGTGGTGACCAAAGGGGCCATTGTGTCTTTATGCTCCGCTTCTAGGCTCTGGGTCTCAGGCTCTCAGACAACGGTGTGGTGAGAGAGAAGGGGTGGTAGAATGTGCTTCTTTGGTGGAATGGACACAGAGATGTTAGAAACAATCTGGGTAATCTGAGTTCTAATCCTCCCTTGGAGATTAAACTTCAGGTATGTAACAAGGCTTTGAATGTATCACTTTGAATGTTCTGTTGTACACAGTTTGGGAAGCTAGCCTCAGGGTGTTTCCAATAATTATCCAGGCTGGAAAACGATTGGGCTAAATGCTTTCAAACTTTTTTCCTCTGTCCTCTGTTATATGATTAAATAATTTCAGAGGTCCTGCTCTAAGAGCCAAATGGGAAATGTTATACAATTTAATGTTGTCTTACTAGGATAGCTGTTTCTTCATATTCTTAACAAGTAATTTTTTGGATACTTGTTTGTACAAGGCAGTAGGAAGTCTGCTGAGAACCAATATGTGTGTGTGTGGGGGGGGGGTCTGGATGGGGAGGGGCAGTGCAAAGAGAAATCAGGAGAGGGAGAGGAATCCAAACTTTCAGTAGGAGGATGAGGGAGAACTTCACAGAAGAAATTATATTTGACCTAGGCCTTGAAGGATGATGGATATGATTTAACAAGCCAGTTTAGTCAGGTAAGTTACACCAGGCAGAAAGCAGCATGATCTCATGTAGAAAATATGTTTAGATTTGGCCAAAACATGCTTTTGAATGAACTAATGGATTTCTATATATAAATGACACATGTAAAATATAATTAAATGAAATAATTCTTGACATAATTACCTTAACATTAGTAAACACAACATTAGTAAACATTGTAGATTGGACCTATTAAATAATCTAGAAAACTAAGAATAAAACAAAGTCCTACAAATACACCTATCTTTGTGTAGTACAATACAATGTAGAAAGTGATATACTGTAGATCTATTTGTCAGTTACCAGGAGACTGTTTTTAAAACTGCGTCCTGTACAACACAGGGGGCTGCAAATGGTCCTCAGAATTGTTCATATGTGCTAAGGAAAAAAAAAAATTTTTTTCCCGCTGGTTAGTAATAAGTATGGGAATTTCTGGTTTGAACAAATTCAACCAGGTTTTTTTTTTTTTTTTTTTTTTTTTTTTTTTCTTCCCTGTGGGACTTCCTAGAGGCATTAATGTTCTAAATATATCATGCAGCATTTCTCTGATTTCTTTGACCATGGTGTCCTCTTTCATTTATCTCATTATTATTATTTTTTTTATTTTAGAGTACCTGTTAAGATCTACTTGGGCACTAATGTTCTGCTGTAAACAGTTTGGGAAACTATGTACTAGAAAACACATTAAAGGAGTCAATTATTTTCCTGAAGGAAGAAAAGAGTTATTTCAAGAAAAGCTAAAGAAGGAAAATTAAAGATAGATAACTTAGTTTATAAATACCCATTTTAATGGTAGTATATAATTTTAACTTATTCATGAGTTCCATATTATTTAACAATGTCATATTTTATGTCTATTAAACAGGAATTAGACTGGTCCCTGTAGAATATGTAGAATATCTTTTTTTAGTGTTAGGGCTGTGTCTCAGAAGGAGTAAAAAAAAAAAAAAAAAAAAAAAATCTCATGACTATGGAAGTCATCTAGTTCCTATTGTCAAAATGTGAGCATTCATTTCACCAGAAAGCACTATATGAAGAAGTCCTGAAATCCTCATATTTCTTTTGAGATTCTTCTCTTTGGACGAGTGTTCTCAAATATTTCTAGACTACCAAGTTAAATGTTATTCATTAAATGGTAACATCTATTTATATATTTTCAATGGTTTTTATTTTGCTTTCTTAAGTTCCTGTGGATCAAAGTATTCATAGAATAATTTTTTAAATACTAACAGTGCCGTCCTCTCTCCTGAAATTCTTAATTGTTTATACATTGTCCTTGATGTTTGAAATTAATATTAGTCCCCACGAAATGGCTAACCAGGGTATAAATCTTACATAGGGTGAGAGTTCCCTGTTAACTAGGTAGCTAAGGAGGTAAATATGTTAATTTTGGTTGGCAAGAGAATAACACTGCACTAATGACACATGGCCCCGACAGAGGCGTTTCTGATATGGGTACTAATAGTGCTGTGTAAAATAAAGTAAACCTGCAAACAAAAACTAGGCCATTTTGAAAGCTAAATGATCAAGAAAATGAGGCTGATTTCCTTCGAATTCAGAAGAATACTAAGATTGTGTAACTTATTTTGAGCAAATTTTATTGAAGGCCAGAGAAATGAGGGTATTGTCCCAAGGTTACTCAATATGTTTTTGAAAGAGACAGGACTCAAAGGTTAATTCCCTGTTTGCTGCTCTTTCTATTACATGTATTCTCTCATCTTTTCTAATTCTTAGCTTTCAGACAGTTTATCAAATTGTGTTCTGCAAATTCTCTTCAGGGCTATATTATGCCAAAGGCTGTGTTGCTGTCATTTTCTTTTTCTGCTTAGCTTGGTTACCAAAAGAAAATATAAATGAAATTGCCAGTGTTTATTTAGTACCTATTTTGGTGCCAACAGTATTAAGGCCAGAATAAAAGGGATGTTCAAAAAGTCCATGAAAAAATTAGGATTATCTTTTAATTCTATTTTTTCATAACTTTTGGAAGTATCCTTGTACATATATAGTATAAGAAGTATTCACGCCCACAAGTCTCTCCAGTGGTAGCACATATACAAGTCAAATGGTTTGACCCCTGTTATAGAGCAAATAATTATTTTCAAATTATTGTGAAGGTATTATAATTTTACTTTCAGTTCTGTTAAATTTGACGTTTTTAAAATCAGCAACACAAATAATGTCCTAAAACTTGAACTTTGGCTCATACAGGTTGAGTATCCCTAATCTGAAAATTTAAATCTGAAATTCTCCAATGAGCATTTCCTTACAGCATCATGTTGCTGCTCAAAAAGTTTGAGATTTTGGAGCATTTTGGATTTGGATTTTCAGATTAGGGATGCTCAGTCAGTAAGTATAATGTAAATATTCCAAAATCCAAAAAGACTTCTGACAGCCAAATGACTTCTGGCCGCAGGCATTTTTGGGTTAAGGATACTGAATCTGCATATCCAACTGCATACATGGCATCTCTGCGTGGGTGTCCAATAGGCATCACAAAATTAACATAGCCAGAGCCCAAATCTTCACCAACTTGCCCCGATCCCAACGTCCTATACTTCTGTAAATGGTACCAACATTCAACCAGTTAGTTGTTCAAGCCCAAAACCTTGGTTTCATCTTTGATTCTTTATTTCCTCTCATTTTCCACAGCCAAACCATCAGTAAGTTCTATTGGACCTGTTGTCAGAATTTACTCCAACTCTGATGTCTTACTGCATTCGTCGTTATCCTCCTAGTCCAGGCGGGAGCAGCAGCCATCACCACCCACACCACTGCAACAGTGTCCTAACCGGTCCCTGTGCTTCTGCTCTTTCACTGCCATAACCTGTTCTCCAAATGTCAGCTAGAGTGAAGCTTTGCAATGAAAATTGGATTATTACATTTCTCTTCTCAAACACTTTCCCAGCATACTCAGAATAAAATCCAAATTTCAAACTCTGGTCTTGGACTGTCATACCCCATATGATTTCAAGCCCTTTGTGTCTTTTCTCATCTCTGACTTGCTCACTCACACTGGTGCTCTTGATGGATTTTGAACCAGTCAAGTACACAATTATGTCCTGTCCTTTGCCCTTTTTATTCCCTCTGTCGGGGGTGATTTTTGCCTAAATATTTGTAACACTTTCTCTTTTACTTTATTCTGCTCTTTGTTCAAATATCCCTAATTCAGAAATAATTTACCTGATCCCCTTACCTGAAATCATGCTACCTACTTTCCCTAACCATTTACCTTGCTTTATTTTTCTTTCTCTTAGTATGGCTTAATATTGTGATATTAATTATATTGGCTATTACCTGGCTTCCCCATTTGAATGTTGCTTACTGCTATATTTCAAGTGCCTAGTACAGTGAATTCATCACAGATGACACCTAATAAGTGTTTGTTAATTAAGTATTTACAAATGTGAAAAAAGTAGACAGACACATATTAAATTGTAGTTCTAAGTTCTTTAAGGACACTTGACTGAATCGAGAAGATCAGGAAAGGCTTTCCTGATGAAGAACATCTCTGAGCCTAGATCCAAAAGAACAATGCAATTAACTAAGTGAAGAAAGGAAGGGGAATCTTCTGAATAGTGCAGGGACATGCCAAGTATGAGAATCTAAGGCAACAAGGCCAGCGTGGCTGGAGCAGAGCAATCAAGAATGGGCATGAGCAGAGGAGTATTACTAAGGAGGGATGGAGAGGTAAGCAGAAGCCAGATCATGCAAAGCTTTGTTGGCTGCAAAAATCATGGGCTAATTTCATGTTAACAATAATATGAAGGCTTTTTTGCTGTTCTAAGCAGGGTGGTGTCATGATTAGCTGCATCTTGTAAAAAGGTGCATATGACTACATTGTGGAGTTTGAAATAGGGAAAAGTGAAAACAAATAAGCTAATTCATTGGTGATTGAAATAGCCAAGGAGAGAGACTATCAATAATTTACCAAGGGGGAGGTGGTGGAAGATGTTCTCTTTAGGTCTGGGTAATAAAAGGATGCATTGTTTGGAGAAAATTTTAAAAAGAATAATATAACCAATTAAAGGCCAGCCCATTTTTTTTTTGTATTACTAAGAGCAGTAATTATAAACAATGTTAATGACTAAAATTGTCTACTAACTTGGTTTGCCACTGGAGATGATACATGACCATAGATTGGATCAGAGTTTCAGCCACTTACACATTCAAAAATATTTTTGAGTATCATCTGTATGTCAGTCACTGTTGTAGACATGAAAATGCATCAGTGAAAACAAAAAGACAAAAATTTCTGCCCACAAGAAGCCCACATTTCTGCAAAAGAGAAGTAGATGATATTTAATACATGTTTAGCTTCTCAGCTGGTGATGTTTTCTTGAGATGCCCAAGAGAAAATGTCAATTAAGAAGTTGGCTATAAGGGCTAAGAGCTCAGAGGGAATAGCTGGGCTAAAGATATAATTTTGTATGTCGTCTACTGGTAGGTGGCTGTGTTAATCATAAGTGTAAAATAAAGGAGCTTAGGAAGGACCCTAGGAAAGGAATATAGAGTGAAAAGAGTAATCAGCCTAAATCCTAGCATGTAGGAAATGTTCCAACATTTAAAATCCAGGTAGGAGATAGAAAAGGACCAGTTAAGTAGACATAGGAGCAAATGGAGGACTGATGGAGACACGGTAAGATGTTAAAAGATCAATAGCTGAGAAAAAGGTGGCCATAGTTCCAGTGCTTTAAGGTGTGCTGCTTCTCACTTAGAAAATTTTGAAATTGCCTGGATTAAATATTTATATTTTCCTATTAGAAAGACAGACATAACTCTAGGACAGGCAGGCTAGTCTCCCCAGTACACTCATTTTCATATCACTCTCTTGCTAAAACATCCTCCAGTGGCTTCTTTCTCAAAGAATGGATTAGAAGGTTCAAAGGCCTGACTGACATTCAAAGTGCTCCTCGATGTGGCCTCAACTTCTCTTTTTAAGTATGACCTTTACTTCTCCCCTACATGAACCTTCTACTCTGGACCATCTGAATACTGAAGTGTCTCATTAATAGTCTCAGTAGTCTAGAATATTTGGTTTTTTTTTTTTTTTTGCTGTGGCATTTCCTTGTTATGGAATGCCTTTTTCATATACCTCTTCTACTCATTCAGACTAATTCTTGTCATTCCTCTTCTAGAAAGTCTTCCCACTTTCAGTCTGGGAATCATAAGAATATTTTGTCAATACCATAATATGATGAAGGATGGAGGCTGTTTATTATGTGCTTGTGTCTAGCACAACATCTAGCTCACATTTCTGTTTGTTCAATATTAAGTAGATATGTATCGAGTGCCTATTTTGTGGCGGGCACTGGAAACAGCCAAATAGCTGCTGGCTGAACAACTGCAGGTTGCTTCCATTTTAAGTGCTGTTTTATAGAGCACAGTGCTCTGGTATTCAAGGTGATGCGCAGTGACAGAGATGGTCAAAACTTACTTGGCCAATGTCATGCTTCTGTTGTTTCTTACATAGCTCAGGTATCACCGTTTGAAGGAAAAGAACACTTCCTTCTTTTCTTCTAAAATAATAAACTCTTGCTATTTAAAAACCTCTTTCTGCAAGCTGTTGGTAGGAAATATCATAACATATCTGATAGCTCAATTTAAATATTAATGAAAACCTTAAGTTTGATCTGGAACAGGTAATTTGGAATTTCAATTCGTATTCACATTCTCATGCAAAAGAGAGAAGAAAAGAGGAGGCTGTGTGTTTTAAGGGATTTGTGAAAAAGATTCCCCAGCAGACACACTGTTCGCAGACAAAGCAGCCCAGGTGTTACTTGTCTGTCATAGGGAATGCCGGCCGGAAAGGAGGCTCACTTGACTTGGTGCGTGCCTGTGTGCATGGACGTGTGTATGACAAAACTAACTCCTCGCAAAAGCGAACAGCAGGTGCAATCTAATCTGCCACACACATACCATGGTCTGTAGGAGAACACAGTAAAGAGAGAGAGCAGGAAAATGACACTCAAGTCTGTGAAATACAGTTTAAAATGGGGTAAAATATGTGCAGATTTAAGATTATCTGCAATCTATTAATCTATTTTCTGATTGATAAGTGTTACTGAAGTTTAATTATATGACGTAACACAGTCAACAGTCACAAAGTGTAATTTTTATATAATACATAAGAAAATTGTGAGGTAAACAGCCATTTGGGAAATATATTTCTGTGCCCCTGTGGATTCAGGCATAGGAACTGCCTATTGCTTTTCAATCTTCTTATGAATGCCCCCAAGAAAGCATTCTCGAATTTGGCTCGTTGTGTTTTATGAACGGTGATTGATCTTGTCAGGTGAAAGTCAACCACACTTAGCCCCTTGCAAAGCAAACAGCATGGCCAATATCTTAGTCAAGTTCTCCTTGCTGCTGCTTCAGCTGTCAAAGTCACTGGTGCAATGCAGCATTCAAGGTAATTTCCATTTAGTGGTGAAAGCTGTTTTCTTCAATTTCTTGGCTTCTTTGTCTTTTCCCTTGCCCCCTATCCATCTAATACCATTCCCGTGTCATTGGCACACTTACATTTACCTCACCTCGCTGCTTTCTCCCCACCTGCATGACACGCCTGGAGCCCCAGCGCTGCTGATGCATTTTCCACCCAGGCTTTGTTGTGTGGTGACATTCCAGAGCGGGGCCCAGCCCACGGGCATCTGCCAATGTGTAGGAACTCTCCTCTCCGGCAATTATTCAGTTTGATTACACGCAATGATAAGCTATTAAGAGGCACTCATGCACGGCCCTTTATTTACCAACAGTTGAAATCATCCCATTTGCTTCTACTGTGTAAGAAACTAACTGTGGTGAAATAAACAAAAAGGATGGGCAGTCACTTGTGGCGGCAACCATGATACAGGGTAGTGAGTTTAAGTCTCCCAAATAAGAAAGGTGCTGACAGTCCCCTCAAATCTATTTTCCAAACTAACATGTACATGCTTTACCTAAAGCAACTGGGAAAGAAGTATATCTAGTGTGTAAGACCCATAATTTAGTTTTTAGAAACTATTTTTTGCTTCAGATTCTTCAGGTGAACAGAAGATTGTCTTATACATATTCACACCTTGTGAATAAAATACAGATTAGGATTTCAAAGAATGCTTGTACAAAGAAAGTAACAAACATTTTAACAACTATCTACGATCTCGTGTTTTCATTAATAATCCATAGACTGCTGCTTTATTAATTCAGATACAAGTGTACTTTCTCTATAAATATTCACAGCAAATAATGCTTTGCCTAGGAGTTCCTATTATTATCATTCTCTAACTCTAAAAAACAGTGCCCATGCGGACTTATGTGTCGAGTGCATATAAGCACCAGTTATCTGTGAGTCTCTTTCCACTGATAAACTTAAACAAAGAGGTTAAAATCAAGTGGAATCTTTTATTCTGAAAAGAAAGCTAGCTGTCTGTAAAAAGGTAATCGTGATTCCCTCAAATGCAGTCCCCTTAAATAATTACGAACAACCAGTCCAGGGAACTCCATCTGGTCTCTAATACCCTTTTTTCTCCTTTCCACATTCCCATCACCCCTACCCCCTACATAGTAATTTTGGAGCCTGGAGAATGAAAGAGAAAATTAATTTGTTTATCAGGTAATCTTGAAAAGTAAATGGCTTTCCTCTGAGGGTTTCTTTCCTTTCTCTCACCACAATGAATTTAGAGCTCTTCTTCCTATACTTTTTTCGCCACTTGTTAATGCACTGCCTCCTCCCCGGGCAACATCAATAAAGAGACCTTGTTTTGTGTTCGTTTGTTCTCAGCCACAACTGCAAATGTGGTTTTTAGCAATACTCAATGAAATCCTGCTATTGTAGGAAGAAAAGAAAAAAAGAGAGAGAGATGAAAACTGCAACGCCCTATGAAGTCCATTGCAACAGGAATGGATTGAGCCCATGTAAAATATATACTATACCTATGTATATATTCATAAACTACTCTCTATATGTCCTTATGAGAAGTTGGTTTAATAGCACGCATAGTTCATGCACTTTATGGATAGATAACTGTAATGATAACAATACTAGTGCAGTTTTGTACACAATCACAAGTGCATATAAGTACTAACCTGACTTTTCTATTTTTTATGTGCGTATGTTTTCCAGCAATTCATCTCAGAAAGTCAGCAAATGAGGTGAATGTTTTAGATATAAATGCAACTAACTCCTAGAAACCTAGTGCTCTGGAAAAAATATCTCTAAATACACTGAGTATCTTCTCAAAGTAGGGTCATCAAATCACAGCTATAATTGAGTGGATACAAAATGTGTGAGGTGCCTACATAAAATTTTTATTTTATTTTATTTTTCTGGCAGCTGGCCACTACATGGAACAAACCCTGGGCCTTGGTGTTATCAGCACCATGCTCTAATCAATTGAGCTAAAGAGCCAGCCCAAAGTTTTTATTCCAGACCACCGATATCCGCATCCAGCCTGGTGATGACTGCCCTGCTGCCATAAGCCCTCTGAGCTCCTGAACCGGGATAGGGGCACCCTGTGGGCCTCAGCCACACCCTGTTACCCTCTGCAACCAAGCAAGCAAGGGAGCAGACTGTGGGCCATTCCTCCCCACCACCCTTACCTTCGTCCCTCTACTGCCTTCCCCCTCCCTCTCCCACTGCTCTGCAACAACATCATCATAGAATGTAAAAAAAAAGAATTAAAAAATAAAAAAAAAACTTTTTATTCTGAACTATACAAATCCATAAACAAATATACAGAACATCTAAACATTTCTCAGTGAACTAATTAACTAGAGCTATTATTCTGGAAACGCAAACATTATGAACCTAGCAAAATTCCCTTCACGATTAAATATTCAAAATAAATATAAGATTAAAAATAAAATTAATAGCTTTATTTCATTGTTACAAGAAAAAATAAGTTCATGAATTCTATATGGAATAAAATCCACAGAAACAAATCAATCCAGAAATTCTCCAGGTTGTTTAAGAAAGATGCCAATATTCAGAGACATAAGTCTACCTATGTAAGTATAAATCCATTTTTTATTTTGGGGTTCTCATGAGAACTCCAGTTTCTTTAATTTCTGCTGAAGAGAATATTCATTCCAAATAGAAATTTCCCTTGATGGTGGCATTTAATAAAGAACAATTGTCATCCCTCTATCTAAGAGCACACTAAATCATACTTTCTGTGTTTTAAAACTTGGACAATTTTTCCATATCTCAAGGAGCTCATAATATAATGAAAGTTTTAAGTTGTTTGGCTTCCTAAGTTCTTACATGGTTTTTAAGATAAATAATCAGAGGTAATATTCTCTTATGGTTCTGCGTGTACATCATTCCAAGAATGTTGCTCTAAAGCAAATAAAACCAGGGAAAAATTGTGGGTTCAGTAATGCCGAAAAGCAATTGTTTTTGGTATTGGAACTAGCCTGTCTATTACACTGACCACTCTATTAAGACTCTTCTAGGGTGAAAACTTTTAACATTGTGATAAATGGGATTATTACTAGCTATAGAAAATGTAGTAGAAAATTTGGAAATAATTTTCCTTACTTTATCTTTTGGTAGTTTCTGTTATAAGAATTTTGTACATTAAAATAAGATTTAATTATGACTGCCACACTGATTTTAACATATATCCTGTGAAGAGCTGGTGAGGATGTGGAGAAAGGGGAATCCCCCTACACTGCTGGTGGGACTGTGAATTGGTGCAGCCATTCTGGAAAATGGTCTGGAGTGTCCTCAAATGACTGTAGATAGAACTGCCATCTGATCCAGCAGGTCCATTTCTGGGTACATACCCAAAGGAATGGAAATCATCATGTCGAAGGGATACCTGCAATCCCATGTTTATTGCAGCTCTAGTTAACAATATCCAAGAGTGGGAACCAACATAAATGCCCACCAACAAATGACTTGTTAGGGAAAATGTGGCATGCATATATATATATATATATATATATATATATATATATATACACATATATATATATAAATACATACACAAATGGAATACTACTCTGTCATAAAAAGGAATGCAATTCTGTTATTCACAGCAACATGGATGAAGTTAGAGAAAATTATGTTAAGTGAGATAAGCCAGGCATGGAATGAGAAATACCACATGTTATCACTCATAAGTTGTAGCTAAAAAGATAAAAAAAAAAAAAAAGAAAAATACAACAATCACAATAATTCATTGAACTTTCAAAAAGAAAACAGAACTGAGGCCACCAGATGGGGGAAATGCGAAAGGGCGGGGGGTCTAGTGAGAAATTGGTAAAGGGCCACAAGAAATGATTACATCGTTTAAGGTTGATTATATCAATTATCTGGATTTAAGCATCACATATTGCACACAGGCAGTGGCATTTGACGTTGTACCCAAGTGGTATGTATAATCAATTATGTTTCAATTAAAAAAAAAAAAGACTTCTTTTTCCTGTGCAATTCCTTTTTCTAATAATGTTCTTTCCCTGTCGGTCCACTTTATAAAGCCTACTCATCCTTCAAGAAGACCCCGCTCATCTTGGTCCTTGGTCTGTTGCATGAAGTCATTGTCTCCCTGTGCAATTTAGCCCTTTTTCTCATTGGGCTCCCCTAGAACTTTGTCCCCATTTCTGGGAGAGCGCTGGCTCTGTTGCATAAGAATTCTCTCTCTTTCAGTCTGTGTTACTACTGGAATATGAGCTTCATGAGGGCAGTGATTATACCTTCTCCATCACAGAACCTCAGACCATATCTGACATGTAATAAAATGCTCCAGGGAGATACAGTCAAAGTGCTAGGGAAGTTTTATTTAATTGAGCACAACAAAAAGAATTTACTTCTATATTTCCTTTTCATTGTTTTTAACCTCTTTGTTTGTTTATTTTGTTTGGAGGGTAGTAGTGTTTCCTGTGGGAGGGGAGGTCTAGAATAAATTGCAAACTCCTGCAGGGCAGGGAACTTGCCTAATTTGTACCTTTTTGGAGCTCCCATTCCAAGTGTTCTCTGTAGTGAACAGTGAGTGAGTGCTGAATGTCACTCATCTTTAAAGTAAGTCATAGTGTCAGCTGAAAATAACACAGACTTGTCAATTATAAGTGTTATAATGCAAAAGGATACTCTTTATAAGTAAATTCACTCTTTATAAGTAAATTCACTGCCAAACGTTAGAAAAATTATTGAATATTATCAAAAATGCTTTGCTACAGATAAGCCACAAATAAAGCAAAGCAACTAGATATGCTAACAGAAGCAAAGGCTCTTTATTGTCTTCAAGGCATTTGCTTATTCATTTGTATGGCCATTGTTTTATTTCCTCATTCTTTTAGTGATAATTTATTATTTATATGATGCCTATTGTGGATACACAAAGCTAGTTTTCATGGTGTTTGTAGTACAGTGATGAAGACAAACATTGAAGAGGTAATTACACAAATAATGATAAAAATACAACTGTAAAAAGTGCTGGTTGCTACTGAAGATAGTGTAAGGGAACCCTGATATTGTCGGGGATGGGGGAGGATTGAGAGCATGGAGTAGACCAAGGAAGAATTCCTTGGAGAAATGTCATTTCAGCTGAGTCCTGGAGAAGGAGCAGAGATTGCTAGTCAAAGGGCTGAGGGAGGAGGGAGAGGGAGATGGGAGAGGGGGGCCTTTAAGGTAAACGGAATGACGAGGTAATGTTTTAATGCAGGGAAGAGCTTTTGATGGGGCATGAGAACAAAGTGAGATATAAAAATGGATGGGTCTGGAGACATAAACTGAGAATATTGAGACAGGAGTCAAAGGAAAATAAATGGTATTCATAAAGTTTTCAGTTCTTTTTTTTTTTTAAAGAAAACATTTATATTTTCAGTATTCTGAAAATATTTTAGGCTAGTGAAAAAAATTACTACTTTTTGATCCTAGAAAAACTTTAAATATTTTGTAATTATTTAACCCCTTATTTATGTGAATTGCTAACAACTTATTTTCCAGTGGTTGTGGAATTTTGTGACTAATTGAGTAGGCCTGGCTTTCTTGAACGGGAAGTGGTCAATGGGTACAGTAAAACCTTAAAGAGATAAAACCTGAACTAAATAGAGGCTACCTCCAGTGTACTCAGTTTTCCAGACAAAAACCATGTCTTAAATTGGCTGTTATAAAAGATAAATAAATAAGAGATAGCTGAACAAGCTCTGGGAAAGTGGTGTTGAGGAACTGACAGTACTAAAATGATTGTACAGTTAGGTTCAGACAATAGGAGCTCTCAGTGTAAACTCCTGTCCCTAGGTTCTCTATGTAAATCACGTCAGTGACAAGCTGCTATCTTTTGCTATAGTGAAATGAACAACCTTTGTGTATCAACGGGTTCTAAAGCAAGATGTATCACCATGGCAACCATAATTCCAATCTCGAGCCAGAAAATGGACATTGTATCATATGCACAATTTTATTGAGGTGATGGTCTAATGCGGTTTCCACAGGCCTGGTAGCAGAGGCAGGGTATGAGTAAGTAAGGAGTCATTATATGATGTTTGTGCAGCATCTCTATACAGCTCATCTCCTCTCTTTATTCTGCAATTATTCAGAGATGGTTATCTGTCTGAAAAGCATGGTTTTGGCCTTATGAGGAAGAGGTTGTCTACTGACAAATGTTTCCTCATGATTTTGACTTTCTATATTATCCTGAATTGATTGCAGGTGATTCTGTAAGATTCCTAGGCATTAAAACATGTATTCTTTTCATTGTTATTCTTCGAACACTTAAGTAAAAAATACCAAATTTTCAACTGTTTATACTTGCCTATATATTTGTTTATAAGTACTAATCTTTAGGAAACTTAAAATACCTGGAAGCTAGTTTGTAGCATATTTCCGTACCATATTAATGCATTCACTGTGATGAATATAGAGTGAATATCAATATAGAGATATAGAGATTATCAATATAGGATTTATATTTGTAAGTGATAAGTTACTAGAAACCTTATGGAAAAAGGATTAAAGAATTAGAGATATATGTTGTTAATTAGGCAGTCTTCTGAAGATTACTTTTTTCTACATCTTTTGTCAAGTACAATTTGTAAAAAGGGAATTTTTCAATAAAAAATTTTTTAAATTTCATTTTAAATTAGTGATATGCATGCCTCAAGAGATTCACAATGAAAAAAGCAATATTGTTTTAAACCTTTCTTATATTAATAGAAAATGTCAAATGGTTTTTTTATTGGATAGCTTCTAAGGACAAAAAATATGACTTTTTATATATTTATAAAAACAAGTCTTTCATTATTTAAAATCTGGAAGTGCTGGTCAAACATATGAAGCAATAAATGAGAATATTAACTTTTATATTCACAGCACTTTAAGGATAGAAAGTTTTATTTCTTTTTCTTTTCTTGTGTACATAGACATAAAATATCTTCAATATTTATTCTCTCAACAACTATGTTGGAGGGATAAAGGAAGGGTGATATGCACAAGTGAATTCTGAGGGACAGAGGGAGGAAGAGAAATCACTGTCATTTATTTTTTATGACTAGAAGGTCCTCCTTTTATTTACATTCAATTTGCTCTTGACTCCTCATTAACATATGCTCTTATTCATCTTTTCATTAGCAGGGAATCATAGCAACCTAGAAAGAGACAGACAGACATTGTAAGCTTTTTTGCACAATAGGTTGGAGGACAGAGTTGTCTTGTTTGTATAACTTTAGCCTTTTTCATATTACTGAGGAGTAATAGAACACGCTCACAGAGAGCAATCCTGAATTAATGATGTTGGGATGATGAATGAGCAATTCATCTAAAGCTTCCTTTAGAGAGGCAAACAGTCTTAGAGCTGTGTGTGAGCTACTCTCCAGGCAGCTGGGGAATAGGTCAAGTCAATGCCATTCTTTCCCTGAAAGTACTTTCTGTTCTAGGCATGGGGTTCTTTCAAGGCAGCAAGAAGTATCACACAGATGACTCAGCGTCATGCACAGGTGCTGGTTGGATTCAGTCCTTGGACCTGGGATCGCAGCCTGTTCAGATCATCATTGAGATGTTAAAGAATTCCTATCCAGGATCAAAAACAAAGCAAGTATTCTCTTTTTTAGTTGGTTTTCCATGATCCTTTTAAAGTTTAAATTCCCCATTTATTTTCCTAAAATTCATAGTCTAATCACTGACAAAGACCCTGACTAATTCACCGTTTTATTTCTCTTTGTGAAATTACTAAGTACTGTCTTCATCTATAGAAACAAGAATTAGATAATCTGACTCACAGTCATATTTCCAGATTAAAGAGATAACACATGGGAAATTACTGCAAAATCTTTGGGACATAGAAAGTCAGTCTTCTTCCAAACACATGAATCAAAGATTTAGCTCTCTTGAGCATTTCGTTCTCATTCTTCAACCGTGTCTGGTAGATAAATTATTAAAGATAAAAATGAAAAACCTTAACTAGAAATCTATATGAAAAACTGGAGCTGCACTAAGGAGTTTTAGACCAAAGATTTTTATGGTCTGTGCTAGCAATTTTCTAGTTCTATTTTATGGCCTTGCAGTAGATCAATGAAGGATGTACATCTTCACAAGAGTACAACTGAAGTTGGAAAAGCCAGAGACAAGGCAATACCTCTGAATTTTTAACATCAGGTAATTCACCTTTTGGGACCTCTCTTTGTCCCTGTGAGATAAATTAGATTGTCCTGGTTTCCTTTGACTTATTAAAGAGAGATAACAATTGCAAATTAAATCAATTCTTTCAGATTTATCCTTGGTTATAAATAATCATTTAGAGGGTGAAAACAAGTATTTGGCAATTTGTAAGTTCAGAAATCAGTAGGAAAAAACCTAAAACAAATGCTTTGATGAGATAAAAGTTGGAATGTATTGAGTATCTTAAAGGATTGTTTCTCATTCTTTACATTTTTTACATAGTTAGCAATTTTAATACAATCAAAGTTATGTAACATAAGGAAGAGTGTGGTCTGAAGTCTCTACTTCAAAAATCATTTTGAAAAAATAGAACCAGAAATATCATTCTGAGGTAGGATAATCCTTTAACTGCTTTTATGATATAAGCTTAATGCTTCTAAAGTTCCACTGTGTCAGAAAACCCAGAATAACTTAATTTTCTCTTTTTGGTGGCTGGGGGCCTTGTCCCACTAAATGAAATTTAATATCATCTATAAATATCTTACTGTAATAAAAAAGGCAAGACCATAATTTTAGTCAGCATCTTTCTAAGATCTGGCTTAATGTTATTCAAATTGAAAGAGCCAATAATGTGCATTATAATTAAATATCACAAACTTATGTTATAAGGAACTGTAAGAAACAAATCTTATCTCCATATTCTTTTTTTTTCTTTTTTTTCTTTCCGTTTTTTTTTTTTTTTTTTTTTAATTTTATTTTGTCGATATACATTGTGGCTCATTATTGTTCCCCATCACCAAAACCTCCCTCCCTCCTCCCTCCCCCCCCCCAACAATGTCCTTTCTGTTTGCTTGTCATATCAACTTCAAATAATTGTAGTTGTTATATCTTCTTCCCCCCCCCCCGGTTTGTGTGTGTGTGTGTGTGTGTGTGTGTGTGTGTGAATTTATATATTAATTTTTAGCTCCCACCAATAAGTGAGAACATGTGGTATTTCTCTTTCTGTGCCTGACTTGTTTCACTTAATATAATTCTCTCAAGGTCCATCCATGTTGTTGCAAATGGCAGTATTTCATTCGTTTTTATAGCTGAGTAGTATTCCATTGTGTAGATGTACCACATTTTCCGTATCCACTCATCCGATGATGGGCATTTGGGCTGGTTCCAACTCTTGGCTATTGTAAAGAGTGCTGTGATAAACATTGGGAAACAGGTATACCTTCGACTTGATGATTTCCATTCCTCTGGGTATATTCCCAACAGTGGGATAGCTGGGTCGTATGGTAGATCTATCTGCAATTGTTTGAGGAACCTCCATACCATTTTCCATAGAGGCTGCACCATTTTGCAGTCCCACCAACAATGTATGAGAGTTCCTTTTTCTCCACAGCCTCGCCAGCATTTATCGTTCATAGTCTTTTGGATTTTAGCCATCCTAACTGGGATTAGATGGTATCTCAATGTGGTTTTGATTTGCATTTCCCGGATGCTGAGTGATGTTGAGCACTTTTTCATATGTCTGTTAGCCGTTTGTATATCTTCCTTAGAGAAATGCCTACTTAGCTCTTTTGCCCATTTTTTAATTGGGTTGCTTGTTTTCTTCTTGTACAGTTGTTTGAGTTCCTTATATATTCTGGATATTAATCCTTTGTCAGATACATATTTTGCAAATATTTTCTCCCACTCTGTTGGTTGTCTTTTAACTCTTTTAATTGTTTCTTTTGCTGTGCAGAAGCTTTTTAGTTTGATATAATCCCATTTGTTTATTTTTCCTTTGGTTGCCCGTGCTTTTGGGGTCGTATTCATGAAGTCTGTGCCCAGTCCTATTTCCTGAAGTGTTTCTCCTATGTTTTCTTTAAGAAGTTTTATTGTTTCAGGGTGTATATTTAAATCCTTAATCCATTTTGAGTTGATTTTAGTATACGGCGAGAGGTATGGATCTAGTTTCATTCTCCTGCATATAGATATCCAGTTATCCCAGCACCATTTGCTGAAGAGGCAGTCCCTTCGCCACTGAATAGGCTTGGTGCCTTTGTCAAAGATCAGCTGACAGTAAGTGTGTGGGTTGATTTCTGGATTCTCTATTCTATTCCATTGGTCAGTGTGTCTGTTTTTATGCCAGTACCATACTGTTTTGGTTATTATAGCTTTGTAGTATAGCTTAAAGTCAGGTAGTGTTATGCCTCCAGCTTTATTTTTTTTGCTCAGCATTGCTTTGGCTATGCGTGGTCTTTTATTGTTCCATATAAATGTCTGGATAGTTTTTTCCATTTCTGAGAAAAATGTCTTTGGAATTTTGATGGGGATTGCATTGAATTTGTATATCACTTTGGGTAGTATGGACATTTTCACTATGTTGATTCTTCCAATCCAAGAGCATGGGATATCTTTCCATCTTCTTGTATCCTCTCTAATTTCTCTCAGCAGTGGTTTGTAGTTCTCATTATAGAGATTTTTCACCTCCTTGGTTAACTCAATTCCTAAGTATTTTATTTTTTTGGTGGCTATTGTAAATGGGCAGGCTTTCTTGATTTCTCTTTCTGCATGTTCATTATTGGAGAAAAGAAATGCTACTGATTTTTGTGTGTTGATTTTGTATCCTGCTACTGTGCTGAAATCATTTATCAATTCCAGCAGTTTGTTTGTAGAGGTTTTAGGCTGTTCGATATATAGGATCATGTCATCTGCAAACAGGGACAGTTTGACTTCATCTTTTCCAATCTGAATGCCCTTTATTTCCTTCTCTTCTCTGATTGCTCTGGCTAGTACTTCCAACACTATGTTGAATAGGAGTGGTGAGAGTGGGCATCCTTGTCTAGTTCCTGTTCTTAAAGGAAAAGCTTTCAGGTTTTCCCCATTCAGGATGATATTGGCAGTGGGTTTGGCATATATGGCTTTAATTATGTTGAGATACTTTCCCTCTATACCTAACTTATAGAGGGTCTTTGTCATGAATGAGTGCTGAACTTTATCAAATGCTTTTTCAGCATCTATAGAGATGATCATATGGTCCTTGTGTTTGAGTTTATTAATATGGTGTATCACATTTATTGATTTGCGCATGTTGAACCAACCTTGTATCCCTGGGATGAATCCCACTTGGTCGTGATGAATAATTTTACGTATGTGTTGCTGTATTCTGTTTGCTAGTAATTTAGTGAGGATTTTTGCATCTATATTCATCAAGGATATCGGCCTGTAGTTTTCTTTTTTGGTTATATCTTTACCTGGTTTTGGTATCAGGATGATGTTTGCTTCATAGAATGAGTTTGGGAGATTTGCGTCCGTTTCAATCTTTTGGAATAGTTTGTAAAGAATCAGTGTCAATTCCTCTTTGAATGTTTGGTAACATTCTGCTGTGAATCCATCTGGTCCTGGGCTTTTCTTTGTTGGGAGCCTTCTGATAACAGCTTCAATCTCCTTTATTGTTATTGGTCTGTTCAAATTTTCTACGTCTTCACGGTTCAGTTTTGGGAGCTTGTGTGTGTCCAGAAATTTATCCATTTCCTCCAGATTTTCAAATTTGTTGGCATATAGTTGTTTATAGTAGTCTCGAATGATTCCTTGTATTTCAGATGAATCAGTTGTAATATCGCCTTTTTCATTTCTAATTTTTGTTATTTGAGTCTTCTCTCTTCTTTTTTTTGTTAGCCATGCTAATGGTTTGTCAATTTTATTTATCTTTTCAAAAAACCAACTTTTTGATTCGTTGATCTTTTGAATTGTTTTTTGGTTTTCAATTTCATTCAGTTCTGCTCTGATCTTAATGATTTCGTTCCGTCTGCTAACTTTAGGTTTGGATTGTTCTTGTTTTTCTAGTTCTTTAAGGTGAAGTGTTAGGTTGTTCACTTGCCATCTTTCTATTCTTCTGAAGTGAGCGTTTAATGCAATAAATTTTCCCCTCAATACTGCTTTTGCAGTATCCCACAGGTTTTGGTATGATGTATCATGGTTTTCATTAGTTTCAATAAATTTTTTGATTTCCTGCTTGATTTCTTCTTGGACCCATATGTCATTTAGTAGAATGCTGTTTAATTTCCATGTGTTTGTATAGTTTCCAGAGTTTTGTTTGTTATTAATTTCTAGTTTTAATCCATTGTGGTCTGAGAAGATACATGGGATAATTCCAATTTTTTTGAATTTATTGAGACTTGATTTGTGACCTAATATGTGATCTATCCTGGAGAATGATCCATGTGCTGCTGAGAAGAATGAATATTCTGAGGTTGTTGGGTGGAATGTTCTGTAGATATCTGCCAATTCCAATTGGTCTAGAGTATTGTTTAGATCTTGTGTTTCTCTACTGATTCTTTGCCTAGATGATCTGTCTAATATTGACAGTGGGGTGTTCAGGTCCCCTGCTATTATGGTATTAGTGTCTATTTCCTTCTTTAGTTCTTTTTTTTTTTTTTTTTGTCGTTTTTTCGTGACCGGCACTCAGCCAGTGAGTGCACCAGTCATTCCTATATAGGATCCGAACCCGCGGCGGGTGCGTCGCCGCGCTCCCAGCGCAGCACTCTACCGAGTGCGCCATGGGCTCGGCCCTTCTTTAGTTCTAATAGAGTTTGTTTTATAAATCTGGCTGCTCCAACATTGGGTGCATACATATTTATGATTGTTATGTCTTCTTGATGGATCAGTCCTTTTATCATTAAGTAGTGTCCCTCATTGTCTCTTTTTATGATTTTTAGTTTAAAGTCTATTTTGTCAGATATAAGAATAGCTACTCCAGCTCGTTTTTCTTTTCTGTTTGCTTGGTAAATCTTTTTCCATCCTTTCACTCTTAGTCTGTGTGAATCTTTATGGGTGAGGTGGGTCTCTTGTAGGCAGCATATAGTTGGGTCCTGCTTTTTGATCCAGTCAGCCAGTCTGTGTCTTTTAATTGGGGAATTTAAGCCTTTTACATTAAGAGTTATTATTGAAAGGTATTGATTTATTCCTAGCATTTTATTGGTTGTTTGGTTGTCTTAGGTGTCTTTTGTTCCTTGCTTTCTGATTTACTGTTTGGTTTCTGTGTTTGTTGGTTCCTTAGGTTGTATATAGTGTTTTTGTTAGCTTGTTTTCTCTTCATGAATGCCTTTTTTTTTTTTTTTTTTTTTTCATTTTTTCGTGACCGGCACTCAGCCAGTGAGCGCACTGGTCATTCCTATATAGGATCCGAACCCGCGGCGGGAGCGTCGCCGCGCTCCCAGCGCAGCACTCTACCGAGTGCGCCACGGGCTCGGCCCATGAATGCCATTTTTATTATACTAGCGGGTTTAGATTTTTCTTGGCTTTTTATGGCAGTGGTAGTTATTTTTCAGGAACCAAACCCAGTACTCCCTTGAGGATTTCTTGTAAGGGTGGTCTTGTGGTAGTGAACTCCCGCAGTTTTTGTTTGTCTGAGAAATATACTATTTGCCCCTCATTTCGGAAGGATAGCCTTGCAGGGTAGAGTATTCTTGGCTGGCAATCTTTGTCTTTTAGTATTTTGAAAATATCATCCCATTCCTTTCTAGCTTTTAGGGTTTGTGATGAAAAGTCTGATGTTAACCTGATTGGGGCTCCCTTATAGGTGATTTGACGCTTCTCTCTTGCAGCTTTTAAGATTCTCTCTTTATCTCTGAGTTTTGCCAATTTGACTATGACATGTCTTGGAGAAGGTCTTTTTGGGTTGAATACATTTGGAGATCGTTGAGCTTCCTGGATCTGAAGATCTGTGATTTTTCCTATACCTGGGAAGTTTTCTGCCACTATTTTGTTGAATATGTTTTCAATGGAATCTCCATTTTCCTCCCCTTCTGGAATACCCATGACTCGAATATTTGATCGCTTATGGTTGTCTGATATCTCTCTCAGATTTTCTTCAATGTCCTTGATTCTTTTTTCTTTCTTTTTGTCTGCTTGTGTTATTTCAAACAGCCCATCTTCAAGTTCAGAGGTTCTCTCTTCAACTTCGACAAGCCTGCTGGTTAAACTCTCCATTGTGTTTTTTATTTCGTTGAATAACTTCTTCAGTTCAGCAAGTTCTGCTCCATCTTTTTTCAGGACATTGATTTCCTTGTACATTTCCTCTTTCAGATCCTGTATACTTTTCCTCATTTCATCATGATATGTAGCTGAGTTTTCTTGTATCTCATTCAGTTTCCTTAGAATTATCACTCGAAATTCCTTGTCAGTCATTTCAAGGGCTTCTTGTTCTATAGGATCTAGAGTTTGAGATTTATTAACTTTTGGTGGTGTACTTTCTTGATTTTTTGTATTTCTGGTATCTTTTTTTTGGTGTTTATTCATTGTGGCCAGGGGTTTCACAGTTCACCGCTTTGAGACTAATGACTAACTAGGATGTTGCTGTGGTTGCCAATTTGGTATGGCTCCCTCCGTGACTGCTCAGTTGGCCTCTAGTGCCTTGTGTGTGTGGTTGTCTCGGGTCTTGGGCTTCTCCGGGGAGCCACCTTTCTGGTCAGCTTGGACTCTGCTGGGCTGGTGGATCACGTACCACAGGGTGTGTGATCTCTGTTGAGCTTTCACTTCCTGTGCAGGACTTCTCCCTGTTCCGTGTGCGCTGGTCCAGGCTGTTAGATCGTGCAGTGGCGACCCCACCGGGTGTGTGGTTTCTGTCGAGTCTCCCCTTCCCTGGCCACAAGTCTCCACACTCTGTGCGCACTGTGATGGGCTGGGGCGTGTCTTCTGCACCCCTCGTCTATCAGCTGGGCCTTCAAGACCCTGCTCGGCACCGCCTCGCCCAGGAAGTCTACCAGGTTTCTGCTGGGCACAGACGACTGGTCTCTCTGGGTGCCTTTGTAGCACTATGTAGATCTTTCTTGGGTCTTGTTCACCTTTGTATCCCCCCAGTATAAACCGAGTCTAGCGCCCACCTGCAGCCTGGTCTCCGGCAGGTTCAAGCGGACCTGGGAACTCTCCTACCACACTATTCCCAACCAGACATTCGTTAGGCTTTTTTCCAAACTGGTGGCTGCAGAGATGGTATCTGCCTCCCAGTAACAGGGAGTTTACCTGGGGCCGGAGTCCAGGGTATGGTGGAGTGACAGTCGGCCCGCCCGTACTTCCTTGCCGTCCGGACACTGGCCCGGGACACCCCCCCCCCCCCCCCCCCGCCACCAGCCCCACCAGAGAACCGCGGAGGGAGTGGGAGCGGAGGCCCCGCGCCTGGCCAAGCAAGTGGGAGGGCTCAGTGATGGCCGAGCAGGGCAGAGCTGCCCGCACCTGGGAAAATGGAGGCAGCACCGGGCAGTGAGTGGCCTGGTGGTGCAGGCGGGAGCCGCATGGGCATCCACCCCCCGGACAGAGCTGTGCCAGGGATCACTCACAGTGCTGTGCCAGGTCGGGTGCTCGCTCTCTGTCTCTGGTTTGCCGCCTTTCCCAGTTCTCGGCCGCTACCGCCTCGGGCTGTTCTGTCGCGGCGCGGCTGGGGCGCTCCCAGGAATCTTCTTTAATGCCGGCCTGAAACCTCGAATCCTGAATAAGGCAGCTGGCCGCCTTCAGCGCGGCCCGGCCTCCGGGATCCTGTCTGCATCCACAGCAGCCCTGGCGCGTGTTCCCTGTTTCGAGACTCGCTTTTGCAGCTAAGAAACAGTTCTTTTCCTGCTCCACACTTCAAAGCTGTTGCCTATAAATGAGGCAGCCTTTCCTGCCGGGGGCAAAGTGGCGTTCAGACCCCACGACCGGCCAGCAGCTGTGGTCCTCCCTTAAGAGATGGCAAGAGGAAGGTCCACAAGATTCCCGGCTGCCTGAGGCCCAGTGGCCGCCTTTTCCACCTCAGCTACTCCGCGCGCCAGCCGCCGCAGCCGCCGCCATCTTGAAAAGCTCCTTATCTCCATATTCTCACGGCTACTACCTTGAATGTACTAAAAAGTAAAATTCTATTCCTTTTTCTAATTTTGTTGTAAGTCTGAAAACTTTTGTTACAATTATTTGTTAAGTTACTGCCAACATTGGCTACGTTCATGAAACTATAAATCTTGGAAGAAAATACTCTGATACTTTACCAAGCATTGCAATGAAATAAATCTTCTTAATAATTTCTGAGAATACATCATTGTTTTTACTTCTCTTATAATATTCTCAGTTCCTAAGTACAACCTGTATTGGGTGGATAATTTTAGAGTGTTTTCTCTAAGACTTACTTGGGGCTTCTTTAGAGTGAAATATGACTATAATTTAATTCCTTCAACTCTTAGAATACAAGGCAAAGAAAAGGATGACTGGGAAAATAAAACATTCTGAAAATAGATTTTTTTATGTGTGTGTGACCTCTTCTAAGATCTTGCTAAAATTTCAGCAGTCAAGGAAAAACTGTCCAATAAAATGAATATAACATTAGCTATGTGCTTCACTAATCTATCTCCATAACTTTTATTTGACAAATATTCATTGAGCATCATGAGAGGCATAGTATCTTGTTAAATTTTAAAACATTTGATGTAACTTATGGTTTTAGAAAGGGGAGTAAATCCAAATTAAAACTGAGGTAAAAATTTATACAAAATAATCAATAATTCAAATCAAAATCAAAATAACTGGTAATGACATAGGACTTCAGAAAACAGTAAAAGGGATTTCTAAAGGGAGGCCAGTGGAAGATGTGCCACTGCCACACAGCAAGAGTTTGGGAGAATGGGCATGATTCGTACCGATAGACAAAAGAAGAAAAAAAATAACATTCTGCAAAAAAGGACTAGCATAAGTAAAAGCCTGCTATCAAGAAAGAGTGTGTTGTATTTAAGTGAGAGTCAGGAAACCATAATGGTCTCAATGGAATATTTATAGCAGTGTAAAATAAGGTTAAAGTTTTGAAAGCCAAGCTGAAGTTTTAGAATTTATACAATGAACACTAAGAAATTACGAGAAGTTTTAGTAGAAACCCTACCTTGCTGATGCTAGTAAAAAATGGTTTAATGTTTCTGAAAATGCTTATAGCCATTGACCCACAATTGCCATTTCCAGGAGTTTATCTAGAGGAAAAAAAGAAGTTGATTTAAAAATGAATGCTCTACAGTAATATTAATAATATTTAGAAACTGAATTTCAACTAGATGTCCAGTAATAGAGATACAGATAAATGAATTAGGAGATCTCTTTGAACATGAAACACTCATTAAACCTCATGTTTTAGAAAACTGTTTATGACACAAAAAAGCAATACTCTTCAGTAAATTAGGCTAAATGCAGATACTGGTAGTATGAAAAATGCACAAAAATATTAACTCTGGCTATTAATGGTTGAGGGATTTTCTGTGAGCTTCCTTTCCTTTGTCCTTTTCTGGTTTTCTAAATTTTGTACATAGAGTATATATTATTTGGTAGTGCACATTCTTCAAAAAATAAATAACCATAAAACAATTTGTTGTTACAAGATATTGTTATAAATATTTATTTATTTTAGAAAGATCAATATGTGAGAGTGTAGAGTTGAGAGGTAGGCAGGGGACATTTATAACTATATAAATTTGAGAGGATATTGGAATGGTAGGAATAGGTAAGTGAAAGAAACATGATTAGGATTTGATATTTGGTTAGATATAAGGTGTCCTGGGAAAATATTATTAAAATTTCAAACCTACAGAATTAATTGGAATAAAAATCAGTACTTTCAGTAATGAAAACAGTGATGATTTTAGTACTGAATTACTAAATTTTAGGACAGTGACAAGTGCCCAAACTATAAGATTGGAGTTTATGTGAAAAAAAGGAAGCTAAAAATATGCATTTTAGGATTATCAAGTAGTGTTTGTAGCTGTTAGAGAGGACCAGTTACATACGGAAAAGAATGGAGAGCAGAAAGTACACATGCCCAAATCTGAGCCTATTATAAATAAAATAACTAAGATCCAGAAATGGAGGAGAGTAAAACAGCAAATAACTCAGAAGAAAGTGGTTAATGAGTAGGGGGTGGGAGAAAGGAGTAATTCCCATTGTCATTGGTAAGCAAAAAAAGGTAGAGTGTGTTTAAGGGTGACGGTGGTGGTGTCAAATACTGTAGTAAATTGAAAAAATGTGTTGACATGGGAGAGGCTTGTGTACTTCCTTAGTAACTGCAGTCTTCAAGTTGGGTTAAAAACTACTCTACTTTTTGGTTTAGCATGGAGAAGCTGTGAATGTTTGGAAATTGTCTTTCACTACCTACCCATAGTCCATGTGCACAACGGTGTCAATAGATTAATTGCATAATGCATTCTCTATTTTTTTTCAAGCAAATAACTTAGATATAATCAAAAATTTCACAGAGGTTTTCCAAGGAAAAAGCTCTAGTGCCATGGAATATTAATTGTGGGAAAGTTACACAAATACAGTGCCCTGGAATAAAATGATTTTGGGTAATAGTGAGTTATACAAAGTTAAGAAAGACTTCATGTAATTTTTATTATTTTTACATAGACTGCAGATTTCCATGAAGGGGAAATTTGGAACAAAGTGATTCCCCAATTTGGAACAAAGTGATTCCCCAAATTAATTGAGCATAGAACTCATTTTTCATGGAACACCTCTCAGACTTGTTTTCTGTGGACTGGACAGTGGGATAACAGACTACTATGAAGAGAAGTTTGGTCTTCCCCAAACAAAAACCTCCATTCTACACCTTCAGTTTTGATTTCTTTAGGCTTGGAACAATAAAAATGATAATTTACTGCATATTTATAGAATGTCCTCATCATTCCTTTTCACAATTTTTATTTGAAACGTGTAGCAAAGTATTCTTCAGAAGGTACCTGCAGCCAACATAAGACCAAAGAGATGCTACCCTTTTCTTCAAAAATAAAACATAACTTTTGAACACTGACCATGTTTAGTATTTCAGTACTTTCCTTTTAGAAGAGCTATCTTTCAGCTATAGTAAATATTTTAACAGTAATTTAAGGGAAAATATGGCTGTTTTTCAGCCACACACCTGAATTGGATTGCCTTTTTCCTCTTTCTCTACTTACTGACTCTGTTCCCTAAGCATCATTTCATTAAAAACTCTTCCATGATTTCTATGCTGAAAATACCCATATACTCTGTACCTATGCTTATCAAATGTTTTACCACTCTGCCTTGTAGTCTTTTGCAGTGAATGTATTTGAACTACTAAATGCATAGTATCTAGCATCTTGTTATTGCTTAATAATTATTGAATGAATGAGTGAATAAGTGAAAAATTAAAAATCTTTTATGCATTAATGAATTCTGAAACTCCACATGAAGTGTTTGGTTATAAGAGCTTATATGAAGCTAAAATGACTCAGAAATACAATATATATTTTTTACTTCTTGACCATTTTTTTTTGGGGGGGGAGTTTTCTCTACACGAAGAACTGTTCCATAATTCAAGGATTTTTGTTTAAAGCTAAAATTTACACATATGAAGCAAGAAATGTCTCCCAGTATCTCATTTCCCTTCTTCCTTCTTTTTTCCTAATTACCTTCCTTTCCTTCATCCTTTAAAATGAACAGATGGGCTGTTCCCAAAGTTTTACAAATCTACTTGCTAAACATTCTTACAGACTAAGCAACAATTGAAAATGAAATCCAACAGTTGTTTTACTGCTCTCCCATCAAGTGGAGCAATAAAATGATTCCATGGGAGAATTGTTGCCACTAGAAAGTGTGATAGTGCCATTTTCCATTTCCTTTGACTTTCATAAGTGATAATAGATAATTTCTTCGTATTTCTTTTTCTCTTATCTTCCTCTGCATATAACAACGAATTCCAATTTTTTAGCTGCAGAAACTTTCTTCAAAAATCATCTTATGTGTATTTCTAGTTATAGAAAGGTAGAAGAACTCTTCTGGGCGGCAATTGGGGCATTGTTACTGGGGGTTAACTCCCACCTTCTTGTCTCAAGCCTCTAGAGTGGCCTCTGCAAGGTATCCATGGAACACAGTTGCAAAAGCACTGGGCTGAATGTTTAGCTTTTCCCTGAGGCATGCATGACTCTGTAGTTGACATTTTAATCCAAAGTCTGCCTTTCTATAGCAAGATTTTCTGGGCTTCACTATTACAGCCAATTTTTCAACATAGCAATGAAATGATATTTTTAAGTCACTTGATACAATGAAAACGTGCTATCATAGTGTTGCTTGTTTGCTTGTTTTACAGAAGATCTATAAACAGTGCTTTCTTTTTTTCTGAAAATAACTATATAGTTTTAGAAAAGGAAATAATAGGGCTACAGATAATTCAGAGGACTAATGGAACTGAGACATAAAGAAATATACCTCTAGGCTAGTAATCTGAATGCTTGCCAGAACAATAACAACCAAAAATTGTCAGCTTCTGACAGCTGTTTGATAGTTGATAGGAAATGTGGTAGGACTCTCCATCTAGTTCACATTATGCAGGTGTCCACATTTTTAAAAAATCGTAATTGGCACTAATTAAGACCATTGTTGGCAGCTTCAGCAAAAAGGCCAGACGTGGAGTGGGCTGGAAGATCTGCCTGGCCTCTCAGCCCACAGTTCCCGGCAGGTCACTGCTGAACTGCATTGGCAAAGCTAAGTTATTCTTGCTCTTCTAATTTTGTAGAAAGAGAAACTCAATTTCCAAGTGCTAGCAAGATAAGCATTTCCAGTATATTTATTACTATACATTTATTACATACATTGGAAGGCCCTGTCTCAGGATCATCTTTGATAATGAGAATGGGTGCAAACATTATGCATCCTATTTGTCCCCTAGGAGAAGACAAAGTAACAGGATCAGTGGCACAAGTTTTGCGCTGTTAATATTCACAAGATTGACAGGAGAGGTAATTGTTAGTAAGTGTGTGATATACCTGCATCAACTGACAATCATAAATTTTGCTTTTAGGACTTGTTGCAAATGCTTTCCTTATGGCCTTTGTGTTTCAATGTAATGTGTGAGTAATATTTGCTACCAGACCCATCTGTGGCTTTTATTTTATTTGCACAAGAAAATAATGTTGGCAGTTAAACTTATTGTCTTGGGATTTTTATCCTGAATAGTATTTTGATGTTTTTCAGTGATGATAAGATTGCATGCATAGAAGAGTCTTCTTGGTTGAGGAGAGTGAGGTTGTGTCTTCGCAGGCCAATCATTGTGAAAAGAGGTGCTTGAGGTTGGCTTTTGATAAATGTATTACACATTATTCAGTCTTACAGACCCACATTCAGTTTTACATTCAGATGCAGGCCTGAATTGGGGGTGGGAGAGAAATAAAGCTCTGAAGTGGGGTACCTAATCATGTGAAGGTTCGCAATTTTGTTAGGAATAATAGAGAAGCAATATTGAGAGAGCTGTGGGGTTAATGAACACGGATGTGGCTTTCATGTGCAAATTTCCTTTGATTAGATGAAACAACAATTCCCAGAGTTGGGGCTGGTGTCCACACAGTCAGGCCTGCATCTGCATGTAAATGGCTTCATTAGAGGCCAGATTTGTGTGCACTGATGAACTGTGTAAGGCTCTTAGAGAGTCTCCGCTTCATGGGCCACTTCCTTGCTGTGTCTTTTTCCTGTTAAGGAAATAAGTGGTATCTTTCTCCTTTTTTTGCCAAAGCTGTTGAAAAAGGGATAGTTTGAGAACACAAAAGGGTGAGAGCAATGGACTGTTAACATATTTGTCCTCTTTTTCTTATTCTTACAGCATGCAGATTGGTAGCATACCCTTTTCTCTTTCCAAGTAAAATTAAACTTCCTCAACTTTACCCTGCAGTCATCAAAGTTAGTGTTTTCATATTTTGCCGTTTATTAAATGCTGACAGGAGAATAGCCGTTATGTTGACCAAGCACATAACTGAATGCAAAGAACTGGGCTGTCTGCTCATTCTATCTAGGTTAAACTGGACCGCTGAAACTCCCTGGACTTCTACTTTATGATTCAGGACTTATGACTAAGGAGAACAGTTTCTTTTGTTAGGGAAAACATTTCTCAATATCTGCTTAATGACATCCTGAAGCATCATTAGTTTTGGATAAATGTAGAGCACTTTTATCCATAATTAATTAATTAATTTAATTCAATTAATTTATTAATTGAAGTGGTTCCCTATTAGATTTAGTCCATTTATTTTATTTATTTATTTTTTAACTTTCTCAGAAATTTATTTTTTACTGTAACATAGTTGATTGTACATATCTGAGGGATACAGAGTTGAATGTCAATACCTATGTGTAATATATAATGCTCAAATCAGTATAATTAGTATATTCAACATTATACAATGTAATTGTTTTTCATGTCCCTTTACCAATTCCTCCCTTAACCCCCTCCTCCTCCCCATTGCTCACCTGTGGTAACCTCAGTTCTGTTCTCTCCTTTTAAAAGTTCAATGAATTATTATGATTGTTGAATCTTTCTCTTTTAAAAAATTTCTTCATTTATGTTTTAGCTCTCACTGATAAGTGAGGATATGTGGTATTTTTCTTTCTGTGCCTGGCTTATTTTACTTAACATGATTTTCCCTAAGTTCATCCATGTTGCTGTGAATGGCAGAATTTCATTCTTTTTTGTGGCAGAGTAGTGTTCCATTGTGTGTGTGTGTGTGTGTGTGTGTGTGTGTGTGTGTGTGTGTGTGTAACACATTTTCCTTATCCAGTCATGCAATTAAGGACATTTGGATTGATTCCAACTCTTGACTATTGATAGAGCTCTGATAAACATGTGAGTGTAGTTACCCTTTGACATGATGATTTCCATTCCTTTGGATATATACCAAGAAGTGGAATTGCTAGATGATATGGAAGTTCTATCTGTACTTGTTTGAGGAAACTTCATACCATTTTCCATAATGGCTGCATCAATTTACAGTCCCAGCAACAGTGTAGTAGTGTTCCTCTTTCTCCACATCCTCACCAGCATTTGTTATTCTCTGTCTTTTTGATAACAGCCAGTATAACTGGGGTGAGATGATATCTCAGTGTGGTTTTGATTTGCATTTCCCTGATGCCGAGTGATGTTGAGAATTTTTTGTTATGTCTGTTGGCCAATTGTATATATTTCTTTGAGAAATGCCTATTTGGCTCCTTTGCCTATTTTTTTCATCAGGTTATTTGTTTGTTTGTTTATTTATTTATTTATTTATTTTTTACTGTTAAATTGTTAAGTCCCTTGTATATTCTGGATATTAATTGTTTGTCAGATGTATAGTTTGCAAATATTTTTCCCACTCTGTAGGTTGTCTTTTCACTCTATTAATTGTTTCTTTTGCTATGCAGAAGTTTTTAGTTTGATACAATCCCATTTTAAAATTTTTCCTTTAGTTGTCTGTGCTTTTGGGGTCTTATTCATAAAGTCTTTGCCGATTCCTATGTCCTGAAGTTTTTCCCCTATGTTTTCTCTTAGGAGTTTTATAGTTTCAGGTCTTATATTTAAGTCTTTAATCCATTTTGAATTGACTTAGGTATATTGCAAGAGGTACAGGGCAAGTTTCATTCTTCTACATATAAATGTGCAGTTTTCTCAGCACCCCTAAGAGGCAGTCTTTTCTCCAATGTATGTTCTTGGTGTTTTCCTCAAAAATTGGTTGGCTGTAAGTTTGTGGGTTGATTTCAGGGTTCTCTGTTGTGTTCCATTGGTCTGAATGTCTTTTCTTATGCCCGTTCCATGCTCTTTTGGTAATTATTGCACTGAATACTACTTTGGGTCATATGGACATTTTCATAATGTTAATTCTTCCAATTCAAGAGCATGGAATGTTTTTCCATCTTTTTGTGCTCTCTTTAATTTCTTTCAGCAGTGATTTGTAGTTCTCGTTGCAGAGATCTTTCATCTCATTTTTAAATTATTTCCTAGGTATTTTACTTTTTTGGTGAGTATTGTAATGGACTTACTTTCTTGATTTCTTCTTCTGCTGGTTCGTTTTTGGAGTATTAAAAAACTACTGATTTTTGAGTGTTGATTTTGTATCCTGCAACTTTACTGACATCGTTTATCAACTCTGTGTTTTTTTCTGTAGAGACTTTAGGCTTTTCTGTATACAGCATGTCATCTGCAAACAGGGACAATTTGACTTCATCTTTTCCAATGTGGATGATGTTCATTTCTTTCTCTTGCCCGATCACTCTGGCTAGTACTTCCAGGACTATGTTAAATAGCAATGGTGACAGTAGGCATTCTTGTCTTCTTCCTGTTCTTAAGGGGAAAGCTTCAGATATTTGTGGTTGGTTTGTCATATATAGCTTTTATTGTGTTGAGATGTTTTCCTTCTCTGCCTAATTTACTGAGAGTCTTTATCTTGCAGGGATGTTGACTTTTGTCAAATGCTTTTCCTGCATCTATTGAGATAGTCATATGTTTTATGTCCTTGATTTTGTTGATGTGGTATTTCACATTTATTGACTTGAGTATGTTGAACCATCCTTGTATCTCTGGGGTGAATCCCACTTAATCATGATGTATAATCTTATTGATGTGTTGCTGCATTCTATTTGCTAATTTTTTTGAGGGTTTTTGTATATACGTTCATCAAAGATATTGGCCTATAGTTTTCTCTTTTTGTTGTATCTTTGTCTGGTTTTGATATCAGGGTGATGCTGGCTTTATAGAATGAGTTCAGGAGAATGACCTTTGTTTCAATTTTTTGGAATAGTTTGAAGAGAATTATTAATTCCTCTTTAAAAGTTTGGTAGAATTCAGCAGCAAAGCCATCTGGTCCTAGGCTTTTATTTGTTGGGAAACTGCTGGCTATTGCTTTAATCTCATTGCTTGTTATTGGTATGTTCAGTTTTTCTCTGTCTTTTTGGTTCAGTCTTTGTAGTCTGTATATGTCCAGAAATTTAGCCATTTCCTCTAGATATTTGACTTTGTTGATGTATAGTTGTTTATAATAGTCTCTAATGATTCTTTGTATTTCTGTGATATTAGTTGTAATGTCTCCTTTTTCATTTCTTATTTTTATCATTTGGGTCTTCTCTATCTATTTTTTTAGTTTTGTTTTTTTTTCAGCTAGCCTAGCTAATGGTTTTTCTATTTTGTTTATCTTCTCAGAAAACCAACTTCTTGTTTCATTGATCTTTTTGGGGGTTTTGATTTCATTTAGTTCTGCTCTGATATTAAATATGTCTTTCCATGTGCTGATCTTGGGATTGGATTGTTCTTGTTTTTCTAGTTCTTTGAGGTACAGCATTAGGTTGTTTGTTTATTTGAAATCTTCCTTTTCTTTTGATGTATATATTCATTGCAATAAACTTCCCTCTTAGTACTACTTTTTGCAGTATCCCACAGGTTTTGGTATGATGCGTCTTTATTTTCATTAGTTTCAAGAAATTTTTTGATTTCCTGCTTAATTTCTTCTTCCACCTATATGTCATTAAGGAGCATGCTGTTTAATTTCCTTGTGTTCGTATAGTTTCCAGAGTTCACTTGATATTGATTTCTAGTTTTAATCTGTTGTGGTCTGAGAAGATACTTGAAATGCTTTCAATTTTTAAAAATCTTTGAGGCTTTATTTGTGACCTTATATGTGGTCTATCCCGGAAAATGTTCCATGTGCAGATGAGAAGAATGTATTCTGTGGTCGTTGGATGAAATGTTTTACGGATAATCTCCAAAGTCCAATTGGTCTAACATGTGCTTTTAATCCTGTGTTTCTCTGTTGATGTTGATTTGTTGCCTAGATGGTCTGTCCATTGCTGAGAGAGGTGTGCTCAGGTCCTCAAATATTATTGTATTTGGCTCTATCTCTTTCTTTAGGTCTAATAGTGTTTGCCTTATATCTCTGGGAGTTCTGATGTTGGGTGCACATATATTTATGATTGTTATGACTTCTTGTTGGATAGATCCTTTTATCATTATATAGTGGCCATTATTGTCTCTTTTTATAATTTTTGGTTTAAAGTCATTTTGTCAAATATGAATAAGAGTTATTCCTGCTAATTTTTGATCTCCATTTATGTGGTACATCAGTGTCTTTACAGGTGTGTTGAGTTTCTTGTAGACAGCACATAGTTGTGTCTAGCTTTTTAATCCAATCAACAAGTCTGTCTTTTGAGTGGGGAATTTAATCCATTTACATTTAGAGTTGTTACTGAAAGATATTGTCTTACTTCTGGCATTTTATAGATTTTCATTTGAATGTTTTGAATGTCTTTTGTTTCTTTCTTTCCCTTTTGTTGTTTGCCTTCAGTTTTGTTGGTTTTTGGTGTTAAGACACAGTTTCTTTCTCTTTCTCATTTGTATTTTTGTTCCACCAGTACGTTTAATTCTTCCTTGTGTATTCATGGTAGTGACTATCATGTTTTGGATTCTAGATGCAGGATTCCCTTGAGGATTTCTTGTTAGGCAGTTTGTGTGTTGGTAAGCTCTCATAGTTTTTGTTTGTCTGGGAAATACACTATTTATCCTTCATTTCTGAAGGATAGACTTGCTGGGTGTAATATCATTGGCTGGCAATTTTTTTTTTCTTTTAGTATTTTGAATATGTCATCCCATTATCTTATGGCCTATAAAGTTTCTGTTGAGAAGTCTGCTATTAATCTGATGAGGACTCTTTTATATGTGACTTGATGCTTTTCTCTTGCTGTTTTTAGAATTCTGTTTGTCTTTGAGTTTTGCAAGTTTGAGTATAATGTGCCTCAGAGAGGACCTTTTGGAATTGAATCTGTTTAGGGATATTTGAGCTTCCTAAAACTGAAGGCTCATGTCTCTCCCTATACCTGGGAAGTTTTCCACTATTATCTAATTGAATGTGTTCTCAGTGCCTTTTCCCTTCTCCTTCCCTTCAGGAATACCCATGATTCAAATGTTTGTGCACTTAAGGTTGTCTGCTGTCTCTTTTAGATTTTCTTCATTTGATTATTTTTTTGTCCACCTGAGTTAATTCAAAGGGACTGTCTTCAAGATCAGAAATTCTTTCTTCTGCTTGCTCCATCCTGCTGCTTAAGCTCTTAGTTGTGTTATTTTATTATAGTCAGTTCCATGAGTTCTGATACATTCTTTTTTAAGTATTAATCTTTTTGTAAATGTCCTCTTTCATATCCTGGATAATTTTGCTCAGTTCATTTTGTCATCTAACTGAGTCTTCTTGTATCTCATTGAGTTGCCTTAAGATTTTTACTTCAAATTCCTTTTAAGTTATTTCAAAAATTTCCTGCTATGTGGGGTCTGGTACTTGAGAGTTATTGTAAAAACAAAGGATTGGTGGACGGACATTTCCTTGTTTTTTCATATTTCTGGTACCACTATGTTGATGTGTGGTCATCTGGCATAGTTGTTGCTGCTTCTATTACTCTCCTTTCCCGGACTACACTGGTGACTCTCCTCATGTTAATGCAGTTGAGTAGTCGGCAGTCTGCTCGTACAGTGCCAGTGGTAGCGGTGGCTGCTGCTGTGATAGCAGACTACCCATAAAGCAGCAGTGGTTGTGGAGGTGGCGTTGGTGGACTGCCTGCAGGCAATGGTGGCTCTAGAAGTGGTGGGCTGCTTGCACAATGATGGTGGCTTCCTGGAAGCACCAGTGGTGACAGTGACTATAGCAGAGGCAGTTGCAGCAGCCACCTGCTTGGCTATGGTGTCCACAGTTAAGGCGTCTGCAGCAGCAGTGGGGTTACCTTGCACTGGTGGCAGTGGTGTCAGTGGCTTCAACTGCCTCCCTCGCATCTGCCACACCCACAGCTGCAGTGGGGTTACCTCATGGGAGCAGCAAGGGCACCAGCAGCTGCAACTGCCTCACTTGTATCTGTGGGGCCCATTTATTTTAGATGGAGCACATAGGTGCTAACTTTGTGAGCTATGAAGTAATAAAACTCATATTATACAATAGAAATAGTTATCATGTCATTTCTCTTCTAATTTTTTAGAGCCAGTTTAATAAACTTAGAGATTTAATTTGCAGACTATAAATACATATATTTTAAGTGCTGTGAAGAATATTGCCAAATCTGTACACAGTAATCAAGACATAGGACATCCTGTGACCTTAACAGATTTCCTACTGCCACTTTCCAGTTAACCTCCCTCCATCCCCCAGCCTTGGATGGTCTGCTTGTGGTCAATATATATTAGATGTGTCTTTCCAGCAGTTTTAAATAAGTGGCATCACATGTATTCTTTTTTTTTTAATCTGTCTTTTTTCTTTTCTTTTTTTTCCCCTCAGCATAATGTTTTAAAGACTCATTCACATTGCTGTGTATATCAGTAGCTTCCTCCTTTTTATTGCCAAGTAATATTCATATGGATATATCAAAATTTATTTTCATTTACCTGTTTATATTCTTTTGGGGTGTTGCCAGAATTTGGTTGTTATGAATAAGCCTCCTATGAATATTTGTTTTAATATATTTGGACATAAGCTCTTATTTATTTTCAGTAAATCCCTGAAAGTATACTTGCTGGTTTGTATAATAAGGTTATGCTGAACTTTATTAGAAACTTCACAATTGTTTTCTATTGTGAGTGTACCATTTTATATTACCACTAGCAATGTATGAGATTTCTAGTTGTACCACATTCTAACCAATATCAAATATTGGAAATATTTTAAATTTTGGCCCTTCTAATGTTTATTAGAGTGATATTTCAAATAATTTAAATTTACTATAATGATGTTGATCATCTTTTCCTGTATAAATTGGCCATCAATATATCTTATTTTGTTATGCCTTGTTCAAAACTTTGCCCATTTTTAATATTTTTGACTTCTTATTGAGACATAATAGTTCATTATATATTCTGAATACAAGCTCATTTTTGGAAATATGTATTCCAAATACTTTCTCCTGTCAGTGTCATGCCTTTTCATTCTCCTAATGGAAAAAGACAACTATGAAACATTGGGGAAAAAAACTGAAGAGGACACAGATAAATGGAAAGACATTCCATATTTATGGGTCGGAAGAATTAATATAATCAAAGTGTCCATGTTATCCAAAGCAGTCTACACATTCAGTGCAATCCCTATCAAAGTACCAGTGATATTCTTCACAGAAATAGAAAAAAAAATCTTAAAATTTGTATGGAGCCACAAAAGACCCCACATAGCAAAAGAATCTTGAACAAAAAGAACAAAGTTGAGGCATCACACTTCCTGACTTTAATATGTACTATAAAGCTGTAGTAATCAAAACAGCATGTTACTGGCATAAAACAGACAAATTAACCAATGAATAGAATAGAGAGCCCCCAAATAAATCCACACACTTACAGCTAACTGATTATTGACAAAGGTGCCAAAAATATATGGTGGGAAAAGGATAACTCCTTCAACAAATCATGCTGGAAAAACTGGATATCCACATACAGAAGATGGAAACTAGACCCCCATCTCTCACCATACACAAAAATCAATACAAAATGGATCAAATATGTAAATTTAAGACCTAAAACTATGAAACTACCAGAAGTAAACAGGGGAAACGCTACACAAAATGGATATGGGCAGCACTTTTTTGAGCAAGAGTACAAAAGGCACAGGTAACTACAGCAAAAACACATACATGGAACCACATCAGACTAAACAGCTTCTGCACAGCAATGGATACTATTGACAAAGTGGAGAGATAAATAACAGAGTGGGAGAAAGTGTTTGCCAACTACACATCAGACAAGGGGCTAATATCTAGAATCTATAAGGAACTTAATTGACTTAACAGCAAAAAACTAAATAACCCAGTTTAAAAATGGGCGAAGGACCTGAACAGACATTTCTCAAAAGAAGACATTCAAATGGCTAGCAACCACATTAAAAAAAAAAAAAATGCTCAACATCACTAATTATCAGGAAAATGCAAATTAAAACCACAATGAGAGCATCTCACTCCAAATAGAATGGCTATTATTAAGACAAAAAGTAACAAATGCTGGCAAGGATGCAGAGAAAAAGGAAGTCTTCTACATTGCTAGTGAGAGTGTGAATCCGTACCGTTGCTGTGGAAAACAGTCTGGAGGTTCCTCCAAGAACTAAAAGTAGATCTACCCTATGACCCAGCTATCTCACTACTGGATATATACCCAAAGGAAATGAAATTAATATATCAAAATATACCTACACTCCCATGTCCATTACAGCACTATTCACAATAGCCAAGAGATGGAATCAACCTAATGTCTCTCAACAGATGAATAGATTAAGAAACTGTGGTAAGTATATAAACAATGAAATACTACTCAGCTATTTAAAAAAATGATATCCTATTATTTGCAACAACATGATGGAACCGGAAATCATCATGTTAAATGAAGTAAGTCAAGCACAAAAAGACAAAACACCATTGCACTCATATATGGAATCTAAAAAAAGAAGTGGTTCTCATAGAAGTAGAGAGTAGAATAATGGTTACCAGAGGCGGGGGAGGGGGGGAGGAAAAGTGTTGGATTAGTGGGTACAAAAGTATTCTATGTACCCTGTGTGAATCATTGTGTAGTACATGCACGTATTGAAACAACATACTACACCTCACAAATATATACGAATAAATGTTAAAATAAAAAATATTAAAAATAGAATTTAAAAAAATTTGATGAAGCTAAATTTGTTTCTTTTATGTTTTCGCTTTTATTGAACTCTGTAAGTCATATTTGTCTTCCCCAAGGTCATAATTATTTTCCCTCTGTTTTATAGTTTAATTTTTATATTTAGGTCTATATCCATTTTACTTTTTTTGTGTGGTGTGAGGTAAGATTTGAGTGCTGATTTTTTGTTTTTCTTTTCTCTTTATGGATATGCAGTTAACCTGAGACCATTTTTTTAAAAACACTATCTTTTTCATTTTATTGCCTTAGCAAATTATCAAAAATCAAGTAAACATATATTTTCTGTTTTATTTGTGATCCACTGATCTATCTTTAGGCTAGTACCACATTGCCTTGATTATTACACTTTTAGAGTAATCTTGAAATCAGGTAGTATAATTCTTTTACCTTTGTTCTTTTTTTCATAATTGCATTATTTTTGATCCTTTACGTTGCTATATACATTTACAGTCAGCTTATTAATTTAAATTTTAAAACCTATTTATATTTTGATTGCAATTGAGTAGAATCTAGAGGACTATTTTGAGAGAACTGATTTTTTTTAACAATGTTGATACTCTAATTCATCAGCACTTATTTAGAGCTTCTTAAATTTTTCTTAGCAATGTTTTATAGTTTTCAGTGTACGGGTCTTACAAAAACTTTACTAATATTTTATAAATATATTATGCTTTGTGATGCTGTTTTAAATGTTATTGTTTTAATTTTGATTTCTAATTTTTTCCAGGATATGGAAATATAAATAATTTTTGTATGTTTACCTTATATTCTGCAAACTGGCTAAACTCCTTTATTAGTTCTTAAATGACATTTTTACTCTTAAACCAAACTTACATTCTTGAAGTAAACCCCATGATGTAATGTCCTTTTTATACACTGCTGGTATAGCTTTGCTAATATCTTGTGAAGGCTTTTTGCATCTATGTTTATAAGGCTGTTAGTGGGAAGTTTTATTTTCCTGCAGTGTCTTTACCTGATGTTGGTATTGGGGTGATACTTATAAAATTCACTGGAGAGACTTCCTTCCTCCTATATTTTCTGATAGAGTATGTGGAAGGCTAGCATTAATTCCTCCTTTCTTAAATGTTTAATAAAATTTATTAGTAAAGACATCTGGTTCCTGTGTTTTCTCTGTGGGATAGTTTTTAACTAAAAATTCAATTTAATTAATAGATACAGGAATACTCAGATTTTCAATTTATTTCTGAATCACTTTAGAATATGTCTTTTAAGGGATTAATCCACTTCCTCTAAGTTTTTAAAATCATTGACATAATTTTTTGTATCATTCTTTTATTATACTTTTAATATTTGTAAGATCTTTCATAACCTATCTTTTGTTCTCAATACTGTTAATTTTGTCTCATCTCTTTCTGTTTCTCCCTCTTGATAACTTTAGCAAGAGATTTATCAATGTTATTGGTCTTTGCATGGTTTCATTGATTTTCTTCATTGTTTTTGTCTATTTCTGTTGTATTTGTTTTCTCTTCAATCTTTAGTATTTTTTAACTTTTGATCATGATGGGTTCTATTTGCTTTGCCTTTTAGTTTATCCATATAAAAACCTAAATGATTGCTCTTAGACCTTTCTTTTCTAATTTAAAATTAAAATTATATTTTTCCTACACATTGCTTTAGCACTGTCCAACACATTTTTGACCTATCGTGTTTTCATTTTTATTCAGTATATAACATTTTCCTATTTCTTTTGTAATTTCTTCTTTGAACCATGGGTTATTTAAATTTTCATTTTTAAATGTCTAAATACTTAGGGCTTTTAACCATTTTTCTGTTATTGACATCTGATTTAATTCCAATTTTGTCTGAAAATATACTTTACAATTTTAATCTTTTAAAATTTATTGAGACTCCTTTGGTTCAGCAGATAGTCTATCTTTATGACTGTTCCACATCTTCTTGAAATGAATGGGTATTCTGATGATGTATAATGGATTATTCTGTGTCAGTTAAATCAAGTTGGTTAGTAGTGCTGTTCAGGTCTTCTATATTGTTATTCATTTTCTGTCAAGAGTGTTAAAGTCTCCAACTACAAGGTGGATTTTTATTTCTCCTTTCAGTTCTGTCATATTTTGCTTCAAATATTTGAAAGATTTGTTGCTAAGTGCTTACAAACTTAAAGTTCTTAGATTCTCTTAAACAGTTGACCTTTCAATCATTATATGTGAACTTAGTTTATCCATCATAATATCTCTTGTTTTGAAGTCTACTTTGACATCTACAGAACCCCTTAAACTTTCTTATGGTTAATGTTTGCAAGGCCTATGTTTTTTCGTATTTTACTTTTAAGCTACCTATTTCATTCTATTAAAAATGGGTCTTGATTTTTTTATCTAGTCTGTCAGTCTCTCTGCTTTAACTGGGGTGCTTAGATCATTTGCATTTAATGTAATAAAGTTATTTGGGTTCCTATCTATTTTTATACTTTTTAAAATTTTCCATGTGTTCTTTTATCTTCTTTTTCTGCTTTCTTTGCATTAATTGAGGAAATTTCGATTATTCCATTCTTTTCTTTTTAAAAATTTTTTAACTTCTTAATATACATTGTAGTTGATTTTTGTGTCCCTTTACCCATTCCTCTTTTCCCCAGTCCTCTCTCCCTTCCCTGCACACTACATCCTATCTGTTCACTTGTCTAAACAAGTTCAAGGAATTGTTGTGATGGTTGTGTCTTCTTCCCCTGCACACCCTTTATTTGTTTTTATATTTATTAATTCATTTATTTTTAGCTCCCACAAATAAGTGAGAACATGTGATATTTCTCTTTCTGTGCCTGACTTGTTTCACTTAATATAATTTTTTCTAAGTCCATTCATGTTGCTGAGAATGTTAGTATTTCATTCTTTTTTATAGCAGAGTAGTATTCCATTGTGTCGATATGCCACCTTTTCCGTATGCATTCATCTGATGATGGACAGTTGGGCTGGTTCCAAATCTTGGCTATTGTAAATAGTGCTGCAATAAACATTGGAGTACAGGTATCCCTTTGGCATGATAATTTCCATTCCTCTGGGTATATTCCCAGCAGTGGAAGAGCTGGGTCATATGGTAGATCTATCTGTAATTGTTTAAGGAAACTCCATACCATTTTCCATAAAGGCTGCACCATTCTGCAGTCTCACCAGCAGTGTATGAGAGTTCCTTTTTCTCCCCAACCTCACCAGCATTTATCATTCTCAGTCTTTTGGATGTTAGCCATCCTGAGATGGTATCTCAAAGTGTTTTTGATTTGCATTTTCCAAGTGCTGAGTGATGTTGAGCATTTTTTCATGTGTCTGTTGGCCATTCATAAATCTTCCTTTGAGAAATGCCTGTTCAGATCTTTTGCCCATTTTTTAAATTGGGTTATTTGGTTTTTTGCTGTAAAGTTGTTTGAGTTCCTTGTATATTCTGGATATTTATCCTTTGTTAGCTGTATATTTTGCAAATATTTTCTCCCACTCTGTTGGTTGTCTTTTTACTCTGTTGTTTCTTTTCCTGTGCGAAAATTTTTAGTTTGATATAATACCATTTGTTTATTTTTCCTTTGGTTGCCTGTGCTTTTGGAGTCATATAGCCGCCAAAAAAATAAAATACTTAGGAATAAAGTTAACCAAGGAGTTGAAAAATCTCTATGAAGAGAACTACAAACCACTGTTGAGAGAAATTAAAGAGGACACAAGAAGATGGAAAGATATCCCATGCTCTTGGATCAGAAGAATTAACACTGTGAAAATGTCCATATTACCCAAAGTGATCTACAGATTCAGTGCAATCCCTGTCAAAATTCCACTGACATTTTCCTCGGAAGTGGGAAAAACTGTCCAGACATTTATATGGAATAACAAAAGACCACGATTATTCCATTTAAGTTTTGTGTGACAGACCCAGAATATATTTGATTTGAAATTCACATTATAGCCAATTAGTGCCAGTCAATTTTTCATAGGAAACACATTATCCTGAAGATATAATATATATTTGGTATCAATGGTCCTGGAATAAGACAGGAAGAATGTGATGATATAGACTTTTCAAGGAAGATAAGACAGTTAGATGGAAATGGTGGTAACATGGAGGCTCTATCTTATATATCCATGTACTCACAGAGCACAGCACAAGGTCAGGACAGGTACATCTGAAGTTCTAAAAATATATTTGATGAAAAAATGAATAAATTAATTTATGGATGGCTAGCACAACCTAGACCAACAACTCAGATCTCTACTAAACTGCTAAGTTGTCTACAATGCCTTTTCTGCATCTGTTTGGGCAAGGGCATCAGACTTATTATGATTTCATTCAAAGAGTTTTAAAAATCTAAAAAAAAAAATTATGAGGAGGGGTATTGAACTTGTTGTGCAAGGGATTTTGAAAATCTTTTCATATAAAACTATCAGGTGTATTCTTTTGAACTGCAATTATTCATTCTTCTACTATGATTCTGAAAGGCATCATGCACCTGAGAAATTTTCTAAAGACTTGATAAGTCAGAGTGGTCTTTATTTTTTTAGGTTTTTTGCTTTTTCCTGGGGCCTCTGGAAAGTCATGGCTAATGAAAAGGTATGGAGTCCTAGGACAGTGTGTGGACAGTTTCTCAGAGGAAAAAATAAATAAATTAGAATATTCTAATGAAAATTACTGTGCACTCTGTGTATCCCAGTATCCTTGAGACTGTGCGTCGTGTGTCTACGTAGTTTTTTTTATTCAAACATTACATTTTTTTTTTCAAAATTTAGGTGCGTATGTTCAGTATGATTTGGGGAAGGCTGTTTTGTTCTGTTTGTGATTGGTTGCTTTCTTTTTAATATTAAACATTTTGTTTATTTAAGGAAGTCAAGTAGGAAATAGCATATTTCCAAGACTTGTTTTTGTTAATTTTCACAAACTATGAATTAGGATATTCTTTCCAAAATATATGATCATCAGTTTTGTCTACTGTTAGGAGAGGAACGGTGATATATATTTATTAATAACACATCTAAATAGCTTCTTTTCATATTCAGTTCTTCTCTGTTACAGAGGCAAAATATACAGTGTCCCCTTAAATTCTTTAAAGATAATGTAAAGAAATAAGTGTGCTTAAATTTTATTGCACTTTTTTTCAGCTTTAAAATTGAATGCTCATAAAGATAGTTTCTTTTTAACATTCTAAGAAGTCAACTTGACTCTAAGAAATATCTTCTTTTCAAGGTTGCATTCAACACTATTTCTTTAGAGTTTTTATTTGCTGCAGGGGAGTTCTTTTGATGAAATAGATCAAGTCACATAGAAATTTTCTTCCCTCTCTGTGATGTTTCCAGTGTCCTTTCAGAACTCTAGGTCTCAGTGAATCATCATATGTGATGTAGGTGAGCATTCTTCAGGAACTTCATCAAAACATATTAATTTTATTTGAAGTATTTATCAAAATCTAAATCTCTTATTGTTTGACTTTTGTGTCCCTTAATTCAATAAATCATTCGATTTATTCAAAACCTATAATGAAGAAGATTCTAGGGAAATAAAAAGGATGAAATAAATGGTTTCTGGCCAATTGATGCTTAATTTGAAAAAGTGACATAAATATGGAGAATGCAATGATTTTCGTAAAGACTTTGGGGGCAGAAAAGAGAGAACATTTGGATGGCAGTTTGAGCAGAATCCTACTGATGGGCAGGATTTTGATTGACAATTTAGCAGGAAGAACAGTTTAGACCAAAAGCGCACCCTAAATACAAGCATGCTGGTTAGAAATGCAGTACATACTCTAGAAATGGCCAGTAGTTTTGTTCATTTTGGTGATATTAAGAATCTGAAGTAGAGAAATAAGAGATTAAGGAGTAAAAGATATATCGATGAAATACTGCTTTCAGAAAATGACCTCAGATTAGCCGGTCTAATCTAATTTTATAAATGAAGAACACAATCGTATGGTGTTTAGTGCACAGATTGGATTTTCCTGAATTTCATTTTGCCTCTTCGGAGTGTGCTGTCTGTGTGTCATACTCCAGAGAGCCCTAATCACATTGTCATGTGTTCACATTTGATTTGGTAAAAATGGTCATCACTGAGTGTTTCTAAGGAAAGAAGTAACCTGATCAGAATCACACTTAGGAAGATTCCTCTCACAGCTCTCTGGAAGATGAATTAGTGTGGAGAGAGCCTGAAGGATGGGAAATAAGTCAGGATGTAATTTAACATCCCAGAAGAATAATAAGAGTCTACGCTACAATGATGACAACAGTAATAAGAAAGAGGAGTTGTAGAAAAAAAAAACATATATTTTGCTTAGGGTAGTATTTATTGTCTAACTGAATGTGGGACATCAGACTGAAGGACAAGTGAATATTGGCTTGGAAGTTTGGAGTCATGGGAATTTAGAGTAAGGCAACATTATTAACAGAAATGGACCAATCCACTGACCTAATAAGAATCATGCACATACACATATGCACATGTACATGTACAAACGCACACACAAAATTACTCTGAAAAACTTTACTTGTGCTTTGGGGAAAGCATCTTTCAAAGAGCTGAATCACCTAGAGCCAGAAATTGGGATATGGGGACAATTCTGTAACCATCACCTCAGAGGGCCAGCAGTGTGGTCAAACTCTGTCTCCCAGTGAATAGTGTGCAACCAAAGGAATGAGTAGAAAAGAGCCTAGAATATATTCAAATATGCTGACATAATTAAAAAAAAAAAACAGAATTGAAAGAGGCCCCCCGCCCACACACACACATATGAGAGGTAGGTGAACTTTCTTTGGGAACTTCATCAAAGCATATTAATTTTATTTGAGTATTTATCAAAAGTTTAAATCTCTTGTATTGTTTGACTTTCATGTCCCATAATCCAGTAAATTGTTCTATTTATTGAAAACTTATCATAAAACCTATACATAAATATATATATTAAAAACCTATTCATATCTTTATACAAAGAGTGGCTTTGACGGGTTGGTCTGTAGGGAGAAAAACCTTGCTCTAGAATCCATGTATCCTGACCCCCCATCCAATTTTCTATCTGTTGCTTTAAGGATTTTGGCTAGAATCACACCAAAGGCAAAACTGAAAATTTAAAAACACATGAGATGTCTAGGATAAGACTGAGAGATTACGTTAACTACTTGTGAGAGAATTTCTCAAGTTACATCGTGAGACATGTAACCTCCTTTTCTACGGTTCAAGCAACTACTTTCATTCACTCATTCTAGTAGCTCCTGGTTATTTTTTCTAAACTTCCTATTCTCTCCTAATAGAAAGGGGTAAAAATAACATACTGCTATAGTCCAAGCAGCTGTGTGTTCTCTCCATGCGTCCTACTAGGAGACTAACATTTATAAAAGGCTGGTTTTGCAGGAAGGCTTTTCACGTTCTAGTTGTAGGCAAGTTACCTGACTCTGCCTTATGTTCTTCGACTAAAAAATTGATATGGTAATAATAAGACCAAATTACAGGGTCGCTTTAAGACTAAAATGAATAAAACATGTAAAGCACTTAGAAGTATACCTGGCATATAATAAGTTATCAAGTGTTCTAACTTGAACAAAGCATTGCTCTCTCCTCATAGTGATCTATGAGCGATTTATAGCTTTGTATATTATATAGTTTCTTCATGAAAACCTCTTACCACTTCAATGCCCAACCTTGGATCATTTTCCTGCACATAGCCAAGAACACCCAATAAAAAAATGTGCAAAGAAGAGAGGGTAAAACCACATTTTGTCATGAATTCGTATCTCCCTTTTTAAAGCTTTGTAAATGACTGATGGAGGAAGCAGTGTAAATTGAATATATCCCAAATGAATGTTTTTGCATATCTGTATGATTGTTAGTGTATATTGATCAAAATAATTAAGGAATATTATGTTAATTTTCTTTTTTTTTCTTTTCTAGAACTTTTGATCCCAGATAATTGAGATGTGATCAAATATTCACTATTTCAAATTATAATGAGGCCTGGATACCTGATGAAATTGTAAGAAGAACTGGAGAGCTAGACCTTCTCCGCAATTCAAATCCAAACTCTACACTGGATCAGGACTGATGCTTTTTGCTTGATGTCCCAAGGATTTATTTGTTTAATACCTATTTAATAATGATATGTCAAGATGTAAGGATGAATGAAAGGCTGGAAGAATGCTGCAATAGTCTCTATTCTCTCTCTATAATGTTATATATCTATTTAAGACCATATATGATTTAAATCTAATTCAATATTAGTGAGACAAAAATAAAACAAATATCGTAGTTTAATGGTAGACTAATCGTATAGGGAAAGCAAACTAATAAATTATTGTGTGTGTCTGTTCTTTTGTTTTGAGGAAAGAACTGTGAGCAATTAATTAATATGCAGACCTTATGTTCTATAGTGGTATCTTGACCATAGCTAAGAAACATAACCTTTGGCAAGAAATAATTGAAAATGATTAAAAAAAACAAACATAAGTATAGAAAAATGAACTTTCTGGATCCTGAATTAGGCCTGTAGAGACACAGGGACACAGCCAAGAGGATTATTCTCCTTGATTTTCAAGTCCAGTGTTTTGATTGGGGAACTGATTACTTAGGAAAGAAGAAATGATGGTATGTGAGAAAAGCAAACTGTACAGATAAAAACTCTTTTTTTGTGTGGAGGAGGAGATTTACCAATACTTGTACATTTTGGAGGTACATCTGGACAGAGCTAGGAATTTCTATGAATTTTGGCCTTTAGTGCAGAGCAGTTTTAGCTATTGATAAAAGACAGACACACCTCACATGGTATCCCTATCTCAAAACAAAAAACAGAAACAAAGCACCAAAACTGTCGTACCTATGAACGTACCTGTGTTTGTCTTTTGTCCTTCTTGGCACCCCTTCTTTCCTCCCTTCTCTCCTTTTCCCCTCCCTCCCTCCCTTTCTTTTTCATAGTTAGGCTGAAAACTAGTCTTTCTGTACTGAAAAAGCTTCACTGCTGCAGTTATTCCACAGGCATCAGTTCAGTTCATTAGTTTCAGACCATCTGCTGCCCTCTTGTGGCTGTAAAATCCACCTACCTGTGCCCAGCTCCATCCAAGCCCTTCATGGCTCTTGTCAGCTGAAACTTTTTTTTTTTTTGGTCAGATAAAACTGACATCTCAAACTACAACTAACCTCTTTTTTAGTGCCCTGTATTACATCATTATCTTCTAATATCATGCGGCTCCAAAAATATGTAAAAATTATATAATGTTCATAATCACTTTAAAGACCCCATACCCCTATATATCATTGGGTGATTATTAGGTCTTCTGGGGTGTTTGGAGTGAGTACCTTTTACTCACTCATGTGGCATCTTGAGGAAACCATTTAAAATTAGGAGATAATGTTCTAATACAGAATGAATCACTTACCATATAGTAAAATATATACAGTGGTAAAAATACTGAGAGCCATCAGCTAACGGTTAACTTTTGATCAAAGTAATTTGATTCAAGCATATAATACTTGTAATAACTGAAAAAAAAAAGTTTTAGGGAGCGTTATTAATTATGTCTTTCAACGTATTTTGGAAGTTTCTTTTTCTGAGAGATCCTAAATTTTAATATCAAGTATATGTGAACCAATATGTTACTCTCTCTTAAGTCATTATACTTCCTTTTATAGCCTTTTTAAAAAAAAGTCAAGATTCCAATGTTCTTTTTTGGTCAAAAGAATAAAGACAAAGCTAAAGTAAGGATAAAGAATCCTTTTATTAAAGTTGATGTGTGTGTCCCTGATAGTCTTCATTGCGCTGCTTTTTATTTTCAGCTTCTCATTGGCATTTTAAATTACAAGCAGATATATTGAACTGATTCAATATAATGCTTTAATGAAAACTAAAGGGCTAATTCACAGTAGCACCATATACTCAGCGACTCTGAATGCTCAGCCACGGCTGATGATTTCATTTAAATGGAACTTTTTTTTTTTCTTTATTTGGACTATTGTTTAAGTACTATATTAGGCAATTCAAAGGTTTCTATTACAATGATTTCTAATCAAAATATTCAAGAAGATAGGGAGAAAGGAGATAGAGATTAAATGTTAAAGTCTGGTGCTACTCGAGTGTTAATGTTTGAGATATTATCCCTCCGCGACACCCAAGAGGCAGGCCAAGGTTGCACTCAGGGCCCAGCAAACAAGAACACCAAATCTTTTCTGTTATTAATTTTATATTTGATATTTTTTAAAAAATCAAAGTCACTATGGAAAAGTCAGAAAATTGTTGTAATTCCTATTACATATGCAATGGTTTAATGCTGGTCATGATTTGAATTAAGAACGTGGGGATGGTGCGTACTCCATAGAGTATTTATGGCCTCTAACGTTCCTAAAAGAGCCCTTAGCATCATAGAACCATATGATTAAATTGATTCTTTGGAAATAAAAAATAAAGAATAATGGCCAAATGAGCAGAATATGGATTATTGCAAATATTTCCAAGCTTATGGCTATTATACCTACTTAAACATGAATCACTGATTATTGGTCACAGAATACACTTTACGAAAAATAAATGCCCTTTACAGTCCTTACTATCCCCACCTCTGGAATGGGAAACAATTGTGATAGTATCTGAAAGTATTATTATATAATATGTACCTGAATAAACCTAAATGTTCCTCTTCTTTAGAACTAGTGAAGAGGGAAGACATTCCTCCTCTGAATGAAAATTATTTTACTATTCAAATATCATTTTAAGCTATCTTGTGACCTCTCTAATATCTGAGGACAATCTAAGCTGAAGGAGAGAGTCAAAGGGGGTTGTTTTAGGTTTTTGAGAAAAAGATAACTTTCTTAATTAGATACTTTAAGCACAAACAATTCCTTTTTATTAAATAAATGTATTACTTCTAACCATATGTATTCAAAAATAGAATTTTCTTTTCTGTCTGAGAGATGATTAGTCTGTGTATAGTATATATAATCTGTTTCTATTGTATACACAAAACAAACATGAATTACCTATTTCTTTTCGGATAATATTAGTTTATTACTTTAGCATTTAATTTTACTAACTGAACTTACATCTATCCCGAACCTAAAAGAGAATATTTTCTTTGCAAATATTTATCTTGTAGAAACAAACAAACAAAAAGACATTGTTGTTAAGCAGGGGAAATTCTGGCTTGCACATTCCTTTCTCTTCTCAACAGGCACCTCCAGTTCAAATATTCACAAGATACAAAAAAAGTCAAGCTTTGTATTTTTAAAGTAAGCTCTAGATATTTTTTCTCCTCTACAAAGAAAAGATGATTTTACTGCCTTTCCTCAGGGTTTCATGGGACAAGAAAACAAGCGATTAACATACAATCACATGTGAAAAGTAGCATGTTATATGGGTTGTATCAAAGGTTAAGCAAGAAACTAAATCACTGAAATTTAAAATGTAGTTGAATTATAAAATTAGAGAACTTTCTGGTCCTTTATGTGGCTCATTTTTAAAATGCATAAAATAAGAAGGATGCCCTGGACTTCACTTCAAATTTAGTGTGATTTTTTGGAAATAAGAAAATTAAACTATGAATCATACAAATCCCTCAAGTACAAATATTTCAAAGTTGCAATATTGGAGGGTATTTTATGCTACAAATCAGAAAGATAATGTCTCAAAGGAAATATTTTAAAAATTAAGTTGGATTAATTAGAAATATATTCCAGTAAAAATATCGGGCACATGTTTATTATTCAGTGTGCATTGGATCTTAGCTATTATAAAATTTTTATTAAGCATATAATTTATTGAATAATGTTGTTATATTTATGTTAAACTGATGATTTTTTTTTTCAATGAATGAACCTTGCCTTATCTGAAAGATTTAGCTGTAATTTTTCTATTTTAAGAAAATGAACAAGACCATATTCCTGCCTCCCTTCCTTCTTTTTCTGTCTTCCTCTTTCCATCCCTGGCTCCTTCCTTCCTTCCCTTTCTTTTGTCTTTTCTTCTCTCATCCCATCTTTCTTCTTTTCTTTTCCTTTCCTTTCTCTAGCCCATGAAATGTCCGCGTGCACAAGCTTGATAGATGCCTTGTCCTGTGAATAAACTGGCAGCTTTAATCTACAGCTGTATGCAGACCACATCTTTCTTCTAAAGCTGCGAGGCACACATTTAAACTCAAATCTCACAGACTGCAGCACTAGATTGCAGTACAAATTGGTATGACCAACCAGACCCGGCAACCATCGATCTTCATTCTTCCTGCCACCCTGGAAACTGCAACCTTCTGTAGCAAGAGGTAACTAAAATTCTGAAGTCAACTTGCAATAAAGGGAAGCAACAACTTTAAGATTGGACTGCAATATCTGACAGCTCTCTGAAACAAAACAAAAACAAAATGTAACCAGGTTTCAGTTATGCTCTGTTTAGTTTCTTTTCTTGTTAAATAAGTGCTGGCATATAACTCATTAGACAACTTGTGGGCTGACCCACAAGGATGTGGGCAGTTCAATTTAGAGTAAGTGGGAGGTGCATAATTCAGGGTTTACGCTTTTTGATAAATCAGGCTTCAGCATATGAGATTTTTGCCATACACTTCAAATAATCTTATTTCCCTAGCTGCTGACTCAAAGTTGAATTTAAACAGGAATATAAACAATACACGAGGGAAGAAAGTTTTTAAATAATAATTTCCATTAGTAAAAAAAATAAAAAAATAAAAAAATAATAATAATAATAATTTCCATTAGTAATGAAACCTTGTTTGAGGCAGTAAACTGAGAAAACGTGTTTTCCTGATTCATTCCTTCAGTTTGAATGTGAACAGAAAAACTTCGTCCTTATCTAGGAGGCTGAAGCTAGAAGATCCGTTTAATCTATGCCCAGGTGGTTCTAAAGAATTTTTACTTGCCCTTGGAGACATGTTTAACTGTTGGTCAGAGAATGTACTTTTAATAGAAAGAGCTTCAGCAGATTCCGTCTGCTTGGTATCTAGTCATTTGTAGCCTGCCGATAGCCTTTCCTAAGGCAGGCAATGTGCCAACCTGGGTGAAGCCAAAGGTCTGCAAGAGTAACTTGACCTAAGTCTGTTAAATGGCCAGACAGGGGGTTGGAAGTGGTTGTGGATTTTCCTTCTATCAGAAAAAATGTATATGAAAAACCGAAGCTAAAACAAAGCAAGACAAAAACAATCAAACAAAGAACTAGAGTGTTTCGTACTTGAGAATCATTTCTTCCCTCCCAAAGACAATTAGAATGGTGTGGAGTGTAGTTTCCATACTTACCAAGATAAGGTTCACTATTAAGCATCAACAAACAAAATAAACAATATACTGTTACTTGCCAACTACATTGCCAAAGATTTACAAATGAATAACTGCTCCATTCAATGCTAATGGTGGCATGATGGCACTAGCACTGTCATACACAACTGTTGCTGGCTGGAATAGACTATTTCTTGCCTGAAAGAAGCCCCTCTGCATGTAACTTTGTAAATCCTCTCATTAAGAGATGGAGTATATTTGTCCTCCTCTTGAATCTAGGCTGACCTTGTGACTTGCTTTGACCACCACAGTGTGGTGGAAGTGATTCTTGTGCCAGACATAAGCATATTTTTATGCCTGCATATGAGATCCTGGTAGGCTTTCTCTCTCTTCTTCTGCCCTGGGCTGTGGTAGAGAATCACCCATCACTGCCGCTTCAGATCACTTTTGGAATACAGGACCAAACTATTCATGAACGTGCAGGACTAGATAAGGGCGGGGCAAATGAAGCAGGTGAGACACTGGCCTCGAGTTCAAAATTTAAGGGGGCACCAAAATCTCATTAATCAAGAGAAAAAAATAGTTTAATGCAATGTTTTTAAAAATCAAAATTAACACAAAAATTCATGATGATCATAATGTAAAAATTTTAAATAAAGAGAATTGGTATGACACCACATAACAAGGATTTGTTCTAAGTCCAATGTCTTGGTTTTGCCATTTCTTACCTGTGAGGCTGTGGGAAATTTATTTATCCTCTCCAAATCTCTCTCATTTATATAATGGAGCTATTATATTTGCTGAGCTATTTAAAAGATGTAAGAAGATAGGATATAAAGTATATTCTTCTTACATATTACTAAGTAAGTGTCATTGTTATTGATTTGTTACTCTTTTCTCTGTGTTTATTTTTCCTTTTGAAATTTCTCATTCGCTCAACAAATATTTTTGAGAGTTTGTTAATGTCTTTGAGATTGCTCTCACCAAATTTTTTTTTAGAATTATGATTATAATGTTAAGCAAAAACAAGCATGGGCCTTGACCATCCAGGAGTTTACATTCCCACAGGAAGACAGACATTAATCAGATAATCACAAACATACATTTAAAAACACAAGTGAAAAGTGTATAATATAGGGATTATACTTAATCAGGCAGTACTTCCCTGTGTAACTGCCGAACTGTGACATATATATTAACAATTACCTGAGTAGAGAGAAAAATAGCACTCTTGAATAGATAATGTTTCTTTGTAAATAGTTAGACAAAAGGGGTGTTTGAGGAGAGGTCAATGATGTCAAATTGCTCTAAGAATACCCACTGGATTTAGTGAGTTAGAGGTAATGTCACCTTAGAAAGAGCTAGGACTCCAGGTTTGGCTTGTATAAAGAAGGAGGGGGCGATAACAAATGGAGCCATGAAGCGGCCGTACTTTCATCAGTGAGCATTTTTTCCTAAGTTACTAGGTAGAGACAGGATAGGGAACAGAAAGTATTTTTGTTGATTTTTTCCCAATGGATGAGTCTTGATCATGGTTAAATACAACAGGATGTTCCTATTTCAGAGGAAGAGATTAGATATACAATAGAGAGGAGGAGTAATCAGTTCAGTCAAGCATACCTAAAGGTAGAAGGGAATGGGTTTCAAACTATCATTCATAGGATAGGTTGGGTACAAATATAGGTGGTTTGCATATTGGGTAGTGCAGACACAAGAGTAAATTTCCATCATGAAATTGGAGATACCCTCTTCTCACCATCACTATCCTGTGATACTGTAGTGTAGTGAGCTCAGTCTCACCCCCAAGTACAAGTATGGGATCTTCTAAAAGATTCTCCAAGATGACTAGTTGACTTCCTTTGAGCTTATGAGTTAGCTGATGTAGAGCTGGAAAACAGATTCTCCATGAAGAAGTCATGGTAGCCAAAGAAAATTCCTGGTATTAATACTTGTAGTATTTTTCTATTGCTTTTATAACAAATTACCACAAATTTAGTGGCTTAAACAACAGAAATGTATGACATTGCTGTTCTATGGATTAAAATTTAGCACAGATCTCACTGTGTTTACGAGTTGCATTCCTTTCTGGAAGCTCCAGGGGAGAATTTATTTCCCTGCCTGTTCCAGTTTCTAGGAACTGCCTGCCTTCTTCAGCTTATGATTTCCTTCTTCCTTCTTCAAAACTTGCAACATCAACCCGTAATAATACCATCTCTCTGACTGTTTCTTCTTATTCCCTTATTCAGTATTAAGGACTCCTTTGATTATTTTTGGCCTGAGTAATTCAGGATAATTTTCCTGTTTTAAGGTCAGCCAATTAGCAAACTAATGTTCCCTTTTTTATATAACTTATTCAGAGGTTCTGGGGATTAATATTTAAACATCTTTGGGGGGCCCTCATCCTATCCACTGCAGTAATGCAATGATAGATAATCTGGGACTTTAGGTTCAGACTGTGCAATATTCCCTTAGTGAGGTCTGCTGATTCAGGTATTATGAAGATAGGTTGTTCAGGTGTCCCAAACCCTTACCTAATATTTCTAGGCAAATAAATAGCACTGATTACAAGGTCCTTTTGGATTACTCATGTCACATTCTGAAATAGCAATCCCTTCTAAATTCACTCTCCTAACTTGAAGTCCTTGTCTTCTCTTCCACTACTTTTGGAATTTCTAGACCTTCTATTACTCCACAAGAACTTTATAACTCTCTGGCGATCTCCATAGATTGCAAATTAGACTAACTGGGTGTTTAAATCATTAGAAAAACTGTGTTTCTATTTCTGGAAATCTAGGATGCCTCTGTCTTTCAAAATCCAGTACTCTGAGTGACCACACCTGTAAAGAAACGGACATTGGAATTCTTATTCTGTCCTGTGGAGGTCACCATCCCTCACACCCACACTGGGAATGGATTGAATAGAACGAGCTGAATGAATTCTAAAAGAGCAAAACAAATAAACAAGTGAAAACAACAACAACAAAACAAATGTAGTTTGACTTCTCTTCTGTTAAGTGTTTTTCTTCTGTTCATTATGTATATGTAGTATATACTAGTCAGCCCAGGATGCCATAACTGAGTAACCTAGATTTGGTAACGTTAGCAATGAGAATTCAGTCCTCTCAGTTCTGGAAGTTAAGAAGTCCAAAATCAAAGTGCAAGCTGATTAAGTTTGCTGGCAAGGCCCTTTACTGGTTTGCAGATGGCTGCCTTCTCATTATGTCCTCACACGGTGGAGGGAGAATTTTTTCTCACTCAGCCTTTTATTCTATTCAGGTCTTCAATGCATTGAATGATGGCCTACCCACATTGGAAAGGACAATCTGCTTCACACAGTCTACTGATTCAGATGTTAATCTCATCCAGAAACACTGTCACAGTCATAACCGCATATAATGTTTCACCAAATATCTGGGCATCCTGTGGACCAGTCAAGTTTACATATAAAATTAACCATCATAAGTCCAGCTCTTATTAACTTGGCACCCATACACATTTCCTTAAACCATACTTAATCTCCAAATAAAGGCAATAACAGGATCATAAATCCATCCAACATAATACAAATATTCTGCATATAAGTGGAAACAAACTAATGCCTTATTCAGAAGAGGAGGAAAAGTTCTTTAGTAATGTTTATTCTTCTCCTTGATATCCCATAACGTAAATACTGTGATGCTAAATGAACAATATTTAAATACTATGATATAAAGTTAATATATCTTACGTACACCTTATGTATATCACAAGATTTCTGCAAACTAAGACTTCACATAATATAAAGGATTTTTAAGGAAAGATTACAGATATCAGGAAGCTATTCAAAGTCATACTGAGGCTAAAATGGCCTGGTTTTGAATGCCAAAGACTAATTATAAGTAATTGATGCAATGCTGTGCTCTAAAACTTACAATTCTCTTCCAGGAAACAGAACTATTGGCAAGTACTCTGACCTCTTGTGGAGTGTTAGACTAAATTATCCTTAGAAATCTTTGATACAGCACATTGAGAGAAAGGACAATTGCTCATCTACCTATTAAGCTGCAGGCCTTAGAATAGTGTCTCCTACATCCTGTGATACAGGACAGAAGGTTTGATATGCATGAATTTTAAATTAAGAGAATATGTAATGGAAAGCAGTTAGAGTTGCGAATAGGCTATAAAGATGAGTTGTCTTCTTGGTGCCACATCTGGAAACTGTCAGTGCTCAGAACTTGTATATATTCCTATTCAGAGTTTGAGAAGAAAATATGGGCAACAGAAATCTTTGGTGGAATTGCTATCCAGGGCAGAAAGTCAAGGTTTACTTATAGCTCTAATACATTAAACATTAATTTCTAATATAAAAAATAATCTTTTATTCAAAAAATATTTGTTAGTTTCCCAGTCTGATTCAGGCTTTGTGCTAATGCCCAGAGACATAAGAAAGGCTGAAAAATGCCTTTGAACATTCACAACTTGAGGGGATAAAAGTGGAGATTTTAAACATCATTGTAGAGTACCTTTCAAGCCCTGTTTAAAGAGACATTCTTTTTCTCCCTTATATGGACTTATTATTGGAATAATACTGTACTTTCTCATTCTCTTGCAAAAAAGTAACAGTACCTACAAATTAACATTCTAATGTTAATCAGTGTTCTTGATAATGCCCAAATCAATGAGTTTTTAGTGGAGTCCTTAGGTCAACTTTTTGTACAACCAATATGCTTTTACTTTTAAAAAAAACCATTACATTTAGATGTTTTTGAATGTGAGATACTGTCTCACTCCAGTTAGGATGGCTAATATCCAAAAGACTGAGAATGACAAATGGTGGCGAGGTTGTGGAGAAAAAGGAACCCTCATACACTGTTGGTGGGACTGCAAAATGGTGTAGCCTTTATGGAAAACGGTACGGAGGTTTCTCAATCAATTACAGATAGCTCTACCATATGACCCAGCTATACCACTGCTGGGTATATACACAGAGGAATGGAAATCATCAGGTCAAAGGGATAAGAGTACTCCAATATTTATTGCAACACTATTTACAATAGCCAAGAGTTGGAACCAGCCTAAACACCCATCACTGGATGAGTGGATAAGGAAGCTGTCATATATCTACACAATGGAATACTACTGTGCTATAAAAAATATGAAATACTACCATTCTCAGCGGCATGGATGGACTTTGAGAAAAATATATGAAGTGAAACAAGTCAGGCACAGAAAGAGAAATACTGCATGTTCTCACATATTTGTGGGAGCTAAAAATAAATAAGTAAATATACAAATGAACAGGGGTGGAGGGAAGAAGACACAACAATCACAACAATTCCTTGAACTTGTTAAGACAAGTGAACAGATATGATGTTAATGGTGGGGGAAGAGAGGGGAGGAAGGGAGGAAAAGGAGGAATTGGTAAAGGGACAAAAAAATCAACTATATTGTATACTGATAAACTAAAATACTAAAAAGAAAGAAAGAAAGAAAGAACTTTAAAACAAGAGAAATCATTTGTCAGTAAGCTAAGTAGAGATGGAGATGGTGGTGGTAGAGGGATTAATTCCAAACAGAGTAACTTGCATTGGGAATTACAAGTGAGGTGTCACACGGCATGGGTGCAAGGAATTGAAACAATGGATAGGGCATAAGATTCAAGCAGGGGAAGGGAAAGTGAGCACTGAAGATGAAAATATAGCAGGAATGGAATATAAAGGCTGTGGGAATTTTTAAAACTTCAGCCATTTGTATATGAATTTTACAACTTTAATACACATAATCTATGGACTGTTTGCTTTGATACTTTCTTTACAATTTTTAAGTCTTGTGAACTTATTTTTAAAATCTTATATTAGTCCCATAAATAGAAAACTAACATCACCTGTAGTAAATTGTAAGTGGAAAATAACTTCTCAAACATTTAAGAAAAACTTTATTGAAGACTAATTAGATGCAATTTTCTGCCAATAAGAGACCTAAGATTGCAGATGCCATTCACTGAATTAACCTACCCTAGTAAGGGAAGCGAGTATTGCAGCGAAGATTGTGAGGTCAACTTTTGGTATGATACCTCTGCAAGGCTGGTATTGGGGCACACAGAAGAAAGTTCAGAATCAATTTTAGGGTTGCAAGTGTAGCTCAGGGCCACATCAACTCACAGATGGAAGTTACTACTTCAACAGTGAATGACTGTAAAGGTTTGTGAGTTTCTAATTGGTCAACGAGCAGATTAACAGCAGATCAGTCTAAATATCTCCATTACCTAGAAAAGACTAAGGATATTGGTTTTTCATTTTTGCTTCCTTTCTTTCTTCCTCTTCCTTTTCTTCTTCTTCCTCCTTTCCCCTCCTCCTCCTTGTTGTTTTCTTCTTTTGTACTATAATTTCATTGTAACCAAAATTGTTTTTCATCACCTGAGAACATAAAAGAAAAATTTTTTTTCCCTCCTAATGAAAACTTCTATTTCATGGTGATACTTTTCCCTTCTCTTTTCTTTTCTCCTTGGTGTCCGAATGTTCATGGCTAGACTTTGGCCTGATTCTTTCATTCTCTTACTGTCCCAACTTACATATTGAAATTGCTCTTCATGTGCAGCTCTTTCATGGGCTGAATGTTGATGTCTGTCCTCAAATTCATATATTGAAATCCTAACTCCCAAGGTGACGATACTAGGTGAGGCCATTGGAAGGTGATTAGGTCATGAGGGCAGAACTTTCATCAGCAGGATCAGTGTGCTTATCAAAGAGACCCTGGAGAGCTAACTAGTCCTTCCATATGTGAGGATACAGAGAGAAAGCACCGTTTATGTACCAGGAAATAGGTCCTCACTAGAAATCAAATCTGATTTTGGATTTTGGATTTCCCAGCCTCCAGAACCACAAGGAATACATTTCTATTGTTTATTTACTACCCAGTTTATGATATTTTGTTATAGCAGCACAAATGGACTAAGACATGCTCCTACCCCCTGGGCTCCTATAAGAACTGCCATATGTCACGCTTTAAATGGCCTTTGTCTCTAAATAGCATTTAATGAAATTACATTTGTATTATGTTTCTTTCAGACTTTACTCCCTCTGACACATAAATTGATAATCAGGTGGAGTAAATACTAAAGAGTCATGGTAATATAATAAATAAACTATTAGTCTAAAAGGTATTTCTTAGATTATCAAAAGCAGGAATATTTTAACAATGACTTTCTGGAGGCAGCATCTTTACTTTTCTAATCTAACCTGTCATTGACGCTAAATGCCTGTGAATTTCAGAAAAAAAGCATGAGATGTCATGTTTTGGTCTTTCAGTTTAGGTTGGCGGAGAATTTCAGCCCAATTTAATACCCATCTGAGGTGTAAGATTTTTCCTTTTAACAAAGATGGGGATTGGTGTGCGAGCCAGTCTGCTTGTGATAGCCATCGACAACATGGAATGCACTACAAAACAATGACGATGGAATCAAAGTTGGCTAGATTGAGAAGGACAGTTCAGGGGATGAATGCTCCAGGGTAAAGTCTGGACTGACAGAGAATGGAGAAGCAGCACTGTCCAGCAGTCCAGAGGGCTTACCGCAGGGTAGGCATGCAGCTCACAACAGCATAAAATAAAATATAGACAACTCCTATGGTCATAGAAGAGCTTGATGCTGTTGGAACTAGATCAGATAAAAATGGTGATGTTTCTTCTGAAATGTGATTAAGTTAAGGTACTCGAGTTTGTCAATAAATCAGTTTTGAAGAAGTAAGAATAACCACAAAAATTTTGAAGATTATAAAGATATTTGTTGTTGAAAAAGATTATCTCTGAGATTATGATTAATATACTTAATTATTTGATTCAAGATTTTAAAATTCCTATTATTCTGATATTATTTGATGGGTTTAGTAAAATTTAGTTTTTACCCAAAGCAATGATACTTTAATATGATATCAAGAGCAAAAATGTAGGGTCAGAGATAAAAAGTAAGTTGAATCCCAAGAAGCAGGAGACCTGGAGGCTAGTTTACTCTCTATTATCAAGTTCTGTGAGCGTTTAGGCAAATCACCTCTGTCTGGAGGTTTCTGATCTCCTTGTGTAATTCAATAATTTTAAAAGATTTGTTGAGCTCCAAATTTATCCCAGGCATTTTTTAGACTCAAGAGTCTTTTTCCATTAGATTTTATAATTTCCTTATCTGTAACTATGGTTTTCAATGTTCTAACCTGCTGAAACCATGTTTCATACAAAATGTGACAGGGAATCACAACATATAAACTGTATTAATGCAGTGAAACAGGAGTAGAGGGCTTAGTCTCCATCTGTTTGACACCCCCCTCCTTCACTTCCCCCCAAAGAACTTTATGCTTTAGTCAATTGCTGTCTAATTTGAACTTGACTGATTATACTACACTCATCAATATTAGTTTAAAAGAGGAAAAATAATAAAGCAGATGTAAGAAGTAAAGACATATATCATTCCCTCTCTTCAAATCTACCTGTGTTTTTATACTTTGACTATATTTAATCTTTTTTCCTGGCCTTAAAGGTGGTCCTTAATATGTCCCTGCTTTCCCTGGGTCACTTGACTTTCCTGCTATTCCTCAGCAAAACTCTAAGATATTTTGACTGATTCCCTTTCTCTCTTATTAACCTACTACTGATTTATGCCACAACACATCTGATCAAATTAACCATTTGAATCTTGTGTGTCATCTCCATTTCTTTTTCCAATTCTTTTTCAGGATCAAGTGTATGTCCCTTCTTGACTTATTTTTCTAACCCCATTGCTTTAAAAGTCTGAGTGAGTTAAGCAATAAATTGCATATTGCTTTGTCCTACTTGCTATTACTTTAAGTATAGCTCTTTTAGCTCTTGATGGCTATGTATAATATACATTGGAAAATTCCTCAATTTTTCCTATCTCTTTTTAACACATTTTGCTACAAACATAACCAGAACCCTTTAGAATCATCAGAGTTGACATAGTCCTCAATGTCTGGTAGGGCCTGTATTTTGAATAATGTTGGTTTTCAAAAATTAACCAACTGGCTCCAGATCATGTAAACCCTGAAAAGACTTAGAAAAATCTTTGCTTTGACTCTGTTTACATTACCTTTTGCCTTCAGTGCCATATTCATTGCTTATTTCTGGACTGTGGGCTAAGCTATCGAGTTCCTAAGTCCAAAGATACACTCCAGCTCCCTCTATCCTTTACAAACATTGTGTCCAGTTTTAGAGAAAATCTGTATCTCCATATCACGCTGTCAAAGGGGCATAGATTTGAAGAAGATAGTCTTAATATTCCAAGGCAGTCTGCTTTGAGGTCTGGCTCTAAGAACAGGAATTTCTAGAAGAAATCAGTGCTCTGAAATCAGAAAGAGGGCAGATGGGTCAATTTGCAGCTAAAAAGTCCAGAGAAGATAATGGAGACTAAGAATTAGAAGCCGGCAAGGGCTAGGCAAATGTCAGGGTTCCTAAACACTAGAAGGGGTTTAGCCCAGAAGAAAAGCTTGAATCTAAACCAGTAATAAGAGAAGAAGCCCATAAATTTGCACTGGGAAATGGAGCAGAGATCTCACTGGAGCCACAAATCTAAAAGCAAAAAGAAATCTAGGTATCAGAACCAGGACCCTCAATGTCAGATTTATAGTAGAATAACTGATTCAAATCACTTGTAACAATGTCTTCTTTACGTAGTTTCTGCATATTAATCAAAGATTCTCTGAACATCTACTAAGCATTTGATGATTGATGACATATGTTTGCATTTTTAGAATCTTAAACCAGCTAGTATTACTTTTAAGTTTGTTTTTTAATAAAATTTTTGTATTTTTATCTTAAAGACAGAAAATGGCATCATTATTTTATTTATTCTCCTACAAAGCAGAATTATTTTTAATCTCTGTGTTTAGCAAATGGTATGGATAATAATTTTGGTACACTTTTTAACCCACGAAAGCCTATATTCTGAATGCAATAAAATAAAATCCTATAGCCAATATAGTGCATTTATTTTTTTTCCACCCAAGGATCATTGACGCTAAAACAAATATAAAATAAATTTTAAAAGCTTTAAAAAGAGATATGTCATTCATTAAATTTTTTGATAAAGAAATTTTTAGGTATCGAGACAATGACTTAGCAGCAAATTTTAGTAATAATATTTTGGTTTCACAGAGTCTTTTTTATTTTGAAAAATGTGTGATTTATTACTAAAAACATATCATACATAGAAAATAAGTAATAATGAAGATAATCTTTTCAGAAAGCAACAGAACTTCGTTTCTGAAGCAATTTTGGAATGTCATGGTGGAAGCATAGTTAAGAAATCTTACTGATGCAGTCAATATCATGTCAAATGTATTTCAGACCAGCACTGTGCAAGTATGGACACAATTTGTTTTGTACACTAACACATGTTCTAATAATTTAGATCCGCTGTTGACCACCTAAGTGTTATGACACACAGAACTGGGAGGAATCCCATATTTTATAAACAGAGATGAAACAGTGTTTACAGAGCCCTTTAAAATGTACAATGCACTTTCATTGTGCTCATAGCTCAACCTCATAAAGATCTGAGGAAATACATTATCACACTTATTACGGTCATACAGAAATGAGGCTCAGCAGTTAATTTAATTGATTTGTTTCAAGTCATACCGAATTGCAGAGTTTAGGCTTACGTGAGTTTTCAGCTCCCAAGCATTGTTTGTCTTCTCACAATAGTCTGCACTTGAGTTTGATGGGGTAGAATGTTGCAGAGGTAATCAGGTGGGGTCATCTGCTATGCAAGAACATGCCAACAATATTCTGGGTTATTAAATATAATCTCTGGCCAACATAATTTTTTGGATTTGTTATTTGCACTTACTGAAAATAACTTGTCATATTCATAACTATAAGAGTTAACTAATTATTGACTCCTCTAAATAAATGATATTTTTTGAGGGTATATCTGTTATATTCCAAATATTCCTACATCTTGAGATATATACATGGATGCAAGTTTCACTTGCATCTTATTGAAAACTAAGATGTTAACTATGGAGAAAAAGTTGCATTAAAAAATCTGAGAACTCAGCATTGCAATGATCCTTAGGTGGTGGGTGCATCACAGGACCTGGAAGGGGAGCACAGGGAACACTTCTGGGGTGATGATTACATAGAAGTTTTCAGTTTGTGAAAACTTATCAAAATGTATGTGTATAATATATACATTTTCTGCAAGTATACCCTGTTATAATAAATTTTTTAAAATTTGGTCAGTTTACTATTTTGAAAGGAATTGGGCATTTTATAAACATCATATTATGCGTATTTGTTGCTTGGTTATTTAATATTTGAATAAACTTAAAATGCCTCTGTCCTTTACAAGTCACACTAACATATACATACATACACACACAGAAAAGTGCAAAAAATGATAAAAGCATTATACATAGTATGAAAAAGATTTAGAAGTGTTCTTGGGGGAACATATCTATACAGCATAGACAAATCAAGAACTAAATTCCCAGGAAATTAATGTGAGACAGAATGGCCTCAAGTTGAGCTACAAATACAAATGCAAGGTACAATGTTAAGATCCTAACCTGAGACATGCGATGAAACACTCTAAAAAATGCTGTAAGCGTTGTAATGGACACAGTTGTTCCACTCCTCCAAGGATGATTTAAAATACATTCACATCTTGCTGAGATATTATCTATTATATACAAGAAATTTAATTCAAAATGTTTAACTTACCAAAAGCGCCTTTTGTGACAAATGTAAAACCAATGTGAAAATTCAAGGTCTCAAGGAGATTTTGCTCAGTAATGAGATAGTTTGATTCTATCTATTGAAAAAAAAATTGAAAATGAAACAGCTTCAAGGGCTGAAGGCTGAATTTATTAAAAAAAAAAAAAGATGGGCAAAACTTTTGTTAATTGTAGTACTGATCTGAGATTTGACAATATAATTTTAATATCTATGTTTCTAACAACAAAAATTCTCTTGTTGTATATTGGTTTTTGACATAGATGTGATACTGGGATTGAGTTTTTAACACATGTAATTAAACATAGCATTTTATTTTATATAGGAAGCAATTTGTTCACAGAAGGACTTGTAAGCATAAAACAAAACTTCGGGCATTTACAAAAAAGAATGATGCTCTTTTGGCTAATCCTGACCTTGTTTTAGGACAATAGGTAAAAAAATTTTGAAAATAAATTATCACCTGTGGACTAAAATCAAGTAATAAACAAAGAAAGATTATATAAACAATATGTAAAGACAGACCTTATTTGTCTCCAGTCTTTTTGATGAATTTGAAAGGAGTGAGTCCTTTAATGAACTGTAAAGATGAATGAGCACTGGAAAGGAAATGTGAAGATCTGATTATAGCTCTTGGGACTTTTCTGTGCTCATTTGATAAATAAAGACAACACAACATAAGATTGTCCTATTACACTTAAGACACAGAAGCTGAAGAGAAAATGAATCAGAATTGAAAGGGACTTGATAGTTTATTTTTTCTCTCTTTTACCCACTCATAAAATCTTTCTGAGAAACCTACATTTAAAAAAATAACTAGAACACTGTTAAGAACTAAAGTTAGTATGTGGTCATTGTTTTTGCTGTTATATGGGCAATGAATGCAGAATATCTGCCTCCAAATAACAGCATCCAGGGTCACAAAATGACAGATACTTTTGAGTCTTTATTGTCTTCAAGAAAAGAATAGGGCTTGTATCTCATTGAAATTTTCACGTTTTCTGGTGATTAATTATTAAAAATGATGTTCGCCACTCATGTTAAGTTGTTAAAAATAGGGAGAACTGGACTCGGGGTATATGGGAACTGTATTAGCTTCTCAGTTTTTTTGGAAATCTATAACTATTCTAAAAAATAAAATCCATTATAAAAATGTGATTGCAAAAACACATCTGAAAAATATCTGACATCCAATATATATATAGATAGGACCTTAAAACTCAACAAAAGGAAACAAAACACCCAATTTTTAAAAACGGCAAAAGATCTGAACAGACATCTTATCAAAGAAAATATACAGGTGGGTAAAAAGCATTCGAAAAATGTTTCTCATCTTTTCTCATCAGGGAATTGCAAATTAAAACAACAATGAGATACCACTACACACTGGAATGGCTAAAATCCAAAAAAATGACAATACTAATGCTGACAAGGATATAGAGAAAAAAGAATTCACATTCTTAATGGGAATTTAAAATGGTAAAGCTCCTTGGTATTTACCTGAGTGAATTAAAAACTTACGTCCACAGAAGAACTTGCATACAAATGTTTATAACAGCTTTGTTTATAATTGCCAAAATTTGGAAGTGACCAAGATGTCCTTCTATAGATAAATAGAAAAACAAACTGTGGTACATCCATACAGTGAAATATTCTTTAGCAATAAAAAAAAAAAAGGAAAAAAAAAAATGAAGCCACAGAAAGATATGGAGGGATCTTAAATACGTATTATTAAGTGAAAGAAGTCAATCTGAAAAGTCTACATACTGTATGAGTCCAACTATAAGATATTCTGGAAAATACAGAACTAAGGAGACAGTAAAAAGATCAGTGATTGCCAAGAGTTCATGGGGAGGAGGGATGAATAGATGGAGCACAGGGAATTTTGAGGGCAGTGAAATTACTATGTTCGATGCCATAATTGTGGATACAAGTCCTTATATATTTGTCCCAAACCATAGAATGTACCACACAAAGCATGAACCATAATGCGAACTATGGACTTTAGTTAATAATAATGTATCAATATTGTCTCATTAATTGTAACAAATCTATCACACTAATGCAAGATGTTAGTGATAGGAGAAACGGTGTACTCGTGTGAGGGGGTACATGGGAACCCTGCACATCTCACATAATTTTGCTGTATCCCTAAAACTTCTCTAAAAAAAACCTAACGTCTATTAATTTAAAAAGTGATGTTTACTATTGGTAAGTTTTTTTTCCCTCACTACCATTGCCTTTTTAGGTATAGCTGACTTGACAGTTTCACAATGAACCACTTGTCTGAAAGCTATTATCAAGTCTTAAGTAGAAGTTTTGGCTGAATATATCATATATAAGCATTAAGATATGAATTGATGAATAAAATATTTTAATTTATGAAGAAATATTTTTTAAATTAACAAAAGTTAAAGGGATTTCATTTCTCCCCTTTACACAACTCTCATAATCATCAATTTCAGGGAAAATGATATTGTTTAAAGTAAATGCAGTGCTTATAGCATACTGGCTTTTGGCACATGTTTTTATCTTGCATGAAGGTAAAGAGAGCTTTGCTGTTTATCTAGAAATCATGCATCATGTACTGTGGGTATTTGTATATTTAACCATGTTGATGACACAATTCATACTACCCATCTAATTATAATCTTGTGGCTGCAAAAAAGCTTAACTCCCTCTGATACCTCCTTAGTGCCAACACTCCTAATTAGAAATATCATACATAAGTATCAAGCTGTACAGTCCACTTTTTAACATGTTGTAAAGAAATTATTTTAACATGAAAAACATAAAATATTTTATATTTATAAAAATAAATAGGAGGAATGAAAACACACAGCTGACAATTGTAAAGGAACATGCACAGACATGTCTTTACTTAAAATTTTTCAAGAGCTTAATTGTGTGGTATAGAACATACAGATTTTAGGAAGAGAATAACGAATAATCATTGAAACTTAAAACTTTTCAGTACATGCTTCCTAGAAAAAGCAATTGTTGAGCAAGATCAGGACATAGAAACAATAATGATACAAAATAATGTTAAGAACAAAATAGTAATCATAGCACTAGCAATTACCATTTATAATTCACTTTTCACGTGCTAAGCACTTTACGTGGATTATCTTTTTGAATCCTCTTACAAGTCTATGAAGCAAATAAAAGCTATTGTCTTGTTTTACAGATGAGGGCATAGAAAGGTGTTAAATCAAGGCACAGAAGAGAAATTAAGTTATTTGCTCAAGGTCCCACAGCCAGTGGATGATGGCCTCAGAGACGATACCCAGGAGAGTCCTAACTGGTATGTTGTCAGCGAGGAGGGGTTGGGCTATTCCAGAGTTCATGAAAAGAGCATATAGGATTGAGTTTACAGTTTCAGTTAAGTGTATGCAAAGGGACTGAGCACATTCCTGTTAGGGAGTAGAGAAAGGAATTATTTTGAAGCAGAGGAAGTCTATCATAAATGAGTATTCGGAAAAAATACTAGCACCTAAAAACTACAATTGTTTCAACATTTCCCCTAGGCTTCTTCAGCCTGTTTAGCATGTGTATTATGTTTTCTACTTCTGTCATCTCTCAGGGGTGTAGCAAATAGAAAGAGAGAGAGAGACATGAGTTGTTAAAAGTCTTTCCAAACTCCTTCCCTTCCCTCATAGAGTCCTTCCACATCTCTTGTCTCAGACTCTGTCCAAATCTACATTCAAATGCACTATCTCATGGAAAGGAAGAAACATTGATTCTTGTTTTCTGGGATGACATCATTTCTTCCACCATATTTTAAATGATCTAGGAAGCCCACCCACGCACAAAGATCAAGAGTATTAGAATCACACAATCGCAGTAACAAGAAGTTGGCATTTATTGAACACTTAGAATTTGCTAGAACTTCTAAGAGATTTTAACACAGACAAATTCTTTTAATTCTCTTACTGCTTATTATACTCATTTAACATTTTCAGTAAATGAGGCGTGGAGTAGTTAAATTTCTTGCTGAAGTCACATGACTAGTAAGTAGGACTAGGATTTGAATCGGGGAGGCTTAACTCAAGAGTTCCCACGTGTAATGATAAACCAAACTGCCCCTTTTTTTTTTTTACGTCTTATATTTCTCTTGTTTGCAAAAGCTTGCTCCGTTGCTCCATTATTTCTGCCAGTACTGAATCAGTTAAACCAGTGTTATCAAGTCACCTAAATATAAATGTAGAAGAAAAATCTTAGGAGAGAACCTGCATTAGTTTTATTGATCTGCTTTTGCAGAATTGAAAACAAAAAGCCATCTTGAAGCACATCAATAGAATTATGGTTTCCCCTGTGAGAATTTACTGCATTGGCGTTCTGATTTGTTCTCTTCTAAAGAAGGAGCACAGAAAAAATTATTAGGTGCTAAAATAGGCTGGCCCTGATGAATTACTGACAGCTTCACATATCTTTCTAGTGTTTTGTTTTTCTCAACTCAAGCTAACATTACTCATCCTGCACTTTAACAAATTATAAAAGGTTTATTCAGATTTCCTTTTTTTTTTTTTTTTAAACTTTGAGACCTAGAACATCAAAGCATCATACAAATTACAAGTCATTAAGTGAGGTTCTGGGATTAATACATATTTTAGAGTATAGCTTTTCTTTCTTTTTTATTTTCCCCTCCCCTACTCTAAATCCATCTCTGTTTATGTGAGTATTGACTATGATCTATTACATATCCTAGTTATGCAACGATGGTATTGAGACAAAAAATGGTGAAATAATACCACTTTCAGGGAAGACTTTCTGGGATGTAAAACTCCACATATATAACACATACAAATAATATATATGTGAGTTACATATATATTACATATATAAATGCAATATATATGTGTGACAGACACACACACATACGAGAGAGATTTCAGACCCTAATCTCATACTTGCCACAAGTCAAATGCTTTGAACAAATCAGTTTTAGTGTTTAGTCAGTTTTTTCTTAGAAATATGTCTTTAAGAAAGGTAGCAATTCAATTTCTCATGTTTCAATCAATTAGATTATTTCTAAAATATGCATTTCTCAAAACATTTGAAGAAATATTAAAAGCACACACATAGAAAGTTGTAGCCTAAATGTTGTGTCTATGAAAGGCACCTTGCAGTTTTGTTGCTTTGCTCTGTGGAAGGAAAGTTAGAAGACTTGTTTGCAGGGACAGTTTGGTGCTTTCTCAGTTACTTGGCTTCAGTGGTCCAGTTCTTCTTTACAACCCCTTCTACATAGCTTGCCTTGCTCTCACTGATGCCTTGGAGCATTATTTTTTAGCTAGTTTCTGGAAGTTACTTCTACTGGCAACAAAATATTAGGCTGAGGGTCAATGCACCCTGACTGAGGATGACAAACATTTAAGCCAAACAATGCTCTTGCTGCCACTGGTGGGGCTTAATATGCCAAAGGGAAATGGAAGAAGCATCATTGCGTGGTTAGAAAGTATTGAGAGACATGAGATGTTAGAAGTTTCATATCACAGGATTTTGTAAAGTTTTGATTTTCTATTTGAAATCTATTTAATCCTTGATGTTAAGTCAACCACTCCATTTTAAGCACTAGAATAGAATTGAAACCTTTCCTTGCTTAACTTTTTCTTCATTCAGAAGAGCCTACTGAATTCAGTCAGAGAACAGTTTTCAGAAAAGGCTGTGAAACTACAAGTCCTTCTAAATTGACCTTTCTGGTGGAGCAGTGACCTGATGCTACTGGTTGAGAATGAAACAGTTTATGCTTTGTGCTTTTAAAATGGGTTATAAACGACATGAGTTTGGCTTTATTAAATTACCTTTTCTTTTTTAACAAACACCATCTGTTTGGATTTGGCAAGTCTCCCACAGGAAAAAGAAAAAAATAATGGTATCCTGAAATAGAAAAGAAACTTTTTTCTTCATAATTGACCCTGGTAATTTACTGCAGTTAGGTTATGCTGGTTCAGAAACACAGCTTTTAAGTCTGCAGATCTAATTTAGTTATTTAGTGCAAAAGTTTGCACAGATTTTTAAATTACTTGAAAAGCCATTTCATGTCCATTATCTTATTTGCTTTTCCCAAAAGAGATAAGGGATTAATGAGTTTAATATTCTATTCTCTAATTTTACAGATTAGCAAATAGAGGCAGAGATGTTTCAGCTCTTCTTCTTACTCCTTCTTTCTTTTATTTTTGGCAGCTGGACTGTACAGGGATCGAACCCCAGACCTTGATGTTATTAGCACTACACTGTAACCAACTGAGCTTACCAACCAGCCCTTTAACGATGACATGGTGGGCAAATGATAGAACTGAGTCTCAAATTCAAATTTTCTGCCTGCTAATCCCATATTATTTCTATTCTTACTCCAGTCCCAAGGCAAGCAAAATATGTCATGAGCTTTTCTGGACACCATACAGATACAACCTTTGGTAACCTAGGGTGCAAAGTTGGATGAACAATGATCCATGCAGCACTTTTTGTGCTTCACTAAGGTACAGGTAGAAATGGCCAAGGGATAATGACCAAGCAAGCTAGATGTAAATAGAAATTTGCTGAGGCTACGTGGTAAAAATAGCCCAACCATTTTGGAATGTTTTGACCAGTAGCCTGGATAATGGTAAACACAAAAGACTCAGCAAATATAAAAACCACAGCTGCTCAGGATTTTGATGAGATAACTTCTTTCAGCATCATCAATTATTGGGCACGATCAGTCTTCAGTTCTGAAAGAAATGAGGTTGAAACTAAGTGAAATTAGAAGCAGTCAAAAGGAATGTTCAGACGAAAGGAACAATCCATGGTGCCATCGTAATATTGGTACTGCTTGCTGGATATATTCTTTTTTTACTTTGTAAACAGTATAAAGTAATTGCTGAAGGCCCTGCCTGAGGTACTTACTACAACAAACCTATGCGTGGCCAGAGTTCAATATTGCTGACACGGAGAGTTTCTGTCTCTGGGCCTAAAAACTCTGCTGGGAGCACAGTGATGGCCAGCCTCAGGCCAGTGATACCTGTCTGTAGCAAATATCAGAAATCTGATTGGGATAGGACTAGAGAATCCAAAATCCACTGTCACTCAAACTGGCATTGTTCTGATTCTGATAAACTATTTGCCTTTATGAGTGCTGTTCCTGGAAGAATTCAAACATGATATGAATTGAAGGTCCGGGGTGACCAGGGTATGGAGCATTCATATGGAATATGTTTTCCCTGGGTCTGCCGAACATCTACAGATGGCTATGTTTCTAATTCTCTAGAGCATCCATAAAATAATCTTTCTTTAAACCCTTTGTTCCTCTTTCTAAATTCCTTAAAGAGCAACACAGAAGACTGGAATAGTGCCTGAAATAGCCCAAGAGGAAGTAAAATGGTTTATATGGCTACACTTTCAGCTTCAAGGACAAAAGTCTATTAATTAATAGGAACGTATTTCAAAGTTCACTTCTAAAGCTTGCCATTTCATTACTGTCCTGGCCAAAGTACAAAATGATGATGATCTTTATTATTTAACTCCAATGAAACTGCTATAAATTGTTACTGATATTAATAAAAAAAGTAGATTACCCTGAATTTTTTTCAATCAGCCCCTTTGAAAGACAAAGTGCTACTGTTTCTTTATTTCTACTATCTTCAGTTTCTTTCTTTTTTTTTTTCTTTTCTTCAATCCCCATTCTCCTTTTTTTTCTTTCCTCTATCCCTTCACCACTCTCCCTCACCCTCCAGTTTCCCTGCTCTAGCCTTCTCTTTATATCTTTCTTATATTCACTATGTACTAGTTAGGATCTAGAAAAGGAGATTTCAAGCTTTTAAATAATTACTATATGAACAGGGTAATAGAAAGTCACAAAAGAAAAGCACACACAGAATGCAACAGAGTTCAGAGGAGAGAGAACAATCCACTTTAACTTGGTTGTGGGGCAAAGAAAGATCAGTAAATGTTTGATGGATGAAGATTCTCTGAGTCAAATCTTAAAGTAGGGGTAGTATTTGGTCATGTGGACATGCCAGTGGAAAGGAATGTGTGAGCTCAGGTGTGGATGTGGAGAAAAGATTCAATAATGCAGGAGTTAAGTTTGTTTAGTTGAATGTTAAATAAGTGGGAAGAATGAAAGATGAAGAGGTAAGGTAGGACAGAATCAGATCATGAAAGGTTTTAAGTGTTACATTGAGTAATCTGCAGTTTATTCATTAGGTAAGAGAATATTTATTTACCTTGAGAGGAGCCATTCCGTGTCTCATGAAGATTAACATGGTAGTGATGTGTAAGATGGTTTGAAGGTGGCTGCTGAGGAGTTCTTGATAGGTTAGAGAGGTTTTTTTCTCCATTTATGACTATCACATGTTAGATTTCCTGGGAAGCAGATTCAGAAATAAAATTTAACAAATAGATGTTTATAGCAAGTGCTCTTGGGATCGACTCCTGTTGAAGTAAAGGCAAGGGAGTATACTAGAGAAAGGTCTCAGTCAAGGGTTCAGATCCCCATATTGGCCAGTTGCCAACAACAACAACAACAACAACAACAACAACAAAACAGGTCTCAGCTGATCCCATGGGGCGCTCTCAAACTTGTATACCTCTTCAGAATGGGCCAGTCCTTGAGTATGAACTGCCCTGGGAAGGGGCCAGGGCCTCAGGTAGGGTGACTCTTCAGTGGAGGTAATTTCTGAAAAAGCTTGACAGCTGAGTGCTGTCTGACAATAATATTCTCCATATTTGAAGGAATAATGCCTTCAATGCTGGTGGGAAACCTGAACAACACAGAACGGCATCTGCTACAATTGACTCTTTTATCTCTAAATGTCTTAAGTATGTCCCAATACAACTTTGACTGTTCCTCTCTCAGAGCATGTATCACACTCTGTATTTATTATATGATTACTTGTTTATCCTACATATATTATAGGATTGCTCAGTAACTAGAAGGTAATCTTTGTGTGGGCAAGAACTCTATCCTATTTATCTTTTTTTTTAAGTATACAACTTTTTTTTTATTGGAACATAGTTGATTGTACATATCTGTGGGGTACAGCATTGAATATCAATACCAGTGTGCAATATGTGATGTTCAAATAAGAATAATTAGTGTATTCATCATTATGCAATGTAATTGATTTTCATAGCCCTTTACCAATTTTTTCCTTTCCCTCTTTTCCTCTCCCCTTTTCCCACCCCTGACAACCTCAGTTCTGTTCTCTTCTCTTAAAAAGCTCATATTATTGTGATTGTTGTATCTTTTTTCTTTTTTATTTACTTGTTTATTTATTTAGTTATTTATTTTATTAGCTTTCACATATAAGTGAGGACATGTGGTATTTTTCTTTCTGTGCCTGGCTTATTTCACTTAACATAATTTTCTCTAAGTTCACCCATGTTACTGTGAATAGCAGTATTTCATTCTTTTTTATGACAGAGTAGTGTTCCATTGTGTATATATACCACATTTTCCTTATCCACTCATCCAATGATGAGTATTTAGGTTAGCTCCAACTCCTGGCTGTTTTAAGCAGAGCTAAAATAAACATGGGATTACAGATGTCCCTATGACATTAAGATTTCCATTCCTTTGGATATATACCAGTGATGGGATAGTTGGATCACATGGCAGTTCTATCTGTAATTGAGGAAGCTCCATACCATTTTCCAGAATGGCTTCACCCTTTTACAGTCCCACCAACCATGTAGGAGGATTCCTCTTTCTCCTCATTCTCTCCAGCATTTATTATTATCTGTCCTTTTGATAATAGCCAGGCTAATTGGAGTGAGATGATATCTCAATGGGTTTTGATTTGCATTTCCCAAATGCTGAGTGATGTTGTGCATTTTTTCATGTGTCTATTGGCCATTCATATATCTCTCTTTGAGAAATGCCTATCCAGCTCCTTTGTCTATATTTTAATCAGGTTACTTGTTTGTATTGCTAAGTTGTTTGAATTTCTTATATATTCAGGATATTAAATTCTTTGTCGGATGCATATTTTGCAAATATTTTCTCTCACTCTGTTGGTTGTCTTTTTGCTCCATTAATTGTTTTGTTTATCCTTTTTATCTTTGTTTTCATAGTATCTGGGTTTATTAGTCCATTTTGTGTTGCTATAACATAATACCTGAAACCGGGTAATTTATAAAGAAAAGAGGTTTATTTGACTCACAGTTCTGGGACAGCTGCACTTGGCATGGGCCTCAGGCTGCTTCTACTCATGGTGGAAAGTGGCAGGCACCTGGCAGGTACAGGCAGATCACATGGCGAGAGGAAGCAAGAGAGAAAGAGAGTAGAGGTGCCAGGGTCTTTTAAAAAACCAGCTCTTGTGGGAACTAATAGAGTGAGAACTCACTCATACCCCCACCCCACAGAGAGAGCATTAATCCATTTATGAGGGATCAGCCCCCATGACTCAAACAGCTCCCAACACTGCCATATTGGGGATCAGATTTCCACATGAGTTCTGGGAAGACAATACATCCAAACTCCATCCCTGAGATTATAGGATAGATGTTGGACAGTTTTGAATAAAAGAATAAGAAAATGTCTGCTTTAATAAAATTTTTCCTTCTCAAATTTAGAATGACTTATTACGTGTTTATCAAATGCAAAAACAATTCAATTATGTTATGATACCTCAAATCAGCCATAAGCGTTTTAAACCAAATACAGTGGAAATGCTCACTCAAACAATGACTCAAACAAGTCAAATAGGTCCAATCCTCTTTTGTTTTGAGTCTGCATTCATTTTAGGCATGTGATAAAACAAATAAAAATTCCAAAACTGCTTTGACCCAAGAGAGTACAGCTAAAGTGACCGCTACGTGACATATGAGGCTAGGTCAGAAAAGGTCATGCTGCTTCTACCTGATTCTCTTCGAACACTAGCTCCACAGAGGTTTCCTTTCAGGAAACTCACTATCAAAACTCAGTACTCTGCTGTATGGAGCCCAAGGAAAATTTAGAGGCCATGTTTCAGTGCTCTGGTCAACAGTCCCAAGAGACCTACACTTACAAGTGTAGAAGACATCATGGAACTGGTACCTCCAGACCAGCTGATGTGGTCATTCGAGTCTTTCCAGCTGAGTCCTCAGACATTGTGAAGCAAAAAGACCCAAACCTATCATGATTTTTCATGTATCTGACTTACTGATTTTGTGATCATAATCAAATGCTGGTTGTTTTCTGACATTAAGTTTGGAGTGACTTGTTAAACAGTAAAGATAAGGATAACAAGGCCTCTTGAAGAATTGCATTTTTACAAATTGTCTATTCTCATTGTGTTCTCAAACACTATTTTGGTTGTGTTATTCTGGAAATGCCATATATTTTTTATCTCTGTTGTTCAGAGAAGAGACTGCAACAGGGTGAGTTAATCAGGCATGACTTTATACTATTAGACAATAGAGGTGGCAGTTACTATAACATTACAAATGTAATGACATATTTTGAGAGTCTACTATATGTTAAGTATTGTGCTAAGTGCCTCATATGAATTATTGAATCCTCTAAGGTAGGAACTATCATTACATTTTAGATAGGAATGTAATGAGATTTAAAAATTATATAAGTAACTGGCCCAAGCACATTCATTCTTTCCATTCAAAGAAGGCTGGAAAGTGAATCTAGGTTGTGCTGACATCCAAATCCATAGTCTTATCTGCATTGAACTAGGGTTTTTATTCTTGAGATAGAGTAAAAAAATATACAAAGGAAAATAGTGTAAAATACTTTCTGTAATAGATTAATACTATTTTTCCTCTCCTGTACAACAACAACAACAAAAAAAAAGAATGTGCGCCACAACATCTTAATCATTTTTTAAACATTAATGCAAAATTTGGTGCAGAAGTTTCTAGCTTGGCTTCTTCTGCACAACAGTTAGAGTAAGAGGAGGATATTAAATTGTTATAGGTGCTGCATGTATTTCCAAAGAATAATCTAAAAAGAATTCAACCAAGCAGTGGCCCTTGAAAATAAAGATTTCTCATAAAGTAAAATGAATTATTGTCCTTGCCCATTGCACTAAAACTCTAGTATGACAGTAACCAGAAGGCTTAAAAAAAATCATTTCAAGTAGGTCCTCTTTTGTGGCTCTGGCCCCACAGATTGATTTTACATGCAGGTTTAGCACTCTGCAGCTGCCAAAAGCCATCAGTGCAATAGCCCATTCAGAGAAAAACAAAATTTAAAAAAAGGACAGCCAGCAAGGACATGCTGTAAAAGGCAAAGGACAGATACAGAAAAGACCTGCTGGCCCATTCTCTCAATCTGGATGTTTACAACATCTAAGAATAGAGGAGAAGACAGAGGAAAGGCCAATACCAGGTTTAAACATATGAATAGAGATCTGCTTCTTATAAAATCTTACATATTTCCATGAGTAGTGGGACTAATGAGAAATTGCTGAAACTATGTCATTTAAAGAAATCCCATTTAGTTCAGATGTTGAGATTCTGGGAACTAAGTACATATGAGAATTGATGAGATCCTATGCCAATTTGGAGATAGTCCTCTTTTAGAGATGAGTCTGTGGGAGGGAGCAGTAGATGACTGAGATGATCTCTGGGGCTAATTTTAGCACCTGTATTTTGTGTAAAGATTTTATAAAGTTTTAGTGTTTAGGTGTTCAAGAACTAAGAAGTGTGTTGTGTTTTAACTTGGAATCTGTTAGGGCTTTTACAATGTGTATCATTAAGTACAGCAATCTTCTGTAACTTTATGTCTCCTAACTAACACAGCTTCTCAAGAAAACTCTGCCTGTAGCTCCAGGAAGAATCCCTTGGCTTTATGGAATCTACCACAAAATAAATGTAGATTCAGATGCACGGTTTTGAAAGTAAATGGAAAATCGAATACACATTATTCACACTTTTTCCGCCCATAATCCAGAAAGAGTTTCCTCTAATATTATTGGTTTTATTTAACAAGTCATCAGCAATAGCTGTGAGAGGAGATAATTCAATGCAGAAGTTGTTCAAGATAATAGAGGACTTAAGAGTGTAACTGAGCTGAGTGCCAGAATACTGGTCAGAGCAATGTGATGCTGGAGCGGGAACCAATGTCTGTGACAGGTCTGATGTTTCACAACGTGGCATCCTAATAGTATACCTAACTGGCATTAGTAAAGGGACTGTGGAGCCTCTGATATGGCTTGGATCCCACCGTGCTCTTCAGGCTTCCAGCAAAGCTTGACAAAGCATGCTGTCTGCATTCAGGTTCAGATGTGATTAGAGACCTAAGTAGTGTGAGCTTTGGAGTGACTTTGTAGCAAGGTGTAATGTGAATTACAGATTTCATTTTAGTGATTTCTTGTTCAGAATTATTTCACAATATCTATCAGCTTGCTGCCAATCAGTTAAATATCAGCTTGGAAGACCAGCCAGTAATGTATCCAAATATTCAAATCCCTGTAATATATTTATTGAATGGTTACAGTACTTTCCAAAGAAGGTGGACAATATGGTTTGGGGGATGTAAATAATGAGCGATACTGATTTATAGACAATACTTGGTGGGATATTATAATACAGGAAGCCTCCAGGAGAAATATTGAGTTAAACATATTTCTTTTTTATTACAATTCTAGATTAAGGCAAGAGAACAATCTGATAGCAAAGCAACACATTCTAAAACTAAGTTTATCAAACATGTACTTATCTTAAAATTAGTAATGGCTTTTTAAAACATTTGGCCACAGGTACAACTCATTTCCTTCCAGAATTTTCTTAATTTTAGTTTAACAATAAGTAAAACAAAAATGTGTTTGCCCAGTGTCTGAAAACTTTGTGAAGTGATAAGCTAAACAATTTAGTGGCATTTCTTTCCTGTCTTTGTTAATACTATAAATAATGGAGATGTTAATCCTTATTCCACTGGACTGAAGCTATTTCAACACAATATAATTTACTATGCACTGTATTTTAGCTGTTTTTTAGCATTCAAGAAAGCCATGTTGTTCTACTAAACAGGGAAAATATTTTAACACCCTTACAGACTTGCTTTGGGAAAGGTTGAGTTCATGGGCAACCCACTTCAAGTACTCATTTCAATCACCCCTTGTTTATAGTCAGTAATTTAGAAACAGAGCTTAATAATATTTCCATAAAATTTTAAGAGTTCATTATTTATCTCAGTAATTTTTTCATGTGTTGAAACTCTCATAGGCAAGACACGTTTTCTAAAAACCTTTGCCTGCAACTTCAGCTCTTTCCTCTTTTCCTGTATCCTTAGAAACAGAGAAAAATCTGTTCATTTATACATCATTTATATTCACCTCATACTCTGAAGAAGAGAATACGTATTGTAGCTAAAGAGGTTGAGTTTGAGCTCTGCATCATGAAACTATTTCTCAACCCATGTATACAACTGCTTTCCATCCATTTATTTTCATGCTTAAATTATGAGACTCTTGATAAAATACATACCACTTAAAAGACCAATCAATATTGAAGAATGTGTTTAGAAAACACATTTCTTTTTATTTGCATGTGCTCCCACATTTATACCTCTAGATGAAAAATAACATGAAAATCTCCATCGTGAAGACAACTATATGCTGACTAGGATTATGTTACAAAAATTCTGATACGACCTGGAACCAGGCTTCTTAGCTAGTACTCTGAGAACGTCTGCACACTCAGCAATTGTACAGTTACGTTCCTTCTCACTACATGTCTCCATTCATGCCATTCTTGTCTGTAATGTTCTCGCCATTATTATTATTATTATTATTATTATTATTATTATTTGCCTGTACAAATCCTACCCAGACCAAGGGGCCTGTCTCTAGTTTACCTCCTCCTAGGTTTCTTTTCTAATTAGCTAGACCTCTGTTAACATTTTCCTCCCCTGAAATTCTGTGCCACGTCAGTAAGCCCTTAATTATACAAGGTGCTATCTTATGCTTTTAAGGTGTTTATTTCACATCAATCTCTCCAAATAAACTTTTAAGCTCTTTGAAAGTTAAGACTATATCTTAAAGATCTCTTGTATAATGTCAGCAACTAGTGTAATGTTAAGCACATTATAGTAGATGTTTATGAACCTTTGTTAATTGAGTGACATAATCAATTGCTACCCTGAGTCTCACAGTTAATTTTTGAAGTTAAATACTGTGACGGCCAGAAGGGTATCATTTGACCCCACTAGGGTCATTTAGAGTTTCAGAAACTCCTTGCCAGAATTCAAGTTCTAAAACTCCTTAAGACTGTTTCAGTTAGAATTTGGAGGACAGATTCTATCAACCTCAATTTGTAGCTCTCTGTGGTTTATTTTTTTCTTTCATTTTTTCATTTTTAAAAATGTTATTTATTTTTAATTCTACATATTTGTGGGGTACAGTGTGTTGTTTTAATACATGCATATATTGCACAATGATTCACTTAGGGAAGATATCATGTCCATCACCTAAATATTTATCTTTTCTTTGTGGTGATTACATTTAAGATCTTATTTTCTAGCTATTTAGAAATACGTAACATAATATTATTAGCTTTAGTTAGTCTAGAATGCCAAAACTTATTCTTCCTGTCTACCAGTAACTTTGCACCCATTAATTCACCTCTTCTCCTCCCCACTTCCTGGTAACCATTATTTTACTCTCTACTTCTATGAGAATGACTTTAAAAAAAAAAATTTAGACTCCACATATGAGTGATATCATAAGGTATTTGTCTTTCTGTGCATGACTTACTTCACTCAGCATGTAGGTTTCCATTTCCATCCATGCTGCTGCAAATGACAGAATTTTATTTTATTTTATTTTTTTAACTGTAGCTTTCTGTTTTCAACCAAGTAAGCAAGCAAATAAACACAAAGAACACTGCTGTTTTATTTCAGTTTCGTACCATAATTCCCAATACAAAATGTTAGCAGCCCAAACTTTCTAAATAATTCTATAGAATGTTATTAAAAATTCCATCATTAAATTAGCATCTGTGATCTTTGGGAATTATATTCCCTTCAATAAAATAACACTCTTAACCTCCCAATTTTTCTTTTGCATATTATAATTGTAAGATTTTAAAGAACCATATTATTAGTTAAAAATCCTGGTTCCCAGAGAGTTCATGTAAGATAATTTGTTTTTCTCACTTTTTTTGATTGAAAATAATTCACCTCTGAATGAAGCATAAGTACTGAATAAAGGTTGTTCATTTAACTACATAAATGCTAGATTAGAAATTTCTGGCACTTCAGTTTTCCATGGCTGATAATAACTACCATGTTTCCATAAACTTCCATGTTTGCATAAACTTCAGAACGGCAGGGCTCTTGGGTTTTATTCTGCTCCATTTCCAGTGCTTAAACAGTCCCAGACACAAAACAAATATTTCTTTCTTTAGTGTATTTATTAAACTTCTTTGAGATCCCAATTACGTTCTAACAATGTCATTACAAATGCCTTCAGTGTTTTTGATAGGACTTGGTAAAACTTAGCAGCTGAGTTGTGACTTATTGTTCTTTAGAATTAGTGCCCTTGTATTTAAAAGAAAGTATATTTTTTCTTCTGCTTCAAACTCTTATTTGAGTAGGGAATTCTTACACAGTAAAATAATTGCTCTGTGTCAATGGAGGGATAGCGACACCCCCATGTTCTCAGTTATCCACTATAACCATGACATGCCAAATAAAAATGTACTCTAAATAAAGAGTGCACTTACTATGCAACTACAGTTTCAAAACACGTTTTCTAAAACTTCTTTTTCAAACAGATTTCTCTTCCTAAACTCTTATTTAGAAATTCTGAAGTTTTCAGTGGGCAGTATGTACAGGGATTGTGCAGTCATTAATTTGTAACAGTAATAATTAAATACTTCCCCTGTGCAAGGGGGAAAGGCAAAGCAGCTAGCATATATGATCCCATTTTAATTTTTACAGTGACCCTTAGAAGTAGGTGTTATTTTTCTTATCTTTAAGTGTGAATTTGTAAACAGAGGCTCAGAACGGTAAAGTGTTTTTCTTTAGATCATAGAATTATTGTGATACAACAAATGGCTGGGATTGGAAGCCAGTCCGTTATACAAGTCATCTGCATGTGCTGCTTTTAACAACAATAACATATTGCCTCTCTTTGCTCCTGGCAGTTATTGTACACATCACTTATGGGGGAGGTGAAAAGAATATGTTGCTCAATTTACTTGATTGGAGAAGGAAATTTGATAGACAATAGTGCTGAAAGAGAAGAGGAATTTAAAACTTTTTTTCTGGAAAAGAAAAAACACATAACTTCAAATGAAAGGCAATTTCAATAGTAGCATGGATGTAAGAAATTTTAGAGGTTGGGAAAACATTGTAGCCATCTATTTAGTCATTCAGTGGCCAGATACTTTGAGTGCCTACTAGGTGCAGTCACTAAAAGTAGGCACAAAACGATATGATCAGTAGGATATGCTCAAACAAAGGCTTCTTCACTTAAAATTATACAGAATTCATATAAAGCAACATATCACAGATGCAGGTATAGGAACTGATGGAAATGCTGCATGAAAGCTTTCATTGAAATTTCCATAAAATTATGTATTGCTAGTGAGGGACAACACATTAAATACATGATGTAATATCATTGAACTTATCATGTCTTGCAATGTAATAAAAGTAAATGATTTGTTACATGTACTTGTGTATGTTTTTAGACTTTATGGGCAATCTACACAGTCAGCAATCTTGCTAAATTCAATTATTAATTCTAGTAGTTTGTATATTTGTCTAAATTTTAAAGTACACAGTCATGTTGCCTGAAATAATGAAGGTTTTCAATATTACATTCAAATTCTTATTTATACCTTTTATTCTTTTTCTTGAACTTCTGCAGTGAGTAGGACATCCAGTACTATGTTCAGTAAAAGGGTTAAGAGCAGACACCCTTGTCTCTTTTCTGATCTCAAAAGTAGAACTTTCTATATTTCACCATTAGCTAAAATGTTCACTGTAGAATATTTGTAGAAAGTCCTCCCCTATTTCTAGCTTACTGAGTTTTAATTATGAAACATTTTAAGTTTTATCAAATAGGTTTTTTTTCTTTCCTATTGCATTGATTGTATTTTTGTTCTCTATTTTATTAATGTGATGAATGGTAATCAATTTTACATACTTGGAACAAACTGAACTTGTTTGTGGTTTAATTTCCTGTTTATTTTTCTGGATTAAATTTGCTAATATTCAGTTTAGAATTATTATGTCCGTGATTATGACAGAGCTTCTTATGCAAATTTACTGTATATTTTTAGTATCACGAGTATTATAACTTTGTAGAAAGAGCTGGGAAGGGTTACCACTTTTTATGAAATGGGGTGTATTTGCAGGAATTCTCTTTAGCTTTAATCAAATATTTTAAAAGTTCTTTGTTATCTTCTATTATCTTTTTGTTTTATATTTAGTATCATTCTTTTAACAATTACTATATACCTTAAAATGTTTTATATAGGTATATAAAATATATGTCATCAATACATATGCACACACATATATATACACACATATACATAATGCACATATAATAGCAACAAAAATAATTAAACACCTAGAGAAAAATACAAAGAAATATGTTCCAGAATTCTACGCTGGAAGCTACAATGGAAGCTACACCAGATGCCACACATTCACATACTTCTTTCATGCTAAGAGCAATTAAAAAGATGTAAGTAAATGAAGTGGTATTCTGTGCTTATGTATCAGAAGACTAAATTTTATAACGATTTCATTTTTCCCCTGATTTAAATATGCATGTTGTTTCACTATAATCCCAATCACAGATTTTATTGGATCGTCATTTAAAATGGATCTAGACTCTGACTTATTACTACCTTCGCTAGTACATCTTAGTTGAGTCCATTATCATATTTTGCTTGGACCCTTGAATTGACCGCTGGCTGATCTTACTGCTTCTGTTTTGTTATCCTACAGTCTATTCTCATCGTAACAACTACAGTGTTTAAAAAACAAATAAGAACATGTCTCCTTGACAAAATACTCCAATACTTGCCAAGTGGTAGAGTAAAAACCAGTGTTTACAATAGTGTACAGAATCTCTCTTACTCTGTCCCTACCCCTAGTACCTCTGATCTCATCTCCTATCATCCTCTCTCCCTGTGTACACTGCTGCAGTCTAATTGTTCTTGTTCTGTATCCTGGACATCCTTAGCACACTCCACAACGGGGTTTTTGTATTGCCTCAGCCTCTGCCTAGATGGTTTGACCCCCAATTAGCCACATGTTTGTCCCCTCACTTCCTGCAGGCATTTACTGACTTGAAGCCTTCCTGATGACTACATTTGAAAGTGCTACTCACCAATACCAGAATCAGAGCCTGACACAGGGTGAGTGTCCAATAACACACATTTATTTATGTGTTCAGTAAATATTAATTTAACACATCTGACGTACCTATACTATAACTTGAGGAATGCCAATATCTATAAGATTCAATCTTTAAAGTTCCAACGGGGGTGTACACATAACATAACAGCTAACATTTATACATGAGTTGCAATTTATTTAACACATTCATGTACTTATTTCATTTGAGCCTCAGAAGTAACACTGTGCTGTGGGAAAAAGCAGAAGCTTATAGATGTAAACTTGAAGAGCTTTAATAATTTTCCCAAATAGAAAAGCTATGTCTCAAAGCCTGGTTTTCTCATTTTGAATTTTTTTTTAAATTTTTAAATCATACAAGATTGCATTTTGTCTGGGGTTTGGAAAATACAATAGAAGAGCAAAATAAAGTCTATGCCCACAATAAATTTGAAATCTTTATGGGTCTTTGCTGTGGCATGAGAAACAAAATGGAAAACCATGACACCCAGTTTCCTCAGGTTAGTATACAATCTGCAAAATGGAAATCATGCATACACAAATATCTTAGGGGATATTGAGAAGATTAATGAGGCTATGCTTATAAAAATTTTAAATTATGTATAGAAAAACATCATCTTCAGAGAAAAAAAAAATTTAATAATTTAAAGTTTTTTGACCACAAATTTAGCATGTGCTTTTTTGACAGGAAACCCATGGCTGTTTAAATCTAACTTAGAAACTTACTCTTATTCATTTAAAAGGTAGTTTTAGTTTTGATAAACTAATGCTGTGGATTGAATGAACCCCCCAAATCATGGAAGCTTAACCCCACTGTGGCAGTGTTAAGATGGCAGGAAATCCTATTTTAGTAATTGAAAGTAAGAGATGATTAGATTGTGAGGACTGTGTCTTTGAGAATGGATTGATCCATTCGTGGAGTAATGAGTGTGGTTCTGATGGCTTTAAACGGAGAGCAACTGAGAAGTTTAGCTCTCTCTTGCTCTGCTATTTTATCAGGTGATTCCCTGCATTGTGATAGAGTCACTCCCAGGAAAAGGCCCTCACTAGTTGAGTTTTTTGGGCTTTGAACTTTCTAACCTCAGGAATAGTAACAAATAAATTTTATTTCTTTATAAATTACCCAGTTTCAGGTACTCTGTTATAAGCAACAGAAACTAATACAACCAAATATTAAAATATTTATTATATTTTTTAATAAAAATTAGAAGGACCAAAATATTGTCTAATAGAGTTCAAATCTGAAGACCATTTATCCTACTGTTAGGAGACTGAAAAAACTAAGAACTTCCAAGTTTTTAACTTGGTAGGCATTGAAGTTTGGAAAAAAATATATGAAAGATATAAAGCAAAAAATTAAAACAACATTAAACAAAATAATTAAAGGAGAATTACTTTATAATCTAGAATTGGATGGAAAAATTTTAGGGTTAAAAATGATCATTAATATATCAGAAATGGCATCTAATAGCAAACACTATAAAGTGACTAAGAATTTAATCTCTTTGGCAATATTAATTTTATTATGACTGTTTTTTTTATAAATTAGATTTGCGAAAAGTAATAAAGTGGTTGTTTATATAAAAAAGGAAAAAGACAATTTCCAAACTAGAATGCCAAATAAAGTACTACAGAAACATTCACTGAAGTAATGAAGACTTAAAATAATAATCAATAATGAAAATGCAAGCATTGGCTAGTAAGCTTACTAAAATATCTGTATAGGAAAGAAAATGATTTAGCTAAGCATTCAAAATTGATACTTCATGTATAGCCAGTAAAGAGTTTACTTTTGTAAACTCTATGAAAACTTAATATAACACAAAGATTATAGAAATTTTTAGTTCAATTAACAACTTCTTTATAAACTTAAGATAGTTTTTGAGGGCACTTTACAGAAAATGTAAGCTAATTTACCTCTCCTACAAGAGTTTTGTCAGATTTTCTGCTTGGGAAATACTGTTAGTCATTTTTCATTTTGATGTATTTGCTTAAAATAAAGTTTAATTAAATAATACTGTATAAATGAGTCATATATTCTGAACGTGTGTTCTTCAAATATTTCATATCACTATTTTTATTTTAGATATTGTTGCAATACAATTGAAATAAAATAGTTTTCTGATCATTAGTTGTTTAATCAGACTAATCCATGAAGTCATTTTTTAGATGTGATTAACATTCACCTACATTATCTATAATGTAGGTGAGCTTCATCCAGTCATTTGAAGTCCCGAAGAAAAAAGATTGAAGTCTACAAAAGAGGGAGGAATTCTGCCTCTAGACTACCTTAGACTCAAGCCTGCATCATCAACTCTTGCCAGAATTTCCAGCCTGCCAGACTGCCCTACAAATTTCAAACTTTCCAGCCCCCACAATTGCATGAATGAATGAAGATCTTAAAATGAATAAATCTTAATCTGTGTATATGTATACATCTATATGTATACAAATAAGCACATCTACATACACTCATATGCTTCACATTATATACCAAATACGGGATGGATGTATATATTCAGTCATGCAGTGCTGAACAAAGGGGTATGTTCTGAGAAATGTGTTGTTAGGCAATTTCATCATTGTTTGAACATCACAGGGTGTGCTCACACAAACCTACATGGTATAGCCCACTACACATCTAGCCTATGTGGTATAGCCTATTGCTCTGTCAATGTTGTATATGTGGACTGTTGTTGACCAAAATATCATTATGGCGCATGACTGCACATATATATATGCATCGTATTATACACTATACACATGTATATACAGGACATATAGCACACACACACACACACACACACACACACACACACACACACACACACATTTATACAGTCATGTGCTGCAAAATGAGAAAAAAAGAGAGAGAGTTCTGTTTGGAGAACTGTGACTAATACAGAAAACACCCTATCTCCCCCCAAATAAAACCAACAAACACTAAATTCTATAGTAGCCATGCTAGTATAAGAACAAAAAACAACAAATTTTAGATGGAATTAAAGAAACAGTAGAGAAAGGTACACAGCTTATTTTCTATTCCTGTATTTTCTTTTAAACTGGAGTAAAAGCTTTGATACAACATGCCTCAAAATTGTACTTGAAAAATTAATTGAATTTGGCTAGGATGAAAACAAACACATTATCAGTGCTAAAAATTGGCTTAAACCCATAATTCAAAGCAGAAGAAAAAATAAAACAAAAAAACCCCACCGCCGTGTATTCCTAGTGAGTTAGACACAGAGCATTAGAAGAACACTACAAGAGACTGAAAATCAATGGCATATTCATATGAGTAAAATTTGGTGTTACCTTCCAGGAAAGGAGGTGATAAATCTTTTCCACAGGATTTTAGAGATAGATAGTCAGAATACTGGAAATATTTATGCAAAAAGGAATGAGGTGTTTTAAGGATAACAGATAAGGATTGGATTACAACTATATGACTTAAAAGTTACTGTATGAGAACAGCTTTGATTAACTAAACATTCCTTCCTCCTCCAGACTAAATAGAAACATTAAAGTCTATAGACAGAGAACTTAAGAAACACTTGAAGTAGGATGGAACTATAAGTTCTCTAGGCTTCTGCCATAGCATCTCAATATGTCTTTTGTTCATTCTTGAAGATAACTGCTCAGGAATGAGCTTGAGTAATGTTTAGCTTCTATAACTAATTAAATAAAATAATCATTGAGGTCACGAAATGAACTTTACAAGTAAAGAGACATGGGAAAGTGCAGTGTCCACATAAGTTAACACAGGAAAATGTGATCGGACTACACAATACGGGATTTTGTTTCATCATAAGCACAGACATTTTTAGCACTATTTCTGGCTACCGATACTCTGGGGTAGGTAAGAGGTCAGATCATCTGATACTTAGGAATTGTTAAAAATTTCATTTCTCATAGTTCCTGTGCTGGTCAATTGCCTGCTTGGTTGCAAGTCTGTTTTCCTCATTCTCTTGTTTAGCTCTGTATCACAGATTCTCAGGTGATTGACTTCTGCTTACATTCAGCAAATTGTAGGCATTGGTGGGTGTGAGTAGGGGATAAGTTGGGGTACTTCTCCCCTTCTTATTCTGTCTGCGGTTGCATTTTCACCAATGACTATCTGCCCATATCTGTTTCAGCTCTCGAAAGAAAGCCCCTTGGTAAGATGTGAAAATTTTGTTGTCCCCTACCCCAAATTTATGTGTTGAAAGCTAATCACCAATGTGTTGGTTTTAAGTGCCATTTGAAGTACTCATATTCATAGTGTTTTAAATGACATTTTGCATTCCCCCACTTCTAAAACAAATGCCTGAGCATTGCTTACCAAAAACCACTTTTTTATTGTTTCTGTTTTGAATCCAAGATTTTGATATGTTGTGTTGTTGCTGATGAAGTGTAATCACAACGGGGACCTTTCTACTTTTGCTATGGATTTTAGCTATTTTAAAACCAATTGTGTTTTTGATGTAACTAATTACTTTGGAAATACCCCTAGGTGGAGTGTAAATGTCAGTGTCAGGAGGGAATTTATAAAAACACTGTATCTTCCAACTGAATTCCATTAAACAATATTTTAATGGACATTAATTTAATACACTACAGATTCTTATTGCACTGCCCTTGGGATCCTTGCCATGGGCCCACATTATAGGTAAAATTGAAAAATAATAACAGCATTCTAATAATAAGTCACTTGACTTATCTCAAATTATTTTAAAAGTTTACTTAGAGGACAGATCTATAGAAAGGCTTTTTAAAATACTGAAGTTCTAGGATTTATTTTTTTGATCTACATGTGGGCTCATAACTTTACCCATATTTCAAATATTAATGTAGTTCACAATATCCTCAAGAGTGTCAAAAATCTGGCCACTGTGCTGAGCTGGACTTTGAGTGTAACCCAGTTAGATCCTAGGGAAAGAGTGGATATTAAAAGCAGCACATACTAAAAAAGAAGTCCATTGGGAGAAGAGCAACATTTTGTTCTTCCTGGATCTGAGCTCAGTGACCCAGATGCAGCAGAGTGACCTAAGAGCTCCCAAAACAATTCTCTTACTTCCAGAGTGAATAGCACCTGGGACTTCAAGCCCAGAAAATCAGAGTTTACATGTCAGGAAAATGCTAAAATGTTGGCAAATCATGTAAGAAATTTCTATGAAGTGGGTGAATTTATATTTGATAATTTGAATTTAAAGCAAATTAATATATAGTAAAGAAAGCAAACATATGTGTGTATGTATGTATCTTTTTTCCAATGTGTTCATATCAGTTTAATTTTGAGTTAATTAATCAATATATTCTCAAAATTTGAAAATTCTCTTAGTCTATTTACAACATATATTCAGATCCTGCAGCCAAATATAGTATATGTCAGAAAGTTATAAGTTGCTTCAATTTCAAATTCAAAGGAAATAAAAGATTCCTTTTCATATTATTCTCCAAATAGTGTCCTTTGGTACTTATTATTGACTCTTTCTTCAATGTTAGAATTCTTCTCTACAGGGCTGGCTGGTTAGAGTTCAGCCTAAGAACACATAGGTTCAGATCCCCATACTGGTCAGCTGCCAAACAAACAAAAAAAGTTCTCAGCAAACTAGTTGAGGATCTCTAGACTTTTATTATAAAAAGTCCTTCAGATATGATATTTCTTTTATAACACAAAAAAGAATCAATAAGAGTCAGCTCTTTAGGATTAGAAGATTCGCCAAATACTGGAGGGATTTAAAGGAGAGATTTTGTTCCATTCTGGCTGCCAGAAGGTCAGATTCAATTTCAGGCTGCACTTTTGTTTCTGTTGTTGTGGTTATCTCTAAGCTTTTGCGTAGTTGTAACTCTGAAGTGGAATGCCAGGCAGCAAAAGAATTAAAAAAAAAAAATAGAAAAGGTTTCACAAGAGTTCTAAAGATTACTATGAAAAAAGATTTCTTAAAGAAAAATAAAAAGTAAAATTTGAAACTAGGGCAAGGAAGTCTTAGAAGTTTTAGCTTTTGAATTATAAGCACCACAGGAAAAAATATTTTGTCAATCTTGGTCTAAATTTAACAGGGAATAAGCAGGTGGTAAAGCATTTTGTCAACTATCTGCGGGTAATGAGGCTTCTCTTGACATCATATGAGTTTGCAGATCTCTAATTACATGCTAGAAATTCTATACCTAAATTGGAACTAATATCTGTTATTTTACTTATTATCAGAGATAGTTCAGTAACTAAACCTTAAGGAGGAATTTACCTACATTTGAGCAAGTCAAATACAATTGTTAAAGTAACTTCTTTTATTTGTAAAGACCAAGTAATGTATAATCAGGTAATTTTTTTATCATAGGAGTTTATTCAGTGTTCTATTGACCCCTTAGGAATTATACATAGTGTGATATGACAAAACTTCAATAGCACTGCTCAGATTTGATGTTGTTTAAAACTATATTTTTAAAACAGCCATATGGCACGATTGTCCCTAGGGAAGTAGTTCTCTCTCTAATTCCTTTACAAATTGCTATGGTTTAGTGATAATGAAATAATATTACAGTTCTCAGCACATTCAGCAAAAGTCAAGATGTCCTATTGACTCAAACAATAATGTAATGGTATCTGGATTTATCTTTGTCAGGGTCAACTTTGTTCTACACAGCAGCAGTGTTCTGAGATCTCACTGTAGTGACAGCAAAACATACCTCAGAGTTATTGTGTTTCATTTGCCTCAAATCCCACGTGTCCAAAATGAAAGTACTCTGTTTCTCTAAATAACTACTCGATCCTCTGCAGCACAGTGGCTGGGAGCAGGGGCTCCAGAGCCACTCTACCTGAATTCGAATTCTGGCCCTGCCAATAGCTAACTGGGTAACCTAGACAAATTACTTAGCTTCAGTTTCCTCGTCAGTAAATCTGGAGTAATGGTACAAGCCACTTTCTAGTGTTGTCATAAGGATTAAATGAGTTAACATATTCAAACCAGTGTTGCTACTGAGTAAATAATGGTAGTGCTATCACTATCAATCAAGCCAGGCGTCTTAGGTTTGTTCTATCTCCCTCTCCTCTTTAACTATGATAAAGTCCCACCATTTCTATCTTTTTGTTATTTTATTTTATTTTATTTTGTCTTTTTTGCTACTTCTGCATTACCTTTGAACTTGGCCTATTGCAATTGGTGTCTTTGTTCTATCTTTTATATTCCTGGCAACGTATTAATGAAGTTTCCAAGCTTAGTTTGTTCACTGGTTACCTATCGATTGCTGCAGTGGTTCTAAAATAAAAGAATAAATAAATAAAAAAGTCTTTACATCTTCGTCCAAGAAATCTTTCACGGAAGTCCAATATGTACAGAAAGATTAGCACTGTAATCCTCCAGTGGCAGTGAGGATTAGGGGTAAGAATCTCCCATTCATCCTGCATTTGACCTTCTGCTCTCAAATTGACCTTTAGCCCTTGTTACCCTTTCACTTCTTCGTGTCCCCATTCTTCCTACTACCCTTTTGTCAAACACTTTCATCTGCGGACTCATAGAACTCATAGTCTATACTATTTAAATTATGCTCACATTTCTACTATTATGACATTTACATACTACTGTCCTGTATTGCTGTTGTCCTTTTTTCAATTGGACTTTACACTTAAGAAAATGTAGAATTTACCTTTCTTGTGTTTCTTAATACTTCTAGCATACAATTATGTATACAACAGATGCTTAATAATGTGTGAACAATAGATCAGTTATGTTCCATATCTATTTTCTGTTCTCTCCTCACTTGGGCCGAGAGCCAGCTGTCTCTTTCCCATGCTCCGTACTCTCCCTGTGCACTCTGACCACCTAGTTCCTTCTCAGAGTGGTGGCCCACCTGGTCTGCCTTTCATTCTAGAAGCCGAATTTGTAGGATCGACTTCAATCTGACATCAAAAATCTTAGTGCTTGGCATATTAGTTTTCTATGGCTACTGTGACAAATGACCACAAACTCAGTAACTTAAAGCAATACAAATTTATTATCCTACATTCTATATGTTAGAAGTTTAAACAAGTCTCACTGGGCTAAAATCAAGATGTCAGAAGGGCTGCATTCCTTTATGGAGGGTCTGGGGAAGAATCTGTATCTTCTCTAGCTTCTAGAAGCCATCTGCATTCCTTGGCTCATGGCCCCTTTTCTCAATTTGAAAATCCAGCATGAGTGGATTGAATATTTCTCACATTTCTTCCCTCTGGTCTCCTCTTTCACCTTCTTGTTCTACTGTGAAGGACCCTTGTAGTTATATTAAACCCACACCAGTAATTTAGGATAATCTTTCCATCCCAAACCTCTTAACTTAATCATACCTACAAAGCCCCTTTGGTCATGTAGGTAACATATTCACAGGTTCCAGGAATAAGGATACGGCTATCTTTGGGGGTCATGATTCTGCTTATAATACCTTCATTAGGATTATGTTGATGTTAATACTTTGCACTTGCATAACACATGTACAGTTTTCACATTCCTTTTTTACTCCTTATTTCATTTATTCTAAACAATATTTGACAAGGGTATTTTTCACATAATTTTTTTTACACTGGTCTCACAAACTTTCATTTATATATGTAGTGTCATATAGGTAGTCCTAATTACATGTCTGAGTCTCTGCTATATCATGATTTGAAGGCATAGATTATATGTGTTTGTTTTTGAACAATTCTAACTTAGTTAATCAAATTACCACTGTGGTTAAAAAGGAGTTATATGTCTTATTCAACCCAGTATTTAAAATTGTTGGAGTTACGACTTGAACTCAGATCTTATAGTGCTTATCATGTACTAGTTAATCACCTATCTTCTTCATAGTGTTAGTCTATGAAACATAAGAGGCATGCTTATAAACACACTGGAAAATATGTAGTGATGTAGGTTGTATACCCCTACTGTTTTAATGTAAAGTTTCCAGGGTTAAAATATTTCTGGAAAAAAATTGAGGTGTTTGATAAGGAAAGTTGTAGGAAAATCCTCAATAAAATTATCATTAGTATATTGTTTTAGAATAAATCCTTTTTCTGTCAGCATCAATGTACTGAAGTGTTATTCATTTAGGCATATAAATATGTGATGTAAGTAAATGAGAAATTTTTTAAAAAATGAGAATCCAGAAGTTCTTTTTCTTTTCTAATAAGTTGATAATGTAGAAGAAATAGTTTAATGTGGGGGAAATTTGGGGGGCTTAAGGGGGAGTGCAGATAAAATCAAAATATTGAAGAGACAACTCTACTCCTATGTTCATTGCAGCACTATTCATAATAGCCAAGAGATGAAACCAACCTACATGTTCATCAACAAATAAATGGATTAAAAAATGTTGCATATGTACAGAATGAAATACTATTCAGTCATAGAAAAAATGAAATCCTATCATTTGCAGCAACATGGATGAATCTTGAGGCCATCATGCTAAGTGAAGTAAGCCAGGCACAGAGACAAATACCATGTGATCTCACTCATGTGGAATCTAAACAAAACAAAAAAACAAAAAAGTGGTTGTCAAAGAAATAAAGAGTAGAATAGTTACCAGAGGCTGGGAAGAGAAGTGGGGAGAGGAGATCAGAAGAGGGGGATTAACAGGTGCAAAGTCACTGTTAGATAGGAAGAATAAGTTCTGGCATCCTATGCTGACCAGAGTTAATAATATTATATTGTACATTTCTAAATAGCTAGAAAAGAAGATCTTTAATGTAATCACTACATAGAAAAAACAAATGTTTAGGTGATGGATATGCTATCTATCCTAAGTGAATCACTGTACAATATATGCATATATTGACACAACACACCGTATCCCATAAGTATGTACAATTAAAAAATTTTTAAAAGTCAACAAAAAAAGAGAAAAATTGGATAGAATGGTTTCAATACTCCTGCTGGTGCTGACAATTAAAGCAGGAAATGTTTGTACTAAATTTATTCTTTACATGTAATCTTTGTGTGTACACATCCACGAATTCTGGGCTAGAGGAGGAATAATTTAAGTTAGAAATCTTCTATAGAAGGTTTGGCTTAGAATCCCAGAACTTTGGGGTTGGTGATTTGAATGCCACTTGGAACTAGCTAATGACCCTCTATTTTATTGTCTTTGGTTCAGTTTTAACACAGAATATTCACACTATAGAGAAGTGTGTGCTTTTTCTGTAGACAAATAAGACTAGCCTTCATTCTAGGAAGAATTCTCCCTGGAGATCTATTTAACCTTTTGTTTTTCATCAGGATGCTATGAAGACCTATTTGGGCTTAGGATACAACAAATTGGGTGTAATCACCTCAGGCTGTGCTGCTTACAGCAAGGAAATATCTCTCTGTAGCCTGTTGGGAAGGATAAACATCTTTATAAAGAAAAAAATAAAATGCAAAAAAACCCCAAAAAACCAAAACTCTTTGATTTGCATAATATGCCATCAAGATAAAATGAGTGGAATATCTCCAATCTTCTACGTATGTTCTTTGCCTGACTTTTATTGACTTTTCACCTTCAAGATTATAATTTAAGTTCAATTTAACTTGCTACCTAATTCAGCTGGTGCAAAAGAGTTCATTCTCAGTGAAGTATGCAATAAGGTTTTCTTAATCCCTAAAACTCTTGGGGAGTTTTACATCTAATAAGTAAGAATATCCATTAAAATGTTTAATGAAAGTGTATAGTTAAGTGTAATACATAAAGTGCAAATTTTTTCCCCCTCCTGGAGAATGATCCAAGATTGACCCAGAGTATTTCTCCAGGGTTAATCTTTAGGAAAGTTCTAGGAGACTAACAGAGGATGCCATCAGTGACAATGTGTAGTAAGGAAATGACTTTAACAGAACAAATATGATTGAAATGACTTCGTCTTAATAGGTTTAGAACAAACCAAGTCAATTTAAGCTTCTTTCGTTTTATTTTTCACTTGTGCCTGGAGATGGCATATAAATCTGCACAGGTCTCTGCAGACTATTTCAAGAGAAACTTAACATGGAAGGATGCATATCAAGCAGAATTTAAGATCATAAATGCAATTTTTATGAACTTAATAATGTCATCATTTGTTTGAAATCAAGTTGTTCATTTTCTGTTTCATAGATTTCATTCTGACCTTAATAAGAAAATAGCATATTCCTCTGTGTGCGTGTGTGTGTGTTTTCTTCTCTGAAGCTGTAATATTAAAAAGGCATAAATCAGAGCGGTTTTGACAGAAGAACAACACAATTTTGCAACAAGATGGAAATTTTTTTAAAAAAAGAAAGAAAGACTGAATAGCTGATAAAAGATGAGTTAGATGGGGAAGATTGATGTTGGAGTCAAAGGCAGCATTACAGATTAGATGCTCATTGCCTTTTCAGCAAGCCTGGTGACTCATTCTACATAAATGAAGTTTGTGATATGTAATGAAAAGCTTTCTATCTTCACTGCAAGCAAATTAGCAGGTATTTTTGTGGCAGGAATGTTAATGTTATCTTGCATTTGTTTCTGAGCAGGAGCACATTAACAGAGCAGGTTTGAAAAGAATTTCACTTTTATAACATCAGGTGCCGAAGGTATTAGAACAAGGTCACCTCTGTAAGGTAATGAGGGAAAATTAGGTTATAAACATGCAGTGCCTAAAAATATATTCAGTCTGCTCTGCAGAGTGAATGCAATATAGGATTGCCCCAAATTGCTAATTTTCTTTTACTCTAAATGGCACTCAGACCCCAAGCTGAATTCAAAAAGTTAAATAATAAAGCTAGACAGGGTAGACGAGGGTTACTGTTGTAATAGACAACTAATCCAAATCAGTGGGGTCCAAATATCTGTACATAGACCCAACCTGCTTCATAATTCATAAATAAGGAAGTTTGGAATGCTTTATACCACAAGCCTCGGAGGTCCACATTATTTGTCTGGGAGAAATATTATAGCAGAGAAAGGCAAATGAAAGAAAAAGGGAAGACACTGATTGTTTTAGGTGACATTAAAACAGGAGAGAAAGTTGAGTGGTTATTGGGAATATTATCAAGATTAAGAGATGAGCTAGAAGATAAAATAATTTTCATGTACTCGTAAAAAGACTACAATAATTCACACTCCCATTACCCCATTTGCCAAGAACTTTATTATTTTATTTATTTAATATGATCTTATTTATTATCTTATAAAGTTCTTGGCAAATGGGGTAATGGGAGCGTGAATTATTGTACTTCTTTTATGAGTACATGAAAAGAACAGCGTGGATAATATGTATGCAGAAGTCCCTCCAGATCTGGGTAATCAGGTCTCAGGCAGGATATCATCTTCTATGAGGGACCATTAGGCACCAATGACCTGACTTTAAGGATTTGGATATTCATAACTGCAGCTTTTTCTGGAGCAGAAACAGACACGCTGATGTAGTCCTTCATCTTGTCCTAAATATCATTGGCCCATTTGCCTAATCTATCTCCTGGGCCATGATTTCTAACTTCATTTATTTCCACAACTAAATTAAAGCTCATTGTCATCCACTTCATCCTACCCAAATATGACGAGACTATATGGTGATTAAAATATGAGAAACCAACCCTGACCTTCATCTACAAAAAATCTTTGGAGCAATATACAATTTAATTACTTAAGTAATTAACTCTAAGTAGAAAGGTGAAAGAAAAAGGAGTTTGGGGTAACAGTTAATACAGATTTTGTTGAGTTACACATTTATTTTAGTAAAAATTTAATTGTAAATTAAAAAGTACTGCCAGGTATAAAAGCCACTTTTACAAATCCAGCGACCAGGGTCATTGACAGGTTCATATTGATTGTATCCCAACCTGGAAATTAGTGTACCTGGAATTTGGTAGATAATAAACATTTGTTGGCCTAATAAAGGATTAAATCATCTCATTCAAACTTTTTATTTACATGTGAAAAAGTTGAGACTTGGAAATATAAAATGACTTGCCAAAATTCACAAGAAAATTACTGACAGAATCATCAAGGACTTAGAACCTGGGCTTTAGAGTCTTATTTTATTAAAAACAAAACAAAACAAAAAATATTTATTTTATTGACTAGTGCAGCACTTTTCAAACCTGAGCTGATTGTTAGAATCACCAATATTCAGGCACTAGTCCACACCAACTACATTTAGAATCTCTGGGGGTAAGATGCACCATGCATATTTTTTAAACTTTTCTCAACTGATGTAATGCAGAGCCAAGACCGAGAAACACTAAGCCAGCAGAAGATTCCATTAGAAAAGGCTGCAATCCTTTAGCCCAGGACTAAAGTGCGGTTTTACCTGTGGTAGTTTTGAGGAAAAAACATTTTAGGGTCAATTTAATGATTAGCATAGAAAGTGCCCTGCCCGTGTTTGCAATGCTCCTGACATGTGTTCAGTTAACAGTAGGACGTGTATCAAGGAAAGAGCCAGTGTTAAGGTAACATGGACCTCATTTTTGAAGCAGTCTTTAAAATGAGAGGTCTGGAAAGATGAAACTCAGAAAATAAATCAATGCTTGTCTAAAGGTTATTGAGTAACATGGGAACTATTTGAGCTCTAGTGATTACAAGATTGGAAGATTAAAAAATAACCCTGAGGGTTTGCTTTAGAAACCCTTTCTTCTGAAGATATGGGAGATTTATGAGTGAGATGAAATAATTTTTGATTGGAAATAACTACAACCCAGGAAGAACATTAGGGTGAAGTAGAAATGGTGGGAGGAACATTGTCAGAGAGAATGCATTCTTTGTGCACATTCTAAAGGCTAACCATTTGCCACTAAAATAATAAGAACCATCTAATAAATTAATGCAACAACTAATGGGAAACCAAGCAAGTTCCTACTATAGCATATTAGTCTGTTTCTCTCACATATAACAAAATACCTGGGAAGTCCAAAGTCCAGGGAACACATCTGGATCTTGGTGGTAGCAACAGTGACCCAGGGGTCTCACATGGCAGAAAATGGCAGAGAACAGAGAGAGAAATTCTCATGTGCTCTTCTTTAAAAGCCCTCAGAAACATGCCCTTGGCCACCATTATTAATTCATTCAGAAGGCTTTGGTCCTACTCCAATCACCTGTCCAAGGCCCTATCTTTCAATTGCAATAATAGGACTTCCCACTCTTTCAACACTGTCACATTGGGAAGTAAGCTTTTAATACATGAACTTTGAGGGACACAATTCAATCAGTCCACAACATATAGTCAGGATGGTATAAGGGATGAGATTAGATTATGAAGAAGACCAAAATAGTCCTGGAACTCAAAAGCATAAATATTATGCAAATATAACAAATGCTTGAAAAGTTCAATAGAAAAACAAGGTAATTTACAATTCAATGCTGCAATACATGGTCAATTATAAGACATTTATATGGTCAAATGAATGTTTAGAAAATAAATATTTTTAAATGAAGTTTCCCAAATAACCATCTTTAAGACAAGATCTACATACCTGAACATGGAGAGTATAGGTATTTATGTCTCCCTTGCTTGCTTTTTCAGGCTTATCATCCAGTACTTCCCACTTAATGATAGGTACTGGGGAGGGGAAAAGAACATTAAGTGTTGAAACCGGCTTTTCTTAGCAAGCCTTCCCCAGATTTACACAAAAGAAAACATGTGTGTGATTGCCTCTTTATTAACTCCGGAAGAAGAACGTTATCAGTGTCATTTCTTTGCTCCTCCTGTCGAATTAAAAACTCTCTAAAAGAGGGATAAATTATTGTAAGTAATTATAAACCTGATCATATTCAAACTGGTATTTATTATTTAAAAGTCTCAGAACTTTATCTTTCAAAGAGGATTCCTACAGAAGACAATGATGAATAGAATGGGATAAAATGTGGTAGTATATTTATAAGCACTGCAATGCATGACTCTTTATTTGCTTATCCATTTATTCAGTCAGTCCAGAAAAGTGGGTTGAGCCCAATAAATACTAATAAGAGTTAGACATGGTGACCCTAAGGTAAAGATAAAACTCTTAAGACTTGATCACTTACTGAACGGAGCAATGCTATAATGACCGGGAATAATACAGGCCCAGAACTAAGTAGAACACAAGACATACTACCAGTGTCGCAGGAGCAATAAAATTGTTCAGCATCCCTCAAACCTCCAAGGTTCCTTATTAGAGAGAATGGGAACCACATTCAATTGTTGTATGTCAGATTTGTAGGAGGCAACATTACTGTCCCACTGTACCTCACTCTCAATTCTTATCCACTGGCAAGTTGTCCATAATTCATATTCAGATTTTCTTTCATTCTCACCACCTTGCTTAATTTTTATGAGAGCAGAGGTTCTGTCTTTCGAGTTCATTATATCCTTAGTAGCTAACATAGTGTCAGGCACAAGAGATGCTCAATAAATATTTTGAATGAATAAATGATGGAGTTGTTAATAGGGGGAAATATTTAAATATTCCTGAACATCATGAAATTTTAATCAAACTGAGAATATGATGAAACTGTAACCCAACTGAGAGCCTGTTCTGCCCATTCAAGATGGTGCTGGCTACCCAAAGAGACTTCCAGAGCTTAGATAGCTGACAAAATGCCATTAAAGGTTCATAATGTGTCCTAAGTGTGTGTGTGTGTGTGTACACACACGGTTCACATATTTATAAAATAATTCTATATATGCATATGAAGGCACTTCAAAAGTTCATGGAAGATTCATTCATGTTATCTTTATATTTTCCATGAAAGTTTTAAAGTGTCCTCATATATAATTATCTATAAACTCACATATTTATAAAATAATTATACATGTGAATTTGTAGAGAAGATTGTGAGGACAGTATTTTCTACATAAATATTTTTGCAAATTTTCATCCAAAATTCACTTAAAGGGAAATAGATGAATAGTATATCACAAGAAATGTCATTGGTACTGCAGCAAACCTTTAGTAGAACAAGAAAGTTTCCCTGTTTATATTGTAGCAGTCATTTACAGTTTTGGCCATTTATATATATTCTCCCTTTCCATTCCAAACAGTACCCCGACATCCCTCAGTGAATCACCCTTTTGCAACTGTAAGCCATTGCCTCTTTGATGTTTTTTTGACTCATTTCCAGTTTCTTGAATTAGATATTGCATTCTCTTGGCCACAGCAATTGTTTCAGGTAGAAGCACCTGACCTAGTCACAGCTTATGAGTTGTAATTAGATATCTACAGGGACTATAGAACTTGAATGTCAGAGGATATAGAGCTGACGCTGTCGCATCCATCTTGGTACCATGAAGGGAATGCCTGTCAAAGAACGCAACCAACACAAAGAACATGGAGCTAAGTGCTTGAGAGAACCGGTCCTGGTGACGTCATATGAACCCAGAAATAAGGAAGCTTTAACCAGAACTGTTTTGTACGTGAGCGAGCTAATAAAGTCCTTTTTGAATACACTTATGTGGGTTGTTATTTTTGCCTCCAGTAAACAAGACAGCCTAAACTGATGCTTATAGATCATATAGCTTCCACATTTCCTGGGAGGCTGGGATATAACAGTTAATGTCAGGCAACTGGTTTCATCCTTGAAATGTGATAGATTGTCTTCTGGCCCAGGACAGGTTTCCTTGTGCGTCAGACAGACTAACAAAGTGCAGGCCATAACCACAGAGATGAATCTAGGCTCTACTTTGCAGAGGGTGCAGATGGCACCTATCTAGTTTTGCTGACAATGAGCTGCACCTGTTACTAAGGAACGCCTCATGGCCAGAGACTTCCAAAGTTAGCACGGGCCCAAGACAAAAAAAAAAAAGTGGTAAAAATGTATAAATTGACAAAGCACATTCTACTTAACAGAAACCATTGTTTTTGTGGTCTTGATTCAGTAAACACTCAAACCAGGACTTCTGTGCATATTCAACAATCGTCTGAGAAACAAAGAACAGGTTTTATAACAAAGGACCCTTAACATTTTATGATGTATTTCAGGTAAGAATCCAACCACCATTTTTAAATCTTTAGTTCATTCTTCCTGATTGACCATTTTCCTTTCTCCTGTGGAGAAAGAGGGGCTGGCTGGGGGCAGTCCAGGCTGTGACACGAGAACCTGAGGAAGGTAGGAAATTGTCTGACAGCTGCTGAGCTAATCCCAGTCAGCTGCCTTTGACACTCATAATGGTGAAAAGGTCAAGACAGCAGTTATGTTATCATATCCGCCCATAAGTGGTTGTTTATGTGTGAAATGGTGTCTAGTGATGGCCCCTTGACCAAAGGAATTTGGAACATCAGTTGGTGAGGAAGAAACCTTGGGCTGGTGGGAGTAGAAGCCAGAAGCTCCACTGTTTGTTAACTGCTGCATGATAATGTGATGATTTCTTAGATAAGAACAGAACACCTACCATCTGCTTCTTCAATACATCTTCCAGATCGCTCTCTGCATGAGCTTTGGAAACCTTGCACCTGATCATGCCACTTCCTTGCCCAAAGCATTGGGAATGCAATGAAATGACAAACACTGCTGTCCTCATGGATTTCACTCTCAAAATATGAATAATAATAAAACATAATCTGAGTCAAAGCCAAGTGATAATCAAAATAAACATGTGATATAAAGTAAGGAAAGTGGGTGTTTCAGTCGCTGAATTTTTCATGAAAGAGGTTAGAGCTCCACTATGGCTTAGAGAAAGTTTAGGGATTATATACAGTGAAAATAGAGAAAAGGATTTCTGGTTGAATCCTGTGTAAAGAAAGCTCAGGGAAAAACAAGTAAAACATTTGTCAAGTGGGGAAGTTAAAGAAAGAAATTTGTGAAATAATAGCACCTCACCAATCCTGTAAAGTATCTTTTGGAAAGAATCACATAACTATTTTTCTGTGATAAACCAACCTCACAGCAATCATTTATTGTAAATAAATTACCTGAGGGCAAATACATGTTTTAATTCACATGGATATTTTCAGAAATTTAAAAAAAAATAGAGTTAGCTTATCATTTTTGATGATCTGTAAAACTTACCAGACCCAAAGGAATTCCAATTATTCTATTAAATTACTCTATAATTGAGCTAACATCTCCACTCTCAATAAAACAGGATCTTATGTCCAAAACAGTGTGTGAGCTATTGCTGAGTGTCTTAATGGCTCCTATGTTTGCCTGCAAACTCGCATACTAGACTCCAACTAATTACTTTGTAAAGCACTTTGGGATAATTTGCTTGTGAATAGTATTGTATAAAGCAAACAAATTTCGTTTCTCAAGCATTGGCTTATGTTGAGAGCTGAAGAACTCCAAGTATTTTATTTATTTTATTTTTTTGGCCTTAGCAACAGATATTTTATGTGAGACATAAACACATTCTCAAGCTCTTTTACAAGGATGTGTTTTCATGTACAGAGCTCAACGACTTTTCTAAGGAAGCTAGAGAATTTGGGGGAAAATGCATATTAAACAAACAAAAATCTTACCTTGTATAATGTAATTAGTAGACCTATTTTTTTCTGGCACTGTCATGACACAAATTATTTAGTTTGTTTTAAAGTATTTTATTAATGAATGTGACATATTTTATAAATATTTCTCAAAAATATAATTGTACTTTTAATATTTATCACATTCATATGCAGCAGACTTTTAAAGAAAAAAGTTTTTCATCACAAAATAAATGTAAGTAAAATAAATTTTCTGAAACTCATTTAATAACTGGTAACTATTAAACTGTCTTATCCCGTGCAAATTCATCTTCAGCAATCAGTGGCATTACTTCAGATTTATGGCCTTCTCTTCCTTGATATCCTCTTCTCCCAGTGCTGGGAATGAGATTTAGAATGTGTGTCTGAATTTGGATGTTTTATACACACACACACGGAATAACTTATGTCCCTACAAGTGTATGATATCTGTGAAATGCATTCCAGTGCTAGGTTAGTTATGATCTGCTCCAATCTTCTCTGTGTGGCTGGTTTTTCCTGGAAACAGGATGAAGATCCTTTTGCAACTCTCACTACATTCAATATTGTGATTTCTACCTCAATTTTCTGTCCCAAAAAATTATGATTCATAATTTTCAAGAAGCCGGGGTGTTTATTGATATCTGAATGTAATCACAAGGGTTTGGGAAAGAATTTCATGCTCTTAAAATTTATAGATATTCTTAAGTTTACTGATAAAGTCTTCATAATATTATTCTCCTACAAACAAACCCAGGCTTTGAGTACTCAAGAAACAAGAGCATAATGGAAATTGTACCTTTAAATGGAATGGTCATTACTTACGCTGAATGATTAAATGTATATGTATACATGTCTTCCTCATCTAGACCATGGATTTGTGAATCTGCATATCCTATGAGTCTATTTGGAGATGGAATTAATGGTTTTGTCCCTTTGATAAACCACTAAGTGCCTTAAGTGAAGTTTAATGATCCTTAGTGAGTTATTAGTAGATTGTTCCATAGTGTAATGGTTAAATTAGTGAAAATCCACACTGTAAAGTAACTGCATCCAAAGGAATATGAAAATTGATGCATCTCTACAAAAGGAAGTCATTTTTATAATTCCCAATGTGTCTCAGTATGTTCTTGCTTTTTGAATGCACCTGTCATTATTAAGAGAATATGGGATATATTCCAAATATCAAATGGACTATTCCATATGGATGGTTTCAGAATAAGTGCTTATGTTTTTCTGGAGAGTAATTATAGAAATTTTTTGAGTGTCTTGTGTACTTAATATTAGAACCATTTAATATTAAAATTTTTAAATACAGTTTTATTTTATGAGGTTTTACATTTGTGCAAGTGAAAGAATTCTCAATGTTTGTCCTGCAGCAATCTGTATTCGGGTACATTACCAATATATAATAACTAATACAGAGGGCTTTTTATTGATTTCAAATTGCATAGAAACCAATTGCTGACACCAGCTACTGTGCCATGTCCCTAATTTGGGAGTACACCATCTTCATAAGACTGTGAGGTTATATGCTCCATTAGTTGCAGTCCAGGGGATTCACTTATGACTGTGGTAATCTTCGAACATCTTGACTTGGAGACATAAAATCTTAATATTTTTATTGCTATGTATTGCTACAAATTTGGCCAATTGATAAGTAACAAAACATGCCATAAATTAGAAAGGATAACTAAAGTCATTGAATTAAAAGAGAAAGCCCAAGGATTCTCTCTTCCATTCATTTCCCAACAGCCTAGAGACTGAACTGCTGTGCTGAAAGGAAAGTTGGGATTTTTAACTCAGTATGCCAGTGTGGCAAATGTCCAGAGCATGATCACGAAACAGCTGTTTTCCTCCATATCAGGGTAAATTATAGTGCATAATGGAGCCAACAAACCTCTTAGCATTTGTGCAAAAGGTTCTTTTGCCAGCCAGGGAGCAAGCATCAACAGGCATTGGCTTTGGAAGTGGCATCTATTTAAGTTTTCGCCCATGACAGAAGTTGTTCTAATGAGAAGTTTTGTTAAATGTTTCCTTAAGGATTTAAGATAGTGATGAGGAAGACAGCATCATAAGTGCAAACGAGTATGGCATTTTCACAAAATGCCTTTAGAAAGTACCATTGTTTTTGAGTTCTTACTTGTATGGTAGAAATGCAGCCCTCAAAGTTAGCACAATTAGTGACTAAAATATTTTATAAACTATAATCTAATCATATCTAAACAACCAGGAAACCGTTAAGAAACATCACCATCAAAGTCAGAAAATATAGAGACTACATGAAGTTATACTTTATCCCTGAGCAGGAGACTTAATGACCTTCTATAAAATATTAAAAAGAAGCAGAGGTCACGCTGATAACATGTCAGAAACTTAAAAAATCAGTCAAATCAAAAAAAAATTTGGCTACTAACTGCAGCAAATTTCAATGAATGGGGAAAAAAGAAGACATTTGAATATGGTGAAAATATTACTCTTTCAACCTCAGAATGGAGATTAACCAAAGGTGAACATTATGCCTTTCAAATTTGTGATGTGGGCTAGGACTTATATTTTTATATAAGTTGTGGCTGTGGGCTAGGACTTATATTTTTATATCCCCAGTCACAGTGACCATTGTTACTTAAATTTACTTTCCTAAATGTATATATATTTTTTCTCATAACTCTTGTCAATTTGTGACATTGGCAGATAATCTCAAGTAAATAATAAACATAGAACTGCGAGATCAGCATTTTTCTTAATTATCAACATTTTTAATCCTAAAACTTTAGTTCTCTGGGCCATTTGTGAAATTTTTCAAAAATGTATGTGGCTGATTCCCACTTTCTGAACATTATAACTCAGAAATTTGGAGATAGGGTAAGACTTCTTTATTTTCAGAAAGGTGAATCTGACGTTCACAGAATTTTGCAAACTACTTCATTAAACAATTCATGAATTGTAAAGATCACATATTTTCTTTTGAAAACTCAAGTTCCTTAAGAGTGAGGATAGGGTTTGTGGGCCAAGTTTTGACCTCTGTAAGAACGCCCAGTAACTCCATTGAAGCCAAGCTGCACACAGCAAAAACAAAAGTGCAGACGGTCTGGGCTCACTGTATCCCACATTTGTTTTTAACCCAAATATACTTCAATAACACTCTTGACCGCTCTGTTGCATTCTTGCTCTCTGTTGTGGACTGAATGTTGTGTCCCCCATAATTCATGTTGAAATCCTGACCCCCATTGTGATGGTATTAGGAGATGGAGACTTGGGAAGTTAATTAGGTCATGAGAGTAGAGTCCTGATGAATGGGATTAGTGCCCTTGTAAGAAGAGACTCTCTCAGCCCTGGGCCATGTGAGGATACAATGAGAAGATGGCCATCTACACAGCAGTAAGAATGCCCACACCAGACATTGGATCTATAATCACCTTGAACTTGGACTTTCCAGGCACCAGAACTGTGAGGAATAAATGTTTGTGGTTTAAGCCATACAGTCTATGGTATTCAATAATAGCAGCCCAAACTGACTAAGATTCTCTGCCCATACAACAACCTGTCTACTTTGGCCTCTTCACTCCAGTAAACTCATAATTTGCCTAGTTTGGCTGGCCACTCTATTCTTCTCCTGCAGTTATAATGAGTTTTATCTGTCCTGGTTAAATAACACTTCAGATGATGTATATATAACAGACTTCTTTGTTCTATTTTTCTTGGGTACTTAGAATAAGGGCAGGGCTTATCATGTCATTCATTATTATAGACCCAGCAACCTAGAACAGTATAAGTGTAGTGATGTGGCATAAATAGTTATCTCCCCAAATTTTATGTCAATCTGGAACCTCAGAATGTAGCCTTTTGAATTAAAGTCCTGCAGATATAATTAGTAAGGTATCTCAGTATGAAATCATCCTAAATTGAGAGGGGGTTCTAAATCTGATGGCTGATGTCCTTACAAGAAGAGAAGAGGACACAGTCATAAAGGAGAAGATAATGTGAAAATGGCAGCAGAGATTAGAATAAGGTTTCTACAAGCTAAGGAATGCCAGGAGCCACCAAAAAAGTGGTGGAGGCAAAGAAGGATTCTTTTGTAGAGACTTTAGAGTAAGCATGGCACTATTGACACCTTGATTTTAGAAGTCTAGTCTCTAGAACTGTGAGAGAATACATTTCTGTTGTGTTAAGTCACCCACTTTATGGTACTTTGTTATGGCTGCTCTAGGAAGCTAATACAGTAAGTGCTCAATAAATATTTGCTGAATGGGTATAAATGAATGAATATATTCTGTAGCGTTTGTGCTCATTGCAATAGTTTACCTCCTTTGTGGGAACACTTCTGGGGGGAATTTATAGTACTCATACTTTACAATAAGTTACTTTTCAAATAGTAAATTGTGGCCCAATGACAGATATTCTAAATGGGCTTTGAGCAGTATTTTAAAAAATGATAGAACAAAATGTTATATAATTCAATATAATGGGAGAAAACACAGTATATGACACATTTTTGAGGTATATATTGTATGAAAATTTTGTCTAAGTTAAGTATGCTTGTTTGTGTGTGTGTGTGTATGTGCAGTGTATGTGTGTATATTGTGTTTGAATGTAAAATCTATGCCTTATTTTGGTTTACAATAAAACAAAAATGTTTGAAAGTCACTGGTTTAGGGACATGTTACTCATGTTTAGTGAAGCCAGTCTGGTATCTTTTATTTTGAAATACACAAAATATATTATTTTATCCTGTCATTCCATTGCAAATTTACTGTAATGTCTTCATAAATAGAATGAATGCATATTAGAAATGGAGTAAAACTTTTTTAGTTCTTATTTTGAATGTGTGCTGATTTAAGTCCAATGCTTTTCCTACATCCACTGAAATTTCCATATTTTTATTATAAATTCTTTTCATGTAATTTTTTAATTTTTAGAAGGCTAAGCCAACCTTGTATTATAACATATATTCCACATGGATTTGGTATACTCTCCAAAGTGTTCTTTTCTTTATTTTATATGTGTATAGGATTGGTATTAATTCTTTCCTAAATGTTAGATATGAGGCCATGATGATTTGGAGTTTTCTTTATGAGAAAGTTTTAATTATAAATTTAGTTTCTTTAATAAATATAGTTATGTAAATGTGTTTTATTTCTTCTTCAGTTAGTTTTGGTGTCTTTTGCTTTCCAAAAATATGTGCTTCCCTAAAGTTGTTTATGATATTTCATAATTACTCTTTTAAATATCTGTAAGATTTGTAGTGATTCCCTGCTTCAACTAGGTAGATGCTTAATTTCACTGATTTTAAAATATTTGGTTTTATTGTTTCCTGTGTTGCTATTTTGCGTTTTATTTCATTGATTTCTGTTGCTCTTCTGTGTATTTTGAGTTTAATTTTTTCTTTTGTTCTTATTCCTATAATTCATTATTTTGGAAGCATTATTATTGGCTTAAGAACTTTCTTATTTTTTAATATTATCATTTAATGCTATAAATTTCTTAAGCACTGTTTCATCTGCATACCACAAATTTTCATAGTTGTGTATTCATTTCCATTATGTTCAAAACATTTTTAAAAATTCCCTTGTGATTTGTCTTTTGAACCTTGCATTTTTAGAAGTGTGTTGTTTAATCTTTAAATGATGTGGATTTTCCCAGATATCTTTCTTTTATTGATTTTTACTTTATTTCATTGTTGTCAGATAACACTCTTATTATTTTAATATCCTTAATTTTATTAAAAACTGTTTTATTATTCAGAATTTTATGAATCTTTCGGATGACTCCATGTCCCCTTGAAAATAATGTAAATTCTGAAGATTTTGTTTGGAGTGTTCTGTAAATGTCAATAAAGTCAAGTTGATTGATAGTGTTCTGCTCTTTGTGTACTGTTCTATCAATTGCTGTGAGACATATGTTTAAAAATTCCTATATTTGTAGAATTTTCTATTTCTTATTTTAGTTGTGCCAATTTCGATTCATGTATTTAGAAGCGTTTTTATTCAGTTCATACATATTTAAGATCTCTGATTTTTTGATAAACTGATCCCTTTATTATTATGAAATATCCTTATTTTTTATAAATAATAATAATTCTGAAATCTATTTTATCTGATATTAATACAGCCACACTTGCCTACTTAATCTAGTACAATATAGTCAACATTATCTCTTTTAACTCCACTGTCTCCACTCAATCAGTGAGAATTTTGGACTGTTGGGGCATTGCTTTCTTGTTCTGCAATCTAGAATTTGCCTTCAAACAGAAAACCTGGATAATTGTGGAACTTAGCCTGTTTAACTCTTTTTTTTTTCAGAATAGGTCATGGTCTCGCACTACCTGAAAACTATTGTTTATATATTTTGTTGTATGTTCTAGGTGTTTACAGTAGGAGGCTGTTTCTAGACCCTGTTACAAAGGTATGACCAAAAGCTGAACACAAGGTATATTTTCTTCTATATCAGTTTTTAATTATTCTAGCACTCTACTAAAAGGATCGTTTTATCCTCACTGTACTGTAGTCATAACTCAGGTGACTATATACGTGTTGATCTGCTTCTGGAGTGATCATTCTGTTCAATGGTTCAGTTTGTCCATTCTTACACCAATGTCGTAAGGTCTGTCTTACTATAGCTTTCTTATAGTTCTCGATATATAGCACTCCACAGCAATCTTCTTCAGAAATGTTTTGTGTATACTTGGCTATTTGCATTTCTTGTGAGTTTTTAAAGTCAATTTATTTTTGCAAAAGTAACTAATAACATTTTTATTAAACATATATTTAATCTATAGGTTATTTTGCATAAAATTTTTACTTTAACATTATTAAGTTCCAACGCATAAACATAGCATATTTCTCCATTGATTCATTTATGCTTTAATCTCTCTCCATATTTTATGCTTTTACTTTAGAGGTTTATCGCATCGGTTATTTAATTCTAAGTATTTGGTATTTTTCAGAATTTATTTTTTTAATTTTATTTTCTTTTTGTTTACTGCTGACATATAGTCATTAAAATGACTTTTTCATATTGAATATGTATCCTGCAATATTGCAATTTTTTTTTTGCATTTTCTGTTTATAGATTTCTTGGACAGTTTTATTTATTTATTTACAGCTCTTATTTATGGTTTTTTATTTTCCTTGTTTAGCTGGCTATTAGCCCCAATGCAATTTTGAATAGAAGAGATGAAAGTATGCTTCTTCATCCTCATTCCCAATCTCAGAGAGGATACTGTCAACATTTCTTTATTAAGTATAATATTTGATTATTACTTAAATAACTTTGCCCTTTTACATGTCTATAATTTTCATGTCATTCTAAAGCGTGTCTATAAAACAATATTGGAAACTGAAGATGCTAGTGTCTTCCAAGCAAAAGGGTTCTTTCCTCTTTTGGGCCAATTGATGGCCTAATCACCTCAATCCACTCAAGCATTAAGGTGAGTGGGAGCTGGATCATAGTTTGGGTAAGACTAACTCTGCATTTTATTTGCTATTTTCTGCATGCATGTGTGTATGTGTGTGTATTTTGATTGTGAGCTTGGTGAGTCTCTGCCTGCTCAGCTCTGAAGTATCGATTCAATCCTGACCTTTAGAGCTTTTCAGTTTGTTTTTTTATAGTCTCCTACCCGCTAGGACTTCATAATTTAGGCAATGTTTTGAGATGGAGACTGGCTGTGTGTTTGAGGCTCCTGAAGTTTTCAATTTCATCACTCCAGCCTCCTTTAAATGCGGAAATTCCTGCTTCTCTCTGTCCCCAGCAATGGCCTCAGACAGGATCAGCCTGGGGTTCTCAGCCTGTACCTGCACCCAGTGCTGTACCATGCTGCCACACACAAAGAAGCTGTGCAATCCAGTACCCCACAGGGGCTTCCGTCTCTCGCCTGTTTGGTTTCAGGTCCCCTTCCTGTAGTAATTGTTTCCTCAAAACCCTATAATTGGAGAACATTTTATTTTAACTTGTACAAGCTTTAAGCTAAACTCTTCCCCCCAACCCAGCCTCTAAATTCAGTGAACACAATGAAGGGGAGTCTGTCTGTTTTTTAGAGGCTCTTCAAGTCTCCAATTCTATCAGTTGAGGCCCTGCCCTCTGTCTTGTGTAGGTTTTGATTCTCAGTCTGCACCCAGAATCATCAGGTATTCCTGCTTCCCCCAACCCGAGGCATGAAAAAATTAAAACAAATACAGAAAAAAACAAGAAATGGTTTCTGAGTATCAGCTCATTTCTGATCAGTTTTTCACTGTCTAGAATTTTAATTTATTTAATTTTCATTACTTCCTTGCTCTCTAGTGCCTTGAAAATATGTTTTTGGTGATTTATACATGCTCTTCTGGCTCTTGTTAGCAAGGACATTTGAGCTGCCCAGACGTACTGAATCTTACCTTGAAGCCCTACTTTTTATTTCAAAGAAATAAGCTTACCTTTGCAAACAAAGAAACAGCAATGATTAAATCTAGCACCACTAAGAGTGAGACAAATTAATATTATATCTTTCTAATGTGATGTGATATGTAATATTCTTGCCAAAAATACTTAACTCGAATCTAATTAAACCTTTCGATGTAACTCCAAGGAAGCAACAGGCAAATCCACACATGGGACTTTCTATAGGACCACTGGCCTTGAGTTTTCAAAAAAAAAATTTTTCATGAGGAAAAGAAAACTACTAAAAGACTAATACATTTCAAATAAATATAGGGTGTGAAACTTTCAATCTTGGTTAAAAAAGAAAAAGAAAAGAACTCAATTTTAGAAAATGCATGCTAAACTATTTGTGCCTATATATTATGATATCTGCATCTTACTTTCCCATGAGATAAATATATGTAAAATACAGAAATACAGGTAGATAAGGCTAGTAAAGCAATATTTGCACAGTCTCAATATGAACAAATTTCAGTTGCTCCATTTCAGTTCCACTTAGTTAAATACCAGTCCTCCAACAACACAGCTCAAATTTTAAGTACCACTGTTCATTTTCTGTGACCAATTGCTTAAAGTGTAAACATCATTGCTAGCTATTCAGCCCATAAAACACTATGTAAATAACAGATGTACATCATGACCAGTGACCACATCACTACTCTCAAAGTCTGTTGGTGATTGGTCACTGAATCTAGTATTCAGTTCATTCACAGACAGCAAAGCATGTGGTTGTGTTGCCTCATTGTCTCCCAGAGATAAGTCCATGTGACATTTTCTAAAAATGGATGATCAAAAGAGGTAATTAGCCAACAATGTTGAACATGCAGCAAAGAGACAAAACAGGATTAATGCTGGAAGTGAAATTTGATTAAAATATAAGTGGAGTTACAGAAGAAATAGCTGGCCATAGGAATGTTGACACCACCACCATTTGAACAACAATAAGATACGCTCCCAGAGGAGCTTAGTGAAGGTGATCTTCTTGACATAAATGAGGAAGCTGATTGTGGGAAAACAAATAAAAATGTCACAGAGGAAATGATGCCAGAAATAAGACAAAACCAAACCAAACCACTTCACATTAAAAAAAAAATCTCATATATTTCAAGACATTGAAAGTGTAAAGATGAAATGTTGGAAGCAGGTACAAACCTAGAAAGTATGATAATTTGCCTAGGCCTATCATTAGTTATTGGAAGAGAAAGAGGCAAGCACAATTCAGACTAAGTTTTCCACAAAAAATTAAAACAAGTTAATTCTCAATCTTTCTAATTTGTAATGTTTTAATTTACAACTTTAATTATAGTGGACTAAAATATTAGCTTTATTATTTTTAAAAAATTTCTATATATTTATAAGTAACAGTAAGAGAGATTTTAATGTTTTGACAAACATTTTTAAATATCAGAGACACAGTAGTCAGTTTCTCCAGGAACAATTAAGATCATTCTGCTCAGTCATTGTTTTTTTTTTACGGTTCCACGGTACTGTGCAAAGTGAGAGCTGCCTTTATTGTAATGTGTCGATGATTGCTGATCCAACTGGGGATATATGGGTTTTAATAATATTATTCTTTCAACTTTTCTGAAGGTTTGAGAATTTTTCCAATAATTTTTTTTGCAGGAGGAAACATCTGCTGGCTTCCTGATCCAACACTCAGAATAAAACTTTAGCTTTTCACCAAAGCCTACAAAGTTCTATCCATTCCGGCCCCTGTCTGTATCTCTGACCTCATCTTCCTCCTCTCTGTCTGGTTTACTGTACTGCAGGTATACAGGTGTTTTTCATTTCCCTGAAGGTCTTCACACTTTTTTCCATATTGAGGTATTTGTACTCTTTTAGCATTCTCTCCTTCCACATATTTACACCTATGGTTCCTTTTCGTTATTCAGGACTCAACTCAAAAGTCTCCTCATCCTTAGCAATTGTCATGCCAAGACAATTGAAGACCATGTCTCTGTTTTCCACCAGTTACTATGACATTACTATATTTTTCATTCTTCATACACTTAACATATTTAAGATTATCCCATTTATTATTTATAAGTGGTATTATCTTTTGTCTTCCTACACTGTAATGCATGTTTCAGGTTGGCAGCAGCTTTGCTTTTCTTGTTTACTACTGTGTCTCATACAGTAGGTGCTCAGTAACTATTTACAGACTGAGAGCTGAATGGTATTAAAGCAAACCTGAATAAATAAGAAGTCATGTATTATTATCCCTGATTATAATTAAAATTGCTGCCAATATTGTATTTTAAGCTGAATTGCAGTTGCCTTGGTGTTTAATTATTCATTAAATTGTGCAAATAAATTATATATATTCTTTTTATGTATTATATATTTTAGGTTTAAAAAGATGTGCCAGAAGATGCTCTCCCATATACAGTAGTGACATAAATATTAAAACATCTAGAAACAAATGTAAGAAATATTCATGTCCATTATGAAGATAATTTTGAAATCTTGACATAATATATGTAAAAGTACAGAAAAATTCAAACAATGTGCTCAGGTAAAAATATTAATATAATTAGTTGTCAAGCACTGTTGATTCTATGTCTACCGTGTAACCATGATCAGTCCATACAGACTGCAGCAGCAGTTGCAAGTCCTTGGTTCTCTCTCTTAGATCATTGCAAATCAACCTGATTTCCTCACTTCCAGTATCAATTCTATCCTATATTTTTCATACATTAGCTAGCAGATCAAACTACTTGAATAAATATTCAGATTATATAATGTCTATTTCAAAATTATTTAGTTACACAGAGATTACAAATATGGCTCGAGAACCCAATGGTCCTCTTCTACTGGATGTCTTCGATTTGTCTTCTCTTCTATGCAGAGCTACTCCTGGCTCATTTTCATCCTGCTCTAGTCAGCAGCAGGAGAAGTATCATGAACTAAATTCATGCTCTTCCTGCTCTTCGGTTTCTTCCAGATTGTTTATTCTCTTGCTTTGTCCTTGCAGTCTTGAGCTGGCTGTGTTCTATTGACCATAGGCTATAGCTCCTGTCAATGTGGTTTTCTCCATGTTATGCTCTGCTTTCAGTTTCCAGTAATGGGTTCTTCTCCTTACTCTTTCAGATGTAAGAGTAGAACTAGCACCCTCCACCACACTATTTCTGAGGCATTGGACTATCACTAGCGGTTTTCCTATGTGATGTCTTCATAGATAATCCCTTTCTAACCTCCTGTTTTATACTAATTTAATTGGGCCATCTTTTTTCTGACTGAAGTATTATCTTTAAGTCCTGGCCTTGCCACTTACTGCTGGGAAAACTTTGGTAATTTATCTAATGTTGCTGTTAGTTTGAATAATATTTACATATTTGTATACACTAGATATTTATATAATATTTAAAGTTATTTTGGTCATCTGAAATGAGGACTAAAGAATAATACCTAAAAATATACCTATCTTGTGGCATATATAGTGCTCAATGAATAATATATTATTATTTATAAAATAAAAAATTCCTTAGTTTGGAAGTAAAGACATGATAGAAAAGGAGGAGAGGTAAAAAATACTCTTTTTCACCTCCCCCCACCCTCCCATATAACAGGTAGAAAATTCTGGGCTACATTCTACACAGACAATCAGACCATCCCCAGTGGAATTAAGCCACAGATGTCCATGACAGAAATCACCTTGACAAAGGACTTTTGAACTGACTTTTCCTCTTTTCTTGTTTCATTATACTGCCATCTTACTTCTGTACTCTAGATCACTTCACCAATCTAACACTCTATATCTGTCTTAGTTCACTTCGTGTTGCTATAGCAGAATACCACAGACTGGATAATTTATAAAGAAAAGAAACTTATTTCTCATGGTTCTGGAGGCCAGGAAGTCCAAGATTGATGGGCTGTAGTCTGGTGAGGGCCTTCTTGCTGCTTTTCCTCATGGCCAAGACAGGAGGGCAATCCAGTGCCAAAGAAGGCAAGAAGCGAAAGGAAGACAAACCTGCTTTTATAACAAACCCACTCTCAAGATCATTAACTCACTCCCTCCATAACAACATTAATTAATTCATTAAGGCAGAGCCTCTTATTAGGCCCCACCTCCCACTGTAGTATTGGGATTAAGTTTCTAAGCACATGAAATTTGAGGGACATATTTAAACCATAGCAATATCTGAACCCTTACTTCCAGGCTCTTTTTTTCAAGGGAATCCCAAGCTAATACAATATTACGGATATTACATTTTGAATATTGTGACCGAAGGATTTTTTGATATGGTGAAGACCAAGCTCCAGTACTAGCATATACTGAGAAGCTAATTTTTTAAACTGTTTTTCAAAAGCATTTCTTATACCATACATTTTATCACCAACATTTTATAAACATTTATCACCAACTTTGGAAACAAGAGAAAAATTTTTGAAAACTACATATGTATATAAGGGACATCAAAAAGTTCATGGAAAAATTGAATTAAAATATATCAATCTTTCCATGAACTTCTAGAAGATCCCCATATATACTGTGGTTTGACTCAGTAGCACAAGCAAAGGTGATGAAACTGTAAAGCTCTGTAGGGAACTACCCTAATCAAAAGATGGATTATTTTGGTATTAGATGTTAATACTTAATTCTGTTGAAACATGGTTGTCATTTGGAAATGTCTGCTTGGTAATGTTATCAAACAAATTTTATATGATTGAATTTATCAGGTGGTACAGATTTTCCATTATTGTGTGAATTTTTATACATACTAAAAAGCAGAAAATCCTAAATCACAGTAAAAACTCTACAGTAAAATCATTACTCTTTTCAGCACTTTTACCTCATTTTTGCTAGTTCTGACTGTATTTCACTCTAATTTGAATTTGATGTAATTTAAAAAATATTTATAGATTGATGGTGCAGTGTAATGGGTGTTCATACTTAATAATTCTTTATCCCTATACTCGATTACTGTGTTGTAAAGACTGAACATCTGGTTTAAAAATACCACTGAATGGAATAGAATAAAGAATCCAGAAATCAATCCACACACTTACTTCCATCTGATCTTTGACAAAGGCACCAAGCCTATTCACTGGGGAAGGGACTGCCTCTTCAGCAAATGGTGCTGGGATAACTGGATATCCATATGCATGAGAATGAAACTAGATCCATACCTCTCACCGTATACTAAAATCAACTCAAAATGGATTAAGGATTTAAATATACACGCTGAAACAATAAAACTTCTTAAAGAAAACATAGGAGAAACACTTCAGGAAATAGGAGTGGGCACAGACTTCATGAATATGACCCCAAAAGCACGGGCAACCAAAGGAAAAATAAACAAATGGGATTATATCAAACTAAAGAGCTTCTGCACAGCAAAAGAAACAATTAACAGAGTTAAAAGACCACCAACAGAGTGGGAGAAAATATTTGCAAAATATACATCTGACAAAGGATTAATATCCAGAATATATAAGGAACTCAAACAACTTTACAAGAAGAAAACAAGCAACCCAATTAAAAAATGGGCAAAAGAGCTAAGTAGGCATTTCTCTAAGAAAGATATACAAATGGCCAACAGACATATGAAAAAATGCTCAACATCACTCAGCATCCGGGAAATGCAAATCAAAACCACATTGAGATACCATCTAACCCCAGTTAGGATGCCTAAAATCCAAAAGACCCTGAACGATAAATGCTGGCGAGGTTGTGGAGAAAAAGGAACTCTCATATACTGTTGGTGGGACTGCAAAATGGTGCAGCCTCTATGGAAAATGGTATGGAGGTTCCTCAAACAATTGCAGATAGATCTACCATACGACCCAGCTATCCCACTGTTGGGAATATACCCAGAGGAATGGAAATCATCAAGTCAAAGGTATACCTGTTCCTCAATGTTCATCACAGCACTCTTTACAATAGCCAAGAGTTGGAACCAACCCAAATGTCCATCATCAGATGAGTGGATACGGAAAATGTGGTACATCTACACAATGGAATACTACTCAGCTATAAAAACGAATGAAATACTTCCATTTGCAACAACATGGATGGACCTTGAGAGAATTATATTAAGTGAAACAAGTCAAGCACAGAAAGAGAAATACCACATGTTCTCACTTATTGGTGGGAGCTAAAAATTAATATATAAATTCACACACACACACAAAAAAACCGGGGAGGGGGGGAGAAGATATAACAACCACAATTATTGAAGTTGATACGACAAGCAAACAGAAAGGACATTGTTGGGGGGGAGCGGGGGAGGGAGAAGGGAGGGAGGTTTTGGTGATGGGGAGCAATAATCAGCCACAATGTATATCGACAAAATAAAATAAAAAAATAAAAAAATAAAAAAGATAAAAAATAAAAAATAAAAAAATAAAAAGAATAAAAATACCACTGAATGTAAGAAAATCATAAAACTATGATAGGCTAGGTCCCAGTTTTCTTAAGGTTTGAAGATACAATGACATTTAAATATCATTGCTATACAGCAAAAACAAATTTTCTTTTATATGTCAGGTAGACATTAAGTACTTACATGTTCCCCTTCTGAAGCCTAATGGTATAAAACACTTTGGAATCCTCTGGCATGGCAAATCTCCCTTTCTGCACAGACTACATTTCTTGCCAAACTATTAATTCATCTGTATGAGCAACTGCACATGGTGCTGAGAAGCTATGTTTTTTAAACTCATTTCTAACATTTTCTGGTGTATCTTTTTCACTGCTTGCTTGCTGGTTCAATAGCAAATCAGACTGAAAGCAATAAGTAGTCCTTCCTACTAGTCTATGAGGTCTGGTCTGGCTCAGTCAGAGATACTCTGATTACCTCTGTGAAAGGAGAGAGAAAAATATGATGATTGGGAGAAGAATCATTCCATAGTATCTATAATATTTAGTTTATTAAAAAAAAGATCTGGAGCAAATATGATAAGGCTTAATATGTAAAAATATAACACTGACTATATAGGGGTAAAAGTTAGGATATAAACTAATCTGATGTAGAAAATGGATCTCAAGTACAGAAGCTGAAAACAAGATGGAATCTTATTTTTATTTACACAGTAGTGTAGAGGCAGGCAGCTCTCCATAAGGTCAAGAGGAAATCTGGCTTTCTTCTATCTTAATGTTTCACAGTTCAAATAGGTGTTTGCCTGATTTGCATAATAAAAGCTGCATGTAAGCATCACAGCCCTTTTTAGCCTATAGTATGGGAGCTGGAGAGGCAGTAGAAAGCAACCAATGTCCTTCTAGGGAAGTGAGGTGGAAGTTGTACATATCACTTACACCTACATTCTGTTTGCAAAGAATTGGTCACATGTCCACATGAACTTACAAAGAAACTGTGAAACAGGATTTTTAATCAGGCAGTTATGTGCAATGCTAAAACTCTGGGAATTGGAGTTGATTTCTAATGCAAAATGTAAGGAGGGCAGAATGTAACCTAGGGGAAAATCAGTCATTGCATAATGCATTTCTACTATGTTATGTTATGTTACATTATGTTATGCTATGTTATGTTATGTAATGTTATGGTATGGTATGGTATGGTATGGTATGGTATGGTATGGTATGGTATGGTATGGTATGGTATGGTATGGTATGTTGTTATATCATTTATGTTTTGTTTAACACAAAAAAGAAAAGAAAAATGTCTTTTAATCACTTAGGGAGCTGAATAAATTTAGTAAGAAGAAATCTTTGGAAACCATCTCTGTGGTTGTTGCTTTTTATTACTAAAGTGATAAAAGAAGTGAACAGTGTAGATACAGTGTATCTGATTTCTGTAAGTCATTGAATGAATTTTAGTGCAATATATTGTAAATGATATGGGAGACTATAGACTGAATGAGTTACAAGTTCACATATTAGTAGTTAATTAATCACCATTACCAAGTATATTGTCAATGAGTCTTGATGAATCTAAAGGGAGAATGTTGATGGTGTCTGACAGAGTTTCATCTTGAACTCTTTGAAAAATGTTGCAAGACGTGGAGATGGAGGAGGAGAGGAAAGTGAAGTGATAGCTGTTGACTCTCAGCAAATTAGGTATAGAAGGAAAGTATGTCAACACAAGAAAAGCCATCTACAATTATCCCACTGCTAATATCATCCTGAATGGGGAAAAATTGAAAGCTTTTCCCTTAACAAAAGGAAGAAGACAAGGATGCCACTCTCCCCACTCCTATTTAACATAGTACTGGAGGAAGTAGCCAAAGCAATCAGGCAAGACAAAGAAATAAAGGGCATCAGACTGGAATGATGAAATTAAACTGTCTCTATTTGTAGATGACATGATCCTATAAGTAGAAAAACTTAAAGAAACTATCAAAAAACTCCTAGAGCTGGTTAATAATTTTAGTAATGTTTCAGGATACAAAACCAACACACCCAAATCAATTGTATTTATCTTCTCCAATAATGAACTAACAGAAAGAGAAATGAAGAAAGTAAGCCCATTTACAGTAGTCACCAAAAAAATGAAAAGAACAGGAGGAATCAATTTAACCAAGGAAGTGAAAGATTTCTACAATGAAGAGTAGAAATCACTACTGAAAGAAATTAAATAAGACACAAAAAGATGGAAAGACTTTCCATGCTCTTGGATTGAAAGAATTAGTGTGAAAATGTCCATACTACCCAAAGTGATCTACAGACTCACACCATCCCCATCAAAATATCGATGGCCTTATTCACAGAAATAGAAAAAAACAAACAAACAAAAAAACCAATCCTAACATTGATGTGGAACAACAACAGAAGACCCTGAATAGCCAAAGCAATACTGAGGAAAATTAAATAAATAAAGCCAGAGGCATAATACTACCTGACAGCAAACTAGACTACAAGGCTATAGTAACCAAAACAGCATGGTAGTGGCATAAAAATAGACAGTTGGACCAGTGGAACAGAATAGAGAACCCAGAAATCAACCCATAGACTTACAGCCAATTGATATTTGACAAAGGCAACAAAAACACACATTGGAGAAAAGACTGCCTCTTCAATAAGTGGTGCTAGAAGGATCGGATGTCCATGTGCAAAAGAATGAAACTGGACCTGCACTTCTCACCATATACCTGAATTGGCTCAAAATGGACTAAAGACTTAATTGTAAGACCTGAAACTGTAAAATTACTAAGGGAAAATATAGGGAAACACTTCAGAAATTAGGACTGGGCACAAACTTTATGAACAAGAGCCCCCAAACACAAGCAACAAATGAAAAAATAAGTGGGATTATATCTAACTTGGGAGCTTCTGTAGAGTAAAGCTAACAATCAACAGAGTGAAACAACAACTTTCAGAATAGGAGAAGATATTTGCAAACTACACATCTGACATGAGATAAATATCCAGAATATAGATGAAACTGAAGCAATTATCAGTAAAAAGCAAATAACCCAGTTAAAAAATAGGCAAATGAGCTGAATAAACATTTCTTGAAGGAGGACATACACATGGCCAAAAGGAACTTTAAAAATGCTCAATATCACTAGTTATTGAGGAAATACAAGTTAAAACCACACTGAGATATCATTTCACCTCAGTTAGACTGGCTATAATCAAAAAGATGGGCAATAACAAATGCTGGTAAGGATATGGAGAAAAGGGAACACACTTACACTGTTGGTGGGACTATAAGTTAGTACAACCACTATGGAATACACTATGGAGGTTTCTCAAATTACAGATAGATCTACCATATGATCCAGCAATCCTACTTCTAGGTATATACCCAAAGGAATGGAAATCATCATGTTGAAGGGATACCTGCACTCTCATATTCATTGCAGCTTTTTTTACAATGGCCAAGATATGGAAGCAACCTAAATGACCATCGACCGATGACTCGTTATGGCAAATGTGATATATATACACAATGGAATACTATTCGTCCATAAAAAAGAATGAAATTCTGTCATTCACAACAACATTGATGAGCTTGGAAAAACTTATGTTGAGTGAAATAAGCCAGGCACAGAGGGAAAAATACTATGTGTCTTCACCCCTAAGTGGGAGCTAAGAGAGAAACAAGGGAAAAAAGACCACAATGGTGTGTTGAACTTGCAGAGGGAGAGCACTTACTAGGGTTGTGGAGTCGGGTGGGAGGAGGGAAGGGGAGTGAGGTTGGGGATTAATTGGGTGGAGGACATGGGAAATAATTGCAATTTGTGGTCATCTTACCATCACATCTTGGGCGCAGGTGGTGATGATCAGCTTTAAATCCCATGAATATGCATAATAAAGAAAAAAATAAAAATAAAAATAAATAACTTGAAGATATCTCAAAAACTAGATTTTAATTATGAGCATGTTAATTCACTTATGAATAAAAGTTGAAAATGCCTTAATAAACCACTAATTCTTCATAAAAATCAAAAATCAATAAAAGAACAAACAAACAAAAAATAACTCAGGCAGGCAAAAAAAAAAAAAAAAAAGGAAAAGAAAGAATTTTTTTAAATGAAAAAAATCTAAGACAGCTTGCAGACAACAAACATTAGAATCATGGGTGTTCCAGAAGTGGGGGAGAAAGAAAAAAGCATGGAAAACCTATTCAACATATAATAATGGAAAACATCCCAGGTTCAGGGAGAGACATGGACATTCAGATCCAGGAGACTCAAAGATCCACAAACAGATTCATCCTGAAAAGGTCCTCTCCAAGTGACATTATATTCAAAACAGTAAAGCTCAAAGACAAAGAGAGAATCTTAAAAGAAGCAAGAAAAAAGTGTTGAGCCACCTATAAGTGAGCCCCTATCAGATTAACAACAGACTTCTCAACAGAACTTACAGGCCAGAAGAAAATGGGGTGATATTTTCAAAATACTAAATTAGAAAAAAGAAGAAAAAAACTGCCAGCCGAGAATACTGTACCCAGAAAGGCTATCCTTCAGAAATGAGGGAAAAATAATGTATTTTTCAGACAAACAAAAGCCACAGGAATTCACCACAGTATGACCAGTCCTGCAAGAAATCCTCAAAGGATTCCTGCATCTGGAATCTGAAAAATGATAATAACTACCACAAACACACAAGAAAGAACAAAACACACTTGTAGAGCAAAAATGCAAATGAGAAAGGGAAAGAGACTAAATCTTACCACCACATACACACACACACACACACACACACACACACACACACACACACACAAATAATAGCAATGAAACAAAGCAAAAAACTCTGTCTCTTTGGTAGATGGGAAGGAAAAAAATCATTTTTCTAAAACTAGTGAGTAAAAGGAAGAGTCAAACATTTATCCTGTCTTTCCTATATAATTGTTCTTCATGTTGACCATAAAGAGCTGAGGAGGGAACATTTCTATCTACTGAAGTATCTCAGCTAGTAAATAAAAAAGGAACAAAATGATTAAAATATGGTATTTTGCTAACCTCTATTAAAATAACGGATCTAGCAAATGACCATCAATGATGCTAACATCACAGAGAGATGATCAGACATAATGGGCCTCCTGCAGTAAGAAGATATACCTCTGAAGTCAAACCTAACTTAAATAGAAACAAGCCTCAAGATCCAGCAATCAATCATCAGGAAATGTAGGGGACAGAGGAACATGTTAAATGACACTGCTGGGATGGAGCCAGAAAATCCAGACCTTGGGTAACTTTATGGGGTAAAGGGAAAATATTAGATGAAGGGGGAACCTACAGATTAAAAGAAATTGATGTGAACAAATCAATTGTATGAAAGTAAGAAGGATGAGGAGAGAATTAGAGATTTGAAAGTATAATTTTGATTACATTAAGGAATTATTATTGATTTTGAAAAAAAAAAGCTTACTGGCTTAATTTTTTGAAGGGTTGTCCTAAAAAAGATTGTTCAGTTTATGTGACTCCAGATGTCAAAACTAAAACCATTTTTTAAAGTTAAGCAGATAATAGTTCATATAAGGAAAACATTTGTAACAACTTTAAAAATTATAGTTGTTAAGAAGGATAAAGTTACCTTCATGCTGTCAAGGTTAGAGTTCAGAGAATATATCCCTTTCTAAAGTATATTTTAATTTACTGAGAGGTGGAGATAGCAGTAATGCATTCTTTTAACTTTTAAATTTTATGAAATATTTCTATCCCACTTCATTTGTCTGATATATATCAGGCATTGTTCATTGCTATCATCAAACGGTAATGTATATAAATGTATAATATATATGATACACGATTAACATAGATTAGCCCTTCTAGACAACTGTGTTTTAGATAATTTTGTAGAAAGGAGAAATAGACAAAGATGATTAAAGACAGTTTTGTATCATTTTCCCAATAACACTTGAAGACATGAAAGCAGAGTTTTTTTCCTGCTTTAAAAAAAAATTTTTTTTTGATACAACAGAAACCCATCTCTGTGGTTGTTGCTTTTCGTTACTAACATGATAGAAGAGGTGAACAGTGTAGTGGTGACTATTGTGTTGGTGTCTTTCCATTATCACATCTGTGTACCCCTGGAGGTCCTATATCATCCATAGGATGAAGCCCCAGAATCAATGTAAAGACATTTTCATAAGCAAAGTCTTCTTTAAAAAGTCAGATAAATGTATGTAATATTATTGCTTGACATATTGTCAGTAAATTCCAATTATTTATTCTAAATTATAGTTCAGTGAAATAGAGACCAGGGCTGAGATTCAAGAAAAATGTGTTCTATCACTATCAATTTGATCTCTGGAAAATTATTTTAATGTTTTTTGACTCAGTGTACAGTAGAGATAATTAATAGTTGCTAACTATTGTTTTTATTAAAATAAAAAGACACATGTTAAAGATTTTGAAAAGCTATATAAGGAGCAAAACTTTATTATTAAGGGCAGGTTCAGATTGTTTAGAATAAGTTAACAGATGTTTGATGGTTTTGCGTTCTTATTTTAAGATGTCGAATGTTTAAACAACTCCCAGAATTATGGGATTATCCTGCAGTAATTTCAGATATTGTTACAAAAAAGACATATCTCTAATAATGCACATAAACTAGTCTAGCAAAACAAAAAAGTAAAGAATAATGGATATTAAACCCACAAACCTTAGGCTCTCTCCCTTTATAAGCAACACACACATACACAGACACATCCTGTGACACTTCCAAACTCTCATTGAAATTCAGGTTACAATAGTAAACAGTACAGAACAAACCAATGAAATCCATCAGAGCACACAAAAACAATAAACAAAAACACCAGGCTCCAGCATTGTCAAGACTGTACTGCTGAGTTAAGAAGTCAGGTAAGAAAATCAATTTTCTCTAGCACATGAATTAAATGAATAAAAACTCAATATAAAGACAGAGGAAAAATAACCCAGCATTTCTAAACCAACTTTAAAATGCTCCTATGCTTTTGCCATATTGAATAATGGGAGGAAGAAACAGTGTTTATCTGGATATTTTTCCTTATCTATTCAATAGACATTTATGAAGCAACTACTAATGACCAGAAAAATAGTCTGGCTCATTTGAAATAGAGACATAATTCACATTCCCTGCCTCCAATATCCAACTTCTATTTTTTCGGAAGTATAAATACCAGAACAATGTAGCAAAGGTTGTGGTAACGGATAAGGCATATAGGAAACAATTTTATGGGGCAACTAACCCATATTGAATCCCTGAGAAAAGGTTCTTAGAATAGGTGACCCCTACCTTTAACTGTGAAGGCTAAGTATACATTAGTCAGATGAAATGGTGTAAGAACATCCAGGCAGGCAAAATAGCATGCGCACAAGTGGGAGGTGAGAACATGGACCAGCTTGTAAAGCAAAACTGAAAAAATTCAATATGGCTTAAGCATAAGAGGGAAGCCTAACAAGAGATGAAAGTAATGTAGATCATGATGTATGTGCCTTTCTGAACATCATGAAGGTGATCATTAAGCCAGGCATTGAAGAATTTTTAGTAGGGAACTGACTTTGTTAGATCAAAGACTGGTCATCAACTTTGTACAGTTGTATGGGAATTTTCCAGTATTGCACACAAATCTTATTTAGGGTAAGAACAGTAAGACATTGAGGAGTTTCAAGCTGTACTTTGGTATTACTTATGTTTTGATTACAGGTATAATATAAAGTTGGAAATCAAGGTCTTCCTATGTACTGTACTGCAAACACAAACCATGAAGTGATGACAAATACTACACTATGGATTACTCATTTTTTTTCTAGACCATCTCACTGCCAGAAAAATTGGCAATTTCACATGTAAAAATTTTTGAAGTCATAACTACTCTCTGTCAATCCAGAAAAGCATTAAGATCAAGATGACAGTGACTGGATTAGCTAATAGTTATTAATATACCTCTCAGAAATTATGGTCAACTTGTTTACTGAGGTAGATGTAAAATATTGATAACTTTAAAACTTGGTAGAATTTGTTAGGTCTACAAATGTACCCTACTCCTCCTACCTATTGGGTAGAATGCATGGGAAAGCCCACATATACATGTTTTGGGGCCAATGATCTACAATAAAAAAAGATTTTGCAGATGTTGCTTTGGAGTCTCAAATAAAAATTTATGACCACTGTGTTTGTGACAAGGTCTTTGTGTTTAGAGCTACTTACTGAAACTGCATACATATCTCAGATAATAGAAATTATATTCAAAGACATTTTTTAAAGAGCTGGACATAAACAAAACAAAGAGGAAAAAAAACAGTCTGTAAATTCACCTCAGCCTATTGAATTCCTTGCAGGTCTATGTTTTCTTTTACATCATGACATCCTTTCTCTCCTATCCATTTAATTACTCCAGCAAGCTTTGTCTAATCTTCCAAGACACAGTTGAATGCCCTTCTCTTTGTCCTTGTCTTCTTATAGGACCTTATTTCTCTTCCCTCTGTATACCTTGAATGTATTAAGAAGGTTCTTCACTGTTAAATAAAGAATAAATATGATTATCGCAATAGATGCTGAAAAAGCATTTGAAAAAGCTCAACATCCCTTCAAGATAAAGACTCTCAACAAATTTGGCATAGAAGGAAATTATCTCAACACAATAAAAGCCATCTATGACAAGCCCACTGCCAGTATCATTTTGAATGGGGAAAACCTGAAGGCTTTTCCCTTAAGAACAGGAAAAAGATAAGGATGCCCACTCTCACCACTTCCATTTAACATAGTACTGGAGGTACTAGCCAGAGCAATCAGGCAAGAGAAAGAAATAAAGGGCATCCAGATGGAAAAAAATGAAGTCAAACCATCTCTATTTTCAGATGACATGATATTATAAATAGGAAAACCTAAAGACTCTATCAAAAATGTCCTAGAACTTATTAATAATTTCAGTAATGTTGCAGGATACAAAATAAATACCCCCCAATCAGTTGCATTTATATTCTCCAATAATGAACTAAGAGAAAGAGAAATCAAGAAAGTAAGCCCATTTACAACAGTCATGAAAAAAATAAAATGCCTAGAAATCAATTTAACAGAGGTGAAAAATCTCTACAATGAGAACTACAAACCACTACTGAAAGAAATGAAAGATGACACAAAAAGATGGAAAGGCATTCCGTGTTCTTGGATTGGAAGAATTAACATTATGAAAATGTCTATACTACCCAAAGTGATCTACAGATTCAATGCAATCCCCATCAAAACACCAATGACATTTTTACAGAAACAGAAAAAACAATCTCAACATTCATAAGAAACAACAAAAGACCCTGAATAACCAAAGCAATCCTGAGCAAAAAAAATAAAGCCAGAGGCATAACAGTACCTAACTTCAAATTATGCTACAAAGATATATTAACCAAAACAGCATGGTACTGGTATAAAAATAGACACTCGGACCAATGCGGCAGAATAGAGAACTCAGAAATCACCCCTCAGGCTTACAGCCATCTGATATTTGACAAAGGCAACAAAAACCTACATTGGGGAAAAGACTGCCTCTTCAATAAGTGGTGCTGGGAAAATTAGATATCCATATGCAGAAGAATGAAACTAGACATGTATCTCTCACCATATATTAAAATAAACTCAAGATGGATTAAAGACTTAAGTATAAGACCTGCAACTGTAAAATTGCTAAGGGAGAATATAGGTGAAACATTTCAGGAACTAGGTCTGGGCACAGACTTTATGAACATGAATCCAAAAGCACAGGCAACTAAAGAAAAAATAAACAAATGGGACTATATCCAACTAAAAATCTTCTGCACAGAAAAGGAAACAACCAGCAGAGTGGGAGAAAATTTTTGCTAACTATGCATCTGACAAGGGATTAATATGCATAATATACAAGGAACTCAAGTAATTACACAGTTAAAAAAACAAATAACACAATTAAAAAATAGAAAAAAAAAAATAGGCAAAGGAGCTGAATAGACATTTTTCAAAGGAAGACATACAAATGGCCAGGAGTCACATGAAAAAATGCTCAATATCACTAGTTATCAGGGAAATGCAAATTAAAACTGCATTGAGAAATCATCTTACCCCAGTTAGACTGGCTATAATCAAAAAGGCAAAGAATACAAATGCTGACGAGGCTGTGGAGAGAAGGGAATGCTCCTACACTGTTGGTGGGACTGTAAATTAGTACAACCACTGTGGAAAACAGTATGGTGTTTTCCCAAACAACTATAGATTGATCTTCCATATGATCTAGCAATCCCACTTCTGGGTATATACCCAAAGGAATGGAAATCATCACGTTGAATGGATACCTGCATTCCCATGTTCATCGCAGCTCTGTTTACAATAGCCAAGGTATGGAACCAACCTAAATGTCCATCGATGGACAAATGGATAAGGAAAATGTGGTACATATACAATATGGATTACTACCCTGCCATAAAAAAGAATGAAATTCTCCCATTTGCAACTACATGGGTGAGCTTGGACAAACTCATGTTGAGTGAAATAAGCAAAGCACAGAGGGATAAATACCATGTTCTTACTCATAAGTGGGAGATAAGAGAGAAAGTAGGAAGGAAAGAAAGACCACAGTGGTGCATTGGACTTTCAGAGGGAGAACATACCTAGGGATACAAAGTGCAGTGAGGGATAGGGAGGGAGGTCGGGGATAACTGGATGATGGACATGGGGTGTAATTGTTACTTGTAGTAAAGGGAGTGCTGCTGGTATGGATCTGGCTGTCACATCTAGGGCATGAGGGGTGACAATCACCTTTGTATCTCATGAACACTCATAACCAATAAAAAGTACTAATATATAAAATGAATAACAGGAATATACACATGCTTAAAATATTTATGGAACTGAATTAGCTTAAAACATACACATCTCTTTGTGAAAAAATAGTATAACTGAGAATAGCCAGCAATGTTTTTACTTTTCAATGTTATTTGTCAAAGACAAACCATCACTTATCAATGTCTAAAATATATAGTGGAAGGCTCAAATCTAATGCATTCTAACCACTGTTTCATTTGTTTAACGGATATTTTGTGCTTTGAGAGAAACATGCCATATACAAAAAATCATCATTAACCAGATTATTTAAGATATGTTTTTAATTATTGGAATCTTTGTTTCCTCCTTACCTGTCCAAATGATTCACACATTATGTTTGTTTAAACCCTTATTGGAAAGGTTTTGAAAGTTTATCTGTCAGGTTTTTGTTCCAGTCCGTGCAGCATAGGAATCTATAGTGAAGCGTTCTTTGACTAATCACCATCTGATAGGGTTCATGGTCTGAAGACGAGAGATTGGGCCGAATCACACCAAACACAAGACATACACCAAATTCTTCCTTTTAAGTGAGGCATTATTAAATTTGTTACCATGTGTTTGTTTGTTTTATCTTTAGCTGTCACTATTTTCTACCTACTTTTGAGTTTTAATCTGCAGTTTTTGAGTATATCTGTTGCTATGCTCACCTGGATTTATATAAGGAATTCAAGGATAGTGGAGTAATCTTTTTCCAAATTTTTGACAGACATCACTCAAAGTTACCTGAGGGGTTGCTTAGATAGCTCTTTGGATGTTCAGAGGTAAATCTTCATTAATTTGAAAACTGTCTTTTCTTGATTAGGAGGAATATATCTAGGAAGGTCTTTTATAGAAGAAAATAGATTATCTATCTTCTTTAGAAAGGACACTTTTTTAATCATCCACCAATCCTTCTTCAGCACCTCTTGCTTGGTTTCTGCTGACACAGAACACAGAACATCTAGGTTGGTGCTATATGAGACTTTCCGGTCTTCCATGTGATACTGACTTCTACATTTGCCAGCATTTTAGAGCTGGTTTCCTTTTGCATGAAAATGACAATTATTTACAACCATAAGCACATGTACTATGACTTCTCATACCATCTTATCACCCTTACATATACACTTTGCCTTATTTTTAATTTCAACCAGTAGGATCCAGATCTTCCCACTGCATTAACACCTTACTATCACTGGTTACTTGCTGTAAAGATGGGCAAAAGTACACAAGGTAAATAAAAAAAAGATATTTCAATAAAACAAAACCAAAGTATTTTTAAAAAGCCATATAAAAATGCCAGTATACAATTCAAGAACAAATTAATTATTATTTTACTTTGCACAGAGCAATTGATAGCTTAAGGATGTTCTTCAATAGAAATATCTCCCATCACCTCCATACTCTTTGAAAGATTGTCCTAGTGACTTTGACATGTGGGAATTTGGAAAACTTACCCATAGATAGAGTATTTTCTCCTATAGTATTTTTTATAAGCACAAATACTAAATTATGCAGTGCATTATGTCAAAAGATAATAATATAAATTTAGATCTGAGAAGAGACATAATTTATATAAGCAATCAAATTTAGTATTTTTTTTAAGGGAAAGAAAACCATGCCTCTACTTGAAAACTAGTTCATCATGAAAAATGTGGGCTTTTTTACTCTACTCACATAAACAAATTTTATCATTCATAATAAAATATGCAGAAAATATATGATGAGAGCTGGTCCATTTTGAAAGAGCAATAAATAATCTAACATTGTGCAATAAAAAATGAAGACAGTTCATCAGGAAGAGGCACTATCAATGGCATATTGTGGAAAAAAAACCAAACTTGTTTTCTAAAGCTATTCCACCTGCTACAGACAAATTTATTATTACATTATTATTTCCCCCTAGAATTTGAAATAGTGTAGTTGGGAAAGATTTTATCCTTACCAGGAGTTCTAAATCCTTAAATTTTCAGTGCTTTGCATTTTCAATTCTTTATATACTAAGAGGAATAAAATGTTCCAAGCTCTCTCCTTATTTTCATTTCTGTGCAGAGATGTTGCTTTAGCTGTCACAAAGAGGATTATTTAAACATGTACTGAATCTAAAGCATATATATGTATAAAGTGATGTATGATTCAAGAGTAAAGAATAATACCTCCTGAATGAATGTGTTTTTATCACTATTGATTCCATGCAATCATTATTATGCAGATGAGTTGAAAGCAGATAAATATTCTGTTTATAGCATAACATAATTAAATAAACATATTCTCCTTTGTGTTACCAAGAAAGTGGCTGTAGACTGCAGCCTTTGGCTGTTTTTCAGGGATTCTGGGCGATTATTGCAGAGTATTTTTGTTTTCCGATAATTGAAAACTATGTTTTTAAAATGGTTTAACACTCTGCAATGTGAAGGAATAAAAGATATGGGTTTGTGTGCATTAGTTCAAATTCTTTAAGTATTGCTGTGTTATCCTAACAGTATTTGGTGAAATGTCCCAGCTGTATAATGAGGTACATGCCATGTCTTTAATTGTTATACTGCTCCTTGAGGTATGGCAAAAAAACAGTGCAAGGGTATGTCCAAATCAAAATTATCTGTTGTGACTGAATGTTCAATAATGGGGACAAATTGTGAAGTCAGAGAGTTGAGGGTGGGACTGTATTGGGAGTAGGAGGCAGGCTTTAAAGTGGGAAAAATGTGTAGGGAGAAAGCAGATTTGAATTCCAGGGAGACATCAACAATATGGCCAGAAAGTGTTCAGTCCTCAAATAATAGGGAAGAGAGAACGTTTTAAATAATGGCCAAACACACACGAATACAGGATTGTTTCCCAGTGCTTAATGTGAGGACACACAAACCACAATGTAAATCAAATAAGAATAACTCGGAGTACATGGGAATGGCAAACCTTCCACCCACTCTTCAATCCTCTTGTTACAACTGTGGTTATTGGCCATTAGTTAGAACAGAGTTTTTTATCCTTCAGAATATTGACCTTTTTGGGCCTGATACTTTATTGTGAGGGGTGGTCCTGTGCATTGGGAATCCAGTAGCACTCCCGTCTACTTATGACACAAAAATATCTACAGATATCGCTAGTTTTTCCTAGGAAGCAATGTTACCTGCAGTTGAGAACTACTGATTTAGCCTCTCTCAAATAATGGTAACTTCGCAGTGATGGAAAACTTAAGAAACTGTACATTATTGGTTTTAGCCATTAAATCATATCTGCACGTAGACTAATCTTGACCTTACATCCAAGTTCATGACAACCAAACTCCAATCTGTACTTTGTTTAAAAAAAGTAGACTTCTGCCATATCCCATTTACCTCTGTCTCTGTATTGCTAATCTGAAAACTATTCCACCATTCTGGTAAACAGATCACTCCCTGACTCTTACCAAGTGTCAACTTTCCTTCTAGGAATATAGTACCTTGACTTTTTCCCTTGTACTCCAGTCTAATAGTTGCCATTTTTATATTCATGATTAATTAAGCTGATGCTGAGTTATAGACCTAGTATCCAAAGGAGGACATATATTCCTTAACTATGACTATGAATAGAGTTTTATGCTTTCTCCAAGTAGAAAACTAGAGAGCTTCATTGACAAGGACCCAGGGAAGAATGAGAGAATCCACATCTGGCCTGGCCAATGCAGCCATAAGCCACTCAAGGCAGAGACTGAATTAGGTTGCAAATGCTCCTTTCTAGAGCCAGAAATAAAATTATTGAGGAAATTCATTAAGACAGATGTATGGGAAATACTTTGCCATATGATTTCCTTGTGGGAACTCTCATGCTCTTTGTTAGAAAGACTGGGGGGAACCAGATATATGTTATCACGATGAGCCCTTAACAATATCATCATCTGCAGTTTTTTTCTTCTGCCCATTAACTCTTATGTCTTCTGAAAGAACATCTGGGGGTCAAAGTGGGCTTCTAGAGCATGTGTAATCTAATTCGATTGAGAATGAGTATAAGAAAAAGGTTTGTATCACATCTTTTATAGGATTTTTAGCTGTTTGCTTTGTATAAAACATCCAGCCCGGCTTCAAAACAACCACTGATATCATTTTCTTTCTTCTGAATATTCCATTCTTGCCTCCCTCTTCACTTGGCCTTCTTCCGATGGCCAGACTTTGTACTTAATTTCTCAATTAATCAGACATAATCAGACATGTACTCTTTCACCTTCCCATCACCAAAATTATCAATTCACCTGCATGCGTAACCACCTATTCTGTCTGATTTTTCCCTCTGTTTTTTTGGATGAAGTATCTCTCTTCCAATTAAACCTGTCTGTGTGCCTTTAAAACGTGACCTCTGCAATTACCCATCTCCTCTTTCTCTAGGGAGGTACAGACAGCCTGAACTAAGATATTTGTGGGATCACAAGGAGTATGTAAATGAACAATGTAACAGAAGAACATCAACAGGGGTTATTAACTGATCTCATTTGGAAAATGAAGGAGAAGGGCACAATGAAGATTGCAGCAGGTTTTTGAGTAAGTAGAGAGAAGCCATTGACTGGGCATGAGGAAACGGAAAAAGGAACATTAATTTTATAATTTTTGATAGAATCACAAAAGCTTACATTCTATCTTTCCCAGGTGGGGTCTGTGGAAGCCATTGCAGATTTTTATGCACTTTCTTATGCATCCATGGATTTTCCGAAAATTTCATTTCAGGAAGGGTCCTTTTACCATTGCTACCTTGGACATAACCTCTGCTTCATATTTTAGTTAAAATTGTGCTCTGTTCATAAGGGCTGTTCATGCAAAGGTACTTCAAAAAGGTTGTGGAAAAATAGAATTTAAAAATAATGCAAATCCTTCCATGAACTTTTTGAAGTATTCTTATACATTCCTCTTGATAATAGAATCTCAACGTTTTTCCCTATTTGATGGTGGCGGTTCTATTTTATGGTATTATGTTATATAGTAAATGTGAGGGCTTTAGAGAGAGAAATAAAAAAAATAAAAAATCTAAATTGAACACATACAGTTGTAATTAATATCACATGTTTCAGTGATTATTAATTCTTCTTAATATATAATCAGATAATATTCTGACCACCCCATTGAGTTATTATATCAAAATATTTGACTTGTGTTCCATTTTCCTAAAACTTTTTTTGACGTAATTCACTTAACCAGTATAAAACTTTTATTTGAGAAATTCAAAGTGTTTTAATTGTTTTAATCTACTGGGTTCCCCTCTGAAATTGATAGATAGCCATGATCTTTATTCCAATTGGAAGCATGTAAATAGAATTTAAATTGGTTGGTTTCCATTATTTCTCTTTAGCTATTAACAATCTTGAATATATAGCATTGTTTCTACACACACACACACACACACACACACACACACACACACACACACTAATATAGGTATTTATCAACCAAGACTGTTACAAAATCATCATTTTGCAAGGTAAATCTCATGACATCACTTTTTCCTGAATGTAATGATTTATGTTTACACACTTTTGTATCAGCTGTATATCATGGGCTTGGAAGAGTGCAGTGATAGGAGATTGATAAAAGGCACCAATGGAGGCAAGCCACTAATTAATATTGCAATAAGTGAGCCAGGTAAAAAAAAAAATCTCAAAAATTAGTAACCACTCTTATTTAACCAGTCTCCATGATTGAGTGAGCCTATTCCCATTTCCTGGGAGAGTCTTGGTTTTTAATTGTGTGCTATTTTCCCCAAGAACGCACATCAAATTACGGATTATGGGTTTTGCTTTAGAAAACATTGCTACTCTACCTCCAATGAACTCTAAACTCTAATTTTAAAAGTTGCTATCATCAAATGTTCTTTCTAAAATAATTAAAGCTAATTAAACTCTTTAATAAAGACCCCAAAATGTGATGATTGCACTGTTTTTACATTTCTTCATATTATAACACTCACAAATGCTGTACTCAATCAGCAACCTGAATGTAAAAGTCTGAATAATTCTCTTAGTAAAAATCACATAGAAAACTTTTATATATGTATGTAATTTTTATTGATTATACATAGTTATGGGTCACAGAGATGACCATTAGCACCTATACCCAAGATGTGATGATCAGATCAATACTATCATCATGTCCACCACCAAAAATTGCAATTATTCCCTGTGACTCCCTCCCAACCTTTCCCCCAACTCCTTCCCCCTCCCCCACACCCTCAGCATCCCTAGGTCTGTGCTCTCTCTCTGCAAGTCCAACACGCCACTGTGGTCTTTCTTTCTTCTTTCTTAGCACCCAGTTATGAGTAAGGGCATGCAATATTTTTCCCTCTGTGCCTGGCTATTTCACTTAACATAATTTTCTCCAAGCTCATCCATATTGCTGCAAATGGCAGAATTTCATTCTTTTTCATGGCTAAGTAGTAGTCCATTGCATATATACATACCATATTTTCCTTATCTAGTCATCTGTTGATGGGCCTTTAGGTTGGTTCCATATTTTGTTTATTATAAACGGAGCTGCAATGAACATGGGAGAGTATGTATCCCTTCAGCATTATGATTTCCATTCCTTTGGATATATAGCCAGCAGTAGGATTGCTGGGTCATATGGTACCTCTGTCTGTAGTTGTTTGAGAAAACTCCATACTGTTTTCCATAGTGGCTGCACTAATTACAGTCCCCCCAAGTGTTCTCCACATATTTTATAAGTAGAGTGGATGATTGATTGATGGTATTGCTCTATGGCACAAAAATTTGTATTTTAAATTGCCTGAAAGGGTAATGTGTCTTCCCCAAACAAGAACTGAGCTCATACTTGATGAATGAGATTGGCTTTATGAAAGAAGAAAAGTAATTTCTAAGGTAAGTTTCTGGGCAATCCCTTAAACTTAGCACCTCTCAGAAATTAAGCTCTTGTTTTAAAATAAATGTATTGGCTTCTGACTTTGGAAAAGATTTACATCTCTGGTAAGTTAAGCATCAATAGAATTTTTTTTAATAGCACTGCTACACAGGGTACTTCAAAAAATTAGTGGAAAATAGAGTTGAAAGATAATAAAAATCTTTCCGTGAACTGTCTGAAGCAACTTCATATTGCTCTGCTTGATGTGAAGCAATTCGTTTACCTTTACTTTCTGCTCTAAGCTTATCAAGACATGAACTTCACCTTTTTAAGTTATTGAATTCTTAACTTTTAAAGGAATTTATTATTTTCACGAAAGTAAGGGAAAGCCAATCTTTACTAAAATGCAATGTCAGATATTTATTGAAATAAACATGTATTTCCAATACAGATCGTTTTTTGGTGTCTAAGAAAAAGATTCTCTGTCATTCTTCTGTCTCTGTTTTTTCCTTTCTGTTTGTGTTTAATTATGCTAACTTTTGACTTTGGCATATAAAATGTTTTCTCATTTTTAAATCAGTTTTGAAGTTTCTTTACTAACTACTGATCCTCATAAACAGAAACAGCACATTGCAAGACAATTCAGCACATAGTGAAAAGGTCTGAAAGTCTTCCTGGAAAGTCAATAGTTGGAACTTAAAAAGTTAAATCCTACATATAACAGGCATCATATAACAGGCATTTTACTTTTTTCCAATATACCTGAGAAAGAATTTTATTTTTTATTCATAGAACAAAGTCTATTGTATACATTAAGCCAACTTTATGACAACAGGGAATCTCTGTGGGCCTGAAAAATCAATAAAATATTTATAAGAAAAAATAGCTACTGAGAACTTGCAGTCCCTAGTTATCATCTCATGTCATAGGTGATGGCTTCAGCTATCTTCGGGTTGCAAAATATAATTTATTACTCTAAGATCTTCCTCATCACAAAGCTGAGCTCTTTCAAATTGATGCAGGTTATTGCCCTGCAAGTAGATAATGCCAATCTCCACTCAGAGCTCAAACAGTTAACGTTCAGCACTTGGGACCAATTTGGCTGACAGGAAAGAGCCCTGGAGCAGTAATGGCTCTTTACTGGTGATCTGTATATCACTGGACATAAGTTCAGAATGCCAGAAGTGCTTCAGATGTGAATTTATTTTATTACCGTGCTTAATGCACACACTTGAATATTTAGATGAGTCACTTTTCTGTCAAACAAAATTGTCTTTTGATCATCGAGCACTTAAAAATAATGCTGATAAATAGGCAATGGATAAATTTGTTTTGTTTGATCAGAGTTTTTATTTTTTCCACTTATGCTGGACTCACTAATATTGAATAATGCTTCAAATCAATCTTGGACTGAAACATGTATTGATAAATATCAAATATATAGACAAGACAGACCCACTGACCTTGCTTGATTTTACATAGCTGTCATGTATGGCCATGCAGCTTGGGCTCTGCATAACTTTAAGGAGTACTGGTCACATTTAGTCTTTGCAAAGGATACCCCTCTGTACCTGGATGATACACAATATAAGTAACATTACAGGAAGAACTAGCACCAATAGATATGAAAGAAAGCTGGAGTTTGGTGAAACTATAATTCTGTGCACAACTGGCACAACAGCACACGAAGTCACTAGTACGGATTAGATACAAAGCAAGTAAGGAGTTTGATTAAAGCATCCTTCTCAAATTGTGTAAAGTTTCTGTAGTTGGTTAAGTGAGTAAATCAGACCCTTGCCTGCTTTGAGTTGCTGTCTTTTCCTAATGATATCTAATCATGGACTACAAGGGCTAGAACTGACTTAGGAGTTCCTCTAGTCCAGACTCCTTACTGCACAGGAGAAAACTGAAGTTCCTACTCATCAAGGGGCTATGCTAAGATACATATGTAGTAGTGGGTGTCAGAACTAGATCTAAAATCCAAGTTTATAGATTTCCTCTAGAAAGACCTCTTTCTAAAATTCTATTGTAACTTTCTTTGGTTTATTAATGTGTTGACAGCCACCTCTCACCTGAAGATTATAAGAAACATCACAGGGAAGTGACCTTACAATAATAGAGTCCTGGTTTTAGTTGCTCTCCAAATCCATTCTGCTATAGGGATTCCACAGTTTTGATCCTGGCTTGTTAACCTCATTAGCATTGATTCTCAACACCTGTGCCTCTGGCTGGTCAGGGACCTAAGGTGCATGAGTTCTGTGTACCAGAGACCATCACCAAAAATCACATCTCTCATGACCTACTGGAATATATGGAACAGAAAACAATGAATCTGGAATCAGGTATAGATGCTGAACAGGATATTGTAAGTATCTTGTACATGTCAATTTTTTTTTTTTTTTTTTTTTTGATATTTCATGCAACAGAGGTTTGGGACAACAGGCGAAGGCACAGCAAACGAAGTTAATTTCTTTTTTCTTCTTCCTGTTATCCTAGTGATGTTGGTAGGATTTTGTTTGCTTTCTTAATGATATGGTGACTTACATGTTTTGGAGAACCACTATCTCCGTGCCCTCTGTGCATGGTTTTAGCCTTGAAAATCTGAATAAGAGGCATGTGTGAGTCCAGAGCAGATGTGTGCAGCTGGGCAAACCTTATTGCCATTGCTCTTCCTTGGAACAATAATCCACATGCCGAGATTTCAAATGAGTTTAATACACATTTTCTTGATTAATGGAAAATGGCAGAGTGTAGGAGACTGAAACAGTTCGTGCTTTGCTTGATTAATTAATAAGGGACTCTCTTTTCCCAGCTTCGACTCATTATGCTAATGAAGTGTCATCAATTAAGGCTTTCCCTTGATTATTGAATCTGTCAGGTAGTGCTCAGTGAAAATGTTGCATTCCTTTGCTGTCTGGGTGGAATTGCCATTACAGCTTTTATGAACTGCTTCTGCCATTAGCTGCTGTTTGTTCTATTTTCTCCTCATTATATCTTTTTCTTGACCTTGAGAGAGGTGACTGGAGAAAGCCTGGAATGAACTGGAAAATGTTATATCTGGGAGTATGGGTCAAGAAAATGTGTTAACAGAAAGACACACACCAGTCTTCATTCAGAAACCATCTTTAATTATGAATGATATAGTAAAAAATGAATCAAAAGAATATGTTGAACTTTTTAAAGTAAATCTTTGGCATTGTTATTAAATTAGATAAGTAGTTCAGAAATAAATTCTCATTAACCATTTTCACCCTGCTATTTATGAGGAAGAATATTAAGGGGAAGAATTTTTCCTAAAGGAAATATCCTGGGAACAAAAGAGTACATATTAAAATGGTTTATTCTTTTCAGGTAAAGTTCTTCTTCTTTTGAAAATATTACTTGGATTTGGAACCACTTAACAGCAAAAGAAACGTAAAAAGAATAAAGTATAAACCAGCAAACCTTCTGGGTTAGCTTTAGGAAACATTTTTTTTTTTCTTTTTTGTCTTAGTAGCTTTTTCTCCTCAATACTACAGATGAGACTTTGAGTATGAATCAATCTTGTCGACTTATGTCGCCTAACGTACCCATGAAGGAACACCTTACTTTAAGATTAGGTAGTACACATTAATGAGGGCCTGTTAAGACCTTTATAATGGTGGTAAGTAGTAGAAGACCTGAGTAAGGTACTTGTAGTCACCCACCTCATTCTTATTGTGGTAACTGACATCTTAGGGGAACAATAATAATGGATTTGTTTGATTTCTCTTTCACATCACCTAAAGGAACAAAATACTTTTATAGTTTTAGGATACATCCCTGGCCCTAGAGAGAATTTTTTAAAAAACTAGCTGTGTTGTCTGTTTAATTAATCCATCTCAGTTTCCCTCACTGTGGAATGAGAAGATAATGTTCATTCATGATTACTTTTCTGAATATCTTGGATATAAATGAATGCAGAAATGAATGGGATATTCTACTACTTCTTTAGGGAACAAATTTAAATTGTGCCTTGTGTGTTTTAAACTACAAAATAATAATATAATATATGTAGAGAGGAAATGCTATCTCTATCCAACTGATTCATTTCAATTACTTCTGGTAAAATAGACTTCAGGTCATGAATGTATTTGTACTTTGCAGATTTTTCAGATGGACAGTGTTGTATGTTTAGTCTGAAACCAACAGTGAGCAAAAAGGAAATAGAATATAATCAGTTTAAAAAACATGTGTTGTAAGCCAACACTTTGCCCTTATTCATGCCAATGTGTCACTTATTCTTCTAATAAAACCATCTTAATGGTAAGAATGGAGCTTTTGTGAGATGCAGCATACAGAAATATTCAGATATGCAGGCCTCAAGGCCAAACAGCCTGGGTATGACTCCTAACTCTCCCCCTTACTTGCTGTGTGAGCACGGGCAGTTTGCTACTTAACATTTCCATGCTTCTTTTTCCTCTTTCATCATAAAAGCAGTACCTGCCTCATTCAGTTGTATATTAAATGAGTTAATAAATGTAAAGCTCCTAGAAGTATGTTGGCACAGGTTAAATGCTACAAAGATATTTGCTATTATGATATAGGGAAACATACTGGAAATTCTTTTGGAATTTTAGGATCACACAGATGGATGTTTGTAATCTATCTCTAGGGACACCTTTATTATTTTATTCATTTATTTTTTGTTTTTGAATCTTGAGTAAGTAATGAGACTATATTTGTTATCTGTAAAGTAGGCATAATGATAGAATCTACCTTATTTTGTTTTGCAAAGATTAAACAAGGTCTAATACATAATTAATACTTGATAAATATAATCATTATTATTTTCAATTATTTTACACATGGACTGCCATTGCTACACTAAAATAGTTTATTTTTCTTGACCAAATTCAGGATACAATAATATCCATTGGTTGAAGATGTATCAATTAGAAACAGGTAATTGCATATGCTCTAGATTCAGTATATGATGTCCAAAAATACATATTTGGACATCTACTTTGCAGTCCAGTGTTCTCTTTCTTGCCACAACAAAATCCTGAATTATATCAGGAAAGCAAACATGACAGCTTTAAGAGAAATGAATTTTATAGACAGAGAAAATCCCTTCTACTGGTAAAAATATTGGTTTCCCCCAAAAGGAAAGTAATATTTGCCTTTTGACTGACGTAATTATAGTGAAGTCACAGAGTGATCAGAAATTAGAGTTTTATTAAAACTTGAATGTTTACTCCATTTTCTGGTTTTTTTTTTTTTTTTTGGCCAAATGAACGTTACTTTGTAAAATAAAATATAAAACCTCCTAGTCTAGTTTTAAATTGTTCATCATTATAATCATCATTGTCATCAAATCATTTATAAGCAAAGGGAGAGTGACGTAGGTTATATATATGAGGGTACTTCAAAAAGTTCATGGAAAAATAGAATTAAAAAACAATACTAATCTTTCCAGGGACTTTTTGAAGACCCCTCATATTTTATTCAGATAACTGAAGGAAGAAGTTTTTCCTTTCAATTTATAAAGTGAAAATTATGAATGAATATAAAATTAGTGGTTACTATTTTTTCATCCTTAGAAATAATTTTACTTTTATTTTTCTTTTCCCTTACCTACTTTTATATTTTTATCTTACACTTGGTAACTAATGAATTTTGCTACTACTCTTGAAAAATCAAAAAGTGAGGCAAACCTGTCCACCTACCTTTTTTTTTTTTCTGGGCACATAGCTAAGACTATGTTCTAAACTTCCCCTGAACGTTGCTGTGACCACGTGATCAAGTATTCTCTAATGGAATGTAAGAGGAAGTGGTATGCACATTTCCAGGTCCATTTCGTAAAAATTGCCCATGAGCACTCCTATGCACTGCTTTCCCTTCCTTCTGCCTTAGTTATAAACTCTCAGAGTGACCCCAAACTTGATCATTGGCCTAAATGTCTCTAGACAGTTACATGAGAATGCTATTGTTTTGAATCATTACATGTTTAGTTCTATTACATGTATAACCTAGCTCACCATAACTAATAGAAAAACTACAATATCAAAATGAAGTGCTGCTTAAAAAAATGGGCTATAACATAAATTTTTGCTCTTACAACAACAACAAAAAAATGCAGCTCATGTAGCACATGGTGAGAAAATATACACAGCAAGTTATGAAGATGGATATTTGGGCTATGCAGGGGCAACACATTTTAAAAACTCTCACCTGCAAGTACTTGGAAGGTAGAACACATGTCTACTGGATGTGTAGCTCTAGGGGAAGACATGAAAAAAGCCAGAATGTTAATAAATGTGTGACTGTTATTTGCTGCACTGAGCCATGAATTATAAGGAAGAGCTGAGCTCAGGCAAGAATTAGCAGGTTTTCAACAGAGATTGAAAAGAATAAAGAAAGCCAGAGATTAAAGCATAATAGGGCTGGAAAACCCAACTGCTCTGAACCTGAATAGGAGATAAGACGGAAAAAGTTTCTGAGAACCAAAGGCATATTAAGATAGTATAATCAAAGGGCTTTGGTTTGTGCAAATATCAGCTTAAGAGGGTTTGTCTTTTCATCCACTCCGATTGTTTCATATGTCCTTAAAGGGGGACAGGGGGGAAGTGGCGGGGGGGGGGGGGGAGGGAGGAATGAGGCATGCATGGAGGAAGAAGAGAGAAATTAAACCAATTTAACAGAGCCAACTTAAAAACTATGTCTAGGAAAAAACATTGGCAGCATTTCTTGGAACGTGAAAATGACTGGAACACGCAATTTAACAGAAGCATGTACATTTTTAAAGGAATTGTATTGCTTCAGAAATGACAAACCCATACAATGACTAAAAATTCAGGAATTAGAGTGATGTGGATATGGGAATTTTAGCATCATTCTCGCAACTTTTCTCTAAATCCAACTTTATAGTAAAATAAAAAGTTAAAAAAAGAACCACCCACCTCCCAGTAAAGAGCAAGAACAAGCGTGAGAGCAAAAGTATGTTTGTGTGTACGTGAGAGAAAGAGGGAGAGAAAAGGTTGGGGGAGGGGAGAGAAGGCGACAGTGAAAAGACACTTGTGTCACAGGAATTTCACCAGCGGGAAAATGGCCCTCCATACTGTGAAATGTCTGAGAAGGTCACTCTCTACTGTCCCCACTTCAGATGTGGCCATTGAAGATAATAAAAAAAGGAGGGATTTTCCAAGGGAAGAGCAGAGCCAGGAGACACAAAATACGTGCAAGAGGGGACTCTCCCCCCAGAGAGCAGACTCTGGGTGTAACGAACGCTTCCTCCATGTCCCTGGGAAGGGCTTCTCACAGTGCCTGCCTTGCAGGATTTTGTCCTGCTGTGAACTAGCTAGCGACTATTCTCTTTCTCATTTTCCCCTTTTCTGAATAGGCGTTTCATACAACCATCCTACCCTTGCCGTGATACAGAGTGTGACGGGAGAGAATCTACAACCTAACGGACGTTGAGCTGACTTCTGTAACTGGAGGGGTCGTTAGGCCGTCTCACTTGGGTGGGAATAAGTGTGTTCTCCATAAGAAAAATTATCCATGTGAGTGAAGAGGCCAATTAGGGTGATGGCTACTTGCAGTCCTCTAAGAAACACATTCTCATTTGTCCTGAACTACACTGTGCAGCTTCCCTTTGAGACAGATATGTGCAAGCGACTGTTTTTCTTCTATGAAACATGGCCCTCCCCACCTCGGTCTCCTAAAGTCCTCCTCCATGCTCATTTCCCTGTCTGACTGACTCAGGAAAATCAGTCATATGATCAGTCACGTGATCCCAGGGAACTCATGAAAACTCCATACTAAAGTTAGAGAAGTCGCTCTCAGCTTTGATCCTCAAATAATTTTGGGAAGTAGACACTCCCTTACACCGTAAACTTGAAAATGTCCTGTACTACAGGAGCAAGAAATAACTTTTCATTGTGTTAATCTGTTACACTTGGGTGGGTCCAGTTGTTTTCCTAGCCTATCGTACACTAATTAGTACAAAAGATAAAATCTATACAATCTAACTGGAATTTTAAGGATATAAGAAATATATTAATCTAAATTTGTCTAAACTGAATTGATTTAGGGTTTAATTTAAAAACTTAAAATTACCACCAAAATGTTTCAATATTTATATAAGTGAAAAATAAAATTAAGCTGAAACACCTTTAGAAATGATAGATTGTCTATATTTCCTGACACTGTACTGATGGCACAGTTAAAATACGTCTTGAATTGGCCTTTGTCTTAATGTAAAAAAGAAAAAGAAAAGCTGAAATGTATCTCCAAATTAACTTGTGACTATATGTAGAGGCAGAAAACACTACTTCTACTTGTCACCTTGCCATTGTATTCTGGGATACTGATGTGATAGAAAAAAATCTGTCATCATGTCATTTGAAAATAAAATTTTTACATCATTGAATTTTTATATCCCTGGAAGCAGAATTTTGTTGCTGTGATTCAGAATGTATATTAGCAAAATAATTTTGCACACCAAAAAAAGCTTCATATTTGCTTCAACTAGAAATGCTTTTCCCTTATAAACCTCATAATAGGAAATCAATTATTCTGATATAGAAATTAAAGTATTTAAAATTAATAGTTTTGTGTCAGTAGTACAAATTGCAATTTTATTTTCTGATGTTTAGAATTGTCCTTGTTTTCATGGAAACTCTTTTTACATTTCTCATTGTATTTTTAGGTAATCTAAATTGGAGTCTCAGGTGCCAGTTTTTTTGTTTTTTTTTTTAAACTCATTTTGTTTTTCTTGATACATCCAGGAAATTGAAAAGTAGGAAACATGATGTTCCGATGAAAAACAACAGGGCTTCTTGTGCTGAAGTAACTACAAGCAGTAATTCTGCATTGCAATTGTTACTATGCAATCAATAAGTTTAGAGCTAGAAAACTAATGTCTCTCTCTGGAGGTTTCATCAACCACCAATCTCCAGTAGTGCCCTCTGTAAAGATAGTGTCATTTTTATGAAGAATTTATTAACCTACACTTTATTTTTGAATCAGGGCATGGAATTGCGATGTCAGTATTTAATAGGTATACTCTGCTGATTTCTGTATAGAACGTGTTTTAAAGGCACATCCAGAAACGAGAGGACGGAATGGAGAATGCGCCAAATTCTCTCCAAGTAAATATTTAAGTTTAAAATTTGAGCTAATACTCTTTTAAATGATAGAAATGTGATCAATCATGTAGTAAAATGCATGTCCTACAGGTTTACAACATGTTCTTTTTTAAATAATAAAACTAAGACATGTTAATCATAAGAGAATAAAAAGAAGAAAATAAATTTACCTATAATTCTGCCAGGGAATAGTTACTTTTCTGTGTAACTCCTTCCTATCTGTCTGTCTTTCTATCTATCTTTGTCATCTATATCTGTCATCTATTCTTTCAGATTCTTCTAGCTTATGTGTGTGTATACATGTGATATGTTTGTTTCCTTAAATATTTTCACAAAATTTGGTTATACAATTTATGAAATTTTATTTTGTGCTTTTTGTACTTTACATGTAGTGTGAGTATATTCTCATATCATTAAAAATTCTTCTAAAATATAATTTTAAATACCCATATGGAATTCTTTATATAGATGTAGTATTCATTTATTTATCTATAGTCAAACATTCACTGCTTCCAATTTTGTTTCTTAATACATTTTCTAAAAAGATATTTTTTTTCATGATTTTATGGCTCAGATTTTACTTTTTCATTATTGCAGATTGTTACAGATAAAATTCCTTGGTCACAAAGGGCAGCCTCTTTTAAAGGCTCTTTCCATTAACTGGCAAATGATTGCACGATAGGTGTACTAATTCATATTCCAACCTACAGTGTCTAAGAGAACCTACTTTACTAACCAATATTAAATATTCTCATTTTTGAAATACATGATATTTAACCAGTTAAATTGTATCTTTTTACTATTTAATTACATTTTAACTCAGATTATATTCAATCTATCTCTATAGGTTTAACTGTCAATTTCATTTCTTCTTTTTTAAAATTTATTTATTTATTTATTTTATCAATATATAATGTAGTTGATATTCATGTCCCTTTACCGACTCTTCCCTCCACCTTCCCTCTCCCCCCTCATCAACATCAACATCATATCTGTTCACTTGTCTTAACAAGTTCAAGGAATTGTGATTTTTGTGTTTTCTTCCCTGCCCCCCACCATTTGTTTGTGGATTTCTTTATTTATTTTTAGCTCCCACAAATAAGTGAGAACATGTGGTATTTCTCTTTCTGTGTCTGACTTGTTTCACTTAATATATTTTTTTCTAAGTCCATCCATGTTGCTGTGAATGGTAGTATTTCATTCTTTTTTATAGCAGAGTAGTATGCCATTGTGCAGAAATACCATAGTTTTCTTATCCACTCATCTAATGATGGACATTTGGGTTGGTTCCAACTCTTAGCTATTGTAAATAGTGCTGCAATGAACATTGGAGAACAGGTATCCATTTGACATGATGATTTCCATTCCTCTGGGTGTAGTCCCAGCAGTGGAATAGTTGGGACATATGGTAGATCTATCCGCAATTGTTTGACGAACCTCCATACCATTTTCTGTAAAGGCTGCACCATTTTGCAGTCCCACCAACAGTGTAGGAGGGTTCCTTTTTCTCCACAACCCCGCCAGCATTTATCATTCTCAGTCCTTTGGATATTAGCCATCCTAACTGGGGTGAGATGGTATCTCAGTGTGGTTTTGCTTTGCTAAATAAATTTATTTTTTAATTGACATGTGCTGACTATACATATTTATGGGGTAGAGTTATATTTCAATACATGTATACAATGTGTGGTGGTCAAATCAGGATAGTTAGCATATTTATCATCACAAAATGTATTTTTTTTGTGATGAGAACATTTGACATCCTCTCTTCTAATCACTTGAGAACATACAATAAATTATTGTTTATTATATACACCAAGCACTACTGTACACCACTAGAACTTATTTTTTCTATCTAGCTGTTATTTTGTGTCCATTAACCAGCCTCTCCCTGTCCCACTTCCTCCTCTCCTTCCCAGCTTCTACTAACCACAATTCTCCTTTCTACTTCTAAAAGGTCAACTTATTTATTTATTTATTTATTTTTAGCTGTCACATATGAGTGAAAACATGCAGTTTATCTTTCTGTGTCTGACTTATTTCACTTAACATAAGTTCTTCCAGGCTCATCCATGTTGTCACGAATGACAGAATTCCCTTTTTGTTTTCATGGATTAGGAGGATTTCTTTGTGTATATATCACATTTTCTTTATCCAATCGTTTCTTGGGTGATATCTAGGAGATTCCGTAACTTAGTTATCATGAATAGCACTGCAGTAAACATTCGGGTGCAGATATCTCTTCATTATGTTAATTTCCTTTCCTTTGAGTAAATACTCAGCAGTGGGATTGCTGGATCATATGGCAGTTCTATTTATAATTTTTTAAGGATCTTCCATACTGTTTTCCACAATGGCTGCACTAATTTACAGTCCAACCCACAGTGCCCCTTCCTCTGCATCCCTGCCAGCATTTGTTCTTTTTGTTGTTACTGTTGTGTCTTTTTGATAATAGCCATTCTAACTGGGGTGAGATGATATCTCACTGTGGTTTTGATTTGTATTTCCCTGATGAATAGTGATGTTGAGCATGTATTCATATTTTGGTCATTTGTATTTCTTCTTTTGAGAAATGCCTAATCGGCTCATTTGCCCATTTTTTAATCAGATTATTTTTTTGCTGTAGAGTTAAATTCTTTATATATTCTGGTTATTAATCCCTTGTTGTATGAATAGTTTGCAAATATTTTCTCCCATTTTGCTGGTTGCCTCTTCTCTCTGTTGATTGTTTCTTTTGCTGTGTGGAAGCTTTTCAGTTTGGTATAATCCTGTTTGTCTACTTTTGCTTTTGTTGATTGTGCTTTAGATGTCTTCTTCATAAATTTTTTCTTGGGCCAATGTCTTGGAGTGTTTCTCCTGTGTTTTCATTAGTAGTGTAAACCATTATGATATTTAGTAATAGAAGTAACATTGGATATTTTTTTCCTTTGATTCTGAATTTAATGGAACTGCCTTTACAGTTTAACTTTAATATGTGATGCTGACTAACATCATGAGATTTTAAACATAGTCTTTCTCTAGAGAGCAAAGGAAAAATAATATGCTTTTTTGTGTGTTTTTCTTTTTTCTTTTTTTTTAGTTGTTTTGCTCTTCTATATCTGCTATATTTCTTTAAAAAATGCTTCAAAAGAATAATTTATATAGAAGTTAAATTATCTTTTTCTGTAATGTACAACTATATGGAGCAAAGTGCCATTAGAAATGTTTTTCCTCAGTAAAACATACATCTTTGATTTAATGTATTAAACTAGGGTGTAGGATTAATTACTCATGTATAAGATAGTCTAAGTTTAACATTTAATTAAAAATTTTAAAGGTCTGGATATGCAAATTGATGTCATAAATTTTAAATAGGGTGATTCTTAATCTAACTAAGATAAACTATTTTTAAGGATTTTAGAAATAAAATTTCCATGCAAATATATTATGTGCTACGTTCAGCTACTTCTTGTCTTTTAATAAGAAGTTCTGAAAAAAGAGGCCTACTCAGCAATACTGTTTGCTGCTAGTTTGGTGTGTGTTATTGATTTTACTGATAAATTAATTATACCTTTTAAGAAAACCAACAGCATGATGGAACATATCCAAGTAAGTATTATGTTCTTCAGTATTTTAACTCTGATAGTTTCTGTTTAGACTGTTAATGATCTTATCACTATTTAAAACCTATCTAAACCTTCTCCTTTGGAACTTATTTCACATACTTTAAAATGATCTTTGAATAACGTTATTGGTTGCAATTTATTTTTGATTTTGCAAATCACAAAACATTTTGGAACCAAGTAATTGCACAGGAATTTGTGGCTGTTGATCAAATACTGTTTCACAAAATGTGCCATGTGAGCAAATGATTTTTTGATAAAGCATACTGTCACCAGACCTTCATATATACTTCATTCATTTGCATCAATCATAATCTTTCAAATTCCTCAAATTCTAAACATAAAAAGCTTGATTAATCAGTTGGCAGTTTTAAATCAATACTGAATGATCACTATCAATTATTTAAAGTCTCTGTTTTAGGTTTTGATATATGTGATCACTCTTAAGTCCTGGAAATGATGGAAATTCCCATGACATGTCAAAATTTTCCTCAATGTGTTTTATTTTATTCAGCATGTTTTGATCTTTGGAGTTTCTGCTCTGCAATCAAAACGTGTATATCACATTCTTAGAAGAAACACTGTTCTTATTCAGTTATTTTTTCCATGTCAGTCACTCCTGTACTTTAATTAGAATTCAGATTTTAATCCCACATATTAAATATCTGCCATTTTTAACATTTTCTGTTCTATGTCTCTGTGAACTTATTATTTTGTTTTTGTTGCTTTTTTTTCCCATAGCACCTCCTCTGTTCAGATTCAAATTATTTTACAAGATCTATTGCAGTAGTCATAGGTACACTGCTACATAAGTACTCACAGAATAAAATTTTAATACTATATAATGAAATCTAGACCCTTCACCTTTAAATTTTCTTTTCCTGATTCCTTCTTATACCTACTATTCTTCCATTACATGATCCTCTGTTCTACTCAAACTTTCTCACTTAATTTTTAATTACCTATAATAAATGGCATTTCCTCCTTTGTGTTAATACAATCCCAAAGAGTGTCTCCCATCTCCTCTTTCATTTCCTCATGTTTACTTATAACTTTTCTGCCAAACTTAGTTAAGAAGTATAACTGAGCATACTTCGAAAAGTGAAATACAACAGGATGTGACTCTTACTCTAGTGTTTGTAGAACTATCTGGTTACAATTAAAGAGTTTTTAGTGGCTTTGGCAGCAATATTAAAAATATGCTAATTTTAAAAATGATGAAGTTGATTACCAGTTAATTACCAATTACTTGCTCATACATATGAGTGGCCTTCCAAAAGTTCAGGGAAATATTCATATTTTCTTTTAATTCCTTTTTCTATGAACTTTTTGATGTACTCTCAATAAGCAAAACTAGAGATTGAAAATGTGGCCTAGAAAAATACAAACTCTGTCCCAGTCTAGGCCCTTATTATTATCCATTACCTGAAATTTCTCACAAGGATTGTTGCAATTGTCTCTTAACCAGTTGTTCTGTTTCTTGCCCTCTAACCAATTTAACATCTATACTGAGTTATGTATCTGACACCCACATAAAATTGTGCCATTTCTGTACTTTTATTGCTTAAGTAATCCCTTATCCCAATATGATAAATTATAAGTTCATGACATATTATGGAGGAGTATCTCAGGTAGGCACTCTGTATTCCCATCTTATCAAGGCATTTGCTCTCCTCTAAATGTTCCAGACATCTCATGCCACTTCACTTTTGCACATGCCTTTCTCTGTGACTGAAGGGCCCTCCAAATCTGATCTAAGAATCCAATAAACATTTTTTATGTCTCAATGATAACTCGTCATTAAAATCGTCTCTCACATCTCAAGGTATACTTATGCTCCCCTTCTTCTATATACTAAATTAATCTTGTGCCATTAATTGTGCTTTAGAGTAACTACTATTTTACATGTTGATTGATCAGTTATGTTTTCATTAGATTGTAAACTCTCTTGAAATAGAGGATTATGTTTTGTTATCTTTTATTTGCACCACTAAGTATAGCGTTTAGCCTATGGCACAGTCCAGTGCAATAATATCCAGTTTCTTTGATGGCCACCATGGTGTTGAATATATTCAGATCTTTGGTGTACTCTGGTGCATCCATCACAGTTTCAGCTTGAGAAATGTATCTGTTTTGCATGTATCTATAGCATAATATTTAATTATCACATACATTATAATAGAAAATGCTTAAGTTTTTAGGCGAAAGATATTTTTCCATAAATCCTTCTCCAGTAATTTGTAATTAGTTAACCTTGGGCAAGTTACAGAATACTCAATCTTTAAAATAAGTCTCAACATCTATGCACTGTAGAATTGTTACAAAAAGTAAAATTAAATAAGATAGTGTTTTTAAAGTTCTTAGTTACATAATTTATTATTTTATTAAGTGACACTTTACTAATTGGATAAGTAAAGGATACCAAAGGGATCTACATTTATAGGTACTAAGAATTATATGAGCACCATAGAGTTTCTCAGTGTTTTCTTGAATACTGATGTCACTGGAGAGGTCTTAGAACAGTTAAATGTTCTCTTATTGAAGATTTGTGTAAGCAATGTTGAACAGGAATATTTACTAGAGTATGTTGCAATGTCTTTTAAAATATGCTAATGCCTGCTAGTCTGTAAATCTCTAATATGGGCCATTGCACAAAATATTTTCCCAGGATATTTTGTTATACACCTTTTCCTACTTATTTTTTATGGGACCCTTTTTACATTGTACAGAACATTATTTTTCTATGAAATTGAGTTTGGGCAGTCATGTTTAACCTCCACAATTTATCTTTCAATGACATATAAAACATGCTATTCTATTCTGAGTAGCAGAGAAATGTGGAAAAGTTTAGGTAATATTCCTGGTCATTTTAGAAGCACGGTCCAGGAGAACTTTCTGTGATGATGGAAATGTTCTATAAACTGTTATTCAAAACAGTAGCCACTAGCCACCTGCAGACTAGTATGTTATGTATGTCGCAACCAAAGAACTAAATTTTTATTTTACTCTATTTTAATTGATTTAAATTTAATTTTAAATGGCTGTATGTGTTTGGTGGCTTTCTACTGGATGTCACAGTTCTAAGGTATTATTCTGTGGTAGACACAGTTACCTGCCATTATGTGGTATGGATTAATTTTGTTTACTTTAACATGAAAGTGATTCATGCCCCAGTTTTTCTTAGTTACTTTTTATAGTTCTATCATTCATCAATTTTATGAAAAACATTTTGAATTCAGTTTAATTTCTTGCCACTGCCACTTCTTGGGACAAAGCATTCTTTAAGCTTATTATCCACTGTGAATAAGGACTTCCTGATATATATTCTAAGAGAATTTTGCTCAGTTTTTGTCTTTTACCAATTATTTTGCTATGTCAGGCTTAGGAAAGTAAATGGATTGTTAGTATATCTATTTATATGAGGGTACTTGAAGTTCATGGAAAAATAGAATTGAAAGATGATACAAATATTTCCATGAACATTTTTATGTACCCTCATGTTCATGTTTATATAGATTTTTATCCTATTTCTTCTGTACTTTCACTGTTTTGAATTGAAATATTATCATGTTAATGTATTATATAATTGCACATATAATATTTTAGAAGAATATTGTTTTATATTGACTAAGGACAATATATTTTGTCTTGTTTCTATTACTATCATTAAAATATAAAAGAATCTGTTGACCTTTTTGGCTGTGCCAGAAGAGGGTTGATAACCTGGGGGTAGGGAAGGGAGAAACAGCAAACAAAAACAAACAGCAATCATGACAAAATCTATTATGATTCTCTCTTTTTTCTGAGTTATACAGTGTTACACCCAATTTGAATTTTGTGCTTTTATATTGATTTCTTTGAATTCATCTACTCTAGATTTTGGCTTCTAGTTTTCAGCCTATTTTCATAAAACTGTAAGATCCTGTGATTTATTTTATCAGCATGTATCTTCATTTATGAAAAATGTTGTATGTTATCCAGCAACTTTAAAATATTAAACCTTAGAGATTTTGAGGGTTGAAACGATTATGATACACACTATCTCCACATGCTATTCCAAATAAAAGCAATAGAAAATGTTAAATGGCTCTACCAAAGTCCAATCTTCTGATTTTTTTCCATAGTCATTCTATAGTCCTGAGTTTATATAAGGTATTTAAAAGGTTCTGGACACAACTTTTGTAAAAACTTTTAAAACTTTTAAGTAGGTTACATTGATTCCTTTCTCTTATGAGAATTATGTTCTCTATAAGAACTGTAATAAATTAATTCCACACAATTTACTCAAATTTTGCAAAGGATTAGGTAAGTTGCTTTTTGTCAGCTCCTGTGGTTCTTTTGAAACTCATCCATGTCTGGTTTCCTCTTTTTCTGGGCACATTCCTTGACCTCTTGGAGTTAAGCATTAGTAAGGGATTCTTTCTGTTCAAGATATTTGGAAGTTCACATATTTCTGGGCAAAAGAGCTAAGTAGGCATTTCTCTAAGGAAGATATCCAAATGGCCAACAGACATATGAAAAAATGCTCAACATCACTCAGCATCCGGGAAATGCAAATCAAAACCACATTGAGATACCATCTAACCCCAGTTAGGATGGCTAAAATCCAAAAGACTATGAACGATAAATGCTGGCGAGGCTGCGGAGAAAAAGGAACTCTCATACATTGTTGGTGGGACTGCAAAATGGTGCAGCCTCTATGGAAAATGGTATGGAGGTTCCTTAAACAATTGCAAATAGATCTACCATACGACCCAGCCATCCCACTGTTGGGAATATACCCAGAGGAATGGAAATCATCAAGTCGAAGGTATACCTGTTCCCCAATGTTCATTGCAGCACTCTTTACAATAGCCAAGAGTTGGAACCAGCCCAAATGCCCATCATCAGATGAGTGGATACGGAAAATGTGGTACATCTACACAATGGAATACTACTCAGCTATAAAAACGAATGAAATACTGCCATTTGCAACAACATGGATGGACCTTGAGAGAATTATATTAAGTGAAACAAGTCAGGCACAGAAAGAGAAATACCACATGTTCTCACTTATTGGAGGGAGCTAAACATTAATATATAAATTCACACACACACATACACACACACACACACACACACACACACACACACACACAAATCGGGGGGGGGGAGGGAAGAAGATATAACAACCACAATTATTTGAAGTTGATACAACAAGCAAACAGAAAGGACATTGTTGGGGGGGAGGGGGGGAGGGAGAAGGGAGGGAGGTTTTGGTGATGGGGAGCAGTAATCAGCTACAATGTATATCGACAAAATAAAATTAAAAAAATTAAAAAAAAAAAAAAAAATATTTCTTGTGTCTTGAAGTTACTCGTAACCTTTGAATTATTAGTAATTTTTAAAAGTGAAACATAATTGATTATACATATTTGTGGGGTACAGAGTTGACTATCAACACCTGTGTACAATGTGTGATACTCAAATCAGTATAATTAGCATGTTCATTGTCAAAAAATATAATCAATTTTTGTGTCCCTTAACCAATTTCTCGCTAATCCCTTTTCCCACCTCTAGTAACCACAGTTCTGATTTTGTTAGTGTAAGATCTCTGATATTTAGAATCTGATTTAACTATCCTACCTTGTGTGTCATCTCAGGTAAAAAACAAGGAGTTGAACTCCATGTTTTTATAGTATAGGTATGTTCAGCTTTAGTGGATAATGTCAAACACTGTTCCAAAGCAGTGAATCATCTGACACTCTCACAAGCACTTCATGAGACTTCCGCTTGTTCCACCTTCTCTACAATATTAACTGGTTCTGTTAGTTAAGGAAAAATTAGCCACTCTAATGGGTTTGCAGTGATACGGCATTTGGGTTATAATCTACACTTTTGTAAGCCTGTCATTTGGATATCTTCTTCTTAGGTATAACAAGGTCCTTTTCCATTTTTCTTTAACTGGGTTGTTTTACTGTTTTATATTAATTTTATAAATTTTTAAAAATAATCTGGAAGTAAGCTTACTGTGTGGTATAGATATTACAAATATCTTCTAGTCTATGGCTGTTTTTGTTACTCTATTAATGGTATATTTTGATAATGCTTAAAGTCTGAATAAAAAATGTTTTGCCTTATAGTTAGTGCTTTCATTGTCTTGTTTAAGCAATCTTAGCCTATTCCAAAGTAATACAAACTTTCTCATATATTATTCTTCTCTAGTACATGCATCAAAGACCTGCTTTACTTTATCCCAATTTTGATATGACATTTTTAATTATCTTTCAGTTCAAAATATTTTATGATCTCTAATTTCACTTATCACATAGTCCATGATTGCTTAGAAACAAATATTAAGATCTTCTCTGTCTTGGGTTTCCACAATATTATTGGCCATCACCTCTTCAAATATTGCTTCTGCAAACTCTCTTTCTCTTTTTCCGGAACATGAATTACCTATATGTTTATTTATTTTTTCTTTTTTCATTTTTCATATGTCTCTTCAGTTCTATATGTTCTTTTTTATCTTTTTTTATTGCTGTCTTCAAATTGTATACTTCTTCTGTATTGTCTTATCTTCCAACTCATCAATCATTTGTTTATATTTAATCTCTTAAACACATCCACTAAATGTGTTTTTTCCCCCTCATTTATTGTATTTTTCATTTTCTTTTTATAGATTATTTCCTGGTTAAATTTTCCATTAATTTATTTGTTGAAAACATATTTTTTTATTCTTAAGTCAGAAAAAGTGATCCACCACAAGTATTAAAGTAATAGGGGATTTAATATAGTGATTAGAACCTACATAATATGTGAGAAGAGATGGGGGGAGTGAAAACCCAGATGTCTGCAACTGGCATACAGAAGAAACAGTCAACAAATGGCTTCACCTGGGATATCTGGAAATATAGGAAAAAAGCAGAAGCCTTCAGGAAACCCAAAATGTCTTTGCATTTAGCTTTTAAATTAGGTCCTCACAGTGGAGGTATGGAGAGATCTGTGAATACTGCCACAAGGGTTAAGTGGAGTTGTGCAAAGCTTTGCAAAACCCCCACATGTGACAACTATTGCACCTTACAAATGTGCGTTTCCAAAAAATTTAACCTTCCAAAAATAATGGCTTCTGCTGCATTTTCCTTTTGCCCTCAGTAATTACCAAAGTTGACAAGGTTCTTTGGCTGGTGGTGTGAAAATGTATTCTGGGTACCTGACTGCAAAGCGAGTTGTAGGATGGACCATGATAACTGCTACTGCCCAGAACATGCCCTAGGTACTTAGGAATGTTGACCAGACTGTAAGGAACCCAAACAATTCTTTTAAGGAGAGAGTAAATAGGTTAAGAATGTAACCAGATGGCTTAACACACCATCAGTGACTTGTTGTTGTTGTTGTTGTTGTTGTTTTCTGTTCTACCTTTCCCTTTTCTTTTCACAGTATAAAAGACTAGACAGGCATGCATTGCAAACACGGAGATCTACCTAGTCTTGCTGCCACCCAAGACTGCCTCATATGCAAGTTCCCTTGGAACAAATCTTTGACTACCTATCAACCTGGAGTAGTCTGTATTTTTCTTTGGTCTGAGCTTGCCCTCATGTACGGAGAGCGGTTCTTGGTTCCGGCAGAGAGTTTTACGAACAGCTGGCTAAGTGACCCAAATCTAAACTTTAATTTTTGTGACGTCTGAGTCATTACAAGTCTTTTCTGGGAGATTAGCACTCTCTCTTCTGTTTGTTATTTCAGTTTCATACTAAATTTATCGCATGACATCAGGTTACTAAAAAACTCCTCAGAGAATCTCGTGGGTTCCAGACACATTGCTGCTTGCCTGTGTTGTACAGTAGCAACCCAATTTTCTCTTGATATTCAGAATCAATCACTCCATCTAGTACAGAAAGAGACTTAACTGGGTGCCATTAGCTACCAGCACTACCCTCAGGTAAGGGAATGATCATTTCAGTCCCGAAGGAGTGATCTGAGCACCACACAGAACATGTATTATTGACCACATCTTACTCTGCTCTGGTCTACTTCTTTTATATCATAACTTCTGTGAGCAGCTCTGCTATGATTCTTACCTGGGAAGTAAGAAAAATACTACTGAGAAGAACTATAGCCCTGCTGCAGCTGGTCTCATTTTATATTTATTCATTGTCTCCCTTCCCTACCATCCACTTGGGTGCCTACCAAGAGATCTAAACACCTGGTTATCCTGCCCTTCCCAAGCCATATCTGTTGCACTTGTCCATTTATTTTCAAAAGTGCTCAAATGAATACCAACATACATGTAAATTGGTAATCTGGGTATCAAACATAACCTTTTCCCCTTATATCTAATAATAGCCTACCTCCTCCTCAGTTATTCTTTCCACACAGATGACTTCTTCCCTTCCCTGCTCGTCTCTTCATGTGAGGAGCCCTAAGTGACTAGATGATAGTAACTTAAAGTTTGGTGAGACTTTTCTTATTTCCTTCAGGGAAACATTCGTCTCTGGGAAACACAAACTCTAAACTAATATTGCTCAGACCACAAAGATAGGAAGTACAAATTCCCCAAAAAGGTCATGGAATTTGGTGATAAGTCATGTTGGTGACTGTCATGCTTGGTGACCAAACCCATGTTTTATTCTACCTATTGAAGACACAGAAGCATAAAATGATCACAGATTCAGGGCAAACACTAAGTCTTGAAAAATGTCTCCCCATTTTTTTCAAGTTATGATATCCAAGCTGGAGCGTAAGTTATACCTTTGAAAGGTATTTCTACCACTCTGTGAGGTCAACAGCTTCTAGGTGGTGAGACATATAATAGGATCAAAAGATCCTATAGTCAGTGTCAAATCTCACATCTTCTTTGCTCTAAAGTGGGATTTTGTTATGTAGGATCTTGGGTGAGCAGATCAAGCCATATATGATTCTGCTCAAGGCCTTTCAGGCATTAAAAAATACACTACCGAATTTATGTTTTACTCAAGACGAATCACTACTCTTTTCAAAATGGAAGGGATACAATGTAATTAACTTGCTGTTAGGTAACTGTTGCATTCTCAAGGGAGAATATCATATTAAAGGCTCAGAGTTAGTCTCTGTTGCTGAATTTATTAGCAGCGGCAGCGAGGTAAACTTCAAAAATTAGGAATCCATACAGTCTAATCTATACATAGTTTTTATTTCTGTCTCTATGGTGTATTACTCCATTTTCTGTTGCTTATAACAGAATACCTGAAACTGAGTAATTTATAAGTAAATGAAACATTTCTTACAGTTTTGATGGCTGGGAAGTTCAAGGTCTAGGGAACACATCTGGTGAGAGACTTTTCTTGGTGGGACTTTCTGTAGAGTCCTGTGGCAATGCAGGGTGCTTTTCATGTGCTCTCCTTATGAAACTACCACTCCACAACCATGATAACATATTAATCTATTAATCCATTAATCGATTAATCTATTCATGAGAGCAGAGCCCTCAGATCCAGTCACCTCCTAAAGGTCCTATTTTTCAACACTGCTGCATTGGGAATCAATCTTCCACATGAGCATTGGAGAGGGCCAACATTAGCTCCATATCACATGGCTACTGCATGTCCATTGAGCCAGTCCTGGGGTGGACAATGACAGAGGCTGGCTGCCATTGACTGACCTATTTTTATGTATCTTCAATAGTAGATGTTCTTTGGGTAGGCATTTTCAAGTGATATGAAGCTCTTCTCCATACCTAGTGCCCTGTTTTCATAGATCTATGTGTATTTTCCTCCAATTTCTTTGTTCCCTATTTTCAAACATTTTTCATTCCAGGCTCCTGATCAACTGGCCATGACACTTGACATTGCCCATGATTTCATACATATTCTTACCTTGAGCTCTTCTTCTCTTTTCACACAAAATGGATAATCGGTTGTCTTGCCAAAAGCTCTTCCATTGGTGGTGATGAGGGGGGGGGTGTTCACTCAATTCTGCCTTTTATAGCTATTGCAGGTGAGGCTGCAGGACTTCAGCAGTCTATTTTTGGCTAGCATACACATACAAGTCCATCCATCTCCAACCCATATGTGGCCTCAATTGGCTGGCCTTAAAATACTGCCCTTCATCCCCTGACCCACCCTTGAAGCTACGGGTACTAGCTGAAAGAGCAACACCAGTGCAATGGTGTTGGCTGTCATGGAGCTCTGGACCACCTGCTTTTTTAGTTTTCCCGTGCTCTCTGTTTCTGCTTTTGACCAAACCATCTTACAGTAGTGCTAGGCCCACCCTTCTGAGAAAACTCAACTAACCATGGGAAGTTTTGCTGCATAATCTCTTAATGCCCATGGTTAAGTTCTCCATCAATACCAGGGTTCATTATCATGCAGAACTTGTTCTTCATATTATATAAAATTGTTGACTGAAGATAGCATGAACTTCATGAAACCTAGGAGTCTCTGTTTTGATTATTTTATTGGTGCTGTTTATAAATACCACATAGCACCTTTTCCTGCCATCAATACTTTTTTTTTAAAAAAAAAGAGAGTTTTCAGGGTTCTATAACGCAAACATCAAAGACAACTGCACCATAGAATGAATCTTCTGCACAGCACTTATGTGCCCTGTGTGTCACTCAAAACTGGAAGTCTTTCATGACACCAGGTAATCTTGTTAAAAGTAGTACTCCCAAATATGGTATATGTTGCATCTAGAACCTGAAAAGGCTTCCTTATAAGTAAAGGAATGAACAGATGTCAGTAATTTATTCTTTACTTTGAAGATATTGAAATATTATGTCTCAGACCAGTAGACATCTAAACACTTTACTTAGGTATTGGGCCATCCCATTTTTGTAATTTTTCCGCACCCTCTGAGGTTCATGTACCTTCCCAAGGCCAACGGTACTCTTAATACTTTTTGCTCATCTGATCTGATGAACATGATGATATTAATATAGTGAATAAATGTGATCCAGTATAGTGTGACCCTGTGTTCAATAATACTTACATGGTTGGATATTCACTTTTTCTCAGTGTATCTGACTAAATGGCTATAGGCCTCTTTGTGGAAAGCATTGAAAATTATTCTATTCATCTTTCATGATATTGCAGAGCCTTTCCTTCTAGAGACTCAGTCTTTCCTGTGGTAAATGGGTCCCAAGTCTGAAATAGACTCAAATCAAAACCTAGGAAAACACACCATGACTTTTCTAGGGGAAGCTGCCTTCAACGTGCTGGCTATCCATTTTTTTTCTTTTTTTAAAAAAATTTTAGATTGAGTGGTTTCTTTTTGGAAGCCCATTAACTTGTGCCTGTGGACATACTGATCTACTATTTCCATAGCTCTCAGGGAGTCAGGGTCCTTTGCTGCCTCTTTTACCTTCACGTGCATTTCAGCTCAGCCAGCTGGCCTCTATTGCTTATGGTTCCCATCATCCCCATTGCTATCAGGAATCCCTGTTCTGAAACAGCACCTTCTATTATGACTAACACCACTGAGTCACTACTGAGCTTCTCAGTAATGGTGTTGCCCCATTCACTGGATCATCCCTTATCGTTTTGGGAAAAAAATAGTCTTTCAAGCACCCCTTGTAGAACTAAGGCATTTGGTGGGTTTTCTGACCTCAAGTGGCATTTCTACTCAAGCAAATTCATTTTTCTGAGGTTTTTACTCTTCCATTGTCTTTTGTGGCAATTCTGGCTTTTCTGTTTATTTACTGTAAGCCTGATGGCTTCAACTTCAAAGAGACATGCTAATAGGATATTATTGCCATGTTCTGGAGATCATTCTAAGGTGATAAATCTTGCATAATGAGAGAGTCTCATGTCTATAAGCTCTCCATAATCCAACTAACTTTAAGTTCTTGCCCTGTTGATCCAGCACCCTAAGGTTCAGTCCATGTTCATTCCCTAGGGACCTGCAGTATATGCCGGCTACCTCTTGAAGCTCTCTTGAGCTGTACTCCCTTTCCTTTCTTAGTAGGCCCAGCACTACCCTGATCATGTTACCCTGTAGTTTAACTCTACTTATTGGCCTGGTAGCCCAGGGAGGTAGTGACGGTTGATCCTGAGGAGGGGCTTGCTTTCCTGCATGTCAGAGGCCTCTATATCATATTCAAGCAAGGGGATACACTCACATTATCAGAAAGCAGTGGAACATTTCTGAACACCATAGGGTTCAGAAAAATTTGTAGATTTAGGATTTTTAAAATTATCAAATCAATCCAGCTATGTCCATCTCATTATTCAATGTTCTTCTCCCTTCTAGTCAATGCTCTGAACTTGGTAGAACATGCTAAATGAGATTGAGAATTTATGCTCCTCTGCAGTTTCCTTTGTAGATAATTTTATTGATAAATCCTTATCTTTTTACACCCTCTGGCTGCTGAATTTGAGAGGCTACTTACATGTTGTCAAACAAAGCCTTTTAACTTTCAAACTAAGCTTTTAATTTATCAGTAACCACGCTCAGCTTTTTTAAATCAACTTTCTTCAATGTATTAGAAGCATCCAGAGACAGCCATTCAATTCCATAGATAATTCAATTTTTACTTGTCCAAGCTTCTTTAATGCTTGGCTGTTTTCCCCACCAGTACCTTTCCTTCCCTAGTATCTCCTTTCAATTCACCACCGATGAAAATTTAAAAAATTGTACGATTGCTATATTCTGGTGGCTCTCTATGTTCCATCTACTTCCAGGCATGGAATCTTCCTTGCCGACTAGTCACATAGCACCAAAACCCAATTTTTATGTCTGTTTCCTCAGATTACTCCTGGAACCAACTGTTTTATGCTATCTTTCAGAGACTGACATTTTCTTTCAGTAAATTAATTGGGTAGTATTTCAAGAGGTATATGCTGGGGACTGAAGAAAGTAGAATTGCATAGAAGAGAAATTGAACTGTGATGCTATCTCAAGACAGGCCTTAGGTATTTACATGGGGATATCTGGAGTTTTCTCAACTTACGGAAAGGTTTATACTTCTGCATTAACCAGTCACTGCATGCTGCCTCCAAGGACACAATATGACTTTGGGCAAAGTTGCATACTTTCCCTGAGAGCGACACTTGGAGAGTGATTCAGCTGAGAGCCTTCAGACATGGAAATGCTCAACAGCTAAGGGAATGAGCCTCAGTCCTCAAAAAGGTACCTGAGCAGCACATCACAGCATCTATTTTAAGGTATTTAGGAAGACGAGTTAAAGCAAACAAAAAGTTATAAATTTTTGTCATATGTTCTAATCCTCACAGGACAGCATCCACCCAAGAGGAAGTACACAATCACCAGATAGATAAAATGACTTGCCAGATGGATATAAGGTATCCTTAGCCATTATAGTGCTTACACAATTAACCTGTTAGCAGTGGCAAGAGCGGCAAGGATGGAGGCTATCATATACCCAGTGGTCTAGCTTCCTTCTTACTAAAACTGATCTAGATACTGTCTTGGTGAATAAACATACTACTGTCAGAGGAGAGCAAAATCCACCTCTAAATATTGTATCATTCTTTAGGGATGATGAGAGAGACACATTAATTACATGAGCTTCTTTCTACCCTGAAAAGGATAATGATTCGGCCTTACTGGAACATACTCTAACTCTGAATATGGGTTATCTTCCAGTCCATAAAACTGCTGCCAATACCATCATTTGAATACTTAAAGAATGCCAGATTTGATTTTCATTGCTATTGCCTCAGATTAAGGGAACATTTTACTGCATAGTACATGGAATAATGGGAACATGGCTGTAATATGAACAGGTTAAACCGTGTAATACATCATCCAGAAGCAGTCAATACAATAGAATAATGGAATGGCTTACTAAAGGCTCAACATATGTGACAACTTGGGAACAACATCCTGATGAGCTGGAGCACTCTGTTCCAGGATATAGAAAATACATTGAAATAACGGTAAATATATAGTGATCTTTCTCCAATTCCTACAGTCAAGAATCTATGAGCCAAGAGATAAAGGTAGGACTAACTCCTTTCACCATTGTTTCAGATAACTCACTTGTGTTATGTTTTGTTGTGCATTTTCATGGCCTTATAACCATAAGTTTTGATTAATTACAGATCATGGATAGAACCTTTTGACCAGAAGATATGTGTGTGAGTGTGTGTATGTGTGTGTATCCTAGTTAAAGTGCATATATACTCATATATACACATACACACACACACACATACACACACACACATATACACACAAAGAGCATATATGAGTATATATGCTCTATGCTCTTCATACTGGTGGACAAAAAAGAAATTAATATTTGCGTGGTATAATCATTCTGATTATTGTGAGAAGTTAAGGTTCTATTTCAAAATGAATAAAAATAAGTCTGGAACTCAAAAGACTCACTGGTATAGGTTTTGTTTTTGTCTAATGATAACAGTGAATGGGAGAATTCATAATCCACAGGATTACAAAGACAAGAATAGTGAGGGTGCATAACAATCACAAATGAGGGTATAAACCACTTCACAGGGCAATGTAGGTCATCTAAAATGTCCAAAAATGAGGAAAATCTACATGAGTTAAGTCAGAGATTTGTCAACACATTGTTTATTTTCCAAAGATTTTTCTGATAATGCGGATATTCAAATATTTATTTGTAGCCCAGACATTAGAAAAGTAAACAGTTCCAGGGATGACCCCTGAAGAAATGACTGTCAATGGATAAATGATTCCCCCAACCTCAGGTGGACAATTTTGAGAGGCATTATATATATTCTTTGGAAGGTACCAGGAAGAACTGAGTCACAGCTGCCCACAATGGCAACCTCGATAGAGTATCCTTTATTGGCTCTTTCTCCTTATCTCAGTCTCTCTGACCTTAACCCTGCTCCCTGAGATTACATCCTAAGTAAATTATTTGCCCACAAGTCATTGTCTTAGGCTAGGATAACTAATTAAAGTAGCCTGGAGTGATAAAAAGAAAGGGCTAAATATATAGTAAGTTACACTTCCACCGCTGAATAAAAGGAAAAACATGTACCATTTTATTTATTTTTTTATTCTTGGACAAACAAAATCATAGAGGCAGCTAGCATGAACTCTGCAAGAAGAACGCTTTGGTGCAAATATTGTATGAGATGACAAGCATCAAGGAAAATGTGTTATTATTGGCTATAATTAGTTACTATTATGAATGCATATCTACATTAAGTATTGTCTTCAGTGAGAACAAGTTACTGCCCTGCTCAAAATGGAAAGGATCAGATGATTCCAACTTGCCAACAGGTGGCTGGAAGATTCCTTACTAATGTGCCATATGGGGAGCTCAGCGTTGGTCTTATAACAGAACATAGTGAGGGGGATCTTATGCTGAATTCCTCAGTGAGAGGAATTATAATGTTGTCACAGATGAGGGGATTCCCTGTTGTTAAGCTCTTCCATAACCAACATTCCTGCCACCATGACATTTTATACTTAAGTCCATTAACCCCCTGTTGAATGTTCTCTAATTGCGTGGTAAAAAATGACAGTCTGTTATGTATGGACTGATTCATCCTGTCCAACTGATTATGGGAAGCTTTCTCTGTGGTGGATGCCTTCTATATATTCACATGGGAAACAAGTATTCTCACAGGCTGTGCCCATTTTGAGAGATCTACCTACATGCTTGCTGGTCTCAGTGTCCCAAACATATTCTCTCCATTTCCATGACTAACTAAAAAAATGTTAAACACTACCATAAATCAGTATTGCTATGCTTTTATTTAATGATCCTCACTCTGAAAGTGGACAACCAGAAATACCACTTTATATTTTGTCCACTTGTGTGATTTCCCTTCACTACTGTTCTTTCTAGTCATATGGAAGCTGTACTATGGCACCATGTTATGCATAATCATCTGTGAGTCAGGCCCGTTGATTTTTCTTACTTCATCAACTTGTCATAAGAACTTGTCATGAATTCATCAGTGTGGGTTGAAGGCAAGGTGGCAATACAGGAGAGAATACATGCAACTTGCTTATGTCTTCTGGAGCTACTCAAGTCTAATCTCACTTATACTGTGTCCTCATAATAATGGATTGCTTCTATACATTCCCAATTTTGTGTCCTGGTGGAACAGAAAGCAAGCAGTTTATGATGGATAGGTAATTTTTCAAAGAATAAGTGAAAAAGTAATTTACAATAAAATGATATTTTAATATGTAAATATCAAAACACAACTGCACTGGAACACAGAAGGTAGAGACACTCTGTATGTGTCTACTACAAATCTAAACGTACAGTTGTGTTGGTGGCTCAAAAATTATGAGTAACATTTCCATTGGTGGATAAATTTCTTGTCATAGTGAATAACTCTTGGTACATTCAGAACAAAGTAATGCAGTCCTTTCATTTATTTTTGTGTTTTGTTTTACAATGTAAACCATGGTTAGGTCTGTCCCTAGTTTTTAACCAAAAGTTGACTGTTGAAGTCTGAAAAGGAGTTTAAAAGATTGACAGTGTTGGAGCGGGGAGAAGTTAAAGAAAGGAAACAAAAAACTATCAAGAAACAAAGTGTGCTTGAGAAATTTTCAGGGCAGTGTAGGAAAGCCTACTTAGAAAACTAATTCTCATGATGCAGAAATCTCTGTTACAGGAATGTGTTAATAAAACATCATGCTATCTTGAGCCTCAGGGGAAGACTTATTTACGGGTTTAAACCATTTATGGTAATTCAATTTTCTTTTGTGATAATTAGCTCATGAAAGAGCATGTTATTAATATTGGCCAATGAGAAAGTAGCTGAAATCTACTAAAATTACAGGTTTCCATTGGTGAAAAAGTCATCAAGAAGAAGCATCTCTTCATTCATTGGACCTTAGCTACATATGGAATTGCAGCAGCCCATGTGCAATCATGATGGACATTACACAGTGAAGCTGTCAAAACAGAAATGTAAAAGAAATGTGGGGTTTGATCCTGACAATGGGCATAAATGAAACATCACTGTAATCTGCCTGACATCTGCGTTTCTTGTTTCCTAAGATAATATATCCCTTTATTGTTCATGCTATTTGAATTAGAATTCCTGTACCTTACAACTGAGAGTATTCCAATTAGTATAACAAGTGTGGAAAAGTTGTTTCAGAATTTCATTTATATTCAATGTCTAGCCTAGAATCTAACATTAAAAAATCCTCAAGAAATATATTTAAAGTAACCAATAAATGAAATATTTTCACCACTTAACCTAACCAATCACCCTATTTTATTAATAGATATATGGGAAAAGGCAATTTTAAATCTTGTCGCCAGAGACACTCAATCCACAGGGAAAAGAAGAGGGTGGCCTATTGTTTTTAAAGACTGTAAGATTAAATACTTTTTTAGTATACAGATGATTAAAAAATCATCTCTACATTACTCTAACAATTCATGTGTAATGATATTTTTAGAGTGATATTAATGAAGATGACATATTAGGATTTTATCTAAGGATTTGTATAGGTTTCATTCCTGGTGATAGTAAAGACTGGTTTTTCATCTTTTTGAGAAGTGTTCTAAAAATAAAAATACAATAAAAGTTCACATTTCTAGCTGAATTTTATTTTGTGGTGAAAAATATAACTTATGTGCTTCTTTAAAAATTGTCTTAGATGGCCTTCTATTAAATTTCTGGTAGGTGACCAATCTAAAAAATCTTGGAGAAGTTTTTCTTTTGTATTACAAATAACAAAGGAATAAGAGCTTCTAAATACTATAGTGGTAACTGTGTTCTTGCCTATTGTGAGAATATCAGCAGGTGTCTTTATCAGAGCATTTAGGTAAATATTTACTGTAACTGCAAACGCTATCATTAGGTATGCTCTTTACATGAAATGCCGAGGAAAGCAGGAAAAAACTGAATAAAGAACTCAAGGTATCCCTGATAGAAGTTTTCTCACACAAAAAAAATTAGAATGGCCTGATCCTGAGTTGAATGACAGAGGATGCCCCAGGCATAGGGAAAATTTTTTCTGCAGTGTATGATTCAGTTCTGTCTTTATTCTGCAGTGTTAAAGCACTGAAGACAAAAATGTGTTTCATACTATAATTACTAATGACATGCATTAAGCACCAACCCCCTGTCAAACTTGGCATTGCCCCTTATACTGGATGAATGCAGCTTGTTTCTTGGATGCATTTCATGTACTTTGTATTGGATGTCGTGTACTTTGTATTAATCTTCCCAGAAGCACTTAGAAAGAGGTAATTTGTATGATGATTAGGAGATAACATAAGCATCAGAAGGCAGATTTTCCAAAGGACTTTTGTTTTTTTGCTGTAAGTGTGAATTAGGTATTACCCTCTAAATGCATGCTTCTTTAGAACTTGGAATCATCTGTGAGTGAAACAACAACAACAAAATGGTCATCTCTTCTATAGCAAATTGTTTCTAAATTTGCTATAGAACAGTACGAGATATTAACAGGTTTTTTAAAAAATTAATTATTTTTAAAGCTTAGTGGGCCATCTTGTGTTGGAAATGAGGGAGAAAAATATCTTATGAATCTTGTTAATTTTCTTGCTTTAAAAATAATTTAATAATTTTCTTTTGCATTCTACTAAAGTCTTCTCTGTTTCTTGTTAAGTTAGTAAGTAGTAAACACAAATATTAACTGAATTCTCATAAAATGCAGAGGATACATTGTACATAAGGTTTTTACTTGCTTTTTGTTTTGTTTTGTTAAAGAATTAAGGGTTTGCAACCCTTTGGATGACCTTGTGTGATTTCTGATTGCTAAGTCAATATAAGATAAGTAGAAATTGGCTGATCATACTGGCATTTCCTATCTTTTGACATATTATCATTGCCAGTTATCAGTTCTAATAGGAGGTTGGAAACTTTCACTTCTATTTGAAGTCATTACATTTAATATAATTTACAGCAACATATGGTGGAAAACTTGTTTCCACAGGACACCGGAAAAAATGCTATCAGTAAAAAGAGTATAGTTTACATTCAGGTTAAGTGAACTGTTGTCTTCAGTGTAATAGCTAAAGAATAATTCATACCTATTAAACTTCTTTTCGCCCAGGAAACAGACAATATACAAAAATTTTATACACATGTTACCCTTACACCATTTCTTTATTTTCCATTTAGAATAAAAATGATTAGATGATGAAAGAATTGAATTAATCAAATTCCTCCCCATTCGATACTATGTAATGTTCTGAAATTCTGTTTTAAAACTGAAGATATATCACTACATATCCTATAGATATTAAATAGTAAGAAGGGAAGCTTTAACAAGAATAAATTTGACAACTAGAAGCAATGTATGTGTTTTTTAAAACCACAATTTACCAAAACTGACATGAGATGAAATAGAAAATTAGAATAGTTCTTCATCTATTAAAATTAAATTAATTATTAAAAAAATTTTTACAAAAAAACAAAACAAAACAAAACTCCAGGCCTAAATGCTTTCACTGATGAACTCTGTCAAACAACTAAGAAGGAAATAATACCAATTTTCCAAAAGCCTTTTTAGAAAAATATACCAGAGCCCAATATCAAAACTTGATAAAGACATTGCAAATTCAATACTATACAATTAAAGACACGTTCTTTTGTTATTAAAATACTAACTAAAATCAAGTTTTACTAAAACTGTAGTTTTGTATCCCTTGGCATAGTTAAAATATTTTTAAGATCTCCTGGAATAGCATTCAGTATGTACAAAACTGATGAAGAAGAAAAAAGTAGAATTTTGATAGCACTGTATAAAAATGCAAATTCTCTATAGTTTTAGTTCTGCTTTTCAAAATGAGCATTGAGCACTTACACTTATAATCTCAGGAAAAAAGTACAAGAGATATGTAAGCCAATTGCCATACAATTTTTTTTTTTTTTCTGTTTTAAAGTGTATAATCAGGCCCTAGTTATCAGGAAGTTAAATTGCTAGTTACTTTGACCATTTTGGAAATGACTTCCACCTTGAAATGTGAAAAGCTTTTCTAGTAGAAAGCAGAGTGGGACCATTTAGTTTAGATAAGAGGAGCTAAGGAAAACTCCATAGAATGCCATCTATATAGTATGTTAATTAGTGTTGTGACAGATGAAAAGTTTATTTCATAGTAGTTATTTAATAAGTATATTGAGTACCTACTACATTCTATATACTGAAGTTTGGGGGATGATCGGTTAAAAATAATGATATCATTATATTTACTTAAGACTTCTATGTATTTTCCTGTGTTATTGTGCATTGTAAATTACCAAAGAGGGGATAAGACAAGCAAGTAAGGATGATAATGTTTGTATAGTTTTCCAATACACAAACTTTTCCAGCTGAATTCGTAAGTGGGTGCAGAAATTCAATTACACTACATTCACCAAACTATATGGTGTGCTCTGTTGAAAAAGGGACAGTTATTTCTAATTTGTTCAAAGGTGTTGGCTTTGCCTGAGTAGATGGGCAACATTTTTCTTATTGTTTCGTATAGAGCATTTTTTAAACAGAAATTTTACTAGCATATTTTTCTGAGGTATTCTCTAGACTCACATATTTGTGAGATAGTGGTGTATTTCAATCACAATGATCTGCTATCAAGATCTGTGACATAATAGTGGTGTGTTGGACTTGCAGAGGGAGAGGATACAAAGTGGATTGGGAGAAAAGGGGAGGGGGAGGGAGATTGGGGATAATTGGGTGGGAGACATGGGGTACAATCGCAATTTGTGGTAATGGGCATGTTGCCAGTATAGATCTGGCCATCACATCTAGGGCTTGAGGGGGAACAATTAGCTTTGTATCTCATGAATATTCATATCCACCCAAATTTTTGAAATTATATTAAAATACTTCATTTAATGTGGAGAAATTACCTGATACACTTCAGAAAAAATTGCTTCCAAAGAATCATTATTTTACACTTTTGGAACTTAGTAAGGGAAACATGAAAAATCTGAATCACATATTTATGTAACAATCCTTGACAATGCTGAATAAATGAAGTATTTGGTTTTTAATTTGGCTATAATTAATGTGTGCATGTGTGTGTTTACGAATGTGCTCCCAGGTATATGTTTATTTGTTGTAGTGATATTAACAATCCTAATAATACTTGGGACAGTAATTTACTAAAGTCAGCTCAAATATCCTTTGTATAAATCCCTAGCTTGGAAGGACAACTGAGCCATTTATTGAGTGCCATACTGTATTTGTACTGCTCTTAAATTTTCCAAGATTACAGATCTTTTTTCAAATAAACGTGTTCATTTTAACTTCATAAAAGGAGTTTCATATTAATCTTATATTCTAATGGGTGGTAACCAATAGAAAATATATTAGAATGGTTTCTTTTTTTGATTTGATTGAAACAATTGATTATAAATTTGTGGGGTACAGAGCTATCAATACTTGTGTACAATGTGTGATGATCAAATTAGGATAATTAGTATAATCATCATTACAAAATGTAATCATTCTTTGTGTCCATTAACCAATTTCTCCCTAACCTCCCTCTCCTTTTCTCACCTCTAGGAACCCCAGTTCTGTTCTCTCCTTCTGAAAGTTCAATGTATTACTGTGATTCTTTCCTTCTTTCTTTCTTTCTTTCTTTCTCTCTCTCTTTCTTTCTCTCCTTCCTTCCTTCCTTCCCTCGCTCCCTTCCTTTCTCTTTCTTTCTCTCAGCTCCCACTTACGAGTTTCTCACCTGATTTATTTCACTTAATCTTCTCCAAGCTCATTCATGTTGCTGCAAATGGCAGAATTTCATCCTTTTTAATGGCTGAATAGTATTCTGTTGTGTATATATACCATATTTTCCTCATCTAGTCATCCGCTGATGGACATTTAGGTTGGTTCCATATCTTGGCTATTGTAAATAGAGCTGCAGTAAACATGAGAGTGAAGGTATCTCTTCAACATATTGATTTCCATCCCTTCGGGTATATACCCAGTGGTGGGATTGCTGGATTACATGGTAGTTCTACCTGTTGTTGATTGAGAAACCTCCACACTCTTTTCCATAGTGGCTGCATAATTTACAGTTCCACCCGTGGTGTAGGAGTATTCTTTCTCCACATCCTCTCCAGCATTTGTTATTCTCTGTCTTTTTGATAACAGCCAGTCTAACTGGGGTGAGATATCTCAACGTGTTTTTGATATCTCAATGTGGTTTTGATTTGCATTTCCCTGATGATGTTGACCATTTTCTCATGTATCTGTTAGCCATTTTTATATCTTCCTTTGAGGAAAGTCTGTTCAGCTCTTTTGCACATTTTTAATTCGATATTATTTATTTATTTATTTTTTACTGTTAAGTTGCTTGTGCTCCTTGTATATTCTGGATATTAATCCCTTGTCAGATATATAGTTTGCAAATATTTTCTCCCATTCTGTAGGTTGTCTTTTTACTCAGTTGATTATTCTTTTGCTATGCAAAAGCTCTTTGGTATGCTATAATTCCATTTGTTTATTTTTCCTTTTGTTGCCTGTGCTTTTGAGGTCTTATTCATAAAGTTTTTGCCCAGTTCTTCATCCTGAAGTGTTTCCCTTGTGATTTCTTCTAGGAATTTTATAGTTTCAGGTCTTAAATTTAAGTCTTCAATCCATTTTGAGTTGATTCGAGTTGAGGAATGGGTCTAGCTTCATTCTTCTGCACATGGATATCAAGTTTTCCCATTACCATTAATTGAAGAGGCTGTCCTTTGCCCAGCGTATGTTCTTGGTGTCTTTGTCAAAGATCAGTTGGCTGTAAGTACTTAGATTGATCTCTGGGTTCTTTATTCTGTTGCATTGATCCATATGTCTGTTTATATGCCAGTACCCTGCTGTTTTGGTTACTACAGTTTTATAGTATAATTTAAAGTTAGGTGGCATAGTGCCTCCAGACATATTTTTTTGTTCAGGATTTCTTTGTCTATTCAGGGTCTTTTGTTATTCCATATGAATGTTAGGATTTTTTTTTTTTCTATTTCTGTGAAGAATGTCATTGGTATTTTGATGGGGATTGAATTACATCTGTATATCACTTTGGGAAGTATGGACAGTTTTGCAATGCTAACTCTTCCTACCAATGAACGTGGGATATCTTTCCATCATTTTGTGTCCTCTTTAATTTCTTTCATCAGTGATTTGTATTCCTTATTGAAGAGATTTTTTACCTCCTTGATTAAGTTCATTCATAGGGGTTTTTTTTTTGTAGCTATTTTAAATGGGCTTACTTTCTAGATTTCTGTTTATACTAGTTTGTTATTGGAGTATAAAAACACTAATGATTTTTGTATATTGATTTTGTATTCTGCAACTTTAACCAATTTTTTTAGCAGCTCTAAGAGTTTTTTCATAGAGTCTTTAGGTTTTTCTATATATGGGATCATGTATCTGCAAAATGGAACAGTTTAACATTATCATTTTCAATTTGGATGCCCTGTATTTCTTTCTCTTGCCTTATTGCTCTGGCTACTACTGCCAATTCTGTGTTAAGTCAGAGTGTTGAGAGTGGAAAACTTTGTCTTGTTCTTGTTCTTAAAGGAACGGGTTAATCTCCTGTAACTCTCAAGAGAGAGGCATTCCTTCCATTTGGGAAATTAACTCCTTTTGAGGGCTTCTCACTGCTAAGCAGAGATGGGCTTTGAGTAATCTTCGGTGGCTCTGTCACCTGGGGGAAAAGGGGTGACAAATCTGTGGGAGGCAAAGCAAGAAATGGTGACCCCAATGTGATGAATTCTCGGTCCACAGATTGGAGACTGACCTGCCAAGCCTTGGAAAGGTAAGTAAAAGGATGTCCACCACTCATCCCAACAAAAGGGAGGCCCCAACAAAAGGGGGGGAGAAAAAGGACGTCTGCCACTCATCCCAACAAAAGGGAGGCCCTGACAAAAGGGGGGGGAAGAAAAAGGATGCCTGGAAAAAGGAAGGGGACATCTACTCATTCCATCAAGAGGAAAATCCCGGTAAGGGCGACTCACCCCAGAAAAGGGGATCACAGAGGTGGCTTTTGATTAAGTGATTGCACACCTGCTGTAGTGTCTACCTAGGATTTGGCCCGGAAGTTTTGCTTTCGTACTCTCTCAATTTTCTATCTCTTCTTGCATTTAGGGGTAGTTTACTGTCTAAGAGGGAAGTTCAACATAGTTCACTACTTCTATGTCTCCTTAAGGCAGTAAGTTATAAAGTAACTAACCATCATCTAACTAAATTACTATTGATTATAGTCATTTGGAAATTTTTTCAAATTGCTTTAAAAATTATTCAGAACCTTAACAAAAGGAAAAAAACGTGTTTACACCATTAAAGCGGATGAAAAGCAATCCTCACCTTCTCCTTCTACTCTCCCCGCACCTCCACCTTTAGAGGCAAACAATTCATTTGTTCCCTTGATGGAGTCCTATCTTAAAGAAGGACATAACATGGGAGTTGATGCTCGCCATGTCTTTCCTGTTGTAAGAACTGGGATTCAGTCGAGACATGAAAACCTCCCATTCTCCTTGTTTGAAATATTTAAAAAGAGCATAACAGAAAATGGCTTACATAGTACTTTTACTAAGGGATACTTAGAATCAATTGCTAACAGGTATAATATGATCCCTTAAGACTGGAAAACACTTGGAAAAACTGTTTTAACTCCTGCTCAATATACTGTATGGCAACAAGAATATCGGGAAGCCTTACATGCTATTTCACTCGAAAATTTATGAAATGAGGTTCAATTTAGCATGGATGTGTTACTTGACCAAACAACTAGAGCAGCTGTAAAGGCTTGGAAAAAAATTCCTGAAACAAAATCTATACTTCAACCTCTTGCCTCCCCTGATGTGTTTTGGATATAAAGATTAGATAAGACTCAGCCATTGTTGACATTATCTGTTGAACAAAAATTAATTACAGATTCGATTCAGGGGCTGATGTTACCATAATTGCTAAAAAGGATTGGACTCCATTATGGAAAGTAACTTCTTCACCAGTTACACTTACTGGATTAGGCGGGTTCAAAATCCTTTATCAAAGTGAAATTCCTTTGTTGTGTACCGGCCCCGAGTGACAAACTGCCTCCATCATACATTATATTCCAGATCTCCCTCGAACTCTATGGGTCCAAGTCCTCCCTGCTCAATGGGATGTTTATATTGGGACATCTCCTTCAAAATTTATCATGATGGCCACGGCCACAGTCCCACCATTCAAATTACAATGGACCCCTGGTCCTCCGGTTTGGGTGGAACATTGGCCTCTAAAAGGGGAGAAATTAAATCAAGCTACTTTACTTGTTATACAACAGTTACAAATGGGACATTTAGAGCCATCACATAGTCCCTGGAATTCTCCTGCTAAATCTTTGGCTACTGTTAGACAGGGACCCACTGAGCCTTATATAGATTCCATTAATCATCTTCAAGATGCTATAACTAGAAAAAGTGACAGTGTTCATGACAATCCAGAATTGCTATCACAAGTTTATTTACATTTAATCTAACAAGTTAATAATGCTGATTTACAAATAGCTCCAGATAAAATTCAAAAAAAGGAGCCTTGGAAATACCTTATTTTTTAAATCACTCAGCGAAGTATACGGCCACAAAATGCATCTTTCCATATTCAGGAGCCTTTTACTCTAAATGACTTACAAAAACTACTTGGCCATATCAACTGGCTCTGCCCTTCTATGGGTATTGCTACTTATCAATTACAACACTTGTTTAATACTCTAAAGGGAGACCCTGACCTGTCCTCCCTCGTTACTTATCTGAAGAAGCAAAATTAGAATTAAAACAGATTGAATCTTTTTTACATTCCAGACTATTAACACTTATTGTTAAATCTCAAGTCATTCATTTCATTATCTCAAACACCCCACATATAATACATACGTACATTGTTGATGTTGTTCCTATTGTGTCTGAGTTAGCATCTAACATATATTGACCCTTCACATCCTTCTTTTAGGATTTTTGAAAAATTCCCTGACTACTTTAACTCACATTAATCTATGTTAGTCAAACTTTATGATTATTTCTTTGACTTAATGATATACTATTTTATTGAAATTAAGATAAATATTACCTACTTGAAATTGAAATGTCTTTTTATTAAGACATTTTATTATAATAGAAGGTATACAAAAGAATATGCAAAGTATGTATAACATACAATGACGGATGATTCAAAAAGCACTCATGTTTCTACACGTTTTTTAAGGGAAGAGAACATTACAATTACCTTGGAAGTCCACTAGATAGCTTTCCCTAAGATCACAAAGAGATAATTACTCTCTCAAATTTTATATTTTTTATTTTCTTTGTTCATTTTATAGTCCATATTCCAGCTATATGAAGATTGTCCCTGATCTTACTAAAAAAGCACTCAGTGTTTTACCATTTGATATGATTTTATCTCTACTGCTTTTTGGTTTTATTTTGTATTGTAGAATCCCTTCATCACGTTGATGAAGTTCCCTTCCATTCTTATTTCGCTAAAACTTTTTATCAGAAAAGATGTGTTGGATTCAGTCAAATAATTTTTCTGTGACTTATGAGATGCTTTTATGGTTTCCCTTACTTATTTTGTTAATATGGTGAATTACATTAAGTTTTAAATGTGGAATCAAAGTTGAATTCTAATCAACTTTTTTGAATATGACTTAACGTGCAATAATATGCACTCACTCTAAGTGAACAGTTCAATGAGTTTTGCCAAAGGTATTCCCCCCTTGTAGTTACAACCCCAATCAAGTTTTACAATATTCTGATTGTCCCAGTAGTTTCCTCTAGACCCTTTGCAGTTATCCCTCCACATTCAGTCATTTCCCAGGTCAATCTCTGGTCTGATTTCTATTACTATAGATTAATGTTACCCGTCCTAGAAATTCCTGTAAACAGAATTGTACAATTTGTACTCTTTTGTGTCTGCTTTTTTTTCACTCCTCATAATGTTTTAGGATTTTTTGAATGTTGTTTTCACTGTGTAGCTCATTTATTTTACTGCTAAATACCATTTTTGTATGGATTTACCACAACTTGCTTATCGTTTCACCTGCTGATGGACATGTGTGTTGTTTCCATTTGGGTCAATAATTATTGAAATTATACATATATATGTTAAGCAAATATTTTTATGGATATATATTTTTATTTTTATTGGATAGATACCTAGGAGTGGAATTTCTGGATTGTAAGTGGTTTGTATATTAAGTAGTTGTTAAAATTTATAATAAACTACTGGGCTGTTTTTCAAAGTGATTATTATTTAATATTTCCACCAGCAACATATGAAAGTTTGAATTATTTCACTTCTACACTAATTGTCAATCATTTTAACTCTAGACATTCTAGTGAGCATGTATATATATCTCATGGTTTTAATTTTAATTTCTCTGATGCCTAGGAATGTTGAGCATTTTCATATGTACTAATGGACCATTTATATATATTATTTTGTCAATTATCTGTATATATATGTTGCTCCTTATTTCACTGGATTATTGATTTTGTTATTATTTATTTGAAAATGTTCTTTATATGTTTTGGATGAGTGCTCTTTATCAAGTATTTTGTATTTCAAATACTTTCTTGCAGTGTGTGGCTTGCGTTTGTATTATTTTAATTGTGCCTCTTGAAGCACAGATTCTTTTTCAATTTATCTTCTTTTCCTTATGGTTTGTGCTTCTTTGTGTATTTTCTTGGAAATATTGTTTTACCACAAGGTCGCAAGGAATTTCTTCTATTTTTCTTTCAATGTATTATGTTATCTGTCATTTCTAGTATTTTTACTTGGTTCTTATTGTTTCTGTTTTTCTGCTGAGATTTTTCAGTTTTTGGCTGAAATTTACATTCACCATATACATGGTCTGTTGTTTTTTTTTAAATGAGGATGTAGTAGCTACTTTTAAATTCTTGTCTGTTAGTTCAAACACATGGTTTATATCTGTTTTGAGTTCAACTGAGTTTCTTTTCTCTGACATTGTGTCCAGTTTTCTTGATCCTAGATTTGTTATAACCTTTTGGATTATATCCTTAACATTATGAATATTATGTGTATTCTCTATTCTATGATTTTCCTTCAATAACTATTATTTCCTTTCATTTAGTAGGTGTTTTCCTTGGCTGTATTTGACCTTTAAATTTTGTTTCTTGGGAAGCAAGTCTGGTCTCATCAGTTTAGGTCTTTTTCTTAGTTAAGCTTCCTTGAATCTGTTCCACATAGGGTGTTTCAGAGGTCAGTTAAAAATATGGGTAAAAAGAGCTTGGGAACTTCCATCTCTGGCTCTTTCCCACTCATGGTTCCCTTAATGTATTTATGTTGTTCCTGGCTTCACTTTCAGTTTACCCAGGCTGGAAAAACTATGGTGTTTTCCAAGTGTGCCTCCCTGCTACTAGTGTGTATGTCTTGCAAACTGCACTTAAATCTAGGCTGCAACATTGTGGAAACTGTAACTAGCTGTACTTGGATTGAATGCCCCCACAAAGCTTATTGAAACTTAATCTCCACTGTGACAGTGTTAAGAGGGTGGGAAATCCTGTTATGGTATTTGAAAGTTGGGGCCTTAAAGAGGTGATTAGATTGTGCAGACTACATCCTCATGAATGGATTGATCCATTCATGGAGTAATGGGAATGGTTGTGATGCATTTAAAAAGAGAGCAACTGAGAAGCTTGGCTCTTTCTCTTGCTCAGTCACACCCTGTCACACTCTGTGCCAAGTGACACCCACTGTTGCTGTGAAGAATCACCACCCACCAATATATTCCTCACCAGCTGTGTTCCCTGGACATTGGACTTCCCAGCCTCTGAAACAGTAAGAAATGCATTTTATTTAAAAATGAACTGATTTCAGATTTTCTGTTATCAGCATAAGAAAGTGACTAAGACAACCTCTATAGATACCTATATTTCATTGTCCGAGAAAATATCCACTTCCAGAGGCTTTCTGCTTCTGTTCACACTGAAGGAACTTCAAATGGTTGATTTTTGTATTATGTCCAGGTTTTGTACTGTTTTCTGCTTTGGAGGTTCCTAGAGAGGATCTTAGGGCATCATATTCAGAAGTGGTAATCCAATTTATTTTTGAACATTTATTATATTTAAACCAGCAGCCATTATAAACTTTGTTAGTAATTCCAATAATCTATCTGTGAATGTTGAGGATTCTGCATAGAAAATCATACAAGCTGGAGTAAAGTTAGTTGTATTTCTTCCTGTCAATATTTATACCTTTAATTTTTAAAATCTTTTTTCCAGTGACTATGTACTACAAAACATTTTCGAATAAAAGTAGTACCAGTAAACATTCTAGTCTTGTTTCTGATTTTTAAAAAAAGTTTTCTACATTTTATCATTAAATACGATGCTTCCTATAATTTGCATGTATGTTTTATAAGATTAAGGAAGATCCTGCAATTCTTAGTTTGCTATGTTGTAAATGTGTATTTTTAGCAAAGATACTAATTCCTGATGATATAATTTTGATTCTGTTTATATTGTAAGCTATATTAATTAAATATCTAATTATATATTGACTTACACATGTAAAGTTAATGTGCATGTATATGTAACTAGTTTTTTATGTTTTTTACACCTAAATGCATGTAGGTTTTTGTATCAAGACTATGAACACCTTACAAAATAAGTTGAGGGGTTTTCCTATTATGTCTCTTATTAGTAATGATGTGTTTGGAATTGAAATTATTTATTGTTTGACTATTTGGTCATTTCAATTTTATTGATTTGTTTTATGTTTAATAGTTTATTCATTCATTTAACAATTGTACATTTTTCTTTCCTTTTTCTTCCCCTCAGCCTTATGCTATGAAAAACTATAAAGAAAAACAAACATTGTTTCTCCTTTTAGGAAATTACAGTCTTCTTTTCTGTTGCTGTACAGTAAAATTAAGGCTTAAGAGTTAAAACATAGCAACTTGTTTATAGATATTTTGAATGAAAGGATAAGCCCTAAAAATATTTAAGTGAGAAAATTTTACATGAAGAGAAGTTGTGATTTCTTTTTCTTATTTTTGTCTAAATTATGTATTGATTCATCCAGCTTTTGCAGTGTTAGACAGTTTAATGGATGTAGAACCAATCCATGATGAGTTTCTTTCACTCACAGAGGAAAGAGTGTGATCATACTCCCTTTTCTTATTGTACTATACTAGATAATGGTAGATTCGGGTGAACAGAAGTGGGAAATATTACTTGTACTAAAGAAGAAAAGACATGTGGAAGATTACTTTTTCGGTGGCTTTGTCAGATTTGTGATTACACTGATTATCTTGCCCTCAGCTGTAACAATTTTTTCTATAGGTGCGAATTTTCATCATTTTATTACAGACCAATTGTCATTTTATTTAGTAACTGATAGAAAGTGCCTTTATTTTTCTTAAACTTATCTTGAAGTCTGAACAGTCTTGTAATCACAAAATTATCTGATTTGTTACTTGATCTTTGTTGTTGTCAATTTTAGTGATGATTGCAAATTCAACTTATTGGTCCTTCTGAATTGGTTTTGATGGTAAGAGGAAAGTACACTTATATTTACATAAATAATTTTCATTTTTCTCTTGTTTTTCACAAAACATATTTTTAATGATGACAGACATCTTATTAGCTCTCTCTTTTCATTCCTTGCATTTTCCAGTTGTCATTCTATTTTATTTTCCATGTTAAATTGTGTGAATAGTTAAAGTTGGACTTTTAATTTTCCTTTCTAGGCATGTTTCCATTGTTGTATTTTATGAAAACTCAAAGTGGTCGATATGGGCAAAACATAACATATTAAAATTAAAATCAAATAAATCCTATCCATCCCATGCTCTAAGCAAGCATTAAACTCTGTCAATTTGCTCCCTCCCAGCAGCAGCCTGCAGTATGTCAGGTGTGTTATAAATTTTCTCTCTTCCTTTTCTAATTTTGGTGACTCTGTGTTTTGACAGATAACCAAAGAGTGTATATATATATATATATGTTCAGCAAATGATGTACTCTTTGTGGGAGACACTCAAAAGTTGACAGTGTTGGGTCACATGATGATAATTTTGATTTAAATATGAACACAATCCAACTGTTTAAATAAAGTCACGCTACTTGAGTCTGCGTAAAGCTCATCAAAACACTACTAAATATCCTAACTGCTTCCAGTTTGAACTTGCTAAAATGCTTTAAGAACTACTGTTTGAATATCAAAATTTATATCTCTTTGTATTTATTTACCACAGCTGAGATACATTTAAGATATTACTTGAAAGGTCATAAAATTTTCTGCTGTGATATATGTGCATGAAAATCAGTGTAGACCTCCAATGGAGCAATGCAATATTTGTGGTACCACTAGATTACACAGGTAAAACTACTACTCTAATATGAATTGAAACATTTGTAAATATATGAAATATTTTCAGAGGTAGTAAGCAGATGATTTGAGTGAAATATAATATATAAAATACAACCTTTAAAAATATTTAGTAAAGATCATTTCCTATAGTCCTAGAAGCAAAATTCTTCAGTTATATCCACTGATCAGAAATCACCAGCCTTTAAGTGGAAATGTAAGGTAAGTTCAAATTCAACCTTTTCAATAAGACAATACATTTTCACTTTATTTCTATGTGTTATTTGTGAGTATTGTTTCTAGGAGTGAAGTCTCATTTTCTTGAACACTATTATTATTATTGTTATTTTATTGGTTATGAATATTCATGAGATGCAAAGCTGGTTGACGCCCCTCGTACCCAAGATGTGAAGGCCAGATCCATACTGGCAGCATGCCCATTACTACAAATTGCAATTGTACCCCATTTCTCCCACCCAGTTATCCCCAACCTCCCTCCCCCTTTCCCCCCATTCCACTTTGTTCCCAAGGCATGTTGAACACTATTATTAGTCCTACCTTAAAATTCACTGATTCTTTTGTAACTTTTAGAAAAAGGTAAATGTATAAAATTAGCTGTTACATATTTATCTTTTAAAAATCAACTTTCTTGCTATAGTTTGCATATAATATAACGCACCCATTTTTACTGTACAGTTCTATTGATGCTGACACATATATACACATTTTTAACTATCACCTCAATCCTTATTTAGATAATTTCCACCATTCCATAGAGCTTCACATTGCACCTTAACTGTCTTCCTGATCCCCTTCCTCCACTCCTCTCTACCTTAGAAAACCACTTATATGATTTCTGTCACTATACATTAGTTTTCCCTATTCTAGATATTTACATAAAGGGAGTCATAATTTTGTCATTTGTGTCTAACTACTTTTGCTTAGCATAACATTATGAAGATTTTAATTTTTCTGTAAGCACCAAGTATTTGATATTTTATCTGTTGAGTAGTATAAATATAGCACAATTTGGTTTCACATAGTTCTTTTGTTTTTCCTCAACTCCCTCACTGCTCTTTGGTATCTCAAACTGAACATGTTTTAAACTTGATTTCTAATTCTTCAGAAATCTCAAAAATTTGTATCCAATTTTTCATACCAAACTACCTGAATTCATTCTTGAGTCTTTCTGCTCTTTACCCTTCTGATAAATTACCAAAGATGTAGACAAAACTCCTTAAATCTATTTCAAGCATGTGCTCTGAAATAGATCCAGTGTATCCACTGAAGCAATTCTAAATTTAGTTACCATAAATTCTTGCCACGTATTTGGTAACTTTTTCATAAGCAGTCTCCTGAAATATAGTCTTGGGGTCTCCAATTCATTTTTTTCCTTATTGACTAGTGTGAGTTTTTAAACAGAAAATCTTTCTGTGCTTATAATCTTTCATCACTTCTTACAATTACAGAAGAAACCGAATATCATGAATTGAATAAGTTGTACACAGCTCTTGTTTCCTGGTTGGCCTAGTGGACTCTTCTTCCTCACTTCATTCATGCTTCGATTCCTTCACTATGCTTCAGCTCCCTCCCTCAGGGCCTTTGGACAAGTGCCCAACCATATTTGTATGCATAATTCCTACTTACTCCTTAAATTTGAGCTAAAAATTACTTTGATGGGGAGACCTTTTTTGAGTTTACTGTTAGCTGAGCCTCTCTTGTTAAAGATCACATACTATTCAACATCCTACTTTTTTTTTCCTTCTTCTTATCCTGTCTTTTGACCATCATGCAGTTATTAATACATTTGCTTGATGTCAGTATCTTCATATAAATGCCTTTATTCAGAAGGAGAAATGCCATATTTATTTCATTTATGGCCATATTCATAGCACTTAATAAAGTACTCATGTATGTAAGGTTCTTAACAACTCTTTGTTGAGTGAACTATGATGGAAAGGAGTATTTTCAATTCGGTAAATCAGTGATCTGGATTGAAAGATCAAGGGAAGAGAAAAAGGACGTAAGGCCTGAGGAAATATGGAGGGAAATATGGAGAGACTAGAACGTGTGGAGGTGGAGAAGAAAATGTTTTTCTGCCTTTAAAGAAAAACATTCACACTCATTTGTCACTACCAATAAAAGAAGGGATGTTCCAAAGCCACTATATTAAAGCATACTTCAAATACTTGTCTTAATAAAGGTAAACTAATACTCTTTATGATATTTAAAGAACAATGATATAGAACTTTATAATTAAAACAATGAAATAATAATTCACATCCTAAATAGAGCATAGACATTGTCCTATTTTAAACAGTAGAATTAGAGACCAGCACATGGTTTGTCTGAATATATCTCTGGTAAACAGCATCACCTTGCAAAACACCTAAGGTTTTACACTAGTACGTATTAACTATGTGATCTAGAAATATTATTAAATATTTCCCAACCTCAGTTTTTATGATTCGTGCAAGACAATATTTAATAGCATTGTTTATGAGGATTAGATGAGGTAATATACCGTTATCAAGACCATGCCATAGGGATTTTCAAGTATGTGCTTGGAAATGCAAGGCTGTTATCACTGCTGTTATAATCAGAGATGTTGTTCTGTCATTATCACTGCCATTTTCATTACAAGAATACTTTGCTAAAGGTTTGGAAATTTTTTCCTTTCTCAGAAATGAAAAGAAGAACCATTGGGTAAATGCAGTGACCTCAAGTTCAGTGCTATTATTTAAAAAAATGGGATAGTAGTATTTGCCTTGTCAACATAACAGGGTTGTTGTGAAAACCAAATTAATAAATGAACATGAAAGCAATTAGAACATTGTATACGACCATTGTTAGGATTAGACCACAGCTTGGAAACACTAATTTGAAGCAACATTCTAGTATAGACAAGTTTATCTGTTTAATTTTGTTTTATTCCATAGTCTGGAAGGGTGTTTGTTCTTGACTGGGGACTAGCCAGTGTGCATGTTTTCTCTAGATTATAGAACAAAGGTTATAATTTTTTAAAAAATGATGTTTTGATTAGCCCAATCTACAACTATTTTGTGCAAAAACAATATTCTGACAGAAAGGTTCTAAAAGTATTTTATTACCTTCTTTAATGTGCTTATTTAATCATTTACATTATCTTATGTGAATTTTCTTGTTTTTCAAAGGGATTCTCAAGTGTTTGGTCTTTAACCATGGCCTGCTCATATTCCTGACTGATATTTTTGAAAATGTGTCAACAGTTTTTGTGTTTTACATTTTAACACGCTGCCAAGCATTGTAAAACATTTATACTCCCTGAACATAGAGTTTTTCCTTGTGGTGGTTTAGTTAAAGTTTTTGCAGAATTTAGTCAGAATCACACAGAACCCTTTACTTATGAATGACAATATAATATGGTGGAAAAACATGAACCTCCAAGTCAGTAGAACCTGGGTTTGAGTACTAGCTCTGTCATTTAATGGTTTTGTGACCCTGGGAAGTTATTTATGCTTCCTAGTCTTCTGATCCTTTTTCTGTAAAATAAGTATTGTGGAAATACATGTGATAGTATGAGACATTTAAACATTCAAGTGCCACACAGAAACCGAAAGTACTAAGAGAACAAGAGATTTAGGTTTCATTTTATCCTCACTCCATGGTATATGCATACAGGAAAGAAAAGTGGGCATAATCCCCCTCCCCATTTACTTACAGAGCATTTAAATGCAAACACAATGGAAATTGACTGTTTAGCTCTGGGGATAAAGGAGTGGCATTTCACTTTACAGACCACAGCTGAATCTACAGTTCAGGGAGAGAGAAGAAAGTGTTTACGTCTATACATACAAGTTGTCTGAATGCAACCCAAACAGTTAGACTACTTGACCTATGTTGATCAACATTTGTATAATGATTAGTAGTAGACATGTGGAGACTTGTAGTTTGAGTCTGCAATTTAACATATACTGGCAACTTTTTTTTTTTTTTTTTTTGTCATTTTTTCGTGACCGGCACTCAGCCAGTGAGTGCACCAGTCGTTCTTATATAGGATCCGAACCCGCAGCGGAGCGTTGCCGCGCTCCCAGCGCAGCACTCTACCAAGTGCGCCACGGGGCTCGGCCCATATACTGGCAACTTACTGCTTCTAAATGGGAAGGGGATCTAATAATTTTCATAACAGTACCCTAGTATTGGAGGAAGACCTACCTGCTCATTGTAGTTATATTGATGTTAGGAAAATACCTGTCTACTGTGAAGGGAGCAATGAAAAGAAAACCATTCTGTAGACTGGCCTTGGTCTTGGCCAGGGCCATAGATGCTGTTGAAGAATAAAGTTAAATCTTTACATGTAATGATGACTTTACTTCCTATCTCAAAAGTCTTTTGAGAATAAGAGCATCAGTATTCACACCTGTTTTTTACAAGGCTCTTCGAATGTTCCAAGAACTGTTCTAAATATTTTTTTTAAATTTTATAATTTATGAAACTTATGAGATATTATTATACCATTTTTGCAAAAATATAAGCTGAGGATTATATAAATTCAGTAATTTTACTAAAATTTACGTGGTAAAAAACTTCTGGAGCCAGTATTTGAGCTCAAAAAACCTGACGTGAGAGCGTGTTCTCTTGTGCGTGCCTGTCAGGGAACAGTACTGATGGAAAATAGTATGTGTGTGTGTGGCGGGGGTGTAGTGCTGACATATTTGTTTCTGTTTATCTTATACTTAAAATGGTTTAGCCTAAAATAATCTACTAAAGAAAACTGTATGTCAAGTTTGAGAGAGCACTTTATACCTTATCTCAAAGTACTTTACATTTTCAAAAACTTATGTGTTTTATATCTGGGAGAAGATTAGTAATACGGGTAGAAGCAGTATTGATTTATGCATGCTGCTATCCCCTTAGTATTCTAGGTAATCTCTTGGTTTATTCTATCTTTGTCAGCAGAAAGTATGATTAGCATTTAGTCAAGGTCTTGTTTTTCATCTAGAAATTGGAAATTTCAGTTCTTTAAAAAAGGAAAGGAGAAAGCATTCACCTATTTCACCCAAGCAATTTACACTTTCAAAGTAGTGAAGAGGCCAGAATGATAACGCTGAACTTATACATCAAAATAATTAAGCTTTAATCTCCTATTCAAAGATTTCAGCTTAAGAGTCACAAGGAATCAAGAAAACTTCTTTTTAATCAATCTTGGATGATTAGTGACTTTGTGGAATGATCATTTTCCAAGTACAGCAATGCAGTGTTAGAGTAAAATAGGGGGAAAAGATTAAGGAGTTTAATTTACTTGGCATGTTATAACTATATTTATTAAAATACTAAGAATTACAGCAAAACTTTATCATTTGTTAATATTACTTTTGCCTCAATGGGGGTTATATTGGGAAAACAATATTCTAGACATAAAGGCCACTGCCAAGCAGTATTTTTTGTTTAATTTATTTTTATTCTTCCTTGTAAAATAACCCCCTCGGTACTTAAAATGAAATCTATTTCTTTATTGAAATGTAATTCTTCTCCCACCCTCAATAAGCTTTCCATCTCTGTTTTATTATTGCAATGTTGTTCAGAATAAAAAGACAGGTTTGGAATACAGATATACTAATCAGTGTGCTTTGTACCACAATAAATAAGATAAAGGAGACTTTGTATTATTTCTCAACAAATATTATGTTTGTATAATGCCACACTTGGGATTCTTCTTCTGGATTTATCATGAAATTAACTGAATTCAGAAAATATATGCAGAAATGGTATTAAACGTATAAAATCCACATTAAGTAAAAAGAAAAAAATAACATACTCAAAATAGAATTTAAGCCTTTATAAAGAAATCAATTATTTTAGCTCGTGGAGTCTTATAATGTTTACTTCTTTTTGTAGTCAGTCCTGTCTTTTTCAGAATCAGTAGGTTGTCTTCAGTTTCAAAGGATGAAAATCCACAGAAAGTTGGTTTTTACAGGGTTGAATAATAAATACCGAGGAAACACAAGAAGTTTTCTAGGCTTTTGTCATAATGGTGGTATTATTTAATAGTAACTTATGATGAAAACCATTTTTGCTATAAGAAATATAATACTATATTTAGGAAGGACAAGAACATATCTATCAGGGCCAGAACACTACTTGGTAGGTTCTCCTGAAAGTTCAAAACCATATACTAAACAGCTTGGATGAAGATGCATTCTATGCTTCCAAACAGCAGCTTGTCTTACCATCTTCCTCCTGAAGTCGATGTCCTGTGTAGTGGAATCCATAAGCTTCTTGCTGTATTGAGAATTTTATGTCATGGACTAGGTATATGAGATGCACAGCCTTTAGTGGATTAATTACTGTTAGAACCCTAAGAATTCCCCAAAGTACACACCTAGACTACTTTGCACACTGCAGAAAAGCCTGGAGCATATAGTGACAAAAATAAGACTAAGCTATAGGTCTCAAATGAGTGTTGCTTAAATTGTCTGTGTGCATTATTCACAATACTTATAAAATAATTGTGATTTGGGGTCTAGCAAATCCAGAAATCAACTTTAGAAAAAAAATAAGATTGCTTCTTTATCTTCACACATTATGAAGACACCAGGATTATATGAAAATTACTACACTCACTTAGTTGAATAAGATCAATTTACTATTTCCTATCTATCCTTCTATTAGCTCAATGTAATTCTTGTAAACACATCTGTAATATGTAAACACTACGTAGTTCATTTGTACTAATAGAAATATATACATACTATAATGCACTCATGGCTGATGAGGTAAGTATAAAACTCTAACACCTCAGGGAAAACCATTTTCCCTTTTTAATTCTCCTAATTACTTCAATATCTCTAAATAATATAAGTATATTACTGTTTCTCTTTCTGAATCAAATATAAAAAGCATCTATTGACTCATTATTATTATACTATTCTCACAGCTGTCTTCCTGCTCCCCAATTTTATCATTGATAATGTTTAGTAATTTAAGTACTATATTTTAAATTTTTCCTGTTACTTTTAAATTTTAATTTACATATTTTAAATTTACATACAGTAAAATCTACTCTTTGTGATATGCAGTTTTTCTGTGAGCTTTTACAAATTCATAGAGCTGTGTAACTATCATAATAAGCCCACTGTGGGGCAATTCCATCACCTAGAACATTTCCTAGTGTTACCCCTTTGTAATCAATCCCTTCCCTCATTCCTAAAATCTGGTATCTATCATCTGCTCTCATTCTCTATACTTTTGCCTCTTCTGGTGTGTCACACAGAGGCAATCATGCAGCATGTAGCCTTTTGGGTCTGTCTTTTTTCTCTTATCATAAGGCATTAAAAATCCATCCATATTATTGTTTGTATCAATAATTTGTTCCTTCTTATTGCTGAGTAGCAGTCCATCGTAGGGCTTCACCATGGTCTGTTTAACCTTTCACCAGCTGAAGTGCATTTAGGTTGTTTCCAGTTTGGGAAGTTTATGAAGAAAGCTACTATATACATTTACGTATCGAAATTATATGAACAAAAAAGTTCTCTTGGGTAAGAGGGGAAGATTGTTGTGTCATATGGGAAGTATATGTTTAATTTTATTAAAAAAAATGCTAAAGTCTTGGCTGTACCATTTTTCATTATGCTAGCAATGTTTAAAGTTTTTGGTTGCTCTGCAAACTTGCCAGTACACATAGCTTTGCCAAGTTGTTGTATTTGCTGTTTGCCAATCTGATAGATGTCTAAAAGTATCGCTTTATGTTTTAATTTTTGTTACCCTAATAGCTAATGATATTGAATATCCTTCCATATTTCTGACTTGCCTTCATCCACCTTCTTTAGTAAAATGCCTATTAAATATTTTGCTCATTTTATTCGTTGTTTTTGTTTATTTGTACTTTTGAGTTTTGAGAATTCTTTTAATACTAGGAATACAAGTTCTTTGGGATGCATCGCTTTTGCAAACATCTTTCCTCAGTCTGTGGCTTGTCCTTTAATTCTCTTAACAGTGTCTTTCAAAGGAAAAATAATTTAATTTTGGTGAAGTCCAATCTATCAATATTTTCTTTGATCATACTTTTGGTATCATATCTAAGGACACTTTGCCTGGTTCAGGGTTCACCAAAATTATCTCTCATGCTTTCCTTTAAAAGTTTTAGAGTTTTATATTTTGCATTTAAGTCAATGATCTGTTTTAGGTTAGTTATTATATAAGGTTAGCAGTCTGATCCAAGCTTTCAAAATTTTTAATTTACATATGGATATCCAAATATTTCTACAACATTTGTTGAAAAGACTTGTTTTCTCCATTGACTTACCTTTGCACATTTTTGAAAATCCATTGCCCGTAGTTGTGATCTTCTATTTTTGGACTTTCTCTTCATCCCATTGATCTATGTGTCTTTTTTCACTGGTATCATACTGTTTTTATTACTGCAGCTTTATGTAAGATAGTATGAGTCTTCCAACTTTGCTCTTTTCAAACCCGTTTTTATTATTCTATTTCTTTTTACTTTATATATGTATATAAAGTTTGGAATCCACTTGTCAATATTTACAATAATCCTGCTGTAGTTTCAGTTGAGATTGTATAAAATGTATAGATCAAATTTTTAAAAAGTTATCTTCTTAACAATGAGTCTTCTGATCCAAAAACATTAACTCTCTTTTTATTGTCTTTACTTTTTTTATTGATGATTTTTGTTTTTCAGCATACAGATCTCACATATATTCAAAATTTTATACCTAAGTACTTTTTTTTTCTTAAAAATGTATTTATTTATTTATTTTTGATTATACATGTATATGGGATAGAGTTAATTATCAGTATTAGTGTACAGTATGTGATGATCAAATCAATATTATTAACATGTTCATCATTACAAATCATAATTACTCTTTGTGTCCCTTACCCAATTACTTCCTATCCCCCTTCCTCTCCCCCTTTCCCACCTCTAGTAACAATGGTCTGTTCTCTTCCTTCCTTCCTTCCTTCCTTCCTTGCTTCCTTCCTTCCTTCCTTCTTTCCTTCCTTCATGTCTTTCTGTCTTACTTTCTTAGATCCCACTTATGAGTGGGGACATGTGGTATTTCTATTTTTGTGCTTGTCTTATTTCACTTAACATAATTTTCTCCATAATAATGGCTCCTTATGTTGTGCTATTATAAATGGCACCTTCATTACTACTTTGTAGAAATACAATGACTTTGTATCCTGCGACACTGGTATACTTAGTCAGTAGTTCTAAGGACTTATATTTGTAGTCTAAAAGATTTATTGCATAAACAATCATATTGTCTGAGAATAGAGATATTTGAAAAAAGGGATACCTGAGAAAATTATGTTGACAGATAATACAAGTCTACACTAAAAGTCATGACCACGACTATAAAACAATCTCAAGGCTGCAAAATCCACATGGAAGGGATAAGTGGGAAAAGGTAAACAAGGAGAGCATACTACCCAATATTCACTTTAGATATGGTTGTGGCATATAAAGGAAAAGCAAGAACCATGTAGAATGAGATGTGGGGTATTTTTCTCATGGAGCAAAATCAGGGTCTGATTCAGACAATCCCCCAAAGTCCAAGCAGAAGAATACACAATGCTTGCCCTATAGGATTTATTGTGTTCTGGCCTAGGCTTGCTGTTTTTCCCATTTATGAGTGTTTTATTCTTTGTGAAAGGAGAACTTTCTTAATTATGATATTTGTTAGTGTTTCTTCTTTCATCTTGAAGAAATTTATGTATCAAGCAGAATTCCTGGTTGAAAACCAAAGACATTGAATCTGGTTAACTTAAGCTTGAATAGAAATATGGGGCAAATATAACACAGAATTAGTTTAATTAAAGTCATAGTCTGAAACTATGCAGGAAGCAAAGGGATCCAAGAAGGTAAAAACACAGACAATGTCACTAGAATGCATGGATTACTGGACACCAGTATTAGCTCAACCACCATTGGACAACATTTATCATTGAAGACATTGCTGCCACTGGATCATGGATAATATATAACCACCAGTGGAATGACTTGTAGGGTTGTTGATGAGTCACTACATGACCCCAGGAGTAACATATGAACAGATTTCCCAAATGAAATAGGAATTTCAGATGCTGAAGAAGAAAAAAAAAAAAAAAAAGGATGAAAAAATGCACACTAAAACTTTTCTATGTACCCTCTGTCTTATTTCCAATTTAGACTGATTTCTTTTTTTTTTTTTTTTAAAATTTTATTTTGTCGATATACATTGTAGCTGATTAATGCTCCCCATCACCAAAACCTCCCTCCCTTCTCCCTCCCCCCTCCCCCCCAACAATGTCCTTTCTGTTTGCTTGTTGTATCAACTTCAAATAATTGTTGTTGTTATATCTTCTTCCCCCCCCCCCGGTTTGTGTGTGTGTGTGTGTATGTGTGTGTGTGTGAATTTATATATTAATTTTTAGCTCCCTCCAATAAGTGAGAACATGTGGTATTTCTCTTTCTGTGCCTGACTTGTTTCACTTAATATAATTCTCTCAAGGTCCATCCATGTTGTTGCAAATGGCAGTATTTCATTCGTTTTTATAGCTGAGTAGTATTCCATTGTGTAGATGTACCACATTTTCCGTATCCACTCATCTGATGATGGGCATTTGGGCTGTTTCCAACTCTTGGCTATTGTAAAGAGTGCTGCGATGAACATTGGGGAACAGGTATACCTTCGACTTGATGATTTCCATTCCTCTGGGTATATTCCCAGCAGTGGGATGGCTGGGTCGTATGGTAGATCTATTTGCAATTGTTTAAGGAACCTCCATACCATTTTCCATAGAGGCTGCACCATTTTGCAGTCCCACCAACAATGTATGAGAGTTCCTTTTTCTCCGCAGCCTCGCCAGCATTTATCGTTCATAGTCTTTTGGATTTTAGCCATCCTAACTGGGGTTAGATGGTATCTCAATGTGGTTTTTATTTGCATTTCCCGGATGCTGAGTGATGTTGAGCATCTTTTCATATGTCTGTTGGCCATTTGGATATCTTCCTTAGAGAAATGCCTACTTAGCTCTTTTGCCCATTTTTTAATTGGGTTGCTTGTTTTCTTCTTGTAAAGTTGTTTGAGTTCCTTATATATTCTGGATATTAATCCTTTGTCAGATGTATATTTTGCAAATATTTTCTCCCACTCTGTTGGTTGTCTTTTAACTCTTTTAATTGTTTCTTTTGCTGTGCAGAAGCTTTTTAGTTTGATATAATCCCATTTGTTTATTTTTCCTTTGGTTGCCCGTGCTTTTGGGGTCGTATTCATGAAGTCTGTGCCCAGTCCTATTTCCTGAAGTGTTTCCCCTATGTTTTCTTTAAGAAGTTTTATTGTCTCAGGGTGTATATTTAAATCCTTAATCCATTTTGAGTTGATTTTAGTATACGGTGAGAGGTATGGATCTAGTTTCATTCTCCTGCATATCGATATCCAGTTTTCCCAGCACCACTTGCTGAAGAGGCAGTCCCTTCCCCAGTGAATAGGCTTGGTGCCTTTGTCAAAGATCAGATGGCAGTAAGTGTGTGGGTTGATTTCTGGATTCTCTATTCTATTCCATTGGTCAGTGTGTCTGTTTTTATGCCAGTACCATACTGTTTTGGTTATTATAGCTTTGTAGTATAGCTTAAAGTCAGGTAATGTTATGCCTCCAGCTTTATTTTTTTTGCTGAGCATTGCTTTGGCTATTCGTGGTCTTTTATTGTTCCATATAAATGTCTGAATAGTTTTTTCCATTTCTGAGAAAAATGTCTTTGGAATTTTGATGGGGATTGCATTGAATTTGTATATCACTTTGGGTAGTATGGACATTTTCACTATGTTGATTCTTCCAATCCAAGAGCATGGAATATCTTTCCATCTTCTTGTATCCTCTCTAATTTCTCTCAGCAGTGGTTTGTAGTTCTCATTATAGAGATTTTTCACCTCCTTGGTTAACTCAATTCCTAAGTATTTTATTTTTTTGGTGGCTATTGTAAATGGGCAGGCTTTCTTGATTTCTCCTTCTGCATGTTCACTATTGGAGAAAAGAAATGCTACTGATTTTTGTGTGTTGATTTTGTATCCTGCTACTGTGCTGAAATCATTTATCAATTCCAACAGTTTTTTTGTAGAGGTTTTAGGCTGTTCGATATATAGGATCATGTCATCTGCAAACAGGGACAGTTTGACTTCATCTTTTCCAATCTGGATGCCCTTTATTTCCTTCTCTTCTCTGATTGCTCTGGCTAGTACTTCCAACACTATGTTGAATAGGAGTGGTGAGAGTGGGCATCCTTGTCTAGTGCCTGTTCTTAAAGGAAAAGCTTTCAGCTTTTCCCCATTCAGGATGATATTGGCAGTGGGTTTGGCATATATGGCTTTAATTATGTTGAGATACTTTCCCTCTATACCTAACTTATAGAGGGTCTTTGTCATGAATGAGTGCTGAACTTTATCAAATGCTTTTTCAGCGTCTATAGAGATGATCATATGGTCCTTGTGTTTGAGTTTATTAATATGGTGTATCACATTTATTGATTTGCGTATGTTGTACCAACCTTGCATCCCTGGGATGAATCCCACTTGATCGTGATGAATAATTTTTCGTATGTGTTGCTGTATTCTGTTTGCTAGTATTTTAGTGAGGATTTTTGCATCTATATTCATCAAGGATATCGGCCTGTAGTTTTCTTTTTTGGTTATATCTTTACCTGGTTTTGGTATCAGGATGATGTTTGCTTCATAGAATGAGTTTGGGAGATTTGCGTCCGTTTCAATCTTTTGGAATAGTTTGTAAAGAATCGGTGTCAATTCCTCTTTGAATGTTTGGTAAAATTCTGCTGTGAATCCATCTGGTCCTGGGCTTTTCTTTGTTGGGAGCCTTCTGATAACAGCTTCAATCTCCTTTATTGTTATTGGTCTGTTCAAATTTTCTACGTCTTGACGGTTCAGTTTTGGGAGCTTGTGTGTGTCCAGAAATTTATCCATTTCCTCCAGATTTTCAAATTTGTTGGCGTATAGTTGTTTATAGTAGTCTCGAATGATTCCTTGTATTTCAGATGAATCAGTTGTAATATCGCCTTTTTCATTTCTAATTTTTGTTATTTGAGTCTTCTCTCTTCTTTTTTTTGTTAGCCAAGCTAATGGTTTGTCAATTTTATTTATCTTTTCAAAAAACCAACTTTTTGATTCGTTGATCTTTTGAATTGTTTTTTGGTTTTCAATTTCATTCAGTTCTGCTCTGATCTTAATGATTTCTTTCCGTCTGCTAACTTTAGGATTGGATTGTTCTTGTTTTTCTAGTTCTTTAAGGTGAAGTGTTAGGTTGTTCACTTGCCATCTTTCCATTCTTCTGAAGTGAGCATTTAATGCAATAAATTTTCCCCTCAATACTGCTTTTGCAGTATCCCACAGGTTTTGGTATGATGTATCATTGTTTTCATTAGTTTCAATAAACTTTTTGATTTCCTGCTTGATTTCTTCTTGGACCCATATGTCATTAAGTAGAATGCTGTTTAATTTCCATGTGTTTGTATAGTTTCCAGAGTTTTGTTTGTTATTAATTTCTAGTTTTAATCCATTGTGGTCTGAGAAGATACATGGGATAATTGCAATTTTTTTGAATTTATTGAGACTTGATTTGTGACCTAATATGTGATCTATCTTGGAGAATGATCCATGTGCTGATGAGAAGAATGAATATTCTGAGGTTGTTGGGTGGAATGTTCTGTAGATATCTGCCAATTCCAATTGGTCTAGAGTCTTGTTTAGATCTTGTGTTTCTCTACTGATTCTTTGCCTAGATGATCTGTCTAATATTGACAGTGGGGTGTTCAGGTCCCCTGCTATTATGGCATTAGTGTCTATTTCCTTCTTTAGGTCTAATAGAGTTTGTTTTATAAATCTGGCTGCTCCAACATTGGGTGCGTACATATTTATGATTGTTATGTCTTCTTGATGGATCAGTCCTTTTATCATTAAGTAGTGTCCCTCATTGTCTCTTTTTATGGTTTTTAGTTTAAAGTCTATTTTGTCAGATATAAGAATAGCCACTCCAGCTCGTTTTTCTTTTCTGTTTGCATGGTAAATCTTTTTCCATCCTTTCACTCTTAGTCTGTGTGAATCTTTATGGGTGAGGTGGGTCTCTTGTAGGCAGCATATAGTTGGGTCCTGCTTTTTGATCCAGTCAGCCAGTCTGTGTCTTTTAATTGGGGAATTTAAGCCTTTAACATTAAGAGTTGTTATTGAAAGGTGTTGATTTATTCCTAGCATTTTATTGGTTGTTTGGTTGTCTTAGGTGTCTTTTGTTCCTTGCTTTCTGATTTACTGTTTGGTTTCTTTGTTTGTTGGTTCCTTAGGTTGTAGATAGTGTTTTTGTTAGCTTGTTTTCTCTTCATGAATGCCATTTTTATTGTACTAGCGGGTTTTGATTTTTCTTGGGTTTTTATGGCAGTGGTAGTTATTTTTCAGGAACCAAACCCAGTACTCCCTTGAGGATTTCTTGTAAGGGTGGTCTTGTGGTAGTGAACTCCCGCAGTTTTTGTTTGTCTGAGAAATATACTATTTGCCCCTCATTTCGGAAGGATAGCCTTGCAGGGTAGAGTATTCTTGGCTGGCAATCTTTGTCTTTTAGTATTTTGAAAATATCATCCCATTCCTTTCTAGCTTTTAGGGTTTGTGATGAAAAGTCTGATGTTAACCTGATTGGGGCTCCCTTATAGGTGATTTGACGCTTCTCTCTTGCAGCTTTTAAGATTCTCTCTTTGTCTCTGAGTTTTGCCAATTTGACTATGACATGTCTTGGAGAAGGCCTTTTTGGGTTGAATACGTTTGGAGATCGTTGAGCTTCCTGGATCTGAAGATCAGTGATTTTTCCTATACCTGGGAAGTTTTCTGCCACTATTTTGTTGAATATGTTTTCAATGGAATCTCCATTTTCCTCCCCTTCTGGAATACCCATGACTCGGATATTTGAGCGCTTGAGGTTGTCTGATATCTCTCTCAGATTTTCTTCCATGTCCTTGATTCTTTTCTCTTTCTTTTTGTCTGCTTGTGTTATTTCAAACAGCCCATCTTCAAGTTCAGAGGTTCTCTCTTCAACTTCGACAAGCCTGCTGGTTAAACTCTCCGTTGTGTTTTTTATTTCGCTGAATAATTTCTTCAGTTCAGCAAGTTCTGCTACATTTTTTTTCAGGACATTGATTTCCTTGTATATTTCCTCTTTCAGATCCTGTATACTTTTCCTCATTTCATCATGATGTCTAGCTGAGTTTTCTTGTATCTCATTCAGTTTCCTTAGAATTATCACTCGAAATTCCTTGTCAGTTATTTCAAGGGCTTCTTGTTCTATAGGATCTAGAGTATGAGATTTATTAACTTTTGGTGGTGTACTTTCTTGATTTTTTGTATTTCTGGTGTCTTTTTTTTGGTGTTTATTCATTGTGGCAGGGGGTTTCACAGTCCACCGGTTTAAGACTAATGACTAACTAGGATGTTGCTGTGGTTGCCAATTTGGTATGGCTCCCGCCGTGACTGCTCAGTTGGCCTCTAGTGTCTTGTGTGTGTGGTTGCCTCGGGTCTTGGGCTTCTCCGGGGAGCCACCTTTCTGGTCAGCTTGTACTCTGCTGGGCTGGTGGATCACGTACCACAGGGTGTGTGATCTCTGTTGAGCTTTCACTTTCTGTACAGGACTTCTCCCCGTTCCGTGTGCTCTGGCCCAGGCTGTTAGATCGTGCAGTGGCGACCCCACCGGGTGTGTGGTTCCTGTCGAGTCTCCGCCTCCCTGGCCGCACGTCTCCCCCCTCTGTGCACACTGTGCTGGGCTGGGGCGTGTGTTCTGCACCCCTCGTCTATCAGCTGGGCCTTCAAGACCCTGCTCAGCACCGCCTCGCCCAGGAAGTCTACCAGGTTTCTGCTAGGCACAGACGACCGGTCTCTCTGGGTGCCTTTGTAGCACTGTGTAGATCTTTTTCGGGTCTTGTTCACCTTTGTATCCCCCCGGTATAAACCGAGTCTAGTGCCCGCCTGCAGCCTGCTCTCCGGCAGGTTCAAGCGGACCTGGGAACTCTCCTACCACACTATTCCCAACCAGAAATTCGTTAGGCTTTTTTCCAAACTGGTGGTCGCAGAGATGGTATCTGCCTCCCAGTAACAGGAAGTTTACCGGGGCGGAGTCCAGGGTGTGGTGGAGTGACAGTCGGCCCGCCCGTACTTCCTAGCCCTCCCAAAACTGGTCGGGACGCCCCACACCTACAGCCCTGCCAGAGAACCGCGGAGGGAGTGGGAGAGGAGGTCGGCCCGCAGGGTCCGGAAAGCCCCGCGCCAGGCCAAGCAAATGGGCTCAGTGATGGCCGAGCAGGGCGGAGCTGCCCGCACCTGGGAAAATGGAGGCAGCACCGGGGCAATGAGTGGCCTGGTGGTGCAGGCGGAAGCCGCGTGGGCATCCACCCCCCCGAACAGAGCTGTGCCAGGGATCACTCACAGTGCTGTGCCAGGTCGGGCGCTCGCTCTGTCTCTGGTTTGTTGCCTTCCGTGTTCTCGGCGCTGCCGCCTCGGGCTGTTCAGTCGCGGCGCCGCTCGGGCGCTCCCAGGAATCTTCTTTAATGCCGGCCTGAAACCTCGAATCCTGAATAGGGCAGCTGGCCGCCTTCTTCAGCGCGGCCCCGGTCTCCGGGATCCTGGCTGCATCCACAGCAGCCCTGGCGCCGTGTTCCCTGTTTCAAGACTCACTTTTGCAGCTAAGAATCAGTTCTTTTCCTGCTCCACACTTCAAAGCTGTTGCCTGTAAATGAGGCAGCCTCTCCTGCCGGGGGCAAAGTGGCGTTGAGCCCCCACGACCGGCCAGCAGCAGCAGTCCTCCCTTAAGAGATGGCCAGAGGAAGGTCCACAAGTTTCCCGGCTGCCTGAGGCCCAGTGGCCACCTTTTCCACCTCAGCTACTCCGCGCCAGCCGCCGCAGCCGCCGCCATCTTGAAACCTCTCTAGACTGATTTCTTTATAGGCTTTGCTATATCCATCCTAGACATATTTTTTATTATATGTAGATATTATATCTGCTTTTCTTGATATTATATGCCTTTAAAATGTTTATGCAAAGATTTGTATTATCTTTTAACTGAATTTTTCCACAAACTTTTTGAAGTATCCTCATATCATGCATATTCTTTGGTTACTTTTATTATTATTATTTTTATTTTATTTTATTTTGTCGATATACAATGTGGTTGATTATTGTGGGCCATTACCAAAACCTCCCTCCCTCTTCCCTCTCACCCCTCCCACCCAACAATGTCCTTTCTGTATGCTTGTCGTGTCAACTTCAAGGAATTGTAGTTGTTATGTCTTCTTCCCCCCCCGCCCCGTTTTTTTTTTTTTTGTTTGTGTGTGTGTGTGTGTGTGTGAATTTATTTATTTATTTTTAGCTCCCACCAATAAGTGAGAACATGTGGTATTTCTCTTTCTGTGCCTGACTTGTTTCACTTAATATAATTCTCTCAAGGTCCATCCATGTTGTTGCAAATGGCAGTATTTCATTCTTTTTATAGCTGAGTAGTATTCCATTGTGTAGATGTACCACATTTTCCATATCCACTCATCCAATGATGGACATTTGGGCTGGTTCCAACTCTTGGCTATTGTAAAGAGTGCTGCGATGAACATTGGGGAACAGGTATACCTTCGACTTGATGATTTCCATTCCTCTGGGTATATTCCCAACAGTGGGATAGCTGGGTCGTATGGTAGATCTATCTGCAATTGTTTGAGGAAACTCCATACCATTTTCCATAGAGGCTGCACCATTTTGCAGTCCCACCAACAATGTATGAGAGTTCCTTTTTCTCTGCAACCTCGCCAGCATTTATCATTCAGAGTCTTTTAGATTTTAGCCATCCTAACTGGGGTGAGATGGTATCTCAGTGTAGTTTTGATTTGCATTTCCTGGATGCTGAGTGTTTTTTTAAAATTATTTTTAAATTGAAACATAATTAATTATACACATTTATGGTGTATAGCATTGACTATCAGTATCTTTGTACAGTTGATGATGATCAAATCAATATTATCATGTTCAGCATTACAAATTGAAATTGTCCTTTGTGTCCCTTACCTAGTTACTCCCTAAATCCCCTACACCTTCCAACTTTCTCACCTGTAGTAACTGTAGGTCTCTTCTTTCCTTCTGAAAATTTAACATTCCATTGTGGCTTTCTCTCTCTCTCTCTTTCTTTCTTTTTTTCCTCACCATTATAAGTGAAGATGTGGTATTTCTCTTTCTGTCCCTAGCTTATTTCATTTAACATAACTTTCTCCAAGCTCATCCATGCTGCTGCGAAAAAATTTCATTCTTTTTTATGGCTGAGTAGTATTCCTTTGTGTATATATACCACATTTTCCTTATCCAGTTGTTTATTGATGGACATTTGGGTGGGTTCCATATCCTGGTTACTTTTAATGTTTGTCTGAGGCACATCTTCACTTATTTCTCAGACTACACATGGCAAATATTGGTTTCCTCTGTTTTTCTGTATGTCAGTTTTCTCAAACTGTTTCTTTTTTCGATAAGGGGCCTAACTCTCAGCATTCTGTGTAATGACATATCAGTGGGGAACAGCAAGAAAAGCTAGTTTTCACCCTGGTTTCTAAAACCAAAGAAAATAATAATTAAAAAGTGAAAAATTTTGGCAAGCTAATACCTGAACTGGACTCCTTAGCCCTCCCTTTTATATGTTGAGTCTCTTCAGGGAGCAGTTCCTGTTTTGGTCTGGGAGTATCCATTCTCACAATGTAGGATCTGTATGTTGAGAGTGAGGGCTGCCTCATCGTGCAATTGCATACAAAGGATTTAAATTACTAAAATGATTTCTGTTGCATTCTGACTCCCAGACAGTGTAACCTTTGTTGCCAGGTTTGTGGCCTGTTTGGATCTCTTGTTTTCCAATGAAAAGAGTTGCTCTTATGTTTATTGCCTTCTCTTTTTCCTTTTTGTGGACTGTGGCTTTGTTCACTCTGTCTGTTTTATCTGTTATTAAGGTCATATCTATTGGCCTTCATATTAACAGATATTTGTATTATTTACTCATGTAAAAATGTGTTTGCTTTATTTTAAAAATATTTATCTACTACTTCAGTGGGCTCCTGGAAGGCAGAAGGAAAAAAACATCTGTGCTGACTTCACCAGTTCATCTTCAACTGGAAGTATAGAGAGGAATTCTTACATAGACTTGTAATTACTCTTTAATAAGGAATTTATGAAAATTCTTGGCCAGGTTTGGCAAATGAATCATCTCTGGTGGGTGAAGTTTTCTAAATTTACATATTGTATTATTTTTTGTGTGTGTCTCTCATTTTTCATGTTTCCTAACTCTCAGAACTAGTATGTTGATTATGTTTATTTCTTCTAACAATTCCTAATTGCATAAACTTTTAATGTTTTTACCAGTCATAATATTAATGTTTCATTTCAAATAACAAGTTTGCTTTTTAATTGTCTTAAAACAGTCCCATTTATATGGAATGAATCTTTCAACAGTGACATTGGTCAAACTATGAAGGGCAGAAAGTTGACATCCTAATAATAACTTAAAGTTACTGAATCCTTCCAATTTGCTGAGCAATGCCAAGGTCATAAGCCAAGAGTCAAAGGCCAAAGATAGACATGGAACTTGTATTCTTAACCATTACTGCATATGGTTTCTCTTTAAATAGTTTTGATGTTTTAATGGCTCATTTTACGTGTCAAGTTGACTGGGCTAATGGATTCCATGAGAGCTGGTAAAACGTTTTTTCTTTGTGTGTCTGTGAGGATGTTTCCAGAAGAGACTAGTATTTGAATCAGTAGACAGAGTAAAGCAGATTGCCTTTTCTAATGTGGGTGGGGATCATTCGATCCCTTCAGGGCCTGAATAGAACAAAAAGGCAGAGGAAGGGCATATTAGCTCTCTGCTTGAGCCTAGACATCCACCTTCTATCCTTGGACATGAGCCTTCTTGGTTTTCAGGACTAGAACTACACCACTCATTTTCCTGGGCCTCTGGCTTACAGATGGCAAATCATGGCACCTCTCAGTCTCCATAATCTCTTCAGTCAATCCCTTAAAATAAATCTGTACATATCTTGTTGTTTCTGTTTCTTTGGAAAATCCTGATTAATACAGTTAATTTTTCTTCCTGACTGCCCATCTCACAATTGGATAATAGCTTCAGGACAGAGAGAACACATACACTCCTACCTTTCAGAACTGGAAGGTACCATGTTGCAACTCTAGCTCAACCTCACCTTCTCACACATGCTAACCAGAATCCTAGAAGTTAAATGTTGTGTTGGTATGCTCAATAAACGGAAAAAACGATAATGAGGTTCCAGTTTCCTCATTCTCATCTCCGTTGTTTTTCTAAGACTTCCATTTTTCTCTATTTTCCTTCAAAAAAACATTACTAAATGACAACAAAAACAAACCATAGACTTATAGCCTTACCAGTCTATTGCTGTATTCTGTGTTGATGTACAAGCGCATGATCTATTAACTGTATGAGGCAGATGACTAAATTTAGTCCCAGGTCTTATGCAATTTGGTAAGCAGTATAAAAAAAATGCTAATTTATGTTTACTGAAAGTATTTTTGATCTAGTATTTTTCTAAACTGCATTCAAAACTGTATCACATTTACATGTTTTAGACTTCACAAATGCATTATTTGCAAATGTTTGAGCAATTAAGTAATAAAATATAAAATACCTTCTGTCAGGATACTCAAAACACTATGTATATATAATAATTACAACATTATAAAAATGTAATAAGCAATCACTCACTAAGATAAATTTAAGGAGAAAAAAGTTTAGAATAGTGTTGCAAAAATGTAAAGAGGATTAATTGTAAATTCAAAAAACGACTGCAAACATGTTTAAATGCAAAGACAAACACAAATCAAGATGAGCACATTTGTTTTTGGTAAAGGAATTATAAAAATGTTTGAAAATAAAATAAAACTGTGTATAAGTCATTTCAAAATGATGCACTCAGGGTGATTTTATCGGTCCTATAACTTTAAAGCTGTGACCCAGTGCCTTGTATGTGATTTCTTTTAAAGTTATAACCTAATTATGAGCTGACCAAATATGAAAGAGCTGCTGTGAATCTGCTGCAGCTCCCAAATGTTACCTCTGATGTTTAAAACTCTTGTAATGAAAATTGCATGCACTATCAATAGAAAAAGATTAGATACTATGGTGCAGTGAAGTGAAATAGAAATTGGTTTTGCTCCCTGTTAAGGTTATGATTCAATTATCATGGACTCACTATTTGACCAAAAGAAAATTATTTCTTTCTTTAAATACACAATACAATAATTGAATAGACATGGTTATTCCCGACAGTTACGAAGTAGATTGAAACCATTACAAATAGTTATGTGTTGTACTTTATTTCTGTTCTAAATGCCCCTTTACCTCAACACCTCAACCCCAACTCTTATTTTATGAAAATACTTTTCAATGCTCCAGGAGAAAGAAACAGCTTTCTCAATTCCAGAAACTCAGTAGAATGCTTTTGTGTACCTCTTTTTAGGTATTTTTGGGGTGTGTGTGTGTTTTGTGACCCAATCGATGAAGGAGGAGTGAAATCTGAGATTTGGTTAATTTCTCTATCTCAGTACTATAATTAACAACCCATAGGAAAGCTGTTTTATGTTTTGTCATAGCCTCTGTTCAACTCACTCTTCTACTTTCCAACACCACCTTCCACAGTGCCACACTTCAGTATTCCACCCAGGACTCTTTAGTTTTCCACTAGGAAACACGTGTCCATGGTATAAAATTACAGGATCATCCCATATAGATCTTTCTGTCTCTACAAATACCAGCTAGTTTTTAAGCCATAAAATTCTGACTAAACTAATTTTCACACTGAGATGTGAATATGAATAATGGCTATATTGACATGTTTAGGAATATTTGTTGAATAAAAGAGTATACTTACATATTCTAATCAATATATCTTGGAGGATGAGATTTCAGACAAGTTGGGTATGATAGATAAATTATGGCTCTCAAGAGAACTTCACACCCTAATCTCTAGGACTCTGAATATGTTATTTTACATGTCAAAAGGAACTTTGCAGAGGTAATTAAATTTACTAATCTGGTGAATTTAAAACAGGAAGATTACCCTGGATTATTCAGCAGTGGGGGCCCAATATTGATATAGGAGGTGCTCAGTTTCCCTGGGCTCAGGTTATGGGACATGCTTCTGGGTTACATGTCATTCCCTGAGGTTTTAGGCCCCTCCACTTGGTCCTCCCCAGGAGGAAAGCTATGGTGGCCAGTAAGACCTATTTCCAGCCCCAACACAGGGAGGCTAAGACTGCAGGGGGCTGGCTTGTGCAGATCTAGTGGCTGAGCATGTTCAGTAGAGAAGGGTTATGTAGCCCTGATGGCCAGGCAGGCTCAATGGACTGGAGTTTGTCCTCTGCAGGACCTTCCACTAGAGATGCTATAGAGCACAGAAATTTCTTGAATATGCCTGGTGCATGTGACAGGATTTGACCAATGAATATGCTCCAAGAAGGGACCAACTGAGCATATGCAAGGCTAATGTTACATAGCTGGGAACCACCCCTTTCACTGAATTTTCATTAGGGAGTGAAACTATAGAAGCTGAATCTCAGCAGAAGGCAGGGCTGTTGCTCACTCTCCTGGAGCCAGCTGACACTCTGCCTGTACAGTTTGTATTTCTTTTTGTATTAAACGCCGAAGCTGTGGGTTTGGATCCTATATGGGGATGGCCGGTTTGCTCACTGGCTGAGTGTGGTGCAGACAACACCTTGCTGGGGGTTGTGATCCCCTTACTGGTCAAAAAAACAAACAAACAATAAAAAACAAAAAAACCCTTATTTTCAGCAAACAGCTGCTTGTTCTCTTAAACCAGCCTACATTCTGTGCTGAACTTTAAGTGTATTTCTTGCTTTTGTGTTAAAGTTGGTGTGGGCCCTGCTCAGTCTCTGGAGCTATGCCGCACTCTCTCTGTGGAACCTGTTTATCTTGTCTGTTATATTAAACTTGTTCTCACTTTCTACTGTGACTCTGCCCTTGAATTCTTTCCTATGATGGAGCCAAGAACTTGGTAAGAGGAGTGGTTGGTTTGAGGCCGACTATCAGGCCCCACCCCTGGACCTTACCTTTGACATCAATATGATCACATGATACTTTAGAAACAAAAGAGCAAAGCATATATGGAAATCAGAAATTTGAAGCACAGGAAGGATTCAATGTTGTTTTGTTTGTTTGAATATGAACCAGGCAATACATCAAGAAAGCAAGGACTTCAGTCCGACAACCACAAGAAACCAAATTGTGCCAACAACCGGAAAGCTTGGAAGAAGCTGAGACAGGGCCCCAGATGAGAACCATAGCCTTGGATGACTTGGATGATACCTTAATACCACTGTTTTATTTATCCACTTAAAAAACTATTGCTTATTATAATACTGCCATTTTTAAAAAAATCAGAAAAAGCTCCTGCTCATAGGAGGTTTCTAAAGAACGAGAAGAGATAAAGAACATGTTGAATTATATGGAATGGTTGAATGACAATTTCTTTTTTCATAAAAGGTATGAATAAATTGCTCTGAGAATTCAGTAAAATGAAATGTTACTAATAGCTGAGGATATATTGGAAGGCTTCTTGGAGAAATTGAGGTCTAGGCTGCATTGATTCAAATTTCACCATTTTATTTTGACAAGTAATTGAAAATATTAATTTCTATATCATTGGCTCATCCAAGATTACCTTTATACTTGACTATTTAGCAGGTATATTTATTGTCGTTTTGCACATATTAGGCTTCTTTTTCAGTCCTAACTATGTGTACATGTGTTTTAAATAATATACTGAGTAGTAAAGGTTTTGGGGAAAGTGGCTATATAATATTATTAGTCTTGAGTTGGCAAAGTAAGACAATTCAATACACTAGCATTCCATAATAATTTGCACTAAAATGTTAATGACAAAGAAAAAATGGTGTTACTAACTGAAGAATTTTAAGTTAAAAAAACAAAAACAAAAACAAAAACAAAAAACTGGTTTATGGTATATCCCTAAGATTTTTATGGATTAGTCTTCTCTCCAAGGGAGATAGTGTAATACAAATTATTATTCAGTAACTGTATACCGTAGTGCTGAATTGCAAATGTGCACAGAAGAAGACACATTAGCAAATTCAAGACTTCAATCCTTTTTTCTTTTTTAATAGAACAAATATCCCACAGCATTTCAGGTGCAAAGACAAGCAGGGCCAAACAAATCTCCAGGATGTTTTCCACCTACATATCTATCTCCTACTTTATTTTCAGAGTAAGGCTGTTGGAGGTATCTTTGTTTATGTTTTCTGAATTTGTTGCTAACATGTTTTCATGTGCTTAATTTCATATGAGTGTCTTTTGTTTTCCAATATTATCTTGGCCAATGTGTTTATTCTTTCTGAAATGTATAATGAAACATCTAAATGTTGAACATTTATTTTTGTGAGCTTGTGATAACTAATTTATTTATTTTCTAAAACCCCTATAATCTCTTTTGCAACTTTGTTACATTTCAATTTAGCTAGAGGGACCTATGAACAAAATCTGAAGAAGAATGATATTTACGGAACACATGGTTTTTATACTACCCACCTCCCTGGCTACATATTTTCAAATTTTATGCCTCATCTGCCCAAATCTCTCTCAACACAAACCCCTACTGGGCAGCTGTGTAAATCGTGTGTCTGTGACCAGGTGTGCCAAGGCTGACTGTGGAGATACTCTGTTAAGTAATCCTCCCACTAGAAGAGATACCGATAACACTGATTTTCAGATGTTGACAGGCTGGCTGGGTTAAGAGCCAGTCAGTTCAAGACAATTCCAGAATGTTTTCATTTGAGGCATGATGGCTAACAGTGTGCTATAAGCTTTGGGAACAGTGGGAGAACCTTCCTTCTGTTAAAAATTACTGGGAAGCAATGACTTCTGCAAACTTTAGGAATCCTTAACATGTAGGCTGTTCCTACTCTGCTAATATTTTCATTTTCCTTCTGCTGTTGCCAGAAAAAGAATAAGCCAAATCACAGTTTTTGTCTAACAAGCATTAATGACTCAATGTAATCAAAGGTAGATATTGATTGATTGATTGGTTGTGGAGCTGCCCTGAAGCTATCAGTTATTATGCAAGTTAGTATTATTAATATTATTTTGGTTTAGTTTTCCACGACGGTTGAGAGATGGCGACCTTAAGTGTGCCTTCGATGGCCACACTGAAGACATGTAACACTGCCTTGAGTTGAGAGGAAGTCACTGGCTTTTATTATGAAAGAGCAATTTATGCTAGTGTCCGCTTTCATTTAAACTCCAGCATGCAACGTGGTTTTAGAGGTATATTTTAAATCATTGTCACAGATCAGTATGTATTATTCCATCAGTCTGATGTTTAGACATATATTACATATTTGTCTTTCAAAAACATGGAGAAGTAATAAATGTCTTTTGTTGTGCTTTGTTTTATGGATATTCCTAGCCTATAATAATGGCACCTTTGCTGTCTTTTATGCAATGTTGTTTACTCTGAAGTACTCAGGAGTTAAAGAGAAATAATGTTTTACCCTAGCAGCTAATTATCTTTTCAAAACTATCAGACTGACACAGACAAAAGTAAAGTATTAAGATCAGTTAAACAGAGGAAGGAATTTAAAGCATTAGTTTTGAATTGCTGATGCCGGCTAGAAAATAGATTAATAAATCAATATTTGTGATTGCCTGGATTCTTATTTTACTCAATGTCACTGAATTGCTGTGTGACTTTTAGCACCTGTTAAGCAGGGATGATACTATCTATTTCCAAGCCATATCAGAGACACATTGTTGTGAGAATTAAAGAAATAATTTCTACCAAGACAAGACATTTGGTATACATAAAACAGGCTGGGTGAATACAAGGTAGTGCTATTGTATGTCTTAAAATAGTAGAGAGTATTTGTTTGTCTGTTTTGTTTTTGTTTGCTCGTTTTTGCCTAGTTGTACTCAATTTTTTCAAATATACTCTCTCATTTTCCTTAGCATTAGCTTCTTATTATTTCCTCAACTCAGTGGTACACTAGATTCTTCTCCTTTCTATGTCTATTTCTCTACCTATCATTTCTTGTTGAAACCCGTCCTCACTCTACAGGCAACAAAGTGTTGTATCTGTAGGCCTGGAAAAACCTGTGCCTGCAATCTTGGTACAATACAAAGCACATGGAATCTCAATCATGTTCAGCAATGTGACATAGGAAAACTTAAAATTGAATTTGTATTAATGAAAGCCATTGGTGATTTCTGAAGGCATAATCTCTCAAATTTTATTACATGAAATAATTCTAATATATTAGCTAAGGTCAGTACTTTCTTCTTCATATTTATCAGCCTACATCTTAATTTGGCTATTTGTACTATTGATAATAATTTATGTTCAGAAACAATACACTTTTCTGTTTTAATGACTTCTTATTGTTTGTGTGCTTAAAACAGGACATAACAGGCTACTTTCAGAGCTGTTGCTTGGATTTTTGTGAATTGCAATTAGTGTAAGTATGTTAAACGATCCATTGTTTTCTGTACCTGTGTATTTGTCCACTTGTTTTGAGAGTTTGTTAGAGGAAATTATAATTTATTATGTATCCTCTTTTAGTGAACAACAGAGAGCTAAAATTTCATTTGTTTTTCAAACATTTACTGAGTGCTTTCTATGTATATTTTACATTTGAAAAAAAATAATTTTGTAATGTACAATCTAATATTTATACTTTATCTAAGGATTTATGTTACAATAACTAGTAACTTGTGGTCCCTTTATTCAAAGATAGAAGATTGTTTGTTAGACAGAGCAAAATCTTAAAAATGTTTTGATCATGTGGATTCCCATTTAAGTCTGTCTCAGAAAAAAAAAGTTTATATTTTTTATGAGCCAAATTTCTCCAGTCTTTTCCCAGTTCAGTTTTCTTCCACCATAGCATTATAACCAGTTATTTGTAAGGGATGTAATTATAGAGGGGGTGCTAATGCAGGTGATGTTTTCTGAGTGGAGGGGGAGAGACTAACAGAAGATACTCAGCTACAACATTTGCTTTTTTCATGAGAGTTTCCTGTGTGTCACTTTACTAATTGAAATAGAGGACAAGCATGTGGCTTGCTAAGGGATGTAACACTAAAAGTCTCATGTTATCCAGACTGAATATAAAAGTTAAGGATTATATTATTTTTTTGACAGTATTTTACTGAAATATAATTGATTATATATATTTGTGCGGTACAGAATTGAATATCAGTACATGTGGTGATCAAAACTGGATGACTAGTATACTCATGATTACAAAATTTAATCAATCTTTGTGACCCTTACCTAGTTTCTTGCCAATCCCCCATCCCCTTTATCCACCTCTAATAACCACAGTTCTGTTATCTCTCCCTCCCTCCCTCCCTCCCTCTCCCTCTCTCTCTCTCTCTCTCTCTCTTCTCTTTCTTCTCTTTCTTTATTTTAGCTCCCACTTATAAGTGAGGACATGTGGTATTTCTCTTTCTGTGCCTGGCTTATTTCACTTAACATAATTTTCTCCAGGCTCATCCATGTTGCTGCAAATGGCAGAATTTCATTCTTTTTTATGGCAGAGTAGTATTCCATTGAGTATATATACTACATTTTCCTTATACAATCATCTGTCAATTGACATTTAGGTTGATTCCAACTATTGGCTATTGTAAATAGAGCTGTGATAAATATTGGAGTGCAGGTATTCCTTTGACATGATGATCTCCATTGCTTTGGGTATATATACCCAGCAATCCTATTGTTCCCCTTTCTTCTCATCCTTGCCAGTCTAACTGGGGTGAGATGATATCTCAGTGTAGTTTTGACTTGCATTTCCCTGATGCTGACTGATGCTGAGCATTTTTTCATGTGTTTGTTTGCCATTTGTATATCTTTATATGAGATATGTCTATTCAGCTCCTTCTCCCATTTTTTAATTGTGTTACTTGCTTTCTTACTGTTGACTTGTTTGAGTACTTTGCATATTCTGGATATCAATCCCTCATCAGATATATAGTTCACAGACATTTTTTCCCATTCTGTAGGTGTCTTTTCTCTCTGTTAATTGTTTATTTTGCTGTGCAGAGGCTTTTTAGTGTGATATAATTCCACTTGTTTCTTTTTTCTTTCATTGCCTGTGCTTTTGGGGTCATAATCATAAAGTCTTTGTCCAGTCTATATTCTGAAGTGTTTCCTTTATGTTTTCTTTTTCAGAATCTTATAGTTACAGGTCTTATATTTAAGTCATCAATCCATTTTGAGTTGATTTTGATGTATGGTGAGAGGTACAGGTCTAGTTTCATTTTTCTACATATGGATTTCCAGTATTTCCCAACACCATTTATTGAGGATACAGTTTTTTCCCCAATGTATGTTCTTTTGCCTTCGTCAAAGATGAGTTGGATGTAAGTATGTGGGTTGATTTCTGTGTTCTCTATTCTGTTCCATTGGTCTGAGTTTCTGTTTTTATGCCAGTATCATGCTATTTTTGGTTACTATAGCTTTGTAGTATAGTTTGAAGTCAGGGAGTGTTATGCCTCCACGTTTATTTATTTATTTTTTGCTCAGGATTGCTTTGGCATTCGGGGTCTTTTGTTGTTCCACCTGAATGTTAGGATTGTTTTTTCTATTTCTGTGAAGAATGTAATTGGTATTTTGATACCTGTAGATCACTTCAGGTAGTATGAAAATTTTCACAATGTTAATTTTTCCAATCCAAGAGCATGGAATGTCTTTTCATCTTGTGTCCTCTTTAATCTCTTTCAGCAATGATTTATGGTTCTCATTGTAGACTCTTTTACTCTCATTTTTCTTCATATGAGCTCTAACTGGATTTAAAGCCTAGATTTGTGCACTTAAAAGATATGTAAAAGACAGGATTGAAAGAAGCAAAGGTTTGGGCATTCAAAGTCATCAGTTGCCAAAGAGCCTATTGTGAGACTGGGACAAAAGCAGCCTATTTGAGTTTTCTGCCTAAAATCATATACATTAATTTTAACATGGTCGTGGTATAAAATAAATATTATACTTCCTTATTATAATAAAGATGACAATGAGGAAGATAATATCTTAGCACTTGATAGTGCTAAAATTTGGAAGGTACCTTAGAATTCATCTGTTCCAATCTCTAAGTCACTGAAAACTGTCTCTTTCCAACATCTTAGTGGTCACCTTTTGACCACTTTTATAGCTAGAAAGCTTATTATCTGCAGAGAAAAAAATCTTGAAAAATATATTGTAACAAAACACATGACATCATAATTTCCCATTTATTGTATGCATATACAAGTCACTGAACTAAAAAGAACTTAAACTTCAGGGTTTTATCTGCCAGTCTTTTTGTACATTTTCTATTTTACATTAGGGCAAAAATGTAGTCAACAGTAATTATCGGTGATTCTGCAATACTACTACTTCTTTTCTCACTTCTCTGTTATGTAAGTAATCTTGGCATACATCTATACACTACCTTCAAGTACCAAGATGACATTTTTACTATTTTCTTCTTTATCTTGTTTTTTCATGTTTATTTTGCTTTTTTCACTATAAAGTTCTTTTGTAGAAATCTCCAATAACTTTATCCTCTCTATGTTCTTACAGTGGAAAAGCTAAGAAATGTCATTTCGTTGTCCTAGCTTTTCAAATACTTATTGACTTGTTCTATTAACATAAGAACTCATTCCAGTTTCTGGCTTTGTGCCTTGCATTACATAATATGACTTCAGAAGTTTTAGATTCTTCCTAAGTTGTATAGAGCTACTTTTATTTCTCTCCCCCCCCCCTTTTTTTTGTGACCAGTAAGTGGATTGCAACCCTTGTGGCTCGGTGTGGTCCGCACCACGCTCAGCCAGTGAGCGCACAGGCCATCCCTATATAGGATCCGAGCCCGTGGCCTCAGCGCTACCAGCGCCGCACTCTCCCGAGTGAGCCACGGGCCGGCCCTATTTCTCTTTTCTATGACATGTGCTTCTATTTGTCAATAACGTTACCCAGATTTCTACTGTAAACTTCATTCTAAAATAGGCTAATCCACAGCCTGGCACTTAAAATATAGTCCATTGACTTTATGCACACATCTCTTTATTGCCAAAGCAGAAATTACATGAGAAGAGTGCAAAATGATGAGACCCCATTCCCAGTCACTTTTCTAGATGAACCCCGTCATTATGCTGTATTCGCTCTATGAAAAATTCTCGGGTTTCACTGACGGCCAAACCTAAACACTCTTCATTTTCTCTTCCTTTACAGGCACAGGGATCACAGTAGGTACCAGATGGTTGAGCTTCAGCCTTACTCTTTCTTTTTTAGGGGTGGCAATGTTTCCTTTTCTTTATTCTTTATTTCTAGGTAACTTCAAACCTGCATTTTCCTTCCTAATTTCATGTATTAAAGTAACCGTGACTGGGCAATGTCCTGGAACCTTTTAATGTTCATTTCAAGCATTAAAAAATTTTCTTAATCATGCTTGCTAGGAAAAACAAAAGACTTTCCTCTCCTTTACCAAGACTCTATAAAAACTGCACCTTATTTTTTTCTAGGAAAATTTTTTTCAGCCTTTTGTGAATAATTTTTTCCATCTTATTTGGATCTCTTTATTCTCTGTAATAAACCAAGGAATAGAATATTACCACTTAACCCTGTTCACATCCTGTATCAGAGAGACCAGCGTGTATTTACAGCACACATCATTGATACCTACCTCAGGAAGGAAAGACTGATGAAGTAGATATCTTGAAGGTCAATGGAATAACAATCTCACTCTTTCCCTATGGGTAACATTAAACTGTAGTTTGTGGCTTCCCCTGAAATTCCCAGGAAACATTTTGCCCTCGATCTTGTCATAGCAACCTACTTATTCACTTCAGCTGTTTACTGGAGGCTTTTTGGCATGCTGCTTTTACTCTGACCTGGTCATATTTTTTCCCTTCCCACTAACTCTGCTAACCCTTTATGTCTTAGAGTTTGCAGCCATTTAGGCAGGCATTAATAAAGGTTCTTCAATATATACAGAACACAGAAAGAATAGACTAAACTATAATCCTTTCTTTCTTTGTACCAAATGAGCATTGGATTAAAGACCACTTATACCACTTACTATTTTTTATTTTCAAGTTTCTTATCTAGTAAGAAGAGTTAATAAAACTATACAATTCCTAAGTATATGGTAATGGAAGTGCAAGTTCTTCGGAGACACACACACACACACACACACACACACACACACACACACACACACACACACACACACCTGGTTGTGACTCACTGGTGTCATTTATGAATTGCGTCATCACAGGAAAGTTAATTGTGTTCTCTCAGTTTCAGGCATAGTAATACTGATATCATAAATAATGGAATTAAGCAGAATGATATTCGTACAGTGTGTAGCATTGGTTCAGAGTACAGATTTAGAAAATAGTAAATACTATGATTATTTTTAATCTCTGCTAGAACTCTATATATTCCTGGGTATTCAATCATTTATTCATTTGGGATCCACCTACATGCCAGCCACTGTGCCAAGTGATCATTATACAAATTCCTTCCATAGGAGGTCATATGTGTAGTTAAATAAAGTGATTAAATATATTGTGGTAAGTGCTATTATAGAGGTATATGCTGATATACAGGGAAGTATATACATTTTCTAGCTCACAATACTTCATTGATTGACCATATCATTGGCTTCTAAAGAATGAATATGGATTTTTAATGCTAGTTTGAGGGTAAACATCCACATATTGAATCTCTACAGCTGAAGAACACTCTGCTTCCAATCATGTGAGATACCTTTATACTCGCTTTTCTGAAACAATTGATTTTGCTTAGTAATCTTGAGGTAATATATCTAATTTAGTTTACATATGTGGAGTAGATTTATTTTAGTTTGTTTTCTGCAAATAATCATAAAATAGTTTTTGAATGATCTTGATACAATCATCTATACCTTGGTTGGTGCCATAAATTTGTTTAATATAGTTACTGCCTCAACATCCATTTTTAGGCCTCACATAATTTTCTCAACCCAGTCCCAGTTGTACCCCATTGCCTTTGGCCTAGTTAAAACTTACCCTGCCTGTGTGGTTGTTTCTGATATAGCCCACTTTCTCCTTATCCCACTGACCCAACACCCAACATATCACACAGCTACTAAGCACTATAAAACCTAAAAGGTCAACACCAGAGTCATGAAAATGAAATAAGTTCTCACCTGTTTTCTTTAAACTAGCCAATCCCCAACCCCTAAGGGAAAGCCTAAGAGATCTGCCTGTGGACCTTATTAAAAGCAGAGTCCCACAGGGACTCTCTCTTTTTCTTTCACTCTCCACCCACTGGTTGAGCTTTCTACCACCTCTAGACATCTCATCGACATCTGATCAGCATCCCTAACATCTCTAGTAATTAATAAATTTCTTCTGTTTCATGTATTTTAGTTCCACCTCATCATCTTACCTACACATCCAAACCAAACTTTCCTTCCTGTCAGGGCTCTCCTACAGAGTGGCTGTCTTGTCTTATGGCCACTCTTTGACAGAGAGACCTAAAGACCAAATTAGAAAGAAGCTGAAACAAAAAAAATCACATGAGTTAGTGATTATTTATCTTTGCAGATTATTTAAAACAGACCTGAGATTAGTAGCCTTAAATAATAACCAATGTAATTTTATGGTGTAATTCATTTTTTAGTAATTTCCTAGAATTAAAAAAAAATATATATTCTATTTATGATTTTAGGATATGCATCTATTTCAGAAATTTACTTTAAACTTTTTCTCACCTCCAACTGAATGTGCCCAAAGCTAACATTTTGCGCAATTATTTTTAAAAATTCCAATTTTTCTGTGTCACCTTTTTATTAGAAAAAGTGTATCAAGTTAGACTCTTCTGCTTTACTTTTTTCAAAAAATAGACTTTATTTTTTAGGGCCGTTTTATGTTCACAGTCAAATTAAGAGAAAGTTACAGAGTTTTCTTATATATCCCCTGTCTCCATCCCCTAAGACTCCCTCACTATTAACATCCCACACTGGAGTGGTACTTTTTTTTAAATTGATGAAACACAGACTTTAGTGAAATGATGTGCTATTGACCCCTCATTTCACTAAAGTCTATAATTTACATTAGGGTTTACTCTTGGTGTTGTGCATTTTATAAGTTTTGAAAAATGTATAGTAACATGTATCTTCCATTATACTATCGTACAGATGCGTTTCTCTGCCCTAAACACCCTATGTCCTCTGCCTGTTCATCCGTCTTTCCCCTATAACCCCTAGCAACCACTGATCTTTTTAGTGTCCATAACGTTTGCCTTTTCAAGAATATCATATAGTTGGAATCATATAGTATGTAGCCTTTTCAGATTGGCTTTTTTGCTTAGTAATATGAATTTAAGTTTCCTTCATGTCTGTTCATGGCTTCACAGATCATTTCTTTTTAGTGCTGAATACTGTTTCATTGCCTGGATGTACCACAGGTTATTTATCCATTTACTGATGAACATCTTCATTGCTTTCCAGTTTTATCAATTGAATGAAGCTGCTGTAAACATCTGTGTGCAGATTTTTTGTGTAGAAATAAATTTTCAACTTATTTGGTTGCATATTGAGGAGTGCGATTGCTGGGTTGTATTGGTAAGAGCATATTTAGTTTTGTAAGAAACTGCCAGACTCTTCCAAAGTGGCTGTACCATTGTACAATCCCACCACTAATACATGTGAACTTCTATTGCTCCACATCCTTGCCAGCATTTGGTGTTGTCTGTGTTCTGGAGTTTCACCATTCTAATAGCTATGTAATGGTGTCTCCTTGTTGCTTTAATTTTCAATTCCCAATGACATATGATGTTAACCATCTTTTTACATGCTCCCTTGCCATCTGTGTATCTTCTTTGCTAAGATATGTGTTCAGGTAGTTTGCCATTTTGCAATGGGGTTGTTATTTTCGTCTTATTGAGTTTTAATGATTCTTTGTACATTTTGGATAAAATTATTTGTCAGACATATCTTTTGAAAATGTTTTATCCCTGTATGTGGCTGGTTTTCTCATTCTCTTGACACTGTCTTTCTTGCAGAATTATTTAATTTTGCCAAAGTCCAGCTTATCAATTATTACTTTCTTGGATCATGCCTTTGGAGTCGTATCAAAATGTCACCACTAAACCCAAGACCATCTACATTTTGTCCTATGCTATCATCTAGGAGTTTTATATGGTTTATTTTTAAGTCTATATCCATTTTGAGTTAATTTTTGTGAAGGGTGTAATGTTTTTGTGTAGATTCTTTTTAGTGTGTAGATGTCCAGTTGTTTCAGCATTGTTTAAAAGACTATTAATTGTTTTCCCATTGTTTTTCCTTTGCTTATTTGTCAAAGATTAGTGTTGTACTTTTGTATATTTAAAATTTTTCCTCTACATGCAAAATACTATTAAATCCTGTATATTTTTCTTATAATTTAATCTTAACTTAAACTTGCTACTATAGGAACAGTAACTGGCCAAAGAGCAATAGTTTTTCTCTTTATATTTCTCTTATTCTAAATTCACTGGGAACTTTTAGTTTCAAAACAGCAGCTAACTAGTGGAAGGATGTGAATAGAGAAGGCAGGCAACCATACTTAAAAGCAGAGGAGACATTTTAAAAATTAAATTAAATTAAATTAAATTAAATTAAATTTTATTGGTTATGAATATTGATGGAGTACAAAGCTGACCATCACCACTTGTACCCAAGATGTGATGGTGAGATCACTACTAACAACATGCCCATTACCACAAACTGTGATTATTCCCTTTGTCCCCCACCCAATTAATCCCCAACATTCCTCCCTCTCCCCCTTTCCCTCACCCTACTCTGAAACCCTAGGTATGCTCTCTCCCTCTGCAAGTCCTCTGCATGCCACCCAACAGCATGGGTGAGCTTGGAGAAACTTTTGTTGAGGAAACTTATTTTTGAGTGAAGATTTCTTTCTTTCTTTTTTTTTTTTTTTTGACATGACTGAAAAGTTAAAGTTTATTTAACCAACTATATGTTTTTTTAATATTATTTATTATAAGCATATTATTATTACGAGTCATAATTTTTCTTTATTCCCTTTATCCAACCTATCCCTCCCCACCCCCCACCTCACCCTCATCTCTCGTATTCCGGAAGTTCAAAGAATTGTTTAGATCTTTCCTTCCTTCCTTCCTTCCTTCCTTCCTTCCTTTCTTCTCTCTCTCTGTCTTTCTTTTTTAGCACCTAGTTATAAGTGAGAATGTGCACTATTTATCTTTCCTTACCTGGTTTATTTTACTTAACATAATTTTCTCCAGACTTGTCCATGTTGCTGCAAATGGCAGAATTTTATTCTTTTTTATGGCTGAGTTATATTCCATTGTGTATATATACCACATTTCCTTATTCAGTCATCTGTTCATGGGCATTTAGGTTGGTTCTGTATCTTGGCTATTGTAAATAGAGTTGCAATGAACATGGGAGTGCAGGTATCCCTTCGACATGGTGATTTGCATTCCTTTGGATATATGCTGAGTGGTAGGATTGCTGGATCAAATGGTAGTTCTATCTGTAGTTGTTTGAGGAACCTCCATAGTGTTTTCCATAATGGCTGCACTAATTTACAGTCTCACCAACAGTGTGTAAGAGTTCCCCTTTCCTAGCATCCTCACCAGCATTTGTTGTTCATGTTCTTTTTAATTATGGTCAGTCAAACTGGGGTTCGATAATATCTCAGTGTGGTTTTGGTTTGCATTTCTCTGATGATTAGTGATATTGATTGTTTTTTCATATACCAGTAAGCCATTTATATGTCTTCCTTTGAAAAGTGTCTATTCATCTCATTTGCCCATTTTTTAATTGGATTAATTATGTTTTTAACTATATAGTTGAGTTCTTTATATATTATGGATATTAATCCCTTGTTGGATGTATGGTTTGCAAATATTTTTTCCCATTCCATAGCTTGTCTTTCTGCTCCATTGATTGTTTCCTTTGCTGTGAAGAACTTTTTAATTTGATATAGTCCCAATTATTTATTTTTTCTTTTGTTGCTTGTGCTTTTGGTGTCGTTTTCACAAAGTCTTTGCCCAGTTTCACTTCCTGGAGTGTTTCCCCTATGTTTTCCTTAAGTAATTTTATGGTTTCAGGTCTTATATTTAAGTCTTTAACCCATTTTGAGTTGACTTTGGTATACATTGAGAAATGCAGGTACAATTTCATTCTTCTTCATACAGAAGTCCAATTTTCCTAGCATCATTCACTGAACAGGAAGTCTTTTCCCCAATTTATGTTCTTGTTGCCTTTGCCAAAGATAAGTTGGCTGTAAGTCTGTGGGTTGATTCCCTGGTTTTCTATTCTGTTCCATTGATCTGATTGTCTGTGTTTATGCCAGTACCATGCTGTTTTGGCTACTGTGGCTTTGTAATATATTTTAAAGTTAGGTAGTGTTATGCCTCCAGCTTTATTTTTTTTTCCTTAGGATTGCTTAAGCTATTCAGGCTCTTTTGAAGTTCCATATGAATGTTAGAATTGCTTTTTCTGTTTTTGTGAATATTGACATTGGTATTTTGATGGGGATTGCATTGAATCTGTAGATTGTTTTGGGTAGAATAGATACTTTCACAATGTCAGTTCTTCCCATCCAAGGCCATAGTATGTCTTTCCATCTTTTTGTGTCTTCTTTAATTTCTTTAAGTGGTGATTTGTAGTTCTCATTGTAGAGATCTTTCACCTCAATATTGGTTACTATCTTGAAATAGCACTTAGTATTTCTGAGTTGAAACTGTATGCTATAATCTGAAATAAATGTAGAATTTTAATAGTGAGGAATGATCAGAAAAAGGGGTTTGCTGAGTTTTTATACAGTGTCAGAAGAAAAGCCTCTTCCACTAGATGCATTTTAAAGTGGCAGTGGGAAACAAAACAAATGGCACTTGATATCATCCAATGTGAAATTCTTGTTCAACATTAGACTGATAAACTAATCATGGTAATTTCAGTGATAATTAACTTGAAGTCAGATAAGGTATCAGAAACTGAAATGTGGAATGCAATGGAATCTTGGAATACATTTCCAAGATTGTTAAAAATAAAATATATAAGAAGGGAAATGTGATATGGAATAGAGTGGTCTGGGAGTAAATAAATTTAGGATCTAGAACCAGTTATCTCTCACTTAGAATCATCTTTCACTTATTTATGTTTTGTTTCTTCAATCATAAAATAGGGAATCAGTAGTTATTTTCTGAGTCTATTTCAACTCTAAATTTTGAAGATGTTAGTATAAGAAATGTCCAAAAGTTCTGGGTTAATCTGGTTCAACTAGACTGCTTCAGTGAATAAATTAAACATATGTTTACTTATAATTAAATGCATTCTAATGAAATCATAGATCAGAAATTTAATCCTTAAGTGGATTACAAAACAGCCTTTTTTATTTTATTTCTCTTTAAAAAAGTAATAAACACACATGCAAGAGATTGTAATGATTTGAATGTTGTTCTTCTACAAATTTATTATTTACATTTTGCAATTTTTTTAAATACAACTCCAGAAATTAGAATTATAAAATTTTGTAATTAATAGAGTCTTTTTAATTCCATAGCATCTCAAACTCAATTTAGGAAAAAGTAAACTGAGGTCCAGAGAACTTAAAATGATTTATACAGGGTCACACAGTTAACTTATGACAAAGCTTGACAAACAAGCTAGATTTCCTGATCCTCAGCTAAGTGACCTTTCCACAGAGTTTGAAGTCATGAGCAATTAGTATGCTTCAATAATCCATCGATAAAACATTTTATGTTTTACTTCATAGAAATGTTTTGACACCCATTAATTCATTTTATCATTCCAACATTTTTGTGAGTTTGTTCTTATCACTGTCATGTTACACTAGCAGTAGAATAGATTAACTAATACATCCGAGGTCTTGTAACTAATAAGGAATGAAGTGTGAATTTGAAGCTCCACTCTTGCCTAACTCCAGATTCCAACTTCTTTCAAGGCATTATGTTGACTTTTCAAAGTTTCCATTGAGCATTAGTATTATAATGTTTTGGAGGGCATCTTACTTAATTCTTTGAAATCAGTCTTTATCAGGGCATGTAGTAAAGACCAGTCAAATTTATGAATTCTTTTCTGGCTCCATCATGAGATGTTCCTTAAATTGAAGCTCAAGCTAGGGTATGCACAGGAAGAAATATTTGGGATGAATATATAAATGATTGACTAAGCTTTCTATGGTTGATTATTTCAGAAGTGATTCTCTCATTGTTCATGCTGCGAACAGATTTTTATTGTATTTGTGTGTATGCGTGCACTTATGAGAATTGTTCTGGTCACCTTTTTATTTTATCAAGAAAGTCTTAAATGCTGATCCAAAGCCCAATGTATAACTTTTCTTGGAATCTTACCATCAACTTTCAGAATAAAAAACTGTCACTGGAGGTTTCTCAATGCCTGTCTATTGCATTTCTGAATTAACAACAAATGCAGATTTGTCTTTGATGGCTTTTTTATAGCTGCATGCAGCTGGAGAAAAACCAACTGCTAAGGGAACTCAATTTTCTTTATCATCAATTTGACATTCTTTAACAGATGGCTTCTGAATTCCATGGTAGTCTTCTTAATTTGTCTCTTTATATAGTGCTGCAAACACCCTTGGTTAATTGCCTGATTATTACATTTAATTATTTGTCAACAATATACATCCTTGCTTTGGAACATATCCTGGGAGGTGAGTTATAAAAGGCTGGGATTTGAGGGTAGAACTGCTACCATGGCTCTGAAATATGAAACAGCACACCTGCGGGTAGGCAAAGATGTTAAAATATTTTCTGTCTTATAAATCCAGTAGGCTTTCTCTGAAGCATGCCATTCCTTCAAATACAATGGATTATCAAGAGCTGATGTTACACAATGGACAGAAGAAATAACGTCAATAAAAGAATCAATAAATAAAGGATGAAAAATGCTCATGAAGTAAAACATCTTTACAATTTAATATTAACCTAAGGACAAGTACAAGTAAGTCTTTAAAAAAATTTTAAGTGACTAAGTAGAATTTAAATATGACACTTGAGAGAGTGAAAATTTCTCCAGAGTTTCCAAGGGGATGTAAAATATAGGTTCTTTCTCTTGAAATCCATAGAATTTAGCCAACCTTAAAAACCTATACAGTGTGAGAGGGCTGATTCAGACAACAAACTACAGAGTATTACATACAATATTATGCACACACACGCGTACATATAGAAAAAGGAGAAGAATTCGATGCACCATAAGAGAATTCATTGTTTAATATGAAATCACTTTATATTGTCAACTCTTACAGTATATTGACCATGCAAACACATCACTTAAAACCACTATTAATTTTGACTTCTAATCTTAGTTCTTTATTTTTATTTATTCATTGTGAAGTGGTAAGACTGTCTTGAAAAATGATATAAAATTATAGTCCTACTCTTTTAATAAGATAAATTACTCAGGCCTTTCCTACCAGAAGCATTTTAAAATACATTCAAAAGATGAATTCAGCGGAATCAGAAAACCCTCAGAATAGTACTTTTACCACTATTATAGAAGATATGAGTCAATGTTGCTAATAATGAATATTCTATTAAAGTTTATTCTGCCACCTGTGGGAAATTAAAATTATTATAAATTAATTTAAAATATAGAAATTATTGTTGCCAATTATGAAAGAAAATGGAAACTTCTAAGTGGATTTTGTTACTATTTAACCGTCAAAGAAAAGTTCATTTGAAGAAAGCTATAAGTTCTTTTATTGTTCCTTCCGAAACCCAGATTTGATATGTATCCATGAAAATTGAGCTGTGTAATCAACAAGGCTCATTTCTAAGGAACGCCTTGTATCAAAGTTGACTATTTGCAATCAAGTAATTAAAAATAATATAAATGGAATTAACTCTATTGTGGAAACTTAAGTGAGTTGATTTAGTAGTATCTCTGCCCATTTCCTTCACATCCTTTTTGTTTCACTTTTGCTTCTTTTAACATGTACTGTCTTACTCAAACTGAGGAGTAAATAAAACTGATTTTCAGCCTCTAGTCTGCCCATATAGTAATATAGTAAAATAAAAAGAGAAAAATCTTTGGATTAAAGGAAGTCATTGGTTGAAATTTGTGCCCTAACACTTGCTCCTGAGATCACACAAGGAAAGTAACATTGAGTCTGAGTCTTCATTAGAAAACAGAATTGGTCGTACCTATTTTATGGGAAAGCCATAAAAATATGAGTATATGAGTTTCTTATAGTGCCAAGTAGACTGCCTGACACAAAATAGATTCTAACTATTTGTTTCTTTTCCTTCCAAAATATAGTATCTGCTATGTCAGCAAGATCCAGAAAAAGTGTGTCATAATTCATCTGATAAGATTTGGGATAAAACAGAGAGTAGGAACTTTGTTTAACAGAATGAGAGATGGGAAAGATCTTGCTTAATCATATTACCAAATGGGAGGAACAGACTCGAACATGCTACCCCACCACCTGTCATTCCCATGCCCTGGTGTTCACACCTTAGTGTAACTTTTCCCTCTTGAATGTAAGTAAGACCTAAGATTTTCTTCTAATGAATAGAATATAGGAAAGTTGATGAGATGTCATATTGGCCATTATGTTAACATTATATTCCTTTGCTGGCTTTGAAGAAGTAAACAGCCCTGTTGGGAGGGCCACGTGACAATGAACTGAGGGATTACGGAGGCCTCTAGGAACCGAAGGCAGTTTCCTACCAACAGGCAGCAAGAAGTCAGGCCTCTCAGTCTTAACAATTACAAGGAAATGAATTTTTCCATCAACCTGAGTGAGTCTGGAAGGGGACTCTTCCCTACTCAAACCTCCAGATGAGAATCCAGTCCTGGTCAATACATTAATTGCATTCTTGCGGAGGACCTAGCTAAGATGTGACTGAGTTCCTGACGCACAAGAACTATAAGATAATAAGTGTATTTTTTAATATGCTAAATCTATGCTATAAATTAGCAATATAAAAACTAACCTAGTGGGTTTTCTTGGATAAGTTATATTTTCTTTCCTTTTTTCTTCTATACACCCTTAAAAATGTAGAAAAATAATTTATGAATCTAAATTTTTAGAAAAAAGTTATGAAACCTTATGTAATGTAAAATAAGTATCCCTCCCACTATACACACCAATGTCATGCTCCCTAGAGGCAACCATCATTTAAAGTTTCATATTTTCACCTCTGGTGAAATGGTTTCCCAAACTCATAAGTATGCACAGTGATTTAAAAGTAATTTAATTTTTATGCTTTGTCTAATACTTATCGTATAAAAAAGTAAAATGTTTGATTGGCCTTTAGGTTTAAAGAGATTTAAAAACTAATTCAAGGAACTGTAGCATGCTATGTAACATTGTCTCAAATTTCATGGTCTATCTGTGGGAACTGAAGGAAAGGGAAATGAGTTCAGCCATTAAAAGACTTTTTAATTAATCTAGGTTCTTATGCAATATTGCTGCTAACTGGCCCATGTATCTATACAGACCATTTCTTTTCTGCAGACCCGTAATTTACACATTGAAGATTTCAAATTATACATTTTTAGGTATCTGCACTTTATGGTTTGCATGTATTTTGTGTTTTGTAATGGTGACCGGTTGTTTGCAAACCAGACTGATCACAAAACTCATACTCAAACTTCCTCTTCTTATAATTTGTACTATTAATGCAGATAACTAGTCACCATCCATGGGTATTCTGTTGCAGTAAATTTGGGATGTGGTTATAAAATTTATGTTAAGTATGTTCACAGGCAATTCTGATTAACTTGATTAGGAAACAATAATTCAGATATTTTATTGACACTCATAGGATTGTTTGGAAGAGAATAATCTGAAATTCATCGTAAGCTTCACAAGAAAGATAGCAACCACTGCAGTTATGGACTATATGAAGAGGTGATTGCAAAGGAACACAGTTTAGGAAAACTTTAACTTTTGACACCACCAGGCCCCCCCCCCCCCCACACACACACACTTTTCTCATTTGCTCTACAAAGAACATCTTCTCATTGTATTACATCAGAAATTCTCCTAGTTCCCTTAGAAGCCTGTGCTGGGGAGACACGAGAGTTCTTCTTTGGGACAGTTTGGTCATCAGCCAAAGTCAGAGCATGCAGGTAAGCTTTTCCAGTCTACCTTCCTTTGTTTTCAGCTTCCCTTTCTCCTTGATAAATCAAACCTGGAGCTGACAGTTTCATCTGGTACTCAGATGTAATCAAGTTCTTTAGCAGTATTTCTTATTCAAAAGTTGCTTTTGGATTTATACATTGTTAACTTACATTCGTTTTTTCTAAGAACGCATTCTTTACTCAAAGCAAGAGTACCTGTACTTTGTTATTAATATTCAATATTTGGGCTGTATATGACCAAGAAATGAAGGAGGTAATAGACTATTCTTTAGTTATGGAGACGGAAGCAATTCCAGGAGGATCTATCCTGGAATATTAGACTCTATTGCTGCCTTCCTTTCATCTTAACCTAATTCTTTTGGCTAGGTATGTATAGAGACAGCCCCAAATAAATACCATTCAAATGCCATAAAATTCACTCTCTTAAAGTGAACAATTCATTGGTTTTTTAGTATATTCACAGAGCTGTGCAACTATCATCACTATCTAATTTTAGAACATTTTCATTGCCCCCAAAATGAAACTCCATATTCACTAGCACTCACTCACTATCTCTTTCTCCCAGCCTCTGGCAACTGCTAATATACTTAACTGTCTTTACCGGTTTGCTTATTCTACACATTTCATATAAATGGAATCATACAATCTGTGATCTTTTGTGACTGCACTATTTCACTCAGGATGTTTTCAAGGTTCATCCATATTGTATCATGCATCAGTACTTCATTCCTCTTTATGGCCAAAATGTATGGGTCTGCCACATTTTGTTTATCCATTCTTCAGTTGATGGGCTTTGGGTTGTTACCATTTTTGGACCATTCAGATAACCACTATGAACAGCCATATCAAAAGGTTTTGTATGGACATATGTTCTTATTTCTCTTGGGTATATCTGTATGAGTGGAATTACTTGGTTACATGGTAACTCTATGTCTAATTTCTAGTTAATATTTTATATTATGTGGGGTGAGGCGTCCAGGCTGATTCTTTTGCCTGTTGGTATCCAGTTGTCCCAGAACAATTTGCTAAAAGACTCTTCTTTCACCATTGAGTTGTCTCAGTACCCACACTGAAAATCAATTGACCATAAATTAATTTATATGTTATCCTTTCTATATTTTCCACCTACATGTTTCTATACATATATATGTGTGTGTGTGTATATATATATGTATATATGTACACACACACACACACACATACACACACACACACACACACACACACACACACACCTCACTTTCCTGATCACTCTAGCTCTGTAGTACATTTAGGACAAGAAAGTGTGACTCCTCAAACTTTGTTCTTCTTTCTCAAGATGGTTTAGCTATGCTTGGTTTTCTAAATTTCAATTTCTATAAAAAATCAACTGAGATTTTGATAAGGGTAGTGTTGAATGTACAGATGAAGTTTGGAAGAATTGACCTAATCAATACTGAGTTGTTCTTACTTCCATTTTCTTGATTTCTTTTCTCAGTGTCTGATAGTTTTTGCATACAAATACTGTGCCTATTATGTTAGATTTATACCTAAGCATTTCATTTTTGGGTGCTACTATGGTTGGTATTATTATTTTTTTAATCTCAAATTCCAATATCTCATAGCTGGTATTTGTGAAAGCAGTAGAGTTTTCTATATGAACCGTTTATCTTGGGACCTTCCAATACTTACTTATTGGTTTTAAGTTGATTGCCTATTCTTTAGAATTTTTAAAAAAGACAATTATGTCATCTGCAAATAAAGACTTTTTTCTTTCTTTTCAATTTGTATATTTTAAAAATTTATTTGTATTGTCTTATTGCCTGTCTTTGTTTGCTTTATGTTGCTTTAACTGAATATCACAGAATTGTTAATTTATAATCAACAGAACTAAATCAACAATTTGTTTGGTTCATGGTTCTAGAGGATGAGAATTCTAAGAGCATGGTGCTGGCATCTGGCAAGGGTATTTGTGCTATGTAATCCCATGGTGAAAGGTAAGAGGGCAAGAGAATGCTAGCTGAGCAAGAGATTGAACTTCTAGCCTCAAACTTTCTTACAATTGGCATTAACCCATTCAGGATGGTACAGCCTTCATGATCAAAACAATTCCCATTAGGCCCCACCTACCAACATTGTTGCATTGGGCATTAAGTTTCCAATATATGATTTTTGGGGAATGCATTCAAATCATAGCATTGCCCTAGCTAGGACTTCCAGTAAAATATTGAACAGGGATGGTGAAAAAACAGAACACTACATTGTTCTTGATCTTGGGCAGAAAGTGTTTAGTATCATATGAAGTACAATTAACTGTAGATTTGTTGTTAATGTTATAATTAGCTTAACATGTTTCCAAGTTTGGTTTTCTATTATTTTATTGAGAATTTTTGAATCTATATTCACAGGAGTATTGGTGTATAGTTTTCATTTCTTGTGATGGCTTTGTCATGTTTTGTTATTGGCCTAATGAAATGAGCTGGGATATGTTTCTTCCTTTTCTCTTAATTGGAAGAATATATGAAGAGTTGGTGTTAATTCTTTAAATATTTGATAGTAGTCATGGATGGATTTTGTGGATTTTTTTCTGTGGAAAGCTTTTAAATTACAAATTTAATTTCTTTATTTGTTGTATTTTTATTCATATTTTACATTTCTTCTTAAGTCCATTTTAGTAGTTTATTTTTCCTAGGTTAGGAAATTTCCATACTAATTTGTTGGTATACAGTTCATCATAGTATTCTTATAATTATTTTTACTTCTATAAGATCAGTAGTGATGGCAACTCTTAAATTCCTGATTGTAGTAATATTGTTTTTCTCTATTTTTTTTTCTTGGTCAGTCTGATGAAAGCTTAGCAAACTAACTTTTTGATTCTGCTAATTTTCTCCATTTTATTTTATTTTCTATTTAATTTGTTTTCATTCTAATGCTTATTATTACTTTCTTTGTCTTTGCTTTAGGTGTACTTTGCTCCTTTTTCTATTTTCTTAAAGTGGCAAGTGAAATTGATTTGATATCTTTCTTTTATTTATAGGAATTCATAAATATACATCCCTTTCAAAGTACTATTTTAACTGATTTTTTAAGTTTTGGAATGTTGTTTATTTACTTATACGTTTCAAAGTATTTTCTAATTTCCTCTTTGATTTCTTTTTTAACCCATTGGAAATTTGAATGCATTGTTTCATTTTCACAAATTTGTAAAATTCTCAAATTTGCTTCTAATTTCATTCCATTATGATCATAGAATGCACTTTTCACAATTTTTACTATTTTAACTTTTATGATATCTATTATTTTAAATTTATTAAGTCTTACTTTATGGCCTAACATATGATCTATATTGGAGAATATTCTATGTGCACCGAAAAGGATGTGTTTTCTCAATGAATCGTCCCTTTTTCAATTTAAAACATTAAGGGATTTTCTATAGTAAAATTTTTGTCTTAAAGTCTATTGAACCTGATATTAATATAGCCACTTCAGCTCTCTTTCAGTTATTGTTTGCATGGTATATATTTTTCCATGATTTTACTTTCAATCTTTTATAGAAAGAATGAGTTGAATTTTTTAAAAAAATTATTTTGTAAATTCCTACCATTGAGTGCTTTATCCATTTGTCTAACGTCAATTACCTTGTTGTTTATTTTATTATATATTTGTGTTATATTTTAATTGTTGCCCTGGGAATTACAAGTTGCATTTTAACTTTATTTATTTATTTATTTTATTTGTTTATTTAAAAAAATATTTTACTTTATCAAAATACAATGCAGTTGATTTTCATGAACGTTACGAATTCCTCCTTTCTCCCCTTCCTCTACCCCCTCTCCCCCATCAGCATATCTGTTTACTTGTCTTAACAAGTTCAAAGAATTATGATTGCTGAGTCTTTTTCCCTCCCACCCCCATTTATTTGTTTGCATATTTATTTATTTATTTATTTTTAGCTCCCACGAAAAAGTGAGAACATTCGGTATTTCTCATTCTGTGCCTGGCTTATTTCACTTAATATAATTTGCCCTAAGCCCATCCATGTTGCTGCAAATGGTAGTATTTCATTTTTGTTTTTATAGCAGAGTAAATTCCATTGTGTAGATAAACCACATTTTCCTTATCCACTCATCTGATGATGGACATTTGGACTAGATCCAAATCTTGGCTATTGTAAATAGTGCTGCAATAAACATGGGAGTACAGGTATCCCTATGATATGATGATACCCTGCAGTAGAATAGCTGTGTCATATGGTAGATCTATATGTAATTGTTGGAGGAACCTCCATACCATTTTCCATAAAGGCTACACTGTTTTGCAGTCCCACCAACAGTGAAGGAAGGTTCCTTTTTCTCTGCAAACTTGCCAGCATTTATCATTCTCAGCCTTTTGGATATTAGCCATCCTAACTAGAGTGAGATGGTATCTCAAAGTGGTTATGATTTGCATTTCCCAAATGCTGAGTGATGTTGAGCATTTTTTCATGTGTCAGTTGTCCATTTGTATATCTTCCTTTGAGAAATGCCTGTTCAATTCTTTGCCCATTTTTTAATTGGGTTACTTCTTTTTTTACTGTTAAGTTGTTTGAGTTCCTTGGATATTCTGGATATTAATCCTTTGTCAGATTTATATTTTGAAAATATTTTCTCACACTCTGTTGGTTGTCTTTTCACTCTGTTAATTGTTTCTTTTGCTGTGCAGAAGTCTTTATCATGAACGAATGTTGAATTTTGCAAAATGCTTTTTCATATGGTTTTTGTCTTTGATTTTATTGATGTGGTGTATCACATTTATTGATTTGCATATGTTGAACCAACCTTGCATCCCTGGGATGAATCCCACTTGGCTGTGGTGTATAATTTTACGTATGTGTTGCTGTGTTCTGTTAGCCAGTATTTTATTGAGGATTTTTGCATCTATATTCATCAAGGACATTGGCCTGTAGTTTATTTTTTTGTTGTTGTATCTTTGTCTGGTTTGGGTATCAGGGTGATATTCCTGTCATAGAATGAGTTTGGAAGAATGGCCTGTTTTTCAGTTCTTTGGAATAGTTTGTAGAGAATTGGTATTAATTCTTCCTTGAAGGTTTGGTAGAATTATGCCATTAAGTCATCCAGTCCTGGGCTTTTCTTTGTTGGGAGACTGCTGATAACAGCATCAATCCCTTTGATTGTTATTGGCCTGTTCAGGTTTTCTATGTCTTCTTGGCTAAGTCTTGGTAGTTTATGTGTGTCCAGAAATTTATCCATTCCACATTTTCAAATTTGTTGGCATATAGTTGTTTATAGACGTCTCTAATGATTCCTTGTATTTCTGAGGGATCTGTTGTAATATTACCTTTTTCATTTCTAATTTTTGTTATTTGTGTCATCACTCTTCCTTTATTAGTTAGCCTTGCTAATGGTTTGTCAATTTTATTAATCTTTTCCAAAAACCCAACTTTTTGTTTCATTGATCTTTTGAATCATTTTTTGGTTTTCTATTTCATCTAGTTCTGCTCTAATCTTAATCATTTCTTTCCATCTACTAACTTTGGGTTTGGATTATTCTTGTTTTTCTAGTTCTTTAAGGTGAAGTGTTAGGTTGTTTATTTGCCGTCTTTCCATTCTTCTCAAGTAAGCATTTAATGCAATTGATTTTCCCCTTAGTACTGCTTTTGCAGTATCCCACAGGTTTTGGTATGATGTGCCATTATTTTCATTAGTTTCAAGAAATTTTTTGATTTCCTGTTAAATTTCTTCTTGGATCCATATGTCATTAAGTAGAATGTGGTTTAATTTCCATGTGTTTGTATAGTTTCCAGAGTTTTGTTACTGATTTCTAATTTTCATCCATTGTCGTTTGAACAAACACATGGAGTAACTCCAATTTTTTTGAATTTGTTGAGACTTAATTTGTGACCTAACATGTGGTCTGTCCTGGAGAATGTTCCATGTGCTGATGAGAAGAATGAATATTCTGAGGTTGTTGGGTGGAATGTTCTGTAGATATCTGCCAAGTCAAATTGGTCTAAAGTGTTGTTTAGATCTTGTGTTTCTCTGTTGATTTTTTGCCTAGATCATCTGTCCAGTGTTGTGATTGGGGTGTTCAGGTCCTCTAATATTATGGTATTAGTGTCTGTTTCTTTCATTATGTCTAATAGTGTTTGCTGTATAAATCTGGCTGCTCCAATGTTTGGTGTATATATATTTATGATTGTTCTGTCTTCTTTTTGGATAGATGCTTTTATCACCATATAGTGGCCTTCTTTATCTCTTTTCATGGTTTTTGGTTTAAAGTCTATCTTATCAGATGTAAAAATAGCTACTCCAGCTCATTTTTCATTTCTGTTTGCATGGCATATCTTTTCCATCCTTTCACTCTTAGTCTATGTGTGTCTTTACATGTGAGAGGAGGTGATGAAAATACCCACAATTTGGATATTGGAGTGCTTAAGGTTGTCTGTTATCTGTCAGGTTGTCTTTAAATATAAAATTATTTTTCCTTTTTTTTTTTTTTTTTTTGTCTGCCTGTGTTTTTCTGACCTTGAAGGTCAGAAATCTTCTCTTTTGCTTGTTCTAGCTTGCTGGTTAAACTTTCTGTTGTGTTTTTTATTTCATCAAATGAATCCTTCATCTCCACAAGCTCTGCTACATTCTTTTTCAGGGCATTGATTTTTTTGTACATTTCTTCTTTTAGGTCCTGTATACTTTTTCTCATTTTGTTGTGTTGTCTGAATCTTCTCGTATCTCATTTAGTTCCTTAGAATTGTTGCTTGTAATTCCTTATCAATCATTTCAAGGACTTCCTGTTCTATAGGATCTAGAACTTGAGAGTTATGATATTCTTTTGGTGGTGTGCTACTTTCTTGGTTTTTCCTATTTCTGCTCTCTCTTCATTGGTGTTTAGTCATTGTGACAGAGGGTTTCACAGTCCTTTTGCGCCACCCTGATGTCTAGCCTGGATCCCAAAGTGGCTGCCAGTTCAGCACTGCTGCCTTGGAGCTTGGGGATTGGTGGGTCAGGCCTCTCGGGGGGGGGACTCACTTGGGCTGGGTCCTGTGGTGCAGCAGTGGCAGCTGACATGCCAGTTTGGCACTGATGCTTCCCTTGGGGCCTGAGGGTAGTGGGTCCAGCCTCTCTGCATTTTAACTTTAAATAATGTAGTTTGCATTAATATCAACTTAATTTCAATTGTATACAAAAATCTTTGAGTCCAAAATCTGGATGTAAAATTCTTGGCTGATAGCCTCTTTATTTCAGCCCTTTGAATATATTTTCCCATTGCCTTTTGGCCTCCAATATTTCTGATTCAATGTCAGCTCATCATCATCTTATTGAGGATCCCTTACATATGATGAGATGTTTTCTTCTTGCTGATTTCAAGATCATCTCTCTGTTATTGAACTTTGTTATTTTGACTATGACATGTCTTAGTATGAAGATCTTTGAGATTATCCTACTTGGAATTTATTGAATTTATTGGTTATGTAGATTAATATTTGTCATCAATTTGGGAAGTTTTCAGCCATGATTTTTTCTGTATTCTCTCTGATCCTTTCTTCTTTCTCTTCTTGTCTACCATTATGCATATGTTGGTACATTTGATGGTGTCTCACAGTTTTCTGAGACTTGATTAATTATACATATATTTTTCTTTTTGTCCCTCAGAAGTAATTAAGAAATCTCAGTGTCAAGTTTGCTGATTCTTTCTCCTATCATCTCAAATATGCTGTTGAGCATTTTTAGTGAATTTTCACTTTAATAATATTACTTTGCAACTAAATGATTCCTAATTTTTCAAAACTATTTTCATCTTGGCTTATATTTTCTAAATTATGAGACATGGTTTCCATAATTTTCTTTAATTCTTCAGACATAGCTTCTTTAAGTTTTTTGAATGTATTTATAATAACAGATTTAAATCTTTGTTTAGTAAGTCCAACATCTGATTTTCCTCAGGGATAGTTTTTATTGGCAATTTTTCTTTATTCTGTATAGGCAATACGTTTTTATGTCCTCGCGTGTCTCATTTTGCATGTGCATGTGTGTGTGAGAGAGAGAGAGAGAAAATGAACATTTGTAACAATCTAATGTGGAAATTACAGAGAAAGATTCACGTTTCTCCCCAGATTATGTAGTTGTTGGTGTTTGTTTAGTGACTTTCCTGGACTAATTTTGTAATATCAGTTTTCTTTGTCATGTGTGGCCACTGAAGTCTCTGCTCCAGTTAATTTAGTTGTCAGGTAATATCGAACAGAGATCTCCTTAAATTTTTTTGAACCAATAAGTCTCACAATAACCCTCCACCTTTGCAGAGGGTGTGTGTGTGTGTGTGTGTGTGTGTGTGTGTGTGTGTGTGTGTGTGTGGTAGCATGACTTCAACTCTCCAAGAGTGTACGCTAATGTCTTATCATTTATGTGCAGGTACTCAAGGTTTACTAGAGGTGAGAAATCAGGGCATTTTCAGGTGTTTCTGGGCATATGCACAAACAAAGATATATTTTGGAGCCTATAAAAATCTCATATGGGCATCTTATACACATATTCTCCTTTAAAATTTTTTGGCTACCCTCTTTTTTGATCCAACTGATGTCAGTGCTTCAGGCAACTTCAATGTTAGACTGTTGGTGTGGACTGTTTTAGACAAACACCCTAGTGTAGGGCTTTTCCTACTGAGCAAGCATCTAGTTGGGTCAAAAAATGAAAAGCTTTTGCATGGGGCCTTTTTCAGACAGCCACCAGACAGAACTAATAGTGACAATTCTCTAGAAATGGGAGTTTTATGGAAGCTCCATATTCATTCTGCTCTTTCAGCAACTATTAAGCTGCTAGGTTTCAAGTTTACTTCAGAGTGGCAAGAAGAGAATGCAATAAGCCAAGTTAAAACATTGCAAAATTACTTTTTCTTACTGAGATTTAGCCACCTTTTTTTAAAAATGAGTGCTTCTTGGATTGTAGAAAGCTTTTATTAACTTTCAGAATTAAAAAAGTTGATTTTGACAATTTTTTTCAGTGTTCTCATTGATTTTCACAAAGGAGCAGCTTTTCAGTGGTCTTCAGTCAGCCATTCCAGACGTGCTTGTCTCGCCTTAACCCCATTCTACTAAAGAATACGTCTCTTCCTGCATGTAGGAATTTGATATTATCACTCAAATTTTATTGATAAGAAAAAACTTGGTAGATGATTTGGAGTAAGCCTTAATCACAAGATTGGACACCAGGGAAAAACCCCTTCATTCAGTAGGCTAGTTCAGGAACACTCTCACTACTCTGATTTTCACAACTCCACAGAGTAAAGAGTATCACACAGGTACTGCATTGAATATTCAAAGTTTATAAATAATAGATCTGACTTTTGTTGGTAGGATTTTTTTAGACCCATTATTCTAGTACTTTGTTCTTTATTTTTTATTTTTTTTAAGAAAATGTAGTTTTATTAATATTATTTGTTTATATTCTATGATGTTGTTGCAAAGCAGTTGGGCAGTTGGGAAGGAGGGGGAGAGGGGAAAGGGGAAGGAAATGTGATGGAAGAAGGAGGAAGGAGGAGCAGTGGAATTGAGGCCTGTGACACCCCCCTCATTCCTACAGAAGAGACCACGAACTTCCAGTGGTGGCTTGGCCATTGCTGGGCTGGTTGCAGATGTCAGGGGAGTGTGGCAAAAGCCCTTGCCCCCTACTACTCCAGCTTGGGAACTTGGGGCACTTCTTGCTGAAGCTTGGTGGTTGTTGCTGGGCTGGCAGCTCATGTTGAGGGAAGGTGGCTGAGGCCTAAGGACCCCCACCACCCTGCTCGGGAGAGCCTGGGGCACTTCCTGCAGCACTTTGGTGGTCACCACTGGGCTGTCTGCAGGTGTCTGGGGGGCATGGCTGAGGCCCGAGGCCCTCCACTACACCAGCTCAGGAGAGCCCAGGGTGTTTCCTGCAGCAGCTTAGTGGTTGCCACTGGGCTGGCTGCATGTGTTGCGGGGGCATGGCTGAGGCCCTCATCTCCCACTCTTGGGACTGGTTGTGAGTATCAGGGAGCATTGCTGAGGCCCTTGGACCTACGCCCTTTCTGGCTTGGTAGCCAAGGGGAGTTCCAGTCCTTCTAGGTGCTATAGGTGTTCTTTGGTGAAATGAGACCTTTACTTGTAAATATCAAACTTTGTCTCTGGTTGTGGGTACTTTGTTTTTTCTTTCAGTTCTGTATTACATTATTTGCTGTTCCCACCATTTAAACTCTGTGCTGGAACTAATTTGTTGTCCTTTGCTTACTTCTAAAATGAGGGAACTTCCTGTGGGGACCAGTACTTGAGCTGTGTGGTTGAGCGAAATTGCTTCTTTGCTGCTGTTTCCCTAGGGAAGGCTTTTTGTGCAGCTCAGGGTTTAATGGTTGGCTTTATAGGTACTTCCAGCTCTCATGTGATCCAGTGCACTTGGGTTGTGTAGAAACTCTGGTCTGGGCCCGAGTCTTTTCATCAAACTGCACCCCATGCGATCTATATTCCTGACCAGTCTCCTCTGTGTGGCCCTGCACTGATTGAGGGGCAGATCAGCTGTCCTCGCTGTGCCCAGTGTTCCCTGGAGGCCTATCTCCCCCACCACCGGTGCTGCAAACACTTCCCATGGGGCAGGCCATGTTTCACTCCCTTGCAAAGACTCACTGGCCTCTGAGTGGCTCCTTTTTTCAGTTCTTCTCCTCACTCCTATACTGGTCCATGGGAACCCTATTAGTGGTATTGCTGGCCTGGGGGCCACCAAGACCCTCTTCTCCCCTGCCACCTCCAAGAAACATCATCTGAAAGGCACAGCTGTGGCTTTTTCTGGCTCTGTACTCAATGCTTGTGCTCGATGCTCTCAGCAGCTCCAGCCTGGAAGCAGCTAGGGCATGAAACAGTCAAAGTGTTTTTTTCTTTCTCTCATTGTGGCTTTTCCCTCCTTCATGCACTCCATAGGTCTCCTCTCCTCTTCGCCTGAACTCTAGTGGTCCTACGTTGTCTGTCATTGCTTTTTTATAGTAGTAAATTAGCAGATTTGTGGGAGAGAGTTACCCTGGGGCCCGTCTATTCTGCCATCTTGACCAGAAGATACTTTAAAATATGGATCTGTGCTTATTTTATTGAATTGCATATATATGTATATTATTCTCATTACTAATTAGTTTGATTGCTTCTCACTATGCCTTAGGCCATCAATTAGACTATATTTTCTTCTCAGGCTGGGATATCAATGTATTCATTTTTAAATTCCTTGTGCTTTGTGGAGTACCTAGTATTTTTTTGTTAATCAATAAATTAGGGAAATCTACGAAGAACCCAGTATATACTATTGACTGTGAATTTATACCAGGGATATAAGACAAAAGAAAAAAAAATAGTTACTCTTGAATACCTCATGTCCCTTAGAATTTAATAAATATTTTAAATTTATGTCATTAGCATATTATTCCTGTATGAGGTTTTTAATTTCCCTGCATCCCACTGAATACTATGGGTTACCAGAGAGCTAAAGTGAGAGACCATGCATAGTGGATTGAATTATGTCCCCCCAAAATTCACTGAAGCTTGGTAATTGAAAGGCGGAGCCTTGAAGAGGTGATTAGATTGTAGGACCATGCCATAGTAAATGGATTAAAAATGGTGGTCAGTGGCATGCTTCTGAGGGCTTTAAAAAAGAGAGAGGAGATTCTCTCTCTCTCCCTCTGCTCTGTCTGCTTCCACTGTTTTGTAGTGTGAGACCCCTGGGTTACTGTCATTTGGACTTCCAAGCCTCAGACACTGTAAGCAATGAATTATGTTTTCTTTTAAAATCACCCAGTTGCAGGTATTTTGTTGTAAGTGACAGAAACAGACTAATAAGAAAATTGGTACTGAGAGTCGGGTGCTGCTTATAACAGATAATATGGAAGCAGCTTTGGAACTGGGTGTTAGGCAAAGGTTGGAGTAGTTCAGAAGACTCAGAGAAGAAAAAAAGATGAAGGAAAGTTTGAAAGTCTTAGAGACTGGTGACATGGTGGAGAGCAGAATGCTGATAGAAATATGGACTGTAAAGAACATTCTAAGGAGGTCTCATATAGAGATAAGCAGGAGTTTATTGGAAACTGGGGCAAAGATCACCCTTGCTGTGAACTGGCAAGGAACTTGGCTGCATTGTGTCCATGCCCTAGGACTTTGTGGATATTGGGACTTAGGAACTGTGTACCAGAGTATTTGGCAGAAGAAATTTCTAAGCAGCAAAGCATTAAGGAAGCTGCATATCTATTTGTTAACAGCCTACACTGAGTTATGGCTGCAAAGGCACAACGTAAAGCCAAACTTTAAAAGGGAAGCAAAATATAAAAATTTGGAAAATTTGCAGCCTGGCCTTGTGGTAGAGAAGCAGAGAACATTTTCAGAAGAAAAATTCGATGGTACTAAGAAAATTAACACAAAACTATGGGATTATCAAGAGAAGGGGAAAAAAGCCCTGAAGGTATTGCAGAAGCCTCTGGGACCAACCCTTCTATTTCAGGCCCCAAAGCCTAGAAAGACGGAATGGTCTTGGGGAACAGGCCTGCGGCAACCTCCACATGCTCACTGCTCAGGGCCACCTCGGAAAACCACTTCTAGCACCATCACCCCAGCTGCTTTGGCTGCTCCAGTCATGACTAAATTGGCCCCAGGTGTGGCTTAAGGATGTGTATTAAGGATGTATGGAAAAGTCTAAGGGCCCAGGAAGAGATCTGTCACAGAGGTGGAGTCACCGCAGACAACCTTGGCCAGAGTAAGGCTGAGCAGAAAGGTGGGGTCAGAGTTGCAGCAGAGAAACCCTAATAGCGTCATGCCTAGTGGAGCTGTGGGAGAGGGATCATCATGGAGACCCCAGAATTGTGGAGCTACTAGTGTGGAATGCCAGCCTGCAAGTGGTGCAGTGTGGCCTGAGACCAGGAAAGCCATAGGAACAGAGCCGCCTGAGGACATGGGAACCTAAACCCCACACCGGCAAGCAGAAGATGTCCCACATAGAGTCAAGGAACATGATTTGCTGGCTTTGAGATTTAATGCCTGACCTGTTGGGTTTTGAACTTGTTTAGGAACTGTTATTCCTTTCTTTTGGCCTATTTCTCCTTTTTGAATGGGAATATGTACCCTATGCTTGTCCCACTATTATATCTTAGAAGTAGATAACTTGTTTTGATTTCACAGATGGGACTTTGAACTTTGGATCTTTGAGTTGAAACCCTTTGGGGATGAGATGAATGTATTTTTATGTGGAAAGGACTTGAGTTTTGGTGGGCCAGGGTGGAATTTAGTGAATTGCATATGTTCTCCCCAAATTCTTTGAAGCTTCAGTTGTGTCCCCCAAGTTTTATGTATTAGAAACTTGGACCCCACTGTGACTGTTAAGAGGGTGGGAAATCCTATTATGGTAATTGAAAGTTGGAGCCTTGAAGAGGTGATTAGATTGTAGGATCATGCCATAGTGAATGGATTAAAAATGGTGGTCAGTGGCATGCTTCTGAGGGCTTTAAAAAGGATAGAGGAGATTCTCTTTCTCTCTCTCTCTGTTCTCTCTGCTTCCACCATCTTGCAGTGCAAGCAAAAAATTTCGTTTTCTTTAAAAATCATCCAATTGCAGGTCTTTTGTTATAAGCAACAGAAACAGACTAATACACCATGTATTAGTGTAAGGAATCACTGCCTAAGAAAATAGTAGAGTTAATATGGGTGTGCTTAATTTGTACATTAATACAAATTTATATGTTGCTTAGAGATCTATAGAAAGACCTGTTCTAAGTATTAAAATTAATACTATATTAAACTGCAATGAATCAGTTAATTACAAATACATCAATAACGACTCCTAATATTTGAGATACTATGGATATTTAAGTATGAATAAAGAAAATAACTTGTCAGATAAATTGGATATAAATTGAGTTATTATTTATAAATTTAAATTTATAAATTTAAAAATATTTTAATATCCTCCAAAATGTTTGGTTATTAAAAATACCCTACTTTACATGTAAATAATTATATTTGGCAATTTAAAGAGACAGAAAACTATGGCATTTTGTATTAACATTACATCTTTTCTTCAAGAGCAGGAAAGAGAATATGGCATCAGAATTTATATTTGTTGGTAATAGGCATATTCTGTAATCCATCCTCATGGGTATAACAAACAAGTGTAGTTAAGTACATGAAATGGATGTCAAGTGAAGAAAAGCACAATGGTTAAAAAATTGGTGATTTTCATATGTCAAGATCAAGAATGTTCTCGTTAGCTCAATCTACTATAACAATACCACAGACTGGGTGGCTTGAATAACAGATATTTATTTCTTATAATTCTGAAGACTGGGAATTTCAAGATCAAGGTGCCTATAGATTAGGTTCTTGATGAGGGCCCTCTTTCTGGCTTGCAGGCAGCTGCAATTGTATCCTCATGCGGGAGAGACAGAGCTCAGGTCTCTTCCTCTTCTTATAAGGACTTTAATCCCATCTTGAGGGTCCCATCTTCATGACCTCATGGAAACTTGATTACTTCCCAAGGACTCCACCTCCAAATACCATCACAGTGGGGGTTGAAGCTTAAAATTTAAATCTTGTGAGGGACACAAATATTCAGTGTATAACAAAACATAAAGGACATAAACATGTAGCTGTGTTATTAAACACAGGATAATTTTTGAGCTCCAACATTTTGCAAGATGTTGAAAAGAAAAGAAGATGATCGGGCAAATAAATGAAATACATTGGCTTGGTCCTCAAGTTTAGTGTTCAGAGAAAAAGATAGAAGAATCAAAAAACACCGTATCATATACATACAATGATATTAATATTGTGCTGCTTATGATGTGGATATACTAGAGCACATTTTTAGAGTTTAATATTGGTATGTGGAGGAAATCCTTTTTAACTGTCTCCTACCACCACCCACCTCCACACACATCTTCTTTTAGAAACAAATTTCTCAGCCCACAGGAGAATATTAGTGAAAACTTTCCAAATATAAAAGGCATAGAGTGTTGTGTGCCATCTTGCTTTATGTAGGCTTGTTGGAATGTTTCATTATAACTTTAAAAAAATATTTGACTTTTTATTACTATACCTTTGTCATGTTCTCTGAATAATATCATAAAACACAAAACCATATTTGCGTATTAATTAAATATATGTACCCTTTGTTATTTAACATATACTTTATTGTACGTCTCTCTTCGTGTGTTTGTTTGTTTACAAAACCTTAACATAGAGTTTCTATGAGAGCTTTTGGAATATAGACTCTCAGATAAATCCCTCCTTTATTAATTCCCTTTTCAGTCAATAGAAAACATAAAGGACAGTTTAAAACATCACATTTTGTTCATAGTAGGATTTGTTATGATGTGATACCTCTGCATTTGTTTCCTTGTGTAAATAAATGAAATCCAGGGATTAATGATATGCCTCTGGATTTTCATCATGTAAATTCATATCATATTTAAGATCTTCAAGACAACACTTGTTGTTTAACTAATGATTGAGTTCATCTTTTGAAACCAAGTTAGCTGTGAAATTTACAGGTATCTCCAAACTCTATCTTTCAGTGCTGAGGAGAATCTGAGCCATGTTGTGAGCACCTTCATTTCACACGATTGCTTTGAAATGAACACTGCATGTTTTTATTAAATAGGCAGTGTGGAAAGAGCAGTTTAAAGAAACAGTGTGGGAAAATAATGGAATCGAGTACTACTACTTAGGTGATGAAGTGAAACTTAATTTGTGTTTATCAATGTGAGGTAAAGACAGCACTAATTAATTTGACATGCAGATTTTGTGCTTTAGTAATAATCCTAAAATTATTCTGGACCCAAGCAAAAACAACTTATCCACCTTATAGGTCAGTAGACTATACTATACTCTGCCTGCAGCAACAATGTTTACATATTATCTAAAGCTGAATGGGCAAAATCTCTAATATTGTCCCTTTGGTCTTCTTGATAATAAACTGATGAAGAAAAACTGACCCCTGCCTCACAGCCACAAGAGCTAATCACATCTCATTACAGTCTGGGATGGGGGAAACAACACATTGAATCTTAAGATAAATTACATAAAGCAGTTGCACCCTGTCTAGTACTAACTAGTCCTCAAACTAAATGAGACCTTGAGCCTTTTCTCAGTACTTTCTGATTCCTCAGTGAAAGCAAGGATGACTTTAAAATTCTGATGTCTGCTGATACGATAAGCCTGTGACAAAACTGTTTTTCCATCATGAATAGACTGCTACATTAGTCATTGTGTGTGTGTATATGTGTGTTTCTTAAAAGTAAAGTTACTGTGTCCTGTCATCAGAGACCTCAGTGTTTGGAAGCCTGGTCTCCTTCACAAAATATTGCAAGTATTTTATGAATGCCTGTAGGTTTTCCCTTTCAAAAAAATATGGTAATCTAGAAAATAAATTAGGGAGAAAAACAGATCTACCTAACATAATGCCTGTTCAGTTAACAACTATTTACCATAATAGCTCTTGAAAATTTGTATTATATTTTTGACAATGTTTTGTTTTGTTCCAGCATGATGACTTTTTCAGTTAAAAGCACAATAAATTAATATGCTGTAAAAAGTGATACTTTGACATTTTAATTTCAGGCAAAGATATGCTCAATAATTTTCTTGACAAAACAATTCTTAGAAAAATTATAGAAAGTTTTTGAATTATGTTTCATGTTTGGATGTACCCAAAATATTTTGCTTTTGTGTGTATGCCAACTAAAAAGGATGAAAATAGAGCATCTTTTTTGACACTTGCATCTCTGTGGCACATGAACTATTTCCTTGTGTTTCAAGGTGCTCTTGTGCTTGATTAGTTTTTATTTTGCTCCAAGTATATTAAGTAGAGTTTTAGTGTGGGATAACCAACAGCTCCTATCCTCCAGAAAGGATAACTTGGTGATGAAAAGGGTGCAGTAAAATAACGCGCCATACAAAAAATTATTGCTTCTCATATCTTTCTCACCATTATTATCAAGTCTTTTCCTTCTTAAGATTAATAAACCTATATTATATTACTTTCATATAAAAGTAATATATTTATTACTATATTTATTAATTTTAATTTGTTTCTAATTTAAAGAAATTTTATTGTCAATTGATATGTTTTTCTATCTATGAACATTTTTTCATATTGTATGAACTTTATATTTAGCAGTAGGATTTTCATCAATGAATTAAAGCTGTTAAAAGAATGGGTGAATTTCCAATGGTTATAGTGGAGAGTTGGAGAGATTTTTTAGTTCCTTTTTATTTCAAATCATGCTTTGACTCAAATTCTGAAACAACCCTTATGAATAATTTGCAAATATGCATGCATGTTTTTTTGCATGGAATTATTGGGATAGATCATGATTAGCATAACAGAAGACAGAATACAGTTTAAACATGCTTTAGGTGATGGTTTACTTCCTTTTGCTTTTTAAAGTCAGAGGAGTTTATAAAAAGATAAAGAGGAAGCTTACAATGAAAATTTGCATTCAGCCATCAACATTTTATGCTCACACTTTTGCCCCTCCAGACTAGCACTTATCCTTTTAATTCAGCACCTCCTACTGAAGGTAGTTTCAGGAGTCAAGACATCATTTCTGCCTACAATGGCTGTGTGCGTATTGGAAAAGACAATCATGCTATATATCATATTCTATAGGTGACGAGATATATCACAGTTAAAAGGCATAGAGTTATTTCTTCAGGAGTGTTTTGTGAACTTGGTGGTATGGCTTAACATTTGAGTTAACAGTATCAGGACCTTACTGGCCCTATAATGTGAAATTCACCTTTAGGTACAATGCACAATCAGTTGGGCTTATCAGTTTTATTGCCACGGGGAGGTTTTTTTTGATGAAAATACTAAGAGATACATTATGTACCTTCAGTAGGTACAATAGTTTGACTTTTAGAGCTGGCAACTTATGTAACTTCTTGGGATCTTCTAGTATTTATAAAATAATGTCATTACATAAAAGAGGGTATAGATTTCATCACAGTAATTTGGGGAGCATTTAAAAATACTTCACATAATTAACATTCCTGTATGCCAGGAATTGATATTACATATAAATTTCTCAACAGTGAGCTCCAACACCAATGGAATTTTGTTTTTTTTTTTCATTTCCCTTTTTCTGCTTGCTCTGCAAATTTTAGAGGAAGCACTATCCTTTCTTTAATCTACTTATGCTGTAGCTCCACGACCTTCTTTCTCTCCCCTGTCTTTTCCCCATCCAGTATGCAACTTTTTTTTCTAAGCAAGTACACATGCTTGTGCCACACTCACAAAATAAATATTAATGATAATGAAATCCTCAACATTTATTCCCATTTCATTTTGGTCTTTTTCCTTATTAATTTCTCCTTCAAATGAAATGTAACTGGGAAAGAGTATGGTTGAGCAACCTTAAGGATTGAGGATATGAAGTGCTGGAAGCCAGATGATTCTGTTGTCACTGTGTAGGGTGGAGTTTGTTAGGCGACCAGAAATTTGTGTCTGCCAGCCAGTGTTCACTTCCCCTGGGCAATGCTAGAGGAAAACAGAGTAACCCTTGCTTTCTGGCTGACCCTTTTTATAACCCCATCCCCTTCAGAGAGAACACACTTAGATAGTTTCAAACCTCACTAAACTAACTTGGGTATTCCTAAATATACAGGTTCATGTATTTATAATCACCTTATTTGCATTTACACATAGCAGTTATTCTGCATAAGAAACTATTTTTATTCCTGTTGACACTTTTAGCTGTAATTTATTCATTTTTACAAATACAGACAGTGAGATTACATGTATACACAAATACACAAATATTTACATACTGAACTTCCTGACGTACATTTAGGATCTCTCTCTCTCTCTCTCCCCCTCCCTCCCTCCCTCCCTCTCTCTCTCTCTCTCTCTCTCTCTCTCTCTGTCTTTCTCTCAATAACAAACTACTCAATTGTGAAGACTTTTATTAATAAACTCTTGTACTGAACGTCTACTTTCATTATAGATTTATATATTTTTGGAGACAATCTATCTTTTCCCTGCTTCTTTCACAGTCTGTGATTATCTTTGGTTTCTGTGGTTATATTAATATCTGTCTAAGTATCTATCCTACTTGTGTGTTTGTCTTTCAAATCTAAGAATTCATGTATTTCTTTAATAATGGAAAATTCTCAGTTATTATTTCTACAAAAAATTTTTATATTTCAACTTCAAATAATTGTGGTTGTTATATCTTCTTCCCCCCCCCCCCCGGTTTGTGTGTGTGTGTGTGTGTGTGAATTTATATATTAATTTTTAGCTCCCACCAATAAGTGAGAACATGTGGTATTTCTCTTTCTGTGCCTGACTTGTTTCACTTAATATAATTCTCTCAAGGTCCATCCATGTTGTTGCAAATGGCAGTATTTCATTCGTTTTTATAGCTGAGTAGTATTCCATTGTGTAGATGTACCACATTTTCCGTATCCACTCATCCGATGATGGGCATTTGGGCTGGTTCCAACCCTTGGCTATTGTAAAGAGTGCTGCGATAAACATTGGGAAACAGGTATACCTTCGACTTGATGATTTCCATTCCTCTGGGTATATACCCAACAGTGGGATAGCTGGGTCGTATGGTAGATCTATCTGCAATTGTTTGAGGAACCTCCGTACCATTTTCCATAGAGGCTGCACCATTTTGCAGTCCCACCAACAATGTATGAGAGTTCCTTTTTCTCCGCAGCCTCGCCAGCATTTATCGTTCATAGTCTTTTGGATTTTAGCCATCCTAACTGGGGTTAGATGGTATCTCAGTGTGGTTTTGATTTGCATTTCCCGGATGCTGAGTGATGTTGAGCATTTTTTCATATGTCTGTTGGCCATTTGTATATCTTCCTTAGAGAAATGCCTACTTAGCTCTTTTGCCCATTTTTTAATCGGGTTGTTTGTTTTCTTCTTGTACAGTTGTTTGAGTTCCTTATATATTCTGGATATTAATCCTTTGTCAGATATATATTTTGCAAATATTTTCTCCCACTCTGTTGGTTGTCTTTTAACTCTTTTAATTGTTTCTTTTGCTGTGCAGAAGCTTTTCAGTTTGATATAATCCCATTTGTTTATTTTTCCTTTGGTTGCCCGTGCTTTTGGGGTCATATTCATGAAGTCTGTGCCCAGTCCTATTTCCTGGAGTGTTTCTCCTATGTTTTCTTTAAGAAGTTTTATTGTTTCAGGGTGTATATTTAAATCCTTAATCCATTTTGAGTTGATTTTAGTATACGGCGAGAGGTATGGATCTAGTTTCATTCTCCTGCATATCGATATCCAGTTATCCCAGCACCATTTGCTGAAGAGGCAGTCCCTTTGCCACTGAATAGGCTTGATGCCTTTGTCAAAGATCAGCTGACAGTAAGTGTGTGGGTTGATTTCTGGATTCTCTATTCTATTCCATTGGTCTGTGTGTCTGTTTTTATGCCAGTACCATACTGTTTTGGTTATTATAGCTTTGTAGTATAGCTTAAAGTCAGGTAGTGTTATGCCTCCAGCTTTATTTTTTTTGCTCAGCATTGCTTTGGCTATGCGTGGTCTTTTATTGTTCCATATAAATGTCTGGATAGTTTTTTCCATTTCTGAGAAAAATGTCTTTGGAATTTTGATGGGGATTGCATTGAATTTGTATATCACTTTGGGTAGTATGGACATTTTCACTATGTTGATTCTTCCAATCCAAGAGCATGGGATATCTTTCCATCTTCTTGTATCCTCTCTAATTTCTCTCAGCAGTGGTTTGTAGTTCTCATTATAGAGATTTTTCACCTCCTTGGTTAACTCAATTCCTAAGTATTTTATTTTTTTGGTGGCTATTGTAAATGGGCAGGCTTTCTTGATTTCTTGTTCTGCCTGTTGACTATTGGAGAAAAGAAATGCTACTGATTTTTGTGTGTTGATTTTGTATCCTGCTACTGTGCTGAAATTATTTATCAATTCCAAGAGTTTTTTTGTAGAGGTTTTAGGCTGTTCGATATATAGGATCATGTCATCTGCAAACAGGGACAGTTTGACTTCATCTTTTCCAATCTGGATGCCCTTTATTTCCTTCTCTTCTCTGATTGCTCTGGCTAGTACTTCCAACACTATGTTGAATAAGAGTGGTGAGAGTGGGCATCCTTGTCTAGTTCCTGTTCTTAAAGGAAAAGCTTTCAGCTTTTCCCCATTCAGGATGATATTGGCTGTGGGTTTGGCATATATGGCTTTAATTATGTTGAGATACTTTCCCTCTATACCTAACTTATAGAGGGTCTTTGTCATGAATGAGTGCTGAACTTTATCAAATGCTTTTTCAGCATCTATAGAGATGATCATATGGTCCTTGTGTTTGAGTTTATTAATATGGTGTATCACATTTATTGATTTGCGTATGTTGAACCAACCTTGCATCCCTGGGATGAATCCCACTTGATCGTGATGAATAATTTTATGTATGTGTTGCTGTATTCTGTTTGCTAGTAATTTAGTGAGGATTTTTGCATCTATATTCATCAAGGATATTGGCCTGTAGTTTTCTTTTTTGGTTATATCTTTACCTGGTTTTGGTATCAGGATGATGTTTGCTTCATAGAATGAGTTTGGGAGATTTGCGTCCGTTTCAATCTTTTGGAATAGTTTGTAAAGAATCGGTGTCAATTCCTGTTTGAATGTTTGGTAAAATTCTGCTGTGAATCCATCTGGTCCTGGGCTTTTCTTTGTTGGGAGCCTACTGATAACAGCTTCAATCTCCTTTATTGTTATTGGTCTGTTCAAATTTTCTACATCTTCACGGTTCTGTTTTGGGAGCTTGTGTGTGTCCAGAAATTTATCCATTTCCTCCAGATTTTCAAATTTGTTGGCGTATAGTTGTTTATAGTAGTCTCGAATGATTCCTTGTATTTCAGATGAATCAGTTGTAATATCGCCTTTTTCATTTCTAATTTTGGTTATTTGGGTCTTCTCTCTTCTTTTTTTTGTTAGCCATGCTAATGGTTTGTCAATTTTATTTATCTTTTCAAAAAACCAACTTTTTGATTCGTTGATCTTTTGAATTGTTTTTTGGTTTTCAATTTCATTCAGTTCTGCTCTGATCTTAATGATTTCTTTCCGTCTGCTAACTTTAGGTTTGGATTGTTCTTGTTTTTCTAGTTCTTTAAGGTGAAGTGTTAGGTTGTTCAAAATAGACTTTAAACTAAAAACCATAAAAAGAGACAATGAGGGACAATACTTAATGATAAAAGGACTGATCCATCAAGAAGACATAACAATCATAAATATGTATGCACCCAATGTTGGAGCAGCCAGATTTATAAAACAAACTCTATTAGACCTAAAGAAGGAAATAGACACTAATACCATAATAGCAGGGGACCTGAACACCCCACTGTCAATATTAGACAGATCATCTAGGCAAAGAATCAGTAGAGAAACACAAGATCTAAACAAGACTCTAGACCAATTGGAATTGGCAGATATCTACAGAACATTCCACCCAACAACCTCAGAATATTCATTCTTCTCAGCAGCACATGGATCATTCTCCAGGATAGATCACATATTAGGTCACAAATCAAGTCTCAATAAATTCAAAAAAATTGCAATTATCCCATGTATCTTCTCAGACCACAATGGATTAAAACTAGAAATTAATAACAAATGAAACTCTGGAAAATATACAAACACATGGAAATTAAACAGCATTCTACTTAATGACATATGGGTCCAAGAAGAAATCAAGCAGGAAATCAAAAAATTTATTGAAACTAATGAAAACAATGATACATCATACCAAAACCTGTGGGATACTGCAAAAGCAGTATTGAGGGGAAAATTTATCGCATTAAACGCTCACTTCAGAAGAATAGAAAGATGGCAAGTGAACACCATGTTTTCTTTATCCATTCATCTGCTGATGAACACTTAGGTTGCTTCTGTATCATGGATATTATAAATAGTGCTGGAATAAACATGGGAGTTCAGATATCTCTTTGACATACTGATTTCATTTCCTTTGAATATATACCAGTAGTGGGATTTCTGGATTATATAAGCATACTTCAAAAAGTTCGTGGACAAAGTGATTAAAAGATAATTTGAAACTTTCCTTAAAATTTTTGAAGACTGCCCCCAGTATGGCAGTTCCATTTTTAGATTTTTTGAGGAACTTTTATACCGTTTTCTATAACACTTGTACTAATTAACATTTCCAACAACAGTATTTAAAGAATTCTCTTTCTCCACATCTTTGCCAGCATTTGTTATTTTTTGTCTTTATGATAATATACATTTTAAACTGGGGTGCTATGATAGCTAGTAATGATTTGCATTTCCTTGCTGATTAGTGATGCTGAGCATTTCTAATATAATTGTAGGCCATTTGTATGTCTTCTTTTGAGAAATGTCTATTCAGATGATTTGCCCACTTTTTAATAAATTTTTCTCTTTATTTATTTATTTATTTTTTGCTGTTGAGTTGTTTGAGTTCTTTGTATATTCTGCATATTAATCCCTTGTTGAAGGAATAGTTTGCCAGTATTTTCTCTCATTATGCAGGTTATCTCTTTGCTATGTTGATTGTTTCCTTTGCTGTTCAGAGGATTTTTAGTTTGATGTAGTCCCATTTGTTCATTTCTGCTTTGGTTGTCTGTGCTTTTGAGGTCTTATCCTTAAAATCTTTGCCCATACCAGTGTTCTAAAGTATTTTCCCTATGTTTGCTTTTAGTAGCTTTATAGCTTCAGGTCTTACATTTTAAGTTGATTTTTTTTGTGTGGCGAAAGACAGGGATCCAGTTTCATACTTCTCCATATGGATATCCAGTTTTCCCAGCACCATTTATTGAAGAGAGTGTCCTTTCCCTAATATGTGATGATACTCCAAAAGGTTCATTGAAAAATATAATTAAAAGATAATACGAATCATTCCATGAACTTTTGAAGACCCTTCATATGTTCTTGATGCCTTTGTCAAAAATCAATTGGCTGTAAGTGTGTGGGTTGATTTCTGGGCTCTCTTTTATGTTCCATGTTCTATGTGTCTGTTTTTATGCCAGTATCATGCTGTTTTGGTTACTACAGTTTTGTGATATATTTTGAAGTCATGTAGTGTGATGCTTCCAGCTTTGTTCTTTGCTCAGTATTGCTCTGGCTACTTGAGGTCCGTTGTGGTTCCATACAACTTTTAGAATTGATTTTTCCATTTCTGTGAAGAATGCCATTGATATTTTGACAGGAATTGTACTGAATTTATAGATGTCTTTGGGAAGCATGGTCATTTTAACAATATTAATTATTTCAATTCATGAGCATGGAATATCTTTCCACTGTTTTGTATCCTCTTCAATTTCTTTCCAGCACAATTTCAAAGTGTTTTATAGTTTTCTTTGTACATAGTTTTTACCTACTTGGTTAAATTTATTCCTGGATATTTTATCTTTATGTAGCTATTGTAAACGGGATTGTTTTCTTGATTTCTTGTTTAGCTACTTTTTTATTGGTGTATTGAAGCAGTACTTATTTTTGTGTGCTCATTTTTTTTTTTGGTGGAGTCTTTAGGTCTTTCTTCCAATTCTGTTTTAGTTAGCTAGTTTGTTTGCTTAGACAGCTTTCTGATCTATTTTATTGGTCAGAAGTTTTTCTCATCATTTTTCTCCATGTTAATAAATGATAAACATTCCTGAGTTTTATTTTTTTACTGCTCATCATTATTTTTAATGTTCAACAATTGCTTTTGGTGATTTGCACCATACTTAAAACACCACCCAAACATAGATCTTACTCTCTAGTACAATGGAAACTCAGTGTATACTCTAATTTTTATCCATCAATCCTGAGAATTTATTTTAATTATATCATCATATAAAAACTTTGCAATTCCTAAATGTCTATTTGTGTTATAGACAATGAGATTGTGAAAACTTTTCTATATATATTAATAATAGCAGAACAACAAAGCAACAAAACAAAAAGATAAAAGCTTGTTGTTATAACAGTTAATATCTGAGGAGTTCATAAGATCTCAGTTAGTTTTGGAGACAAATGCTGACTTGCTGTATAGCATAGAAAATGTCTGAATATTTCAGGCATAAGGTTCTCTAAAATTCCACGGTTATCAATAATAAATATTATTCTCAATCAATAATAAATATTATTCTCAATATCCATACACATGCCATATTTTGGTCCAACTATTTGAACTTCACCTGAAGAGAACAGTAACTTGGAGATATGCGTGTAATATAGGTTATATGTTGCTAGACATGTTTGGTGTGTGACAAAATTATGCCTCCTTGATGCTGTTGTTCTCTTATTCAAAATGCCATTAAAGGTAATCATCTAATGCTCATGCATTCCTTGCATTCAATCCCTGCAACTCAGCCGATTACTCTTGGTGGGGTTTTCAGAAACAGAACATTGGTATTCTTTGTATGAGTGATACTTTTCTTTCATTTCTGAGTCTCTGCGGTTTTCCTTTTTCCCTCATCATAAGCTGTTTGCAATTTCTTTGGGCAGTGAGCCATTCTGATGTGGTGCATAATTTGTTTTGTTCAGTGGTTTCTTATCATGCATAGATGAAGTGCCTTTTTTTATCTCTCATTTAAATTATTGTTTTCCTCTGGTGATGGATTTTTGCAGCTCCTGTGTTTACTTTATTACTTGTGACTAAGGCATGTTTTCCTATCAGGAAACCAGCAGAGGTTTGTGTTTAGTATTGCTTCATCATCATTCAGCACTACACTCTCAGCAACATAACCACACAAAGAAAGAAGCAAGTAGTCTATAGGTTAAATAGTTTCAGTGAAATAGTTCCTGTCGTCCTCATAGCCTCAGCCTGTGTTGCAAATGATTTTAGACTTTTACAGCCTATATTACCATAGTTAATTTACTTCCTATACCCAATATCTCATGTGGTTATGCTTTTGCCTTGAACAGAAAGAGGGAAGCAATAAAATGAGATGAACATTTTTCTCCCTATCCTTTCTTTCCAAACTCAAATATGGACATAAAATTTTAATGGAACATCAAATTTATCCCTGAAAGTTTAAATGAGTGAATAAGCTATAGCTAGACTTTGGACGTTTCTCTAAGTTGACTGAGACTCTTGCATCACTGACAAGAAATAAATAAATAAATAAAAAGGCAGAAATAGACAGAGAAAAGAAAAGAAAAAAATGTTGAGAAATGTTCTTAGCAACTGTATTTTCTCTAAATTTTCTTCTTAACTAATTCTGGTGGATCCAAATTTGTTCATTCATTCATAAGATTAAATAACTGGAAGGTAGTTTTAGGTGGTCTTAAATCTCATCCCTGTTCTTCAGATAGAACCATTTGAAAACTGTTATGGAAGATAAAAGTCTATCCTGTTTGTTAAAATTTTCAGAGGAGAAAAGTCTACTTCCTTCCTTAGTAACTATTCTACATCTATCTCCTCTATATATTTCAGTATTTTCTAAGGTGTAATGAAAATCCTGATAATAATTTATTTTTTGTTTATTCAGAAACAAATACAACATAATTCTTCTCAGCAAGTCACAGTGCCAGTCTTTGTAAAGCAGGAATTTTTATTGGACATTGATCTTGCCATCATGTAATATTTTAGCCTTCTAAAAATGATAAGGTAAGTAATTAACTGTGGGAAGTAATTCACAGCAAACAGTAGACATATAGTGATGTCATTTTTCAGAGAAATGTTGTTTTGTTTAGTTAGAAGGAAAAGGACAGACTTTGGAAAAGAGCTAAAACTGAAGAGGTATCGATGCTGAAGAGTTATATGAAATCAGAAGATTGGAACAGATCGTTTAAAATTTTAGATTCCAGAAGAAAGAACTTGAAGTTTATTCTGGAAGGAGTTTCTTGTGTTATGCGTTGGAGTGAGTAAAACTTTCATATTAATCAATTCCCGAACACTTTTCAGTGATTGGTAGGTGCTCAGTAATAACTGAATAATTGATTTTCATAAAACTGAATTAATTTAGGACACATATTACTGGTAGACAAATGATAATAAATTATGTGTTTACTTTGCTTTTATTCCTCCAAGTAACAGACATTTCTAGCACCTGGATGGCAGGTAGAATTTGTCCTAGAAAATTTCTCTGTGAAAGAATATTGTAAACATTTTGGATGTTGGTAAATGTATTTCATAGCAGTTGAGAATTTGTACTCATGAATCAAATGAACCTATGATCAGTTCAGAGATCACCATTTACTGTATAGGTGACCTTGGGCAAAATACCTTCTCACGTAAAACTTAGTTTACTAATCTGTAAGTTAGAGGTAATGGAAATACTCGACTCATAGGATTGTTACAAGCATTAGATAATATAATACATAGTTTTAACACATATCCTGGAACACAAGTATGCAATATTACAATTGCTATTATCATTAGCATTAAGCTCCAAATGATGGTGAATCATCTCAGTATATTGTGCCTGAATTGTTCATGGTCTTATTTCCCCCAGTTACTTCAATTCTTAACTGCCAGTTTACAGAGGACGAGAAATAAACTAAATTTTGTGTTATCAAGTTATTTTTGTTAAAGCCTCAACTTTAAGAGTGCATGTTATGTGTCGTCAAGATTAAAGATTGTTGAAAATTTCTCTGATATCCAGAGTTCATCAGTCACATTTCTTCCTTATTGATAGCTAAGGAAGGAGTTAACTTCTGAGTAATCTTGGATTATACAAAAAAGAAATAAGGTTTTCAGACATGAGCTCATCCAATTTTGAATTCAACTCTTATTCTGTTTCCTGACAACAAAATATGAAATCATTGTTATTGTTTTGAAATACGTTGCCTTTCTTTTTTCTCTTACTGTTTAAGTCTTACTAGTTTGGTTTTCTCTTACTAGTTTGGTTTCTAGTTAATCTCCTCCCAAGAAATCTTGTTCCAAATGTTGTATGCAAATAATCAGAGAGATATAGGCAGGAGGGACCCTCAAACCTGTCTGTGTATAAACAGTACCAGGTAAATGGCAGAGACTGCATAACCTCCTTTGGTGGTCTGCTGCTGTGCTTATCTTCCTTTACTGTCTAAAAGTTATGTCTATTTTTGATCTCTCTGGCTGTACTCCAAGCTGATTTAATCTTGTTCTTTCCACTATGGAGATCAAGAACATCTGGTTACCATCTCCTCCTTACTAACCCCTTACACATTTGAAGACCATTGATAAATTACCACTAAAATTCCCGGCCTGCTAGCTAAGTTATTTTAAGTCCTTCAATCTTATTACTGAAAAGACATATTTTCCAATTCCTTAATCATTTTTGTGCCTTGTGCATAACCTCTTGTTTACTTCTCCAAACTTGCTTAAAATTAGGAACGTTACAAATACATGGTTTTAAGCCCAGTAACAGCCACCAAGCCACTGACAGAAGCATCCTGGACTCCCAAACTGGGGTGGCTGAGGGCTGAGGGCCTCAGCCATGCTCCCCTGACAGCCACATCCAGCCCAGCAATGACCACCAGGTTGCCACCTGAAGTGCCCTGGGCTCCTGAGTTGGAGTAGGAGTGGGCTGAGGGCCTCAATATGCCACCCCAGTGTCCGCATCCAGCCCAGCACTGACTACCGAGCTGCAACCAGAAGTGTCCCTTGATGTCTGCACCCAGCTCAGTGATGACCACCAAGCCACCACTGGAAGCACCCATTTACTGGTGTGGGGAGGTGTTGAGGGCCTCAGCCACGTACCCCTGAAGTCTGCATCCAGCCTAGCCATGACCGAACTGCTTCTGGAAGCCCCCCTGGGCTTCCCTGCTTGGATGAGGGGGGTGCCACCGGCCTTGTCCATGCCCTTCCCCCTCCTTCCTCCTCCTCTACCCTTCTCCCTTTTCCCCTCTCCCCCTCTCCTCCAAATGCTCTGCAACAACATCTTAGAATGTAAAAATAATAATAAATAAATTTAAAAAATACATGGTTTTATAAACATGATAGTCATTATTGATGAACATGTGAAGAAATTAGTTTGTGCTCCAAAAAACTTGTCCTGTCAACTTCAGCATAATTATATCCAGCATGTACTTAATAAATACTTCCTATATTATTATTTCTTCACTTTCTCTTAATTCCATATGATTCAATCCATACATAGACTCTATAATATATGGCACATTTGGTGGAAAGATTGTTGTAGCTGGATATTTAAGATATTCATATCAATGTGTAAGTTTTATAATATTCAGTCACAGAAAGTGAAGTAGGTAAGATCAGATGTGCACATTATTTGGAAGTTCAGGTAAAAAAATAAATAAATAAAGATACTTGTATTAAGTGTAGTAGCATTTATGAGTAAATCTCTTTCTGTTCTTCTGTTCACCCGAAGTCTTCCTTCAAGACTGTTCACAGAAGCCTGTTTTTTATATTTATAAAATATTTCAAAGTGTGGAATTTTGAATTTCTTTGTGTGGATAACATTTAGTCTCTCGCCACACATTGAGTCCCATGAGGTCAGGGGCCTTGTCTATTTTTCTTGAAATTGTTGTTGGCAGGTAGTAGATAATCTAAAAATATTCTTTATTTGATTGAATAAATGAATGATGTGTTATTTGTGATTGTACCTGAGGAGATGCACAATTGCTATAATTTCAGACTTCCTATAAGTCTGAAATCATAGTCTGAAATCCCGCTTGATTTTATTCTATTGAAAGATATGGTTCACTACCTTGGAGGAGTTAATATATTAAATCATTATTGAAAATACACATGTTACTCAAATTTATTGACCCATTCTCAAAACACCTAGATAGCAAGCATGATATCTCATCTGTGAAATGTCTTCTCTGGAGTAAACAGTTCTGAAGAATTTTAGAGACGGAGAGAGCACTTAGAGCTGGTGAATGAAGGTAAAGCTTTAGTAAATAACTACTATAATAGTGGATGGCTTTTTATCAAAGAACCAACACCAACAATGACTTTTTAACCCTTCTGTAACAATTTATCTGCTTATAGTATCTTTTCTATGAAAAATATGGAAGTAAAAATTCTCAAATCAATATCTGAGTAATTATCTTCATTTTTTAATCTTTTACAAGGAGCCTACACATCTTATCTTGTTTATTTCTTGTTTCTACAGGCTAACAATATAATTTCCAGCAGCATCCTTTTAATACAGTGGCAAAAATATGCTGTAACTATTATGCAATATAAGAAATAATAATAAGAATAATCTAAAGTTTACTAGAACCTAAGTTGCAAATCTTTACAGACTTCCAAAAATAGGAAAACATCTTACTAAATTTATAAAATATAGATTCTTATTAAAATATACATACATACATTTATATGCATAGTTTGGTCAGGGTTGCCACTGATGCTTTCTGACCTTGGACACATCTTTGACCTTTCCTGTGTTTTAGTTTTCTAATAAAAAAATTGGTTTATAAGTACTTTTTAACACTTTCAGAGACTAGAAAATATGCAATCTTTACTTTTCTCTGACTTTCAACATCTGTGTAAAATAACGTTGTGTTCAGTTGCTACTTCCATGGAAATATCTCTGCTACTATTTCTGTTTCTACTGTCAGCACACAAGAATAGGCTCTCTTACATTATATATAAGACTGGAGCATCATTCTAGGTCATTCTCCTTCCTCCTGCCATGTTTGCCTGTCTCTATTCCATGTCCACTGCTGCCGAACTCAGTTTTATGAAGCATTAGTGATCTTCTAAATTGACTTACTGATGAAATGATAATAGTCTATTACTACTTATCAAATTGCATACTTTTAATATTAAATTTTTTTATCTATCAAGCAGATACTGGCAAGTGGCTTTTCAAATAAATATTTTTCCCTTTATTTCTTCTTCTCTGATGCATATATATGCTGATGTAGCAAGTTAAAAATAAAATAAAACAGAACACAATTTCCCAGGTCCCTTGCACGTGGTGGTGAACAAATGACATTAATTTTGGCTAATAAGAAAAAAGTGATTTTTCCAGATGCTAGGTTTTCAGAAAAGTTAGATTTCTCTTTGCCCTTTTTCTGCCTGGAACAGAGAATCTGCTTGCAGAACAGCAATTATGATATTTTCAGCAGTGCTAAAGATGACAATACTGACACAGCAGAAAAAAGAAGGATTCAAGATCTAATGCTACCTTAGAGCTGCCTTGCCATCCCTGAGCTGCCCACCTCTGTAATCCTTGTTTTCTGAGAAAAATATTCTGTTCTCTGGTTAAGCCACTGCAGTTGAGTCTATGTTACATGCATCTGAATGCAATAATAAACTGATACATGCTCCATTAATTCAGCCTTTGCTGTGGGTTAAAGGTGTCCTCCAAAAGCTCATGTATTGGAAACAACCCTCATCGTAGCACTGTTAAGAGGGCAGGAAATCCAGTTATGGTAATTGAAAGGTTGGGCCTTTAAAAGGTGATTAGATTGTTGAGGACTGTGCCCTTATGAATGGATTAGTCCATTTGTGGAGTGATGAGCGTGGTTCTGATGGCTTTATAAGGAGAGTGAGCCTGACGTTTAGCTCTCATACTTGCTCAGCCCATTTCTTTCACCATGTGATAACCTGTGTCACCATGGGATCCTGCAGAGAGTTCCCACCCAGAAGAAGGCCCTCACCAGAAGCACCCTGTGGACCAAGGACTTCACAGCTTCTGAAACCGTAAGACATTGATTTTATTTCTTTGTTAATTAACCAGCTTCAGGAATTCTGTCATAAGCAACAGAAACGGACTAACACAGCCTTATTTCTCACTAGTTCCACTGACTCATCTTTCAATTATGACACTGGAATTCCCTCGCATTCATTTCTGTGTTTTAGGTTATGTTCTTTCACCCCTACTGCCCACTCTGAAGAGAGGTGCTTGCTATTGACATCAGCCTTTCCGTATTTTACACATTCTTCAATCTGACCCATCTTACCTTCTTCGTGAAGCCTCCTCCAATAACCAACCTATCTTTGAATTTCTATAGCACCTGTGATTTCCACTATAATACACTAAACTGTTATTTTTTCGTGTAATTTTATTATTGTGTTAAGTTTGACACTGTAACTAGATTATACATTCTTTAAGCACTGGGACTATTCCTAAACTTATTCAAATATAAATTTTTGAAAGGAAGAGGTAAGTTTTACATGTAACTCTAGATGGTATGAATGTTTGTATTCCCCCAAAATCCATATATTGAAATCCTAATCCCCAAGGTGATAGTATTAGGAGACGTGGCCTTTGGGAGGTGATTAGATCTTGAGGGCAGAGTCATCACGAGAAGTGATTAGGTAATCAGGGGGTAGCCCTCTTGATTGGCCCTTACAAAAGAGGCCTCAGAGAGCTAGACAGCCCCATTTACCATGTGAGCACAAATCTACCTGCACCTTGATTTTGAATTTCCTAACCTCGAGAACTGTGAGAAACATTTTTTGTTGTTTTTATAGGCCACCCAGTCTATTATATTTTGTTATAGCAGCCAGAACAAACTAAGACAACAATTTCTCAAAAATAGTTTGGGTTCTGTATATCTACATTCACAGACTTACCAAATTTTATATTAATTGGCCCAGTGTCTAATGATAAATGAGATTGATTTTAAATTTCTCTCTTTAATCAAGAAATATATCCTTTAGTAACATCCTTTATTAGGTATGTTATTAATCTGAAAAAATTTGCAAATAACTAAAAACAAAGAAGCAAAACCTGCATGTTCAATTTCCTCCTCTCCCACCTCTTAAAATTGTATGGAAATTGTGTGAGGGACTATTCACAAGGTTGAAAAATTAACCTTTGTGTCTAAGATATTGCCCAAAGTCAGAAAAAAATATGATGCAAAAGTATTAAATTGTTTTCTACCTATCTATCCCCAATAAATTACATTTGAATAAAGGGATAGATATGTTGAGTATAAACCTTTGGAGAGTGAAATAGCTGTAACTTTAAGATTTCCTGATGATCTTAAATCTTTCTAATAAAGGATCTTGTACATTATTTTAAAACTCCAATCATTCTCTCTCCTAGGTCTGGGTGAACTGACTGTGTCAGTATTAAAATCACAGCAGTCATTCTAACATAAAAATCACCAGCGGAGAAATGAAGATACGAATGCAATAGGATTTTTTTCACACTCTATAAAGTTTTCCTCTTGTTAAGCTTTAAAGATTTTCTAGTGTTTGCCCATATTAACACTACTTCTAAAATATCTGACAGTTGTTAGACTGTCTACAGTAAAAAAAGTAGTACTGAAGATAAAGGATGTGCAAACACTAGCTGTTTGACACGAATACTTTGGAAAAAGTGAAATTATGTTCTACATAGGAATTTACTGTTTTATGCGCTTTGTATCATGCATGTTTAGAACATGTTTTTTCATTTACTCCTCATATTTTTTAAGCACTCTTCTGCTCATATTTGGAAGAGACAGGTCTGAAGTCCATGCACAGTGCTAACATGAGCCTATATCCCATTACATGGGTTCTGCCTGGGTTCGTGGCTAATCGTCTGTGAATGCCAACTCACGGTCCCTTCCCTACATCTTCTATCTTCTCTATCCCACCTTTCATGTCTGTGCTGGGTTTAGGTCCACACAACAAAATTTCTACTGTTGTATTATCAGGTCGACATTTCATCTCGTGACTTTCTAGGATATCTTTCTGGTTTTAAACTAATTAAATTTCTTAAATTTAAAATGCTGAAAGTCCATGTGATTTTATTCTTGACCTTGGCCTTTGGTGATAAGTAAGAGGCCATTAAGAATCTCATAGCATATGATACTCACAGGTGAAGAAGATTTAGGGGTAATAAGTTTTGGCCATAGAACTGGGATTCAGATGCAGGATTCCAATCTTTGAAGTGGTCTTTTTTAGAGAATAAATACTCAGTTCCAGAAAGACTGGGTGTTTGGTAGGTTATTAAGTCAGATATTAAAGCATAAGAACTTATGTGCCCAGAGCATAAAGTCAGTGTCAGATCAGCAGCAAGGAGACTTCAATTTTGAAATAGAGCCAAAAAAGTTCATTCCACATGTAAAAATGCCTGGTTTGTGAGTATATATTTGGGATCAAGGTGATGAGAAATTCAGTGGCTAAAACTGTGTGTGTATGTATGTATGTGTTTATGTTCATGTGTGAACAAATTGTACATATTTTGGCTTTTAAGTGCTTGCTTGTACTCCCCACCAAATATGCAACTTGGATAATTAAAGTATATTTTACAAAGATATATACATTTTGCCGGTGATTTCTATTAGATAGCACTGTTTTTGAAAACAACCTTAAATTGTTGAAAATAACAAATTATTTGCATGAAACTCATAAGTTTTTATCTGATGTTTAAAGTGTATATAAATCATTGTTATTATCTTTAAAAGGTGGTTTTAAAGGACAAATTCTGCCGCAGACCAGCAACAGAAATAAAATGCATGGTAAGTATAGCTACAGTTCTAAGGCTGCATATATATTTGATGCTTTTCTTTTGCACTCTTCGTTGGTGACCAACGTTGAGGGAAAGTGACTGCTTTCCTTCTTTTATCAGTTGCGATTTGTGGTAAACTTTGCTTTCTTATCTTTCCTAATTTACTAACCACAATGAGTTTAGCTTACTTGCTGATTACACAATTTTCTTCCTTCCAATAGTGCTATTGTTGATAACAGTGATAATGATGAAGACCTCAAGGTGCTTTCTGTAATTTAAAAACAAAAACTAATCCTTAGCTTCCTTGTTAATTTAGGGCTTTGCAACTCATCCAGCTTTCTTCTATTTTACTTCTCCCATATCCATATGCTCTATGCGATGTCATCCACATTGGCTTAAATTTTTTAAAGTTTATCTTTTACATATGAGACTGCTGCTTTCTTCATCAAATTGTAATGAGATGGAATAAGTAAGATTAGACCCACATTCATTGGTATTTTAAGACCTAGGTCCAACCCTCTCAAAACATAGTAAATGGAAAGGATTCTAAAAAGTCCTGAGAATTACCAAAAACAACAAAAAAGTCAAATATACTGTTGTTTTAGCTGTTCACCACTGTTTTATAATCACGCTGTCTGTTGCTGAAATATCAGTCAAAAATCATCTTCTCAGGACAAATCCCATTGTCTTATTTTCTATATCGATGCATAGAACATGGACCTGTGGACTGAGGTTTACATACCACCTGTGAACTTTAGACAATATGAACTGTCTCTGAAAAAGAAATGAAAACAATGATTAATTGTCACTTTTGTTTGTCAAACAAATCAGCAAACTTAAAAAGTTAATGACATTTATTTTTGGAAATAGTGAGGAGAAATAGGTATTCCAATATAGTTTTAATAGAAATATATATTGGAGCAGTATTTTAAAAGGTAATTTTTAATCTAACAAATTTTTAATCTTAACAAACTATTCTACAAAAATAATCACATGAAAAATAAAAATATTCAAAAATGTATATGTTACCCCATCATTGCAGTATTGTTTTAAATAAACAATGTGACTTGCCAAAATTGACTTCATAGGAAAATGGTTGAATAAAGTAAGGTGTCCCCATGCAATGTACTGTATCCATTAAACAATATTAATCTGTGTACATATACTTAATTATTTTTATAAGGACAATCTTATAATCAGTTTGTTCAGATAATTCACAATCATTCTCATATAACCAATAATTATATTGCAAAATTATTTTGCAATTCTTAAGATGATTATTAGAAGTTTCCCATGTTTTTCTCAGGATTCTGGGAGTTTATAAAATCTAGGGCTTTTGAGGATATGTGTTGAGCCTATCTTAGGGAATAATCACATATCTTTTCTGAACCCTTGACATTCTGATTTTCACTGGCTATCTTAACATAGCCTTCTTTTAAAATTTTTTTTAAAAAATTGAAAGATAATTAATTGTACATATCCGTGGGGTACTTCATTGAATATCAATACCTGTGAATAATTATTATAAATTCAATTGACTTTATCTACATCCAATTTGTAAGAATTACTTAGTGAAATTCCAACTCTCTTTTTCTTGAACTTCATCTCTCACAGAACTCATGTGATCACCAAATACTCACTGCATTCATTCAATAAATTATACATACAATCATTCATTTTTCTTTCATATCTTTATTCCTTCACCAAAAAAAGATAAGGTATAAGTACAAGCTCTACTAAGAGGAGGAGGATGATAGAATCAGATAGTAATTAAAAGATGTTGAAATCAAGATAAAGAGTAATTGAGAGAGTAAACTCATGATATGTGATTTATTTTTATATAAAAGCTACATTTTATATTTTGTTATTGTTAATATTTTTGGGAAGTTTTCACATACGCATTTAGAACCCTAACCATTAGAAATATACTATTTCAGGTTATACAGAAACAGGTGAGTGATTTTTTTTTTTTGATTCCTCTGCCGTAATCATAATCTAGATTCAATCATTGCAGTCAAAGACCCAATGTAGATACTTTGACAGACACAATTGAGAGCTGTTTCTTTGTTTATTGTGATTCTTCCTTTACTAATATCTTCTATACTTGTGGATCCAGAATAGCACTTGTTTGCCAAAATTATTGATAGAATATTAGAGTACTTAGCTCATCCATATGTTCACAAAATCTTTATGTTCATTTAGCCACTGCTGATGAATGGTTTAACCTGCTAGGGGCCTTCCAGAGCACAGAGCCCATTGAATGAGATTCCTCTTCTTGACTGAGCTCCAAGTCATCATGCAGCTCCAGGTTCAGAATAACATAGAAGTGACTATCTCCTGAGGTAGCCCAGCTCATCCTTGGAATGAATATACTGTGCTCACTGCTTGAAACCTCACTATAAGCTGCACGATGTAAAACTGAAATGTGTGTAGAGAAGCTTCACCAAGATGGTAAGAAATGAGAGTAAGAGCTGAAGATATAAGGGGATGATTAACCTGGAAAAGAGTGAACATAAATATATCTTTCTTCAACTGTTCAGAGTGATGTCACATAGAAGAAAGACTGAAAGTATTCTGTACACCTCCAAAGGATCAAACCTGGATGAAAGGAAAACAATACACAATAGTAATCTGGCCTCTTGGTGAGGAAATTCTTACTTTCTAATATTTCTCTGTATCCTTCCGGATATCACAGATGCTCTAACAAAGATACCAAAGTCATCACCTAGGTTTCTTGTTTAGTCCTGAAGATAGGAGGACAGATTTCTATAGTGCATCACCAGAGATAACCTCTTAATTTGGTATTTTTACTAATTGCCAATTATATTTCTGTATAACTTTACTGTTCCTTAACACATATTTCCCCCAGTTATGCACAAGGATGGCATTACAGGATTTTGAATGCCCTGTGGAAATCCTTGGAAATTGTCCTTGGCAATTTTATAACATGACCAGTATAGGAAATTAGTTAAATCTGGCAACACTTGTTATTAAAGAACAGATGCGAATTACTACTAATTTATCTTTTCTTCTAAGCGAAAGATAATGCATCCCATAATTTTTGTTGGCATCCTTGTTCTATTTATTTATTGTTAATTTTCATAACTGAATATATTTTTATTCATGACAAATAGGGTTTTGTTTTACCTTTTCTTTTCTGACTGCTTAGCAGTTATCTGCCTTAGAATCTTTGTGTTTGAAGAATTTCTGGGGGAAAGTAATTCAATAGAAAGAATATTCCAGGAATAGCAAGTGTTTCTTATGTCTTTCTTTTTTTCCCCTCCCTTCCTTTTCTCCCTTTCTTACTTCCTTCTCTCCTTCATTCTTCACTCCGTGCTTTTCTCCGTCATTCCCTCCTCTCCCACACTCTCCTTTCTTTCTCTCCCTTCCTCCCTTTCTTCCTTCCTTTCTACCTGCCTTCACTCCTTTTTTTTTTTCCTTTTTGTCTTTTTTTCTTGCTTTTCTTTGTATCAGCTCATAGAATGCCTGGCTCCTTGTCCTTGAGATCTCACCTTACAGGTCACTTCCTCAGGAAGGTTTTCCCTGACTCAAAGCAAATTGTCTAATCAGCCTACCACCCATTTATTGCTTTTATTAAACATCAGAAGCTGTGCTATTTTTTAGTCTTTGAAAAAGCGTATTTGTTCATAATTTTTCATTTTCAGTAGAGTGTAAGTTACATGACAGTAAAGCAAATGCTCATCTTGTTCATCATTGTGTGCACTTCAGTTAGCACAATTCCTGATGTACGTGTAGGTGTACATTTGAGTATGTGCAGATATTTGAATAAATGTTGGATAAACACTCAAAAATTAATTAACCTTTTTATTTATTAACTAAGCCCATGCTTATTGAGAACTCTGTTTTGACTGGCTTTGTATTTGGTTCTTAACATTCAAAATCTATATTAGATCCAACTATGAGTGAAAATATGGAGTTATTAATAGATTATGCCAAAGTTGAAACTGAATATTTTATTAATTGATCAAACTCATTAATTCCCTCTCAAATGTTTGAGATGTGCTTTTTATCGTCAGTCTGAGATTTGTTATAGAAATATTTAAAACCTAGGTCATAATTTTCTTTCATTTTTGTTGTATTGCTTATGAATATTATTTAAGAAAAAGTGGTAGATTAAGTTAAAGGTCCTGCTTGAAGCAAAGAGAAAACATCTATGAAATCTGTAAGTAATAAATATTACTTTTTTAAAGTCTAATTTTTTTTATGTAGCCTCAAATAAGTTAATTACCTATTGCAAATGCTTGTTTTAATTAAAAACTTCACAATGTGAAAGAAAATAGCTGTTTGAAGGGGACTGACTGAGGACTTTTCTTATTTCTAAGCCTTTTTTTTCCCCTTTAAAATAACAGCCTCACAGGAGGAATTAGAGAAAAAACTGACTTCTGTTTAGATTAGAGTCAATTAAATAGATTAAAAAGAAACCCGCCAAATCTCACAAATATTTTGGGCACATATCTTATATAGCTTGAAAATTTTCTTTCCTTCCAAAGATCCTGTATTGAAAGAGAAATAGATACCTACTGACTAATGCAGGAAGAGTACCTTAGGCATATATTTCATGTGATAATTGCTTTTCTTTTGCATTTAGGAACTACAGGCAAAAACGAGAGAAATGAAGCCGGTTTTATTACCCAGAGGAAAAGCAATCACTATGCTTGTCAGGTCTATGAATGTTTCCCCCATCCTGGGAAATCTTTGAAAAATAAAATCATGTTGGTGGCTATCTTGCAGTGCACTCAATTAAAGTTGAGTTGTTAGATTTTTCCCTAAGAAATGTCAGCCACTGCCAGTACCAAGTATCTGACCTGGTCACAGGGAAAATAAACGTGTTCGTACTACATTATCTGCATTTGTCAGGGGCTGAGCTGAAGAGAAAGACTGGTGCGTATCTCATGGATATTCATTCTAGTTTCACTGGGGGCCAATTATATTCATCCTGCAAACTCTCTGACCACAACTATTCTCTTTTTCTGCTTCATTTCCCTCTGAAATTTAGCACAGTACAGAATTCTATAATTTAAAAGTATAGATCAAATGCAACTGGTTTGTGCGTAGGCTGAACAGAAATTTGAAAAAATCTACCTCATTGAACATGAATGGAGAATAGATACAATTAGTGACTGGCTGCTCTATTGAGACTATAATAAAACCTCTGATTTTAGTTACTGTAAAACACAGAGTGGTATGAAGAGAGAAAGAATGAGTAAATAAGATGGTAATTGGTTTTTTCAGATTGTTCTATTTGGAAAATGCCACATTTCAGAGATTTTGCTGCCTTTCTTTTCAGGAGAGAAAGTTAAATTCAAGCGAGCTTTTGTGGGTATATGAAGGGCAAATGGCCTCATCTGTCATTCACACCACCTTATGCTCACCTTTTCCCTTTAAAATAACAGCCTCACAGGAGAAATTAGAGAAAATTTCTCTAATTTCCTGTACTCAGCTGAGGCACAGACCCAAAGCCAAAGTCTACTACTGAGATATATGAGGAGGTCTAAAATATACGACCAAAAAATCTCAGGAAAAACTAAAACAATAAACAAATTTTCTAGCCCAATCTGTGTTTTCATAATGTTTCTTAATCTTAATCTTCTGTTTGCCAGGGCTTGCCCTTTGTGAATGAGTTATCTCTAACTGTAGCTATTGTACCATATGATATGGTTTCTAGTTTTTTCAAAGAGCTATGAAAATTATCAAAGCTATCTGTGGAACATTTCTTATTAAATATCATACTTTATCTGCCCTGCCTCCAGATTTTTTTTAAGGGTGGTGACATCACCTGAAAATAACTTTAATTCCAGTACTTTTTAATGTAGATTTTTGCTAGATAGGCCTGCTTGATTTCTAGAGAGAGACAATTATGATTAATTCTATGAATATTCACTGTGGATTTGTTATTACACTTTTACACTACTAAAAGTTCATTTCTGAAAAATGAACAATTCTATCACTGTTTTGCCCACTCATGTATTCAAAGGATCCCCAGCTCAAAGAATATTTAACGTAATGTTTTACAATTATTCTGGCTATATTTTCACTTTTTCCAATATTTTGCTTATCACAGGTTATTTAGGTAAAGACTCAAAGAAACTGCAGAAATTGCATCCTTGCCATATCTGATAATATTAAATTTATTGAACAGAAGAAGCGATAGTGACCAGCACACCATGGGGATGAAAACAAGGTAAGGTCCTTCATTATTTTCTTCTCTCTCAAATGAGTGAGTCTATTTGTATTACTTTTGCTTTCTTACTTGAGATATTTTAAAACTCCATTGAATGCATTTTACATGCAGCTACCTGTTTCGTTGTGAGTGAAAAAAAAAATTATCTCAGTAAAGCAATATAGTGTTAATGCCAAGACTACATGAAAATATATACTCAGGAAGGAAACAGCTTGACAAAGAAGTCTTATAATAACAAAGGCATGCATATAAATTATTTAGGAAAACATATAACTTGTTTAGCTCAGAAGGCTCTCCATTGGAAACATCAAATAAAATCAATACAAGTATCTGGTAAAAAAATGAGGCTCTGGACTTCAAATGATAAAGTGGAACTATTGTTAAGTAAAGGTAAATTTCTTGATGGTTCTGGCTAAAATTAATAGTATGGAGTAAGCTGCTAAAATTTCCAATTGTGAACTATATTATCTGAAATTTTGGATTCAAAAGAATAACTACAAATTGTATAGTGATCTTAGACTTTGCATGTTGCTCTTTTTAAAATAAATTACTTTGCAGTTTTGAAAATACATGTGTTCAAAGAATTATGGAAATTTAAAGAGGGAATTGTACTGAGATATCAAATGTAATGCATTCATTTTAGAGGCAAATACACTGATACTTCACCTGTGTTTACTTTAGCTCTACAAATGTCAAATCTGATTTCAGACACTCTTCAAATATATGTTTATTTGCTCATGAAATACATATAATTCCATTTCAAATTTACATCGCACATGCCTTCTAACAATGTAAGGTGTTTAGTAATTTGTTTAATTCTAAAGGCAATTTTCAAAATTTTAAAAATTTTCCCTGTTAAATAGGGTTATGACTTACATGTGGAGAAAAAAGATGGAATGGGTAAGTAATTTTCCTTGAAAACAGGTAAATGCTAACTTCTATATCACACACTCAGCCTACATCCTTCAGTCAATATTTTACTGGTATATCATTTAAAAATTGCCTTATGCTATAACTACAGAAACTAAGACAGAAATTTGTTTAGATAACTGTGCAAGTTTCCAGCTTAAAGTATGGATACTGCGGTAACTGACTATATGTAGGCAGTGAAGCTAGAGAGAAAACCTTATATTCTTATATGGGATTTATTTTGTAGGTTGAGTTGTATAAAAGAGAAAAAGAGATGTTGATGAACAAAAGAATTAAAAATGTTTCAACAATACTTTTGTAACTCTTCTAAGTCTTTTTTCAGACTGCATCTTGGAAAGGTTTAAATCTGTATTTTATACCTATTTTACATATATCAAGTAAAAAGACTATGCTGTACAACGTAATGTGTATGTAGGCTAAAAATGACATGGTTGAGAAGTCTCCCTTTTATTGTAATACCGTATCATAGAGCTTCCCATGAAGGCTGATATTTACAGTGAGTGTAGTTACTCTGTCAAGGGCCATGGAAAACTGAGATTTTGATTCCATAGATATGTGCCCCCCTAAAACCTCTTCTCAGACATTTCTAAAAGTGTTGGCAATCACCATGGGTTTCTATCATCTGGATAATAAGAATCTCCTTCTTCAACAAAATGCTCCTTCTCTCTAGCTACACACTTGCCAGGACTCTGAAATATTTCACTGAATTTTTCTGTCTTTCAGTCTCCTATTCCACAAAGAATACTAGTTTCTTCTCTACGAAAATGATATTGATACACAAATATTCAATTGTAGAATTAAGGTGACAAGGCTCAGCAGCTTACCTAGGTATTTCTTTCTGTAATAGAAATACATGGCTTCTGTCCCTCAGCACAGGTGATTAGACTTGTTTATTTTGACTAATATTGTATAGTCCTAGAATTCAATATGAGAAAAAAAAAAAAGTGTCACCACTGGTGATTCTAAATGAGAAGGTAGAATTGACCATATTTATAATCAGTGAGGAAACACAACGCCAATTTAAATATCTTTTATTCCAGTGGACTAAGGAACATATTCCTTGAATAGAATAATATAAAATACCCTATCTATAGAATATTTTAAAAAATTTGAGCAAGTTTATTAAAAAAACTTGTCATTTTCCTGTTTTTGTATGTTTCTTGTATGCAGAGAATAAATAACAAAGAACCACAGGCATAAGCACAAGTTTTCAGGGATTCTAGAATACCAGAGTATTTTTATCTCTAACTAATCTCCACGACTGAGGGTAACTGCCTCCATTTTTTAAAAATAAAGTCACATGGTAACTTAGTATAAAGAAATGCATGATAAAGGACTTAAGCCAACATCACACATCTAAGGCCTTTTCAGTCCATATAGAGACAGAAATTTTCCCCCTTACTTTTAAGCAAGTTAATTCGTGGAAATCTGGAAGACATTTTAAAATCTGTAGCTCTTCATGGAGAAAGACATGTATCCCTTTAATATGAGAGCACTGCCAGAATGTCCATAAGTAATTAATTCACAATCTTCCACAAACCAGAGTGCTAGGAAATGTGCAGACACTGCAGATTTGTACTGTTTTCTCTGCTTGCTTTTATATTACAATAAATGAGACTAGATTTCTAATATCCATTTCTATTAAATGCATTAGCAGAAGCTGTGGGGGTAAAATGAAAAATTTCCTATGACTTGAGACACTGGGGAGGCCCATATGCCTATGTGTGAGCAGGACATTCAGTATTTCCACTTTCTTTTCAGAGTAGCTTAAAATGTTCTAGGGATTGCTAAAGGTTACAGAGTCCTTAGGCACCATTTTGTTAATTTAATTGTAGCCCCTTACACTAATATTTTTGGGAGGATGAACCAGTTTCAATAAAAACGGCTGAACTGAGGGAAAGATGACATCAAACTGACATGCACATGAGCAGGTCTAGAGTGCACACTCCTTGGCTTTCTTTTCTCTCCAATGTGTAATTAACAGAAAAACTGCACTGTAAATCTAAATTATAGAATATGTGTTTTTTTTTCTAGCCACAATTGAAATTAAAATAATGCTGATATTTAAGACACTATAGTTTTGTTGTTGTTGTTTTGCGAATGTTGACTTTCTTGTGTCTGAGTTGATTTCTTTACTATGGAGTTTAAAGGTGCAACTTTCCACAGCATATTTTTTTGATGGAATATATATCTGTCTACTCAGTATTTGGCAATGCACATGACAGATACTGACTAAAAAGGAGTTAGAAAATCAATAACAAAGTGGAATTTGGTCCCTGAAGACTAAGATTAATGGAATTCTGCTGGAGAAATAAAAGTTGTCTCCCTGCTGTTTACATCTGTTGCATCCTGGGAAAAAGAGGAAAACGTCATGTGAAGACCTGGCATATGATCACTGCCTCCTCCTGATTTGTGCTGATGATAGTAAAGCTGAAGTCTTGGCACCTTCCCTGCACATTACCATGAGCGAGGTGGGAACACATCCCTGAATTAAATTAGAATTCAATGAGAAAATCGAATTTGTCTGACAGAAATTCACTTTCTAGTAATCTGTAGAAATGCAACAGTTTTAAGAGTTACCACAATGATATTTAAAAATATAACTAAAGGCAGTCTATCTGCAAAGAAAGAAATTTTAGAAAAATTTTCCTTAAAGAGAGGAAGAAAAATCTTAAATATCATTAAGAATTTAAGGCTACAGTCAAGGTGAGAAGGGAAAGATCCTAATCACAGAGTTCATTACAAAGGGACATAACCAAATGTCCTACAAACCCTGAGTTTACAACCAACTCTAACTCACACTAATATTTTTCTTTCTTTGTACTTTCTCTTTTTGATTTAAAAAAGATCTTTGTTAGTTTCCCACCTCCTTAAGAATAAAGGTAGCATTAGTGTCAGGGAGTGTGCTGAGAGCTTTTACATATGTTATATAAATTACCACTTTATCCTGTGACTTAGACACTACTATTATCTCCATTTTACAGGCAAGGAAACTGAGACTTACAGAGATTAAATAATTTGCTTAAAATATTCCACTAATTAGTATAGAGGTGGGATACCAATTATAAATCTCTCTCAAGACTGAACCTAAATCATCTGCTATAAGAATGAAAAGTAATTGATATAGGGAAGGACAAGTCTTGATAGGACATAGTGACCCTGTAAGGAGGGATGAGAGAGAGAACAGACTAGAATATCTTCAGCTCTAGGGGTCTTTGTAACAGGACAGAAAACATAGAAGGAGGAGCAGTTTGGGTAAAATGATGAATTGAGAATAAAGAATCTGTGTGACAGCCAAGTCCCCTGGAGGCCATAGGAGATCCCTGACCCTGAGATACAGACAAAGGGATAAATAAAATGTAGATGGTAGTTAAAACCGTGGAGATAGGAGAGATCATTCAGTTACAAGATAAAGGTAAATATAAATGGGGTTAAGGAAAGAAGGAAAAGAAACAGCAAAAATTCTGGGAATAAATAACTATAGTGACAGGAAAAGAATCAGTGTTTTGGAAATTATGAAATGAGAATTTAAAGAAAAAAGGAATGGCTACTAATGTTAAATGCCATAGAAAATTTAAGTCAAGTGAAGGTTAGTGTTGAAAAGCAGCTGTAAGATTTGGATATTAACAGTTGACTAGATAATTACTGGACAGCAAGGTGAGTTGGAGCTTTTCAGGATAGTAGGAAAGAAATGAACAGTAATTGAGCAGTTTAAAAGAGTGAGAATCTATTTGGGATATTTGGACATAGAGAGGTGAATGTAAAGATAATTGACTAACAGATGATCTCTCTTAATGTAGCATGAAAGTAGCCTCCAGGAAGAGATGACATATGGAGGAGGGGTTTGAAATCTTAAAGCTCAGGAAATATGCTCACCAAGCAATTCATTTCAATGACTTCAAAAGTAGTACTATGTTTTTATTCCTCTCGAGGTCATTATCGATTAGATGGATTTTGGAAAGAAGCTCGTTTTGATAGAAAACACATTTAAAGAGTTAAAATTAAAGTTCTTAGACTGGGAATGGCCAGTTAGCTCAGTTGGTCAGAACGTGGTGTTACAACACCAAGCTCAAGTGTCTGGATACCCATACTAGCCAGCCACCAAAAATAAATAAATAAATAAGTTAAAAAGCAAAACAAACAAACGAAAAAAAGTTCTTAGACTGAATACAGAAAATAACTCAGAATGGAAAGCAGAAAGAACTTCATTCTAAAAGAGTTCATTATAATTCTCAGCAGCATAACAGATGAAAATTATGAGATAATATAAGACCAAAAGTGTCATAGAGTAGTATAGATTTCTCACAAGTCATGACAAGTTTTCAGTATTAAAAAGAACATGCACTTTAATTTCTGAAGGCGCAATAACAAGGTTTGCAATCATGAGAAGGCTGAAAGAATCATGTTAACCTCAAAAAAAAAAAAAAAAAAACCCTAAAAAACCAAAACACAAAAAACAAACAAAAAAAATCTAGTGGTGTTGGTTCCAAAGGAAGATCAGTGTAGATGCTCCCTGGGGTGGGGTAAAGGGTGTTGGGTGTGTGCCTTTCCATCAAGGCTATCCTCAAGTTCCTCAATCCTCTTTATTTATTTGTTTATTAGTTTTTATTATTATCAGTTATATCTGCATTTAGATATTTCTACAGGTTGATTTTGAAGCACAGCATCCCACTGCAATTTCTTTCTCAGGGACAATTGCTTCTATTTCTTTTAACTGATTATTCAGAAAATCATCTCAAGTCTCTTGATAATGGCTTCCTATTATTAGTTCTTCATTCTCTAATTGAAGCACTATCTTTTAACTTCCAGCTATGAAAAATAAGTGCTTACCTCTTTTTTCTTTCCTGTTTGTTCTCCTCTTTTATTTTATTTTTTTATTTTTTTGGTGTTAATTTTGCTTTCTTTTTTTGTTTTGTTTTAATATGTGCATGTCTTTAATTTAATCCGAAACTTTTGCCTACTGTCTATGTCATTTCTCAAGGCATTCTGGTGCACCAGGTATCCTACCAATTACATCTTTATGAAAAAATATCTTCTCGAGTCATCTCAACTGTTGCAATCTGGGTGGGCTGCTGCCTATACCTTATGTAGTTATCATCCTGGAATCTGTCTTCTGTATCATCCTGAGGATCCTTCCATCCCTCTCCTGTGTCTTTTCTTTTATTCATCCATACATTATTTCATCTATTCATATTCATCAACTATTTGTGTATTATGTCAGGATCCATTCCAGGTGCTAGCTATATGTTAGGAAAGGACGTAAAGGAACAAAATTCATTGCTTTTGTTGCCTTTACATTTTAGTAATGGTCAAAAGAAAGTCACCTTCAGTAATCTCGTCCACTTCTCCATGGATGACTGATATAAAGTACAAGAACAAATAAGGAGACGCATACTCATAGTGTTTCATTATAATCATATCTTATGACTCTAAAACCAGTTTAAGAAATCCAACAGAACTTCTTTATTTTCTGTTTTACTAGTCTGTTTTATACTTCATCCCACTGTCTAAGTAGTGTCTGAGAGGCACTGAAAAGTGAAACATACATATATTCAGAATAAATATGCACACACACACACAGAAGTGAAAAAAGTTTATTGATAAGATACATAGAAAAATAAAAACACAAAAAAAGGCAAAGGTGCTATTAACACTGTATTCATATTTACCTTCATTTTCCTTCAAAACAAAAATGCCCAAAGATAGACATACATTTGGATGAAAGAGAATGACAATATATAATACATATTTACTTTTTTTTCCTAAATAATTATTGTAAAGCATAATTTCATCAATTGACTCTTTTGTTTCCAGGTAGTTCTTTTTATAAGAAATGTTATTTTCAGGTAAATTTTTAAGACTTTGTGTATATTAAAAATATCTTTGTTCTCCAAACATACTTTATTGGTAAGTTGGGTCACTATAGAATTTTGGGTAGGGAATATTTTCTTTCAGAAATCATTTCCAGTGTTGTGGAGAAATACTGCCATTTGATTCTGATTTTTGCATATGACTTACTTTCTCTCTCTGGAATCTTTTAGGAATTTCTCTTTTTCCCCAGTTTTCAGAAATTCCAGAATGATATGCCTGGGTGTGGATCTGTCTTCATTGAGCAGAACAATTGGTGGGTGCCTTTAATATGTACCTTATGCCCTAAAGTTTCAGAAAATTTTCTTTACAAATTTTAATGTTTTCTCTTACTTTTATCCTTTTTTCTTCTATCTAGAAGTTCAGGTATTTGGATATTGGGCTTTCTGGTAAGGTCATTTAATTGTTTGCTCTTTCCTCTTCTGCTCTTCATCCCTGTCTTTTTGTCATAATATCTGGGAGATATCCTTAGCATTGTCTTCCAAAATTTATTTTTGAGTTTTCAGCTCTGACATCAAAATGTTAATATTTAAAAGTTCCTTTACATTTTCTAAATATTTCTTTGCCAAGGAACCTCTATCTTATTTCATTGTTCTATATTCTCTCATCTTTTTGGAAGATTTTATTCTTATGTTTTATTTTCTCAATATATAGTGGCTCTTTTTCTCAAATTTTTCTTTTTTTTATTGTTCTCGTTTTGTTTGTTTTGGTCAGCATTGTTCATTTAGTAGCTTTCCAATATTTCTGGTCATTTCTTCTTTTCTGCTTATATTTAAGACTACAAAACTCTAAAACATATGGAAAGCACTGAGCATTGTGAGTGGAAAGTTCTGGAACATGGCCTTTACTGCTGATGATAAAACCAGATATTTTAGTTGAGAATGTTCCATCAAAGTCTGGTTATTTTCTTCTTCACTTTTATTTTCTTTTCTTGGTTTTTCTTTTCTTTTCTTTATCTTTTTTTTCTTTCTCTCTCTCTCTTCTTTTTTTTTTATTTATCTCTTAGGCTACTAAAATTTCTGACAGAAGACTCTTCAAATATGTTTATTGGAGAGTGGATACCTGGCTGAAATGTTTTGATAACCCAAGGAACCCAGTGAATGAAGGCTGCTGAGTATATCTCATACGCACTCATCTATATGTCTGTATGCTCCTATTGTTCTTGTTTAAATTCTGGCACCCAGTTTGCCTGTAATGAAAATTTATTATTACTTTAGAAAAAACACAAAACTTTTTCATCCACAGAATAAACCTTCAGTTGTTTTGAAAAGTGGAGTAAGAGAAATCACTTATTGAACAAAGCCAGTGAAAGAATTTGGACACAGGAGTGATTCTTAAGCATTTTTTCGGCTAGCCCTTCTCGGTTTAGCCTTCTTGTCCTTCTCCCCAGGGCCAGGATTGCTGAGTAACTTTAAGAATTCAAAGAAAACAATAAGTTAATTCTGAATTATCTTTTTGTGGATTTATGATTCAGATTTCTTGGCTATGTTATATATTTTTACTCATCCAAATGTTTTCTAGTTTCCACAATTGTGATGCTATTATCTTTTTCCCTGTCATTTGACTTCCATGGGTTAATGACTTAAAAAGTCACGTTATTATTGGTTTGTTAGTAATTTATTAAACAACTAAATAGATGTGTGTATTCAGTCAGCCACCCTTACCTTAATTTCTATTCATCTTCTATTTTTTTTTTTTTTTGAAATATGTTGGGAGGGATTATACTAACACCATTACAATGTCTGACACAAAGTTAATGCTCGACACACATTTGCTAAATTAACTAATACATGAAGAATTAATAAATTAGTGAATAAAGAAAACCCGACTGTCTTTCTAGTGATATGGATTAGCAAATTAGTAAATTGAATAGAAAATAGAAGTATCTGGAGGCATATGTGGAATATTTACCACTTCCAACAGAAAGTTAAAATTTGAAAGAACACATATTTATGAGAAGTGAACAGATGGCTCTGGATAAGTTAAAAATAGGACTTTAAAACTCTTATTGTCAAAGACATTGAATCTCACAGTACTCAGAATAATGTACTTAGCAAAACATTCCTATTTGATCAAAATAATTTTAAACTGAAATATGAAAGGAAGAAATTCTTAAACAAAACATGCTAAGTTTTGCAAAAGAAAGATGTATGTTATATAAAGAATTATTGTAGACAGAATGCATAGGAAGTGAATATAGAAACAGAGATATTAATATATGGAACTTTAGTAATTCTAACTACAAGTTAGAACTATGAAAGTAAACTGAAGGCCTGATATTTTAATAAAAGTCGATAGATGTGTTCTCATGATTATGCTTGAGATTTGAAAGGATGAAATCTACAGTAACGTGGATGGGATTGGAGAAAATTATGTTGAGTGAAATATGCCAGGCACAGAAAGAGAAATACTGCAGGTCCTCACTCATAAGTGGGAGTTAAGAAACAAACAAAAAAAGGACCATAACGTAACATTGAACTTTCAGAAGGAGAGAACAGATTTATAGTTACTAGAGGTGGGAAAGGGGGAGTAGGAGGGAAGATACGGAGTAATTGGTTAAGGGACACAAAAAGTAATTACAATTTGCAATGATGAACTTGCAAATAACACTGATTTGATCATCACATACTGTACACAACACTGTGCCCCGTAAATATGTATAAATAAAAATAAAAATAAAAGAAACAATTCTAGTCAAAGGAGTTGGATATAGGGAAGCTTATTGATACAAAGTAATCCAAAAATCAGTCAGAGACAATGTTACTCACCAAATATTCCATTTACATCCCAACTCTTGCAATTAGAAGGGCTATCTGAATAGTTCTGGGTAATGGACTAGGGGCAAAAGTGATACATAGCATTTCTAGAACAGAACAGAAGAAATGCACACGATTTTCTTGCTGGTACACAGTGAATTGTGACATTCCAGGTAGTATACTTCCTGTTAGCCTGGGTCCTTGAAAGACAATGTGGAGTAGAATACTCTAACATTACCAATCTTGGATAAACATATATCATGAGAAAGATATCATTGCTTTTAAGCAATTTAGATATAATGGCTAATTTGTCACAGCAGCATAAACACTCAATCTATAGAAAATGCATTAGTAAACTTAGTGATGACTATTAGGGTGATAGTAAACACCATCTACCTAAATTTAAGTAAAGAAGGAATACATAAATGTGAAATGAGACAATCTTATCCATGTTTTGCTTGGAAATTTTATTAATTAAAAAAGTCAAGAGATTGAAGATTTGGTTTGGCTAAGAAATAACAAATAACTAAAAGGTAGTTAGAGTATAGAACTGTTTTATTGAAACAATGTGATCATGATTCAAGAATATAAATAGGAAATTATGAAGCACCATTAGATATGTGGATTTCAGGGAATATGTGAAGCGCTTCACAGGGAAAAAAATAAAAAAGGCATCACACCACGGATTGAAATAACAAAAACGAATCAGTGGAAGGTAGACAACTGTCTATGAAAAACAAAGTTAAAAATATGAAATATCATAAAATATAAAACTTATTAAAAAGAACAAAAGAAGACAAACAATTAACTTTATGGATTTCTATTTTATCAGTTCTTATTTTAAAAGCCAGAGCAAGAAATGTACAAGCAAATAAAGAACACTGCCCTAAACCTCTAAGGATATTGACAATGAAATTAGACCCAGATGTAAGCCAAGAGTACCAGAAACAGGAATGCGCTTTTAAATTATGCTTTCATAATAAAAAAAGAGAACACACAATCAGGGGAATGTTTTACAGAAAACAAAGTAAAACAGAATTCAGTTTTATTTTGCTGCATTAAAGAAGATGATCTTGAAATTAGAAAAAAATAGAACATCTTGATATAGTAAGAAATATATATGAGACAGGTAAGGGTATATGAACAGGCTACCTATAAAGTTTAATTTCATCATAGATGCCATACCTGTATATATTAATAAATGAGATACATAAGAAATAAGTGTTTTTCTCATAATAGAACAGTTGGAAATATTAGAGAAGTCATGGAAAATGGGGATAGAAACAAAAAAATGAAGACCGACCAATGTTACAGTTTTCCAAAAATATACTGAGAATTACAGACTAAGTATAATAAACATCTCCAGAAAAAAATAGAAAATAGGCTGGTAAGCACAAGGTATTGGGGTAATTATAAAGGAATATTAGGGGCACTGGGAACCAGCAGTAAGGCTTGCTGAACTAATTTTATTTATTTATTTGTTTGGATTATATTTCTGCATTTTAGAAAAAAGTTTAAATATCCTCATGTACATAGAAGCACAATTAAAAAAAAAAAAACTTTGACACATAGGTAAAGTCAGGTGGATTCTGACTTCTTTGACAAATACTACTGAAAATAATGGGTAGATGTCTGTGCCTCTTTGTTCTTCAGCTGGCCCCTTCAACTTCTTTATCATGATTTTGTGGAAGCACAGAAGTATACTCATCAAACTTGATAAGGACACCTCTCAGAAATCTTACTAATGAATTGAAATACTGAATCCTTTATGTAAATAAATTTATAATGGCTGGACTAAAATCCAGCAAGGATAAATCCAAGGTTTTTCAGATAACTCAAAAGTCAAACATCAAAATAGAAGCATAGTGAGCATATAAAGGGGATTTTTAATACACTTTACGTGATCCAGACCACATCTAAAGAAGACGTTATTTATCTAGAAAATATTGGTTAACTTCCTACTATTTGCCAGGAACTTTGAGTACTGAGGCTCTGTCAAATAAGAAAGGAGGAAACTTAAGCCTTGAGAAGGAAGAAATCTATACAAAGTTTCAAATATTTTAGTAGCTGTAGTTCAGAAAAGAGATTATAGTATTCTGTTTAGTTCCAAGAGATAAAAAATAAAAAATAAATAAAAAATAAAAAAACAGTGGGCGAAGGCATAAGAAGTATCCAATGTAAAGAAATATTTTCTCTTCATTGAAACTGCTTATCAATAGAGTGGATGCCTGGTGAGATTCCGGCCCCACCTCCTACGGATCAAAGAGGCCAGATTCTTATCTGGTGTGGGTATTGATCTGGTGTGCAAGATAATGCTTGAGTTTCTAAGATGATCTCTATTATTCCTCACAAGATGCTATAGATACATTTTTCTTAGCAGGCAGGTACTGAAAAATATAGCACAAATGTTTTCATTGCTTTAAAAATAGTTGCTCAAGTCTAGCAGAAATTTCAGAACATACACAGGATAATGGTGGATATAGTAAATTTAAGAAACCTGAGTTTCAACTATAAAAGAAAAATAAAGGATTTGTGAGAAATAAAGCAAGTGTTTGTGTAAAGAGTATTAAAATTGGCATACATTTATACAACACTGAGGTGTCACTGTCATGTTTTGATTTTACAGAAAGATGTACATTTGAAGAATGATCCATAAATTAGATTAGCCCCAAGGTTCAGGATTTTCAATTCATATTTTCCTCAAGAAAATATTGTCTGTCTAAATGAGAGTCTATAGGGACATGCATTAGTTGCTTGTTTCAGTTAAAGGAGAAATCTGCCATAGGAAGGGAGTTAGATATATGATTTTGATTCCCTGCAGGGCAGAAAAGCTGATATCATTAGTATTAAAAACCCATCAACACCCAGCATGTTATTGAGGCTGTGGTTGGAAATGCTAAGTGATACTGACACACAAGTATTTTCGGGGTCATTTGCAGAAAGTGTAGTCAGAACAAGATATTTTTAGACTTGCAAACAGAAAAGAAATGTTAAAAACAGAACAGTTGAGTTTGCAGAGGTACAGTCCTCTGGTAACATTTTGAGGTCATTGTTAGTTAAAGAATTGACACTAACTCTACACACACAAACAGTAGAGAAGAGACATGAAGTATGTTAGCTGTTTACGCTCCTAAAGTTTAGCCAATTGATTCCATGAACATTCTGGCTTAAAAGGTTAGGGAAACCTTGCTACTCTAATTCTTATCTTCCAGAGTGACCACTAAGAGATTAGAGTGAAAAAGAATGACATTGAAACAGAGAGCACAGAAAATCCGAGCAGTAATTCAACTTTAATTAGAGAAGCTTATATTTGAAACAGAAAACTCCGATGGGGGAATGCAGTTCACTCTACAACAGTTTATATTGTTTTAAAGTTCATACATTTTAACTGTAACTCCTTTACAAAACATGCCAATAATGATTTAATTAATTTGATCCCAGATCTTTTAAAGGCAAGATTCTCAGATCAATATGTTGCTGTTTTGACTTAATGTGTTATTATCTTACCTCTATACTTCTCTTCCTAGTTTTCCAGCCTCTTAAAACTATCTTTATCTTTCTTTGTTATGCTTTATTCATGAAAAGAATAGGGAACCTAAATGGAGAACAATTTTGAAATTGCTAACTGCCAATATCAATAAATGGCATGTATTACCCAAAAGTGCAGAATAACTTAACTTCCTTACTTTTATTCATTTATTTTGAGATAAGAATAGCAAGTATTTGGCAAGTAATTTAATAAGCCTTTAAAGTTTGAAATTGAGGATTTATCACTGTACTTAAATTTCAAGCCATAAATAATTTATTTTGACAATCACAAACTTTACAAAGAAGGAGAAAAAGAAAAGCTCTAAATATCTCAGCAGTAAGTTCATGAGCTTAGCTTCTCATTCCTTTTTTCTTTCTAAGCTAAGCCAGTAGCACCACTGTTACCATATTATAATAGAAGAAAATAAAGAGAGTTGGAGAAGCTAAAATGAACATGCACTTATTCCCATTTCTGTTTTCTATTCTTTAAGGGATTATTTTTTCTCAATCATTAATGTGTATAGGAATCACCTAGGGATTCTGTTAAAATACACATTCTTATTCAGTCAACCTGGCTTGGGGCCTGAGATTTTGCATTTCTAAATAACTCCCATATTATGCTGATGTTGCTGGGCCTAGGCCACACTTTTAATAACAAGGGGTCTGCAATCTCACTTTCTTTATTCGTCTCTTATGTCTTGGTAACATCATTGTCTGAGTTATCTCTCAAAATCCGCCAGTTTATTTTGGTATTTCTACAATGGATAGATTTATTTATTTATTTGCAAATGACCTCTTCTTTCTTTCTTTATTTTTTTTGAAGCCCTAATTGTGGTATTAATAGGGGGTGTGGTGAAGAGTATAATACGAGATGATGGTTATAGTGGGTAAAAGCTGTATGTGAATAACGCACAAAGGTTGGAGGAAGTTCTGGAGTAGATTGTGTAAGCTAGGAACACTTATAAATGAGTGTATAGGTGAGTTTCAGCTATTTTTCTCTTTCCTGTATCGGATCAATATGAATAGCTCTAGGTTACATTTGTTGAGCAATTTCTCTATTCCAGGCTCTAGGCTAACACTTCTAAGAATATTTGCTCTTAAATATTTTCATTAATTTAGGAGTTTATTATCTTGAAGAACTACAAACCGTAAGCAGACTAATAACAAATAATAAGATTGAAACAGTAATAAAAGTCTCCCAACAACAACAGGAAAAAAAAAAAAAAAAGAAAACCCAGGACAGATGGTTTCACTGCTGAATTCTAGCAAACATTCAAAGAACTAATACCATTCTTCCCAAACCTTCCAGAAAATTGCAGAGGAGAGAATACTTCGAAACTCATTCTACAAGGCCAGAATTACCCTCATACCCAAACTGAAAAAAGATATCCAAAAAAAAAAAAGAAAACTACAGGCTACAATCCTTAATGAACACAGTTGTGAAGATCTTCCACAAAATGCTAGCAAACAGAATCCAGCAACACATGAAAAAGATCACATATCATGATCAAGCAGTATTCATTCCAGGGAAGCAAGGATGGTTCACATACACAAATCTATAAATAGGATAGATCACGTTAACAGAACGAATGGAAAAAAAAATATGATCATTACAATAGACACAGAAAAAGCATTTGATAAAATCCAAAACCCCTTCATTATAAAAACACTCAACAAATTGGGTATAAAAGGAATTACTTCAACACAATAAATACCATATACAACAACCCACAGCTAGTATCATACTGAATAGACAAAACAGGGAGGCTTTTTCTCTAAGATCTGGAGCAAGACAAGATTGCCCACTTTCCCCACTCTTATTCATCATATTACTAGAATTTCTAGCCTGTGCAATAGGGCAAGAGAAAGAAATAAAAGTGATTGAAATCGGAAAGGAGGAAGTCAAACTATCCCTATTTGCAGAAGAAATGATCCTATACATAGAAAATTCTAAAGACTCCACCAAAAATTGTTGGAACTAATAAATGAATCCAGCAAAGTGGCAGGATACAAAATCAACACACAAAATTCAATAGTCTTCCTTCCTATATACCAACAGCAAAAAAGCCAAAGTAAAGAATCAAGAAAGTAATCCCACTCACAATAGCTACCAAAATCAATCAATCAATCAATCAATCAATCAATACCTAGCAGTAAAGTTAATGAAGGAGGTAAATTACCTTTAAAAAGAAAACAAGAAAACACTGGTGAAAAAAATTGAAGAGGACACAAATAAATGGAAAGATATCCCATGTTCATGGGTCAAAAGAATTAACATCATCAAAATGTCCATATTACCCAAAACTATCTACACATTCAATGCAATTTCCATCATAATTCTAATGGCATTCTTCACTTTAATAGAAAAAATAATCTTACAACTTGTATGGAACCACAAAAGACCCCATATGGCTGAAGCAATCTTGGACTAAAAGAACAAAGTTGGAGGCATCGCTCTTGCTGAATTCAAAATATACTATAAAGCTATAGTAACAAAAACAGCATGGTACCGGCAAAAAAACAGACCAGTTGACCAATGGTATAGAATAGAGATACTAGAAATCAGCCTATGCACTTATAGCCAACTGATTTTTGACTAAGATGCCAAAAATATACAATGGGGAAAGGTCAGTCTTTTCAACAATGATACAGGGAAAACTGGATATCCACATGCAGAAGATTGAAACTAGACCCCCTATCTTTCACCATACACAAAAATCAACTCAAAATGGATCAAAGACCTAAATTTAAGACCCCAAACTATGAAACTACTAGAAGAAAACAAAGGGTAAATGCTACATGAAATGGAAGTGAGCAGTGCTTTTTTTGAGCAAGACTACAAAAGCACAGGAAACTAAAGCAAAAGTAGACAAATGGAACTACATCAAACTAAAATGCTTCTGTACAGCAAGGGACACTATCAACGAAGTGAACAGACAACTTACTGAAAGGGAGAAAGTGTTTGTCACTACATCAGACAAGGGACTAATATCCAGATTATGAAAGGAACTTAAATGACTCAACAGCAAAAAACCAAATAGCCAGATTAAAAAATAGGCAAAGAACCTGAATAGACATTTTTCAAAAGAAGACATGCAAAATGGCCAACAGGCACATGAAAAAATGCTCAACATCAGTAATCATTAGGGAAATGCAAATTAAAACCACAATGTGATATTATCATCTTATTCCAGTAGGATGGCTGTTATCAACAAGACAAAAACAAAACAAAACAAAACAAAAAACAAATGCAAATGCTGACAAGGATGAGGGGAAAAGGAACTCTCTCTCCCACATTGCTGGTGGGAGTGTAAATTGGCATAGCCACTGTGCAAAACAGTATGGAGTTTCCTCAGAGAACTAATAATAGATCTATTCTACCACCCAGCTATCTCACTACTGGGTATATACTCAAGGGAAATCGAATCAATATATCAAAAAGATACCTGCACCCCCATGTTCATTGCAGCACTATTCACAATAGCTAAGAGATGGAATCAACCTAAATGTCCATCAATGGATGAATGGATAAGAAAACTGTGGTATGCATACACAGTGGAATACTATGCAGCTATTTTAAAAAAATGTTATCCTATCATTTACAACAACATGGATGGAACTGGAAACCATCGTGTTAAGTGGAGTAAGTCAGGCAAATAAGACAAATACCACGAGATATCACTCATTTGTGGAATCTAAAAAAAAAGTTGTCTTCATAGAAGTACAGAGTAGAATAGAGGTTACCAGAGGCAGATGGGAGTTGGGAAGGAGGAAAAGTGGACTAATGAGTACAAAATTATGCTACCTACCCTAAGTAAATCATTGTGCAGTTTATGTATGTATTGAAACAACACACTGTGCTCCACAAATATGTACAAATAAATGTTAATATTTTTAAAAAGATGAAGGTTCAACAAGTCTGTGAAATTTAAACACTTTACAACTCAATTTCTGATGCCAGCAATATCATTATAGCAAAACTATATAAAAGAGTACAAAAAAAGAAAAAGAAAATTGCAAACCAATACCTCACATAAACCTAGATGTAAAAATCATCAATAAAATATTAGAAAATCAAATCCCAAAATGTATAGAGAAGAATAATACACTGAAACAGAGCAGAATTTATTCCAGGCATGCAAGACTGTTTAATATTTGAAAATTAGTCAATACAATCCACCATATCAATGGGATAAAGAAGAAAACTGCATGATCGTATCAATTGAAGAAAAAGTATATGACAAAAACCTATACCATTAAAGATAAAAATTACTAGCAAACTATGAATGGAGGGAAACCTCCACAACTTAATGAAAATATTTACAAACAAAACCTGTAGCTGACATCATACCTAATGGTGAAAGAATAAGTGCTTTCTTTCTAATATCATGAAGCTTGCAAGGATGGCCACACTCACTGGTCTTATTCAATATAGTATTGATAGTTCTAGCCTATGCAATGAGCCAAGAAAAGGAAAGAAAATCATGCAGATTGGAAAGAAAGAAATATAACTGACCCTACTTGCAGATGACATGATTTTCTATGTAGAAAATCCCAGGGAACATCCAAGAAAACAAAATCTAGAACTAGTGAGTGTTCAAGAAGATCAACACAAAAAAATATGATAATAAGGAACAAGTCAAGCTTACATTAAAAATATTACTATCATTCACAACTGCTCCAAAGAATATGCAATGCTGAAGTATAAATCTAACAAAAACATAGAAGATGTGTGGGCCAAAATTTACAAACTGTTGATGAAAGAAAGAAGACCTGAATAAATGAAGAGATATATCTTGTTTATGAATTGGAGGACTCCACATAGAAAATAAATAAATTCTCCCCAAATTGAAATATAAATTTAATGCAATTCCTGTCAAATTCCCAGCAAGATTATTGTAGACATGGATATCTTATTGTAAAATTTACGTGGAAAAGGAAAAGGAAAAACCCTAGAATGCCCAACACAGTTTTGAAAAAATAATATAAAATAAAATAGGAGGAATCACTCTTTTTAGTGTTAAGTTTGACTACACAGTTATAGTAGTTATAGTGTATATAGCAGTTATAGTATACAGTAAAGAGATAGCATAATACTGGAAGAGAGAAAATTATACAGATCAATGGAACTGAATAAAGTAAACAGAAATAGATCTACAATAATACACTCAGTTGATTTTTGACAAAGTTACAAAAGTAATTCAATGGAGGAATGATAATGTTTTCAACAAATTGTGTTGAAGAGATTGTATATCCAAAGTCATTAAAAACATTTTTACACAAATCTCTCTCCTTATTAGAAAATTAAATCAAAATGAATAACAGATTTAACATTAAAATATAAATATATAAGATTTTAGAAATAAATTAAAAAGAGGAAAGTCTTCAGGACTAAGGACTGAGTGAAGAGTTCTCATACTTGACACCAAAAACACATCAATAAAAGGAAAAATTAATGAATTGGGCCTTATAAAATATAGAAATGTTTGCTCTTCTAAAGTCCTTGTTAAGGGGATGAAAGAAAAAGTTATATACTGGGAAAAAATATGGGCAAATTATACACTCATCAAAAGACTTTTGTCTAGAATATGAAATAAAATCTCAACAATCAATGTTAAAAAACAAATAATCCAATTAGAAAATAAGCAAAAGAATAAATAAACATTTCACCATGGAGGATATGCAGATTTCAAATAAGCACATGAAAATGTTGATCAACATCATGATCTATTAGGGAAATTCAATTATAACCCCAATGAGATAGCCATGTACAGCTATCCTAATGATTAAAATAAAAAAAAAATGGTGATAACATCTAATGCTGGTGAGGATGCAGAGAAACTGGATAATTTAAACATTGCTGATGGCAATCTAAAATGATACAGCTGCTCTGTAAACTAGCTTGGAAATTTCTTTTAAAACTAGAAATGAATTTATCATAGGACCCAGCAATTACACTCTTGGGCATTTATCCCAGAGAAATGAAAATTTACAGTCATGCAGGAACTTGTATTCATATACTAACGGCATCTTTGTATATCATAGACCCAAGTTGTAAGCTACCCAGATGTCCTTCAATGGGTGAATGGTTAAATAATCTCTGGTATACCCATGTGATGGAATGACTCAGCAGTAAAAAAGAACAAGGTATTGACACATGCAACAACTTCGATAAGCCTCAAGGAAAAATATCCAACCTTAAGAGGTTAAATATCTGGCTTAAGATCCTACACAGCTTGAGAAATATGCTGCTGACTGTCTTTGCCAGTGCAGAGCTAGAACTCTTAACCACTATATAATGCCAGATTACAAAAGTTAACATCAGATATAAGGATTCCATAACTTCAGATGTATCCCGATCTACTGTTTTGGAAACCCTAGTTTATATGAAAAGTTGGATTCATACCCTCAATAAAACACAATTCCTCTTTTCTTTTCTGACTCACATTTTCTGTGCACCAAGTATAAATTGTATTGAAATGGAACTCCAAGGGATTCTGCCAATGTACCTGTTCACATAACTTCCTTCTTATGGATTATTCTGTACCCTTCTGAAAGAATTATAAAAGATCAGCATTATTTTTCTAACTCTGGTATGAGTTTAAGCATTGATATTGTAAAGACCTTTTTCTGGCTACTTTCAGTTATTTTCCATTTGAAAATGTTAAAGTTGGTTCACCCTCCCCAAGCAAAATTTTTCCAAATTACTAGTTCTGTAGTTCTGCTTTTTTTTTTTTCTTCTTTCTGTTTCAGATGTATAGAATCACATCTGCATAACTCAGGGATTGTTGCGATTTCACGGGAATTTGAGAGTAGGAAGCATCTTGGCATGGAGATGATTATTACTTTTTGATCCACCTCCGGTAAGCATTCTGACAATTCCTCCCACACCTTCTACTAAAAGTTTTTTCCTCAGGCTAATTGACTGTTAATGGAAGATAAGTAAGGCATTTAAACATCCCTGTCTTCTCAGTATACGTGATTTATGTCACCATCTTAAAAAAACAGCATTTAAGTAGCAGTTTTTTCTGGGTTTTTTTTTGTTGTTGTTGTTTTGCTTTCTATGTCACATTAGAAAGTGGATTTGTGGGGTGGATTTAGAGACAGACTTTACTGTCTACTTGAGTTCTTTCAGGCCCAGTAGTGAAGTTAAAGGTGAAGATATAGGGATGAAAGAGAGCCAGTTTTATAGGCAACTAACTGTAAGGAAAGTGGAAAGGTTTAGTCAGGATCTCTCACCTCACATCTGTTACAAATGGGCAAGATTCAGCACATTCATTAGAAACAAGTTATAAAAGTAGTGTAACTGCGCATGTGTGCCCATTTACTGATTCAGCGTGATTGTTGTAATTATGCAATACCTGGCTTGTGGCCACTATTGTGTACTAAGGAGTATAGAGACAACTGCTCTGAACCATTGGTCAGCAGAGCAGCAGAGGGGATAGCAGAGCATGGAGGGTCAGGGGAGTAGACCTTGAGCTTGCGTCTGAGGGTAAAGCATGTCTGTGAAGCTCACATCTGTAGAATAAAGTATGTCTACCCTGCATAAAGCTGCCAGATATCTTCTTTCAATTACCTTACTCACAGCCTGCACAGAAAGGGGCAGAAGGATCAGAGATTCCAGCACCACAATTGGCATAGTTTTGGCAGGATGAGCAGGTAAGGGAGCCAGGAGCCCCTCAGGAGAAGGAGGAGATGTGGCTGCCCTCAAGCATGTGGTACATGGTGGCAGCATTCCTGTGGACTTGGGCTCCACAGGAAACATGGGACCAAATGTAGGGGTCCCCACGAGCATGGAGAAAGCTTTCAAGGCACTGGGCTCCATGGTGAAAGATGAGGAGCCCCAGAGAGAGGCTGGCAGGATGGGCTATCTGTGACTCACTGCACTGTGAGCTAATAAGGACCAGGCACTCCATGATGTGGCACAGTTTTGAGAGTTGAAACAAAAGGCAGACCTGTTGGAAATTGAAGTACAGCAACAGGTCACCCCCGTTCCTGAAGCCAAGGATGATGATGACCCTGAGGGTGAGTTGGGAGAACCTGTGTGTCTCCTTGGACAACCTGTTGTGCATCAGAAAATGAACCCCTAGCTGCTTTGCTCCTATGGTTGCAGGACCTAGGGGTGGATGATAAATGTACAGTGTTTGTTAGCACTGGTGGATGCCCTCAAAGAATATAACCTGATACACAGCAACCCTGACAAGTTTCCAGGGGCCACAGTGAATGCTGATGGCTATGGAGGACAGACTATTAAAGTCAAAGCTGTGTCTTTGTCACTGGGCATTGGACGATTGCTCTCCTGTATATGTGCTGTGTATGTGTCCCCAGAGGCTGAGTGCATCTTGGGTGTAGATGTGATTTATGGTTTGCATCTGCAAACAACATTTGGAGAACTCTGGCTGTGGATCCAGACAGTAAAGCCTGTGTTGTGGGGACATGTGAAACAATATCACCTGCTGGGAGGACATGCAGAGATAAGTGCCACTATCTTGGAGTTAGAAGAGGTTAGCATTGTTTGTCCTGTACATAGCCCTTTAATGCCCTGGTGTGGCCAATGAAAAAAACCTGATGGTACTTGGAGAGTGACTGTGGACTACCGGGAACTGAACAAAGTAGTGCCTCCTTTGTATAAAGCTGTGCTTTCAGTTCATGACTCGATGGATTAGCTGATGACCCCCCTGGGAGCTTGTCATTATATACTGGACCTTGCAATTGCTTTTTTTTTCTCTATCCTTGTCTCAGCTGATAGCCAAGAACAGTTTGTCTTTGCCTGGGAAGGAAGACAATGAACTTTTCAAGTGCTGCTCCAAGGTTATCTGCATAGCCCAACTATCTGTCATGGTTTGGTGGCTGGGGACCTAGCCAAGTGGACTAGGCCCAGCATAGTTACAATGTTTCATTACATTGATGATGTTACTAACCTCTGATTCTCTTGCAGATTAAATCCAGGCCACTTGGACATTGCTAGGCCTTTTGGAACAATGTGGGTGGGCCGTGAACATGACAAATGTGAGGTCCTGGGCTGTCTGTCAATCTTGGGAATTATTTGGTCAAGTAAGACAAGTCATCCCAGAAGTGGTTATAGACAAGATACAGGCATACCCCCGGCCCACAATGGTGGTGCAGCTACAGGCTTATTTGGGACTTTGGGGGTATTTGTGAGCTTTTGTACCTCATGTGCCCCAAGGGGCATGCTCACTGTATGCATTGATAAAGAAAGGAGCTACTTGGGATTGGACTGAAGAGGTTGAACATGCTTACCATGCTACTGAGAGGGCAATACAGCAAGTGCAGGCTTTCCAAGTGGCTGATCCCAGTAAGCCTTTTGAATTAGATGTGCATATAACCCAAGAAGGGTCAGGATGGGGTTTGAGGCAGATATAACATTGATTCCAAATGCCTATTGGATTCTGGTCTCAGCTCTGGAAGGGTACTGATAGAGAAACATTTAGCAGTTGTGTATTCTGCCCTGATGGCCACTGAAGCTATTACAGGAACTGCCAAGGTCCTAGTAGGGACAACATACCCCATTCTAAGTTGGCTATGCACATGGACAACCACTCCTAAAACTGGTGTAGCTCAGACTCCCACTCTGTCTAAATGGGGAGAATATATAGAACAGAGAACTACTGTGTCTACAAGTCCTTTGTGTAATGAATTGCAAACTGTGTTAGGACTGGTAGAGGTTGTGGAGGAAAGTTTGACACAACCTATACCCACAGAGGTAGAGACCACACCTTTCCCTGAGGGAAAAGGACCCATTGTGGAGCAGGCTTGGTAGACAGATGGCTCCAGCATGGGACCCTTAGCATCACAGATGGCAGTTGCTGTCCAGCCCTTAACCAATACCTTGTGGCATGAGAATGGTATAGGGAAAAGCAGCCAATGGGCTAAACTAAGAGGAGTATGGATGGTGTTAAAAAATGAGCCAGGGCCTTTAAAGATCTGTACTGACAGCTGGGCTGTATTCAAAGGTTTGACCCTTTGAATCTCTACTTGGAAGTATTGATGGTGGCTGGTAGGTCACTGGCCCTTGTGGGGGCAAGCCATGTGGCAGGAGTTATGGGAATTAGGACAGGAAAGGGAAATAACTCTTTTCCATGTCACAGAACATTCCCATTTAGCCAGTCCAGGCAATGATGAATCTGATGTGCTGGCTAAGGTAAGATGGCTGGGGAGAGCTCCAGCAGCTGATGTAGCTGGGTGGCTACATTGAAGAATGCAGCATGCTGGCTGCAAGACTGCTGTGGTCGATGGCCCATGGTGCTGCATAAACCTGAGAAAGAATGTCCCTGATGGGCAGATGTGCTCCTGATGAGCAGATGGGTGCCCATGATGGGCATGTAACCCATATGAGAGTGCCCCAACATGGTGGCAGGTGGACCTTGTGGGACCACTGCCAAGGTCAGAGAATTACTGGTCTTCTGTTTGCATGGCCTTGTGAGGCCCCAGACCAGGTAAGCACTGTGAAGGCATTGTAAAGCCTTATGGCCATGTATTAAGGGGATTAAGGCTGTCTGCCAGCTTCCCATCATTGAAGGGATAGACATGTCAGTTTTGCCCGACAAGATCCTAAATGAAGGACCCCGCAAGCGTGGGTCCTCTCTGGTGGAGGCGTTGTTGCACAGAGCTGCAGCACATATTCAATTGCAGGTTAGTACTGAAGATGATGTCCTGAAACCTGGATACGTAAGAATGGAAATATTCTCTTACAAGCCCCAATCTGTTTAAAACAGGGGCAAATAGTACAATGGGAATGGCCATGGAAAATAGAAGCCTCCCATGTATGCTGAGTAGGCCTAATTGGACCTTGAGGGAGAGAATTAGAAGAAAATTTGCAAGTCTCACTTTGGGTAACAAGTACTTGGCCTCTCCAAGTAAAGGCAACATGGCCTGGAACAGATAAATACTCTTATTTTAGAAGGTACATTTGTACTATCATTGTGGACAGTTATGGTTCCCTTATACTGTTACATGTAGAACCTACAGATCCAATAGTGTTAGCTGATACTGTGTTGTATAATAAACCAGGTAAGACACCTGTTACTGCAACTATTCTTTCTCAGGATGGTAAATTAGGTGTTCTGGGATGGAGCACTTGTTTTTTAGTAGCATTTTGCTACTGTCTATATTGCTTCAGTGGCTTATGGTTATAAGAGTCAGCTATTCTCACTAAGGGAAGATGTGGAAGATCAAATGTGTAGATTGTACGGCGAGTGACCCTGAAGGGGTGGATTGTAAGGAAAGTGGAAAAGTTTAGTCAGGATCTCTCGCCTCCTATCTGTTACAAATGGGCAAGTTTCAGCACATGAACTAGAAACAAGTTATAAAAGTAGTATAACTGTGCATGTGTGCCCATTTGCTGATTCAGCATGATTGTTGCAATTATGCAGCTTGGCTTGTGGCTGCTATGGTGTACTGAGTATAGAGACAATTGCTCTGAACCAGTGGTCAGCAGAGCAGCAGAGGGGATAGCAGAGCATGGCGGGTCAGTGGAATAGAGCTTGAGCTTGTGTCTGAGGATAAAGCATGTCTGTGAAGCTCACATCTGAAGAATAAAATATGTCTACCCTACATAAAGCTGTCAGATATCTTCATTCAGTTAACTGACTCACGGCCTACAGGAAGGGGCAGAAGGATCAGAGATTCAAGTGCCACACTAACATACATTCATACTATGATTTTATTTGAAAAATACTACATTTTCATTTGAAAATAGAGTGCTAGCAACATGCACATTTTCTTCCTGTGAAAATTTACTTGTGGATTAAGAGTTTGGTAGATTAGGAATATATAGGCATAACATATACTCTCTGAGCCAGTTTTGGCCTCTTCAACACAACAATTTTAAGGCCACAAATGACACCATTTAGATTTCTTGGCTAAATAAATAAATAAAGATAATTTAATCTAATTAGACTTTTTCCAGACTCGCTACGGAAATAGCTAGTCATTATGAAAAATGAAGTAGAATCTCTGGAGTAGAATGGGCTCTGTCTATATTATTTTAGAAAATTCTGTCCAATGGTGATTGTTACAAGATGGACCGGGAAGTGAATGAGTGGCTCCCTAAGGGAAATGCATTCTGTGCATACAGTTATCTGAGCCAATTATTTGAAAACAAACACTTTATGAAATATAAATAATTCAGTTAATTTCAGGGAGTATCCATTATGCTGTAAACTCCCTCAAAGCTGTTCCTTTTCTCAAGTTACACTGCTATTGTTTAAACATCAATGGTCTCTCATAATATCATTCAACATGATCATCCTAATTTCCCAAAATGCAGGCTATAGTCTTCATTATTTCCAGGGTCAACTTTCTCAAACACAGATTTGACTATGATGTCCACTTTAAAAATAACTCATTATGTCTCAGCATAACTGACTGTGCTGTGGATTGCATCTGTGTTGTGGATTTGTCAAAGTCATCCAGCAACATCTGATGTGTATGTGAAAGCAAAGCTATTATACCTATTCCAGTCATAGCAATTTTACTTAAGGATTTGGTAAACTTTTAAAGTAAAATATTAATTTATTATAGAACAGCATGAAATGCCATATGAATTTTATAATAAACTATGAAACCTCAAAGAAACATAATGCTTGTAAAATCAGTCATCTTGGATTTTGATTTCAAACTCCTTATCCCAGTATATAGTTCTCTTCACAACTGGACAGACACCAGCTACCACCATATCCTGTAACTCTTCACTAGTTACATTCTTATGTGATATCTTTCATGGACTACTCTCACTCCCAGAACTGGCCGTGCTTTTCACGTATTTCTGACTTTTCTTGTGCTGTTCTCTCTGCCTAGAATACCAGTTCTAAACTTCTCTGAATTGTGAATTACTACTTGCCCTTATGTTTATGCATTTGTCAAAACTACATAAATATATTATTCCTTCCTCTGTACCTAAAAAAATTTCACACAAATTTGAGTATATTTTATATTGCATCAGGCTTATTTATGTATTTGTTACTTTTACTAGTTACGAAAGCCTTGAAGTAAAAACAGAGCTTATTCATTTTTGGTTTCTCCAGTGTTTTATGATATGGCCACAAATAAAATACTTTGACACTCCCCTCCAAAGAGTGAGATAAGATTTCCTTCCCTTAAGTACAAGCTGTACTTTGTGACTTTCTTCTAACAAATAGAATGTAGTGGAAATGACAGCTGTAACTTCCAAGGTTTGGTCATAATTAATACAAATTTTAATACCTGAGAGTGGTTCACCATGCTGGCTTGATAGAAATGCAAAATCTGAGAGCCACTTTGGGACTGTACAACAAAGGAAAACTGGTAGAACATTGAAAAGAAAGGTAGTAAAGGTTTTAAGAGCCTTGAATAAGCTCTATGTAAAAGAATGATGACAATTTAGAAGGTGGTTCATGAGGGCAAAAATATAATTATCAAATCTTACTAGAACCTGGAAGAAAGAGATTCATCAATGAAGTAGCAGAAATCTTAGCAACAATGATGAATACAAAAAGTTGGAATGTAGAAAATTTACCTAGTGAGCTAGGATGTATAGCTGTGGAGCTTTTCAGACCAAATGTTGATGATGCCACCTGGTTTCTTCTTGATGCTTATGTTAAAATGTGCGAAGAGAGAGATGAACTACTCTTAAACACAAAGGAGCAAGGACCTGATTGCTTTAAAAAGTCACCACCGTTACAGTTGGCAAATGCTGCTAGGAAAACATGCTCTGAGAATGAAATCAAGGATATGACTGTAAAATCTTTGTTAAGACCACATAAAGATTTAGGGGGAGGCCTCAGAGTACCATTCAGTTGGCGGGGGGCGGGGGGGAGGGAAGCCCTATAAAGATTTTAAGGTTGTGTCTTACAATTTCTCTAAATCAAATGATAGAGTTTTAAGAAGCTTAAGAATATTGCCCCTTAGCAAAGTTATGAGGTAGAAAAGGGCATATAATAAAGATATTTATTGGTTTGATTTTTGGCACAATAAGGTTAACAGGAGAGACAAACAGTTTTAAAATAATTATGTTGGTGGTAACAATACCACTTGGACTGAAAAGGACAATCTAAACTGGAAGTATATTTGCCAATATAATTTTGACCCTCAAAGTTCCTGCTTGCTTTGGATAAACTATCTAGTATATTGTGAAGACATTCATCACTTAAGTAAAGTTCACATTTTGAGAAACCAAGATTACCTAACAATAGCCAGTGAAGAACTGAAGCTTCTAGCTATTAGCTGTGATTGAGCCAACTTGGTATTATATTACCTAATCCTGATAAGTCTTAAAGTGACTGAAGCTTCAGCTAATATCTTGACCTAATTTCATGAGAGATCCTAACTAGAACCACTCAGTAAGGTGCTGTTATACTTGTTGTTTTATGCCATTAATTTTGGAACAATTTGTTACACAGCAAGAAGTAACAAAGACACTTTTTCTTTTTCTTGTCATCTACTATATTCTTTGGTATATAATTGTCATTTGCCAACTATTTGTTGGGAGAGAAAAGATGAAAAGACAGTGTGTGAGAGGCAGAAAAGAAAAAATGTGAAGAAAAATTATATTTTATATATATATATATTATATATTTCAACTACTTTAAAATTTTCTTGATGGAAAAGCATCAATTATATGTTAAAATTGATTTGGCCTTAAATTTAAAAATGTTTGAATTCACATTGACACATTAAGACAAAGATGGTGGCACTAATATCTATTGACTTTTTCTGCACATCAGATAGACATTCTACTATGACCTTTATTAAATTTTGTCATTTAATCTTAATACGATTTATGTGTTAAGTATTATCCACCATTTAGGCATGAGGAAACAGCCTTAAGGATATGAAATAACTTGCTCACAGTCATGATCCAGTAAGGGTTAGAGTCATAATCTTATTCCACATCTATATAATTCCAACTTTTCTGGTTTTTTATACTACTAAGCATATATTATAAAGATGCCGAAATATAGTAATTTAGCCTAGTGGTCATAGGAAAGCAAGAAGAAAAAAACTGATTTATTTACTATGAAATTAAAATTCTTTATTAGAAGACTATTGGGGTATATTCTGGAGTCAGATATGTTCAACTTTATTTGTATAACAGAATTTCCTGTAGAGATTATTTAAGAAAATATAAGTGCCTGGGCCTCACCATCAATAGGCTTAGAACTCTGCATTTTGAAAATCTTCATCAAAAAGAAAGAGGTGGACCATTGTTCTAGAGATTAAAACTAGTTAATTCTAACTTCTTCAAACTCAAGTTGGCTTCTTAACTTTACTCTCTCCTTTCTTCTTTCTTTTTAACAAAATGTTTATTGATTGTCTCTTGAATGTTTAAACTTGAATAATAAATTCTTCATGTAACTAAGAAGTGGAAAATTTAGATCATTTATTGAATAGAATTCTAAGATCCTTTACTGAAAATAACACTGACTGTTGTTTATGATGATAGTGTTGAGAATAAAGGGTTAAAATTGTTGTAATGCACACATAAAACAATCTGAGAACAATTCACATTAAGGCAAAACACAAAGGAGATCAGAACTATCTATCACTATGAGCATGTTGGTTATTTTATTAAAGTTATAGATCATAAAATATATACATGGAAATTGAAAAATAAAAGGTCATTCTGAATCCAGGAAGCCATAAACACAAGTCAGGATGGGGGAGTTTAGGGGACTTGTTAACTATAACGGGCCTTCCATATGAGGTAAAAGAGCTGAGATCACCCAGAACCTTTCAAGCCAGATTAATCAGATCCAAAGATTAACCCAGTACTACTTATGGTTTATAAAAGGCAGATTATAAACAGAGGGTTCACTACGATCCTATTGCAATATTCCAGAGAAGAGGACTGGGAAGGTCCTCTTTTAGGACCTTCTTATTAGGGATTCTTATTGGTAAATCATAAGAATTGATAAATCTAACCCATATTGGGAAAGAAATAATAGAGAACCTGGATAAATAAAATATAGAAACAAAAGATAACATCAAAGTATATAGTTCAGATAGATTGCTAAATGACACCACTTGAAGCAATCTTTGGAAAGCTGGGATAAGAAATTGTTCTGGCAGCATATTAGCAATATTCAGAATAGACTGTTATAGTAAACAATTCCAAAAATCCCAATGTCTTTAAAAAAAGTCTATTTTTAAGTTCCTCCTCCGGTGTCTCCAAAGCAGCTCTATTCTGTTCAGTGACTCAGGACTCTAGGTTTTTTGTCCTCTAGTCTGTGTGGTGACTCAGTATCTTAGATTGTTTTCTGTTGCTTATAACAGAATACCTGAAATTGTGTAATTTATAAAGAAACAAATTTATTTCTTACAGTCTGGAAGATAAGAAGTCCAAAGTTGAAGGGCCACATCTTGTGAGGGTCTTCTTACTTGTGGGAACTTTCTGCACAGTCCTGATGTGGCACAGGGCATCACATGGTGAATGGGTGGAAAATGTTAGTTCAGTTCTCTCTTCCTCATCTTATAAAGCCAGCAGTCCCACTCCCATGATAAACTATTAATCCATAATCCATTAAGTCACAAATGGATTAATCCATTCATGAGGGAAGAGCCCTCATGACCCAATCACCTCTTGAAAGCCTCACTTCTTAATATTACCACATTGGGGATTAAGTTTCAACATGAGTTCTGGAGGGGACAAGTGTTCAAACCATAGCACTCAGGAATCTAGATTTCTTTGTCATCTACTCTCTCTCTCTCTCTTTTTTTTTTTTTTGAGAATCCACTATATGTCGATTGCTTTCTGAGGTTACTAAACTCTATATGATAGCTATTGTTATAAATTCATAGCAAATAGCATTTAACTTTGTTGTTCTCTTTCACACATGGTTCTTTGCTTTCAGTGGACTTCACCCACCACCCCTCATTGACTATTCTGATCCTAGATATGTTATTTCACACATATATGCATGACCTCTTTGTCTTAATTTATTAACTTGATAACGCAGAATATTAAGAAAACTCCCCACTCCTCTAATTGGATTATCCTTCAGTTTTTAAAAAATTTTTTGCAGTATATAATCACATAAAAATCAATAATAATTCCTTAATATAATCAAATATTAAACATGTTTAAATTTCTCCAATTTTCTCCCCCTCCTTCTTTCCTTTCTTACAATTGATTTGTTTACATTGGGATCCAAACAAGTTCTGCTTGTTGCATTGGTTTTTATGTCAGCTGTCTCAAGTTTCTTTTAATCTATAGGTTCCCCCTTCATTTAATTTTTCCCCCTTTACCCCATAAACTTTCCAAAGGTCTGGATTTTCTGGCTCCATCCTGGTAGTGTCATTTAACATGTTCCACATCTCCTGAATTTCCTGATGGTTGGTTGCTGGATCCTGAGGCTTGGTCTCACTCAGGCTAGATTTAGCTTCAGAGGTATAAGTTCTTACTCTGGAGGTCCACTGTGTCTGATTGTCTCTCTGTGTTGTTAGCAGTCATTGATGATCATTTGCTAGATCCATTATTTCAACAGGGGGTTGCAAAATACCATACTCTAATTATTTTATTCCCTCTTTATTTACTAGCTGAGATACTTCAATAGATAGAAATTTTCCCTCCTTGGCTATTTCTGGTAACCTTGAGGAAAAATTCATATAGGGAAGACAGGATAAATGCTTGACTCTTCCCTTTTACTTACTAGTTCTAGAAAAATGAATTGTTTCTCTGTCATTTTCCAAAGAGACAGAGAGTTTGTTTGCTTTTGTTTCATTGTCATTATGGGGTTTTTTTGTTGTGGTAAGATGTCGTTTCTTTCTCTCATTTCTATTCTACTAGAGGTTTTGTTCTTTCTTGAGTATTCGTGGTAGTGATTATTGTTTTTTGGATTCCAGATGCAGGACTCCCTTGATGATTTCTTGCAGGGCTGGTTGTGTGGTGGTGAAATCCTACAGTTTTTTTTTTTTTTTTTGCCTGGAAAATATACCATTTCTCCCTCATTACTGAAGGATAGCCTTGCTGGGTATAGTATTCTTGGCTGGCAGGTTTTTTTTTTTCTTTTAGTATTTTGAATACCTCATTCCATTTTCTTCTGGCCTATTGAATTTCTGTTGAGAAGTCTGCTGTTAGTCTCATAGGGTCTCCCTTATAGGTGACTTGATGCTTTTCTCTTACTTCCTTGAAGATTCTCTTTGTCTTTGAGATTTGCCAGTTTGACTATAATGTGTCTTGGAGAGGATCTTTTTGGGTTGAATCTGTTTGGAGATCTTTGAGCCTCCTGGATCTGAAGGTTCACGTCTCTCCCTATAACTGGGATCTTTTCCATTATTATTTCACTGAGTAGGTTTTCCATGCCTTTTCCTTTCTCCTCCCCTTCTGGAACACCCATGATTCAGATGGTTATACACTTCAGGTTATCTGATAGCTCTCTTAGATGTTCTTCATTTTTAAAAATTCTTTCTCCTTTTTATTTATTTATTTATTTATTTACCCATGATTCAGATGGTTGTACACTTCAGGTTATCTGATAGCTCTCTTAGATGTTCTTCATTTTTAAAAATTCTTTCTCCTATCTATCTATCTATCTATCTATCTATTTATTTATTTATTGTTTGCCTGGGTTATTTTGAAAAGGCTGTCTAGCTTGTTTTAGCCTGCTCTGTACACTCTCAGTTGTGATTTTTATTTTGTTGAGTGAATTCCTGAGTTTCAATTCCAGGAGTTCTGCTACATTCTTTTTCTAAGATATTAATCTCTTTGGAAATTTCCTACTTCATATCCTGGATTTTTTTTTTTTTTTTCTCATTTCATTATGTTGTCTGAGTCTTCTCCTATTTCAGTGAGTTTCCTTAAAACTGTTGCTCAGAATTCCTTTTCAGTCATTTCAAGGGTATTCTGCTCTATAGGTCCAATGTTTGAGAATTATTGTACTCTGTTGATGGTGTCATATTTTCTCAGGTTTTCATATTTCTAGTATGTCTACAATGATGTGTTGTCATGTTGTACAGTGGTTGCTTCTTCTGTTACTCTGGAGTGGGCTTTGAGGACAGAGATGTCCTTTTATTTTTCAGGTCTCCATGTGTGACTCTCCTTGTGTCAATGCAGTTGAGTGTCTGGCAGACTGCCTGCATGCTGGCTGTGGCGTCAAACTGATTTTGCTGCAGTTGTGGTGGTGGCTTCAGTGGACCACCCATGCAGAAATGGTGTTTTTCGCGTGCTCCTTGCCTGCTCCTGGGTAGGGCGTGCTTCCTTTGGCTCCTGCCTAGGCGTGCTACTAGCTTGCTTCTTGGTGGAGGGGGCTGCCCTTGGTTCCTGTGTAGGACCTCGGGCATGCACCTTGCCTGCTTCTGGTCTTTGTCATCTATTATTTGTGATGACTCAGGAATCCAAGTATCTTTGTCATATGACTTCTCCATATGTTAAGTCTTTGGGGTCCTTTCCTTTCAGCTACATGAGTAGGTAAAAAGAAATAACATGAGAGTCTGTGTTGGCAAGTATAAGGCCAGGCCCCCATGTTATAAAACACTTTCACTTTTATTTCACTGGCAATCGGAAGGCCATAAAGTAAAAGTGAATTAGAAGATTGTAGTACATAAGTACACACACGGGAACTGGGAAATATAATATGCCCAGAAAGAGGAGGAAACAAGATATTGGTGAACACAAGCAGTCTCTGTTACAAATACCAAACAGTAAAGCTTAAAAGAGACACAGAGAAGGGTGGAACTCCATGAATTCAGAGACTGCAAGTAAACTGGCCATATTAAGCTGCTCTTTTTTGTTGTAGATTATATTTGTAAATATTTGTATTTGTAGACAGACTCTTTACAACCTAATTAACACATTATGAACTAAAGATAAGATAAAAAATCATTCATTTCATTTGTGACCACGCATCTTTATCAAATGATTACTCTGGTCCTATTGCTATGTTTCCCATCCATTTCTTATCTTGTCCTGATATTATTGACTAACTTAAATATACAGGCTCTCTGAGATCTGCTTTTTACTTGATTAGAGTGTCTCCTATATTCAGTTCTTCAGTATATACCACAAAATTTATATCTGATAACATTATTTTTCTATATTGCTTTATACTTTCAAAGTCTGTAAACAAACACTAAATTCATCTCTAGCATTTATAATGTCGTGTTGTAAGTTTCAGCCTCGGGAACATTATACACATTTGCTCAATCACTCAAAAGCATGATCATTTTACTTTCTGGGACTTTATCAGGGTCACAGGTGCAGGTTTTCGTGTGTGTGTGTGTGTGTGTGTGTTTGTGTGTGTGTGTGTGTGTGTGTTTTGTGTGGGGTTTTTACAAATCTGTTTCATCAGTTCAAAAAGTTCTTTTAGGCCACCCAAGTGACTTCTGATTATACGATTCTGGCCAGTGGAATTGTGAAAGCATGCTGATGATATCAAAGCAAGGAGGATAATCACTTCTATTCCTAGAACAGTGAGAATGTGACTTTGTCCTTCTTCTGACCTTCTCCATGACTGTTCTGACTCCAAGGTTTGCGCTTGAGCTGTTATCACTGAGGAGACAGCCCTGGATTCCCTGAAGTCTAATAAAGTCCAATTAAGGACTGCTAGTTCCTGAGCTGCATACCCTAAGGACACATGTTAATGATGAGTTTAAAATGGTGTCCTATTACAGGCTTATGGAGTGCCAGCCACCTTAGCACTTCATTTTAAAAATGAGTGATAATTGGTTAAGACTTTAGCATTTCTATTTAAAAGATAAGGAAGTACAGATTCAGGGAACTTCAGGGACTTCATCAAGGTTATCCAGACAAGCCACACTTAGAACTTCTTAGTTTCTGAGTAGATTAAAGAATTGAATAAAAGAACTAGGACCCATTTCAGCATGACCCACTTAGTTTGTAATTTTTTATATGCATCAATCTGAAATTTGGCAAGAACATATTTCAAGTTTTGCTTTCATTTGTAAAGATTTGTTCAGATTTTATGGAATGGAGGTCACCCAGAATACTGACAGAAATTACTTTTTGTATAATGGAAGAGTGCACGGAAATTTGGGACTCAGTGCTAGACTTGTCATTATCATAAAGATCACTTTTCATTAATATTTTGAATTGGATGGTTCTCCATGAGAAAGAGCGAGTCTATGCAATCACCACCACCCCATTCTTGGAAATGAAATTTTTGGCTTGTACGTTTGACACCTCATGCCCCTCTCCCACATCCTGGCTCTAAGGGGCCTTTTTAATGTTTGCAATAATATAGGAAAGGGCCCAAAATTACAACAGCTAACCTTTTCTATGTCACAGGCTACTAAATTCTCCATTAACGTAATTCTTGTTTTAGCATAGAAAAAAATGTCCTGGTAATTGCTTTCTTCCTTATACAGTCTGAACCTAGATACAATTTCTATAGGTACCACAAGTTTATATATATATATATATATATATATATATAAAACCCTCTAAATATTACAGGCAGATATTCATAGACACAAAACACTTAGAGATAGAAAGGAGTCTTGAAATGTATCTAGCAAAACTATTACCATATGTACCTAGTTTTTAATTAAAGTAAGAAAGAGTGAGCTAGACTCCTATTTTTTGAGCAAGACATTCTTCTACATAAGATAATAAAGTTAAATGAAAACATATAAGGAATACTGTTATTTCTAGGCAAAAAATATGGAAGAAGCATATGTCTGATGATGATACGGTAATTGGAAAAGGAATTCTCCAAAGAAAAGAACCAAGAAATAGTAAAATACACACATTATAATAATGACATATGAAACAGCAGACAAGAAATTAGAAGCTGATATTAATAGCTAAACACACATACAAACACAATAGTTCCAAATTGAATTCATATAACTGCATCGGTGCTTAAGCATACAAAAAGTTCTCTAACTCATATTTGTGTCTAGACTAACTAAAAAATGGGGTAGAATCAGATAGAGATAGTTCTAATGGTATTAGCTTCAAGGGGTCCCTGTTGATTTTCAGCAGGTGTTCTTCACTTTGAGCCATAGTTATAGGTCACAGATATATGCTTCCACCAAATCATATGGTCAGTAATGGAGCTTAGTCAAGAAGCATCAACATGGAAGTGCCCACTGGTAGTCTCACAAGTATATTATTCGTTCCCAAATTTTATCTTTATCTGTAAATTCCACAATACCAAATTCAACTGTATTCAGTAAGTAGAATTCACAGTGAGGCTTTTACATCTTCACTGACAGACCAAGTTCCATCAGCTGTTTTGAAGTTTCAGAACTGGAAAGTTGGATCCTCTGAATCACACCTGTGATTTTTACATCAGGATAAACAGTAGATGATGTAGATTAAAAATAGGAAGGATAGATTATACCTTCTATACAATTTTAGGGACATCTTAAGGTGGTTTGGAATTCTTAAGTATTTTGTGATAATAACACAACTGAAGTGGATTTATAAACGAAAGCTATAAAGATAAAGCTTTTTTAAAAATTGTGATATATTTTTATATTTTTATGCCCATCAAAATTTTAATTAATCTTGGAATAAATATAGAGTTTGTTAAAGATTTTCTTCATTACTTAACACTTTTTAGGCAATTTTTCCAGCACAGTGATATTTTTAGAAAATTTTCTTTTGCTATTTGTGTGTTGCTTTATAAAAGATAGATATTTGTTAAAATAGGAAATTTGAATTAGTCATTTTAAGGTTTTATTTTGTGTGATGATAATATTTAAAATTATAAGTTCTATTTGTACAACATCTAATAATCTCACATATTTATGGTTTATTTATTTGGTAATGTAAGGGAAAGTATTCTCTGCTAAACAAAATGTATATGACTCCTTATTCCAATTTAAAAGCTTTAGGACCTTGCAAAATTTATCGACTAAGATGAGTTCATAACGATTAGTGTTCAGAGGACATCAATACAAAGGTTCAGAAATTCACATAAGTGAAAAAAAAATTACATTTAGAATGATGGCATTTAAACCCATCACTCTAAGGTAAAAGAAGTGCTGCCCCAAGCTTTGAAAATTAAGCAATACTGAGGAAATAAATATGATTAAGGGTTAAATAGGATATTTAAAATAAGGAAAAAAAGCAGGGGAAGTTGCTCTTCTCCTGACTCTACATTCACTTGTAGACTTTCATTTCTGCTTCATGTTGTGCAATGTTTACCACTGCATTCAGTGAACAGGTTTCATGTATTTAAATCTTTCTACTATTTTTTCAGCAAAACTGTGAAATGCTTCAGGAGGTCGATGAATATGATTTTATCTTGGAATGCTATTGTGCTAAGATGATATCTAGTCAGAGCAATGCATGTTTATCAAGACCTAGTGCAATGCCCATGATTAAATTTCATGCCAGAGAGAAGCAAATTTCTTTATCCTGAAATTTATTTGTTCATGTCAAATTTCTCTACATCTTTCCCAATTTTGTCCTGGATGGATACTTTAGTCTTTTCTTTGCTACAGTGAAGTCAGTGGCAATAGTTGGCATGAGGTATATAGAAATGAATATTTGGTAATTATGAGAATTCCCATAAGCTTATCCTACTCTTACTCCACCTCTTTTTCTTAGGTTTTTGTTTGCTGCCTAAACTCCTTGCATGGCATTTGTCCCAACTGATAATGTCAAAACAGGACCATTCCTTGTTCTCTCTTATTCTCTTGAGTGTGAGTCACAATATAACAAAACTGGTAATACATTTCCTTTTATTAAACAATTAAAAAAATAACTGTGTAAGCCTCTATCCTTCCGTGCCCCCCTCCCTCCCTTCCTTACCAAGGAACAGTGTGTCTCCTTGAAAGCAGAGGACAAACAAGGATTCTAGCTCACATATTTATATCTTTTAGTTTTCAGCTAGATAGGTATGAAGAAATAAAGATGATAAAAAGCAATAAACTTGTGTATACCCTAATATGAAATATTTTATCAGGTGATAAAGTGTCTTTTTTCTGAAGAGGTCAATTCTTTCCCATACCTATTAGCTTATTTATAGTTACAACAACCTTTAGAGGAAACAAAAGACATGGTATTATTCACACCCCACTGCCCACAAGAGGAAACAGAGGCACCGACTGATAAGGAACTTACTCAAGATTATGCACCAGGACAGTGACAAAAGAGGAGCTCAGTCTTTGGACTTTCAAACTGGTTGCCTGGACACTAAGGAATTTTGCCTCTTAATACACATTTTTTAACAACCCAGAGAAACAATGTCTTCAGTGAGCTAGTAATTTAAGAAGTTAATAAAGGTCTAAAGAGGCTAAACTGCAGTAGTAGCACAGAATAGAATATCTAACTTAACCTTTTGTCGGTATATTTCCAAAGGCAGAGACATGCTTTACAAACTAGAACTACTGTGCATACAAAATATGACTTTAATTAATCTCACTGCAGATGCAAATATGTTCTGCTTATATCTCCATATCTGTATTTTCTCTCTAGTTATAAACTCAGCTTTAAAATCATACGTCAAATATTAAAAGATTTCAAGAACATATGAAACTTATATAATGACTATCAAATCTACACACACAATATGACCATCATCTAAGTGATGGAATTAATGTAAATGTGTTTTTTTCTGAGAAAAACATGAGGATGAATTTAAAGCCCTTTAAAATAAAATTGTATACATGAAAGAAGCCTTAGGATCTACTTCAAACATTTCATTTTGTAGATGAGAAAAATAATGTACAGAAAGGTAAAGTGCATTTTCCAAGGTTAGATAATATATATCTATCACCTAACTATTAATTTATACTTGAAATTAGTTGTCTCGTATCTGTGTTTTAAAGATATGTTTGAATATAAGATAATAATCCAGTTTTAATTCTATGGGTTTCTGAGAAGAACTAATAAACAGTGGAGTAAGAATTTCCCTTTCAATGCTATTTTTTTGAAGGGATTTCTTCTAGAAAATGCTTTCCTTTGTAAGCAGCAGGAAAATCAGAGTTCTTAATATTTCCCTTTCTTTGTAAGTATAAGTGTAAATATGTGTTTGTGTGTATGTTATCTCGAAGGAATGTTGTCTTGAAGAAAGAAGAATTTTAATTAAGTATTGAGGAGTAAAATAGGTGACTCCAAGTGGAATAATAAAGAGAAGAAATGTGAACATGAGGCAGTAATATATACAGTGACACAGTCATGTAAAAGCAGCAGTTCAGTCAGGGTACTCAAAACAAAAGGTTTTTTGCTTGATGTATTATGTATAAGAGACAATGAGGTTGAAGAAGTAGTTTGAAGACAGGTAATGAAGGTTCTCTTATGAGAAATTATAGATTTGAAATGTATATCTAGTGATGCCTTGAAGCAGGGGTGTCCCGTCCTGCGGGACAGGTAAGAACGTGGGCTCGAGGAGGACTACCTGTAGCTGGTGAAAAGAGGAAGAGACAGGAGACACACAGAATGGAGGCAAGACAAGATTCTGATCAAGCCTCAAAATTTTATTGTTAGGCGATCGCTTATATGCATAGTGAAGAAGGGGTGGGCTGTCACAGGGTATGGCACCTTATGATAGGCAGAAAGGCAGGGGGTGATAGTGGCATGGTATGAGAAGAGGAGGTGGGAGGGGTGTTGGCTTGGCGAGCGCGGGCTTTTCTGAGGAGGAAGAGAAAGGCTTACATAAAATGGCTGTTATTTGTTAAAAATGGCGGCTATTGTTAAATATGGCTCCCGACACAGGGGAGGTAGATTAGGTTTTTAAATAAAGTTTATTCTAACAGCAGGTTGGATCATGTAGGGGAAATTCTGGAAAGGTGAAATACCGGCAACAGGAAATCTAAAAAGAAAGTTGCCCTAATGATACAGGAAAGAAATGGTGAGAATCTGAACGAAGGCAGTAGTGGTGGGGACAAAGAGAAGTAATCTGAAATTATATGTTTTAGTAGTTGAACATATAAAACTTTTTGCTAATGGAATATAGTCTGTGAAGAGCATGAAGACATCAAGGACAATACTGACATGTCTACCTGGATGTCTGGAGATCAATAATTTCGATAAAGAATATAGGAGAAACAGATTGGAATGTATGAATATAATGAATGTGTTTGATATATTAAGTTTTGGTTGTAAGTGGTTTATTGAGTAATAGAGTTTGGATATGTTGTCCCCCACAAAACTCATGTCGAATCTGATCCCCAACTTGGCAATGTTGGGAGTGGTTTGGGTCATGGAGGGCAGATCATTCATGAATAGATTAATACCCTCCCAGGGGGTGGGCTAATGAGTGAGTTCTTTCTCCCTTTAGAGCTGGCTGTTTAAATATCTTGGTACCTCCTTCTCTCTCTCTCTCTTCCTTTCTCATGATGTTTGTATGGTATGCTTGTACCCACTGGCTGCCCTGCCACTTTCCACCATGAGTAGAAGCAGCCTGAGGCCTGAACCAGATTCAGCAGACCCAGAATCATGAGCCAGATTAACCTTATTTACTTATAAATTACCCAGTTTCAGGTATTCTATTATAGGAACTCAAAAACAGACTAATACGTTGAGTTAGAGGTGTCCAGATGGTGACTGGATTGGGAGATCACGAGAGAGAACAAAAGAAGCGTTAAAGATTTGAGGGTCGCCAGTCATGTGTTGGTAGAAGCAACTCTTATGAAATTATCTTAGGGAGTGTGAATAAAAAAATGTAAAAGGGCCGAGGACAAAACCTCAGTGAATACTAAAATGTGATAATACATGTTGAAAGTGGAGCCAGTAAATGAGACAGAAACAGTATTTTCAGGTAGATAGGAGGTAAAGTAGGACATGGTTTCCAGGAATTAATGGGAGGAGAGAATTTTAAAAGTTCGAATGGTAAAGAAAGACAATTGTGTTAACAAAAGTCAAATAGGTTAATGACTGTACATCAAGTTTCAGATTTGGCAAAGTGGGGGTCATTATACATTTAATAAAAGCATTTCTAGAGTAGTAGAGGTAGAAAAAAAATAGTCCTTAAAAGATATACTCCCACAAATTATTTTTATATGCAAAGTTAGATGTCATAAGTTAGGAAGTATTAGCTGATGATAGCAAAAACTGAATATTATGTCAAAAAAAAAAGAGTAGCATCAAAGTTAAAAAGAAAAGTCAGCAAACAGTTCTCTTTAGGGGGAAGGTGATAATTGTTTCTAATGGTCTGTAAATGAAGTGACATCCCTACAGAAAGAACATAAAAGCAATCTTCTCAATGTGCTCAGTCATTTTGTCTTATTTTGTATTTCTTTGAGGTATGTATGTTTCTTGTGCATTACAAGAAAAATAAAGATCTGGATTTATGAAAACAAGACAGAGAGACTTGGATGTTTTATCTTGGACCAAATTCGGCACAGAAGGACGGATCAGATGCTAACTAAAGCTGTACACTTGAGGTAGAATTCATTTCCTCTCTGCCGTATTTCCCTTTGTGTCCGTGCAGAGTTTTTTCTCTGGAGACTTTAGCTAATTTGAATCTGTATTTCTTTCTATACTTTAAGTTTATGAGGAAATTTGTTGCAGGGTCCACAGTATATCATATGCAAAAGTTCAAGGCTGAATAAAACTGAAGTCTGTAGTTGTTAGGTCTTCTTTCCCAATTTCCTCTTCTTCGTGTCTTCATTCACATAGCACATTTTCACTGGGCAGCTGGTGTATGCATAGCACTGTGAAAAGTCTCGTATGGGATTTAAAGTTTAAAAAGGCAGGCAGCCTACCTTCAAAGAGCATGCTATCTAGCTGAGACGATGAGGCACCCTCTGGCTAAATAATACAAGACAGGACAAAAATATAAGACAGAATATATTTTTGTGCAAATGAATGTAACAGGTGATAAAAATCATGACCAAATATAGTGTAGTCTCACTTAACTAGATGAAAATAGGGATTTGTGATGCATTTAAGTGAGGGTCAACATTGGAAAGCAAGATCAGGGCTAAGTTGCCCTCTTAAACTCTTCTATCACATAAAAATGCTATTATTTCTATGGTTCCTTCCGCATCTTTTTCTCACATTTTCTTCTACCCTTTCACCAGTCCAAACTTTTCAGGACCCTGCCTTTCCTCTCGCTTTCCTACTCCATTCATTTTTCCTTTGAAAATTCACATATTTTAAGAGACCATTTAGAGTGCAAAGCAAATGAGAAGAAACACTGAACAACCATGTAACTACCATCTGTTTTTCTGATCATAATATTTTATCATATTTTTCTTGAAGTTTTTTACAAAAATAAAATACAATAGGTAAAGCTTAAGCCCTTTGTGAATAACCAATTCAATCAATTTTCCTTCTCTTTCTTGAAGAGAGCTCCTATTCTTTGTTTGGTACTTTTCATTACCATGTATGACTTAAATTCTTTGATATATATTTTCATTGAGTGCTACAGCATGTCAAACACTATTCTAGGTATTGGGGAAATAACAATCAACAAAAAAGAATAATTCTTATCCTCATGAATCTTACTTTCTGGGCCGGCCCGTGGCTCACTCGGGAGAGTGCGGTGCTAATGAATCTTACTTTCTAGTGGGACATACAGACAATATAAGAGGGAAAAAAAATAAATCTCTGGCTGAAATTTAAGTAGGACACCCAGGGAAGGCCTCTTTGAGGAGGTGACATTTCAATAAATACCTGAATGATGTAAAGTTTTCATGTTTGAAACATACATTCAATTATACTGAAGGCATCGTTTAGCAAAGTGCTTTCTATTCATGTTAATAATCACACAATAAACATGTTTGTACTTGTTTTCTGAGAACACATAAAAAGAAATGACATATGTCTTAGAGTATGCATGATTTCATCTGTACTATATTTTATCACAGACATTGTGCTTATTTACTTCCCACCATCAATGTATCAAGAAAACTCAATCCCTTCCAATATTTATTTCCTTTGATACCCTAGCTTTTGACCTATATTACAGAACGATAATTTCAGAAAATAAAGTTGTGAAGCTTGGCTTAACTTCAGGATGTATTTTTATATTTTAAGGAGAGGCCCTCTTACTTTTAAAAGACAACCAACAGAGTGGGAGAAAATATTTGCAAAATATATATCTGACAAAGGATTAATATCCAGAATATATAAGGAACTCAAACAACTGTACAAGAAGAAAACAAGCAACCCAATTAAAAAATGGGCAAAAGAGCTAAGTAGGCATTTCTCTAAGGAAGATATACAAATGGCCAACAGACATATGAAAAAATGCTCAACATCACTCAGCATCCGGGAAATGCAAATCAAAACCACACTGAGATACCATCTAACCCCAGTTAGGATGGCTAAAATCCAAAAGACTATGAACGATAAATGCTGGCGAGGCTGCGGAGAAAAAGGAACTCTCATACATTGTTGGTGGGACTGCAAAATGGTGCAGCCTCTATGGAAAATGGTATGGAGGTTCCTCAAACAATTGCAGATAGATCTACCATACGACCCAGCTATCCCACTGTTGGGAATATACCCAGAAGAATGGAAATCATCAAGTCGAAGGTATACCTGTTTCCCAATGTTCATCGCAGCCCTCTTTACAATAGCCAAGAGTTGGAACCAGCCCAAATGCCCATCATCGGATGAGTGGATACGGAAAATGTGGTACATCTACACAATGGAATACTACTCAGCTATAAAAACGAATGAAATACTGCCATTTGCAACAACATGGATGGACCTTGAGAGAATTATATTAAGTGAAACAAGTCAGGCACAGAAAGAGAAATACCACATGTTCTCACTTATTGGTGGGAGCTAAATTCACACACACACACACACACACACACACACACAGACACACACACACACACACGCACACAAACCGGGGGGGGGGGGGAAGAAGATATAACAACCACAATTATTTGAAGTTGATATGACAAGCAAACAGAAAGGACATTGTTGGGGGGGAGGGGGGGAAGGAGAAGGGAGGGAGGTTTTGGTGATGGGGAGCAATAATCAGCCACGATGTATATCGACAAAATAAAATTAAAAAAAAAAATAAATAAAAATAAATAAATAAATAAAAGTTAAAAAAAAAAAAGAATTTTCTTACTCTGAGCTTTCATATTATTATAGGTAAACAAGGTCTTATTTTAAATTTTTGCACAGTAGCATTTTTATACCTGAACAACAAATTAGCAGGAAGGGAAACCAAGAAACCAAACCCATTTACAATAGCTGCCAAAAGAATAAAATAACTATGAATAAATTTAACCAAGGAGGTAAAAGATCTCTACAATGAGAAGTACAAATCACTGCTGAAAGAAATTGAGGAGGACACAAAAAGATGGCAAGACATTCTATGTTCATGGATTGGAAGAATTAACATTGTAAAAATGAACATATGACCCAAAGCTCTGAACAGATTCAATGCAATCCCCATCAAAATATCAATGAAATTCTTAACAGAAGTAGAAAAAAACAATCCTAACATTCACATGGAACAGCAAAAAACTCTGAACCACTGAAGAAATCCTGAGCAAAAAATAAATAAATAAAAAATAAAGCTGCAAGGCATTATAATACCTGACTTCAAATTATACTGGAAAGCTATAATAAACAAAACAGCATAGTACTGGCATAAAAACAGACACAGGGACCAATGGGAGAGAATAGAGAACCCAGAAGTCAATCCATGTGCTTACAGCCAACTGATCTTTGACAAAGGCACCAAGAAAATACATTGGGGGAAAAGACAGTCTCTTCAATAAAAAGTTAGTGAGAAAACTGGATATCCATGTGTAGAAGATGAAAACTAGACCTGTACCTCTTACTATATACCAAAATCAATAAAATGAATTGAAAACTTAAATATAAGACCTGAAACTATAAAACTCCTGGAAGAAAACATCGGAGAAACACTTTGGAATGTAGGACTAAGCAAAGACTTTATGAACAGGACCTCAAAAGCACAGGCAACAAAATAAACAATAAGCAAATGCAATTGTACTAAGCTGAAAAGCTTCTACACAGCAAAAGCAACCATGAATAGAGTGAAAAAACAACCTACAGAATGGGAGAACATATCTGCAAACTATACATCTGACCAGGAATTAAGATGCAGAAAATACAAGGAACTCAACTTGACAGTAAATAAAATAAAATAAAATAATCCAATTAAAAAATGGGCATAGGAGGTAAATAGACAATTCTCAAAAGAAGACACACAGATGGCTAACAGGTATGTGGAAAAATGCTCAACATTATTAATCATCAAGAAAATGCAAATCAAAACCACATGAGATATCATTTCATCCCAGTTCGACTGGCCGTTATCAAAAAGAGAATAACAAATGATGGCAAGGACGCAGAGAAAGAGGAACCTTCCTTTACTGTTGGTGTGACTATAAATTAGTGTAGTCATTATTGAAAACAGTATGGAAGTTTCTCTAACAACTACAGATAGAATTCCCATATCATCAGCAATCCCATTGTTGGGTGTATACCCAAAGATATGGAAATCATCGTGTCAAAGGGATACCTGTACTCCCATGCCAATTGCAGCCCTATTTCCAATAGCCAAAATATGGAACCAACCTGAATGTCCATTGACAGATGACTGGCTAAGGAAAATGTGGTATATGAGTACAATGGAATACTACTCAGCCATAAAAAAGAATGAAATTCTGCCATTCACAGAAATATGAATGAGCTTGGAGAAAATTATGATAAGTGAAATAAGCCAGGCAAGAAAGAGAAATACTACATGTCCTCACTCATAAGTGGGAACTAAAAAATAAATAAATAATAAGAAAGAAGAATCATAATAACATGTTGGCATTTCAGAAGGAGAGAACAGAACTGTGGTTACTTGAGGTGAGAGAGGGAAGGGCGAGGAAGATTAGCAACAATTTGGTTAATGGATACAAAGAAGGATTACGTTTTGTAATGATGAATATGCTAATTATCCTGATTTGATCATCACACATTGTACAAAGGTGTTGAAATACAACTCTGCACCCTCAAATATGTATAATCAATTATGTTTCAGTAAAAAGAAATGAATAAAATAGTAAAGTAATTACTAAAAAAATTTGGTCATCATATTCTCTTCAGGTGGTAGTGTACTTTTAAATCTTTCAAGTCTAGACTATTCTTTCAGAAGACATAGTAAGAACAGGTTTAAGAGAGTAAATTCTTTCAGATATCTAGGCCTGAGAAAAGTATTTCCCTTCCAGTTATCTCCTCCTCACACGATTCCACCACAGCCCCTTCTTCAGTTCTCATTTAGACCGCCTGTACTCTAACCCCAGAATCTTAGGATATGTGTGAGTATGAAACATTATGTTGAGAGGATGTAGGGAGGTGTCCAAAGGCTCTGGACAGACATTAGATGAACTTCATTCTTCCAGCCCTAGGATTTTGAATATTGAAGGATATTCTTATACCCTTACATGAAAAACTTCCCTACATTTCACATCACAAGATTTTACTTCCTACAGATTTTAACTTCCCTACAAATCACAAGATTTTACAGTAATAAAATAGTTGATTTTTGTATTTTATTTTCAAAATTCTACATTTATATATTTGTCACTTTTCTATAGATATCTACTTAACTTTCACAAAATAACAACTTTTAAAAAATAAAATTTGAAAATATTATAGCTTATTCTTTTTTAAACTAAAGAGACATATCAAACCACAGGGAGCCATTTTCGTTTTAGTGTATGAATACTTATCACAGTAAAACTTTGATAAAAAGTATTCTACATCCCTTACTGGGCTAATTTGTTGGAGGACCGAATCATGTCATGGATGACATTAGATAATGATTAAGGAATGTGGACATTAGCTCCAACTCTGTTAAAAACTCAGAATAGAGAGGTGATTCCCTTATATTTTAACAATTTAGTTGTCCTTTATACATTAAGAGTTTAGGATGCAATAATTTACAAAAATCTCTCTAACTAAAATTTTGCAAATTACAAGAGCTAAGCCAGAGATGATTATTTTCTAGAGGAAATAGTGTAAAGCTCAGTTATCTTTTTTTTTTAATGAAATTTACTGGAATGTAATATACACAGGATAATTTGCACACATTTTAAATATACAAGTTGGTGAGTTTGGGCAAATGTATAAACCCATGTATAGTCAGTGCCCAATCAAGATATAAAACATTTCCAGCACTCCACCTCCCATCCTGCTTCAACCACTTATCTGATATATATCTATAATTACCTAAATATGAAAAGTTAAAAATAATTAAGTTGTGATTATGTCCAATAACAACAACAAAAAGTAATACTGAAGTTCTCTACTCTGTCTGAATGAGAATTCCAACATCTCCCAGAAATGCTTGACCTCTAGCATCTCTGTTTTGTTCTCAACTCTGTAGAGAACCACTTTCTGTTAACTTTTTAATAATCTCACCCTGTGTGTTAATAGCTCTTTCCACAGCCAACAATTGAGACCACTTCCTGTGGAGTTCTCTGGCTCCAACACTCTGCTTCCCTTCTTTGCCAGGAAGAAAGCCTGGGCTATTGTGATATTCCCTTGAGTCTCCTCTCAGGGACCAGAGTGTTCCACATCCTGTAATCCAATGCCTGAAAAGAATTGGCTCATATGTTTTTTTTTTTTTTTTTTTTTTTCAGATTTATAGTTGTTTACTATTACAGGACTAGTTTAGTACCAGTTATAAATCACAGGTTGTAGAAGAAAATTTCACGTTAGTTCTTAAACCTTTTTCTAGCACCAGTTAATACCATGGACTTGGGCATATCTCTTGAGTCTCGGTTCCCTCGTTTGTGAAATGATGGTCTATAAAATTCATTACTGTTATCTAAAGGGAGCTAATTTTCCTGCTAAATATTATCTTTCCAATGTTTGTCAGTGTAATCAACATTTGATAGATGCATAAACTGTGTTTGGAATTTAATTATGCAGTTCTAAAGTTGAGGGTAAGCTAGAGTATAAGTGAGTCATAATAATTTTCAAATTTGTCACAACTTCTCTAATGCCTGGATTTATTCTCTTAATAGCAAATGTTTCACAAAGTTATATTGTGATTATGAAAACTTAAGACATCAGTACATATTATAATGTTATAATTTAACAAAAGGAACTATGAAGTTCTACATTATAATGACACATCTGACAGAAACTGCATTTGATATGAATCATCCCACTACCACAAAAGAAGTTATAGAAACAAAAATTGCCTCTCTTGTTCTTCTGTGAGAAATTAATACAGATATGAAGGAAAATTATTAGTTTGCTCTGACAGTCTAAATACATATTTCTTCAGAAAAAAATAGAGCTTAACCAGTGTTTTTCTTAAACCTTATTTGTTTTGAATATAATTATTCAAATAAAATTATTTGGAATCATTAAATTCCTACTTCAAAGTTGTAAGAACAATAGAAAAGCATAAGGGACAGACAAATCTAAATTACAGATTATCAGATTGTGAACCCTTAGAGTTTGAATTAACTGTGGTGAAAATGCTTCCTTCTTAGTGATAATGAATAGTTTATCTTTATTTTGCAGGTCCAGTGGGTGTACTGTCCTAAGCATCATGGTAGATGCAAGAAGTATAGTAATTAGTATCTGTCCTCAGGTAGTTATAATTTCATTAATGACAACAACAAAAAATAATCTACTTACTTAAAAATTTGCATATTAGACAGCAGATGTTTTAGGAAAATAGTATGTTTAATGTCAAGTATGTGGTAGAGGCAACAAGTGCTGTATCTTCAATATTCATATTTAGAACTTTTAATTTGACCTTAAATTTTCTCAAACTACTTAAATTTATAACCTTCATTCCTCTTTAATTCAGTCATTTAGCAGTAGATTCAAACTGGCAGCATATCAACATTTGGAACGCTTTAACCCCACAAAGTTTGAATTTGCAACCTCTTTATTCTGTTTCTTTCACTACCATAATTACTCTCTATACCTACCCTGTCTATCTCTTCCTGGTTACATGCACTTCTCAATTGCACCTAGATTTCATAGTCAGTAAATTAGTCTACTCAAAGGCAAACTTTTAGTTACTTACCAGGAACTAGAAACAGATTATTTTACTCTTTATGAGTTGGCTATTATAAAAAAACAGATTTAAAAACTGTGGCTAATCTACAAAAGTAGGCCCTCAAAACCTGGGACTGCCCAGAAAAGAGTCACTATGTTAAACATCAAGTTAAAAGCCAATGACACATAGCATTGAAGACTAAATGCAAATGTCTTTATCATGACTGTGTTATAGCATGTTTAATATCTAAGACCTGTAGACTTCAACTATTTTAGAGGACAGCCATAAGACAAAGGGGGAAACAATCTCACTTTTAAGTTGTATTAGCTGTGGAGCCTTAGACTACAAAAAGGAGATTGATTGTTTCATGATCACTTCACCAGTTCAATGAACTATTTCACTTATTCAGTTATTCAACAAAACTTCTTTGACTTATCGCTATATACATCACGCAGATTATAAAAAACTACAAATCTATTTTTAAAGCCCTAAAATAAATCAGTGTTGTTTGTTGAATAGTTGAAAAATCACAGAAAGATTTAAGAGGGACTATTCCTCCAAAATCAGAATAGCCAAGGTTAAGCCCCATCCCTACCTTGGTTAGCTTAATAAATGTTTGTTCCTCAACTTCTTCATCTCTACATGCAGATGATAACCTTAACGTATCTCATAATACTGTACAGACAGAATAAGACATATATACTAAGTGATTAGAATAGCCCTTGTTCTGTATAAAGTGCTTAGTGTATTTTGGCTATTATTGTTGTTGCAGTTATTATTTTTTCTAACAAAATACTACATTAATAATAATTTACCAGATTCAGAGAGGCACAGATCAATTTCTTCCTATGTTTCAGATGACTTTTATGGAGAATATAGCCCTGGAGCTGAGACTTGAAGAGTGTATAGGAAGTTTTCAGATAGACAAACAGAAAACAAGAACAGGCCAGGAGAGCAGTCAGGAGCCTGCTACAACATTTACAGGGGAAAGATGATGTGTGCCTAAAATAAAGAGGGAAGGAAAAATTAGAAGGATATTTATGATGGAGAATATCAATATGATGTAGGGTTGATAAGATATTACAGTAATGGGAAGATACTTCAAGGACCCTGCTTTTTTGGCTTACATAATATGGAGAATATTTTTCTTCATTGATATTTGGTACACCGGTAAGGTCAAAGATGAGAAATTTGAGGGGGGTGGTGCCTAATATAGTCTGCATCATATTGAATTTATGTGTATGCGGGCTGTCTTACTTGAGGTATTGAATTGAATGCCTACTGAGCTCATTCAGGCAGCATAAATGAAGGACATTAGTCTGACTGTTACACCCTGGATAACACATGCTCTTCTAAAGGGCTCCTTTAAAGGGCATATGTGTAACTTGGCCCCAAATGGCAGATGTTATGCTTGAATGTGGGGACAGTGTTCAAGATCTTCCCATGTTTTTTAAAGATAATTTATAATCTGGGTTTGAAGGTAGAATCCCCAGATTCTAAATTTTGGTGTGACTATATTTTTGATTGTGTGCTCCCAAAATGCCAGTCAAATGAGTAATGAGAGGATATGTGGTAGTTAATATTGTGAGAGTTGAAAATGTTGCCCAAGAAAATTACATTGAGAAAGGAAATAAGTGGTTTGAGTAGGTACTTGTGGAAACACCAAAGGGATTGCTGTTTAAGGAATGCTGACAAAAAGAACAGGAATAGAATCAGAAGGAATTTGTGTAATCGAAAATAATAAAGTAATTTTAAGAAAGGTGCAGTGGTTAACAGAGGCAAAAGGTACAAAAGGTGAGTATGATTGGAATAAAAACTTATAGTTGAAACTCCTAGAGAAAAAGTTTCGGAAAAGTAATGGGAATATTTTAGCAACTGGAGAGTAAATGGAAGGTGGAGAAGTGGACATGGTGGGTATAGTTCGTTTTTTTCTAGAGGATTGACTATGAAAGAAAGGAGGGAAATAGTGTTGTGGGTAGTTGGAAATGCAGCGTTAAAGACATGAGAAACTTGAGTATGTTTTTATAGTCAGTAAAAAGAGAGGGATAATAATACTGTAAAGTGAGGGGAAAAACTTATGAACTAGGGTTGTAGAGGAGGCTCTACTTTCTAGCAACCAAAAAACTCATTTTTCCTTGATCTTTTGTATGACCAGCAAATTTTAGCTCATTGGGTGACTTAGACCATTTCTACTCTTAGTTATTGCTCTAGAACTACTCAATTTCATTCAAGAAAGTTGAAAACATTGTATACCTCTACATCTGCACCTACATCTACATCTACATATGTATTGTTTTTCTTCAATTGATTCATCCACTGATTTTTATCCACATTCTCCTCCTTTCATAAAAGATTAAGGTATTCTGAAGACATATCCTGAATTTTCTATTTTGCCCCACTTAACTGACTGAAATTTTTTTTGTTTTGTTTTGTTTTTTGATTCATATTTTCCTCCTTGACTACTTTACCTACCACTTCTTTACTTATGCCCTGAGCTTTATGTCTTTCCATGTTTTCCTGGGTCACATTAGTCATTTCTTTTTTCTAACATTGTCTATCTCTCTCTCTTTCAACTGACCCATGATCTTTGTCAAAAGAACATTCTGGAAGTTCTACCCTAAAATACATTTTTTTGTCTGTGTCCTATAATGTCTTCACCTTACCAATCTATTATTTTCCTTTGCATCTCCAACATACTCATAATACTTTGTTCCTGTGGCCTAAATGGCCCCTAATAATGATTCAACTGCAATTACTTGATCAGGTGAGCAAACAGTTGTCAAATCAAATGGTATTTTAAAAATAATTTTCCAGTTGAATTTCCACATCCTGAAACATTATAGTTAGGAAGGTCAACTACACACATTCCTTGGACTTCTCCCCTCTCTGTATTTCCACAGCTAGTATTACATTGTTCTTGTCCATATTCTACACTGTTTTTGTACATATTCAATATAACCAGGCATACCTTATTAGTTATTTTTCTTCCTCTTGCTTTATAACCTGTGCTCATAGAATGAGTATTCCATCAGATTTTCTAACTTTATTCCCTCTTCCTTGTACATACTCTATATGGTTGCATCTTCATTAATAAAATTTATTTGGCTGATTACCAAACTCTTTCTCTATCCCCCTGATATCCGGTCTTGCTTACTTAAAACTACCTAGTGGACTTTTGTACCTGTAGTGCTGTTAACTATCGTTATTCCTGAAATATTTTTTTATTACTGATTTACTCTGTCTTACAGCATTTGCACAAACTTTGTACCTTAGAGAAACCAGCATTTTTGACTGTCTACCCTGTTCTTTCATAGAATATAAGAATCTTAGAATAGCAAGAAATATGGGCTTCATATAAACCAATCTTTATAAGAAATAGATTAATATTTGTACAGCAATTTATAAAGGAATTTGTTTCTTTACAACATTGGTGATGAATTAAGGTACAGACCATGTTAAATATCTGCCTCAGATTGTATAGCTAGAGTGTAATAAAACCTGAATTTTAAAGCAGGTCCTTTTTGACTCTAGAGTTGTCACTTCTAAATATTATACTATAGTATTTTACTAAAAACTAAATGAATGTATTTTATTTAAAAAAAAAATTATTGAAATATAACTTAGCTGTAAAAGCCAAAGTAAGTGTGTAGCTTAATTGATTTTCTCACACTGAACATACCTTGTTCGTGTCCACTTCTAGTCTCCTTTACTTTGTTTTGATAGTTTTGACATTTTATATAAATATATAAACAGGATCATATTGTGTGTGTTATTCGATTTTTGTGGCTTACAACAAAATCCCTGGAACTGGGTAATTTATAAGAAAACAAAATTTATTGCTTACAGTTTTGGAGGTTGGGAAGTCCAATGTCCAGATAACACATCTGGTGGTGGCAACAGCGACCCAGGGGTCTCACATGGCAGAAAAATGGCAGAGCAGAAAGAGGGACAGACTCTTCACGCTCCTTTTTTAAAGCCTTCAGAACTACACCCCTGACCACCATTATTAATCCATTCACTATGGCATGGTCCTACAATCTACTCGGCTCTTTGAGGTCCAACCCTTCAATTACCATAATAATATTTCCCACCCTCATAACACTGTTGGGGTCAAATTTTTGGAGAACACTTGATCAAAGGCACTGTGTGTTTGAGAATTCACTGATTTTTAGAAGATTCTCAAAGAGATCCACTAATATCTTGAGACTATTGAAATACACATAGAAAGAGAATTGAACAATCAAATGCTGTCAGTATTTATCCATCACTGTCTTAGTTTAGAAGTGGCAATCTGATTCGAGAAGAGAGATCAAGTTACCCTGACATAAGTATGCCTATAATGAAAGGAGCTGTTCATTCAGTTACCCTTTTTTGGCAGCTGTATTTTGTAATAAATTAGTTTCTTTTGTTACAAGTCTCTGATCTCTATATTGCCTTGAAGTCTGCAGTTTAGTTTTTGAAAGGAGGCATTGCACAGGGCATATAACAATCAGGCCAAATTTGGCCAAATTAATCTCTTTCAGTAAACCAGTATCTCAAAACCAATATCTGGTTTATGATTCAGTCTTTTGTAAGTCTGATTACTATTAGTACTTCTCAATTATGATCAACTTCAAATAAAATGATAATACTAAATGCCTGGGTCTAGTTATTCATAGTTGTTATACTTCACATATGATATTTCAAAAACAAAGCAAAACAGGTATAGGTCATTAGAAGATAGCTATGATTATGGATATTTTATAGATGAGGAAAGAGAGGTTAAGCAACCTGCTCTAAACCATAAACTAATCAGAGGTCAACAGGGGAGACACACACAGGTTCACAGTGTGGTTTGAGTTATCAACTGTCAAATTACAACTGAAGTTCAGAGTCCATATGTGGTGAAAATACCAAGGAAAATTCACCTGTGAGTTGCACTAAGAGCAGCCAGTTGGACTTTCCCAGTCTGTTATTCATGTGTCCATTCATCTATCTATCCTTCTGTCCACCCAGAAAAACATTTCTTGAGGACTTTCTCTGCCTGACTGAAAGCTTGGAGGTGACAGTACAGACATGACTAGGATCTGCCTGCAAGAAGTGGCAATGACAACAGACCCAAAATCTCCATTTCCTCACTGGGTTGAGAGATAGATCCCTTTGGGCAAGAATCATATCCTATTTGTATTTCTGTATATATTCCCTGGTAAAAATAGGCTGTAGCTAAATTTCTTTTGGATATGTGATCTGGCTGCTGTCTTCCTTTCTGACTTTATTTCTCACCACTCTACTGCTTAATTGCTGGTCGTCAGCTCCATTGTTTCCATTTTACTTCTGGAGCCTTGCCCTAGTACTTCAGCAATAGTTCTTCTCCTTGTCTATAATACACTTCCTTCAGAAAATTTTAGTTTGCTAGTTTTTATCCATCACTTCTTAGCTCCGATATGACATCCTCAGAGAGGCCTCAATGCATCTCCAGAATAACTACCATTGTTCACTGTCTGGAGCCTTACACTAGATTTTTGTTTGTGTTGTTTAATTTTGTTCTGAGGTTATGGTTGCTATCTACAGAAAGGCTGGTATGCTGGAAGCTTATTATAAACATGTTTTGATGCTTTAAAATTCCGGAAAAAAAAAATCTCTATCACTAGAAAAGTGCATGTCCTTTAGGTATTTTTTCCAAAAACAGGATGCGAAACATGTACATTTTTAATAATAATAATAAAGAATGTTTATATTATAAAATATTGAGATCTATTTCCTACTTCTTCCTTTGTAACACCCTGCCTCCAGGCTGCTCTTATATTTTTAAGAAATTATTGTTCCTAGATTAATTCAACTAATAAAAATCTTAAAGATAGCTAAGAAACTTATAGGTAGAGACTTAAGCATTAGGAGTATCTGACTCATTGACTAAAAGACTTCAGAGATGCTGTGATAGCAATACAGATTCTATATTTTCAAAAAATATATGTTAAAAATTCACTGATATTTTCTCAATCGAGAAAATCTTCCTGTCTATAACTCATTTGTCTTTTTCTTAATTACATTTTTATATCCCAAACTTCCCAAAATGATTAGTACACATTATGACTAATTACTTTCCAACTTCATTTTAATTAATGATGCTATATTTGGAGATATTGAGCAGTGACACACATAACTCAAATAGCTTTGATATTTATATTTTTGTTATTCTCTTTTTAACTTAAAATGACTATTTTATTCCCTTCAAATTTATCAGAATCAAGACTCCCTTGGGCTCCAACTTAGTATGCTAAGCTTTATTTTAGAGCAAAATTTTGTAGTTGAGAACATTAGGAGTTTATAATGGCTAAGTCAGCAGACCTTTAACTATAGTCATAATAAAGGGCATCTCAAGCGTAGAGATCATGCTCTCAGAAAAACCTCCACAGTAATATCTTCCATCTAAAGAGGAACAAGAGCCCCTGATTGGCACTTTGTTACTTGAATGGTCCCCCACTGATGAGGCAGAAAGGACATTAAGGATGGTTTTAACAAAATCTAAAATCTCGCTGATGCCAAACTTAAAGCAGTAAAAGCCATAATGCCATTTCTAAAATATGCTCTGGAATCATGAAAGCTTTGCTTTTCCAGACACCCAGGACTTCTTCTTCTTTGTACTTATTCCTTGTAAAAGGCCCTCTTCATCATTATGTCCTGCCTTCCACGGCTCATGACAAACTAGGTAATCATCTTCATTTATATGCAGCACATTCTTTCTGCCATTGCTGCCACAATATAAATGTGTTTTATTAAAAATTAAAAATATTGGTTTTACTTTCCATCAGAATGAAAAGTGAAGTCTCAGTCTTATTTCCAGCCCTGTTTTCTCACTCCCATCCTTCTTGCATTGTACCTCAGAACACCGCTATTAATAGATAGGCCACATTCCCAGGGGCTTTAAATTATGTCAGCCTTTCCTGAACCCTCAGTCATGAGACAATAACAGAAGGCAAAGGGCTTTTCAAAGGATAGGTGTGGAGATGCCATGCTCCACTGGGAATAAACCTTTTTCTTGATCTTGTGTCAGAATGATGCTGAGAAAAATATACATGGTGTCTTATCATCTCACAGCACATGGCTCTTAGAAGTCGAAAAGGCTATATATATTGAGAAAAATTAAAGGCCCAGAGAATTACTCTACAGTACCCAACTCTCTTTAAGAAATAAAAATCACAAGGCACATTCTGTATGGCATTCCTGTAGACGTCTGTCTGCTACATCACATGCTTCTTTCCTTTTGTAAAGCTAACTTTCAGGCTCCTGTTAGTATTTTTGGAAAGTAGGGAAGCATGTATTTCCTTAGTTGCCAAAATTGGTTCCACAGAGCAGCATGCTTTGTAATTTGAAGGTTAAATTCCTTTCAAAGAGACTTGTTGGAGCTGCTCTTCTCACTCCTATTAGCTAGTAGAACTGTCTGACCTTTATAAGTGCAAGTCAATATTCACACTGTCAGAGGAGTATCTGTGGGAGTAATCTTTTCAGTCCTGTAGAGAAACAGTTTGCCACAGGCTGATCAAGACTAGAGAAGGGGAGCTGGTGAACAGTGACATGAAGCACTTTCAAGTGAATTCAAACAATGTCTTTGACACAGCTTGGAATTTTATGCTATTTTAGTTATAATAGTGCCTACTCTTCTCTCTAAACGGCACAGGTGTCATTTTGAAATAATAAAGAAATAGAAAGTGAAATGGAGTCTGTTAAGTTGCCTCATACCTTTTTATCCACCCAGGGGGCTTTTACCCCCAAAGTATGTGTCTCTGAAGACCTTCAGAAATGAACATTATTATTTTTAATGGGCACCAGTAGTCTTCTTCTCCCTCCATGAAATATCTAACTCTGAGGTGAATTTTTAATAAAATTGCGAGAGAGGAATTCTAATTTTGTGCCTTTTGTGCCCCAGGTTGCCATAAGAATTTAACATCCAAATAATTCCTTCAAATGTCACTTTTTAACCTGTTATCACAAAAGAAAAATAAAAAATGGGGCAGTATAATGTTGGTTTAAATTTTGATTGGCTTTCTCTTAATTAATACATCATTATAATTGCATTTGTGATTAATTAAGCTATTTTATGACTTGTTTTAATTAAAAATCTATCAGTAGGCTTATTTTTTGAAGACTGAGTGAACTACTCAGTTACTACTCCCATCAATAGATAGAATATATTTTACACTACAGTATTACATAATATTGTTGGTAGTGGTATCAGTACAGTAAGTCTGAAATTATTCTGATTGTACTCATATATAATAGAATTGAGAAAATGATTTAATATATTGATATTTTTGGAAATTAGGCTTTAACTGTGGAAAAGGGAAATATGGTAGAAAATGGGAGGAGAAAGAAAATCATCTCATCTTTGAATTACAGACAGAATAAACTTATATATACATATATTTATGTGTATAAACATATATACACATATATACATAGCACATACATATTTACATATGCATATATGCATAATTGTAAATTTATATGAATGCAATTTTATAATTATATAAGAAAATACTCAAACACTGATGGGAATGAATTGACAAGAGGAAAGAGTTTAAGGAAAGTGTCACTGGCCAAATTTAAGACACACTAAGAATCAAAATAAACAATGATAGATACAGATTATAGAAATAACAGCATTAGTCACAATAGCCAATTTATGGAAATAACTTAAGTGTTCATTGATGGATGAATGGATTAAGAAATTATGGTATGTGCATGTATATGTATGTGTATATAAGTATATGGAATATTATTCAGCCTTAAAAAAGAAGGAAATTCTGCCATTTGCAATAACATATATGAATTTGGAGGACATATGCTAACTGAAATAAGCCAGAAAAGAAAGATAAATATTTCCTAAAATTACTTCTATCTGAATTCTAAAATAGTCTAACTTAGAGAGTACAATGGTGGTGGCAAGACTCTGAAGAGGTGGGGGAAATGGGTGTATGTTGGTCAAAAATAAGGAGATGTTGGTCAAAGGGTACAAATTTTCATTTATAAGATGAGTTCTAGGGACCAAAGAAATACATCTTAAAGTGTTCTTACCAAACAAAAAAAGTAACTATATCAGGTGAAGGATTTGTTAATTAGCTTGATTGTAGAAATCATTACACAAAGTATACTTATATCAAAATACCATGTTGTACACCTCAATACGTACAATTTCTTATTTGTCAATGATACCTCAATATAGCTGAGAAAAACAGATTATAATATTTGTTTCATTCAATTCAAGCTGCTGTAACAAAATACCTTAGACTGGGTAATTTATAAACAATAGAAATTCATTGCTTATAGTCCTGGAAACTGAGAAGTCTAGAATCAAGGTGCCAGCAGATTGAATGTCTGGTGAGGCCTCTCCGCTTTAAAAACAGGGCCTCTTGCTGTTTCCTCACAGGATGGAAGGGGCAAACAGCCTTCATTCCTCGAGACTTTTTGCAAGGGCACTAATTCCATTTACATGGGCAGAGCCCTCATGACCTAATAACCTCCTAAAGGCCTCACCTCTGATTATTGTCACATTGAATATTAGGTTCCAATACATGAAGTTTGGGTAACACCAACATTTACACCATAGCCATATTGACTTTAAAATCAATCCATGATGTGTATTTTGCAGATACTTCCTTCCATTCTCTAGATTGTTTCTTTACTATGTTGACAGTGTCCCTTGTTGTACAGAAGTTTTTCAGTTTGATGTACTCCCATTTTTGTATTTTTGCTTTAGTTGCCTGTGCCTCTGTAGACTCGCTGAAAAAAAAAAAAAAAAAAAAACTGCTGCCCACTCCCACTCCCATTTTGTGTGGCATTTCCCCTATGTTTTCTTCCAGTAGTTTCATAGTTTTGCAATTTAGGTCTTTGATTCATTTTGAGTCGATTTTTGTTTATGGTGAGAGATAAGGGCTAATAATATCCAGAATATATAAGTAACCCAAACAACTCAATAGCAAAAAAAAAAAACAAAAACAAAAAACAAATAACCTAATTAAATAATAGGCAAAGGACCCGAACAACATTTCTCAAAAGAAGACATACAGATAGCCAACATGCACATGAAAAAGTGGTCAAAATCACTAATCTTCAGCGATATGCAAATTAAAACCACAATGAGATATCATCTCACCTCAGTTGGAATGGCTATGATCAAAAAGACGGAAAATAACAAATGAAGGCAAGGATGTATAGAAAAGGAAACGCTCCTACATTGTTGTTGGGAATGTAAATTGGTACAGCCACTGTGGAAAACAGCATGGAGGTTCCTTGGAGAACTAAAAACAGATCTGCCTTAGCTATCCCACTACTGGGTATATGCCCAAAGGAAATGAAACCAATATATCAAAATGAAACCTGCACTACCACGTTCATCGCAACACTATTCACAATAACCAAGACATGGAATCAACCTAAATGCCCGTCAACAGATGAATGAATAAGAGAACTGTGATATGTATACACAATGTAATACTATTCAGCTATAAAAATAAATGATATTCTGTCATTTGCAGTGACATGGATGGAACTGGAAACCATCATGTTATTGAAATAAATCAGGCACAGAAAGACAAATACTGCATGATCTCACTCAAATGTGGAATCTAAAAAAAAAAAGTGGTTCTCATAGAAGTAGTAGAATAGTGGTTACCAGAGACTGGGAGGGGAGAAGGAAGGAAGGGAGAAGTGGTGGACACACAATTCAAAACTATGCTATCCATCTTAAGTGAATCATTGAGCACTATATGCATGTATTGAAGCAACACACTGTCTCCACAAATATGTAAAGTAAATGTTAAAGTAAAAAATAAACACAAAACAGAAAAATAAATAATTCTATGATTGCATACTAGTAATTATTTTAAAAAGTAAAATTGGAGGATTTGGAGACAGACATCTTTTTTTACAAAAATATGTAACACCAAATAAACTATTAAATATACAAGAAATGATACAGAGCAAATCACCATTTTACAACCACCTTGGCAGTAACAGATTCAGGAAAAAGTCCTCAGTAGATGATTAAAGCAACAATTAAAATATCTTTGAAAACATAATATTCATGCAGGCTCAACGCAACATTTCACTAATTACTTATTAATTACAAAGGGGAAAATTTACTATTTTGGATATGTGAAGAACATATTAACAAACTGACTAAATTTAGTATCACCTGTAATGTTACAAATCGACATCAGGTACTGTGCAATATGATTAACTAATCACCCCCTTAATATTTCCACTTAAAATTTTTAACCTGAATCTAGTCATGAAAAACAATGACAATCCAAGTTAAGAGAAATTCTGTAAAACAACCTACAATGGATTCTTTCAAAATGTCAACATTTTGTAATACTAATATTTTAAAAAGCAAAAAGTCTGTGGGAAGTTATAATGTAAAGGAAACTAAGGAATATATAACAAGTAATGAAATGTGCAAACTTTATTTGCATTTTAGAGCTAAAAAATGTTTATAACAGATGTTATTGGGATAATTGACGGTAGAATTTAATATAGACTGAATATTAGATAATGGCATTGTATTAATTGTAAACATCCTTTGCATGACAATTTTATTTTGACTATGTAAAAGAATGCCCCTGTTCTTAGATGATTAATGTTTCATGCTGAATTAATTAGAGAGTAAAGTGTCACAATATTTGCAACTAATCTTAAAATGGTTTATTAAGAGACTAGAGAAGAGAGAGAGAGAGAAATGTGGGAAAATATTAACAGCTGTTACGTGTAGGTAACGGGTATACTCTGTTCCTCAAAAATCAAAAAAGTTCTTCTAAAAAGTCTTTTGATATAAACTTTTCGAAAAAGTTTAAAAGTACAGTGATTTTTTTTCAACTCTGTTATATATCCCCTATGAAAGAATAAAAATGACTTTATTAATTTTGGCATATACTTCATTATATCTTTGGATTACTTGTAATAAGATATCTAACAATACATTATTAACAATATTGTATTATCAAACAGTACAGGAATAACAAAACATAAATGACTATGTTCTATCAGATCATTCAAATAATCATAGTTTAGAAGTGCAAGGGTTTTGAAAGTCAGAGAAAATCAGAATCATAAATTCTCACTTCTTATATGTTATATGTTAGCCTTTTGATCATCCTTTCTCCTTCCTGTATTTTAACCTCTGTCTTTCCATTTCTTTCCAATGAGCATTTAATATGCTTTAGTTTCCCTTAATTAAAAAATAAAAATAAGCCCCTTGTCTTGAACGAAAGCCTGCATTCAGATATTACTGCCGTCCTCCTTCACAGCCTAAGCTTCTATTCGCTTTCCTCCTGAGACCCCCTCTGCACAGTGCACTTACCACTCGACTGAAACGATTCTCAGGAAAACCAAGGATCCCATTGTGGATCCATGGGTACTTTCTAGTCCTTTTCCTTTTCTTGCTCATTCTCTAAAGATCGTTTAAGAAAGTTTAACTACTTCCTTCTACGAGAGGAAATTAAAAGAAACAACCATCAAACAAAAAACAAAACAACTTCCCTTAGCTTCCACATTCCTCTCAGTACTTTCTTTCTTCTTACCTTAAGTCTTTCCTTGTCAGTATCGTTTGCAGTTTCTATAGGTTTCTGGTTCCTTTGATATTTGTTTGTCAGATGTCTGTCCTAGTAGTCTTTTTTTCTTATAATGTCTATGGGATTTTTGCATCTGATTTGTTTTGAATAATCATCTATATGCTGATGTCTGCAAAATCTTTTTTTGCAGGGGGAGGGCAGGCAGATTTTATTCCAAGTGCAGGAGAGCTCTGGCCCCACTCCTTCCCAGGATGACATTGGGGTGGGAAGATGAGAGGCCAGCTTGGCTGAGCCCAGATGAGGTGAGCAGCTCACAGCAGAAAGGGGATGATGGGCATGCATAGGGCGGGTAGTCACGGAACTCCTTCAGATAGCTGTGGTGCTTGCCCTTAGCCCACCAGGGAGAAGAGGGCCACTGGGAGACACTGTGTCATGATGGCAAAGGCGATCCAGGACCCCACCTCATAAGTGTAGTTGGGGCAAGACACCAGCAAGAAGACCCACGTGAAGGGGTTCTTGGTGGGATATGGGATCTTCCTGGTCTTGGACCCTGCAGGCCACCGGTCCCAAAGGGCCATGTTGATGGAGAAGCTGCCGAGCTGGCAGATCACTAAGATGGTGAGGGCCAGTTTGACCTGCCGTAGGTGGGGGCGTGTAGAGAGGGTGGTTGATGTAGTAGGTCATCCACGCGTGTAGAGAGGGTGGTTGATGTAGTAGGCCATCCACGCGGTGAAGCCCCAGTAGTAGGTACAGTTCTTGAAGATGCTGCACAAAGGCATGGTGCCATGGGGGAGGCGGTGCACGAAGAGCGTCTCCAGCAGGCGCTTGACGTAGTGGAACGAGCAGCAGGCGCAGGCAAGGTGCACCACCGTTTGCCGGCTGGACGTCAAGTCGTATTGGTGGTGTAGATGAAGGGCACCGGGAAGTAGAAAGGCAGGTTGCTTTAAAGGGGCCCACGTCCTCCGTCAGGAAGACCGTCACCCAGCTGAGCTGGGCCCCCAAGTCCCGGAAGTAGAGTGTGGCCGTGGTGCTCACAGGCGGCTTCTGCAGAACATCCTCACCCTTCAGACACTTGCCCTTGGGGTCCAGGCGAAGGGACTGGTGGGCAGGGTACCACTGCGGATGGGTCTTGGTGAAGAGCTTCTCGATCTCAGTAATGGTGGCGTGGGGCTCCACCTTGTCCGGGAAACACAGCTTCTCCCTCTTCTTTGCGTCCAGAATCTTCACCTCATAGTGCTTCGTGGCTCCGTCACACTGCGTTTACTGCTCCTGCTGCTGCTGCTGCCTAACTGCGCGCGACACTCCACGGGTCACCTCACACTCTCGCGACCGTCGCGCTAGACCAACCGCGGCTCTGTGCAAAATCTTGTCAGAATAAATACCTGTCCTAAATATTCCAGTTGACCTTCTGGAGGTACCTTCTTTTGGATATGTTAAAGAGATCTGAAATTGAATATGTTCAGAATTTTATGAACTCAAACAACTTTACAAGAAGAAAACAAGCAACCCAATTAAAAAATGGGCAAAAGAGCTAAGTAGGCATTTCTCTAAGGAAGATATACAAATGGCCAACAGACATATGAAAAAATGCTCAACATCACTCAGCATCCGGGAAATGCAAATCAAAACCACACAGAGATACCATCTAACCCCAGTTAGGATGGCTAAAATCCAAAAGACTATGAACGATAAATGCTGGCGAGGTTGCGGAGAAAAAGGAACTCTCATACATTGTTGGTGGGACTGCAAAATGGTGCAGCCTCTATGGAAAATGGTATGGAGGTTCCTCAAACAATTGCAGATAGATCTACCATACGACCCAGCTATCCCACTGTTGGGAATATACCCAGAGGAATGGAAATCATCAAGTCGAAGGTATACATTTTCCCCAATATTCATCGCAGCACTCTTTACAATAGCCAAGAGTTGGAACCAGCCCAAATGTCCATCATCAGATGAGTGGATATGGAAAATGTGGTACATCTACACAATGGAATACTACTCAGCTATAAAAACGAATGAAATACTGCCATTTGCAACAACATGGATGGACCTCGAGAGAATTATATTAAGTGAAACAAGTCAGGCACAGAACGAGAAATACCACATGTTCTCACTTATTGGTGGGAGCTAAAAATTAATATATAAATTCACACACACACACACACACACACACACACACACACACACACACACACACACACAAAACCGGGGGGTGGGGAAGAAGATATAACAACCACAATTACTTGAAGTTGATATGACAAGCAAACAGAAAGGACATTGTTGGGGGGGAGGGGGGGAGGGAGAAGGGAGGGAGGTTTTGGTGATGGGGAGCAATAATCAGTCACAATGTATATCGACAAAATAAAAATTTTTTTAAAAAAAGAATTTTATGCTTTCATTAACGTTTCCTGTGCTAACGGAAACAACTTTTTTATTCGTAAATATTTATATAGTGCCTAGTACAGTTTATATAGTGCCTTCCACATACCAGGATCTTCCCTAGAAGCTTGGAGTACATTAGTCAACAAAAGAGATAGATTCTTGGCCTAGCAGATCTCTCACATTTAGTCATCCAGACCAGAAACCTAAAAGACGTTTTTAACATATTCCTCTTTTTTTTTAACCACTCCATTAAATCAGCATATGCCCTGAATTCACTTTTTATTTGCTCATTTCTGTCTAAGAATAAAATATGCCTATTTTTCTTTGTCCATAATATTAAGTAATCACCAGAATAACTTTTAAATTTATATCAATAAGTTTAAATCCACCCCAATTGATCAATTACAACTTCGTATCAGTAACCATGTTTCTGAAAGCCAGTCAATAAGTAGCAGCAAACTAAGAGCCACAGCCACACTCCGCACATACCCACTTATGAAAGTCTGACAATTCCCGAACGTTTCAATTCATTTTAATTTTCTTCTTAAAGCCTACATAAAATCAGCAGTTTGTGTAGTTCAGAGATGCTACCTACGTCCTACATGCATAACTCTGTCTTGATTAGGAAGAATAAATTAAGGCTTTTTTATTCTTTATATTAAATGTTGGCTTCTTCTTTCCACACATCTATTCTCGTTATAACTACTGTAAAATATGTATAAATCATATACACCTGAATGATTGCCACAGCCTCTTCGTTGGTCTACCTGGCACTATCACTTTCTCTTTAATTTATTCTTCAAACTTCAAGCAGTTCATTCTATGAGGTCAGTATTACCTTGATACCAAAACCAGACAAAAGCATCAGGAAAATAAAATTGCAAACTAATATCCCTTAGGAGCATAGACACAGAAGTCCTTAACAAAAATCCCCTCAAACTGAATCCAACAACATTTAAAAAGTATTATACACCATAACCAAATGGAATATATTCCAGGAATGATGAAGTGGTTTAACATAAAGAAATCCATCAATGTAATTTATATTAATAAAGAAAAAAAAGAAAACAACAACACGTGGCCATCTCAACTGCCGCATAAAAGGCATTTGGCAAAATCCAGTACCCTTTCTTGATTAAAAACACTTGGATAGGAATACAGCCTCCTCTTCCTTATAAAGGTATCTATGAAAACCCCACAGATAACGTGATGTTTAATGTGAAAGAACAAATACTTTCTCCTTAAGATGAGAAACAAGACAAGCAAGTCTGCTCTCAACATTTATTTTTAATATTGTACTGGATGTTCTAGCCAGGGCAATTAGTCAAGAAAAAGAAATAAACAGTGTCAAGACTGGAAAGGAAAAGTAAAACTCTGTTTATGTGTCATGTATGGCATTATTTGTATATTGAAAACACAGGGTAATCTACACACACAAAAATTTTATCTTAATTAATTAATTAATTAATTAATTATTTTGATTATGCATACTCATGGGGTACAAGGCTGATTGTCACCACCTGTGCCCAAGATATGATGGTCAGATCAATGCTATCAGCATGCCCGTTACCACAAATTGCGATTTTTCCCTGTGTTCCCCACCCAATTAATTCCTGACCTCCCTCTACCTTCTCCCTTTCGCCTGCCTTCTGGCAACCCTAGGTATGCTTTCTCCCTCTGCAAGTCCAATGCACCACTGTGGTCTTTCTTTACTTCCTTCTTTCTCTTTAACCTCCCATTTATGAGTGAGGACATGTGATATTTTTCCCCTTTGTCTGGCTCATTTCACTTACATAATTTTCTCCAAGCTCATTTATGTTGCTTTAAATGGCAGAATTTCATTCTGTTTTATGGCAGAGTGGTATTCCATGGTGTATATATACACCATTCTTTATCCAGTCATACATCGACGGATGGACATTTAGGTTGTTTCCTTATCTTGGCTATTGTAAATAGATCTGTGATGAACACACACAATATATTAGAACTCATGAATTAGCTCAGCAAGGCTCTAGGATACAAGATCAATATAGAAAAATCAATTTTATTTTTATACATTAGCAATGGACAATCTAGAAATGATATTTATAAAAAAATTCCATTTACAATAACAGCCAAAAGAATAAGCAACTTAGAAATATGTTTAACACCAGAAGTGCAAAACTTATCTCTCAGAACTACAAAACATCATTGAAAAAAATGAAAGAAGCCCTAAGTGAGTGGGAATATATCTTGTGTTCATAGATTGGGAGATTTATTATCATTAAGACAGCAATATGCCCTAGATTGATCTAAAAATTTATCACAATATTTATAAAAACCCGTTTTATTGTTTTAATTTGTTTTTCACCGAAATTGGCATGTTAATTCTAATAACAAAAACCATCTTGAAAAAGAAGAATAAAGTTGGAGGATACATATATTCTGATACTGAAACTTGCTACAAAGCTACAGTAGTAAGAACAATGTAGTAGAATGTTTCCTTATATAGCATAAAGAATAAAATATAATATAGACATATAGAGCAATAAAATATAGAACAATAAAATATAATTCAAATTCCAGAGATAAATCCATATGTTATGACCAATTGATTTTTAACAAGAATATTGAAACTATTTAAGGTGGAAAATGGTCTCTTCAAGAGATAATGCTGGAACAACTGGACATACACATGCCAAAGAATAAAGTTAGACACTCCCCATGTCATTTTATGTTAAAAATCAATTCAAAATGGATGGACAACCTATATGTAAGAGCTAAAACTATAAAACTCTTAGAAGAAAATGTATGGCAAAATTTTTGTGATCTTGGAGTGACAAAAGAAGATATGAATAAATTAGACTTCATCAAAATTATAAAATTGCATTCTTCAAAGAACACCATCAAGAAAGTGAAAAAGAGACTTGTATTTAGAATATATATACATATAAATCTTATATTTCAACAATAAAAGACAAATTAACCCAATTAAAAACCCGAAGACTTAAAGACATTTATGCAAAAAAGATATAGAAATATCCAACAAGCACATGGAAGATGTTTAACATCATTAGTCATAACGGAAATGAACATCAAAGAACAATGAGATACCATTTCATACCCACTAAGATGGTTAAAATATTTTTTAAAAAGACTAACTAGGATCATCGAAGCTGGGGAGAAAATTGTACCCCTCATGCACAGCTGGTGGGAAAGTAAAATGGTGCATCTGTTTTGAAAACATTTTGGGCAGTTCCTCAGAATATGAAACCTGGAGTTACCGTATAACACAGATAATCCACTCCTAGGTATGTACCCAAGAGATGAAAACATATATCCATGCAAAATCTTGGACATGAATGTTCATAATGGCATTATTCATAATAGCCAAAAAATGGAAAGACCCCAAAGTTCCATCTAATGATAAATGATAAACAAGTGTATATCTATACAATGAAATATTACTCAGTCATAAAAAGGAATGAAGTACTGATATATGATACAACATGAATGAGCCTTGAGAACATTGTACTAAGTGAAATAATCCAGTCATAACAAACTACATATTTTATGATTCCATAGGTATGAAATGTCCAGAGAAGGCAAATACATAATGACAGAAATAGATTAGCAATTGTTAGGAGCTGGTGAGAGGGGAGAATGAAAAGTTAGTGCTAATTGCCATGAGGTTTCTTTTTAGGATGATGAAAATATTCTGGAATTAGGTAATGGTGAAGGTTAAACAACTCTGTGAACCTCCTAAAAATCACTGAAATATACATTTTAAAGGGAGAATTTTACAGTATGTGATTTATTTCTCAAAAAAGCTATTATAAAAATAAAATCAGCCTGGAGTAATATGCCAAAAATACAAACTAACCTTGTTAACCTTATCTTGTTAAATATTTTCCAACAGCTTCCCCCTTGCCTTTAGGATAAAACCCAAAGTCTTTAATTAGGCCTTATAGAACGTACACATGTGATCTCTGTGTAACTTGTTTCCTTTCTTGACATTCCGTACCCCAACTATAGACACACCAAACTCTATGTTTCTGTTGTAAAATTCCTTCAAATCTATGCCTGGAGAACTCTGAGTTTTCTATGCTCAGATCCTTCAAAACAGCCCTCCTCTTTTACCTATAGCATGCTCATCTCAGGATATCTTCTATACAACTTTTACTCTACTATGAAACATTCCTTTGCTCACAAACTAATAGTTTAGGTATACTTGCTCAAGTACTCCATAGGATTCTCATAGGTACTATACTTGACTATAATTGCTACTTTCTGCCTCTCCCACTAGACTAGAATTTTCTGCATCTTCCCTTTTAGACTGGAACTAACCAAAAACATATTTATCGAATAAGTAAACCAGTGGATAATATCACTCTAGTGTTCTTTTGTGGACTTTTTTTTTTTTTTGAGTGATGACTATAAAAACAGGTCTAAATAATGAAACTGAACATTTTTTCTTTAAAGTTGTATTAGTCCGTTTTGTGTTGCTTGCAACAAAGTACATGGAACTGGGTAATTTATAAAGAAATGAAATTTATTGGTTACAGTTTCTGAGGCTGGGAAGTCCAAAGTCTGGTGGTGGCAACAATGACCAAGGGGTCTCATATTGCAAGACAATGGAAGCAGAGAGAGCTGAGAGAGAGAGAGAGAGAGAGAGACTCTCTTCTTTTAAAGCCTTCAGAACCACACCCTTGGTTTTAATCCATTCACTACTGCAGGGTCCTTATAACCCAATCACCTCTTCAAGGCTCTACCTTTCAATTACCACAATAGAATCTCCTACCCTCTTAACAGACATGGTGTGGGCTAAGTTTCTAATATGTAAAACTTGGGGAACACAATTCAAGCTTCAGAGAGTTTTGGGGGCACACTATTCAATCCACTACAAAAGTATTATTTTTTAATATAATTTAAATATAAATTTTATTTAAATTTGTATGCCATATATATAAAATTGCAAAACTGATGCCTTGTTAGAATATATTATAGCAGGGCTATCCCCATGGCTAGACTTCTAACCATCGAGATAGAGGTGTGCCTTCACAAGCACCATTAATCTTCATTGACAAACTGTTTAATCATCTGAATAATTAATATCTGCTGAATAAACTAGTATTCATAGTATTGTTGTCATGGGTAAACACCCACAGGGATTTTGTCTGTTGTGAATGTCTGAAGAAACACAACAGGGGATTTGAGCATTTAATAGAAAGAAATTCCATTTGGGTTTCACAAGCCAGGAGCAAGGTCAATCTCATGACCTAAAATAAACTAAGCTTCCCAAGCATGCAGTACTTGCAACTTCTAAGAGTTTAGGTACAGAAACTTACACATATTCAACAAGGACTGGGTTATTCATATGCATATTTAAGTGAGGATAAGTTTGCGTGCACAGTGCAGCATCATGTATGTTACATGCATCCCATATTCTCTTGGGGGTGGATATTTAAAGATTAAAATGAAGGCGGGTTGGCCTTCTATCATCAGAAGGTGAAATCAGGGGCATAGTTAAGACTAGTGTGCAAACTTCCCAATTTAGCTAAAACTGGTTTGGAGCTAACAGCTTTTGTACCAGGGGTTGCTATTGCAAAATTGTGTTCTCCCTCAGTTAGTATTATTGAAGAAAAGAAAGGAAAGGAGAAAGACTGATTAGGGAGAGAAAGGAATGAAGCGAGTAGCTCTTAATCAAAGAGAAGGGGGGGTTGGTAGCTCTCAGTATTTATAAATTTGCACAGCATCATATATCTTGCAGGATGAACATAATTTGATTTTTATTTTTAAAATGACTATTTCTTCCCTTCTAACACCAAAAACTTATTTTGATAAAATAAGTCATATTCCATTAGCCTGTGTCTACTCAAAGTCAGCTGTATTAGTCCATTTCTGTTGCTTATAACAACAAAGCTGGAATGGGGTGATTTATAAAGAAAACAAAATTTATTGCTACAGTTTCAGAGGCTGGGAAGTCCGAAGTCCAGGGAACACATTTGGTGCAGGTCACCTTGGGTGCAGGCTTTACAGCAATGCAGGGGTTTCACATGGCAGAAAATGGTGGTGGAGGGGAGAGAGAGAGAGAGAGAGAGAGAGAGAGACCCTCAATTGCTCTCATTTAAAGCCCTCAGAAGCATGCCCCTGACCACCATTATTAATCCGTTCACTACAGCACAGTCCTACAATATAACCACCTCTTCAATGCCCCACCTTTCAATTACCATAATAGGATTTCCCACCCTCAGCAGTTACAGTGGGAATTAAGCTTCTAACATATGAACTTTTGGGGTCACAATTCAATCCATAGCATTCTGCCCCAGCCCCTAAAGTTCATGTCCTTCTCAGAGGTAAATATATTCATCCCATCCCCATGGTCTTAACTTGTTCCAACTCAAAAGTCTCAAGTCCAAAGGCCCATCTGTAAAATCAAAACAAGCTATCTACTTCCAAGATACAATGGTGGGACAAGCATAGGGTACATATTCCTATTCAAAAAGGGAGAAATAGGCCAAAAGAAAGGGATAACTGGTCTTAAGCAAGTCTGAAACCCAGCAGGGAGACATTAGATCTCAAAGCTGGTGAATCATGTACCTTAATTCCATGTTTGATGTCCTCTGCACACTGGCATGAAGGTTGAGTCCCCAAGCCTTCAGGCAGCTCCACTCATATGGGTTTTCTGGTCTCAGGTGATGCCTTAGCTCTGGGTAGCTCTATAAGTCTGGGGTCAGTCCCCAGCCTCATCAGGGTCTTCCCACATGTCCCCATCCCAATTTGCAGGATCCCATTCTTTTCCAACTAATGCCCTCACTTTAACAGTAGATACCATGCTAGGCTGATAATTCAACTGTCTTTGTAGTTCAGCCATCTTATAATAATGGCTTGTATTTAATTTTCGGCAATTTCAGCCCTGTGGTTGCTGGACAGAAGATTCTGGCCTAGAGCACACTTAGAAATTTTTAAGTCATCTACATGATGCTTGAGCAGAGACTTTTTAAACTCTGAGCTCTTTTCTTCCTAACTTTGTCCAGAGATGCTAGGAGTAAACAACCAATGTCATTATATTCCGTGGAATTCAAAAAATATTCAAAGTTATTATGTATAGAGTAACTGAATCCCTTGTGTCTTTTACAAGTGGTGAATCAGGAGTATCAAATGGATTTATTTTGCATATCTCTAAGCAGTTCACGTCACGGACTACCAGTATTATTAGAAGTTGAGATGCTAGCATTTTTAGGCCTAAAGCCCTGAAACCAACTGAAGAAATTCATCTTTAAGATTCTGTTTTTCTAGAGCCACTCCTGGTATCAAAATCTGTACTAGTCAGGGTTCTCCAAAGAGTCAGAATCAATAGGCAGTGCTATAAATATATAAGAGGGGATTTATTAGGGGAATTAGCTCACACAATTGTGAAGACAAGTCCCACGATAGGCCATCTGTAAACTGGATTCTAATAGCGTAGTTCCATCCTAGTCTGAAGGGTTCAAAACCAGGGAAGCTGGTGGTGTCCTTGATGTAAGTCCCAGAACCCAAAAGCTCAAGAGTCTCAAGCTGTGATGGCCACAGACAGGAGAGAAAAGTGTATCCCAGCTCCAGCAGATAGAGCGATTTGCCTTTTTTCTGTGTTTTTTGTTCTTTTCTGGCCTCCAGCAGATTGGGTGATTCCCGCCCATATTGAGGGCAGATCTTTCCTACCCAGTCCACTCAGGTTCTCATGTTAATCTCTTTGGGAAACACCCTCATGGACACACCTAAAAACATTTCTTGGCTTTCCTTAATCTAATCAAGTTGACACCTAGAATTAACCTTCATACCAGCTGTAGAAAAAACAAGATTCCACAGGCTTCCCATAGGTTTCTAAGTCAGCTCTGCCTAGTTAGTTAAAATAAAAGCATTTTGTGTTAACTAACATTTCCAGGTGGGTTGTATTACTAAAACAGAAGCCACAAAGATGATAGGGTGCTCGTTTAAAAACAACAACACAAACAACAATCTCTACCATCTAAATATTGGGATTTATTGATAATACTTGAGCAGTAATTAGTGATTTGTTAGATAACACTTGGAAAGTGATTAGTTAATGTAGCATGTTAAACTTAACAGGTATATTAGGGTTCCCCAGAGAAACCTGTGTCTATTAATAACACAGATTCTCACTGATAACAACTATAATAGAATAGCAACTTGCTTTAGATAAAAAAGGGAAAAACTTAAGGTTCAGGGTTCAAGATAAAAACTGAAGAAGCTAGCCAGAAATTCCAAATTCTGAGACTCCAGTATTTGTACTATAGTTATTTTTAGTTAAGCTTGGGTTAGTGAATTCCAAATTTCTTCTTAATCTATGACAAAATAAATTTTATTGACATCTACACAATTAAGACACATATCTTTGCATTAACATACAGAGTAAAAATACGTACATACATGAATAAAACAATCCTTCCATTCCTCAGAGTAACAGGTGGGTATTCTGGAAAGAAGACTTCCCCAAGAGGTTCTAGCATCTGTCTGATTATCACTGAGTACCCATATTGTGTGTGTAGGCTGTTGGAAGGAGGGTTGCACTAAAAGAAAGGTTGGATCCAAGCCCATGTCTCTGATAATGGCCAGAAAACACCCACAGCAATAATCCAAATTACTTTCCCAAGATGGTTTAATGAGGAACTATCAGCAGTTGGCAACAGCTTACCCTGTCCCAAACTGCATTAGTCCTTGAAACTTTTGGCTCTATCTTTTTAACTTTATTTTTCCCCTCTCATTTGTCTAAAAAGTCTACTGATCTTTCTTTACCTTTATTCAATGAGCTCCTCTAGAGTTTCATTACTACTCTTAGAAGCACATTTACCTGACACAGGGCATTGTAAGAATTTTGTAAGTTACTGAATGTTTGCTGAAAAAATTTCTATAAACTCATTTTCAAATCATCACTTAATACCAAGAGAGAACATAAACAATGCAAGCAGTCAGGCACGTCTGGATGGAAAGAACAGCCTAAATTATTTCGTCATGTTAGAACTCCCTGTCTCAAGTCAGGCTGGTCCTAGAGAAAGAACTAAACATGTCAAAAGGCTACAGCTTAGAATAAAAGGATACAGAGTGCAATAATGAGGCTCTTAGCCTCATTTTTAGTTTGCTAAGGCCCATCTCTCAGTAATGCCAGTGTTTAACTTAAAATTTTTATTTAGACTCAGACTAAATTCTAAAATCTTCGGTATCATATCCCAAACTCTCTATAATCGGAACACACTATCATTTGTGATCTTAAGTATTACTTCTGCTTTTGTACTCCAGCCAAAAATAGACACTTTTCATTTCACTCTAGGATATCCTGTGCTTTTTGGCCCCTCTCTATGTGCTGGCTATGTTCTTTCTCTCTGCAATGCCCTTTAATTGATATTACATGTGGCATATTTCATTTTTTCTTAGGTCTTACACCTTATATTCTGCCTAAAAACATGGTCAAAATGTTTTTGTCTTAAAATAAATGTATTCTAAATGGTGTTCTTTCTTTAAGCTATTTCTCTATCTTTGTTTATACTAAAAACCATCTTATAACATCATCCCCAGCAAGACAATTAACTAGGTATTCATGAAAAAAATATTCCTCCTACTGTAGACCTTCTAAAAATGCTAGGTAAAATATAAGCACAAACTTTATGATCTCAAGAAAGTAAGTGACATCTACAGGTGATGAGACTGATAAAGTAGAACGCAGTTTTTTATGAGAGTCCTGAAACCACAGGTGCCATGAGGCTGTTTGCACATCTTATTAACCTAGAATCTTGCAAAAATAAAATAATTCCTGAGATTTCACATGTGTAGGTCTTTCTTCCTTCACTGGGGATTGAAATTTGTTATTTTTATTACCTATATGGTCCAGGAAACTCTAAGTTGAAATATCAGTGTAAAAGTTGTTATTGCCTAGTGCTGACTAGCAGAAAGAAATGCAAATATTCTCTGAAAAGATTCAGCCTCAGTTCAGGACACATAAGATTATCACATGTGAAACCCAGCCATAGTTCAACTCACAATATGAAATTTCCAAAAGAAGAAATAAACAAGCTTCCACAATTACAAATTATCAGAAATAACAAGCAGCAAAATGAGATCCTCAAAAACTGTAAGTATTAAAAATTTGGAAACAATATAAGCTAAGCATAAAAGATCTAACCAAATAAAAGAGTTGAAGAGATAAAGTAAGACACTTTGAATACCTAACATTATTCAATAAGGAAAAATAATATCCACATCTAACACTTTGCATCAGATAAATATTTCAACTGGACCCAAGATTTCAATGTAAAATATGAATTGAGGAAATTACTAGAAAGAACCCTGGAATAATATCTTATAATCCATGAGTGTGTAAGTTCCTTCTGAAAATAAGAAATCTGGAATCCATTAAAGAAAAGACTGAAAAAAATTATTTATAGAAAAGTAGAAAAATTTCATCATGGTAATATCCAACAATAACAATGTGAAAAGAAAAACAAGAAAATGGGGAAAAGATGAAACTTATTTCGCAGAGAAGAAAGGGTTAATCTCTTTATGCATATTAATAAAGAATGTCTGCAAATTGAAAATACAAAGACTAAAACTCAATATAATGTAGGTATAGGATGTGAACAAGCAGTCCTAAAATGACTTTAAAAAAGGAAAAAATGTTCCCCTCAGTCAATAAAGCAATGCAAATTAAAATGGCCAGGAAATACCATGTCTCAAATATTAGATTGGTATAACTACAGACATCTGATGAAATACCATATTACTTAGACTGTGGAATAATGGACCTTATCATACATTGCAAATGGGATGGCAAATGGCTGCAATCCACAAAGACAGCAATTTGACAGAATTATTAAAACAACAGATTCATATAACTTCTGAACCAGCAAATGTACATGAGAATTGATTTGTACTGTTACTTATTGAAAGACTGTTAGTGATTGCATGATATTATTAATAAACAATCTAAATATCCATTATTAGAGGGCTAAACAACAACAAAAAAGATTGTGTCCATAAAATAGATAACTATGCATCAGTTAAAAACCACAACAAGGAAGCTCCTTATGTACTGATAGGATTATCATGTTAATATATTATTAGGTGAAAAAACAAGTGGAAAAATAGTGTCTATTGTGTGCTACTATTTGTGATAAATGAGAAGGTGAGAACACATATTTTAATTGCCTTAATAGGTATAAAAAGTCTTTGTTAAATAGTATTGATAAGTGAGATAGTATTAACATTAGGCAATAGGAATTGGATGGATGGGATTCAGGAGAGAGAATTTTCATAATGTATCTTTGTATCATTCAAAGTCATGTCAGGAAAAATAATTCAATAGATGGTTTAACTGAAGAGATTTTTAACTAAGCGATTTTAACTAAATATTAGGCATGATTGAAAAACTTATTAAGGGAGGTTGAGGTACCTAGAAATTGTTAACGGTGGAAAGCTGTTACCACCCCTGCTACCAATGGAAAAGGGGAGGACGTAATTTCACAGGAGCTCAGTGAGAGCTACTGGAAGAAAGGAGGACCCCATCAGATCTGTGATTGTAGTGGGACACAGCAACTGGCCGAATCCTGATGCCAAGGCAGGAAGGAAGAGGGGGAAAAAGGAGATTACAGCCATCTATCTTCTCCCTCTGCCAGACTCCACAAGGAACCCCAGCAGTGTAGCCTGTAAGTGGGAGCCTCCTGGTTTGCAGAGCAGGAGAAAGAATAAGAATATATGAAGGAATGGATGGCAGATGGAAATACACAGCAAAACTGTTTTAAAAACGTTTTCTGATGTTCAAATCACTTGAATTTAATTCCCACTTAGAGATGCATTTTATATAGAAGTTCGCATAGAAGAAATTACTTATGATTTAAGAGTATTTTTTAAATGTAAAGCATTGATAAATGTAATCTCATCAAAATTTACAATTTTTGTTTATCATAGGCTAACAAAAACCAAGTTAAAAGCAAAATCTTCAGACTGAGGGAACAGGTTTACAATGCATGTAACTGACATCAGATTAGTAACAAGGATATGTATTGGCGTTCTAAATATTGATTTAAAAAGATAAACAACCCCAGACAAAATTGGGCAAAGATTTTGAAGCACAGTTTAAGGAAAATGAAATTAAAGTGATCAATAGGCAGACAAAAGCTTGCTCAAGCTCACCATTAATTGTGCAAGTGCAAATTAAAAGCAGAATTAGATAGCATGCTACATACAGGTTTTAAACAATTAAAAGTCTGACAAATTTATTTTAGCAAGACTTTGACACAAAAGCAATTCTTATACATGACCAGTGGATATATAAAATAATAGAACCTTTGGGAAGCAGTTCAGCAATATCTAGTTAAAACTGAAGATGGCGCATTCCCGGTGAACCAGTGATTCAATCCTGAAATGCATCACCCTAGGGAAACTCTCAGTTACTGGCACGTGAAGACATGCACAAGAACTTTCACTGCAGCCTTGTTTGTAATGGCATAAATAATGGCAAATATCTTGAATATTTATTAATAGGACAGTGAAAATTTGTGCCATATTCATACAACAGAAGAGTGAAGAGCAGTGAAAATCAATGAATTAGAGCTATATCTATGAAACATAAATGTCATACCAGAAAGACAAATTGCTGATAGTATTACTTATATAAAGTTTAGAGGCATGCAAAATAATATTATATGTTTTTAGGTATAATAGCAAAAATAATACCATATTCAGGGTAGAGGTTAACGCTAAGGCATGGCAGATGAGAACATGGAAGATTTGACTGTTTGAAAATGTTCCTTTTTTCTTAAACTGTGAGATGAGTATGATAGTGTTATTATATTTTTATGAGTATTTAGATATATCTGAAATATAACTACTGTTAGGTCATTTTATTATGCACTGACATATATTGTCAGTTAGTGTTTACAACCATCATGATATTAGTCACTGATATTACATACAGCAGCAATGACTTATAAAATATCAGAATAATGTAGATTAAGAAAAAAGAAAAATAATCCCACCAAATAATAAGACTGAAACATGAAGAAGATCATAGAGCTAACAGTATGGAGAGATATGTTTCAACGAAGATCTTTCTGAATACAGGCTTTTTCTATTAATTCTCAAATCCTGCTTACAATTTTCAGCTCCACATTCAATTGACATTTCGTATCTGTCTTCTCATTTTCTTTACTTCCTCTCATATTTCCTTTGCCATCTTCCGGGACACTCAAGTGTAAAAAATTTGTATTGTTTCTAATTCCTTTTTCACTTTCTTGCTCTCCAGATACAGTAAGTTACTTCTACAAGCCCCTTGTATTCATTGCTATCTTCCTTTCCCCATCGACATCACTTCTTGAAAGGCTGTTGAAATCATATTTTAGCTGGAACTTTTGCTTCTAGTCCCCTTCCTCCAGTAGTTTAATTACCAGAGTAGTATTCCTAGAGTTGGGATCTAAACGTTCTATTCCAGGTCCAATATTTCCTGTGCCAATATATGTGAGGCTCTGACACAGTACCTTGTGTCTCACCAATCCACTGTGATCTTCGCCACTCATTTTCAAGCCAGTTTCTGCTCTACTTCCTGAAGGCTTTTAATTTTCATTTGTGAGTACCATTTTTGTCCTGGTTAAAGAATGTCATTGAGTTATCATTTATTGTAAAGCATAGCTAATTTTTGTCTTCAGTTACTTGTGTATTAAAGTATTTTTGTTTGGAGTCAACCATATGTTTTTAACATCTCTTCACTCTTTCCAGCTTGTTTTGATGACTTGAGGGAGATTCAGCAGTTGATACTGGATTTCATCACATGTAAGTGGCAAAACCTGGTCTTTCATAAAACAGTTATAATTAAATTTTAATACTTTCTCCTACTTTTTTCTACCTTATATATACAATTCCACAACATTTTTGTATCACTGAAATTGCAGAAGATTATAGTATTTGTATTTATATGGACTAACATCAAAAATAACGGAGGATGTTGCAGGGATTACCGACCTGAGGGATCTTGCTGAATTTAAGCAATTTAGATGCTCATTTTGGCATACAGGTAATTCAAGGAAGGCATGCTGACCAGTTGCTGAAGATTATAGGAAGATTTTTTTCCTATATATTTTGTTATTGGATGCTATAGATAATAATTTAATTTAAAACAATGACAGAAAAAACGTCACAAAACTTTTTTTTTTTTTTTTTTGTCTTTTTCGTGACCGGCACTCAGCCAGTGAGCGCACCGGCCATTCCTATATAGGATCCGAACCCGCGGCGGGAGCGTCGCCGCGCTCCCAGCGCCGCACTCTCCCGAGTGCGCCACGGGCTCGGCCCACAAAACTTTTTATTTTAACATTTTTAATATTTGTTGGACCTGTTCCAGGTTTATCAATGTTGACCAACATTAATTTATCCTAAGTTTATGACTACAGGAAGGATGACACTGTCTTCCACTTACCAATTAATTGTCAAAGGATTATTTCTATATATCACTTTTCCTTCATTCTAAGTTGCCAGTGATTGTAAAACAATTCCATCTCTTTAATGATAGCAAATTGGCAAAACATAAAGAAACATTATATTAAGGGTATATATTGGCTGTGTAATACTTCCCAATTTCAGTAATGTTTACATTAAAAGTTATGCCCATTTTATAACCAAGGAAATGCAGTGCTTAGGAATCAGCCACTTATTTAGGTGCGAATATATCTTGTATTTTTTTTCCAGATGACATTTTCTGGTGGACAGAAGCTTTTAATTTGCTTCTAAGTGATAGTTCTGGAAGGGATGGTAACCACGTGAAAATTAAAGTACGTAGGCAAGTGGCTGTTAAAAAGCCATGCACTAAATACCCAAGAATAAAGGCCAGGACAGGATTCATTTATAGTTTTAGTACCTGTGATTGTCCCTTCTGCGCATGTGTGATATTCATAGGAAGAATGGGGGGGGGGTGCGTGCATGCGTGTGCACGTGCACACTGGTACCAGTGCTCCAATTGTGAAAGACAAGTTTATTATCAGTACATTATATGTACATTTCTCATAGAATTTCAACATTTAAATACTATTCATGGCAAACATTGACTTCTTTGTTTTCTAAGGGCTTGCTAGGATCGAATCACTGAGAATTCCAGATGGAGAAGGATTGCTTTCAGCCTCATGAATGGAAGCCCGCCAAAGTTTAAACTAATCTTCGAGTGGGGGTGGGTGGGAGGACCTCAGTAGTCCCCTGGAGGATTTGAGAAACATATTTACACCTCCTGCTTTGCCAACAGTGACAGCAAAACAAATCATGCTCTGTTCAGACAGCATGATGGAAGCATATTTAACCGAAGGGAAGTTAAAAACAACAACTGCTCAGATTACTTCAGAACAAGGCATTTCAAGAAGGCTTTCCATTTTTCTATATCGTTAGTTTTTCAGAAATAACAGCATATTCTCATCCTTATTCTTCACCTCTCTCTCATCCCAACTAAACAATACACTGAGCTCAGACAGGTGTCTTTCCTAAGAGCTTTTCTGTAGTTTTTCCAACGAAGTTGGAAAATCTAGAGTTTCCAATTCCATAGCAAATATATCATTAGCATGGTGTATTTATCCAAGGGGTGAAGACATGAAGCTGGCTTCAGTAAAGTGTTTGGCTCTTACTCCAAGGTTAATAGAGGCAGTACTGAGTTCATGGAGATGATGTTACTGGGAAGAGTCATAATAACCCATTCCTCTTCTCTGTCCTTTTGTTCATTTAATTCTTTGGTGTTAGAGCTCAGGGAATGTGTTAAGAATTCAGGAAAATACGACATGCATTTTATCTCATCTTTTCCCTCCTTGTACTCACTCTAGTACATATTTGTCTCTTATGCTGCATTTCATGCTGCATATTTGCCAACTGAGACTCTGAATTCTTCAGAAATCTGACCCGCACGATGGTTTTAATCCTGTAGACAACTTAAGATTGCCTTACTGTGCATACCATTCTGTGGAAGTGAAAACATATGCTCCCATTATGCAAAGTTTCTTTTTGTTTATATTGTATTATAAAACTATGATAATACATATCTCTGATTGAATTACTTAGTTTTCAAAATGAAAAAAGCCCTTAGTGACCGCATAGTTTTTTTCAAGATAAAAGATTTAGGCATCTTAAATTGCCCAAGGTCGCTTATCTTATTAATGCTGGATTAATCAATACAATATACTTCAGGTTTCCTGACTTCTAATGAAGTGCTTCGCCTGTCATAGCCTTGATTTGGAACATATTTGTTCATTATTTCTCAAGTGTCTTGGCTATAATTTATCAAGAGTGAATCCTCTCTGTTTTGAAATATAATTAACCCCAATGGTAAAACCATAATAAAAATACTCAAAATATACCAGATAACCAGAATGAATTCCGGATGGTGGGAAATTAACAAATAGTTCGAAATTGAATTGATGGATTCTCCCTAATTAGTGATGCGAATGAATTCACGAAGTGACCGAGCGAAAGGGATGCCACATACTGTTAAGAAAAAAAATCAAGGTCTTATGCAAACACACACCCCTCGATACACCATGTCTTAATACCCACTCTCCTTTGACCACACAGATCATATAACACTCCCTCCCACTCTCCTGAGCATCCTCAGGACGTGTGCTGACTCTCTGTAGATTATTTTCTCATTTCTTCATTTAATCTTTAGGCTCACGTGATACATGTAGCGCACAAAATGCAACTCAGAGGAAATGTTCAGAGTTGAATTGAATAATCAGACATTTCCAACAGTGCTAATTATTTATTCATAAAGAAAAAATGTACATTAAATATAACAGGGAATACTTATTTAAAAAAGAGTTACTAGGGAATTTGAATCACTCTTTTTCAGTAATTATGTGCGTTGGTCACACGTATGATCCTCCATTTATTCTTGAAATACAAATAAATTTACAACAAAGGATTTCATAAAAAAACTTCAGTAAAAAAAGGCAAAGATGATAGAAGAAATAGTGCGATGTTAAAAAAAAGTGAGAGCCAGATGTATACACGGTAAATGACTTTAGAAACCTAAGAAAGATGTGGTACATCTACACAATGGAATACTACTCAGCTATAAAAACGAATGAAATACTGCCATTTGCAACAACATGGATGGACCTCAAGAGAATTATATTAAGTGAAACAAGTCAGGCACAGAAAGAGAAATACCACATGTTCTCACTTATTGGAGGGAGCTAAAAATTAATATATAAATTCACACACACACATACACACACACACACAAACCGGGGGGGGGAAGAAGATATAACAACCACAATTATTTGAAGTTGATACAACAAGCAAACAGAAAGGACATTGTCGGGGGGGAGGGGGGGAGGGAGAAGGGAGGGAGGTTTTGGTGATGGGAAGCAATAATCAGCTACAATGTATATCGACAAAATAAAATTAAAAAAAAAAAAAAAATGTTTTGATCAAAAAGGGAAAAAAAAAAAAAAAAAAAAAAAAAGAAACCTAAGAAAGATGATTTCTACCTGACGTTGAGGAAAGCTGATAAGAAATCCGATGCTATGCTATGGAACGCTCAAAAGGGAACCACGTGTCCCCTTTGGAAGTGGGAGTAAATGCGAAGCCAGAATAAAAAAAAAAAAAAAAAAAAAAACACTATTAAAAGTTTAATATTGAAACCTAGACCTCCTTCCTCTTCCGTGCAACAGTACTCAGCTGTTGGTACCATTTACATATTATTTATACATTTTATATAGGGAGCATTGTTGTGACCTAAATGACAATTGCAGTACCACTGTTTTGGGCATGTGGGTATAGGAAGTGTGTGTGAGTGTGTGGGGGTTGGAGAAGGAGTAAAAACAAGATCTAGATCTTTACCTTCCATGGAAGGATGTGAATAGAGAATGCCTACAAGTCAAAAATCAAAAAGTAGTAATATAAGTATGAATGTAGATATTTAGAGATAATTATTAAAATAATAAATTAAAAGAGTTGAAAGTGGTTACCTCTGGGGAGTGGAAACTTGAACTGAGGATTAGGAGACTGTTGATTTCTTTACTAGTCTACAGTACTGTTTGCTTCTTTAAGTTTTCTGCAACTGTTAGATAAAATATAAAAAAAAAAACAAATCAAATAAATAGCATTAAGTTTCCATAAATTTGGCATTCTACCCCCAGAAGAGTATGGGAGTACTTCTAAAAGTTCACGGAAAAACAGAGTTAAAACATAATACACATACTTTCATGAACGTTTTGAAGTACCCTCATACTTGTAGTGCTGACATTTCATGTTGCATTTTGATTGTAGACGCATATCTTTAATTATCAGCTGAGCTTAAGGTATGTATTTGCCCTTGTTTAAATCTTCTTGATTTCATCATCTATAAAATAAATACAATGGAGTGCATGCAGCCTTGTCATTCTTGCATGAATTTTGAGGAGACTTGACATACCATAGGATAGCAGTGTAATCTATTTAGATCAGCTGTAAGTAATTTAAATTTTATATGCCATTTAATCAATGTTGAGAGGAGAAATAAATGAGCCCTTAGAGATTAATGATTTGCCTGAGGAATTTCTATTGGCAAATAATCATAATGACAGGAAAGTCCTTTAGTACTGTCATACGCTTAACAGAGGCATTCAGTTTTAATATTTTTTATTCTCTTATTTACACTAAATAAAAATAAGGGCGATGCTTAAATTTTAATTCAGATTGTTTTCATTGAAGTTTGAAGCAGTATCATTATAGAAATATTCTGGAATATTTCATAAACATATCATGCTACTTGATAGTTCCATTAATTTAATTTGAAAAGTGTCAGCATAAAAAAATCTTTGATTCATAAGGGATTTAAAAAAATACATCTCTGATGTATGTGTTTTTTTGTTTTGTTTTGTTTTGACATGTCATTGTTATATTAGTCTGTCACCACTTAGTCTAGATGACTGCTGTCAGCAGAGCTAACTAGTCAACGATCATCCTTGATCTTACACACGTGCTACGGAACACATTCTTTATTATCTGTTCCAGAAAACACTATTTATCAAGACCCCTCAGGCAAAGCCTCCCTGGGGTAGAATGAGACCCAGTATCAACTTTAAGAGTACAAGAGAAATCTTGTTGACATAATTACCAGGAGGAGATTCAAAGGGAGAAATAAACCACAAAAGAGCTGATGTATAAAAATGGGGGAACATAAAAGATTTAAAGGGTTCTTTTGCACATTTCACTGTAGAGGAAAATTTAAGTCTTTCTAAGCCCTCTACTCTCTCTTATATATATCAATTATTGGTAAGAAAATATATTATTTTACTCAACTGCATGATTTCTTCTTGACAAAGTTAGGTTACTGTAAATTCTCAGGATTCCTATAAGATGATTCAGTCAAAGAATTTTTTAATATAATATAATTTCTTAATAAGAACTAGCAAGAAGACAGTGCTCATTATTAGGCGTAAATATTAGTCTAGATCAGGGGTCAGAAACCTCTTTTTGTAAAGGGTAAGATAATAAAAATTTTAAGTTTGTAGACCATGCAGTGTCTACAGTGTCAACAGTGGCAACTATTCAGCTCTGCCATTGTAGCATGAAAGTAGCCAGAAATGATACAAAAATGAATGGGCATGGTTATGTCCACTAAATGTTTGTCCTCAAAATAGGCATCCAGTAGAATGTATCTCATGGGCTGTGATTTGCTAACCATGTGTCTTAGATGGTATTATAGCAGCGAATCAGGGATGACAAAATCTTACCATAAATATTATATCCACAAGTACCCAGGAAGTCTCCTAGAAGGAATACACACAGTAGTAATAGTCATATGGAAAATTAATCAGTTTAGGAAGGTCAAAGACAGGCAACTTCCAGTGCTGAGCCGTGGAGCTGTCTGGTTGAACTACATGAATAATCCAACAGGCCAGAATAAGGGTTTCTTTTCTATCTACACTGAAACAGAATCTGACTCAGGATATTATTGATCTCCTTTTGGTCACAAGCCACAAGAAGTAGAAACTGGCAATCATGCAGAGATAAAAAAACGTTGCCAACGTTCCTGAAGACAGGTGGGCACCTGCCAAGCTGCTATGCTGAATGGAGTAGAGACTGGTGGAATGAGGCAGCTCCTTCTACAACTGGCTTAAGTTTAATTTACTCAGACAGATTGATGTTCAGAGAAAGTATAAAAAATGTCATCTGAGAATCAATATGAATTTCTCTGTTTTTTAGAGCACGGTGATTAAAATTAGTAAATTAACGTAGTTCAATAGATCATTTCTTGCTGATCATTCAGGTAATAAATTCTCCTTTGGGGGAAGCCAAGAGTTAGATTACAGAGAACTGAAACTCTGCAGAGAGATAGAGAGAGGGAGAGGGAGTGTTTAAGTTAGATAAAAACAGACTGTTCTAAGGCAGTTCCTAGAGCTTGATGATGCTTCATTAAATGTTACTTACACTTCGCCCTGAGATCTAATCTTGCCCTTCCACAAATTTGCTGCATATTTGGCAAAGTTATAAACATTTCTAGACCCCAGTTTTGTCGTTTGAAAGATGGGATAATATTAAATCCGCCTTACTCAAAGCCTATTCCTTGGCACACAAGTTTAAAAATGTAGTAAATTAAAAACAAATAAACAAAAATGAATACTTGATCAAATGAGTTTAGAAACTCTTCTTATTTTTGGAGGCACTATTCATAGATGTACTAATTGTCTCTTACCTGGAATAGAGTCATGACCTCCTAACTTGTCTGAGTTATATGTCTGTTCCTCTCTCTCCTCTAACATTCTTCCAAGCCAGAATCATCCTTTCAAAAGACAGGTGCATGATTTTGGTCATCCATGGCTCAAAAAAGATCCATGCCTTTTCTTTCTGTTAGCTTTGACATTCCAGTGCCCTATCTTGCTGCTCCCATCTATCCCCTAACTTCCTTTGCTTTGCTCCAGGCGCTGCTCCTTGTTAATGCTCTGTTCTTTACAGCCACATCTCTTTTCCTTGTGCATGCAATTCCCTTTAACTGAAATGGTTTTTTCCTCTCAGCCACCCCTATTGCTGTTCAACTAATTAAATCTTACTCATTTTTCAGATGTCTGCTCTATCTTAAATTCCTCAGAGAAAACAAGGACAGATATCCTGACTTGAGGAAATCAGCTTAATACATATTCTCATATAACTACTATAGTATCATCTCTCTCTCTCTCTCTTATTATCATATGGTTATTACAGTGTTATTTATATTCCTATCTCCCCAGTACACCTTGTTCATTTTTGTGAACATATTGTCACCCCCTAGCACTTATGGTACCTCTTTTCTAGCAGTAATTCCAAGGAATATGCACACAGATGAAAAAATATAATTTTATGATCCTCAAAGATCTTAAAATATTAAGCATTCACTCATCTGTGTTTTCATTCTTCATGAAACTACATCTCATTTTATGACCGTGCATTGTGCTGGCTCCTGGTAATAGAGCCATGGAGTTGCAGAAAGAGTAATTACCTCAAGGAGCACAAAATCAGGAGTAGGAAACAGTACATGTCAATACACACGTACTTATTCAAGCACAGTTTTGAAAAAGCCTTTAAACAACAAGTGTGGAGTGTTGTGAGAATAGAAAATTAAGGGATTTGACCTAATTTGGGAGTTGCCTAAGAAGGCTTTGAAGAGGACGTGATATTTAAACTTATACTTGAAAGAGAAATACATAGTAGAAAAAAACATTACAGAGACAGATAAATTACAAGTGCACACACACATACACACACACAAGACAGTGTATGAAAAATGCATATTCAATAGAACAATAACTGTAGTTTAGAGAAGATCAGGATGTCCAGAAGTGATCTAGGCTTAGACTTGAACCATAACTTGCTTCAGATCAAGACAGAGAGTTAGTTTCTGAATTTTGTCCTTGTAATAAATTTAAAGGCAATCCAGGTTAGGTTTCTCTCTCTCTCTCTCTCTCAGTGTGTATATATACACACATGCATGGATTTACCCCAACACAGCATGAAAAGTCTAACATTCGGTGACTAACAAAAACAGAATTCTTCAGATGATTTGAAATTTCACTAATATAAAATATTTTATTCATATTCAGATGATTTGAAATGTCTTCAAAGCCCTATTTTACAGCCTTTATTCTATAAGAACTGATCATCTACATTATCCTTTTTCTGAATTTTAATAAGGGATAATTTAAAACACATGTATTCTTCTTTGTCTCCATAGTATTTTTGCAAGGATAATTAAAGTAAATGAAGCATAATAAAGAAAGAATATTAGCTACCAACCAAGAGTTTTCTAAATGGCAAAAAAAAAAAAAAAAAAAAAAAATCTAAGTACTTTGGACTAATAGAAGTCCAGTCTAAATTGTAAACTATTTTAAAATACAAGTATTCTACTTCTTTTAACTACATTCAGTAACTTAAAGTGGATTTTAGAGCAATATGTTAGAAATTGCTTTAAGGAGTTGATAAAAACTATTTAAAGTAGATATGTTGACAAAATAAAAATGTTTTGAAATCCTAGAGAGTGCTTTAAACACTCTATTTCTGGTATGGCTTTAAATAGCCAATTACAAAATCGTACTATTAATTTTATATACAGGGATATTTTTCTTCATGATTAATAAAAAGGTCAGTGTCAACTCAGATATTGACCAAATCTTCTGAAATTTTTATGAAGTAGTGAGCTTTTCCTCTTCACATTCTTCTGTTGATATTATAAATCCTTGGTATTACCCTCAGAGAACTACCATGGTCAGCACGTTCAAAAACAAAAATGAGCAATTTTAGTGCGTGCACAATTCTCACCATATCTAATAAATAAAACTCAGCAATGTTTAGCAATTTCTTATTTTGTTTAACTGTTCTACAAACATGGAAATTATTTGATTGCAAAAAAGATCAGATGATATTTTCCCTTTGAAGCAAAGAAATGAGTCATTGAACGAGAAATAAAATTTTACACTTAATTTAAGGGAGCCCTTTGTGGGCTTTAAATACAAACCTTGGGGAGAGGAAGGGGCCCTTGGGTGCTGAGCTACAATCCAGCGATAATAATAACACATGTTTGGGGGACACTGCTGGCTCACAAATGTTATAATGTGTCAGAAGTAAACAGCTCCACTCATTCTGGTAGTTTTACTGTTTCTGGCGTGTTGTGATGAGTGATGTGTGTGGCTTGAAAACCAAAAAGACTGAATTGCTTAACAAGCTGTGAACTAGAAGACTTGGGCCAAATGGAAGCTTAATCAGCATTTTTCTTCTTCCTAAATGTAAATGGTATGACGAGTGTCCTGTGAATGATGCTGTTTATTGTATACTGTCAGAGGATGCTGCTGAAAGACGCATTTCCTTTTGTTTCCTTACTGGGCTTTGATTTGTAAAATGAGGTTTAAACAGTGGATGAAACTGAATCTAAAATTCAAGTACAGATAACTTAGTGATATTTATCACACCTGGGACAAAGCCTAGAAACAGTTATTCTAACTTCAGCTTTTATGATTTGAAAGAACAATGTGTATTTTTACATTTAAAATAATCAGTTTAAATGTAATGAATTTTTGAATAATTATAGGCATTAACATTGGAAAACTTAATCTGAGCCAAAATGTTCATGTGCACACTGCAACGTGCATAAATGGTTACTAGAGTCATATTTTATCTTATACCTTTATAGTATCACTAATAATTTAACAACAAAATGTGATAGAGATATTTCTTTGGTTTATAAGTATTTCTAAAATCATTATAAGTATTCATACACAAATTCTTCACTGTATAGCAAAGGGCATGGCGATGTACAAATATAAATCTTTTTGAAAGATTATTATGTGCCCCAAAAGGTTAAAAAACATAATTTACCTTGTCTATGTGTTAAAATGATTATACCCATCCTGAAATCAATGTGAACCATACTGCATGTCAAAAGTCTGGATCTTTAAGACTTCATTATGACTATTGTTACAATAAAAATATTTCAAGATTGCTGAGTTTAGAAATTAGGTCAGTACCTTTCTTAGATACAGGCATCAAAAGTGAGACTTGTTAAAGAGCCTCTGCAAATCACAAACACTGAAACACAATGACTCTTTTTTTCCAACTCTGCCCATATGGACATTTTTTGAATGTTTGTTAACAAATTGCAATCATGTTGAAGAATCATTCAAATCAAACTGGCATCCTCAGGCCAAAGGATGAGGGACTATGAGCTTGCGAGTGTTTGGAGGAAGTGGAGAAAATCAGAGTTTTTGCCCTTGGAAACCCATGAAAGATGATTGCTTCTGTTAAAAGTTGGCTTCCCTAAGACACCAGAGTGTTTTCCTGGTTTGTGCTATTTCCCTCTTGATTGAGGTAGTTTGGAGAGGCACTTTAGTTTGTATTGGAAGTCCTGAGTCAGAGAAATGATGCTGATGGAGGGGATCCAGTTCACCCCAGTTCATTGTGAAGCTTGACCAAATCATTCAACAACTAGAGTGGGGCTGGGGGCAGCCACTGTCCAGGAATCTTTGGCCCAGCATCACTTAATGCTCTGTTATTTCCAGTCCTCCTTCATAAAATATCTAGCATTGTCACAAGTCATATCCTTTAGCCTCTGTGTGTGGAGGGGAAACCATGCTGAAAGAGCTAGAAGCCCTTGGTAAGAAGGCATGCCGGATTGTGGGAAGCTGGATTTATACATTAAACACTGGAATATGAATCATGATTTGTACTTTGGCCCCAGACATCAGGATTATTAAGAGTGGGCTTGAAACAGGGAACTTTACTTGTATCATATTAAGAGAGCATTGGATGATTTAAAAATAAGAGAAAAAAGAATTACTCCATCCACATGTTGGTGCTGAATTAGGATGACTCAGTTTTGTCACACTTACAATAAAATGATGAAATGTTTTATTTCTCCAGCTCTAGCTACTATGATGAATTTTCCTTTATTCCACAAACTAATTTACGAAACAATGATAACAAACTTTTGCCATTTACAGAATGCTACATTGCTGAACTTTACATCGTTGACTTTTTTAGGGCTTTGGGAACAGTGCTTTAAATTCAATTCAATAGGCTTGGAAATAAATAGATGTGCAATCAATAATTTTTACAAACATAATTTATTAATAAAATCTTAAACATAATGTGATACATTCTTAAAACTGGGAAATATAGAAATGTTACTTTTTTAGTGCTTTTTATAAAATCTATTTTTCTCTCTTAAAAAATTAGAAATTAAGAACTATAATATATATTACCCTGCTGTCTATTTATAAACCAATATGAACATGTTTGCATCATGCATTTTAAAATAGGATTAGAAGCTTAATAATGGTTTAAAAATAGTGAAGAAAATTTTCAAAGCACAATTTATTCCACAAGCATGTATTAAGTGCTACAATAATGCCAGATGATTTAATAGGAACCAAAAGAGAAAACTTGAGATTTATTTTTTAGGAGCTTCTATTTTTATAAGAGAGACACATATAAAATTTGGTAATTCTGCCACAAAGTGGTATATAATACAATGTTGATAAGAGAAAAGAACTTTGGGAATTTAGAGAAAAGGAATGACAAACTCTGCTTGGAAGAAGCCAGAAAGATATTCTGTTTGTTGTCAGTGGAGTTGAGTGCCAGAGATAAACAGCAACAGGTGACCTGGTCACACAACTTGTTGACAACCAGGCCCTCATGATCTAGATTCTGGAGATTGTGTCTTTTGAAACTAGCATCAGAGAAAGATTGCCTTTTTACCCCATTGTAAGGGACTGTCCCAAGATATTCTCACTACCCACACTGAAGCAAACCTTCAGGGCCTCAAGTCTACATATCTCAAATCAAAAAAGCCCCTCCAGACTCCTAGGACTATATGCCCATTGGAGACCTCAAAGTAATATGGGTCAAAGAAGTTTCTCCTCAGAAGCAGATGGCATCCTAGATGTGGACAGCTTTCCTACGATCACAGAACAAACTTCTCTCCTCTGTCATAATGGTAACTTTGTCCCCTTTCTTCTGTTTCCTGTGTTTCTTTTCTGTTAATGTTTGGTAAAATACTGTGATAATTAAGATTTCATGATCAATAGCTTCCACAGTGAACTTAACTGAATGTTGGATATGTCATGTTAAACCTAAATCCTTACATGATCCTAGAGATTCTCTGGTTCACCCTGTAACAAATTTTACTGATATTCCAACTGCAATATCTGGTCCTTTTTATAGGGTTAGGCTTTTAGTCTCATTAATTCAGATTTCTTATTTAACTCTAATAGTAAGCAAAACCTATATTGAGGATTTTGCTGTTAAATTACACCAGAAATTGGATAAGAAAATCAAAAGAAAGATAATTCGATTATTTGCAGACAATTTTATAACCATAATACCTTAATTGTAGGTAGCCTCCAACCATGCAATGGTTCAATAATGAAGCCTTAGACAAATATCACTATTGCTTCCCTTCTGGTGACCTAATGCACAAAGCATCACAGGGAATTGTCTGCTGTGCCCCTCTAAGATATGTTTTTATCTTTGCAGGATCTAATGATCAACCATACATGTGAGCAATTCCATCTATCAAGAAGAAGAAAGTAAAGAGCTAATGTGGATTAGAGATTCTGGTGGTACCACACCATAACAAACTGGAAACTGAATATCTTTTAATTTGGACTATATAATAAAGAGGATTTTGCAAGCAGGCATAAATCCCTCTAAATGGATGTCTTTTGGTAGATTGCTTGTTTCCTGTCTTGGCACAAATGTAAACGGGGTTATGATTAAAAATATGTCTCAAACATTAGCTACTATAGCTGATTTTACTACAAAGGCTATAGTTGCCCATAGGTGCTCAGCAAACTTCTTTAAATTCTCTTGCTAAAGTTGTTTTAGATGATGGGATTGCTTTGAAATATCTGTTTGCTAAACAGGGAGGAGTGTGTGTGATAGCTAACATCTTCTTTTGCACCTTTATAAATCCATATAGTATGGCAGAATCTCGGTGACAAGAAATCAAAAAACAAACCACTTGGTTAAAACAAGTAAATTTTTTTCCCTGACCCATTTTTTATATATTTGATTTGATTGGTTTTATTTGTGGGGGCTCTTATTAAGGAATATACTTCTGTTTTTAGTATTATCCTCCTGATACCCATTATAATAGTCTTCCTGGTGCATTGCATTCTCTCAAGAATCTTCAATACTCATCTGCATCATTTATATATAAAATGATCTCACTATAGTAAGAATGACTAAAACACAAAGAGAACATAAAGAAATATTCAACTGACCTGAGATTATGAATTGTGAATTCCCTGTTGACACCAAACCAGTTTTTTATGATGGTGAGAAAGAGTGGTGTCAATGCCTAATCTTTTGGTCAATCTCTTAAAACAGAGGCTGACTAAAGGGAGGAATTTTTTAATTTAAATGAAATTTGGTCTGAGGCTGACTCTGTACTCTGGATTCACACAGCAAACTGCAATTTCTTAACTAAGGGTACGCTCTTATAGCAAGTAGTTAAGTCTCAGCCAATGATAGCAGCTGAGCCTCAGCCAATCACAGGCTGCCAACTGATTAGACCATTCCTAAATAAGGCAGATACTGAGTTGTAACCAATGAAGCTGTTCTGTATTTCTATTCCTGTCTATAAATGCTGCCTGCTTACATTGTTGGGTGGAGCTCTTTGAACGTCTCCTGATTCTGAGTGCTACCCAATTAATGAATCTTTTGTTGATCAAATAAATTTTGTTAAATTCAATTTGTCTGAAGTGTTCCTTTTAACAAGGGCAAGGTGGGTCAGGATATGAAGATAAAAAAGTCTTCTATGACACATCAAATGGTATACTAAATTTTTCCCATAAGCCTTTAGGAGCTGGAAAAACTCTTCAATAATGGAGTATATGAATTAATATTTATGTAATTCATAACACGAAAATATATGAAAAGCAATTCTGACAGATTTCAAAGCATCGATTACAATGGAGACAGATGGTTAGAAAGGAAACAGTGAGAAGGTTTGTTGTGATGTCCAGGGAACAGGCTCAGAAATCCTGAATTTAAGCAGTGGCACTGGGTTTGGGGGAAAAAAATGTAATATTATACTCACTCACTTAAAATCATTTATTTAGAGTGAGTCTGGTATGGGCTATTCACCGGACTAGGCAATAATGGTAGAGTTTTGAACACAATACACATTATCTACTAGGGAATATTTTAAAGATAGAAATTTCATGTTCTAATAGATTATGTGTGTATGTGTTTAAGGGCAGGCGAAGTTAAAAAGAGAAAAAGGAAGTAATTCATGAAAAAATCAGATTTTTTAATATGTAGAATTTGTGGCAATGTACATATGAATAGAAAAATGAATTTTTAAAGGAAGATGAAACAGGTGACTTAAGCATGTTCTTAACGTGCCTGTGCGACACAAGTGAAGGGGCTGATCCAGGATGCAATGGTGAATGCCAGTCTTTAGCCCAAGAAAGTGAGTGGAAATCATTAAAATTTGGTAGTTAGTAGCTTAGAGATGATGTGACAAATTATAGGAATGGAAAACAATCACTTTGCTGAGAGGGAAAGTGTGTAAAAGGAGGAGAATTAAGGGCCATAAGCAACCCTCTGAGAATACCAGCACTGAGAGGGGGAGATGCCAGAGAAAATAAAGGATTAAAAATGGCCCAAATGGTAAGAAATAGCCAAGAAAGAATGTCATGACTACACCCTAGGAAGGATTTTGAGAAATATGAAGTATTCACTAGAGGCCAATGTTAAAATGAGGAATATTGCAACAAGGAAAAAAAATGAGATTGCTGTCCCAGGCAATAAGAAACAGTTGACTACTTTAGCAAGGGCAGGTTTAGAAAAAAGCTAAGAGGGGGAAACTCAATTTAATTTCTTAAGAAGTTGATGAACATTTAAGCAATTGGGAACAAAAAGAATAAAGAAACAAGATAACAGATGGGAGGATTAAGGGGGTGTTTTTTGTTTTGTTTTTGTTTTTTATTTTAATTTTTGATAAATTGGGCCTGTTTTTTAAGGTGAGACACCAGAGGAGATTGCAGCTATGGAGGAAAAAAATGTATAATTAACTAGTCAGTACCTCAAAGGAAAAACTGGAGAGAATAAGACCCAATGAGAAAATTATCACATGTAGAAAGAAGAAAAATCACTTTTTCTTTGACAAAAGGAAGCATTAGGCAAAGAACATTCTAGTGCAGTTCTAATCTAAAATACATAGAAATATTACTGGGTGAAAAACAAACTGTCTTTAAAAATGCTCATAGTCTGCTGACATCCTATTCTAGCTACACAATTAGATTACATTTATAACAATGGGCATAGGTTATAGCTATGCTGAGACATTAAGTATGCTCTTCTAGATCCAGAGATGAATTCCTTCATATTAGTGCATACAGAATAGAACACCATATAAGCAGAGATTTCATTAGCTGCTAACGAGAATTTATGTGCAAACTTCCCACATACTACTGTAGTGTATATGATAATATCAATACTAGTGGGAGTGTGAGGAAAGGCATAATATGTTGATGCCATCGTACATCATTCGGTGTGCTATAACAGAGCTTTAAAGCTGAGTCTGACACTCATGTATTTAATGAAAGTCTTTTAGTTTCAAGAAATTAAGGAAAACATTTCTTGAATATTGTTAATTGTACTCCTACAAGTGATTATATTGAAAAATGTTTAGATATGGCTATAAGAACAACAGTCTTGTAATGTTACAGAAACAAAACTAAATTCACACAATTTTGGAATGACTTTCTGACATTAATGTAGCATGCATGAATATTAAACACTATATTAATGGCTTCATTACATATCTATTGACCCTATTTTTTTACTAATTTTGTCTTTTCTTCCTTTTTTCTCTGTTTTATTTCACTGCACACATTTTGTTGCCTATGTTCATTTTTGGAATCAGTCAAGTACATAAATGAATACAATAACATGTCAATATCATAGTTTGGTATTCAATCCATCAATGTATGATAATTTATTTATTCAGTCTAACAAAAATAGAGATCTAGATTGTTTTCAACATTTAAATAATGCAGCTGAGAATATTTTGACCATGCATGGTGTGTACTCACTTTTGGTATATATAATTTCAATATCACTAGAAAGTGCTACATTGCTTTCAAAATTGATTGTACCACCTGCAGGTATCAGTATCCCTAATATTTCACATCCTTACCAACACTTGATATTGTATTACTTTTAATTTGTACCAAGTTGGTTCTGTAATAGTATCTTTCGGGAGTTTTGGTTTGCATGCCAGCAATGAAAATAAACAAAGAACTACTTGTACTGACATGGATCAATCTCAAGTATATAATGTTGATTGAGAAAGGCAAGGTACAAAAGAATAATTGTAGTATAATTTCATACATAGAGTGTCCAAAAACTGGCCAAAACTAAAACGTAACATTTAGGGATACAAAGGTAGCAAAATCATAAACAAATGGAAATAAGTGACTGCTGAAAATACCAGGACAGTCATAACCTCTGGGAAATGTAGAGATTTGAAATCAAGAAAGATGCACAAGTAGAATGCACCCTTCTGGCAATGTTTTAACTCTTGATCTGGGTGATTGCATACATGAGTGGGAGGGTGGATGGTGTTTTCCACAGACAGCAACACTATCCTCTACGTCTTCTTCCATTATGACTAACACTTCCAAAAAGAGAACGTGTATATGTGACTACTCAGAGAAATAGCATATCGTGAGAGCTAGGTCATAAGCAGGATACAGCTTCTATTTTGCTGTCTGAACACTTGTCCTTAGAACCCGCCTACCCTGGTGTGAGTATGTCCAAATTAACCTATGAAAAGAGATTGCATGATGAGGCCTGAGTGGAGAGGAACTGAAGCCTACAGCCAACAACCAGTATTAATCACCAGACTCATAAATGAATAAGCCTTCAAGCCTTCGCTTCAAGCCAGGCACAGTGGAACAGAGAGAAGCCACATCCTCATGCCTTGTCCAAATTCCTGGCTCATAGAATTCATAAGCACAATAAACAAATGTTTTATACTACTTGGTTTGGGGGTAGTTTGAATGTTGTGATAATAACTATGACAGGTGATCAGTTTATAATGATTTGTGAAATTGTACTTACAGGTTTATGCACTTTATGTAGTTTTCAAATATGTTATATATTTTTCACAACAAAATACTTTTCAAAAAATCTGGTTTTTAATTATCTATGACAAATAGGAAAAATGGCAGAAAAAAACCTTGATAATTAGAAATGCTAAAAAGTGACAGATGAGTTGAGAAAAACTAGAATTTAGAGCAACACAATTAAGAAATTGAAAATTTGGGAGACATACAGCTATACTTCATGTAGCGAAACAGACAAATAACAAAAATTCCTTAAAAAACAAAATATAAGGCATATTAAATGTAGAAAAAGATTAAGCACACACACACGCACATAGACACACTCACAAATTTCACTTAAACAACACTAAATGACTTTATTCATATACCACTTAAGAAGAAAGTAACAAATGGCTTATAGAGAGAAAAATAAAAGACAAAACAACACAAAAGAATACTATAATTTTAAAAAGTGAGTAAAAATTAAAATGGCATCAGGGTTTTTATCTATAAATTGCATAATAAAAGACAGTGGACAATAATATATGCATGTATTGGAACAACACGCTGTACCCTACAAAATACATATAAATAAAATTGAAAAATTTTTTTTAAATAAAAGAAAAATAAAAATCACACAAAACAAACAAACACAAGAAAGTAAGCCCATTTATAATAGTCTCCCCAAGATAAAATACCTAAGAATAAATCTAACCAAAGACATGAAAGATCTCTATGATGAGAACTACAAATCACTTCCAAAAGAAATTGAAGAAGACACTAAAAGATGGAAAGACATTCCTTGTTCATGGATTGGATGAATCAATGTAGTAAAAATTTCCATACTACCCAAAGCCATCTACAGGTTTAATATGATCCCCATCAAAATACCAATGATATTCTTCACAGAAATAGAAAAAGCAATCCTAACATTCATATGGAACAACAAAAGACCCCAAATAGCCAAAGCAATCCTGATCAAAAAACATCAAGCTGGAGGCATTATACTTCCTGACCTCAAACTATATTACAAATCTGCAGTAACAGAAACAGCATGGTACTGGCATAAAAACAGACATGTGGACAATGGAACAGAATAGAGAACTCGGAAATCAACCCACGTATACAGCCAACTGATCTTTGACAAAGGCACCAAGAACATAAATTGGGAAAAAACTACCTCTTCAATAAATGGTGCTGGGAAAACTGGATATCCATTTGTAGAAGACTGAAACTTGATCCGTACTTTTCGCCATATAACAAAATCAACTCAAAATGGATTAGAGACAAAATAGAAACTTTAAAATTCCTAGGAGAAAACATAGAGGAAATGCTCCAGGATTTAGGAATGGTCAATGACTTTATGAATAACACCACAAAAGCACAGGTAACAAAAGAAAAAATAAACAAATGGGAATATATTAAACTAAAAAGCTTCTGCACAGCAAAGGAAACAATCAATAGAGTGAAAAGACATCCTACAGAATAGGAGAAAATATTTGCAAAATATGCATCTGACGAGGGTTTAATATCCAGAATATACAAAGAGCTCAGACAGCTTTATAGCAAAAAATCAATCCAATTAAAAAATGGGCAAAGGAGCTGAAGAGACATTTCTCAAAGGAAGACATACAAATGGCCAACAGGTGTATGAAAAAGTGCTCAACGTCACTAATCACTAGGGAAATGCAAATCAAAACCACTTTGAGATATCACCTCACCCCATCAGACTGGCTATTATAAATAAGACAGAAAATAACAAATGCTGGTGAGGATGTGGAGAGAGAGGAACCCTCCTGCACTGTTCGTGGGACTATAAATTAGTGCAGCCATTAGGGAGAACAGTATGGAGTTTCCTTAAACAACTACAGATACAACTTCCATATGATCCAGCAATCCCATTCCTGGGGATGTATCCAGAGGATTGGAAACCATCAGGTGAAAGGGATAACTGCACTCCCATGTTTATTGCAGCTCTATTTACAGTAGCTAGCTAGGTGATGGAACCAACCTAAATGTCCATCGATGGATGACTGGATAAGGAAATTTCGGTATATATACACAATGGAATACTACACAGCCATAAAAAAGAATGAAATTCTACCATTTGCAACAATGTGGATGAACCTGGAGAAAATTATCCTAAGTGAAACAACCCAGGTACAGAAAGAGAAATACCACATATTCTCACTCGTAACTGGGAGCTGAACCCATAAGTAAACAAATGAACAATAAGGAGAGATAGAGCAAAAGAAAGAAACAACAATCACAGTAATACATTGAACTTTTAGAAAACTAGAGGTGGAAAAGTGAGGGGAGGGGGAGAGGGAGCGGGGCTTATGAGGAATTGGTCAATGGACGCAAAGAATGATTGCATATTGTAATGATGAATAAGCCAACTATACTGATCTAACAACCACACATTCTAAACAATTATTGAAAATCCATGTTGTACCCCACATGTATGTATAATAAAAAAAAAAAAAAGAAAAAAGAAAAGACAATGGGCAATGGAAAATGCCTGCAAATTTTTAAATGAATGTGATTTTTCTCTTTGAGTTGTATGCCTACCAAATTAAAATTTTAAAGTATGAATATATACTTAAATATTAGGTATCTTATCTGCTACACGCTTTTATCTGGAATGTTACTCGCAGACAAGCATAAACAAACCGGAAGAGTAAATCAGAAAGGAGGAAGAGTAAACACAAGCCATGAGGGTGATGAAAGAAGTTGAAAGATGATAGTTATCTACTAAGCCTCCAGACTAAACAGGCTAGCTAGAAGCAGTAGAAATAATTTCTTAATAGTATACATGAAGTGTTGGGTAAAATAAATACTGAGAATGCAGCATGAAATAATTATGAATATTTATGAAAAATAAACTATGAATAAATTGTTACACAAAATTAAATTATTTAACATAATATTAATCAAAAATTGCTTTGCTTTGTGGTGAACCATATGTGCATTGTCATAATATAGGAAAAGTAAACCTGGCACTAAAAGCCTTTCAAAATCATTCTTTCCTGTCATGATAGATCTTCTTCATGTATTTACTCACCAAATAAATTGTATGATAAGTAACTTTTGCATAGTAGATGTTTTTCCTTGCTTTTTTAAAAATAGTTGATTTTTATATAACAGTAAAAATTTAATATAACAATAGAGAATTGTTAAGCCATAAGTTGTAGGGAGGGATTTTGCACAAAGCTCATGAGAAATTCCTTCCCTGTTTACTTTGTAAAACAATATATACATGTCATGCTAGATTGCAACTTTTATTATGTCACCTGAATTCAAATTCTTCTAGGGCCCACAATGCCTATCACACCCATTAAAAACTCTTAGCCTGATGTTTAAGGCCTTTCTCATTAGACTATAGCCTTCTTTCAGATCCTTCGATTTAATAATTATGCAGTGTACATTTGCACTCAATAACTATTAGCTAAAAGAATGATTTAATAAATTAGTGAAGTACTGTATTTTGTAATAGTATGTCTAAGCCTACCACCTTTCAGTTTAAGCAATCATTGACATGTTATGGAGAAAGCACCTGCAAGTTAAAGTGCTTGTTTAACTTAAAAAAAAAAAAAAATCCATAAAAGTGAAATAAAATCACTCCCACCCTTACTCAGTAGGATACCACAAAGATTAATGAGATAACACAATAAAAGATGCTTTGAGATGTTTGTATGCATTGTGCTTTACAGAGGTACTTTATTGTAATCATTCTCTCATTCTCTGCATTTACCTTTAATGCCATATTTAAAGGATTTTGGACTAGAAGAGAGAGTAACTTTCCAGCATACAAAAGTTGTTTCAAAGTCATCTGTTCCAATCATCATTGTTAGATATTTTTTTTCTTAAGTTAATTAAAATTATCACCATACAATTTGTTTATACTGTGAATTGATGTAATGAATTAAGTTGGGTAATGTATCTCAAGTGTCTGGCTATTGGCAAGGCCCTATTTAATACTTGTTTTTGATAGTTATTGCTTGCAGTGGAAATACAGTAGAAATTGTTTTAGAAATTGTATCAATGCAATTTGTAAAATATCTGGAAAAAGAAGGCAGCTCAGGGAAATCAGTTAAAGTTGGAAAGCTGGCATTTAATAGACTACCCAGAATAGAATAAATAAATGAAGATCGCACTCTTGGTTGACAATTGCTGGTCTGCTTGTTTTTGAGTGACTTATTCTCCAATCATGTCAAATTTTAAAGTTGAAATTTCAAAAGCAGTCCTCAAAGATGGCCAGATTGAGGTAAAGTCATTTGAAAAGCAACTTATCACTAAGTGAAAATGATTATTGAGGCACTTTCTCTTCTGGAACACAGGAGGTATAATAACTTTTAGTGTAGTAATAAATTGGATCTGTTAATAGCCAATGTTAGGTAACATCAAGTCTTTAAAAAATCATGATGATAAACCTCTATGAACAGATCATAGATGCTTGGTATTCTGGACCCAGGTGAAATACAGGTACATTTTTTAAATCTATGGAGACCTAGGTGGTAGGCAGACTTCTAAAGTGGTTCCAAGTGCTCCATACCTCCTGATACTCATGTCCTTGTGTAATCAACACTTATGCCTGATGCCTTGAGTATGGGTGGGGTATATGACTTACTTTTCACCAAAAAAATACAACAAAGGAGAAGCATTACAAAAATTGTGATTTCTGAATTGCTAGCAGACTTTCTCTGTTACCTTCTTGGTTTACATGGTTGTTGAAGGAAACTGCCATGTGAGCGAGGCAAACATGGCAAGAAACTGAAGGGTCCTTTGACTAACAGCCAGTGAAGAACTGAGGTCCTCAGTCTAAGAACACTCAGGAATTGAAGGCTACTGACAACCACTAAACGAGCTTCAAGTTGGAGCCTTCTCTAGTCCAGACTTCAGATGAGACTGTGGACCCTGGTGGCTAACACCTTGATTGCAGCCTTGTAAAGGACTGTGATACAGAGGACTCACCTAAGCCATGCCCAGATGCCTGACCCACAACAATTATAAGATAGTAACTTAGTGGCTTTAAGCCATTAATTTCTGGTGTGGCTGACTTGTTATCAGCAATCCATAACTAATGTAAGCTTTGACATTAGTACGTTTACTTGTTTGGAACTGAGGGTTTTTTTATTTTTTTCTTCTTTTTCTGGTTTTTGTTTTTGTTTTTTTGAATGTGTGACAAGTAAGTAAACATTTTGAAGAACTTAGGTAAAAATTCAATGGAACCAAGCCAAGCCAGTATCCATGAGTTTTAATATTATTAAAATGTTTTTTCTAAAGAAAAAAAAAAAAAAGGATGTAATTTGCAATGTTAAAGGTCAAAACGTACCTAAATAGCAGTGGGCTTGAACAGGTGCTTTTAAAGTTTTCCAAGACACATATAACAGTGTTCACTGTTCACTTAAATTTTAAAAGAATTCTGAGAATTGAAATTCATTATGATAAAAAATAAACAGAAAAAATATTTAAAAGTACATTAAAATGTGCCTTGATTTCCTAAGTACATTTCTTATTGCTCTGAACAACTTCAAATAATAATATCTCTAGGAGGCAGATTTCCTTCTAGTGGATAGACACAATTTGAACTGGCTCTATAATGATCACTGTGCTACATTCCCTTGTGTTATCACAACATACATCCTATGTGAAATAGCATGTCTTCTTTCAGACCTACTTTTATGACTACTTACTTCCAATTTGCCTATTTAAACATATTTTAGGCCAAACAGAAAGTAAAGGGTAAATAAATCTGTATTTGACCCAACTTTCATCCGTGCTGAATAACATACTCAACTCAATATGTTTTGCTATTGTCTATTTTAACATTTAATATAAATGCTTTCTATCCTTCTGCCATAAATGAAATTCACTGACTTCTTTTCCCCCATTTATCTTATTGTAAAAGTAGATACTTTTAACATTCATGCAATGTCAGCCCCAACTTCTAGTCACACAATTACTTGCCCTCCACAGTTCTAATTAAATCGACCGTCAGCCTACTATTTCAGCAACATTCTCTCATGACCATATCCTAGATCATTTCACTGCTGCTAAATGGTTTACCTCAGATACTTTAATAACCTACCATCTAACATAAACTCTGAGATGCCTCAATCCTCCCCTCCCATCAAACTCATCACTGTTTTATTTTAATCTTCAGTCTCCTTTCCATTTTATTTAGCCCATAAACTACCATTAAATCTCATGTTTGTCCTATTTAATGTGATATATTGTATTCTTTCAAATTACCCACTCCCTTCCTTGAAAGAATTTTATATATCTTACATTTTCCAATCATTTTTGTAGAATGTGTGTATCCCTATCCCACGGTCAGGCTTGGCCATGTGAAATTGCTTGCTTTGGTCAATGGAATGTCAGTAAACATGACAAATGCCATGTTAGAGAAGATTCTTTTAAGAAGACAAGGGAACTAAAACAAAGCTAAATACAGTCAATGCTGACCTACAGATCTGTCAGCCAGGCATAAAGCTTGTTGCCATTAGCCACTGAGGTTTTAAAGCTCTTTGTTACCAAAAAAGAAGCTGATTCATGTACCCTCATGACTGAGTATCTCTCACTGTCCTCCTAATGCTTTTTCCCCTTGTTTTTTTCTGCTTCACATGCAAAAAAAATAAAAAATAAAAAATAAAAATGCCCATAAGAGCCACTACCGAATCCATAAGAAGGCCTCCATCCTAAAACGTGATTTTCTCAAGCTGAAATCAGCTCATGTTCTAAAGGGCTTCTCATAAAAATTACATAAATTTGTACTTTGTTGCCATTATACATTCTCGATTTGCAATTAGCTGACCTCTCAAAGCAATCTTTTTACTTGTCCGTGATCAGTAATTTCTATTATCCTCAATTGCTATTTTAGACCTCCTCTCCTCAAGTCTCCTACCCAGCCAACATACTGTTCTTTCTCAGCAGATTGCCTTGTGTCCATCTGCACATGCATGTTACTCATCGTTTGAGTGATTATTTACATCTGCATTCATTCTTTCCCTCTTTCTTGCCATCTTTGGATTTTATGCCACTTTTCCAGTTTAAGAGTAATACAACTACACATTTTATCTAGTTATTACCTCATTTTAACTCTTCTCAGATTTTGATAAAACAGTTATCTTCTACCTTTCTCTCCTGAGTTATAAATATTACATCTTCATTGTATTTCCATCCTGCAAAGCAAAAGAGCCCCTGGCACCAACAATGCGGTCCTCCTACCCAATCCGTTCCTCCTCTCACATTCAACATTTGGAGAGTGTGGTATGTACTTGTCTTTCTCTTCTCAATCACACCTAAACCCCTTCAGTCTGATTTTATTCTTACCCTTACATTGAAACTACCTGATAAACATGTCATTACCTCAAACTTCTAACCTTGTGTACAGATTTTCTTTTATTTTTCCTAATGCAGTTTTCTTCCTTTGGTTTCTTATGTGAGACTATCTCTTTTAACTTTCCTTCTTTGCTTTCTGTATGATGAATGAATTAATGAATTCTTAATACTACTCACATGAATATATCTCACGATTATTAACAAAGTTTAGTTAGAATGCTTTTCTTAGGAAGCACTGAAATTTTCAAAGCTGTTTATAATGCACTATTTCATTAAGGATATGTAATTTTGCTTTAATCCATTTGAGAAATTTTTCCCGAGAATGAAATGTCTGTAATGATTCTTCAAGGATAAGAAAAAGTTATGTGGGCACACAGAGAAATAAGGGCACTTCATGAAAACAAGAAAAGTATATTAGGTAATAGTGGAAAGTTCAACATATCTAGAGCACCTGGTAGAGATAGTAAGGGAAGTGGTATATTCTGAGATATGAAGGTGCTGGGTCACAATGAGATTTGGCCACTAAAGAGCTTACCAATCAAAATTTCAGGTGATGCTCTGTAGTACCTTGGAAGTCATTGTAAGGAATTTTTGAAGGGATCTATCATGATGAGCTTATTTTTTAGAAATGGCCCTTTATAGGTAACACATGCAGGACTGATTATAGAGAAAAGAGCTTGATAGCAGTGAGGGCACAGGCTCTTTGGTGTAATACTATGGAAAGATCCCCTGAAGAAGTAAAAAACAAAATAGCAAAACCTAATATATATATCTATATCTATCTATATCTATCTATATAACTATATCATATAGTTATATTTAACTATATCATATACATAACTATATATAGATATAACTATATATCTCTATATATAATATATATAACATATTAGGTAATATTACATATTATTTCATTTAGTTTGGGATATAGCTATCCCCAACTGAAGGAAATAATGTTGACTTTAGTTAAGTACCGTATCACTGCAGTATATAAAAAAAGGAATGACAACGAAGGTGAAATTTGAACACAATGAAAAGATTCACAAATATGCCCTATAAAAATGTCTAAAAACTTTTCTGAGAACATTCTAATGTATTTTTTTTCTAAGTGAGCCTCAATCTGAAACAAACCTAATTTCTGATTCCTGTACTGTACAATGCTGAGATTGGGTATACTTTCTTTTCTTATGCTAAATATTACTGAGAACAAGCTAAAATAATTTAGCTACTTGCTTTGTAAAATATATTCTCCTAGAAAACTAAGAAGCAACTAAAATTACTTACTTATAAAAACTTTTTATGTCTTTCTCAAGTCTTGCTATCTAATCCAAAGCTATTATGTCAATTCCAACCAGTTTCCTGACTTAGAAGACTCACCATATAATAACTACCCCCCCCCCCACACACACACCCAACTCTGGCTTTGAATTCTGTAAGGATCCTCTCCTGAATTTCCCCTTTTGAGCCACTACCAAATCTGTCAAGATGGTACTCTGCTTTACTCTAATAAGAGTAATAAACATAGATTTGCTTCATCAATACATTTCTCTGATGATCTTTTGGGGAGTTTATTATCAGTTAATGTACTGATGATGCCAAAGGAGCATTTAACAGTACTATTATTAGTCATTTATATTTAGTTGGTACCGGGAGACATTCACAAGATACATTATTTCAAACTGAAGTACACCTGGCATCATAGATTTTTCTGGGGGACATGGAAGCTAAATCATCAGAAAATATATTTATTTGAGAAAGATTTCCCTTCTCGGTCAGTGAGCTCTATGAAGGACAGCTCTGTCTATAGTTTCAGTTCAGTGTCTCATACTCTGACTGGGACATAGTAGGGACTGAATACAAAAGGTTTTCAAAATTGCATGGAAAGATCTGTATTATCTAATTCAATTAATTTTTTCCACAAACTTTTTGAAGTATCCATATGAATTTTTGAACAACGAAATGAACTGTTAAAGCTATCAACATCCTAGTGTGTGAATTTAACAAAGATTTCATTGGTGCTGTTCCGGTACATTTGGGGTTGGAAGATAATTGATTTCAGAATGATAATTATATGATATTTGTTTAGATGCTAATCAGTGACAAATTGCTCAGTGGTTACTGGGTTTTTATATTTTGGGGGGGGGAAATTTGATCTTGAAAAACTGGATTACATATGGATAATATATTTCACCTACTTTTGTTAAATGGATTGTACATTTTAAAAGTAAATTAGTCATTGTAAGTATGCTTTTATAAAATAAGCCTGTTATCACAGAGATAAGTAAACATTAACTGTCTCACAGTCCATCTACATAAGTACTTTTAGTATTAAAAAGAAGAAAAATATAATTTATCTTCAGGGATAACCATCTTTGCTTAGAAATTTCTTTGATGTAGAAAAAAAGTCATTGGCAGAGCCAAGACGAAGAGGAGAATATGAAGGAGGACTAAATTCCTTTGCTTTAATGATGTTTTCACAATAAAAAGGTAGAAAAGGAAAGGAAGAAAAAACAATCAAAAAGGTGTCATGAGAACAGACACTAATTGAGCAGGCAAAACAAGTGAATAATAACCAGTGAAGACTCGGACAAACTACTTTTAGAACAACAAATGCTATTATCCAGTCTTTAGTAGGCTCTATTTTTGGAATGATTGCTACCATTCGTAAAATGCTCAGTAAACTAGGAAGAGCCCAAATACCTCATGAAATTGTGTGTGTGGTTTTCTAAGTGGGCAGCTTTACATTCAAGTGTACGTAAATGAGAAGCATGGGTGGATACTTAGTTGATCCATGAAGTGAATTAATTGGGTGGAAGGAGAAATTTTGAGCAGCAGATGATTATGAGGGTGTAATCCATAAAGATATTTACCCTGATCTTGGGGCAGAGGTGGGTGTGTGTATATTATCATTGGATTTTTGCACACTGCAAAATGTGGATTGAAGTCAATACCATGGATAATTTAAGGGTAGAGTGACAATAGCTAATAGCTAAACTAATTTAAATTATAAACAAAATCCCCAAATGAAAATAACTACAGAAGTAACTCCACATATAAAACATGCTAAAAAGAAGTATTTCCATACATTTATTTGTGAGTAATATATGTATGCAATTTTTTTACATCTTATAAAAAGTCAAAATTAGAGAATTTTAATAAAGTGTAGTGCATATAGTATATTAGTTATTATGACATACTTATATTGTAAGATATAGTCTCTAATACTTCAATTTCATGTTTATCCATTAATAATTTGTTTTTTTGGAACATTTAGAATGTCTTGTAGGATGCAGATTTTATGGAAGAATTCAAAATGATGAATTATGCCTTGAAATCACCATGTTCAAACAGACTATTATCTTTATAAATTTTACCATCTTCAGACTTATGACTCCACTATTAAACGTGAAATTCAACACCATAAATAGAAACTTGCTGAATAACTTATGTGTTTAGGTTCTTCAGAAATATATTTTATTGACATCAACCTATTTGTAAATCTATATGTTCAGTCTATTTTCACAGCCAGTAGGCTATATATCACCTAATTTCCTGCAAAAACTGAAGCAATAATACAAAAGTCAGAAGATAAACATGTTGATTTCCTTTTAGAGAATGACATAGAAAATGAGAGATACAGGGGGAGAGAGAACAGAAAAAAGAGAGTAAAAGAAAGGTCTGAGTATTGAAGACAATGTGACAGGGATAGACACATTTTGTATGTAATTACAGCAGTTTCCATTAGAAATTATTAAAATAATACCTCTCAGGTTCTCTTTGAAATAGCTTGAAATTTATGTATTTATACATGGCATCCATATGTAGGCCTCTGAATGGATTACTCAGATTTCTGAAATAGCCAGAAATAATTCTTTTTCCATTTTAAGGCCATCTATTTTATCTATGTTTTGGACAAAGGGAGAAAAAACACTTTTCGAAGCATGGTATCTTGAATTCAAAATCAAATAACCCTGGATTTAGTCACAAGAACAGCATTGCTCTTTTAGTACGTCTCTTTTAACATTCTTCCTCTGGAAGTATAAGCTACTCTCTGCTAGAGTACTGCATGACCTGATTCTTTAAATAGAATGCATCCTCAGGATCACCGGGGAGTCCCATCAGATGTTCCTAAGAACAAGATCCCTTGATGACAGATTTTCTGAACATAACCCTCCTCTGAATTCACAGTGGGCTGAAAGCAAGATACAGGTCAGAAGGGTCATTGGTTACAAAAACATTTGATGGATATTACATGTGTTTTTAACTTAAATTTAAGTCCAAAGAGACTTACTTTAAAAAAAACACACTTTGTCCTGAGTGGTGGAGAGTGTGACTTCCAAAATTTTGAAAAGTGAAAAAAATCCTTATTTGCTCTTCATCTGCTAAAAGGAAGAAAAAGTACAATTAATAATATTAAGACAAGAATTAGACTATTAAAAATTATTATTATAATTTATTTTCACAGGATAATACTGAAACAAAGAATTTAATGGCAATAAAAACAGATCTGAATTAATAAGTGGCAAGATTATCTGTAGTTATTTTAGCTGGGGATAAAATAAAGACTATAAGTTTTCATGATTCAGTAATAGAATTAGATGCTTAGCTGGGGAAAAATAGCCATTTTGTTTATTATAAGTAAATGCATTCTCAGAAACTACTAGCATAGTTCCCCTTGCCCCCAGGTTCAGAAATTAAATTAATTGATCCATGAATATCCTCTTGTTTGAGAAGGCAAAGGTTTCTATCTTGGTGAAAGTCTTATGACTGTTCCTTAGACTATCATAGTGTAACACAATGAAAAGAATTATGATCACTTTTAACTTGGGCTCCATTCATCAAATGATAACCCAGGGGTGAAAGGTCCTATATCCCATTTCCAATCTTTCTCACTCCATCTATTGAGCTAATGCATTCTTCTCTTTAAAATGTCTCAAAAGATGTAAGATGCCTTTGTGCTTATAGTATTTCACAATTTTATTTTAAAGAATCAAAAGAAATTTGCTCTGAGCAGTTTCTTAAATTTGGCTTGAGGCCTCTGATTGAGGGAAAAGCAATCTTCTTCCAACTCTCTTCTACTAGAGAGATATTCCCTTGCAATCTGTGCCTTTTGGCCCAGTACAAATCAATGAACTCAAGACTCAATATAACATGTCTTAAAAATCCATTTAGAAAACAATTGCTCTATTCAAAGTTCATGTCCTTCCTTCATCAAAAATTGCTGGAAATGTAATTTTGCAGCAAGCATTTCATTTCTTGTCTTGAAATAGGCCGAGGTAAATGTAAAGTAAATGATTAGATAAGTGCAATATCTTGGGTTGATGCCACGATGCGATATTCAGTGGTGTGGCCAGCACTGATGGATGTTTTGTATAGTTACTCAGCTGTATAATGGGATAAATTCCCATGACTCTATTTAAAATGCCATGTGATTCCTCTCAATTAATATTACCGAAAGTACTTTGGCACAAACACAAAAATCATGAGAGATTAGTGCACTGAGCATGCAAATGCAGTAGTCTTTGCTCTGTGCAGAGATACTCCTGTATACAATAAACTGTATCTATGTACAATTTATTTATTGAGCTGCAGTGCACAAGATAAATAACAGTACAAAGATTACTCCTCCTTCAAAAATCACTTTAATGATGTCATAAATAGAAAGCCTGTGCTCAGTAATCATCTATAGTACAGTTGAGGATTAAACCCTGAAGAAGAAAGCGCATGCACACACACATGCACTAAGTCCACAGAAACACGTTGTTTATGAAAGTGTTTTTATTTTAATGGTAAGGAAACATATTTCTCTTAGGTATTCCCTGCACAAGGTGCACATCATTCTATTTAAAAGAGGGGAAAGGAAAGAGATGTCTTTATTTAAGAAGGAATTAAAAAATCAAATTATAGAGAGTGCCTTTAGAATATACTTTTTGGAAATACAGAGGCTAAATTGTCTGCTGCATTGGTATCCAGACTGCATAACACAGGAATGGATCAAGTAATATAATGATAAATTCCTCTTTTCAAGTGGCACTCCCTGTGACAGATGTTCTTCAGTGCTTATGCTTCTCTTTTATATAGAAACCCATGATTATTGGGGACATAAGCCAGTCACTGTTATGTGTTTCAGTGATCAAATTGTAAGTTTTCACAATTATATTTTTTTAAATTAAAATATCTAATGTTTTCTAAGAAATCCAATACTTAAAGAATTGTCAATGCACCACTATTTTATTGTTTATTGTCCTCAGTTCCCACACAAAATAGTGATTTAGAAAGATTTGTTGTCTCTCCTCTTGAAGTAATATGTGATCACTATTTGCAAAAGTTAAAATGATTTTCATGATTGAATTCTTTTTGTTAATGTGCTCATATTAAACAAAATCATGTACTAGTGCTTTTTTTCGCAGCACATGTACTAAAATTGAAATGATAGAGAAGATTAGCATGGCCCCTTCACAAAGATTACACAGACATCCGTGGCATGTCCATTAGAAAAAAATCCTATAGTACTTCTTGTCCCATATTATGAAAAAAATCTCGATGCACTTTTGGAGGAGTATGCTTATAACCATAACTTACCAATATAGAGATATATTTTAAAATTTTGAGACTTTGTAATTGAGTCATTTTTTATTAACAGCAAAAATTTTCTCTTTAAGACATCTTTTAGATATTATTTTGTGTTGCTAAAATTCTATAATCACAGAATATTATGTTTTGGTGTGTTTTCCTTTTTCTCTCTGAAACTTTACATTCTTATTTCTGGTGTTACAAAATTGCGTGATAATGATGTGTTTTGGTTTGGACCACGTTAAGTCATTGGGCTGGCACTTAGAGAATGACCTTTCAATAGGGAGACGTGCTTTTTCCTTCTATGTAAAATAATGAATTATTTCTTTGTTATTTAACCCCTCTCCATCTTCTCTGATCAATGATATTCTGGAACTTCTATTAGAAAGATATTTATATGTGGATCTTCACTATTTCTATCTCTTTGCCTATTTTTAACTGATTTGTAAAATTCCTCTACTTTATTCTTCAAACTTTGTACTAGATTTTTTTTCAATAGCCTCCAAGTCTATTGTTTTGAATGCAATGAATACCTTCTTTTTTCTTTTTGAAGCCATAAATTATGCATTTTTTGAATTTTTTTGTTTTTTGTCTCTTCCCTGCATTATCTCAGTTTCTTCTGATTTTTCTAATTTGTTTTTGTTGTTGTTGTTGCTGTTGTTGTTTTTCTTGTATGAGGCTTCACTTATTGTGGCAGTCAGACAATTTCAGTGCTAAAGAACTCTCACAGGACCCCAAATTATAATGCTTAGGATCTCCAGTTTACTGAAGACAAAGAATTCAAAATGGTAACAACACTGAAGCAAGAAAATGCATCTCATTCAAAGACTGCCTCACAGCACAGATGAGGAAAGGCCAGGATCTAGCTCTGATTTTACTCTATTTGCAGGACTGAAGTGTTCTGACAGAACCTACATTTGGTTAACTCAACTTTTGCAACATTTTGTTTTTGTACAGTCATAACTATTAAATGATTAAAATTTAATCTCTATTAAACTTTCTTTCTTTTTTTTCTTTTGTTTTTGTATAATTGTGTTAAATACATGGTGTGCATGACACTCTAAGTATTGATTTGTGCCATAACTTAATCATGAATGCAGGTATTGCCTCTTATCCAGAAATTTGTCTTAACCTTCTTTTCTTTTAGAATGGGATAAATATAGTCGATATGAAAATAACCAGAGAGTGGTGCCTGTGTGGCTTTTATTCTACCTAAAGATGATAAATTAATATGGCTACACTAGATTTTCCAAAGGTATATGTTAAAAATCAAACTAGTTTGATTCAATTTGAAAACAACTATAATAAGCAACTGAAACGTTTTAATTTACTTAATTTAAGAAATTATTTTGGTACCATTTACTTCATAATACTCTTTTGACTTAATTTTTAAAATCAAATATTTGATATTGCTTACCTTGGATAGCATGTGGGTATAATCTAAGTTTGTATAGAGAAGGTTGCATATTAATACACATACTAATTCTGCTATACTAATCAATGGGTTACTTAATTTTTTTGCAACTTATCTTTTGCCAATAGACATTTTATTTCCAAAGAATACTTAATATCTGTCTTTGTTTTGCTTTGTTTTGTTTTGTTTTTACTTTCCTTTAATAAAAGGGTAGGGTGATATTTCAGAACATTAACCAATACAATGTTTAACTTTCCAGAGGAGTTCATGCATCTTTAGTTTTTAATTTATGTTAGAACAATAAGATAAATTAGTATAAATTAAGCTTAATCCAATCTATTCCCCATCTTTAATGGTGTACACTATTGTGGCACAATATGTTTATTTTTATTTCATCCATTTTATTCAGTTATGTGGGACAAGAGAAAGAGCATACTTGTATCACAGCATGTTTACGATCTAAAAGGAACTTTTCATCTTAGCAAGCTGTGGGGACTGATAAATTCTTGAGCTAGTCACCCATAAACAACTGTGCAATGACAAGTTTTCTCTCAGTGAAATATTCTCTCGTATTCTGCACATAAACTAGTACACTATAGATAGAACTGAGAAAAAGCGAGCTCAGTCTGAGACCACCTGGTCTCATGGTAAGAATTTGAGCAGATCCCTGCTGTGGATTGAATGCCCCCCAAAACTCATTGAAACAACCCCCACTGTGACAGTGTTAAGAGGACTGAAAATCCTATTATGGAAACTGAAAAGTGGGGCCATTAAGAGGTAATTAGATTGTGAAGACCATGCTCTTGTGAAGGGACTGATCCATTCATTCAGTAATGGGTGGGTTCTGATGGCATTAAAAGAGGAAGTGAGGAGGTCCTCTCTTGCTCAAGCCATTCTCTGTAAGACACCCAGGTCACTGTAGAGCCACTGCCAAGAAAAAGGCCCTCACCAGATGTGTCCCCTAGAATTTGGACTTCCCAGCCTCTGAAACTGTAAGCAATAAATATTGTGTTTTTTTGTTTTTTTTATACAAATCACCCAGTTCCAGGTATTCAGTTATAAGCAAGAGAAACTGACTAATGCAGTACTCTAAGAATAATATCATTGAATTTTTATCTTACCAGCACACACATACATTGACAGATGATTCACTGGCCTGTCATATAAACTAGATGTTAAACCATATTCTTATTCTTCTTATGAGGAACCTAGGGCCCAGTAAATTCCCTGTGTTACCATACACATTTCTAAGAAACGTGTCTATTGTTTCCTATAAAACTCGGCCTAGGGTATAGGCAGAAGATCATAGTATTCCACGCAATTTTACTACCCACCAAGGAAGTAATTGTAGAGGAAAATTTGTGGGGCAATTGAGATTGAAGTCTCTAAGTTTAAGAGGTTTTGCCACCGTATACTCCATCAGGAAGACATTGCTGACCCTATTGATTGGTCTATTAAAAACTTTAAGATGCTTACTGGGAATGGAGGGATGTCCTACAAAATGCAGTTATGCTCTGAGCCAACAGCCGATAGATGGTTTTCTTTCTCCTGTAACTGGAAAGCATGAGTCCAGGAACCAAAGGCAAAACTGGAAGTGGCTTTCTAACTACTGATTTTTAAAAGCCCAATCACAAAATGCTGCTTCCCATCTCTAGAGAATTAAATGCCACTGATTAAAAAAATCTTAATTTTCAAATAATATTTCCACTAAGATAGCCAATGTTTTTACCAAAGTTCATGCTGATACTACCACCTGATTCTTCATGCTGCTTAACCAACAGGGAAGTCCAATGTATTCCTGTACTCTTTCACATGAGTAACTAACTTTAGTTGTTTCAGAGCATATCTTTATTTGCCCTTCCTGATTTTCACCATTTCTACTCTTCATTCTTTCATGGGATACTAACTTGTAAAAATCATATCAGCAATCTCTGCTTTCTAGTTGGTTTCAGCCAATGAAGGAATTTTGGCAAAAGATCTGAAGGACAGAGGAAATTGAAGTTGGGATATTTGTGCTCCAGGACTCTCCCTTTGAGGTTTCCTCATGCTAATTATTCACCTGTACTGAAAGGCACTGCTTGCCTAAAGAAAGGTGATCTTATAGATCCTTTTCAGTTTTATATTCACTCCACTCCTTGGTTTTTTTAGGCATGAGGTACGTAAAAGCTCAGTTGCTACACAACCACTGGTTAATGCACTATCCACTATACTTTCGCAACATCCAAGCCTTTGTAAACAGTCAGCTTTGTTAATTGTGTTAGTCCATTTCTGTTGCTTGTAACAACATACTTGGAATAGAGTAATTTATAAGAAAATGAAATTTATTGCTTTACAGTTTCAGAGGCTGGGAAGTCCAAAGTCCAGGGAACACATCTAATGAGGGTATTCTTTGGTGGTGGCTTTATAGCAGTGCAGGGGTCTCACATGGCAGAAAATGGCAGAGCAAAGAGAAGGACTCTCAAATACTCTCCTTTGAAAGCCCTCAGAACCATGCCCCTGACCACCATTTTTAATCTGTTCATTACAGCATGATCCTGTAGTTCAATCACCTCTTCATGGCCCCATCTTTCAATTACCATAATAGGATTTCCTACCTTCTTTACATTGTCACAGTGCAGACTAAATTTGGGGGGAATATCAATCTATAGCATTCTGCCCCTAGCCCCCCAAAACTCATCTCCTTTTCACATACATACGTGTTCATTTTATTCCAATAGCCCTAAAGTCTTAAATTGTTTCAACTCAAACGTCTGAGGTCTCAAAGTCCCACTGTGAAATCAAAAAAAATTATCTACTTCCATTATACAATGGTGGGACAAGCACAGGATATTATTCTCATTCAAAAATGGAGAAATAGGTCAGAAGAAAGGAGTAAAAGGTCTCAAACAAGTCCAAATCCCAGTAGGGCAGGCATCAAATCCTAAAGCTATACCTTGACTCCATGTCTGATGTCCTCTGAACACTGATGTGGGGATTGGATCCGCAGTCCTCAGCAGCTCCTCTTCTATGGTATTTCTGTCTGAGGCCATGCTTCTGATCTGCAAGGCTGGTGTTGCATGCTGTTAGCTATACAGTTCAGGGTCTTCCTGGCAGTTCTGTTCCCATGGCCCACTAGGCATGGCCTTGGTGGGGTTTTCTGCTGCAGCTCTGACCCACATTTCCACTCAGTATTGCTCTAGTGAAGGCTGTCTGCAACAAATCTACCCCATGACAGATCTTTTCCTGGCGGCCCAGGCTTTTTAATACATCCTTTGAAATCAAGACAGAGGTTCCCCAGCCTCTAGAACTCTGGAATTTTGTGAGCCTACAGACTTAACACCACATGGATAACACCAAGGCTTCCAGTTTCTGTTTTCCAAATATGTGGGTCCAGCCACACCTGGGGCCAATTTAGCCACAGATGGAGCTGCCAGAGCAGCTGGGGTACTGGTTCTGGAATCAGCTTCCTGAAGAAGTTATGGGTAGGGAGCCTGTGAAGGGCCCCTTGGGCCTGTTCCCTGTGACCATTCTGTCTCCCTAGGCCTCTGAGACTGTAATGGAAGATGCAGCCTTCAAGATCTCTGAAATGCCTTCAAGGTCTTTTTTCTCTTCTTCATAATCCCTTTCTTTTGTACTCTTCTTAGCAAATGGCCACCGACCTGTGACATTGTAGTTTTTCTCCTAAAAATGCTCTGTTTCTCTACCACATGGTCAGCCTGCAAATTTTCCAAGTCTTTACCCTCTACTTCCGTTTTAAATGCTGGATTTATGTCATGTCTTTGTGGCCATAACTCAGCATAGGTTGTTACAAGTAGCCATGAAGCTTCTTTAATGGTATACTGCTTAGAATTTTTTTTCTGCCAAAAACTCTGGGTCAGCACCTTAAAGTTAATCATTCCATAAATCTTTTGGGCATGAACAGAATACAGCCAAGTTTCTTGCCAGTTCATAGCATGGGTGATCTTTGTCCCACTTTCCAGTAAATTTCTTTTTGCTTCTATCTGAGATCTCCTTTGAATGGTCTTTACTGTCCATATTTCCATAAGCATTCTAGCCACCACTATTAAACCAGTCTCTGAAACATTCCAAACTTTCCCTGGTTTTCTTGTCTTCTAAACTTTCACTAGCATCTAGACCTTTCCTAGCCTATTCCACCAAATTCCTCCAGCCTCTCCTCAACACCTAGTTCCACAGCTGTTTGCACATTGTCACCTACTTGTTATAAGCAACACCCCACTTCTCTTGTGCAATTTTCTGTATTAGTCCATTTTTGTTGCTTATAACAAAATCTTTGGAACTGTGTAATTTATAAGAAAAAGACATTTATTGCTTACAGTTCAGAGGCTGGCAAGTCCAATGTCCAGAGAATACATCTGTTGAGGGTCTTCTTTGGCGGTGGTTTATAGCAATGCAAGGGTCTCACAGGGTAGAAAATGGCAGAGCAGAGAGAGAGAGACTCTCAAGTGCTCTCCTTTTAAAGCCTTCAGAACTATGCCTCTTACCACTAGTATTAATCCATTCACTATGACATGGTTCTACAATCCCATCACCTCTCCAAGGCTCTACCTTTCAATTACCATCATAGGATTTCCCACCCTCTTTGCCCTGTCACAGTGGGGACTAAATTTTGGAGGGACATTGATCCATAACTCACCTATTCCAGTTGTGTATTTATGTCCTGTTAGAACACTAACAGCATTTCAAAGGAATTGCTGGTTGTTTTAGTCTGTTTTGTTTTGTTAAAACAGAATACCTGAGACTGAGTAATTTATAAAGGAAAGAAGTTTATTTGGCTTACGATTCTGGTATGGTACAGCTGCATCTGGCATAGGCCTCAGGCTGCTTCTACTCATGGCAGAAAAGTGGCAGGCAGCTGGCAGGTACAAGCAGATCACATGGTGAGAGGAAGCAAGAGAGAGAGAGAGAGAAGATGCCAGGGTCCTTTCAACAATCAGCTCTCATGGGAACTAACAGAGCGAGAATTCACTCACTACCCCTCATCCCCCAGGGAGAGCATTAATCCATTCATGAGGGATCCACCCCCATGACTCAATCAGTTTCCAACACTTCCACTTTGGAGATCAAATTTCCACATGAGTTTTGGAGGGGACAACACATCCAAACTCCATCATTCCGCCCCTGGCTCCCCCAAACTCATGTCACTCTCACATACAAAATACAGTTTTTCCATCCCAACAGTCCCAAAAGTCTTAGCTTGTTCTGTCACCAGCTTAAAAGTCCAAAATCCAAAGTCTCCTCTGAGACCAAAAGCAAAAATCCTTCCAGCTTTGAACATGTAAAAGTCAAAACCAAATTTATCTACTGCCAAGGTACAGTGGTGGAATAGGCATTGGGTATACATTCCCATTCCAAAAGGGAGAATTAGGCCAAAAGAAAGCATTAACAGGTCCCAAAGAAGTCCGAAACCCAGCAGGGCAGACATTAAATCTCAAAGCTGGTGAATCAGCTACTTTCATTCCATGTTCAATGTCCTCTTCATGCTGGTGTGGGTGTTGGGTCCCTAAATCTTCTGGCAGCTCTGCTCCTATGGATTTCCTGCTCTCAGATGATTCTTTAGCTCTTGCAGGCTGGCATTGCACTCTAGTAACTTCACAGGTCTGGGATCTCCATGGCAATCCTGCTCTCATGGCTCCACTAGACATGGCACTGATGGGGTTTCTCTGCTGCAACTCTAGCCCCACGTTTCCACTTGGCATTGCTCTAGTGAAAGCTGTCTGCCATGATTCTATCCCTGCTATAGAGCTCTTCCTGGGCCCCCAGACTTTTCCATACATACTTTGAAACATGGGTGGAGACTTCCAAGCATTCCCAGCTCTGGCATTCTGTAAGCCTGCAGACCTAACACCATGTGGACGCCGCCAAGACTTCTGGATTGTATTTTCCAAAGCGGGGGGTCCAGTCACACCTGGGGCGTATTTAGCCACAGCTGGAGCAGCCAAAGCAGCTGGAGTGCTGGTGCTGGAAGCAGCTTCTCGAGGTGGTCCTGGGCAGCGAGCCCATGGAGGATGCCTCAGGCCTGTTCCCCAAAACCATTCTGTCTCCCTAGGCCTTTGGGCCTGAAATTGAAGGGTTGGCCACCAAGGCTTCTGTAATGCCTTCGGTGCCTTTTTCTCCTTCTCTTGATAATCCCTTTCCTTTGTACTAATCTTCTTAGCTAATGGTTGCTGGGCTGCACTATTGCATGTTCTCTGCTTTTCTACCACATGGCCAGTTGCAAATTTTCCAATTCTTTATGCTCTGCTCCTGTTTTAAATTCTGGCTTTACATCATGCCTTTTCTGCCATAACTCAGCATAGGCTGTTAGAAATAACCATGCAGCATCCTTAATGCTCTGCTGCTTGGAAATTTCTTCCGCCAGATACTCTGGTTCACAACTCTTAAGTCCCATCTTCCACAAAATCCAAGGTCATGGACACATTGCAGCCAAATTCCTTGCTATGGTGTAGCAAGGGTGATCTTTTGTCCAATTACTGATAAGTTCCTCATTTCTATCTGAGACCTCATCATCTGCATGGTCTTTACTGTCCATGTTTCTATCAGCATTCTGCTTGCCACCACGTAAGTCTCTAAGACATTCCAAACTTGCCCTCATCTTTTTCTCTTCTCCTAAGTCCTCCAAACTCCTCCAACCTTTGCCCATTACCCAGTTCCAAAGACACATCCACATTTTCAGGTATCTGTATAGCAACACCCCACTCCTTGGTACCAATTTTCTGTTTTAGTCTGTTTTGTGTTGCTATGACAGAATACCTGAAACTGGGTGATTTATAAACAAGAGAGGTTTATTTGGCTTACGATTCTGGGACAGCTGCATCTGGCACGGGCCTCAGGCTGCTTCTACTCTTGGCAGAAAGTGGCAGGCAGCCGGCGGGTACAAGCAGATCACATGGTGAGAGGAAGCAAGAGAGAGAGAGAGAGAGAGAGAGGAGGTGCCAGGGTCCTTTCAACAATCAGCGCTCACAGGAACTAATAGAGAGAGTACTCACTCACTACCCCTCATCCCCCAGGGAGAGCATTAACCCATTCATGAGGGATCCACTCCCATGACTCAATCAGTTTCCAACACTGCCACTTTGGAGATCAAATTTCCACATGAGTTTTGGAGGGGACATCACATCCAAATTCCATCACTGGTGAACAATGCAGGTAAGAAAAGCTATAATTAAAATCCAGGAGAGTCTCTTGGGCCCTTAGCAATTCTATGGTCAATGCTAAGTGTCAATGGACAACTGCAGCTACCCAATACAGGGAGAGTCACTAATATTTCAGTCCGTTTAGAATGGAAGGTTTGAGTGTGTCCAAGAGGTAAAAAACACAACCAGTTGAGAACAGAGTAAAAAATGATTAGTGAAAGGAAGGATTATAAATATCAGCTCTAAATTCATGATTATTTGTACAAATGAGTATTTGGAGTAACTATGGTAAATACACACACACACATACATATATACTTGTATCCAATGTAATTTTCCCCTCATACCTTTACTTTACTATTTTACACTAAGTAAAATTGTGTGTTTACAGCACACAATAGTATGTTCACAGCACATAAATTGAAAGTTTAATGTTTAAGTTTTTAAAACACAGGAAGGACTAAGGATTGAAGCAGAAGAGGAAAAAAATATATATCCAGTGATAGATACAGTGGCAGATGGCACTTTGGGTTTCCATTTTGCAGTTGTCAAGGCAAAGAATGTCTTTGTTTTGTTCAAAGATAGTTGCATTATGATAGCTAAGAATGCTGATGTGTGACTGTTATTTGGAATGTATATATGGATAGAAGAAGCTATAGGAATGCTTATAGCCAAGGTGGTAGAATGTGACTCTTTCTTGTCAGCATTTTTTTCTCATCTGTACTCTACCATATCACACGAAATGAAAGATTGAGAACTATGTTTTCAGAATCTTTGCAAGCAAGAGTCTAGGTTAGATTTTTCTGGGTATTCGTTTAAGATTTGGAAAGCAGAAAAGAAGCAGAAGTCATGCCAGTGTACCTCCAGCAGTGGCAGGCATGCTCATGGGCATTGATAAACAAGCATTGTACAGGAGTTTTCTGAAAACTACCTGTCTTAGTTCTGCAGGTAACTTTGATCTCACTGGTGTTTATCCAGCAATTCCTAAAAACTAATTTCATAAAAACTAGATGGATCAACCTTCCTGATCTTCATATTTCTGGATCAACAACAGTTTTGGAAGCATCTAGCCCCCTCAACTAAATCTTTTCTGTGTGAAAGGCATAGAGTGGTTTCTGCTTTCCTGAACAATTCTGATTAACACAGCCAATATATATTTCCTTTTTAGCAAATAGTGATATGAAGTTCATGGCATTTCCATTTTTGCCTTAGATATCAGGGATTTCCAAGTGAAAGTCTGTGCTTCATTAACATTTTATATCTCATTTATCTAGTCTAGTTTACTTATACTTCATATATATTTGATTGTAAATTATATCAATAAGTGATAAATATTGAAATAGAGGTATCTGTAGTATGGTGAGCATAGCATTGATTTATGGGAAATATTCTAAAATAGATAATACATATTAATTTTTTTTAAATCACTAAATATTTAATTTAATCAGGTCTTCACTAATTTCTTAATTTTTGGTATGCTGTGGATTAAGAAAAAATAATAATGCCATAGTAGAATCATGTCTAGGTTCTGGGACTGACAAGAAGATGAGACCAATTAGAATACTCCCATTTAGAAGTATCAAGGAAGGTTTACTCCAGGTGAGTTTTAACTTAGTCTTACTGTATAATTAAAAACTAATCAAGTGTACCTGAAATTAAAGAGCACCTCAGTGACATTCAAGTAAGAAAGAGCCTAATGTGTATGAGAGCTGCTACAGGCATTTTGAAATTGCAGGAAACTAGCATGCACATTTTGGAGTGATGGGGGATGATGCTGGGACTAGATCAAGTAAAGATTTGTTGCCATTTTAAAGTTCTTGAACTTTGTTCTCTATGTAATGTGAAACTAAAACTCAAAGTTTGCAGGCTGAAAATAAAATGGATGAATTTGGGGTTCATGTATTAAGCAACATCATCAAAGATGCATGTTTTAAGCATGTCAGCAAATTGCATCTTGGTACAGCAAGTTTGCTTAAAAAAATCACTTGCTTTGGGACATGTTGATTGTCCCTTAAAATATTGCAGATTTGTTTATATATGAGTAAATGGCTCTTTCCCATAACTATACTATAAATTATGAACTGACTGTAGTCATGAAATATGATAGCAGCACTTAGACTTTTCATTGGCTAATTAAATTTAAGTTCTGATTTTGAACTTTTGCTCTAGTTTTTCATTCATCAAAATTATAGTAAAACAATCAGATGGGAAACAGTTCTAACTTGAACATTCTCACAGGATGCTAAGTTACATTTTTAGACACTCAGTCTAGTTTGATAGTAAATAAAATCATTACGAAGGTGTTCTTATCATTTTAGTATTTAAAACTTTTCGGGGGACAATTTGTACATGATTGTGTAGAAACATCATTGTTTTTTAAATTATTATTTAAATTGAATAAGTCCATAGGTTTAAAAGCGGAATATTAAAAAAAAAAAAAAAAAGTGTTGACAAACTCTAAAAATAAATTCCTACACTAAAACTTATCTAATAAGGACAAGTTACTGTTATCCAGTTATTAAAAACAAATTTTTAAATTATTTAATACATAATATTTTATTATATACTATATATACTAGTTTTACTACCTAGCTTTATTAGTAAAATTTCATGTTTCCAGAAAAGCATATATAATTCAGAATTTACACAGATTCATACTGATCATTTTAATTCTTGGTTGAAGAGGTTTTTAACATGTTTTACATAGTTTTCTATAATAACCACATCTAACTCCTTAAATCTATTCACTTGGATAGCTGATTCAGGGTATCAACAAAAAGCATGCGAGAGGCATTTGACATCTAGTATCATGTGTGAGAGTTTATTAATTAAGTTATGTCAAAAATACAAACATCGTTATAATTTTCCAAGAAGCTACTGTCATGTTCTCCTTGGAATCAAAGCACGCGTTACCCAATCAGAAAAATAATGGGATTTTGTAGATTAAGAGACTGAAGCAAAATATTCCACATGGGAATATTTTCAGAATGGGATTGTAATTCTTCTATTTGAAAACATGAATATCAGGCAAAAAATCTGGCCATCATCCTGCTAGTATTCTTCACTATAATTTACAGCTCTGTTAAGGTCAGTAAATTGAATAGGTAAATGTCAATTTGTCTAGTAAAATGGAGTCAAGTTTACAAACACTGTTATATTAATAACACTATTTTCAAAATTAAATTTCCTAAACTCTTTCTTGGCAAGTCGTTAGCTTTTCTTGGAAGCAGGCACAAGTAAACACAGTGGCATGAGAGTGAAAGGCGAATGCAAAAATGAAGATCTTTTCAGCGAGTCATCAATAGGGATGAGGTAACTGAGTGAAAATTACAGGTTTAACGTATAAATTCAACAGTAGATTTCCCTTGGTGATCATCAAATTTAAAGTTGTGACCTTCTGGGGAAATAGATGTAATAAGTTGTTCCAAATTGAGAGTTAAAATTTATGAGACACTATAATAAAAATGTTCACTTTACTTCCTTTGTGTATGTTAAAAACACACACATACACAAAATAACAATATATGAAATAAATCAAGCTATATGACTTTATATTATGCATAGTTTTGATCTATTGATTATGGGGCCAAAAAATAGTTACAGAGATAAGGAAAAACACAAATCATATTTCAGATTTGCTTTTGATATGAAATGATAATTTCCTTGGACTTTCAATTCCAGTACAATGTCATCTTTAACTTTTACAAGGAAAATATTTGCTTTTTTATCACTGTCAGCTTACTTTTTTGATTTACTGTATACATCATTTCCTTTTTTATCCCATGTTATTCAGAGAGCATCTTTAAAGGAGGTTCTCTAATTAAATAAATCTTACAGGAAAAATTCATTTCGGGGCAGAGATTTTTCCTTTTTCCTTACAGTACTCTGTTTACTCAAATATTTTAAATTTCTAATGTGCCTCTAATCTGAGGGGTGAAATATAAGATTATATTTCTTCCACCCAAATGCTTTTCTACTCTGACTGTGGTACTCAGAGATAGCACTTCTGAATTTTTTAAAACTTTGTCAAAAACAAATAGGTGCAAACAGTGATTTATTAAATGTCCATGTTACTATGTTTTGCACACCCTGAACTCTTTTCGTTGAGGTTTTAAAGACACCACTATGAAGAAATATTGCTGATGGGATTTCTAGTATGTGCTAATCACACCTATATGCAAGTGCTTGAGGTTCAGAAAGAAGCACTACCCGATGGTGCCCTCTTTCTGGATTTCCTAGCTCAATTTATCAGAAAATATGTGTTGATAAAATTAGACTATGCCCTAAAATTCACCATATTCAGTCAATAGTATTAGCTAGTTTATAGAAAAATTGTATTATAATTAAGATTCAGTTAACTTTCAAAAATTTGGGATCTAAATGTGGTCTGATGACTCAAAGTTCTATTCTGATATTTTTGAAAATAGAGATAAAAACATTTAAAATTTAGTAGAAAATAATATATCCAGAGAGGATAACATACTGTTTATTATGGCAGAGGCTTACACATGACAAACCAGGAGTATAATTATAAGGGAAATTCTGTAAAATATAATGAAATATAATTATTAGTCAAATTCTTTAACAGTTTAATGGCTAAAGCTACAATACTGAATAATAATATATATATTTTACTACATGTTTATAACCATAATTATGTTTAAATACTACAAATGTTAAACAGAGTCTGATATGAATTTCTAGGTTCCTATTATTTTACATAAATTATTTTAAAAACCAATATAAGAGTAACACAGAAATTGAATTTCTTCAGCTTTGTTCTTCTGTGTTCTCCTCATAACTTCTGTGAGTCCCAAGCTGTTGAGTTTACCTTTACAAAGGCAGGGCCATATCTGTGTGGTTCATTGTTCAGTTCCCAGGCATGATATGAAAATCCTTTAGTAAATACTTTTGAGTAAACAAATCCAAATTTGGAAGTGGGTGCCAATTTTTACATCAAGGATAAACCCATAATCAGACCCACAATTGTTCAAAATGTATTAAATAACATAGTTTGTATACCTGAGGAATGTTATTTCCTCTTAATCTCTGCAAAATGCATTTCATGATATACTCATTATATAAGGAATGAATTTTCTATCTCTTAGCAAGTAATTGAGTTAAGTGAGTTAAAATATGTAATGCTCCTTGATTAGAGTTTGTCACATATTTTTTAAGACTTTTTTTTGAGAAGTTGTAGGTTCACAGTAAAATTAAGAAGAAAGTGCACAGATTTATCTTATATCTCTTGTCCATACACACTCACAGCTTCTCCCATGATTAACATGCCCCACCAGAGTGGTACGTTTGTTACAAATGATGAACCTACATTGACACATCATTATCACACAAAGTCCATACTTTACATTAGGGTTCACCCTTCATATTGTGCATTGTGTGGGTTTGGAAAAATGCATGATGACATATATTTACCATTACAGCATCATAGAGAATATTTTCACTGCCCTAAAAACCCTCTTTGCTCTGCGTATTCATTACCTCCTCAACCCCTGACAACCACTTATCTTTTTTTACCATCGCCGTATTTTTGTCTTTTCTAGATAGTCTTTGATATTGACAATATTTTCAACTTACAATGGGTTTACCCAGAGGTAACACTATCATAAGTTGAGGAGTATAGAGTGTACAGAATGTATATCTAGTTTGCACCATTGTTAAATTGCTAGATCAAACCATTGTAAGCAGGGGACTGTCTATGGTTCATCTAGTTGAGGACACCCCCCTCAATTTCTAGTTTACTGAGAGATGGTTATCATGAATGGGCAATAGATTTTGTCAAATGCTTTTCCTATATCTGTTGAAATGATAAGGTGATTTTTCTTTTTTAGGCTGTTGATTTTACTGATTTTTTTTTAAACCAACTTTTGGTTTTGTTGATTTTCTCTATTGATTTCTTGTTTTTAATTTCATTGATTTCTACTCTAATTCTTATTATTTATTTTCCTCTGCTTATTTTCTGTTTAATTTGCTCTTCTTGTTTTAGTCTTCTAAGGTGGAAATTTAGATTATTGATTTTAGAGCTTTCTTCTTTACTAATACATGCATTTAATGCTATTTTTTTTTTCCTCTAAGCCATGCTTTTGTTGCATGCCACAAATTTTGGTAAATTGTGTTTTCATTTTCATTTATTTCAAAATATTTTGAAAGTTCTCTTCAGATTTTTTTCTTTGACCCGTGTGCTATTAAAAGTGTGTTGTTTAATCACCACACAGTTCAGGATTTTCTAGTAATCTTTTAATGATTTCTAGTTTAATTCTATTGTAATCTGAGAACAGACATTGTGTGATTCCTACTCTTTAAATGTGTTAAGGTGTGTTTTATGGCCCATAATGCCGTCTATCTCGGTTCCAAGTGACCTTGAGAAAAATGTATATTTTGCTGCTGTTGATGAAGTAGTCTATGCATGTTGATTTTATCCAGTTAATTGATGGTGTTGTTGACTTCAACTATGTCCTTGCTGATTTTCTGCCTACTGGATTTGCTTATTTCTAATAAAGTAGTGTTGACGTCTTCAACTGGGATAGTGTACTAATCAATTTCTCCTTGCAATTCCATTAGTTTTTGCCTCATGTACTCTGATGCTCTGTTTTTAGTTGCTTACAGGTTAAAGACTGTTATGTGTTCTTGGAGAATTGATCCTTTTATCATTATGCAATGTTCTTCTTTATCCATGATTCCCTGCTTTGAAGTCTGCTCTATTTGGAATTAATATAGCTACTCCTGGCTTTTTTAAAAAAATTAGTGTTACCATGGTTTATTTTTCTCAACAATTAACTTTCAATCTATATGTCTTTGTATTTATAGTGGCTTTCTTGTAGATAATATGTAGGTGAGTCATGTTTAAAAAAAGAAAAACAGGGCTGGCCCCGTGGCTCACTCGGAAGAGGGTGGCACTGGGAGCACCGAGGCCGCAGGCTCAGAACCTGTATAGGGATGGCCGGTGCGCTCACTGGCTGAGCGTGGTGCAGACAACACTGTGCTGAGGGTTGCAATCCCCTTATCTATTGAAAAAATAAAAGAAAAACAAAAAAAAAGAAAAACAAACAAAAAAAGAAAAAAAATAAGTCTTGTTTTTAGATTCACTCTGACAAGTTCTGTCTTTTAATTTGTGCATTTAGGCCACTGATGGCCAAACTGACCATTCATACAGTTAAATTAATATCTACCTTGTTTACTGTTTTTTATTTGTTACTCTTGTTTCTTGTTCCTATTTTTGTCTCTCATTCTTTTTCTGCCTTTTGTGGATTGAATTGAGCACTTATGATTACATTTTCTCTCCTTTCTTAGTATATATTCGTTATATAAGACCTTTTAGTGGTTGCCCTAGAGATTGTAATTGATATTTTCAACTAATAAAAGTCCACTTTCAGATAACACTGCACCATCTCACAAATAGTGAAAGTACCTTATAATAGTACAATAATTCTAATTCCTTCCTACTGTCCCTTGTATAATTGCTTGACATTCACTTTAGTCATAAATGAGCATGTATACAACACAGTCCTTATATATTCTGTTCTTTTTTGTTTCAGTCTCTGTTCTTTTTGATTTTCAATTTTCAGTTTCTATTGCTATAACTTCAAAGACAGAGATTCTTTCCTTAGCCGTGTTGAGTCTGCTAATAAGCCCATCAAAATCATTCATTATTTCTGTTACAGATATGTTACTCTATTATATCTTTTCGGTACTTTCTTCATATTTTCAACTCTCTGAATACATTTTCGACCTTTGCTGACATGCTGTCTACTTTATCCATTAGAACAGTTAACATATTAATCACCGTTGTTTCAAATTTCTGGTCTTATAATTCTAGCATGCCTGTCATGTTTGGTTCTGATGATTGATCTATCTCTTCAAATTGTGGGGTTTTTTTGCCTTTTGGTATCCCTTATAATTTTTTCTTGATAGCCAGACATAATGTACCAGGCAAAAAGAATTGGCTGTAAATAGGGTTTCAGTAATGAGTGAGTGGAGGGGAAGCATTCTGTAATACAGTGATTAGGTCTCAGTCTTTTAATGAGCTTATGACTCTGAACTCTGAACTTCACAAATGTTTCTCAGTTTTATTCTCTCCTCCCTGGAGTAGGAAAGGATGGCTAGAGTAGGCTGGAAGTATTTCCCTTCTCCCTCATGGAAGGCCAGAACTGACTGGAGTTGGGTATTTTCTTTCCTTTGGGTCAATTACACTCAGATAATACCAAAGCAGGTTAGGCTCTCATAAACTAGTCCCTCCTGAAGGTGAGTCTTTTTAAGAACAGATGCTCTGGTGTACTTCAAAATTGTTCATTTCACCCTCCCTTTGCCAGAAATACCAGGGGATTTTTCTTCAGTATTTACTGTGTGAAACTGGCAAACTTCTGGAGATAAATCTCACAAAATTTTGGGGGCGTCCCATATGACTGGGTATCTCTAGAGTTTTTAATCTCATGCTTGATCACAATGAGCCCCCAACAATTTACCAGTTACAGTTCAAATTTTCCTGCCCTGGCACTTGCTCCAGTAGTGGTTTGTGCTCATAAGTCTCTGCTCTGATAAGCCATGACTCCCTGTATTCACCTGTCTTTCCTCTCTTGACAGCAGCAATTTGTCCTATGTCTTCATCTTCCTTATGGATCCAAGAAGAGTTCTTGATTTTTCATTCTATTCAGCTTTTTTCTTATTGTTAGAATGGAGTGGATACTTCTAAGCTTGTTTCACACAGAATCAGAAACTGGAAGTCTTTAGCACGTATTCTTACTGTTGCTTTTTAATGACTACCTCTGACCTGAGTATGCTGGGTCCTATATTTGCACATTGTGATGCAGCAATAAAGAGTCATTTTAATTTTTTTGTTGTTGTTATTCACTTTGGTTAGAGAAAAAAATGTGACTTCTTAAATGGAACCTGAGCAGAAAATGGATTGCCTCGTCAGTACAAACATGAATTCTGTAAGACTTTATTTTTCTTATTGAAGCCAATGGTCTTTTTGTTTTTGCCTTTGATTTTTAGTATAAACACAGTTGCAGCTGCTTTGTACTGAGCAGCTGATGCATTAAGTCACACCAGTGATAAGAGTCTTGAGGGGAATGAAAACTTACTTCCCCAAGAAGGGATTCTCACACTAACCAATTTTTCATATCATGGTATCAGTAACCAATTCATCTGTAGCGGCACTATAGTATGGGTCCACAGAGTAGCCGTTCATAGTACAATCTTCTGGTTACTTTGAAACACTCTTATCTGCTTCAGATAAATTAGTTTGGGTTCTATTTGGAGGGAAAAAAATGGAGTTTATGGAATCTCAAGCTCATTCCCACCTTATCATTCTATGATAAATCATGTTAGTTACAAAGCTAATTGTCCTCTGGAAGCAAATATAAAATTGCTTTATAAATCTATCTGAGCCATGCATCTATTGCTTCCAATAATGTTTGCTTTTTTAACCTCAGTCTAATGTAACTATATATACTTCAGAGGTGCAAAGCAAGTTGGAAGCTTGTGATAGTTAAAAATAAAAAAAAGTATGACATTATTCTTTTAGTAATAGATATTAAGTAATATTAGTAAGAGATTAAAAAAGATCACATTCTCCTTTTTTAAATCTAGGCTTCATTCTCAGTCAACATATTTGTAAGTGGACCAAGTATTTATTACTTATTTATTTATTTTTATTGGTTATGAATATTCATGGTGTGCAAAGCTGAACATCAGCATTTGTGCCCAAGATGTGATGGCCAGATCAATACTATCAGCATTCTCGTTACCAAAAATTGCTATTATTTCCTGTGCCCTTGCTCAATTTATCCCCGACCTCATCCCTCTTCTCATTTCTCCCACCCCATTCTGCAATCCTAGGTGTGCTCCCTCCCTCTGCAAGTCCAACACACCTTTGTGGTCTTTCCTTCCTTCCTTCTTTTTCTCTTAGATCCCAATTATGAATGAGGATATGTGGTATTTTTCCCTCTGTACTTGGCTTATCTCACTCAGCATAAGTTTCTCCAAACTCATCCATGTTGCTGTGAATGACAGAATTTCATTTTTTTTTTTATGGCAGAGTAGTTAGTACTCTGTGGTGTATGTATACCACATTTTTCTTATTCAGTTGTCCATTAATAGACATTTAGGTTGTTTCCATATCTTGGCTATTGTAAATAGAGCTGCGACGAACATGGGAGTGCAGGTATCCCTTTAACATGATGATTTCCATTCCTCTGAGTATATACCCGGAAGTGGGATTGCTGGATCATATGGAAGATCTATCTGTAGTTGTTTGAGAAACCTCCATACTGTTTTCCATAGCGGTTGTACTAATTTAAAGTCACACAACAGTGTAAGAGTGTTCCCTTTTCTCCACATCCTTGCCAGCATTTGCTATTCTGACTTTTTTATTACAGTGAGTCTAACAGGGGAGAAGTGATATTGCAATGTGTTTTAAATTTGCATTTACCTGATGATTAGTAATGATGAGCATTTTTTCATGTACGTGTTGGCTATTTGTATATCTTCCCTAGAGAAATGTCTATTCAGCTCCTTTGACTATTTTTTAATTGGGTTATTATTATTATTATTATTATTATTTATTATTATTATTATTTTTACTATGTAATTGCTTGAGTTCCTTGTAAATTCTGGATATTAATCCCTTGTTGGATGTATACTTTGCAAATATTTTCTCCCACTCTGTAGACTGTTGTTTCACTCTGTTGATTGTTTCCTTTGCTGGGCAGAAGCTTTTTAGTTTGATATTGTCCCATTTGTTTATTTTTTATTTTGTTGTCTGTGCTTTTGGGCTCTTGCTCATAAAGTCTGTGACCCAACCTAGTTCCAGAAGTTTTTCTCCTATATTTTCCCTTTGTACTTACACTTAAGTTTTTAATCCATTTTGAATTGATTTTGGTATATGGTGAGAGATGCATGTCCAGTTTCATTCTTTTGCATATGGATGTAATCTAACATGTGGTCTATCCTGGAGAATGTTCTATGTGCTGATGAGAAGAATGCATGTTCTGTAGTTGTTGGATGAAATGTTCTATAGATATCTGCCAGGCTCAGTTGGTCTAAGGTGTGATTTAAATCTTGTGTCTCTTTGTTGCTTTGTTCCCTGGAATACCTGCCCCATGCTGAGAGAGGGGTGTTCCTGGTCACCCACTATTATTGTATTAGGGTCTATTCTTCCTTTAGGTCTAAGAGTGTTTACTTTATATACCTGGATTCTCCAGTGTTGTGTGTATACACATTTATGATTGCTATGTCTTCTAGATGGATAGATCCCTTTATCATTATATAGTGGTACTCTTTGTCTCTTTTTATGTTATTTTTATTTATCTATCTATCTATCTATCTACCTATTTATTTATTTATTTACATTCTAAGATATTGTTGTGGAGCTTTTGGAGGGGAATGAGGGATAGGTAAGTAGAGAGAAATAGGGTGGGAAGAGAAGGAAGCAGGGCATGGTTGAGGCCCATGGTACCCTCCTTATTCTGTCAGGGGAGAGCAGGGGGCTTCCAGTGGTGGCTTGGTCATTGCTGGTCTGGTTGCAGATGTCGGGGGGGGGTGAGGCTGAGGCACTCCATCCCCCACCACCCTAGCTCAGGATCCCAGGGTGTTTCATGTGGCAGCTCGGTGGTTGTCACTGGGCAGATTTGTCAGAGAGAGTGACACTGGGGACTGTCTATTCCACCATCTTGACCAGAAGCTCTCTTTTTATGGTTTTTGGTTTAAAGTGTCTTTTACCTAATATAAGAATAGCTACTCCTGCTCATTTTTGGTTTCCATTTGCATGGTATATCTTTTTCCATCCCTTCACTTTTAATCTGTGTGTCTTTACAGGTGTAGACAGTATATACTTGGGTCTAGCTTTTTAATGCAATCAGTTAGTCTGTGTCTTTTGAATAGGGAGTTTAATCCATTTATATTTAGGGTTGTTATTAACAGGTATTGTTTTATACTTGTCATTTTATTGCTTTTTGTTTAGGTGTTTTAAATGTCTTTTTTTCATTTCTTCCCCTTTTATTTCTCATCTTCAAACTTAGTTGTTGATGGAGTTTGGATGTATTTTCCCCTCCAAAACTCAAACAGAAATTTGGTCTCCAATGTGGCAGTGTTGGAAATTGATTGAGTCATGGGGGCGGGTCCCTCATGAATGGATTAATGAGTGAGTTCTTGCTCTATTAGTTCCTGCGAGAGCTTGTTGCTTAAAAAGATCCTTCACCTTCTCCCTCTCTTGCTTCCTCTCACCATGTGATCTGCTCATACCCACTGGCAGCCTGCCACTTTCTGCCCTGAGTAGAAGCAGCCTGAGTCCTGTGCCAGATGCTGCTGTCCCAGAATCATAAGCCAAACAAACCTCTTTCCTTGATAAATTACCCAGTCTCAGGTATTCTGTTATAGCAACACAAAGCAGACTAAAACAGTTGTAAATTTGAGGTGGCATGATTTAGCTTCTTTCTCTTTCTCATTTGCCTTTTTATTTTAATGGCAAGTTTTGCTCTTTCTTGTGTATCTGTGATATTGGTTATTGTTATTCAGATTCCAGATGCAGGACTCACTTGAGAATTTCTTGCAGGGCTGGTTGTGTGGTGGTGAACTCTCACAATTTTTCTTTGTCTGGGAAATATACTATTTATCCCTCATTTCTGATGAAGAGCCTTGCTTGATATAGGATTCTTGGCTGACAATTTTTTCCTTTTAGTATTTTGAATATATCATCTCAGTTTCTTCTGGCCTGTAAGGTTTCAGTTGAGAAGTTTGTTGTTAGTCTGATGTGACTTGATGCTTTTTTCTTGCTGCTCTTAGAATTCTTTGTCTTTGAGCTTTGCAAATTTGAGTATAATGTGTCTTGGAGAGGATCTTTTTTGGATTTAATCTGTTTGGGGATCTTTGGGCTTCCTGGATCTCAAAGTCTGCATCTTTCCCTGTGCTTAGAAATTTTTTGTTATTATTTTATTTTATTTTATTTTATTGATTGATTATGAATATTCATGTGATACAAAGCTGATTGTCACCACTCATGCCCAAGATCTGATGGCTAGATCCATATAGGCAGCATGTCCATTACCACAAATTGTGAATATACCTTGTGTCCCCACCCAATTATCCCCAACTCCCTCCCCATCTCTTTTTGCCCCACTCCACTTTGTATCCCTATGTATGTTCTCCCTCTGCATGTTCAATACACCACTATCATATTTCTTTCCTTCTTTCTTTCTCTCTTAGCTCCCACTTATGAGCGAGTTCATGCAGTATTTATCTCTCTGTGCTTTGTTATTTCATTCAACGTAAGTTTCCCCAAGCTCATCCATGTCATTGCAAATGCGGGAATTTCATTCTTCTTTTATGGCAGAGTAGTGTTCCATGGTATATATATACCACATTTTCCCTTTCCAATCATCCACTGATGGACATTTAGGTTTGTTCCATATCTTGGCTTTTATAAACAGAGCTGCAATGAACATGGGAGTGCAGGTATCCCTTCAACATGATGATTTCCTGAATAGATTTCCAATGCTTTTTCCTCTTTTCTCCCATTCTGGAATACCCATGATTTGAATGTTTGAGTGCTTGAGATTGTGTACTAGCTCTCTTAGATTTTCTTCATTATTTTTAATTTCTTTTTCCATTTTTTTTTTTTTTTGGTCCACATGGATTATTTTGAAAAGACCACTTTGACATCTGAAATTCTATCTTCTGCTTGCTCCAGCCTTCCAATCAAGCTCTCTATTGTGCGTGTGTGTGTGTGTGTGTGTGTATTTTTTATTTCATCTAGTGAATTTTTCATTTCTAGGAGTTCTGCTATATTCATTTTTAAGGTATTAATCTGTTTGTAAATTTCCTCCTTCATGTCCTGGATATTTTTCTTGATTCATTGTGCTCTCTAATTGAGTTTTCTCTTATCTTTTGAGTTTTCTTAAGACCATTGCTCAGAATTCCTTTTCAGACATCTCAAGAGTTTTCTTTTCTTTAGGGTCTGGTATTTGAGCATTGCTGTACTCCTTTGGTGAAATCACATCTTATTGGTTTTCTTTTGTAGTTCTAGTATTTTTTCATTGATATTTGGTCATCTGGTAAAGGACTTGCTTCTATTACTCTGGGGTTGGCTATTAGGATAAAGATTTCCTCTATTTGTAGGCTCCTGTAGTGACTCTTCTGGTATCAATGTAGTCAGTTGTGTGGCAGGCTGTCTGTAGACTGAACCTGGCTGCTACTCTGGTGATGAGCATCCATGTGGTGACAGTAGGTTTGGCAGTGGCTGTGATACACCACCTTATCTCCTGTTCTAGCAGTGAGCATGGTTTTTGGGGGTTGGAGTCTGGATCTCCAAAGGCATGTGGGACTCCACTCACCTTGGTGCCTGCTGGGGCTATGGGTGTATCCCTCTTGGGCTGGGGTCTGTGCCCCTGGTGGTGCATGGGGCTCTGCTCAACTTGGCATCTGCTGGGGCTGTGGGAAGTTCCCTCTGGGGCTGGAGACTGTGTCTTCTTTACTTTTGTAGACACCAAAGAAGGGTAGGCTTCAGGTAGCCACAGGCAACAGGACATCCCAGAAAGCAACATGAACATCAGCATATTTACATCAGATCTCCTTGTCCCCAAGTCCCAGGTGGGTGATGTGGATTGTCCCAGACCATGCTTGCCCACATGATGGTCTGGGTTGCAGAAGATAAATCTCAAACTAAGAAAACCAGGACCTAATATTTTTAACTTAATTTTAAAAAGTCTATTCCATAAGTGCTTTGGAAAAAAAAAAAAAGAGACTCTTGCTCTGAAAACCACATCACCAACTTAAAAAAATTAGTTCTCTGGCTTTGATTCTCTTTTTGTAAATAAGAACACTGGTTAGTAACTTTAACTGATGGGGCTTAAGTTGTATGGCATGGCTAATGTACTGTAAAACTACCATAGTTTGAGTTAAAGGTATATAATTCTGTAAATAAAAAATAAATGTTCTTACCTATGCCAATTTTCTAATATCTAGTTTTGTTTTGAAATGAGAGAGACCCATATTTGTAGCCCAGTTCCAATACTCTAGCTGTGTGACCTATATTATGTTTTGTGAGATTTAAATAAGATAAAATACTCTAAATTGCCTATCATACTGTTCTCATATTGTGGTATTAAAAATTACAGTTATTATTATTGCTTCCAATTACTCAAGCCACTCTCTTTCACCTTAGCCACAATGAGATCAGCAAGAGAGTGCTAAGATACCATGTATTTTCTGTTTTCACAGTGAAGAAACTTTCATTAAGAGTAATGCATGTGAAATATAGAATATAGCACTGTACCTACTTTCAATAAGTCTGTAACATAGTCAAGGCACAAGCAAACATCTGTATGTCAAGTGACATGGGAGATAACCAACATGAGGATTAAGGGAAGGAAGTGTAATAAGACTAAGATAATTATAATACCTAATACTAAAGACATTCTCTATATTATCTCACTTAAAACAAAAACCCAGAAAAATAGAGCTGAATTATCAGTTCTCAATTCATAAAAGTGAAAATTGAGGGTTAGAAATACTGTCTTGTCCACAGTCACTCAGTTGTAGAGGGGTACAGCAAGGTTTAGAATACAGGGAGTCTGATGCAAGAACTTGTGCCCTTAATAATCACAATATACAAGACTTTTAGTTAAATATTCTTAGGCAACAAAGGAAACAACAGATTAATCTCTGTACATTACAGAGCCAGAGCAAAGCAAAAAGTACACATTCAACACACGGTACTGTGGGAGCAGTAAAAAGGCTTGTCCAGTGACAGTGCAGGTTTTAAATGAGATATTCAAGATGGGAAAAGTAGAAATGAAAGAGTATGAAGAGAGTTTTGAATATACACAATAAAGAAATGAGTTCCAGCTTCATTCAGATACATGAACAGAAATCTACACCTTTACCGAAATTCTGACCACAATTGTATGGAATTATTTTACAAATCCAATTATTTAACCTGTTATTTTTTCTTCCTCAAAATTAGCTGAAAACTTCAGTAACTTCTTGTTACTGAGGTAATGGTAGTCCTAGGACTTACTTTTTAGAGGGTCTGAATTCAATGATAGCTGACTTTTATGATGATAATTGATGGTAATTATGATTACTCTGAGGCAAAGCATTATTATAAAGGTCTACTTGAAAATATTTAGTCTTTATCAATGCACCATTTTTTTTGAAAATTTCCTTTTCATCAGTAGCATATTGAATAAGCTTTATTCCAATCACCATTTTATCAGCAAATGCCAATCAAAACCACATTGATATGCCATCTCACCCCAGTCAGACTGGATCTTATGAAAAAAGACAGAAATTAACAAATGCTGGTGAGGTAGCAGAAAAAGGGGAGCCCTTATACACTATTGGTGGGATTGTAAATTAGTACAGCCACTGTGGAAAATTTTATGAGGGTTTTTCAAACAACTGCAGGTAGAACTACCATTTAACCCAGCAATCCCACTACTGGGTATATACCCAGAGGAATGTGAAGCATCATATGGAAGGGATACCTGCACTTCCGTGATCATTGCAACTCTGTTCACAATAGCCAGGATATATGTCCACCAACAGGTGATATAAAGAAAATGTGGTATATATACACAATGGAATACTACACAGCCATAAAAAGTAATGAAATTCTGCCATTCACAGCTGGATGGATGAGCATGGGGAAAAAAAATTATGGTAAGTGAAATAAGCCAGGCACAGAAAGAGAAATACTGCATGTTCTCACTCACATGTGAGAGATAAAAAACAAAAAGGCAAACAAACAAAAATAACTAAATAGTAATAGTAAGTTGAGCCATTAAAGGAGAAAAAAACTATGGAGACTTGAACTGGGGAAAGGGAGGGGAGATCAGGGATAATGAAAGACTAATTAATGGACACAGAAGTACAACAAAGTAAGAAAAATAACCCCTCTTGGTTTACAGTCAACCCAGTCATCTATAACCAATAATGCTTTTACTGCATGTAACCAAATGACTAGAAGAGAGGAGATCCAATGTGCAAATCACAAAAATTGATTAAGTTTTCCTATGATAAGCAGACTCATTACCCTGAGTAGATCAACACACATTGTATATGTGTTTTGCAATATAACTCTGAGCCCATAAATATGTACAATCGATATGTTTCAATTAAAATTTCAAAAAATTAAATATTAAAAAAAAGTGTTACTGTAAATATATACATTTCAGTCTTTATGTGAACATATGTTTTCTTTTCTCTTTGATAAATACCAGAAGTGGAATTCTTGGGAGGTATGTTAAATTAATTGTATGTCTAACTTTATGAGAAACTGAAAACTGCCTTTCAAGCTAGCTGTTCTATTTTGCATTGACAAAAGCACTATAAGAGAGTTCCAGTTATTCCAAGTTCTTTCCAACACTTGATGTTGTCACTATTTTTAATTTTAGCCAACTTAATGTGTGCATAAGTAGTTTTAATTTGCACTTCTCTGACACCAAATGGTGTCAAGCGTGTTTTTATGTGTTTATCGGCCATTCATTTTATCTGTTTTTGTGAAGTGTCTCTTCAAATATTTTGTCCACTTTATAAATTAGGTTAATTTTCTTATTATAATTGAGTTTTCAGCATACTTTATGTAAGCTGGATAAAACCTCTTTGTCAGATACATGTTTTGTAAATATTTTCTATGAGTATGGTTTGCCTTTGGTTTTCTTTAAAATACAAAAGATTTTAATTTTTCTGTGAAAAATAAAAATGAATAAATTAAATTACTATTCTAAATGTACCATTTCCAACTGTATTAACTATAGTTTTGTTTTTTGTAAAGATAAAAAAGACCTGTTTGAGATAGGAAGGAAAGTCCTTTCATTTTAATATTAACTTCTTAATATCCTATAGCACAATGGTCTGTGTTCATGTTAATAGTATAAATGTGGAACGTTCATACAAAGGTTGTCAAAAAAATAATAACTTTGAGTTATACTTTGGCTGCCCTCCAGATTAATATAACCTTATGTAATCTGAAAATGTAATAAACTATATAGAAATTTCATTTTCATAAAGTATTCTTATATTGAATTCATTGCATACCATTAATGGTTAGATGCAATCAACCATGCACTCAGCTAGTCTGTTGAGCAGGCACAAAAAATTACATATTAGAAAAATTACACATATTATGTTATATACTTATGCATGTGTGTGTGTGTGTATTGAGAGAGAGAGAAAAAGAGAGAGAGAAGATCTCCTAGGAGGCAGCCTTATCTAAATAAATTCTTCCCCTTTTGAATGCATGCTTATCAAGCTTCCTAGTGTTTCATTAATGCCTACAGTTTTATCCTATCATATACTCTTGGAATTTAAATGATAAATCTATGAAATTCAATAATGCTTCCTTAGAGTTCTTTTATTCAGCACCTGGTATCTTTGGCACTTGTGTGTTTTGTATTTTCTGTAAATTATCAAACCAAATTACATAAACACATCTGCTCATCTAAGACACTTCATAAACAATAAAAGATGGTTACAATAGGATGGCTAATTTCCCAACAACATTAATTGCAGAAATTCTCTGATTTTAGAGTACAATGGAAAGATTATACTTTCCAATAGGAAATAATTTGAAAGTATTTGCAGAAGAGCTTTCTACTCTTTGTTTCATTCTTTTAACAGCAATATATTAGATTATAACTGTCTGTTTCTTAAGGCAAAAGCAAAATGTAATAATCTAATTACATTCAAAGCAAAGACAAGAGGGAAGAGACTTTGAAAGGGCAAATTAATCATTTTATGTTTATAACTAGAACCTGTCTGTTCCTACAACACGTGTCAATATGCATACTTTTATATAAAGATAGTGATTCTATCAAATCATGAGTTTGCTTTTTTCTCATGAAGGAGCTTTCCCTCGCTGGCTTCATGTTATTTTCATTAATGAAAGAATTTATTGATGTCTCTCAGAGAAATTTTCTTCAAAACTGACCACTGAATATTTGAAACTTATCTAATCAAAATATTCCACTTTAGAAGCACTCATATTATTACTATACACTTAATAGTTCTAGAGGAATTGCATTTAATATTCCCTTTGAGTATGATTTTTCAAAATTGATTAATTCTTAATTCTAATTTCACTTCTTCTGTGTCATTGATTCTTTTCCTCATTAGGCTCTTTTAATCACTTGACTTCCTCAAAAAGCAATGGTTCAAGTTTCTTAGAGAAAAGTTTTCTATGAAAAAAATTAAATAAGCATAACTGTAGTAACCTAAATATGTCTTCACTACTAATGTTTTTCCCCTGCATTTGCAGAGTGTGAAGAACTGTATGCCAGACAAAACAAAATGAGAAACATCTCCAATTTTTTCTTTACATTATCTCTTCAACCTTCACTAGCTTCTTTAATGCCATCTGGTATCTTGTAAAAATATTAAATGCAATGTTGATTTTGTACCATGCCCTGTGATAGGGGCACATAATTTTTCAAAGCATTGAGACAGACTAGAAAAATTGCTTTTGTACACTGTCAGAATCATGAATAATTATTTTCTTAAATAAAACATTATAGTCCTCTTCTTAATTTGGATTGTTTGCGTGTGTGTTTGTGTGTAAACTTGTATTACCTGTATGAGACGTATACTCATCTTTGTTGTTTTGCTAGATTTCTGAAAAAAAATTATCTTCATAAATGTTTTCATTTTGGGAATATTATTTTATGTGTTTTTTTTGTTTGTTTTTCTAGAACGAGTTTTCCAGATTCTGTCGATTTTAATTCAAAAGTCTGTAAGATCAACAAATTACCAGATATTTGGGTGCAATAATTACGGATCAAGCTTAGGGAAATTGACAAAGTCAGTGGTATTAACTTAGAACACTCATTTACTCATTGATTCATTCTTTCAACAGTTTGAACAACTTATATGAATAGAGCAAGTGGTTTGGATGTTTGCACGACCTTAAGGCATCTATTATCTCATGTTAATGACATTAAGAATATGGAGCATCCAAAGCAATATTTCTCTTCCAACCCTTCTTTCCCACCCCCTTCATCTCCCCACAAACATTCTATTTTCCCATTTTGTTGGGTCATAAAAAGAGATGAAAATTTATTTGATGGGAATGTGTTCTTTAATTGATCAATGTTATTATCAATTATTCTTTCTTCTTCTTCTTGTACATTAATTTCATATAGATTTATATTCTTACCATATTCTTATTACTTATTAGTTTTATATTGACCCTCTCCTGCCTATTGCAGTGAAAGCTATCTGAAGGCAGGGTATTTTTCAAATCCAAGTTACTTTAAGTACATGGCACCATACAAGGGTCTCAGATAGAATGGAGGTTTGCTGAAAGAAGAAAGAGCTTAGTAAGAATGAATAATACCAAAATCCTTAAATCATCTTTATAATACTTTCTTTCCTGGACAGGTTTCTATAAGTCTATTTTAAAGAACAAAGGTAACTCATGCCTTTTTCAAAGTCATTTCTCTGTTGTACTTCCATTTAATCTCTGTTCTCCTAAGGCCAGTGGCCAAATGCTTTTTCCAATATTCTTTTTGCTCAAAGATAGTTCTCAAGAAAGAATCTTGAGGAGGACATGAGGGCACTGCTGGAAGGAAATACACTCTTTATAAGAAATAATATATCACCATTCTAAAGTGCATATGAAACGCAAACAAAGAATAACCAAAAGAATAGACCATAAATTTGGAAGTATCAGCATTGAGAAAGTAGTATCAAATGTATTCTGGAGCCATCATAACATTTCAATACCCTTGATTTTACATTAAAGTGTCTAATTTTGTTGAGTAACCTTAATATCTTGTGATTATGACTTTGTGCAAATTATTTCATATAATCCTAGAACAATGCGGTAAGAGAGTATTATCTCAAGTTTCCAGAAGAGGAAATTGACATCAAAAAGACTAAGAATTTACCTGAGGCCATACAGTGAGTAAGTGAAGGACTAATATTAGAACATAGATTTATTTGGCTCCAAATCTGTACTCTTTCCACTGATTTGCATTTTTACTGGATTCAGACAATTTCTTGCTAAAAGTATGAGATAGGTGATATTTCATAAATAAATAGGAGTCAGTTGATGTTTAATCATGCAGCTGTATTATTATTATATGTATATTATTATTATTATTTATTATGAAATATATGTGCTATGAAAGTTTGTTCCTAAAATTTTGACATATGGCAAAGATGTATTTATCTAAAAGCAAGCAAAAAAATAAGGCTGTAACTTTACCCCATGGTGATTTTTAACCATCACTATGAAAGAGTATCATATGAACGTAGGAAAATCTAGTTGCTCAGGGCCAACCCAGTTATTCTAATTTAGTTAGTGTGAATTGAGAGGTTTGTAAGAATTAATTAGTTTGAATGAGAGGGAGATATATATATCTGTAATGTGATAGAATACAATGTGATTTCCAGGATTGAGAACTACCGAACTATATAGCACATGAAATGCAAGTGTGTACAGGATGTGATGTTGAAAATGCCTTTTATAAATATCATTGATGTGCTCTATTTCCAAAGTAGATTTTTCAAAATGTTGATTAATTGATTACCTGTAAGTACCTTAAACACGAGCAGTACATGCTGAGTCTCCCTACTGTCTGAAAGCAAAGACAGAGTAGGCTAGGATATTCTGCAATGACAAACAACCCTAACATGGAAGCAGCTGAACACAACAGTTCATTTCTCATAGGTGGGAAATCCACTGTGATTCCCAGTACCTATTCAAGACTTCAAACAAAGACCGAATGATCCTAACTGTTTCTGTCTTGTGGCCTCTTTGATCACTGTGACAAGGGAAGAAATCACACGAAGAGCTCAGCTCCACTATTTGTAAGAATTTATGTGCACCAATTACAGCCTGTTGTTTAGAATTAGTCACAAGTTCTGACATAACTACAGGGAGTAATACAGTGAAACACATGGAATATGTGGTTGACAGCACTCTCTCTGCCACAATAACTGAACAAAAGGGACAATTTTGTCTGCATTTGATTAGATAAGTGATAAACAGATGATTGATAGATGACAGATCGAAAGATAGAGGATAGACATATCTATGTCTAGGAGGGCTATGTGTGTTCCTGTTGTCTTTCTTGAAAAATTATCCCTTGATATTTTTAGGATTGTATCTATATTAGGGTAAAATTAAAGGAAGCAATTTCCTCTTGGCCTTGGCAATATAGTTCAACAAGCAAATTGTGAGTCAGATGGCAAAAAAGGTGCAAGTTAACTCACGGGAATAAAAACTCAGGTGGTTGGTTAGGAGTATTCCAAGGTAATTGCTTGATAATAGTAGAGATGAATTAGAGTGTGGATCTCCTATTAATGCCCCTTTGATGAAAATAACCATCTTGCAATCAAGGGCTGCAAAAAGCTTAGAACGTTTATATTCTTCCCATCCTTGTGAGGTTTTATAAAATCTTACCTTGTTCCTGTTCCTTGTTTTGTTTTTCTCTTGGTCTTCTACACAAATTCTAATTTCCTGTCAAATTGGTCAGCTTCCTTCTTAAGCAATTATTCAGTTCAGATAGGAGTTGAGTTTTACAAAACTCAACCGAAGAGGGCTCCAATCAATAAAGAAAGCCAATATGATTACTGAAATGTAAGGATGTAAATATCATGTGTAGTCGAATGGAGACTGAGAAAAAAGTATCTGATAGGAGAAATTATTAAGTGAGTGATAGGCATGGTGACATTTAACTTGGACTGTAAAGGATGGTGGGAATTTTCACAAGTGGAGATGAGGGCAAAGAGATCTAGAGAAGTAGCAATGTAATCGTATCGATATGAGGACATGTTGGAAGTGTCAGGAAAATTAAGTTCTCCAATTTAAGTTAACAAAGCCTGCATGAATAGGAAAATATATGATATAGCCTGGCCATGAAGGATCTACAATATGGTTTTAAATGTTAAAGCTTATTCTGTAAGCAGTCAAAGGTTATTGGACTATGGTTGATATGATCATGCCAGTATTTTAGAAAGTTAATTAACTATGGAAAAGATGTTTAGCAAGGAATACATTTAAGAGGTTATTGAAATGTCTTCTGAGAAATGTTAGGAAATGAAACTAAATCAATAATATAAATACAAAAGGATGATGTCAAGGGCATTTGTGGGTAAAATCCCTTATCTACTTACCATGGACGGGTGTGAGGGGTTAGAAAATAGGTTATAAATTTCAGTATGGGTGATTGAGTATTGTTAGTATCTTTATCAAAGCCAAGGAAGCTAAAAGCACAGACCGACTGCATTTTATGGATGAGTATAATGTGCTTAACTTCGTATATTTCAGAATATAAGTTTGGAAAACAGAATTACTTCAGTTCAGCAGTTTGGACTTCCTTACCCTGAGTAGCCACACTCAGTTAATCTTATTGCAGCAAGATATAGTGAAAATTCTATTCATGTCTGAGGTCAGATTTTATTTCAGCTAAAGGTCCTCTAATCTCTTACAGGCTATATCCGATTTTCTTGTCCAAAACCTTTTCTGAGTCTGACCAAATTGATCCCCAGCTTGGGCATACTTCCTGATGTCTGAGTGCTAGACTGTTTGAGCAACATTTCCTTCTTGACCTCTACTTTATTTAAACTTCCCAATCTGTACCATCTTATCGACTTTCTATTTATTACTACCTCCTCTTGATTCTTCTCGTTCTGGATGTCACCCTTTTATCCTTAACTTGCCACTGACTATGACTCAGACATAGGGCTTTTACCTCACTCTTAGGTAACAGGGTACATAATGATTATATGATTCATAATAAAGAACCATTGAAGTGGAAATTTAAGATTAAAAACAGTCACTCTGGGTAAGTCCATAAGGCTAATTGCCTTCCTTTTTTTGTGTGTAGGTGGAGGCCATGACTAACATCTTGGGATAGAATTGGTCAAGAATCTGGGGCCCATTTACATGCCTGGTGATTAAGGGTAAGGGTGAGCATTGGGAAAAACTTAGTTATTTGAAAGTAACAACTATTCTAATTCTCTTAAAGTCCCTAGCTAGACATCAAAGACAACTAGTATTAATCATCAAGGGCACTTAAAAGCATTGTGTTATACAATTCTTGGAAATCAGTGTGTTCCAGGATACGTACTCATTAACTCATGTCTTAAAGTTGCAGTGACCCTTATGATCCTTGCACACTAATTCTATATTTTATTTTAGGATAGGATGCCCACTTTTTTTTTTTTTCCAGTTCTGCTGCATTATGTTTACCGCTCTAAAAACAATAAACACTAAATGATAGGGTCATAAATGTGATTTATATCAATGAAATGCATATTACTTCAGCCTGAATTTAAGACTGTTTTTTCATGTACTTGTTTTTGTGATGAATTCTAAAACAAACTGAATCATTTCAAAGATAGCAATGCTCTCCGTACAGCACATACAATTCACAGAGGATGTGATTTATGTTTCTTTGAATGACAGTCAACACTGCAGAAATTTAGTTAAAAGAATTATAGGTCAAAGATCTTGGATGTGAGTGCCATTGGCAGCATAAAGAAATGATCAGGGAATAAGTTTTTTTGTCCTTTACCAGTCAATTTTTAAAAGTCAGAAGTCTTATAAAGAAACTTAAAGCAATAGTTTGTCAAATGCAGTCATATTCTAGAAAAATGGAAACAATATAAAATAAGGAAAACAAAAAACAAAAGATGTGTAAGCTGAGCTTCAGCTGACAACTGGCAGTAAATAAAAAATTTTCTTTCTGTTTCTTGTGTGTTTGTTCTACTTTTTATTTTGAAATGATTTTAGGTTTAATGAAGACTTACAAAGATAGTACAGAGAGTTCCCATGTGTCCTGCACCCAGCTATTTCTAATGTCAACAGCTCTTATGAACGTGATCTGGTGTGCTTATTAAAACTAAAAAATTAACTTTAGCATAATAGTATTGACTACAGACTTCCTTTTGTATTTTACACATTTTTCTACAAATATCCTTTTTTTCTTGGATCCAGGATTCACTACACAATGCCATTTATTCACTTAGTCATCATGTCTTCTTAGTTTCCCTAAATCTGTGACAGTTTCTCTGTTTTTTGTTTGTCATTTGTTTGTTGTTTCTGTTTTTTTGATCTTGGAAGTCACTTTTGAAGCATATTGGTGGTATTGATAGACTCACTCAGTTGGGTTTGTCTAATGCCTTCTCATAATTAGATGGGGGTTATGAGTTTGGGGAAAGGATATCACGAATGAATTGGCCTTTTTCTCACATTTATCAGGGGGTACCTGATATCAGCATGAATTCTTACTGGTAATTTTAGCCTTGATCACTTGGTTAAGGTGGTATTTTCCAGGTGTCGTAAACATAAATTTAATCTTTTTCCATTTTCATATTCAATTTGTTACAGGAACAAGCTAATAAATCCAGCCACCTCTTAAGAGAGAGTAATTAAGCTCCACCTCCTGGAGGGAAGAATATTAAATAATTTGTGAAGATATTTTAAAACCACCAGAGTAATTAATAAATATTTTGAGCAAGCTGCCTTGAGACCACACAAATATATTATTCTCTTTAAAGTTTTGCTCACTAACTTTAGCATTCATCAGTGGCTCTTGATGGCATATTGGCATTTTCTCTTTTTCTGTTACTACAGGATACTGCAGGCCCATCTTAGATTTTCTGCCCTAGCTTTATAATCAGCCATTTCTCTTAGGATCTCCTGTATTTGTTTATTGAAGAAAGGTATTTAGAAACCAAGATATATATGGGGGCTAGTTGTGCTCATTTCTATTGGTCATTGTTTCTAGGCCATCTTAGCAGACAGAGCTAAAAAACATATATATGTATACTAAGGTAAATATACAAACCTTTATTTAAGAATCACCTACTATGTATATTTCTTCCTATCTATCTATCTATCTATCTATCTATCTATCTATCTATGTGTCCTCAACTATCTATCTGACTCTATTCCTGCATCACAGGGTTCATTCTAGTTTTCCCCCTCTTACTTGTAACTTCTACCTCTTCCAGTAAGAAACCTGGTTCCTGTTTTCTACAATCTACTTACTTTTTTGTTCAATCCTAGTATGCATGTAGTTTTAGAATTAACTGCAAAATGGTGCAGCCTCTATGGAAAACAGTATAGACTTTCCTCAAACATTTGCAGATAGATCTACCATATGACCCAGCCAACCCACTGCTGAGAATACACCCAGAGGAATGGAAATCTTCAAGTCGAAGGTATACCTGTTTGCCAATGTTCATCGCAGCACTCTTTACAATAGCCAAGAGTTGGAACCACCCAAATGTCCATCATCAGATGAGTGGATATGGAAAATGTGGTACATCTACACAATGGAATACTACTCAGCTGTGAAAAAGAATGAAATACTGCCATTTGTAACAACATGGATGGACTTAGAGAAAATTATATTAAATGAAACAAGTCAGGCACAGAAAGAGAAATATCACATGTTCTCACTTATTTGTGGGAGCTAAAAATAAATAAATAAATACACAAATAAACTGGGTGGTGAGGGAAGAAGACACAACAATTGCAATTCCTTGAAGTTGATATGACAAGTGAACAGAAAGGAGATTGTTGGGAGGAAGGAGGGAGAGGGAGGAGGGAGGGAGGTTTCAGTAATGGGCCACAATAATCAACCACATTGTATATTGACAAAATAAAATAAAATTTAAACAGCAGCAACAACAACAAAACAAACAAACAAAAAGAATTACCAACTAGAGTATAATGTTTGCAGACAGTTCTTTATGTGGTTAGCTGTACATTATCCAATCAAAACACTGTTTCCCAAAGTTAACTAGGTCACCTCCCTTGATTCTTCCCACCTCCTTTGGTGACATTATGCCATTCATTTTTATACAATGAGATTCATTCCCCACAGTGAGTATTCCATCCCTAGATTCCCTGATATACTGGTTGATTTTTAAAAATTTGCATATAATAAAGTTTATTTTTTGTAGAGTATGATTCTATTGATTTCTATGGAATCATGTATCCACTGACACAGTACTGTACAGGTCACATTATAGCCCTAAAAATTCTCTGATGAGGCCCTTTGTAGTCATCACATAAAATCAGCGGTTGTTAAAATCTGAGGAATTAATTTTAATTCGGTGTAAAATTTTTTTAGTAATAGTATAATAAGATAAACTGAATATGTATTTTTAAAATTCTAATTGGATGAGGATGGTTAGGATAAGACCTTGCTTAGAATCTTGAGCCTTTCTAAATCTTTTTACTATCTGTCTATAATTAATATGAAATTTATTTAAAAGTGATACATAGGTGAATAATTGAAAATCCAAAAATCACAAATTGAATCTCTTTTATCAATACTTTCAGTTTCCAGATTGCTTTGTCTTTATCTCAAGCTGGAAGATGAGGATCTAAAAAGATCATCTCTTATGCACTCTGCTCCCAGGGATTTGTAATAATAATAATAATATGTATTTATTCCTTTTGTACTTATATAATTTCAGGTCTTGAATAGAAAAGTCTACTGGAAAACACTTTATTGGCCTGATATAAATGATATTTCCACAGCATCAGCTTTGGAGGACTTGAATTGCAGAGTCTTGGATAACATACTTATAATGGAGTTATTAGTTTGTTTAACTACAAGCAAAACAATATCTTTTTGTACCCAGGAAACTAAAAAAATAAAACTATACCTTGCAATATAGAGCTTGCAAATAACCTCTACTTTACCCTAGCGACATGATTTTTCCACAATACTTTTTTTTGATTGGCATTTGAATTTGTAGGCTAAATCAGGTAGAAATCCCCCTCCCTCAATTCAGAGGAAAATCACATTCTAGAACCTTAAGTCAAACCAGGCTTTGCATTCCTGGTACTAACTTTTAAATCTTCTTAAAAATGAGTTGTATGTCCAGAGCTTTGGCTGAAATATGTAAACTGATGCTTTGCAGATACATCTGGTCTGAAATTAAATTTACCCAACAAGAATCAGGCTAAATGGTCACAACACTGCATTCTTTAATGCTAAAACTTACGAGTTTCAGTGATATGCCTTACTAATTGAAATAATAATGTTTAACAAGCATAATTTATCTATTTACTAATTTTAATTTACTAAGCAAGCCTAGAAGGTTAACATCACTATCAGTATTTATTATGCTATATACGAGTATCAGAGCTGTTTGAAATGAATGGCTTAAAGTACCACTGGTAAATCTAAGTTTAATATCTTGCTGCTTCCATTAATCCTCGCTTTTTCCCACAAACTAATATTCATTCATTCACTCATTTTAGCATTTTTATTTTTATGTGACACAGTAGATTTGACCAGGAGTTGCTAGAAAGGAAAGGTGACTGGACTTCAAGATGAAGTTCAAACCCACCCTCGTAACAATAGTGCTCAGACCTCCATGCCCTAAAACTCAACCTGTGCATTGTCCATGGCACAGTTTGATAATCTCAGTTTCAGAATTCTGCAATTTAGCCCACCAAATATCATATCATTGGTTAACTACATATTTTGAATTTTTTCAACAGTGTAGTCTCATCACGTGTTATGTTTGGCTCTTAGAATAAACTTACATTCATAGAAAGCAAACTGGCAGAGTGGAGTGGGGCCTTCAACCTGGCTTTGAATGATTGCTATAGAGGTCCTTATTGAGTAACGTGTAGCTGGTTCATTATCTGTGTTCCCTGAAAGCATAAATTGTGATGTGTAATTTGAAAATTTTCATAAGTATCACATGTGAAAACAAAATGAGCTTTATAGTAGATGAAACTAGCTTAATCTCAATTTTAATTAAATTTAAATGTTTATCACTCGTAATAGAAATGCATATTTACCTTTCAACTCTGAAAAAAACATGTGAAACTTAAATGGTAGATAGTGGTCTTCCTGACATCTATACTAAAATTCTTTCTATTGTACAATGTAATGAATTATTGGGTAAGACACAGGCAAAGTTAAATTTAGAAGAGGAAGGGTTGGTAAATTATGCAACACTCCCTCATTTCCGCTATTTCACTTTGTTGTGTTGTCTATTAGGGTTTTCCTTTTGGTTATTTTCTATTTGGTTTGTATATTTTTGAGGAAAATAAATAAATAAACAAATATGTAAATGATTTTTTAAAAGTAACTGAAGAATCAATTTGCCAAGCCACATTACATATTTTCAACATTTTTAAGATTTTTTTTTTTTTTTTTTTTTTTTGCTTGCATGACAATTTATACGTTCCATGTTGGTGTAAATTCAAAGACATTTTTATGTTTTCATTGTTACTTTTGTGTGTCTTTTTACTTGCATTTAAAACCCAGATTTTTCTTTTCTCTTTTCTTTTTTTTTGTTACATAAAGTAGTTGTTTAAAGATATATGTAGCAACTACCAATGTTATTTAGGTTTGGGTTTTATTTTTTTCCTCCTTATTCCTGCTTCTAGTTAATTTTCAATGTTAAACTAGTGAGGTTAAAATAAAACAGTTGGACTTTCTGTAAAAATTACCATAGTGCTGCAATAACTGCCCTTATTATACAGAGCCGACCTATCAAAGTGCTTCATATGATCCTGATGGAGTACTTGAGAAAATTATTTATTTCCATGAAAAACAAATACAATACCTACTGATAATCTATGTTCTCACCGTGATTGACTCAATAAATTATTTATGGAGTACTTACCATATGCAAAGTTGTCCGCATGATGCTGTGCATGCAGCAATGAACAAAACCCTATTCCCTGCCTTTGTGAAAGCTACATTCTATCTACTCTAGTGAGGCAGCCAGATATTTAACAAGTGTTTGTTAACTACAGTTGTGATCAGAGGCTTTTATCACATCCCATCACAGAAATTTTTATCGATTTGGGGAAGTCAAGTAAGGCTTCCTTGAGTGAGTGATATTATGTTGTTCTCTGAAAGTTGACTTGATCAGTACTTTGGATTAGGTTGCTCAATCCACATTCTCCTCTCCTCATAGAATGTTGTTCTTTACCAAAGAAGACAGATAGTCACCACGACAGTCAATGGGACTTTATTGCAACATGACTTTAGATTCAAATTGCTTCTACAAATTAAACAAGATCATGTAAAATTTGGAAGTTCTTTTATTTTCCATTCTGTAGCTACTTGAAAGTCAAGATTTATTTGTGGTGGAGGAAGTCATTGCAAGTCTTGATTCTGGATTTTTGACACACAAACTAGTGTAAGAAGTAAACTAATTCATAAGAAAACTCTTAAGGAAAAACTGTCAAGCTTCTCTTTCCAGATAGGTCCTCAGAGGCAATAGCTTGCCTAAATGTCTTGATTTTGTTTCTTGGGAGATTTTCCTTCATGTCTATCCTGCATTCAGAAACTCCTGTCCTTCCAACCACTTCTGCTGATACAATCCCTTTTTGACGTAGATAACTAGAGAGGGTCCTGTTATGGGCAATGAACTTTGGTAGCTATTGTTGATTAAGATTCAACAAGGAGTCAACTTGGTGGACAGAGTTTTAGGCAGTGTAAATAAGTGCAAAGGTCCAGAGGAAGAAAGGAGCATAGTATGAAGTGCAGAGAAGCTAGAGAAGAAGGCCATTTTAGGAAACTGATACAGCAAGTGTGTATTCATCCAGAGTCTCGTCTGATGATCTTTACATAAAGCACAATGTCAGACATAAAAATGTTAAACCTGTAATAATGTGTTATTTTTAAAGAATCATTCTAACTCTACTGTGAACAAATGAATTAAAAAAGATTTTATAATAGTGCTGGGAAATAGGTTATGGATCTTTTGCAAATAAATAATATAGCGATAGTGGTACATAGACCAGATGGCTGCAATAAATATGCAGAAAACTCCATGAGTTAAAAAAAAAAAAAATTGAAGTTTATAGAAACATTAATTGAATATCCATGGATGTTAAAAGGAAATGAGGTGTCAAAGATGATTTCAAGTTTCTAGTTGGTAAAATTGGAGGAAGGTAATGCCTTTAAGTGGGACATGAATCACTGAAGTATCCAAATTCTTGAGGATAAAGCATTGAGATTTGAGCAAGTTGAATTTGAGTTGCTTATGTGAGACCAGAGGAAGTTGCTCAACTTTTAAACCTTTCTACATCTGTGAGTCAAGGCAGTAGACAGGTGGTGAAACAGCATAAATGTATACATAAACTAAAGATAAAATGAGTGTGATTTTAATGAGATTATTAAATATTAATACATATAATAAAAACAAATTTAAATGAATTTTTATAATTATAAATTCTATATTTTAGGTAATAAAAAAGTAAAAATCTAAGTAAGTTAAATTAGAATTTAAAATTAATGAATCAGATTAGGTCTGATTTTTAGAGTCTCCCTGGAAATAATGAGGTTTTACACATGAATATTAGTCCAGGAATATTTGTGTCCTGGGAAAAAACAGAGTCCAAAAATTTCTAAAAATAAAACTGATATAAGGTGTTTTTAGGATTCTGATTAGGCACCAAAGAACATTGGTTCATTTGGATAAATAGCTAGCTATACAGAAAATTAATATTTGGCTATTTGTTTATAAATTGAAGAAATAGTCTACTATAAAAATCAAAACTTGATCTTAGTACAAAAAACATACAATTATTCTAAGGTCACAATTTTTAAAACTAGTAAAAGAAATAAAGGTAAAGTGTCAATTAATTCTTAAAGGGATGCAAAGATAATTTCTTTTCATTAGTTTGCTCACATTTGGCTTTTTTATGTTTTTCACTCTCTCAGCAGAGCAATAAAATGCCTTGACATCCTCTTGGCTTAATAAGATGTATACATCGAAACTCACACCGCCAGTAATATTTCTCATCTTTCAGAATGTAACGTTTTAATCATAAAGGAATAATAAAATAAGAGAAGATATCATCTTATATACAATGTGGTGACTCACTAATTCTCACATACCAACAATTTGTATAAATCAAGGTAGTGAACATAAACTACATGAGATAATTAAGAGGTTTAAGAAAATTTATAGTAACTTACTTGGTATATAATGAATTTTTAATTCATGCATGTATTAAAAGAAGGAACATAGCAAAGGCATTTCAAAATTTGTGTTGAGATACCCTTAATTTCGATTAATTCACTACACCACTGAAGCAGAAAACAGTTGACTTTATGATTATTAGGAATAGTGTCTGATTGCATGGCACCATATACATTAGACTCACTACATTGTGTAACAGGATGGAAATTAAATAAACTGATATCTGACGTGAAATAACTGCAACTGTATACACAATGGCCGTTTTGATGTCATAATAAAATGAAATTCTGCATTTTGTTTGATGAAGTCTTAATTTGTGTCATTTTGTTTCACTTTGTGCCAAAATGCATTTGAATGAAGATGAAAAAATAATTGCATATCTTAGTATATAAACATGAATTTGAAGTTAAAATAAATTTTTCTTACTTAAGAAATTAATTGACATTAGTTTGGATATTTAAATAAATACTATAGGAATAGTGAGCATTTTAACATATTTGTTGATGTTGATTTGAATATTTTATATGCTGTACTAATACCAACTGTTTTGAAGTTTAAATGTTGGGGACTGTACTTCAATAATGTTTATTAAATTGAGTTGTTGCCATAGATGTGGGATAGATTTTGCAAAATAAATCAATGACTTTTCATGGGTTACATTTCATAACTTTTTTATAACTTTTAAGGTGGGATGATGTACAGATTCTTGCTTTTGCTTTTGATGAAAATTGCACAAATGCATTTGTTTTTCATATGTTGTAATGGGAATGGATGAAATCTCATATATGTGGAATCTGAAAAAGTCAAACTCACAGAAATAGAGAGTAGAGTGGTGTTTACCAGCAGCTGGCTGGGGTGGGGTGGGGGGATAGGCATGGTTGTGGAGATGTTGGTTGAAGGATAAAAAAAAATTCAGTTAAATAGGAGGAACAAGTTCAAAAGATCTATTGTACAGCATGGTGACTATACTTAATAGCAATGTATCGCATTCTCAAAAATTGCTGAGTGTAGATTTTAAGTGTTCTCACCACTCACACAAAAAGATAAGTATGTGAGGTAAGTCATATGTTAATTAGCTCAGTTTAGCCACTCCACAGTGTATACATATTTCAAAACAACATGTTGTACATTATTAATATGTACAATTTTTAGTCATTCCACAATGTATATTTACTTCAAAACAATATGTGGTACATGATAAATACATACATTTTACCTGTCAATTTAAAAAATTAAGAAAATAAAAAATATATATAAAAGAATACTTATTAGAGAGTAAGCTATACTTTTTCTTCTACTTATTTAATATTGGTAATCATTCCTTTTCTTCTGTGTATACACATCCTATAGTCATCATTAAGTACATGATAATAGATATTGATTAAACACCTACTATGTTCATTCCACTCATTTAGGCAATGTGATGATTTTGAAGCTACAGAGAAAATATTTACCCTCCCATGTAGAACTCAGTTTACAAAGCTGTATGTTATAAATTACAAATCTGAACATTTATTTTTTATTCCTTCATCATGTGCTGACTGAATAAGGAGGATTAAATATTCAGATAACTTATAGAAAAGGTGTATACATTTATTCCTCACATACACTTATTTCGTTTATTAGACACTCCTGTAGCAGCCTAGAATTGCCACCTAGTACCAAGTGGATTACATCCAGTTTTCTTATTGCTCTGAAATATCACTACATACTTGGCTCTCTCAAATTACCTGTCTAAGCTAGTTGCTTATGCTCTCCTAAATCCACATATTTTTCATCAAAATTTGCAACCCTGCATTGCTTATGTTTAGAATGTTCCTCCATGAGCAGTAGCTGAGTCCTTTAAGATCCATATTATTGAAATCATCTCCTTCCTCTTTGAAATGCTTAAGTTCTTCCATGATATCATCCTAAAATGCACAAATTTTAATTACCTATGTACACAGATTCTTAAACAATTATATTAAATAGGAATATTAGAGCCTTTCTAATGAAATCCTCTCACTTTGCATTTGTGGAAAGTCACCCATATCTTAAATGCTAGGAAGTGAAATGAATTTGAAATCATGGTTTAAAGAAGTTCACCTTATCTAACCATCTACTTAATTAATTAAACCTTCTCTAAACTCAAGGCAAGTTTACTGATGGTACCTGACATCTATTAGTGACAAAGGGCTTTGTCTCTCTGAAGATTGTCCCAGGGCACAATGCTAACAGTGGAACCGCATTTTCTCTGTTTCAGTTTATATTTGCATTTCCTTGGGTCACAATCTATTTTTATATTATTAATCAGTTGGAAAACATTTTTTACTCCCTTTTCAAAATGTGGGAATAACATTACATTATCCTCAGCGCTAAATGAAAATGTTTACAGTTCTATTATTCTAAAAAAAAAAAAAAAAATCCTAAAAGCATGAATTTCGTGGATAAATACACTATTCCTCCTTTACACCAGGAGCTTTCATGGCACTACCAGTTTGGCATTACTTTCTTAAACAGTATCATCATGCTTTACTTAAAAACAAGAATCCCTGATGAATCCATTTTACCTCCTAGTACATATATTGCCTTTGTATAAGGGCGTGTTATATTAAATTTTTAATTCTCTATTACATGGAATACAACAGCTGACAAAAGTAGGTATTGGTGAGATATGTATTAAACATATATTAGATGACATAAGACAGCAAATTAATAATAAAAGGGATAACATGAATAATTTCTGCATCTGTATATATGCATATACATAGTACTGTACAATGTGCAATTACTGCTGCACAATGACTAATTGTGAATGGACAGATTTATCTTCATAAGGCGTTGTAAATTATGGAAAACTAATTACAATTCAATTAATTAAACACTTTTTTAAACAACAAAATATTTCAGTAAGTCCAAAAAGATCAGAAGGTTATTTATTTTATTTTATTTTTATTTATTTATTTTTTACTTTAATTTCTCAATATACAGTGTAGTTGATTTTCATGTCCCTTTTCCCATTCCTCTTTCCCCCCTACTCCCCCCGCCCAATATATATCTGTTCACTTGTCTTAACAATTTCAAGGAACTGTTGAAGGTTATTTCTATGTACCAGAAACATTAAAAGAAGTAAGAGAGGGTGTTACAAGGGTCAGGAAATGAACAGTGAAGGTTTTTACCCAGCTAGGATGAGACTATGCAGGTTTGTAGACTATATCCATGAATCATAAAGCCATAGAAGTTCAGAGCTGGAAGGAACCTTAGCAACCAACTAGTACAAGGGTAAAAGAGATCTCTAACCAGCTAGTACAATGGTAAAAGAGACCCCTTTCCTAAGAAAGAAAAGTTTATGGGTTTCTGCATTTTCTTATGAGAACTTTCTTTAGGTTCAGGTGATGTGTACATAGAAAGGGGGACAAGGACTAGTTCAGGATCTCCATTTTATGCCCAACAGACTTGAAATTTGAAAATGAGTTGCCCAATGGTGTGGTTGTGTGTGCATGTGTGATTATGCAGGTATGCATACACGCATACACTCACACAGATTTGACAAAGTCATGTTAACGTTTTTACGGGAATATTGATAACTTAATTTACGAATTATAAATGCTTCTCTGTAATTTAGCTTGGAATGTTTACATATGCAAACATCTATAAATGATGGTGATCTTATTTATTTATTTTTGTCAATTCTTACTTTAAAATGTTTTATTTTTCTTTTTCCTTACCTTATAACCCTATGTGGCATTTCCCAAGACAGCGTTAAATATATGTGGAGATAATGAAAACTCTTGTCTCACTCGTGAAAATTTTTTAAAAATTTCACCACTAAGTATTAAATTTGATGCATCAGTTTTTGTAGATATTCTTTTTTGGTTTAAGGAAGTATCTTCTTAAATGTAGTTGACTAAAAGTTTTTATCATTAATAGACATTGAATTTTATCATATGCTTTTTCTTTATCTACTGAAATGATCAAATGTGTTATACTAAATGAATTATTGGATTTTTGAATATTAATCCCAACTTGTCATTGGTGAGAAAATGTACCATGGTCATGATATATGCTTTTCTCTTTATATACCACTGGAGTTATTTTGTTAATAATTTAGTTTATTATTTTCTTTCTTATATATTCATCATAATGATTAGACTGTAATTGCTTTATATTGTAATGTCCTTGCAAATTTTGCTTGTAATATTTTCCTTATCCCATTAAGTGACTGAGATGTATTCCATATTTTTTCTATTTTACAAAAGTATTTGTGATTTTTCTTATATCTTCTTTAAGTATTTGTAAGAACTCATTAGTAAAGGTATCTGGAGCTAAGAAATATTCTTTAAAAATATTTATTTATTTATTATTGCTACCCAACCATATAAAAATACTTAAATGTTTAAAGGTAAGCACTAAGAAAAATCTTATAATCTACTATGAACAGGAGTTGGAAGAGAAAGAGGTATGTTAAGAAGTTGAAATATACTGATTTCATCAATATTTAATTTTTTTTATTTTATCATTACACAATTTAAACATTTTTTGTGGCACTTTGCCAATTTCTCCCTAGCACATCTCCCCAACCCTTTCCCACATCAATTCCATTCTCTCCTTTTGAAACTTCAAGGAATTATTGTGATTGTTGTATCTTTCTTTTCCTTTTATTTGTTTATTTTTTTCAGTGCCCACTTATGAGTGAGGACAGGTGGTATTTCTCTGCCTGTACCTGGCTTATTTCACTAACATAATTTTCTCTAAGTTCATTCATGTTGCTGTGAAGGGCAGGATTTTATTCCTTTTTATGGCAGAGTAGTAGTCCATTCTGTATATATACCACATTTTCCTTATCCAGTTGTCTGTTGATGGACATTTAGGTTGGTTCTAACTCTTAGCTATTGTAGAGATGCAATAAACATATGAGTGCAGGTGTCCATTTCACACGAAGATTTCCATCCCTTTGGGTACATACCCAACAGTGGGATTGATGGCTCATATGGCAGTTCTATCCGTTGCTGTTTTCCATAACAGCTGCCCTAATTTACAGTCCCTTCGACAGTGTAGGAGGATTCCCATTTCTCTACATCCTTGCCAGAGTTTGTTAGTCTCAGTCTTTTTGATACTGTCCTGTCTAACTGGTGTGGGATGATATCTCATTGTGGTTTTGATTTGCATTTCCCTGATGCTTAGTGATGTTGAGTATTTTTTATGTGTCTGTTGGCTATTCATACAACTACCTTTGAGAAATACCTATTCAGCTCCTTTGCCCATTTTTTAATTGGGTTATTTGGTTTTTTTACTGTTAAGTTGTTTGAATTCCTTGTACATTCTGGATATTAATCCCTTGTTAGATATATAGTTTGCAAATGTATTCTCCCATTCTGTAGGTTGTCTTTTCACTTTGTTAACTGTTTCTTTTTCGGTGTAGAAGCTTTTTAATTTGATATAATCCCATTTTTTTTTTATTTTGTTGCTTTTGCTTTGGAGGTCTTGTTCATAAAGTCTCTGCCCAGTTTTCTGCTCAGGATTGCGTTGGCTATTTGGGATCTTTTGTTGTTCCATATGAATGTTAGGATTGTTTTTCCTATTTCTGTGAAAAATTTCATTGATATTTTAATGGGGATTGCATTGCATCTGTAGACCACTTTAGGTAGAATGGACATTTTCACAATGTTAATTCTTCCAGTCCAAGAGCATGCAATATCTTGTGTCATTCCATTCTTGTGTTATCGTGTCTTGTGCCATCTTTTTGTGTCTTCTTTAATTTCTTTCAGTAGTGATTTCTAGTTCTTTTTGTAGAGATCTTTCACCTCCTTTGTTAAATTGATTGCTATGTATTTTATTTTTTTGGTGACTATTGTAAATAGGCTTAGTTTCTTGATTTCTTTTTTTTTTACTAGTTAATTATTGGAGAACAAAAATGCTACTGATTTTTGTATGTTGATTTTGTATCCTTCAACATTACTGAAATAGTTAATTAGCTTTAAGAGGGTTTTGGAAAAGTCTTTAGGTTTTTCTATATATGGGATCATGTCATCCACAAACAGGGACAGTTTGAATTTGTCATTTCCAATCTGGATGGCCTTTTTTTCTTTATCTTGCCTGATTGCTCTGGCTAGCACTTCTAACACTCTGTTAAATAGGAGTGGTGATAATGGTCATCCTTGTCTTGTTCTGGTTTTTAATCTGAAAGCTTTTCCCTATTCAGGATGATATTCACAGAGCTGACCATCAGCCCCTGTGCCCAAGATATGGAGATCACATCAATACTATCAGCATGCCCACCACCACAAATTGCAATTATTCCCCATGTCCCCCATCCAATCTGTTCCTAACACCACTCTCCCTCTCCACCCCACCTCCAGCAACCCTAGTAGATCTGTTCTCTCCGTCTGCACTGTTGTCTTTCTTTCCTTCTTTCTCTATTAGCTCCCACTTATGAGTGAGGACGTGTGGTGTTTCTCTTTCTGTGCCTAGCTTATTTCACTTAACATGATTTCCTACAAGTTCATCCATGTTGCTGTGAATGACAGAATTTCATTTCTCATGGCTGAGTAGTATTCCATTGTTTATATATGCCACATTTTCTTTATCCAGTAGTCCATCAATGGACATTTTGGTTTGTTCCATGTCTCAGTTATTGTTAATAGAGCTGTGATGAACATGGGAGTGCATGTATCCCTTCAGCATCATGATTTCCATTCCTTTGGGTAGATACCCAGAAGTGGGATTGCTAGATCGTATAGTAGTTCTATCTGAAACTTCCATACTTTTTTCCATAGTGGCTGTACTAATTTGCAGTCCCATCACCAGTGTAGAAGTGTTCCCCTTCTCTGTATCCTCTCCAGCATTTGTTATTCTCAGTCTTTTTCATTATAGCCAGTCTGACTGGGGTGAAATGATATTTCAGTGTGGCTTTAATTTGCATTTCTCTAATTTTATATATATTTTTGCTTGTTTCATCATTTATGAAGAAAGTAATCTGAGAATTTTTTACTCTAATTGTGGAACTGGATTTTTAAAATATAGTTTAGTCAAAAAACTTTATATAAATTGAATAAAATTCATTTAGCAATTACAGTTTTAAATGTCATAATTTTCTGGTAATTTCTAAATCATTAACTTGTTTCTCCTTGTATAATATCCCTATTTTGTTTTAAAGTACTGTTCTTTCTTTTTTCTTTTATTTTTTTGCTTAGTGTTTTTATGGTACATGATTTTTATTCTTCTATATTTAGCTTTATTTTCTTATACTAAAGATGTGATCCTAGTAAGCTATTTAGGTATTGCTATTCTTTAACTCACTCTACAAGTTTTATGTAAACATTTAGTCTATTTAAATTTTATATAGTGGCTTACTAGTTTGGGTTTATATCTATCATTTACATATGTGCTGCATCTTTGTCCTACCAGGTTTTCCCCTCTTTTCTCCCTTGTGCTGTCTTCTCTATGAATTATGTAGTTTAATATTCAAATTCTACTATTATTTTTATAGCTGTGAATATACAGCTAATAAAACTTTCTTTATACATGGAAAAATGAACTTGGGTTAACTTTCACATAGCTGTTTCCCTAGAAACCTGATGATAGTGGAATTTCAGGTATCGTACTAAACTGTCAACTCCTGGAAGCTTAATTAAGAGGGCCATGCATAAATTATAAACATCTGGTTAGAAGACACAGCTTTGAATTTCCTTGCATGTAGAATGATTTATAAAGAGTTACCTTCTTGCAGGGGTCTGGGAATTATATCCAAGTCTTCTTATATGGAGCCTATGGCTTCTAACACAGAGTTGTTTTCACATTCAGGTGTGTTGCTTCACACCTAAGCTTTCACTTGGTAGGACAAAAAAAAAAATCTCTTAATTTTTCTATGAGTTCTCACAGAAGAGACATGACTGATATTGAGCTGTTGGTATGTTGAGGTTTTTTTTTATTATTATTATTATCTATCTTCCCTTAAAGGTAAGTAAATTGTGATAAGATAATCTATTCACATCTAGAGTAAAAAAGGTCTTGTTAATGGTGTTCCCACAGATCAGGTATTGCAGCAGATACCACATAATTACAATATGCATCTTTGACTTATAGTAATGTAATAATACCATCTAGATAACACTATGGCCTTGGAATACTTTAACTCCATTTGTTTTATCTTTCTTTTGTGCTATGTTTATTATGCATTTTAATTATACATATATTTTGAACATTGTTATATTTGCTATTTGCAGTCAGTAATATTTCCTAAGCTCCATATTTGCTCCTGTGTGTCATTCTGGGATCATTCATTGTCTAAAGATTTTGATTTGGTATTTGTGTAGTTTTAGATTTATGGCACTGAATTCTCTCAATTTTTATTCATTGGGAAATACTTTTGTTTAGTTTTCACTTTTAAAGGATATTTTCACTGGCTATAGAATTTTATATGTGCAATGATTTTTTAAAAAATTATTGAATCATAGTTGAATATACATATTTTTGGGGTTTAACATTGACATATGTTGATCAAATCAATATTACTAGCATATATATTGTTACAAATCATATTTATTCTCTATGCCCCTTGTCCAGTCCCTTCCCATCCCTCTCTCCCTCTCGCTTCCACCTCTGATAACCCTAGATTTCTTCTCTCCTTCTGAAAGAGAAATGGTTCCTCTGCTGATTTGTTGCCTAAAATACTATGCCATTTTATATAAGGGCTTGCACACACGTGGATTTTGATATCCAAAGAGGGTTCTGGAACTAATCCCCCACAAATATCGAGGGATAACTCGATTATTATTATTATGTATGTATTGTTATGAGGTTGGTTATTAATTCTGCATTTATAGGAGAAGAGATATTTATGTACTGAAATTTGTATCATAAATTAGCAACATCTATTTTGTGTTTCTTGTGTATATTCACCAACAAAACTTCTGTTATCTTGTGCAGCTGATTTCATCATTCGATACTAGATGTTTAAGAAAAATCGCTAAGCTATGAATTACATTCTTTGGTATCTGTATGAAGTTCTGTGGCATGAAACTATCGATTCAGTGCCATAGTTATGCAATTTCTATGCATTGAGCACAAAGTAGCAGCTTTCATTAGCAGTTTTTCATAGTCAAAACTGTTATTTTTCTACCAACATTCCTAATTCAAAATGCAAGCTGCTTGTTTGCAAACACAGAAATTGGACTTGCCAATTATGTTGATCACCAGTTATAAAAATCTCTTGAATTTCTCATGATCTAAAGAACAATTGAAAACACTTTTTAATGACTTGTCTACAACTATTTACCTACCTGTCCTAATTTTTTAATCATTTTAATTAAATAATAATAAAATATTAAATTGCCATTCTTCTCAGTCATTAATGCTGTTATTAACTTTTATGGAATTTAGTTGTTTTATACCCCTGAATCAAATTACTTTAAGAGTTCCATAGGTTAGTAGAAGTGATGGGTTATGCTACAGAAGCTTATATTACTATTACCATTCTGAATAATGTGTGTGTGCGTGTGTATGTATAAAGAAATATTAAGCCATAAGAAAGAATGGAATCTTGCCATTTGTGACAACGTGGATGAACCTACAGAACATTATGTGAAATGAAATAAGCCAGACACAGAAAGACAAATACTGTATGAGTTCACTTACACATTGAATCTAAAAAAGTCAAACTCATTGGAGCAAAGAGTAGAATAATAGTTGCCAGGGACTGGGGATATGGGGGAGAATGGGGAAATGGTCAAAACATACATAATTTCAGTAACGATATGAATAAGTTGTAGGGATTTAATGTATAGCATAGTGACTATGGTTAGTAATACTATAGTTATAATGCTTACTTGAAATATGATAAGAGAACAGATTTTAAGTGTCCTCACCCCAAATGGCACTGTTGATAGTGATTAACAAGTTAATTAATATGACTGTGGTAGTCCACACATGATGTATACATATAGCAAATCATGTTGTACACCCTCAACATAAAATTTTTATTTTTCAATTAAATATTTTTTTTAAAAAAAGCTTAGAATCATGTAATAGTGAAGAGATACGTCAATCTACGTCTTTTTGCTCAGAGACCACAGAGGATTGGTTTTGCCTCTGTTCTGTAGTTTCTGTATGCCTAGAAGAGTGTCCCTCAAAAGGGTCTTAGGGTCAGTGAAAACATGTTTCATTGCTAGCAATAACAAGTAAAGCCAGAGATTGCCTGTTAGCATTTACAGAACTCATGGCAATAGAAATAAGCAAAGATAGTAAGCAAGTTAAAATTCCAATGAAATACACGGTCTAGGAGTGTAATACATCCTGATTTTTGAACACTTGTTTAGACATTTCCTAAATATTTCTATAGGTTGATAACTAGACAGAGATTAAAATAGAAAAGTTATATATGCCATTTTAGAAACTGGAGAAAACACTATTAGAATTCTATAATTTGGCTTAATAAACTGTAAGCTTGAAGTGGCATGTATAAGAATGTTTCTGTTACACTGTTGTCAAACTGTCAGCCCTAGAAAAGTTTTGCAATCCTACTGTGACTTGGTTTCTTCATTTATAAAATATCAGTTTCTCATATAAATGTGAAACACTTGCCCTCACTATGTGACAAAATTTTTGGCAGACAAATAGTTTCAGTAAAGAAAATTCAGATTTTGCGAAATGAGAACAACACTTTGAATTTCTTGAGATATATGATTTTTTTTTTTAAAGCAAAGGAAGGTCAGAAAAATGTAAATACAACTTCTTCTAAAAATATTTAATGTCATCTGGTGGCTTCCTATTTATATAAAGAAATGTTTTACCAACCATAAGTGTTGCGTAATTGTGTCCTCATGTTGCATATGTAACAGGAGCATAAAAAGAATTTTTTTGCGGCTTTTTCCTGTTTTCCTGCTTCAGCTTAGAAGTAGTTGTCTGAAATGAGAAATTATAGTATCAAATCCTCCCAGTACACATATTTAGACACAAAATTATAGATTTGGGGTGACAGTAAGGTGTCTGGAAGACCATTAATACAATGGGTATATGAATTAAACTATAATCACCAAACAAATGGTCATTACAGAAAGAAGCATCTTTTTTAAGAGGCTCAATAGTGCCACAACCACACAGAGAAAGATTTATTTAAGTTTTCAATATGTCTAAAGAAAGAATATGTACGCTATAACTTTGTTATCACACATTAGAATTTAAAAGAGCTTGATGGTATAGAACCTTAGAAAAAGGAGATATAGAGAAGGCAGCTTTAGGAATGCTTTTCCAATCACGGCTCACAGCTTAGGGTTTGGCACCCCAAGAGCCGGTGACATATGTTACCAGACATAACTGATATTTGATATCTGGTATCTGATATCAGATACATTTATTCCAAATGTCATTGATGTGTGTAAGCTTGGTGCATGAAAATGCTAATTTCCTTTATTTTGGTCTTTACTTACCAAGGAATTGGCAAATTTTAATTTGGTTCTCCTGTGACTTGTATAAAGCGTGTATGAGGGAGCATTGCTATTACACATACCAGCTTTTGCTTACTGTAATTATCAACGTGAGTAAACTTTCAAGTCTGATCTGGAACATGACAACATTCTCAATCAATTCAGAAACAAAAAAATAATATGTGTGAAATATTGGGGATAAAAATGATGAGATAAAATATTCAAGAGAGGTTGATTTTCTACATCCTTATAATCCTACTTCATGTTCAGAATCCTTTCAAAAATTAGACTTGTTGAAAAATTAAAGCTATATTCTGATCCTAACACTATAAATTCACATCTTTATTAATACTATGGAGTAGCCAAGAAACCCCATTATATTCAATAAGAAATTCTGCAAAGAAGTGCCCTAAGACATGCAACAGTGAGTGGAGATAATAGTAACATCATGTTCTAAGTCACCAAACCTATTAATTCTTTAGGATACTTTTACATTTCACAAGTCATAATAATCTTTAGACCACTGGTGAACGTTTATAAAAAGTCACTACGTAAGCACAGGTACTACTGTGTAAAAAAATATTCTACTTTTCCACAAATCAGACCCACTGGGATTCTGCCTCCTTGTTATTCTACTTGCTTTGAGGCCTAGATTGACTTAATCTTGTTCAGAAAGGAAATCTATGTCTCTCAGTTCATTCACAGCAAAGAAGCTCTGGAAGCTTTCCAGAAGACTTAAGCAACAAGTGAATATTAATAGATTTTCTTTAAATGAAAATATTTCCAACTTTAAGGAAATATACCCAATTTATTTTGTTTCCTATGTTTACATTACCTTCTCTATATTATAATTTTACATTTTACAGACATGGTTCCATCTTTGTTTGAAAATTACATGTCTTCACTTTGTTATGAAAAATAAGATTTAATGTCAAAATGAAAAAGAAACATGGATGATATATTACTTATCAACTTATTTTTGAATCCTTTGATTTTGGTTTGTTTGTAGGTATTAAAAATATTAAGTTCCGTAAAAAATACCCTATGAGAAATGTTTTCATATAAGGTCTATAGTGCAGGGAGTAACTGACAAGCCCTATATGCAGACACGCAATCAACCACTTTATGATTGATCTTGTATTTTTAGTGAAAATGACAGTTGGTTGTGTTTTAAAACTGAAAGCATTGGCAGAAGATATGCTAATACTTTGACAACACTTACCAAGACAACAGGAAAGTGACAAGATAGATAGCACTAGGTAAAAACTCACTCAATAAATATATAACTGATTTAGGGCTAATTAACCCCATTACAGAGGCTGTATCTTACCGGCAACCAATAGCACCAAGGCACAAATGTTAACAGATATAGTTGGGCAAAAACTTCAGACACAAAATAATATGCATTAGATGTCTAACATGTTTGAAATATTGGGGATAAAAGATGATGAGAGAAAATATTCAAAAGAGGTTGATTTTCTGCATCCTTGTAGTACTGCTTCATGTTCAGAATCCTTTCAAAAATTAGAATTTGTTGAAAAATTAAAACTATATTCTGATCCTATTACTATAAATTCACATCTTTGTTAATACTATGGAGTAGCCAGGAAACCCCATTATATTCAATAAGAAATTCTGCAAAGAAAAAAAATCTACTCTCAGTATTTTGCAATAAAATAATATATTGTTATTAACTATAGACACTATGTTGTGCAATAGATCTCTTGAACTATTCCTTCTATCAAACTGAAATGTTGCATCTTTTGACTTACACCACTGGAAGCCTTCCTAATCCCAACCACCCTAGTTCCTGACAACCAAGCGTACTACTGTCTAGTTCTATGTAATAACTCTTTGAAGTAATGCACATGCTGTTTGTTTTGTTTTGTTTTGTTTTGTCTGCTGGCCGGTATATATGCACATATTAATTAGCTACATTTAGTCATTTTACAATGTTTATATACTTCAAAACTTTATGTTGTGCACAATAACACATACAGTTTTATTATCAATTTTTTTCAAAGTAAAGAAAATATAGAGTGAGCTTCGTTGTGATTCAAGCAACCATGAATATGAGAATTTATTCAGGATGTGAGGCAGAGCAACACAAATCAATGGTTCTGTCAAATATTGAACTAGGTGGGCGGCATTCAGGATTCTGAGAGATATTTGCATAGGAAGACATAGTAGCAGATGCTGGGGTGAGGTATATTGAGCCACCAAGGCGCGAAAGTCTCTGCTGAGCTAGTGGTTGTTAATAGACTATTCTACCATACAGCATTTAACTAGAGTGTTAAAATGCATTAAGACCACTTGGTGACTGATTGCAATATGAGACAATTTACTTAGTGCAGGAAAATGTTCCTCACCCTTCTTGTAACTGCTAAATTTGCACTATATACTTTGTGCTGCCACCATGTTGGTTTAAAGAAAGAAAGAAAAGAGGCAGTATGAAAAAAAAAATAAAGAAACAAAGTGAGAAGGTCCAGCTACAACCTTTGTCTCTATTTCGCTTTGCAAATATTAATACTGCAGCTTTTGAAATCTATTCTTGAAAAGGTTTAACTGAATTTTAACAATTTTTTTGAAAAGTTTTGGGGGGGGAGGGCAATTCCAAATAAATAGTTTTTCAAAGATTAAAAATTAAAATGCTTAATTAAAAATTAAAATAATTAAAAGTAAATAATTGGTAAAAGTCAATCGGAGAGAATGTTATCTTTTAATCTAGTTTCCCTGTTCAACAGTTTATGAGTATAAATATTTTTGGAATTACTGGAGGAAAATAAAGCTCTTCAAAACTCAGCTGAGATAAAAATGAATTATATTTTTAAACATTTCTAATGTACAATGTTTCTCTTTCAAGAAGTAAATATCATTAATTTACAAAAAAATATTAATTTAAAGGTCACAGACTCTACCTTTTTTTTCTCTCTGACACTTTCGTGCATTCATCTCATTGTTTGACTGTTTACCTCATGCATTCAGTAATATAAATTCCTTGGCATTTAGCTGGATCTTTTTTTCCCCTTGTGGTTTGAAGTTCTTTCCCTTTTTTAATTAGATTGACCTTTTGGTTCACTTGAATGCCCTCAACCTGACAAAGAATAACTGTTTTCTTCTAAAGCAACCAGAAATGAACAAAGAATGAAAACACTGATATAAAATGAAAATTTTTGATGCAGTGATCTGGGTAATATAATTGTATAATTGTTAGTTTCATAGTCACTAAGGTAGAGAAATACATGGTCCTGCTCAATTCTCACAGTTTTAATGTGTTGAGCAGTTTCACATGTTCCTATGTTAACACTTTTAAAGGGCTCCTTAAGTCTGATGTATTTGAAGTGTTTTTTTTAATGTCTAGTAACAGCTGACCTGCCTTACCTTTCTAAAATCCAATGTGTAGCACTGAAGAAATAAAAAATGTGATTCACCCTGTCATTCTGTAATTATGTATGTGCACATGATACACATACAAATATGTGCATGCACACTCACACGTATACAAAATAGTTTTTGTTTTTTAAAAATAAAATTGAAATAACATTTAGTACTATAGCTCTCTGGTGAGGTTGAATCTACGTTGCCCAATTATTCAATAGGATTCAAATATTTATTATATACCCTCCCACACACATGCCCCATATGTGAACCTATATAATTGTGAGACTAGGTAATAACAAACCCATTTTGACTAATGCCTTATGAGTCAAAGCTTGAGATATGGAGTAGGCAAGAAACTAACTCTAACTCTAAAAACTTGTATTGTATAAAACAGAGCCAAAATAATACTAGTACAAGTTACTCCTAATTATTCTGATATCACATTTCTATCTCCAGGGGAAAAACAATCTTTTTGAAAATGTTTCAGAGTGGAATAAACTGACTGATGCAAATTCCATTATTTCTGAGTCATCAATTGATAATTCAAGTAGTTGTTTGGTCAACTTGTCCTGAATATTGGAAACATATGACAATTGAGTCTCGAGATAGGTAAAGCAATTACAAAAGAACACCAAGCAAAGGCATCCTGTTGAATTTTCTAGGCTTGATCAAATCATATCTAGGATATGAAACTGAAGGCAGAAGAGATATCAGAACTCTAAGGAACAATCTAATTGTTTTAGAGAGAGGCATGTAAACAATGACGGCAGAAAAAAACATCAACACTGCAATGGAAAATTATTACAGTTATATTGTAAGCTCCACATTATAAAACCTCATGAGCCCACAAAAGTAACTAATATAAAGACCAGTGGCATGGAAATATACTCATAATTTAATTCAGAGTAAAAAGAGTAATAAGAGGTACACAACAGTATGGTAAAGTCTGTGTGTGTGTGTGTGTGTGTGTGTGTGTGTGTGTGTGTGTGTGTGTGTGTGTGTAGGCATGTATAGAACTCAGGTATTTAATCTACCATTATTCACAATTTGAACGGATAAAACACATTTAAATATTTAGGGGAAAGTGTTTTATATGAATACTTTTTGATTATAGAATAATTATAAATCAAAAATTATTCTGAGTCTGGAAAAAATTGGAGTATGTGACAGGTTTTTGAATGTCTTTGTGCTACTTAAATAAAAAGAAATGGTGACAATACTAATGAGTCTGAGATCTCTGTGCTGTTAGGACACTTCTAGCTAAAAAAAGCTGAGTGTAATAATAATAATAGTAATCTTAAGAGCATCGGAAACCACAACAAAAATAATAGTAATATGTATTTGTTTATATTAAAGCTGTATAAAGATGGTCACCAATGATGTCAAAGCAATTTAACAAAGGCATTAAGGCTATTCAATGAAAAAGGGATAATCTTTTCAAAAAATGGTTCTAACACAATCAGATATCCATATACAGAAAGACAAAATCCTATACCACATGCAAAAATTAACTAAAATCAATAATATAACAATGCAAGAGCCAAAACTGTAAAATTCCCAGAAAAAAATATAGGAGAAAATTTCTGTGATCTTGAGGTAAGCAAATATTGTTTAGCCACAACAGCAAAACCATAATCTCTAAAGAAAACAATAATAAATAGGTTTTTATGAAAATTACTGACTTTTGCACTTCAAAAGACATCAATGAGAAAGTGAAAAGATAAACCAGACACTCGGAGAGTATACGTGCAAATTATGTTTCTGACAAAGGACTTGTATCTAGAAAAATTAAATGATTCTTACAACTCAATAAGACAAATGACCAAGATTAAAAGTAGGCAAAAGATTTTAATAGACATTTCATCAAAAAAAAAAAAAAAGAAAGAAAAAGAAAAAGAAAAAAAGGGAAAAGTATACAAATGAGTAGTAAGGACATCAAAAATTTTTAACATCATTAATTATTAGGAAAAGGCAAATAATTAAAACCATAATGAGATAGTACTTCACAAAACGATATTGGTCAGATTGTGAAGAAACTGAAATCCTCATCCTTTGCTTATGGGAATGCCAAATGTGCCAGCCACTTTAGACATGATTTGACACCTTTATCAGACAAACCAGCAATTCTTCACCTAGGTATCTACCCAAGAGAAATGAACATATACATTCACAAAATAGTTTTGTATAAAAATTTTTATGGCAATATTATTCATAATGATAAACAAATTGGAAAAAATTCAAATGTACATCAACTGGCAAATGAATAAACAAATATGATATGCCCACACAAGTGGAATGTTATTGAACAATATAAAAGAACAAAGTGCTAGTACAAGCTAGAGGATGGATGAATTTCAAAAACATTTTGCCAACTGAAAGATGACAGATATAAAATATGACATATGCTATGATTCCCTTAATATGAAATCTCCAGAAGAGGCATAATGGAGGTTAGTGATTGCCTGTGGCTCTGGAGCTCTGGGTGAGAATGGGGAGTGACTGTAAATGTGTTTGAGAAAACTTTCTGGGTCAACAGAAATTTTCTGAAATTGGGATTTGGTTATTGGTGCATAACTGAAAATTTCAGAAAAGTCATGCATGTTGTTTATTTTATGTTGTTCAAATTATTCCTAAATATAGTTGTTAAAAGAGTGAACCATTTAAATTTCTCCTTTGAGTTGACATGATAATGATATCTTCCATCACCACTTTCATACTACATTGTAATAGAAGTTAAAACCACTGCAATGAGGCAAGAAAAATAAATAAAAAGCATGAAGACCCAAATAAATAAAAAATGAAGAAATAAAATATCAAGTATTTTATTTTAAATGATATGATTGGAATAACATCAGCAAATAGGATGGAATAAAGAACTCCAAAACTCCACTCCTCCATAAAATCAATGAATAATTTGGAAAAACTATCAGCGTCACCTCTTTTTGAACTTTGAAATCTATTTAAATATGTACAACAATCAGGGAAATGCTGAAAAATATATGCATATACTCTACAATGATACAATTAGGGTAGATAGTATGCATCGACCTCTTAAAAATGCATCTGGGTAGAGACTGCCTTTCCCTGGGCTATCTAATTCTTAGAGATAGTAAAGAGCTGAGCAGGGAGCATCCATTTGATATGCCAACTATCCAATCCAGAGCCATACCTCTTTTGCCTGGCCTCTACACCACAGGAGACAATATTCCTCTGCCTTAATCATCCCAGGGCGAGGTACCAGACAACCAGGGACCAGATCCATAGCTTAAAACACACCAAAATTATTCAAACTAGTCAATCCTAAACTGTTCACCCTGTCCTGCCTTGCCTTTTCTGCAGACATCCCAATGAAGTCTCTGGCTTAACCCTAGCACTTTTCCATGTGGCCCTGCATGGGGGCAGTTCCTCTTCTCTCTAGAAGCTGTCAGTATATTAAGCTTTGTTTTCCTGAACTTCTCTTGTGTTTATTCATCTCAGTGACCATCACATAAAAGAATGCAAAATACTAATGAAACAGATTTCAGTGGCCATGTGATAAAGATATAGGTTTTTACAAAATTAGCTCAGAAAGGTCACTAAACAGACAACAATTACTACAACAAGCAATCCTATAACAATCCTGTGGATGGGGGAGAATCTGATTTCCAGTTTTGCCTGTTATAATACTCAAAATGTACAGTTTTAAACAACAAAACAACATAAATGATGAGGTATATAAAGAAACAAGAAAGCACAGCCCATTTATAAGGAAAAGAAAATTCATATAGTATTGTCTCTGAGGAAGCCCAAATATTGGTCTTACTGATAATGAAGCCAGAGACATGACACTACCTGACTTCAAACTACACTACAAAGCTATAGTAACCAGAACAGCATGGTACTGGCTTAAAAACAGACACTTGGACCAATGGAGCAGAATAGAAAACACAGAAATCAGCCCACATACCTACAGCCAACTGATCTTTGACAAAAGCACCAAGAACATACATTGGGGAAAAGACTACCTCTTCAATAAATGGTTCTGGGAAAACTGGACATGCATATGTAGAAAATGAAACTAGACCAATACTTCGTAACATATACCAAAATCAACTCAAAATGGATTGAAGATTTAAATATAAGCCCATAAAGTATAAAACTCCTAAAAGAAAACATAGGGGAAACACTTCAAGAAGTAGGACTGGGCAAAGACCTTCTGAAAATGACAGCCAAAGCACAGGCAACAAAAAGATAAGCAAATGCGATAATATCAAACTACAAAACTTCTTCACAGCAAAAGAAACAATTAACAAAGTGAAAAGAGAACCTACAGAGTGGGAGAAAATATTTGCAGACTATGCATCTGAGAAAGGATTAATATCCAGAATATACAAGGAACTCAAACAACTTAACAGTAAAAAAACAAATAACCCAATTAAAAAAAAAAATGGGCAAAAGAGCTGAATAGGCATTTTGCAAAGGAAGACATACAAGTGGCCAACAAACACATGAAAAAATGCTCAGCATCACTCAGCATCAGGAAAATGCATATCAAAACCACACTGAAATATCATCTCACCACACTTAGACTGGCTATTATCAAAAAGACAGAAAATAACAAATGCTGGTGGAGATGTGGAGAAAGGGAAACCCTCCTAGGGTGTTGATAGGACTGTAAATTAGTGCAGCTATTATGCAAAACAGTATGGAGGGTCCTCAGACAACTACAGATAGAACTGCCATACGATCCAGCTCTATTTACAATAGCCAAGAGTTGGAACTAACCTAAATGTCCATCATCAGATGACTGAATAAGGAAAATGTAGTACAGATACACAATGGAATACTACTCTGCCATAAAAAGAATGAAATATTACCATTCATAGCAACATGGATAAACTTAGAGAAATTATGTTAAGTGAAATAAGCTAGGCACAGAAACAGAAATACCACATGTCCTAATTCATAAAAGGAAGCTAAAAAATAAACATATAAATGAAAAAAAAAGAAGTAAGAAAGGCACAACAATCATAATAATACATTGAACTCTCAAAGAAGAGAACAGAAATGAGGTTACGAGAGGTGGGGCAAGGTGGGGGGTGGAGTAAGGGAGGAATTGATAAAGGGCCACAAAAACTGATGACATTGCATGTTGTTGAATATACTAATTATCCTGATTTGAGCATCAAATATTGCACACAGGTATTGATATTAAACTCTGTACCCCACAGATTGTACAATCAACTGTTACAATAATAAATAAATAAATATATATTTGGTTGTAAATGTGTGTGGATATCTAAAGGAAACCATGGTAAAGGAACTATAGGACACCAGGAGAATGATATATCACCAGATAGAGAGTATTAACTAACAGATACAAAACTTTGCTACCTACCTTAAATGAATCATTGTGCAATATATGCATGTATTGAAACAACACCCTGTAGCCCACAAATACTTACAAGTAAATGTTAAAAAAAGAAACTTTTAAAAGAGATTAAAATTATTTAATAAAATAGAATTTCTGAAGTTGACATACAACAAAAGAAATGAAAAATTCACTACAGGGATTCAACAGCAGATTTGAGCAGACAGAAAATAGAATCAGCTAACTTGAATCAATTTAAAATATATAGTCTGAGGAGCAGAAAGAAAACTGAATAAAGACAGATAAAAAATAGAGCCTAAGAAATCTATGGGACTCCATCAAATGTCCCAACATATGCATAATGATAGTCTGAAAAAGAGGATTGGGGCATTAGGAATAGCTAAAGAAATAGTGGATAATATATTTAGAGTCCTGACAAAGAAAAACTATGAAACAAGAGTCCTACATTTGACAAAACTATCCTCTGAAAACCGAGGCAAAATTAGGACATTCTCAGATAAAAACTGGAAAAGTTCCTTGCTTGTAGACCTGCCCTGGGAAAAATACTACAGAAAATCCTTGAGTTGAAATAAAAGGCTGATAACAAATAAAGAACACTGGAAAAGTTAACTCTGTAGGTAAATGTAAAAGCCTATATTTTTGTATCTTTGGTTTGTAACTCATTCTTTTTTCTATATGATTTAAAAGACAATGCATAAAACTCAACATAAATCTATTTCAAAGGTCAAACAATGTATAAAGGTGTAGTTTGTGATAATAACAACATAGTGGGTGATACAAAATTTATGTATACTATCGAAACTAAGTTGATATTCATTAACACAAGATTGCTATAATTTAAGATAATTAAGATCCACAAGATAAACACTAAGAAAATGACTAAAGTGTATACAGTAAGATAAATGAGAAGATAAACAAAATGATACATACATACAAAAATCAATTAAACAAAATGAAAAGAGTAATAGTGGAACTAAGAAACAAAAAAGATGTGACACATAGAAAACAAATAGAAAAATGACTAAAGTAAGTGCTTCCTTATCAGTCATCACATTAAATTTAAATGGATTAAACTCTTCACTTAAAATGAAGAGATTGACAGAATGGAAGGAAAAAAAGAAAGGAGCCATTTTTTCTGCATACAAGAGATTCACTTTAGATCTTTAGAAAAGATCTTTTCACTTTTAGAAAAGACACAATAATTTGAAAGTGAAGTGTGGAAGAAGACATTACATGCAAATTGTAACCAAAAGAGAGTTAGAGTGGCTATACTATTATCAGACAAAATATACTTTAAAACAAACATTTTTACAACATACAAAGAAGGGCAGTATATTTTGATAATGGGGTCAATCAAACAAGGACATGTAACATTTATAAACATACACACATCTAACACCACAGTCTCCAAATACGTGAAACAAAAACTGACAGAATTAAAAGGAGAAATATAGGAATAACATGATAGTGCACTGATTTGAGAATCAATTTTATAGCAGTCTCCTCCTCTGATTTCTTGTGAAGCCATTTTCCTGTTGCTTTATCTTTCTTTTAAATATTCTGAAACTTTCACGGTAAATACACTACTCAAATAATTGATGCTTGAACGTATTGATAAGGTTTAAAGACTTAACTCTTTCTATAATGTATTCTGAATATGTTACAATAACTTTGAATAACAACTTTAGCTGTTATTCAACTAAAGTTTTCAATCCTTTCTTCTACCAGAATCACTTTGACCCGTTTGTATTTGACCTCATTCTGGGTCATCCTCTAGCGAATGTGCTAATGAGGGCTGAAATGATCAAAAGTTAGGAAAGAACAATAAAGTAGAATCAAAGGAGTCTGGACAGTACCCTTAGGTGACAAATTGCTCTTTATTAACTCTTGGTTAAATTCTTCAATAATTACGTATAGTGTGATTGGCAAGATTAACTCTGTCTCTTGTAGATAAAACAGTAAGTAGAAATACTGGAAAGACTGCAATTTCAGAATGCATTTGAAATGCAAACTAAAGTCTCATATAAATATGAGTAAGAATTTCTTTCTTGTTTATGCTCAAACTAGTAGACAATGCTTCTAATTCATTAGAAAAAAATAAAGATGAATATCGATTGTAATACTAGTATAGCAGGCTACTTCTACCCAGTGTAAAACTGCTGAGCTTTTTGAAATCTCCTTTACCATAATAAAACTAGTCTTAGTGTTATTTTTTCTTTATTTTTACATAAATAAAGAATCATTAAATCTAAGTTAGGATTGATATTGTAGGTGGCATTTTGGATTCTCTGCTGAATATAATATTGTTTTTTGCTCTTCTATGGGGTCTATGTAATTTACAGCTGCAAGACTCAGCAGTTATCAGAACGAGGTATAAATGGTAATGATGATGATTAACTTCCCTGCTTGGATACACTGAGGTTTTAGTATCATGCTAGGATGCTTTTCATAATATTCTGAACTACAAGGAACACATGTTAATAGAACTTCACATCCAATTTCAACTGAATGCATTAGTAGAGCATTGACTCATTTAGAAAAAAAAAGAAAAATGAGCGGGAAAAAAAAGTGAAACCCTGATTTTGGGATTATACAAGAAATGTATGATTATTTTTAAAGTCACCTCAGGAAAAAAAATAGATATTTCCACATCCCATGTCACTTTTTCATTTCAATTCTTTTCTTGGCACATATTTTACATATCAGTGTATATACATATTTTACCTGACAAAGGAAATCTAACTGCAATAATTTGCTTTATAAAATTAAAAGAATACATTATTTTGGAAAAGACCTGTTTGTTAAAAAAAATAATAATCTGTTTCTTTTTGCCATTGTAAGTTTACAGACTGACCTTTCTTTACCTTAGCTTTTCCTGTAATGACATATTTAAGCAAAAATATGAGGTCATGCTATAGATCTTCATTTACATTTCCTTTTTAATACAACAATATATTGTTAATATTAATTCTTTGGTAATACATACAAAACTAATTTCTTCTTTTTTGATGGCTGTATTGTATCCATATGTATGGCTCTGTGTAACCAATATCCTGCTGTTGGCACTTGAATGTTTCTGATATTTTATTATTATAGAAAGCCACAATAAAAATATTTGTTACACACACACATATCAAAAAAACCCCAAGAATATTTTTGTAGATTTTTTCATTTCTGAAACTGACACAGAATTGCCAAAGATGGTTAGTCTGAGGACACCTAAGATTCTAAAGATATATGCAACCTGGAGCCTTCAGTATATTTTAGAATACTGAGTTAATGATGTCTAGATTCTTTGCATGCCTAAATTTTACTCATATGAGTAATAAGTTTCCTTATTGTTGAAAGTCAGTTTGAATTATTGTCATTATTGCTCATTGTAGGAGAATGTGTCACCTACTAAACATTTTGTTGATTATAACAATAACGATCAGTTAGTCCAGGCAATTTTTAGAATAATTTCACTGACAAAAAAAAAATCACTGCAATGGGTAAACAAGAAAAATGTGAATCTGTATTCCAAATACTTCTGTAAATTTATCTATATTATTTGAGTAGATTCTTTACAAATATTTGCAGAACATATCCATTTATTAGTAATGTAATTAAAAGATAGATTCAATGTCCTTGGTAACTAACTTATATGAAGATGCAGACATTTAAAAAAAAAAAACACAGTGGAAAGCAAAATAATCATAGTATAGTAGGACAATTCCATGATGGAACTGCTTAGTGTGTTTTGAAAGCATATAACCAAAATTAGGGTGGGGTGAAAAGGGGATTGAGTAAGCCTAGACACATGTGATTGGATAATTTCAGAAAAGGATGCACAAAAGCCTTGAAAGAAGAAGAAACATATTAGAGAAATTCAAAGCAAGCTTTTCAGGTTTTAGTGTGGTAGCAATTGGGTCTCGTGAAATGACAGAGGGAATCACATCATGTACCTTCAAAAGCAGCAGAGTCTCACCAGAATAAGCACACTCTCTCATGCACCCAGGTGGTTCCAATCACACCCTACACCGAAAAATAAAACAAACCAATACGGTTTTTCAGCAAAACTATTCTATGAAAGCCAATAGAGTCTAAGGAATATACAGCAGAAGTGGTTTGATTCTTCCTTACCAAATGTCAGCACACACTTGGCTTAAAAATGCTGCTGAGGAGGAAAGAAACTGAAACAAGGTAAATCAGGGTGGATATGGAAACTGATTGGGCTGCTGTTCACATAAATGTACTCTTTATGTCCAATAAATTTTCTATTTTTTTATCATGCTGATGAACTTTGGCTTAATTCTTAAGAATTAGAAATAGCATGTGAGAAGTCCAGTGCTATGGATTGAATGCTTGTGTTTCCCTGGAATTCATATGTGGAAATACCTAACCCCTAGGTTATATTAAGAAGTGGGGCCTTTGTGAGGTAATTAGGTCGTGAGGGTGATACCCTAATGGATGGGATTAGCGCCCCTACAGAAGAAACCCCAGTGATTTCTTCCGCTCTCTTTCCACCAGGTGAGGATACAGGAGAAGACCACAGCCTGCAACCCAGAAGGGGCTCTCACCAGCACTCGACCATGTTGGCACCCTAATCTTGTACTTTCAGCCTCCAGACCTGTAAGAAATTGAACTGTAAGAATTGAACTTTGACCAAAATATTGAATTCCTTGAAATTTAGTTTTAAAAGTTCTTCCAGTGAACTAAATGCTGTCTTTTGACTGGGTTGTTTGTTCATTTTAAGTAAAATGTGATAAATATGAAAACTCCATATGTGTATAGTAATAAGTTTGTCTTAAACACATGTTAATAATATCTTTTTAAAGTTTGTGTGTTTCCAGAAGGTGACACATATGTGAAATTAAAGGAAGATAGCTTCAGTGGCAGTAGTGACAGGTGGATAATTTGATGTTTTATAGGTGACTCATTTCTGCTTGATTTCCAAGGCACCTGCCAATGATCTATACAAAACCACAGAATGTGTGAAGTCTGTTGAGTAGATCAGTATCTTGAAAGGAATTCTTTAGTACTCACATGATGAAATTAATTTTAGAGCGAACATCTGTATATGGCCTCTCACAAATCATAGTCAGGGGCATCATTTATTATATTTCCAAACACAATATACACAGTTGGGCAGGATCTTTTCCAAGGCCTATTAACCAAAATAATCAGGTGTGGGAATAGAAGCATGGTAATTAGTAGCAAGAGTGGATTGAATTGTGGGCATTTTTAAATGCCATTAGAAATTATTTAATTTTCAAATTAGAAATTATCTAATTATCTAAATTATCTCATGAATTGTTAATTTGAGGATTCAATGTTTCTTATGATTAGGTGCATAATGGCAGGGGTGAAAGTGATACTACAGCGTTTGAAAGGTATCAGCTACGAAATCCACCTATCTTAAGAATTGGTGAGAACGTTAAGTATGTTCTCCTTACCCTGATAGTGAGAATGAAGTCCTTGGATCTTTAAACTAAGCTTTTCAGAGGTCAAATCTGAGAACTCTTTAAAAGAACACTTTTATGTATGATTCCAAAAAAAACAAAACAAAACATTTTCTTTGACAAAGGCACCAAGCCTATTCACTGGGGAAGGGACTGCCTCTTCAGCAAGTGGTGCTGGGATAACTGGATATCGATATGCAGGAGAATGAAACTAGATCCATACCTCTCACCGTATACTAAAATCAACTCAAAATGGATTAAGGATTTAAATATACACCCTGAGACAATAAAACTTCTTAAAGAAAACATAGGGGAAACACTTCAGGAAATAGGACTGGGCACAGACTTCATGAATACGACCCCAAAAGCACGGGCAACCAAAGGAAAAATAAACAAATGGGATTATATCAAACTAAAAAGCTTCTGCACAGCAAAAGAAACAATTAAAAGAGTTAAAAGACAACCAACAGAGTGGGAGAAAATATTTGCAAAATATACATCTGACAAAGGATTAATATCCAGAATATATAAGGAACTCAAACAACTTTACAAGAAGAAAACAAGCAACCCAATTAAAAAATGGGCAAAAGAGCTAAGTAGGCATTTCTCTAAGGAAGATATCCAAATGGCCAACAGACATATGAAAAGATGCTCAACATCACTCAGCATCCGGGAAATGCAAATAAAAACCACATTGAGATACCATCTAACCCCAGTTAGGATGGCTAAAATCCAAAAGACTATGAACGATAAATGCTGGCGAGGCTGCGGAGAAAAAGGAACTCTCATACATTGTTGGTGGGACTGCAAAATGGTGCAGCCTCTATGGAAAATGGTATGGAGGTTCCTTAAACAATTGCAAATAGATCTACCATACGACCCAGCCATCCCACTGCTGGGAATATACCCAGAGGAATGGAAATCATCAAGTCGAAGGTATACCTGTTCCCCAATGTTCATCGCAGCACTCTTTACAATAGCCAAGAGTTGGAACCAGCCCAAATGCCCATCATCAGATGAGTGGATACGGAAAATGTGGTACATCTACACAATGGAATACTACTCAGCTATAAAAACGAATGAAATACTGCCATTTGCAACAACATGGATGGACCTTGAGAGAATTATATTAAGTGAAACAAGTCAGGCACAGAAAGAGAAATACCACATGTTCTCACTTATTGGAGGGAGCTAAAAATTAATATATAAATTCACACACACACACATACACACACACACACACAAACCGGGGGGGGGGGGAAGAAGATATAACAACAACAATTATTTGAAGTTGATACAACAAGCAAACAGAAAGGACATTGTCGGGGGGGAGGGGGGAGGGAGAAGGGAGGGAGGTTTTGGTGATGGGGAGCATTAATCAGCTACAATGTATATCGACAAAATAAAATTTAAAAAAAAAAAATAAATAAATAAATAAATAAATAAATAAAAAAAAAAAAAAAAAAAAAAAAAAACAAAACATTTGCTCTCCATTTCACTGACACCTGAAGTGTTAAGATGATATCTGAGAAATTTTCTGTTTCAGTTAAGTCCACTAAGTATTATGAGACCTCGGTGTATCTCGTCCCAGCACAATATTAAAGGGCAGCTAAAATGGGGTTTTCCATCTTGGTTCCTATTACCTTATTTTTGAAAATCAGATTGTGCAATATGAAAAAGTTGCTAGATGCTTTTTTTAGGAAGAGTTGAGGATTACGGGAGAACATGAATTGATAAAAGGTAATATAATTTTAAATCAATACATTTTCAAATAAAAGTAGAAATTTATTCTGAAATATCCAGTAGATAAAAGAGATCAAATTTATTCTTCAAATATGACTAGTAAATCGAACTCTGATAGAAAAATATAATGTATTCTTCTGTAAAATGATCATTTGAAATGAAAAAAAGTAGCATGTCTGAAGGCATTAGTTTATTCTTAATTATGTCTGGAATGCAATTGCTTGGAAAGCTTGCAGAGTGATATCAGAGCAATGATAATTTATATATTGTGACAGACTTAACAACCAGCAGGATGCTGAGCAAAACAATGTAGAACAAATTTTGCTCCTGAACCATTGCAAAACTATGGAAATAATTCTCCCCTTAAAAGAATAATTCCCAGCCTAAGGTTTTGTTTCCTCCTAAAAGTAAAGAGCCTTGTTACATCTTGCTTGTATCTTATTTTATGTGATGAGAGTACAGAAGATACTCAGTGAAATGCATCATTGCTTAGAGAGTTTAAAATTCATAGAAGAGAATGTAATGGATAGTTGTGATTCCTCTATGAAACACATTTGTGGAACAGTCTAAAGAGAAATAGATGTTTTATATACTCATTAGAGACACTGAAGTTGGGGTTTTAATTTTTAAATTTTAGTAATTTCATCAGAGACAAATAAAATTGTCCCAAACTTCAGGTTCTGTGAATGTGTGTATGTATGTATGTGTATAAATGTGACCTCTGTTTCTGAAAGAATTCTGAAAGCCTGTAAGTCGTATGGCTTGTGCACTAAACAGTTCAAAGAGCTCACATAGTAACCAATGATAACAAAGCTTAAAAATTTTAAAAGGATTCAGCAAGGGAAGAACCTTTAAAACAACCAAAAATCAATGAAACAAGTCATTTCATGTGAGAAGTACCATAATGATAGCTCCCTAAAGATGAGAACAGAATTTACAACATGAATGAGTTTAGTATTGCTTTTAAAATAGTGTCTGAATATTTGAGTAATTGTAATTATTATGCTTAAAGAAGCATCAGTATTTAAAAGATTAATATCAATGCATCATTAACAAAAGGGCATGACAAAGGAATTAAAATGCTAATGGAAATTTCAAAAGTATTAGCAATGAAACCCAAGTTCCCTAAAATGATCTAATGATATAGGTTTATTTCGTGCATGCCCATTAAAATAATTATGGTAAAACTATATTTTTTAAGTTTTTATTTCATTTTTATGTTTGAATCTAGGCCCCAAAGAGCCCTTTTCTTTAGCAATATCGCACACGGGTATTGATATTCAATGCTGTACCCCACAGATATGTACAATCAATTATGTTTCAATAAAAAAATAGGAAAAGAATATTGTTTTATTTTGTTAACATATATATGAAAATTCCCCTAAGGTTACACTTTAGTTGGATTTTATATGTCTTACTCACTGTATATAAGCCAGAGAAATATGAAAACTAGAATGTTTATTGGAGTGATTGAAGTGCAGAGCTCTCCAAGTGTGGACAACGTTTTAAGAAAACAAACTCCTCTAGATGAGAGGGGAAAAAGTTGTAAACTAATAGTTTTTCTTTTCATTTATCTTAGCTTCTTTATTTTATCAGCAAGTGGCCTTTGTTGTAGTGTTCTCTGTCATGAATAACCTTCCACTATTTTCTATCCTATTTAATTATCCTCTCTGGCTTAAAGCATAATCAGCATCAAACCAGCTGTGCAACCTTGAATGAATACCATTTCAATAATATGTTGATTTCAAAAAAGCACAAGGTAGCTATTAATTTTATTGAAAACCTCTCTCCTGACTACTGACTGTATATGGTTTTAGAAGCTGTATCCATTTGCTGCTAAGTGGTGCTATCTCTAGCGCACTCATTATACCAATGGATTCTCTCAGGCTGACGCTATGACTAGCCAGACAACTATTAATAGCCAGAACAGGCACCTTTTGAGGAAGAGGAATCCTGATTTTACATCTGACTAGATCATGGAAAATCTTTTTAATAGCACAAGAAATACACTAATTTCTTGAAAGAAAGAGGGAAAAAAATTCTGAAAATTCTTTCCACTAGAATAAGCAGTCCATGTATTAAGACCACCTGCATGTGAGGAACCCACAGTCTTGATGGAGAGGTGTTGATGCTTTATTCAATCAATAGCAAGGTTAGATTGCTGGCAGCAAAGCCCTTAAACACTCCAAGAAGCAGCACATTAATCATGAACGTGTAGTGTCTAGGTCTGAATCTTGGCCAGTGATGAAGCACAGGACTTATAGTAAGTGAATTACATGGGTCTTGGCATGAATTCTAAATATCAAATTTCACCATGGGTGACCTGTGCAGCTTTATAGAATTATTAGGTTCTAATAAGTGATTGTGTGCCACCATTTTATCCCGGAAAGGATGTCATATAATCATTGACTATTAGTGTCAGAATGAACCTTAGTGATTCAATCCAATTCTTTAATTAACCAGTGTAAAACAAACTAGGAGAGCTCAAGTGAGATACCAAATACATAAAGCCTGTTCTGTGTATGTGTGTGAGCTTCTTTTCTGATCATTACCATCATGACTACTGTTATTATGAATTTTTGATAAATCAGGTATATTATCTAATATGTACAATATTAGTAGTAATGATGGTAATGATTGTATAGACAATATAATAAATAATCTGCCTTCTATGATAAATAACCCCCAAATCTCTGTTCCAAAACAGGTTTTTTTCCTTACAAAAAATCAAAACTTATCTCTGATCAGATGGCAACCTTTAACCTAGTCATTCAAGATCTAAGGTTTGTTTTCCGGATCCAGTGCAGAGTGTAGTCATTTGCTGGATCATCTGCAACTGGCAGCATGTGGATGAAGAAGGAGTGTGGAGGATCATGAAAGAGATTTTTAGGAGCCACACCTAACTGCAGTGCTGGCTGGGAATGTAGTTTCACAGTGGATTCTGTGGCATGTCATTCAGATCCCCTTTTGGTACTGAAGTGTTTATTTTTTCAGATGCTTGGAGAAGTGTCAGGGGATGACTTTCAGCCAAGTCGCTCTCTGAGAATTGCTCTCTGGAGAGGAGATCTCACACAGCTGTGTTCTTCCCCCATTCTCAGAAGCAGCAAACTTTCACAACTGGTCAGTGTGGGATGTAAAGTCCTGGCCCACTTGCCACAAAGCAGGACAACTTTGAAGGGCCATGATAGCCCCAGTGTTTCTCATGGGATGGCTGAGGGCTTTGTCGTGAAATCAAAACAGTTCAAATTCTTCCTTCTACTTCCTTCACTTCTCTGCACAGGTACATAACCCTTCTACAAATATGCATCTCAGAGTCTGTTTCTTGGGGAATTTAACCTTGGACAGGAAGATAGAGGGAAAAATAGTATCTTCATATTCTTCCTTTTGAACAGCAAATCTCTGTTTTAATCTTCCTCTCACATACAGAACATACTCACCTTGTAAGGCAATCTAATACCCTATGCATTTATTCCATCCCTCTTAGAGTATAGCTTTTCTGGTGGTACATTGGTCTCTCTGGCAGGTCCAGCCATGTCCTCCTGGCCCAGCAATCAATAAAACAGAATAAACAAGTTGTATACCCTTAACACATTAAATACATGATGGAGTAGAAGCTTCAGAAGAACAAAAGAAAATATGGAAATTGAAAGACACAGCCATTACAGACACTAGTACATTTTATTGCTTGATACCATGCTGGACATGCCTTATGAAGATTTATATTTAGGGTGGAGGTTGGTGAGGAAAATTCCTTGATTGGATTCTGATTTTGACCTCTGGGTGAAACATGAGCCTTGGCTGTACTGTTTGTTAGGTCTTTCTTATTTATCATCCATGGTCATATCTCAAATAAACAAAGGAGAGTATGTCTTGCCTGGACTCTATTACTGTTGGGGTGTTTTTCCAAGACTTTGAAGTTACAGGCATTTTTGAACAAGACACTCAATTTGTTTTGCTTATATAATTCCCTGAAAAACTTGCTAACTTCTGATCTATTTGAGTACGGTCAGTTCCATAGCCAATAATCACACCCAAATTCTCTCCCAGACACAGTTCTTATATACACTTTATTTCTGTTTTCTTGCCCTCCCACACTTTCTTTCTCTCAACTTAATGGTAACTGTCCTGAAGTTGTTTAAAACAAAAGAAGAATTTGGGAAGGAACGCTACTAAGCTAAGTCACATAATTTTTAGCTATTTAATATTTTTTTAACTACTTAATATTCACTGAGCCTTCTTTGTTCAAGTTTGTTTTTGTTTTTCCAATACTTAGTTCCTTCTAGAGCAGAGTCTAGAACAATTGCCTTTCCAATCCTTAAAGTGGTTTTATTTCTGGACATACTGCAAGACTCATGTCGTTCTTGAAATACCTCGCTAAAGTCAGCAATAGTAACCAACGCGTTTTCACTGTCTTTTCCCATTTTCTCTAGAGCAGTAGTCTCACTGTGTATATGACCTGACTTCCAAATTATGCCACTTGGAAGTTTCATCACAGCTCAACAGAATTCTCTGGGCTTTACATTCCCTGACACAAAAATCACATCAATTACCACTCAATTTTTTATAGTACTTAGGGTAATTAATGGCTTAGGGTATGTACATAAGTATTGGAACAAACATGTCTCCAAATTCAAGTGGCTTAACACAATAAGCATTTACTTCTCACTCACATAAAGTACAGTGTAGATATTTCCGTCTTTGTGCAGCCATGGACTTTGACACGCATTTAGACTCCTTGGGGCCTCAGTGCCTCAGAGGCTTCTGATGGATTTTCTATCTCTGCACAGAAGTGAGGGGAAGAGAAGAAATGGAAATTACTTGGAGGAGTTTTTATAGGGCCAGGCCTAGAAGTATTATACTGTACTTCAATTCCAAGTACAAGACTAAGTCTTTGGCCACAACTTGGTCATAGTTACACTGAGTGTAAGGAATGCTTGGGAATGTAGTCTGGTGTCCCCAACAGGCAGTAGAAACACATTTCATAGATGTAGAGTTTCTACTACAGAGTCTTACTGTCTGTATATTATCATCTTAAAGAGCATTGTAATAAAAACTGGGTTATGAAGGTCATCAGGCGACATTGTTTTTATTAACAAATTTCTTGAGCTCTCAGCGTTAATAAGTTTATTCCTCAGCTGTAATATTCTTATATTTTCAAAATAAGTTATGTAACATATTAAGCAAGTTATGTGTGTCATGTCAAAAATTCTTATGGGGCAACTGTGTAACTTTATCAGTTGCTTAAGAACAGGGACAAGCAATGAACTCATATCCAAAGAAAATGACTCTTGGAAAATAACTATTAACTCCAAGAGAGGATAAATATGCAAAGCCAAATTTCACTTTGTTTCTATTCTCTTAAAATGTACCCTATAATTACATTTAATAGTCCATAAGTAAATACTATGTAAACCGGAGTCTTCCTTAAAGGGAAAAAGCAATCACATATTTATACTGTAATGATGGGGTATTTACATGGCAATTACCAAGCCATTATATTGTCTTTTCTTTAATTTAGTCAACTGCATTTCCTAAACTTTGTTCAGGCAAAGCGGTTGAGCTAAATAACTTTTAACTACCAAAGTGTATATATTTTAATGTAATTGTCACTAGTATTATTGTAGTTATTTTTCTGTTTGTTTTTCTTATTTTAATAATTTGGAAAAAAATTAGACACGAGTTCAACATTTATGTTAATAATCCACCAAACAAACTGTTTTTTAATTCTCTGATTATAATAATTATCCACATTCAGTATGGAAAATTGAATAATATACAATAGATAAAGAATATAAAAAATATATTCTAAAACACAAACTTGTATGTAAGTAAAACCAAAGATTAAATTATAAAATAATCCTTTCAGTTCTGATTTTGGAAAGTACTGTGTGTCTGTGTGTCACATTACTTTTTAAAGTAATTTTTAAATTGAAATATCACATGTATACAAAATGCACAATTTATAATTTTGTAGCTTAAGGAATTTTCATAAATTAAACTTACCCACGTAATTAAACTCCTCATATCACAAATAGAACATTATAAACATCGTAGAAACTATTTATGTCCTATCTCAATCATCACCTTAATGTTAACTTCTTTCCTGATTTCTATTGCTATAGATTAGTTTTACATTTTTAAGAATTGCATAAAGATGGAATTACACAAAATGTAATATAGCAGATCCTGGTTTGTACTATTCAGTTTCCCTTTCCAGACTGAGGCACTTATTCCCATGAGTTCCAAGAATTTGTCTGCTGATGGTTCACAGATGTATTCCTCCCAGAGAATTGCCCTTGGAGAAAAGAAGCTACATCCCCCAAGATTATACCTTCTCTGTGAAGGTAACCTACACATAATACCATGTGGGGTACAATGGCTGAGCTTCCTTACCTCAATTCGGGACCAATCTAAAGGGCCATCTCAACTACAGAGCTCTCAGTAGAATCAACAGAAACTTCTGTTGCAATACATTGCAGTTGAACATCTTCGTGTATTCAATTTAGCTTTCCTCATTCCCTTCAACCATTGTTTCTGAGATCATTCTCCTAGGAACTTGTCAAGCAAATCTCCACCTCAGAGACTGTTCCAGGCAGTATACCTAAGGCAGTTGGTAATGGGAATATTTCTAGGAAGAAATGTCTAAAATGGGTTTTTGAAGCTGGATTTACTGCTAGCAGGTTGACAATAAGAGCCGCTATTGAAAGTAGGTGCAACACCTATAGCTTCAGCATGCACTAATGGTGCAGTTGTCAAATCTTTCATCAGTGGTCAACTGAGAGAGGAGAGAATGCACTGGCTATGCAATACCTGAGGTGTTAGAGAAGGCCTAATTGAAAGTACTATGGAATTGAACTGTGATTGCCAAGTGCTCTCAAGGCACTGGAGAAAGAAAATGCAATTCTGAATTTGATTAATCACCAAGAAAGGCTAAGGTTGAAAGCCAGAGTCCCTCCTTGGCAGCTTAGAGACCTGCAGTTGGAAACAGAAAAAGCTGAGGGTTAGGCATAAGGCTTAATTATAATGGGAAGCAGATTCAGATATGGTGAATTTTCAGTCAAAGTTGATCTCCTATTCCAAGGGTAGGACCCCTTTTTTGGAAGGACAGGACCCATGAAATTTAGCATGAAAACATCTGGGTCAATTTCCTTAAGAACTTTAAAATCCTATATCCCCATTATTATTTGGATCTTGTCTCATGCAATGTCATATCATCTTGCTCAGATGTGGAGCATAAGGGAAAAAATGTGTGAGACTTAAAAGCTATGGGCAGCCAAACATCAAATAATGGAATCAGGCTCCTCATTAGAGATATTGAGCTTATTGATTACTAATTATTTATTATTTAATGTCTGTGTTAAATAAGATGAATATCTGCATCATCTGTGGGTAATTAAATGACATCATACCCCAAAACATCCTTGCAGTGTCTTTATAATTTCATCAATGTGTGTTTTGCCTAATGGAACAGTATAGTATTCAATGGTTTCCAACCGAATCTGTGGTATTTTCAAAATTTGCTTTCTGAACTCCAATTTTTCACTTCAGAATTATGCAACTGATAAAAATTCCCCTGGTTTTAATTTTATTTATATTTATTTTTTGTCTTCTTACCCCTTTGGTCTTTGTATATTTAGGATTTGAAAAATGCATTATGGGAAAAACACCAAAATAAAGAACTCAAGGGTGTATGCCTCACTTCTCTTTGAGATGTTGGCTCCTAACTACCAATACTTTTGCAGCTCAGAACTCCAATTTTTGCCTCCCAAGTCTCATAAGGCTTCAGAAAACTTTGCTGGCTTGTCTTTTCTCCAGCAGTAGCCTAGTGCCTGGATTTTCCAAAAACAGGCCACTGTCCTTAAGGCAAGATTAATTTACCAGTGTTTGATTTTCTTTTCTCTGAGATCTTAGCCCTTCAAGTTCTTGCTGCTATAGCAAATCTTCAAGACTTTTTTCTATCTTTATACCTATCTCTGTATCTATGCATATTAAAATTCAATCTGATTGTTTTAGAAGTATTGGATTTCTACATGTTGTTTTATTTTATTTATTTTTTATTGTAACATAGTTAATTATACATATCTGTGAAGTACAAAGTTGAATATCAATACTTGTGTGCAATATGTGATGCTCAAATCAGGATAATTAATATTTTCAACATTATGCAATATAATTGTTTTTCATAGCTGGAAAAGAAAGTCTCTCTTTGGCATGTTGAATATTAAATTTCATATTTTCTTTTCTGAAAATGAATTTATTTTCAATTGTACATATTTATGAGGTACAATATAATATTGTAATATTATATGTAATATTATATGTTGTGTAATAATCAAATCATGGTAATTAGCATATTCATCATTTTAAACATTTATCATTTCTTTGTGATGTGAACATTCAAAAACTTCTCTTCTAGCTATTTTGGAACATACAATATTGTTAACTCTAATCATCTTACTATGCAATGGAACACCAAAACTTATTCTTCCTGTCTAACTGTGGCTTTGTACCCATTATTGACTGGTCTCTCACCATCATCCCCCATACCCTACCCTCCCCAACCTCTGGTAACCACCAGTCTACTTTCTACTTCTATCAAAACAGTTTTTCAGATTCCACATGTGAGTGAGATCATATGGATTTTTTCTTTTTGTTCTTGGCTTATTTCAGTTAACATAATGTCTCCTAGGTTCACCTATGTTGCTGCAAATGACAAGATTTTATCCTTCTTGTTGCTGAATAGTACTCCATTGTGTATGTATACCACATGTTCTTCATCCATTCATTTGTTGATGGATGTTTAGGTTGATTCCACATCTTGGCTATTGTCTATAGTGCTGCTATCAACATCGGAGTGCAGATACCTCTTCGGCTTATTGAATTTCATTTTCTTTGGATATATACCCACTAGCGGGGTTGCTGGATCATGTGGTAGTCCTATTTTTAATTTTTGGAGGAACCTTTATACTATTTTCCATAATGGATGTACTAATTTACATTCCCACCCGTGGTGTGTGAGTGTTCCCTTTTTGTTACATTCTTGCCAAAACTTATTTTTGATTTTTTGATAGTAGACAGTCATTCTGGTGTAAAGTAATATCACATTCTAGTTTTGATGTGCATTTCCTTGATGCTTTGTGATGTCGAAGATTTTTTTCTATCTGTTGGCCATTTGTCTGTCTTCTTTTGAGAAATATTTATTCAGGTCTTTTGCCCATGTTTTAAATAAGTTTATGGTACAGAGAGAAATAGGAAGACAAATATTGTGTCTACAAAATAAATTGTTAAAACCAAATGCAATTTATATAAGATGCTCTGGTAAGTCTGGGCAATTGTAAATTTTGATAAATCATTACTTTCATTTCTCTATTTTGATCACTCTATTAGATGTTATAGTTCTACTCATTTTGTAAATAAACTTCTTTTTCAAGCAAAGTGATTTTTAGATAATATCATGATAAGTATACTGGTTGTGTTCAGCTCCAAACTTTTTCAATCCAAGTCTGTGTATTTCAGCATTGTCTCCAATTAGAGGAATCTCATAGCTAGAGTGTTTTTATGCCATAATATATTATCCTGTGAGTTAGGTAATGTGTTGGCCTAATTTTAAAGATGAGTGACTTTTCAACTCGAAGACTCATTTTTTGTTTACCATTTAGTAACACACTTTGCAAGTAAAATTTTCCCATACCTAAATTTGAAATAAAATTTACATTTATGGCTCTGACATACTGTATTTTCTACCAATAAGGGTACAATCATCTACTTTTAAAAAAAAACTCTCAATTCATGTAATTTTTTGTGTGTTTCTTTAAAGAATGCTTGATCTTGATCAACAGAATCAGTTTCTACCTTATATTCAGTCATCTGCAGCAGAGACCTATGGTTTCATTGTGATTTTTTCATTATTGAAAATCAAAACCACAACACAGCATTAATTGTAGGGATGGAGGGACATTATGAGTACTTTATGGCTCTTTTCTTCTGTAGTAAAATTCTGTCTAAAATTTCTAATAAGTTTTAGACCTTACAGCTTTTTTGACATTTTTTATATTCTAAGGGGCCATCAGTATATTTATTATCTCAATAACTTAAATTTTTGTAATTTATAAATTGTATAAGTTTATAGTAGTAGTACATATATGTTAAAGTTTAGAAAACTTGACTAAGAGCAATGAATGAAATTTCAAGGACTTGATAGAAACAGAAGTTTTTTTTCTATTTTTATTGTTTGTATTTTCTATTCAATTATTTTATTTTTATATTTATTTAGTTTATTATTATTCTTTCTTTTTTTTCTTTTTTCTATTGAGATAGAGGCACAGGTGTTTTGTTCCTGTCGTTCCACCTAGAAAATTAAGCTTTGCTTTTAGGCCTTGAAAATAAAGTGGAAATAGAGTAAATTTAAAAGCTGCAGGGTGACATTAGATATAAACAGAGGAATATGAAATGTTGATTAAAGATCAAAGAATAGGAGCAGAATTAATTATCTGGAAGCTGTGAAATCACTTATAAACTGCATAAAGCCAAGTTAAGGGAATTGAAAATGTATTACTAATTAATTCCATAATATATTAATAAAACGGACAAGACACATATTAATATTTTAGTGGAAATTTTGCTGTGGTGTCCAAATTCACTTCTGAAAGGTATATGATTCAATTGATTAAGCTCTAAAAAATCTGGCTTCAAGACATACATGTCTCTGTGGAATACAGGTTGCAAATACAACCTTTTAAGTGCTACTAAGTTACTAGGTTTGAATGTAGAAATTATAAGGGGGCTTAAAGAATATACATGTAATAACATAGTTATAATGCAGTGTGCCAATTCCAATAACTCCATGGGGAAAGTAGAGTCATTCAAACCCAATCATTGATTACAAAGCAAATGATACAGAACAAAATGAGATAGACTTTACAAAATGTTGAGCCATTGTAATACCACACAATTAGAGAATTTAAGCAGCTCCTTTCACTCTATAAGTTTAAAAATCTTAACATTTATTTATAAATCATGCTTTATGTTGTGTGAATTAATTTATCCAAGCACGAAAATTATCTATACAGTTTGCTAGTTTATTAGTTTTTTATCTTGGAATTATTCTAAACATTTTATAGAACAGTACGCTTGACTTTCTGGAATGGTTTTAAACTTTTCATTTCAACAGAACCATTTGTGTCATATATGTAGACTTCAGCAAGTTTTATAAAAACAGAGATCTTCAGGGCTGGCTCTTTTACTTTATAAGTATATTTTAATTCATATGTAAAAAGCGTCTTCTGAAGTTCTCTGATTACCTTCAGTTTAGTCCCCATTTCTTTTATCATATTATATTTAGGTAAATTACTGCTCTTGATAGACTTTGCTTACCCAAATATTATTAATAATAAGGCAGGCACATCATAAAATCCACTCATGGATAGGTAAGTAGAGAAGATAAATATAATGAATAAAAAGTAGGTAAATGGTAAAAATAATATGCATGGAACTTTTATATAATAAAGGAACCAAATAATACTCTCTACTATAAGAGTAGGGAGTATGACTAGTAAAAAAAATACATAAAACCAATGAAAAATATTTGATTACCAAGCAGAAAAAATATGAAAACTTATTTATTACTTTATATTGATAAATAAGTTTCCACTTCCAGTGAAAGATACCCTAGGTTTAAATTAAGGCAAAAAAGGTGAAACAAATTAGAAGCAATAAGTATTAGAAAGAGTACACCTGAAAAGTGAATTAGGTAAAGGAACGTCAAGTTTGAAAAATCATCCAATTTTCAGTAGATAAAATTTAAATAAATCCATAAATCAATAAACAAATGTTACCCAAGAGATGGTAATAAAGAAGTTAGGCAAAGGTATTATAATACATGCATAATTGATGCACCTGAAAAATATTAAATACAAACAAAAAAAAAGTAATATTGCCATCAGATAAAAACCCAAATCTCCAGATCAAGTGGAATATTTGTTTCAGAAGGAATTAGTAAAATTCTGTAAATATTAACTGATATCTTTGTATAGTTATCAAAGTACTTGAGTAAAAATGTATGTATCCCATAAAAATTTGGGAGATCTTTGCTTTCAGGTATTACCAAGATACATGCGTATTTAGGCAAAGGAAAGTTATAAAAACTAGAAAAAATACATGGTTTGTCCCAGTACTATATACTGCAATATTGAACGGCTTACTGAGGAAAAGATTACAGATCTTAAGGAAAAATGAGCATGAACTAAGAATTTCTTCTTTTTTTCTTTTACCTAGCCACGTTCTCATTTAAGCATAAAGAAAACAGAAAGTCACGAACACATACAGTACTTGAAAAAGGTAGCATTTAAGCAGTTTTGAAAAACAAAAAAATGATGAGTCATTTTTATTATATCAGCCATCTAATATAAATTAAAATAAATCAGAGATAAAAAAATATTATATAAAAGGACTTGCAATAAGTATTGAATACAGTTAAATATTAACAGGAAACTAGTGAATTAAAATATGGAAAATAAAATCTTATGCAGGCCTTTAAAACAATGAAATAACTTTTTATACCAATATGAACAGATATCTAGGATGTATTGTTAGGCAAATTTTCCTCTGTTTACCACCTAGAAGTGTGGATGTCTGAAGTTCTACCATATATATATGATCAGTAAGGGACTTTGTTTCAGATAAAGTGACATATTCTACTGAAACATATAGACAAGAAAATGGATCAACAAAATAGAATGTTATGATTTGCTGTGACACTGTCCAAAGATAGATCATTTAGAACAGCAGAAAGGGTGCTCCCGCATGTTCAGGAATACAGACTGATGTCATCCTTTTTTACTGATGTGTGGCCTCCAAGGTCATTAGGAGCATTTTGGAGAAGAAATCAAATGGTTTGATGGTCCATGCCCTGAAGTGACGCATGGCACTTGCACTGCCATTTCTGAACAGAAATCAGTTACATGGCTATACTTACCTGCACCAGAAGATTGAAAGAATGGAAAACACAGCAGAACCTGCTAATTTCTTCCATAGCATTCATGATAGGTAAATGAGGAAATAACTTGAGGATTCAAATATTGACATACTGAACTGAGCATATTTGTATGCTTTCATTTTTATTACTAGAGGGAAAGAGAATATTAAGGCCTAGAGAACACAAGAGGGGTACTGTTCTAGATGATATGATAGAGGACATGGGAATGAAAAGTTGAGTGAAGAATTCAATGAAAAATTGATCTTTTCTGCAGTTTTGGCCAAATCTGGTCAAAGGATAAACACAAGTTTTAAATATCTCATACCATTTTAAACAAATTTGTGATGGGGCTTAAACATTTTGCTAAGTGAGCAGGGGAATTGATTGACCCTTTGCATATTGTAAGGTAATTCTGAAACAAAGGAATTGAATTTATTCAAATACGTGCTGATATTCTAATGATAAAAAAATCCCTTTTTCTTTACACTTGATGAGTTTCCTTTTGTTGATGGTTTTTTTTTTTTTTTTTTTTTTTCCAAATATTGTGTTCGAATACGAGGTTTGATTCCTCACTAAACTGAGAACTTAGGAAATAATTCTTTCCCTTCTGCTCTCCTTATGGTAGCACATTGTAATTGCAGGCCATACACATAATGTTGAAAAATCCCCATTTTCTTAATCCTTTCTTTGTCATTTATTTTACTTATCCATGAAAGTATAATTATTAAATAAAATCCTTTTGCTGTCTGCTTAAATGCATAAAATCTTTTGTGAAATACATGGTTTAAGGTACAAGACCATCTTGAGATTTAACAAAAGCATTAATGCATTTTACATTTTATCATGTTTTATTACTGCCTAGCACCTTATTTACAATAAAAAAATAATGAGTTGCAGAGATATCTGTTAAGGGATTTCATGAGAAATGACTTCATTCTCACTGTGAGACTAAATGTAGGCAGCAGCACAGCATTGTTCAGGATAAATGACTGTTTGATAGGATGATTATACCAGGAGGAATAACCTTCTCTGTGGTGTACAAAGATTCTCAACCTTAGAAATTCAGCCGAATACAAGTAGGAATATCCCTGAGAGACCTTTTCTGGCAATGGATGAGAGATTTTTCCTTTAGGACGTTCAGAGGTCAATGCTTACAGTTTTATCAGTAACCAAAGTCTATTTAAAGTGTCCCTTGTTAGAGAAATGATGGGGATAAAGATTCTCTTCAAATTTAATTCCAAAGGATGAAAAGCACTGTCAAGAGCAAGCAAAAAGAATGTGGCAAATGTATATATAATATAAAACTGAGCACAATTTCTTCTACTATATGCTGATAAATGAAGGTTTTACAAATGAAAATGAATATGGTAGTCTAGTAGAAATCAGGCCACAGAGCTTAAAACCAGATTATACCCTATGTGCTGACAATCAACTCCACCTTTTTATTTCAAGAAGCAATTATACATGTAGAACAACTCTGGGGGATTATTTTGCAAGTCTCTATGTTCTCTTAATTTCAGATGTTGGGGTATTGATGGATAGAACTGGTGACAAACAAGCAAATGCATATAGTGGAAAACTTAGGTACAATAAACTGTTACACAATAATGATTTTGAAATACTTTACTATCCCCAAGATTCACATGTGTATATAATCCCAGATCATTTTTAGAGTCACTTAGCTTGCTTATACACCTTAGGGAACTACGGGATAAACAGGAATTTTTTTCCTGAAACCTATTAGCAGGTATGTTTATGTGTATTTTGGGAGCTGAAGAAGATCAAGGAGAGGGTTAGTATGTAGTGCAGTGAATTTGGAGCAGTTTTTTCAGCACTCTAGCTATGTGAGTTCAGTTACTACAGTAGTGAGTACAGGAGCTGCGCCACAGAAAATATGGACAGTCTTTGAGAAATGTGAAAGGCTGCTTTATTCAAGGATTCTGTTTTTCTTAGTGCCACATAGGTTATATATGTATTATTTATACATAAAAATATAGAGTGATCTTTTAATTTTTTAAGTCAATAGTAACTGGAGGATTCAAAATGCAACAAAATAATGTGTGTGAGAGCTAGGGGCTCCATAATCATTAATAAAAGGCTTTTTCCAATTAAATATCATTATCTGTATTTTTGATAGAAACATAATTTTTCAATGGTCATTTCTCAATTCCATGGTTTTTTTTTTTTCAATGCCAGACTTATTACAAATGAAGCTTTTACATTGTCTTCTTCCTGCTTCCATCTTGGGAACTACATGAACTAAATGCTGTCAAGTAGCAGTAGAATATTGTATTTTTCAAAACAGATATTCTTATACATGTCTGTGATAGTTTTTAAATCTTTGCTCAGTTTATAGATCACTATTATAAAACCTGTTTTCATTTGTACATTCTCTCTCTCTCTCTCTCTCTCTCTCTCTCTCTGGCTTTACTCCATGTCCTCCAAATACAAGTGAATCTATTTAAAATAATTGAGCCAGGTGTATTTTCAAGCTGTTTATTTTGCTTGTACTCTTTATACACAACAAGCAAAATAGACACATCCATCGATGTAAAGGAGGGTTAAATCAGGTTTCTGTTGTTTGTAAAATCAGGTTTCCCTTGTTTACTCATTCAATGAGTAATGATCCAAGTTGGCCAGAAGGATTCAGAATTTTACAAAATGACCAATTCTTTAGAGAATTCCAAACAGTTTCATACCTCAGCACATAGCTGAGATCAGGGGTACCTGAAACTCTAGCTCAGAAAACTCAGACTTCTCTGAATTCTGGGGATGATGGTGATACTTTAAAATAATAAACATGCAGAAATGAAGATTTTTCCACCTATTTAGTTAAAACATATTTCCTTACTCCACAAAACTAAATCTGTATATTCAAGAGGTGTACTTTCTACTGGAAATTAGACTCTCAGTAAATTTTATAAATCCTTTCAAAATTTTATTTTACCAAAACTTGTAAACAAAGTCATTTTGCCAGTGAAGATAGTGTCAGAATATGACCTTGCATTAAAAACAAAAAATTTTTTTTAAAAAAGCTAATTCCTCTAAATGCATACTATTCCCTCGAATCTCTCAAATATGTAATTTCTGTAAAGTGCTATTATAGGATTTTTATTTTGTTCTTTACATTACATTTTGGAATTTCAAAAGGTAAATACCATTCTCCCTATTTTACATATTTTTTTTTTTTTTTTACAAAATAAGACTTAGCTTAAGTAGTATGTCTCTGGTCACATCTAGAAAATACTTGTGCTGATTCCTAATCAGTACTATTAACTGTGTAGTTATTTTTATTTCTCATCCTTGTATCTTATTTATGCAGGCTTAACCACATGTATTCTTTTCTTTTTCTTTTTTTGGAAAACTTATACAAAGATAAAATAATTTAAAAAATGTTAGTCATTTAAAATATCTAAGTGTCTTCTGTACATGAAGAACTATAAAGGCATAAAGAATAAAGCAGAATATTGACTCATTCTGTTTAGGACCTAATTCAGTGGAACACAAGACAGGGAGACCCTTGAGGAAAGTTCTGCCATATTCTTAGTCCATTCACTCCTGAGTGTCTCACATTTTCAGTATGAAACATGCCCTTTTTGAAACCCTACCAGTAAAAAGCAGCAGACGAAGGAGTTACGCATACTGGTTCAGTTTCAATTGAAACTTGTTTGCTTAGAGAGATTCATTTTACATGTTATTTTGTTTGTTTTATGGACTTTTGGTAGTACCTTTTTTAACATTTAAAAGCTTCAAAGTTTATAACTGCATGAACCCATTTTGTGCATTTCAGCATTACTCAAGCTCTGAAGCCTTTCGTCATGTCATATTGTCCCTGAAAGATTGGATAGATGTGCTCTTTCCTTGAGCATCATATTTGCTTCTACAAAAATAGCTCAAAGTATAAGGAATTTTTAATTTTCATCATAACTGACAGGACTGGCAGACACACTTCTCTCACTTGACTTGGTGTGTCTTTTTGATGTGTATAAATGATCAAAGCAGCATTTATATGTTTACAAATTTAAACTCTCAGAAAAGCAAAATAGCTTGCAACATAGCCTTGTTCAAAATTAAATGAAAATAATATTAAAATTATTTTTGGAATAAAACACTTTGTATTTTATTGTAGAAAGTTGAAGATATTTGAAGCAACAAACAACGCGGATTAGAAGAAATGCAAAGGTGATCAATGCTGTAAGTTAAATAAACAACTTGTGTCAGCAGTTAGTGAACACACTGCTTTCAATAGATATTGCTAAGCTGCCTTAACATCAAAGAGTATTTTGCTTTGTAGATCTGAGGTAGTAAACGGCTTTATGTTTCAAGTTTCATCTTGGTGCAAATTGAATCAGCTGAGTTGTCAAATCAAATTTATCATGAAAATGGTAACTGACCATTTAGTACTTCGTGATGCTGTAAACATGACCCTATCGTGATACTACAAGACTGCTTGTTCTAGAACATGACACACAGTCAGGAGGAACAGGAAAAGTCAGTGTATTTGTCACTAGGAACAGGAAAGATAAAAAGAACATGATCTTGTGCTGTTTCATTGTTTATTTCACAGTTTTAAGACACGCACTATGCTCTTAATGGCAAATACCTAGAGGTATAGTACCTTCATTTTAAATTACAGCTGTGTATGTTTAAGAGATTGTATCGGCATTTTCAAGGAGTTTCTTCTCTATATTAGATATTTTGTTTTAAGTGCAGCAAAAGGCCAAGCTCAAATTCATTCCTAATGAGCCATGTGTTAATGTCAAAGTCTCTGCTGTCCACTCAAATGCCAGAGAACACATCTGACTTTATAATGAGCCAAACAGTTGTCTCTTCATAATCTCAGTTAGCCTTCTGTTAGATAGCTGCATCCAAAATTTATAACACAATGGTGGAGGTTGTTGTTGTGATGGCTAAAATCCAATCAAAGTTGTAAAACTTGTCATATTATGTCACTATTATTGCCAAGTCTTTACCATTCTATCCCTGTGTAGAATAAACTGACTCCCAAAATTCCAGATGGAATGTTGCCTGATTTTCATCTACTCTTTGTACTAATGGAGGAGAGATCAAAACCAGATGACAGCCATCAAGGCAATCAGCCAGTGGCAGGGTGGTTGGAATGTGGGCCAGAGTCTGAAATGGCACTGCCAAAACTTTCTTTTCCCGAAAGGACACTGCTTTTAACTAACCATCTAATTTCTTATATTCCTAGGTTCTAAACTTTATTTGCTTTCCAATTTGACATCTGCTGACATTCTAACAGTTTAATGTTTATCTTTTCTATTACCTAGGTAATATGTCATACCTGAATAACGTAAAAACGAATGTCTTCACCCAGTCATGAGTAAAGAAATGGCTACCTAGATATAAGGGAATTCTAGGATACTTTGGATGAAGTGTCATACATACACATTAAAACTGTGAGCTGAGGGTATTCAGGCAAGCCTATAAAATTGAGAGACATTTACATTTTTGTTTCATTTCCTAATGAGTTAGTTTGTACTAATACAAGTTCCCAGATAGGTTGTTCAAATATTTACTGATAAGTGTAATAGGGAAATTGAAGCCTTCATACATTAAGTTGAAACATATTTTACTTTAGTAGTGATAGAAACACACAAAAATATCAGAATAAAATAAGAGATAAATAGAAAATCTAGTATTACTCCTTATCTCTCTTTCTACCTCTCTCTCCTTAAGTTACCGTCTTATATGAGATATAAGATTTTTTACCTACTTTATTGGATTTTCCAGTTTGTTTCTAATGAGGTTGCATTATAAAAAAAAATAAGTTGACATAGATGAATATTCAGGTTCTGGCACCTCACAAATTAAGACCAAAAGTGGTTTCTGCTCATTGAAAGAACGGAGAGAAAGCACGTTGAAATGACATCACTGACCAAATACCTTTGCAATATGCCTCAGGGTCTGTTCTAGTTTTTGTGTGTTTTTGACAAACTTTCTTTGGACATCTTTAGGTAATAGACTTAGCAACTAAAATGGTAAGTTAGATATACATAAATTTCTTTTAATGTATGTATTTATGAAAAATATCATTTTAAATATCAAACTTATCAATATAAATTACTTATAAATTAATATAACAAAAACTGTGCAAAACCTGAATCATAAATTTGTAGAAATTAGCAGGGTAAAATTTGTGTGCAACCACAAAGGAACAAAATAGCACAAACAATTTTGAAGAAGAAAAAAACTAGAGGACTTATATTGCTTGATATCAAGCTAATTACAAAATATAGTGATCAAGATGATATTGGCAAAGAATAGAATACAATCATTGAATAGGTCAATTTACTTCAAAGCCAAAAATAGAAGTTGGCATAGAGATGCAGCTCCAGGTGAGTAAGGAGAGACATGGGAGGGGTGGGGAGAGGAAGGAGGGGGAGAGACAGGTGGAGGATGAGGAGGCGTGTGCAGCACTGTAAAACATAATGCCTTACTCCCTCTTTCCAGAGTATATTTGTTTCCAAGTTATGACAACGAATATTATGTAGCGTATCATTCCTGTGATTTGCTGGCTTGGAAATACCTAGTTGACAACAAACACTCCATGGCTTTTAATAAAGTCTATGTGTCAGTGATTCCCAAATCTATATCTTTGGTTCTAACCTCTCCCTGGAATTCCAGATTCCTATATCCAATTATATACTAGACCACATCATGTTATTGTCTAATATTTACCTCAGGTTTAGTATGTTGAAAAGGGAAATAATGATAATTTTATTTTATTTTTCTTTCTCATTGCAGTTTTTGTTTTTATTTATTCTTATTTTTATTTATACACATTTTTGGGGTACAGAGTTGACTATCAATATTTGTGTACAGTATGTGATGATCAAATCAATGTTATTAGCATGTTCATCATTACAAATTGTAATTATTCTTTGTGACCCTTATCCAATTACTCCCTATCTTCCCTCCCCCTGCCCCTTTCCCACCTCTAATAACTATAGGTCTGTTCTCTCCTTCTGAAAGTTCAATGTTTTGTTATGGCCTTTCTTTCTTTGTGTCTTATCTCCCACCTATGAGTGAGGACATGCAGTATTTCTCCTTCTGTGCCTGGCTTATTTCGCTTACCATAATTTCCTCCAAGCTCATCCGTGTAGCTGTGAATGGCAGAACCTAAATGTCCACCAACAGAGGACTGGATAAGGAAAATGTAGTGGTGTGTGTACACACACACACACACACACACACACACACACACACACACACACACACACAATAGAACTCTTGATTTCTTATAGTCTTATCCCCAAAATATGCCTTTCTCAGTAAATAATTCTACAGTTCCATTCAACCAAATATATGGGTGTTATCTTTATTCATTCTGTCTTCCTAACCTTTTCCCACATGTGTTTCTCTTCTCTGCTCTCAGTGTAGCAATACTACTTTATCTCTTGCATAAAGCAAGGCAGTAGTCTTCTAACTGGCTTCCTGATTCTGCTGTTCATCACCTCCTTATGATCTCTTCTATTCTGTACAACAGACTCTCACTTAAATATAAGTATCAAGTAATGTCTCACCTGTGCAAAACGATGATGAAGCCTAAGAATACAAATGCTTCCCTCCAGGCAAAATTCATATAATTTGTACCTTTTCAACCTCTGTATGCTCTTCCTCTTACCCACTCTATTACCATAACTAGTTCCACTGAGATTTCTGTTTTTCTTTTTCTAATTCTGTGAATACTCTTATCTAGTTCCTACCTTAGATCATTTGAATAAGCTATGTCCTTTACCTGGAATGTTATTTTCCTTGATCTTTGTTTGGCTGTGTCCTCACTGTGTGACCACAGCTTTCACAATTTCTTCATTTGCCCAATCATTTAAAGTAAAAGCCTATATACCTAGGCTATTTTATTTTCAACATAATGCATATTATAATCTGATATTTACATAACACCCAGTAGAATGAAAGATTCTCATAAACAGGACTCTTGTTCTTCATTGTAAAGTAGGACCTGTCATATGTAATTATTTGATATTTATTGTTAAATGCTGAATGACTAATAGGTAGGAAGAAAAAGGCACACTTTGACAGGAAAAGTGATTGAATTAGGACTGGAACTTTAGTCCTGGAATAAGTAGAAAAAAGAGTCAAACCAAGATAAAATATTAGAATAAACCCATTGAGAATAACTTGCAAAATAATCACAGGTGGAAGAGATTACACAACATCCTCATCTTTGCACTTGTAAAGGGAAGATTACTTTTCCTTTCTCTCGTATTAATATAGATAAGCTAGAGGGTATGGACATTACTTCACTACAATTGCACACTGCAGACCTATTGCTGGTCGGTGTATTTCTATCTTCCAGAACTCTAGAATTGCTAGAGTATTATTGACATTGTTCTGACCAGCATATTGGATGATTTCCCAGGTGAAGTCTGAAATATGTCTTAACATATTATCTCTAATGGAATTAAAACAAAAAAGAATTAATAAAAAAATAAAATTATGAATTTTTAAGTTAAATAACTCAATATTGAGAGGGCCTAATATTTTCACACACCAAGTAGAAAACTCAAATGTCCCAAATGTTAAATATGAGTCCTAGTCTAATATAATGTAGATAGAGGGCAAAAATAATCCAAATTAGAAATGCCTACTAGGAAATTGGGTTGAAATCATATGTGGAACTATATGCTGATATTTTGCTGAGGTCAGTTTTAACATTTCAGTGTAAAGTTCTGATATGTACATAATAGATGAACTGAAGTAGAATTCATGATTATTTTTTGCTCATTGATATTTTCTATGCAAAGGCAGATGCTAAAGGGGAAAACTTATTTATAATGTTCTTTTTTTTAGAAATTATCTTAGATTGGAATAAAATAATTACAAGTTTTTCACATATTTTGAGTAGCTGCATTGGTATAGGACCTTGATATCTGTATTTTTTTTACCACCGTACTAACTTGAGTCACCATTATTAGAATCCTGAATTGTCCTTTTGTTCAAACCTAAATAGGTGCAATAAGTACCTGCTGTCATTCTAACTGGCATTTAGATTGTCAGAATACCTTGCTTTTATTGGATCTCCTTTGCAACTGTGGTAATGAAAAATAATGCAGGAGCCTCACCATATCCGTGGGTTCTGCACCTGCTGATTCAACCGATCAAGCATCAAAAATATTAGTGGGAAAAAAGAACAATACAACAAATAAAAAATACAGTATAAAAACTACTTATATAGCATTTACATTGTATTAAGTATTATATGTAATCTGGAGATGATTTACAGTACGCAGGAGGATGTGTGTAGGTTATATGCAAATACTATGCCATTTTATATAAGAGACTTGAGCATTCCTGGATTTTGGTATTTGCAGGGGTTGAGGGGCAGTGTTGTCCTGCAATCAATTCCCCTTGGGTACTGAGGGTCCACTATATAGTTAAGTAAGCATTATTTTCTTTCCATAATGAAAGCCATACCCTGTTCAAACAATGTAGCTTTATTTATTACTGCTTATATTGCTATTATTTAATTTATTTTAAGAACTGCTGATAAACCAATATTAAAGCAATAGAAAAACAAAAGCTTTAGGATAAGCATTATTCTAACTAAGCTATAACTCAAAATTATAATTCAGTTTTTATAAACTAATTTTTTTTTCTTTCTAGGACAAAAAGGGTTGTGTTACATTATGACTGTACGTGTAAATCACATTAAATATGTGGTTTAGATTTATGTTCTAACGAATAACTTGTGATAGAAGACAAACAATTCAAAAGTTGTTTAGCTTCAGTTGCAAAAGTGTAGAGAAAGACAAATAATTCTCAAGTATATTTAAATATGTATAATATTTTATCCAGGACTGTATTTGAGGATATGGTAGTACCATTAGTCATAATGAGAGGTAGTATAAAATACTCTCTTTGATGTTTTTTGACTATCATTTTTCTATTCCCATTCTGCTGCATCCTCCTATAAAGATAATTAAATATAATTTCCCCTCTTATATAAAAGGTAAAAGTATTTGTTTAAAAATAAAGAAATAAGATAATGTATCAGCTTTCATATAATACTGATAAATTATATGTATATGAAAATCACCACAAATATTATGTTTACATATACCTTTAAACCAAGATTCAGATATAGTTTAAAAATATCATATGATTTCATAATTATTTTTTCTTTAAACTAAGAAAACTTAAAATAACGTTATTCTCAAACATACTCTAATGCAATAACCATTCATTAAGAGTAACTGAGCAAACTAAATATTTAGTAAGTTTTTGAATTTTTTGTTAATAAAAATTGCAGTACACAGTAGTTTAGATAAATAGAGTTCATGTTTTAAGGTACAACTATTGATGATATAGCTCACATTTTAAATTTGCAAAGCATTAAAAATAAGAATAACTGCCTTATAGAATAAAACAATCACCTAAGATCCATGACATGAATATCATCCAACTACCCTTCTTTCTTAGAATCAAAAGATCAGCCTTGTTTTAGATCACATGCAGCATTTAAATGTGTGGTATTTAAATGTGGGACTGACATGTACATTTAACAAATCTGAATAGATTTAGTAAGGATCTCAACCCCAATCTCAATTAGTGGTACGTAAAATAACAACCCTGGGGTATTAGAAGAATCCGCTTACATTTGGCCCCAGACTTAAAAGGTCCTTGTCATTTCCTAATAAATGCACATAACATGAAGAAAAATAAATAAATAAACTCCTACATATTTCTTTCTTCTTTCCTGAGATAGGCCAGCCCAATGCCTAAACTATTGCCTGAACTACTGTTGCTGAAAGTGAAAACCCTGTACCATACTTCTCTATTTCAAATTTCCAGTCTGCCAATTAATAGCCATTTCACTTTTGGTAACTTACTTAATTTCTCTGCATCTTAGCTTTCCTATTCATAAAAGAGACAGCAACGTATCTTGTTATAAACATTGAATGAGTTAATATGTGTAAAGCACTTAGCACAGTGCCCGGCATATACCAAGCACTATTTAAATGTGATTACTATTATTGTTCTCTGCACCATTTCCAGCTGTATGCTGTAACAGAGTTTCTTGGTGTGTGTAATTGCTATGTTTCTCACCTGCATAGCTCTCCACTCCTAAATATTTGGCTTTGATAGCTCTATATGAGTATTTAACCAAAACTCTGCATATTTCTTATTAAACTGTAAAATCTTTGAGGACAGAGGTCAGGCCTTCTTTATTTTTATCCTCTCTGTTGGAAATGATAAGCTTTTTATAATTTTGGGGAAAAATAATATACATATGAAGTAGTAGATCTTAATTAGAACAAACATGGTTTTTAATGACAAGAACTGACTAACTTAATGGAGTGTATGTAAATCTCTAATCCAAACTTTCTGGAATTTGAGGTATCTATAAAAACTAATAGTTCTTGAATATATATTGTTCAAAAGGTAGAAAGATGGAAATATAGTAAAATATAGATTATATATGTGTAGGTTATTATACATGCATAAACCTCAAAAAGTTTGTGGAAAAATAGAATTAAAAAATAATACTAATATTTTCTTAAATTTTTTGAATTACCCTCATATTCTCCACCTTTATTTGTTGAGAGCAACTAAAAGCAATGACCCCCCAGAAACAATGAGCACATCTACTGCCCAGATCATAGTTTCTAAACACCATTCTTCAATAAAAGGAACAGGTATTCTGGAAAAATGGTTGATTCTGGGATCTGATTTCTAGAGTAGAGAAAATTCTAGATGAACCTGGAATTTCTTCTGTTGTCAGAAAGTAAAAATATGTTTTTTTTTTTTTAAAGATTAAGTAGTACCAAAAGAACACAAGAGCCAACCTAATGGACAAAACTAGAAAAATTGGACACAAAATAATATTATTGAATTATAGACCACAGTATAAAACATTAGCGAGTTCATACTGATAAAAATAAAAAAATAATAAATAAGTAAATAGGTGAGAAAGGAGAGCTTTTTCATTAGTAGAATTTCAACTAATAAATGTATCATAAAAATTGGAAATTGAAAATCATCATCATTAGGCAAACATCACAGTAATAATTGTTGAAATGAAGATCCAATTGTTGATGCTAAAATTAGTGGGCAAAAGTTTGGGCAGAAATATTTACATAGTTTAAAAGGTTTTTTTCCCCCCCTAAATAATTATTAACTAGAAAGAGAAAACCAACAACTTCTCAGTGGAGAAAGCTGGCAGCAATCATATTAACCAAAAAATTAATGATGTTAAAACATCACCAGTAATAAAACAAATCAGCATCATAACCTTGTATTATAATGCATTAAAGAGGACACAATATCATTTCTGTGCTATTCTTGCCAAAACTTCATAAACTCAGTCCAATCATGAAAAAACATCAGTCAAACCCATACTGAAAAAATTCTACACAATGAAAGAAAAATATTCTTCACAAGGGTCAAGGTCATAAAAAAGAAAGAAAGCAAATTATACTACAAAGCTATCATAGCCAAAACAGCATGGTACTGGCATAAAAACAGACACATGGACCAACAGAACAGAATAGAGAACCCAGTAACCAACCAGGTGTTTACAGCCAACTGATCTTTGACGAAGATTCCAAGAACATACATTGGCGAAAAGACAACCTCATTAGTAAAATGGTGCTGGGAAAACTGTATATCGCTGTACAGAGGAATGAAATTAGACTCATACCTCTCACCATGTAATAAAATCAACTCAAAATGTATTAAAGACTTAAGTATAAGACCTGAAATTATAAAACTCCTAGAAAACACATAGGGGAAACATTTCAGGACACAGGACTAAGCAAAGACTTTATGAATAAGACCTCAAAAGCAAAGGCAACAAAGACAAAATGAACAAGTGGGATTATCAACTAAAAAGCTCTTGCACAGCAGAGGAAACAAACAGAGTGAAAAGACAACCTACTGAATGGAGGAAAATATTTGCAAACCATACCTCCAACAAAGCATTAATATCCAGAATATATGAAGAACTCAAACAACTTCACATTAAAAAAAAGCAAATAATCCAACTGAAAAATGGGCAGGGGAGCTACATAGACATGTTTCAAAGGAAAACATACAAATCCCTAACAGGTACATGAAAAAAATGCTCAACATCACTAATCATCAGGGAAATGCAAATCAAAATCACATTGAGATATCATTTCACACTAGCTAGACTGGTTATTATAAAAAAAGACTGAGAACGACAAATGACAATGAGGATGTGGAGAAAAGGGAATTCCTCTACATTGTTGGTGGGACTATGAATTAGCACAGCCATTATGGAAAACTGTATGGAGGTTTCTCAAACAACTGTAGATAGAACTATGATATCACCCAGCAATCCCACTTCTCAGTATATACCCAAAGTAATGGGTATCATCATATCAAAAAGATACCTGCACTTCTATGTTCATCACAGCTCTATTTACAGTAGCCAAACTATGGAACCAATCTATATGTCCATCAATGGATGTCCAGATAAGGAAAATGTGGTACATATACACAATGAGATACTACATGTCCATAATAAAGAATGAAATTCTGCCATGCTTAGCAACATAGGCGAGATTAGAGAAAATTATGTTAAGCGAAATAAGCCAGGCACAGAAAGATAAATACTGTATGCCCTCACTAATAAGTGGGATCTACAAAACAAAGAAAATGTTGAACTTTCAGAAGGAAAGAACAGACCTATAGTTTCTAGAGGTGAGAACGGGGGAGTGAGAGGGGAAATAGAGAGTAATTGGGTAAGGGACACAAAATATAATTATAATTTGTTATGATGAACATTAATAATATTTATTTGATCATCACATACTGCATGCAAATATTGATAGCCAACTCAGTACCCCATAAATATGTATAAATAAAAATAATAAAAATAAAAAAGAAAGAAAAATAATGGAACTGTTAGGGACTGCAGAGACTATGGAAAAAATAACAACTAAATGCAATGAGGGATCCTGGATAGAATCCTGAAAAAGAAAAAGGACATTAGTGGGACAATCTGGTGAAATCTGAATAAATTCTAAAGTTTGTTATTAGTATTGCACCAGTGTTAATGTCCAACTTCTGATCTTTGTACCATGATTTTGTAAGATGTTAATAGGAGGGAGAACTGTACAGAAAATATCTATACTATTTTTTATAGATTTTTGTATGTCTAAAACATGGCCCAAAATAAAAATTAAAAAATTTGCTCTTTTTTTTTGAATGTGACAATTAATTATAGAATCGTTAAGGAGTGTTACATTTTATATCATATCCAGGATAAGCTAGAAAATATCCTTCACAAATGACCTCAAATTCTTAGCGGCTTAATACAACCAAAGTTGAATGCTCACTCCAGTCTTCTGCAAGCCTTGTTAATTCTCTAAGTCTTCAAGGGGTAATGCACATACCTAGGCTTGTGGAGGCTCTACCATTCTGTGCGATATGTGACATCTTTTGTCAACATGGCATGGGGCTATGAATGTTAATTGTGTTTAAAATTGAAAACTAAATTCTTCACTTTTAAAGTGATATTCATAATATTCCATTGATCACATAGCCATATCTAACATCAAAAAACCAGTGATAGATAGTTTTATGTGTCCTTTCATGAATTAGAAAGTAAGAGAAACAATATATCTGAGAATTTGTATCTCAGGTTCAAATTACTCATGTGTTAGCATTTTCTGTTCTTTAAGGAAGAACACCTCCTGCTGTGGAAAAAGCATTATCTTGGAATGAGAGAAATTCTAACTTGTCTAGGTAACAGCTACGACATTGAGCAAGCTGTGTAACATCTCCTAGCTATGTCTACTCCTTTGTCAAATGATGGTGATGCTCTCTCCCTTGCAATGCTCTTATAGGGATTAAACATATTAACTGAGTTAAGGAATACAAATGTACTGGTTTGGCTCCTCACACATTTTATAAACACATTTGTAATAAATTGGGGAAGCATTGCGAGTATAGACACACAGATGCACCAAGATTAGGAACTGATTCATAGTAAGCTCTTCAATCAATAGTCCCTGATCTGTGAAAAGAGCCATGTGATGCTTATATCCTGATATCCCCTTTTCCTGTGTGTGTGCTTGAATGTGTGTGTGCTTGCGTGTGTTTTGGGAGGTGATAATAGGAGTAACATGTACAAGGGGGTTTCAAATCATTCATTGAAAGATTCATATTATCATTTAATTTTATTTTTCTGTGAACTTTTTGAGGTATTCTCCTATGATTTCTGAACTGACTTAACTGGCTATAGGGAAAAAATCTGAGTGCCATCACATATATGAAAGCCCAGATTCTTCCATGATATTGCTGAAAAAATAAAGATGATAAAACTCCACAGAGTAGATGGTAGAGAGTTTACAAAGGATGGAGCAGTGTATCCTGTTCATCCCATCATTTTTGCCCCATCTATATAGAGCTTTTTTCTTAAATGTTTGAAAAAGGAAGATATCATGGAACTAGGAAATAATCAGAGGAGCTTCATTTGTAAAATCTTTAGAAAGCTTATTTGAATTAGTTCTAGACCAAGATATTTCTCATTCCCATCATGTTTCTTAAGCCATGGGGCATTCAACTTTTTTGACACTTTGTCAAATAAAAAATTCTGTCTTAATTTATATTACTCCGAGACCTTATGATCTATAATTTGGGTGTGGTAAGGCATTAATTTTTATATCCAAGGTATGAGCTCATTGATTTCCTGGGTATGCAACACAATTAAGAGGTTCCTGGTTGCACAGAAAATTCTGTGGTACACAATCTACAAAGTTCAAATGAATGGTGTGCCTTTTGAAGACATGTGCATATAAGAAAGCAAATATGGTTATTTCGTCACTACATTTATTTATTTATTCAACAATCAGTTTTTGAGCATCTATTATGTGCCAGGCCAGGCACTATGATGTACACTTCAGATACATCTGAAAACAACAACAAAAACAAGCTCCCTGTCTTCTTGGAAGGAAGGATAAGTACATAAGCAGATGCACAAATAAGATCATTTGAGAGTGATGAATTTTATGAAAAATATCAGAAAGGGCAATTGGATAGGAAGCGAAGAACGGGAAAGTTACCTTTAATAGGGTTAGGTCAGGCTTCTTTGAAGAAATGATATTTGAACTGAGAACTAGTTTACAAGATGGGTCAAGTCATGTGACGATCTGAGGAAGAGTGCTCCAGGCAGAGGGAATACTCAGTCTTGCTGGTGGAATAAAATTAACCTTATCTGGATGAAGCCCTTTGGTTACTGTAGCTGGAAAAAAATAAAGGAAGAGAATCTTAGCCAGAAATGAAATCAGAGCAGTAGGAGGAGCCATATTTTGAAAAGTCTCCTGAGGTGTGATAAGGTGTTTAGGTTTCTTTCCAATTATAAGAAAACCTTAATTCTCCTGAACCTCCTAAATAATAAATACATACAACATTAGTTAATTAAAACATAAATAACATGGAACAAAATTGCTTTTTAGAAATACTTTTTTCACAGTCACTAACTTTGACATTATTAATGGCCAATAAACTGTGGTTCCTTCACATTTTTAAATTCACCATGTATTCTGGCAATTATTTTTCCACTTTGCTAAACTTAGCACTACATGCCTCACTGTTTCTTTTATACATTAATAAAATAAAGCATCTAAACATCTTTTCATCTTGGATTCTTGGCTCCAGTATTATTTACTATTGGATAGTGCTGACTGAAAAGAGAATGGCCTGAACATCTATCTTAGTAGCCAACAGTATTCATAACAGCACACTCATAAGCTGGTTAGTGTATTCCAGTACTTTATTCTAAAAATCCTGGCTACCTCCCTAAGTGGGGCCATGTGGGTTTAGTAAAAGTTACTGGCATTGGATGCTAAATTACTAGGTCATTGTTTTACTAATTTAATTAACACTTATTATGATCCAAACATATCTGTTACAATATGCCCTTTAGAGTGTCATAATTTAGAAGTAAATGCCATGTAATAATTTGCATAATAAGGGTATTACAAATTTATGCAAAAAGTATGTGGCAAATTGCATATTAAAGATGCCTACAAAGTATTATGAGATCATAGAATACTTAATATTTTCAGTATTGAAAGAAGAATCAGAGCGTCTGTACCTACCTCAAGACTCAGAAAAGTCACATATGCAGTGAAGTTAGTCTTAATTCTCAGCATTACCTTGATGCATTAGGGCATAAATAAAACACCACTTATTATATTATTGCTTTGCCATATGTGTTTGTTCTTTTTGTAATATTATGCTATTAAAATTTTGGGGGGTCATTTAATTTTTTTCTTTAGTTTAAGTGTTTATTCCATGTATTGTGCTTTTATATATTTTACCTATCTGGGTTTTTTTTTTGATTCCACATGTAATGAACATATATTTGTGTGTGTATTTGCATGTCTTTTCAAACAATCTTTTTCTTCAAGTTGTCATATATCACTTGAGTGTGAAAACAAAATTTACATCTTCTGTAAGCAATATAATTTTGAGAATTTAAGGGCCATGCAAGAGCTTTCTCTTTCTTATTCTGCCATTTTCTAGTTATGCCGAAGAAGAAAAAAAAAAAAAAAAAAAAAAAGCAAAACACAAAAAATGAAAAAACAAATGAAGAAATCAGAAAACTATTTCACAGAATTTTCTCTACCATCACTTGAGACTCTCAGAAACACCTTAATCCATAATGACTAATCTTGATTTTGAAACACCTTTAAGAATAAGAAAGAAATAGATTGTTATTCTTATTCCTCTCATTATTGACTTCTGTTTTCATAAAAACTTATATACTTATTACCCTTTTTTTTCATCCCTTTCCCCTTCCAATTTGTAGGCTAACTATCCTGATTTGACACTACTATTGTACACGACTATTGACAGTCCACTTTGTACCCCACAAATATGTATAATCAATTATGCTTCAATAAAAAATAAATTAAAAATAAATAAATAAAATAAAATGTAAAAGACAAACTAAAAAATAAATAAACTATATTTTATGGAAAACATAAATAAGTACAGTCCATGGAAAATAGTTTTCATTAAAGGAAAGTTTAAAATTTTTGGTTGGTTTCAATATATATGATGTAATATATAACCTTATATTAACTAACAATGAACATTTCTAAGTCAGGCCATGATGTTAACAACTTTATAATGTGGTATAATTTTTCTTAAACATTCTCTAGTGTAATCTGGAGTAAACTCTCATACAACCATCAAACTAACAGCGTGCTAAAGATGAGTGTTCCAAATCCTGGACTATTTTAAACTTTCTTTTTCATATGTTTGAGGTGTTCTTTCATTGTTTCCATTGGGACAGAGGCAGTTTCTTTTTCGTTTACAACCATGACCTCAGTGCCTAGCTCATATCCTGTTACCAACTAGGTATTAAATAAATGTTATTCACTAATGAACACATTGGGTATTTATAAATTATATGAAATTTAGAATACTGTTCTAATCCCAAGCGCTTAATAAGGTTTGGAATTGTATGATAATCAATCTATAGCTAGTCTATTTCTGTTATCTTCTATAATTTAACATTAAGAAACATGAAAACAAGTGAGAAGTACATAATTTTGAGTTACTGTTCTACATTCTGAAATCTTCAAGAAACTTAAATTTCTATGTTCCTTAAAAATAAGTCTATTTTCTGTTTAGTGAGTAATTAGTCAAGGAAAAACAATAATAGGGCATCTGGACATTTCTCAAGGAGAGAGGTTCTCTTTTAAACTTATTTGCTTCAGTTTGAAGATTTCAAATGCTCTGGCTCTTGTAGTCATTTTGCATTATACTATAGAGTATTTCCCTAGATTATTTCACATAGACTTGTACAAAAAGAACATTTATTTAAAAAGAAAAGGGTGACTAATAGGACATAGAACAAATATTGTAAAGGGTCATATTTCAAACTTAATCTGATTAAAACTACATGGAAAAAATATATACATATTTATATATATGTTCATATACTCCCTAAGCCCCAAACAGACTTTGAAAATAAGAAATAAAAAATCAAGAAATGTAGAAAATCAAGATAAACCTTATGAATGTGCAGAAATACACACTGCGAAAAATAAACTTTTATTCAAGTGAAGATTGAAGATAAAATGTCTATTGTTTTCCTATGCAGAAGCAGTTGAAATTTTAAGAACAGTTAATTAAATATAATTTTTTCTCATGAGCACATTCTAAATTTTATACTCCAAAGGAAGAATAAAATTGAGTTGAGTGTGGAGAAATTTGTGAAGTAACAGCAATTATATTGTAGCAATTATAATGTGTAAAACTATATAATATCTCATATATCATATGACTATATATATGTAAATATCATTAATAGCATAACTAAAAGTTGTACGCCATGGCCTAGTAACTCTTTTAAAATTAAGTACAATGTTATACCACAGGGTTTAAAAACAAAGATCTTTGTTATTTAAATATAGAGTTTGAAAGCTCAAAATAAAACATTTTGCATATTTCATATCTTGTGCATATTCAAGTTCTCTGAAATACCACTTAGCTACTAGAAATATACCAAATAAATGTATTTATATTAATATCAACATAACACATAAAAAATTTCTTTTCCAAAATTTTAAGTTGTAGATATGATTTGGCTGAATATCATCTCTTTAACCCAGATTTTGTTGAAAACAAAGTATCTTTTACCACAATAATAAAACATATGTGGATGGAAATTATGTTTCAAGCACAAAATGCTAGTATATTTGACTGTATTTCTTAAATTTTCCTTTTGCCAGTGCTTTAAAATAGTAACATTAAATTTAATTCCATAATTTGATAGGTATTTTAAAATTAATACATGCTCCCTTAGCAATTTAAAAGACTTAGAAACTTCTGATGGGAAATCTCTTGATTGTTCTATTTCCAACCCACCCACCCCTATCTCCACATCTGCCTTTCTAATAGAGTCACTCTTAAACCGGTTAATATACTTCCATAGATTTCTTTGTTTATATGAGCACCTATGAACATTTATGCACACAAATATTTAATTGATGTCATATGCCTGTCTTCAAGCAATAATATGTTATACTTAATTAGAGATAAATACCTATTGCCATGGCAATAGTTATAATGAAAATCTGTCTTTAATTCAAAGAACATAATTTCCCATTTGCATTCCCAATAAGTCCTGTTAAACAGCCAGTAAGAATGCTCACACTTGATTACTTCTAAATAAATGACTGCTTCTGTTAGAGAACATAACAAATAATATATTAAAATAAAAAGTATGTCAGAGCATGCAGGAAAGTTTTGGGCCAAAGCTTAAAATCACAAAAGCAAAAAATAGAAAAATTAAAGCTTAGCTACCAAGGTTTTCAACATTGCACGTATTATGAAATAAAATTTCATCTTCAGGAAATTGAATGGTTACTAACTGCATGTGCAGTTCTTCCAAATTTGAAACAACTACATAAAGAAGAGTCAGCACTATTTTAGTAAGGTCCATGATTTGTGATTTAGTTAAATTTTTATGCAATAAAAGTTTATAATAGGAAAATCTAACTAAATAATTTAATTTTGCAATAAATAAATTTTCAAAAACTGCTTAGGGTATATACTTTTATACATAGATATTTAACAAAAAATAATAATTTTATTAAGAAATGTCACAACCCCCCCCACCCCATGAACATCTTTGTAATAATACAAATAATTAGGGATAAAAATATATGTATTTTCCTATTCTGTAACTCTAAACTGACTAAAGAAATAACAGTGAAACCTCTGACCCTCAAATAGACTTCATAGTTTTATAAATCTTAGGAAGTTTTCTTATAGAAAGAAAGCACACATGGAAATTACAAAAGCAAAACAAGCAAACAAAAACAGTGCACAAATAAATAACTTCAATGAATATGTATTTATTTAACATGTACTGTTTTCCATGTATTGTGAAATACATATGATAATGTGGGGGAGAAGGAGAAGAGTTAATTTTTAATCTCAGGAAGCTTATAATGTTAGGTTTAGGAGATGTGGATGGAAATGAACTAAGTATTCAAGGCCTTGAAAGCTATAATGATTCTGACAACTCTCAATCTAATTCAAAGCCATTGTTCATATCACACACCAATGTGGATGTTATGTGCATTTTTTTATGTAGTCTTTGTAGATCTCTTTTTTGTCAGTCAATCATTTTAAGAAAGAGGTCGTGTCTGAAGAACATGATACAACAGACTTCTGATTGCTACAGAAATTGCACCAAAAACACAGTTGACAGAAATTTGCCTTTATTTTCAAATTCTTTCTATTCAACATCTTTCCTCCCCAGGCAATTTGTCTTTTTCTTTCTAATAAACTCATTTTTAACAAGATGTGATAGATGACATATGCTACTCATCCCAGGAACATTTCTATTTTAATAAGGAGAAAAAACTTAATAGTAAGTGATTGTTCAAAACAGCTTAAGTTTCAGAGCAAGAAGAATTCCTCAGTTTCTTATTGCTCCCATTTCTGCAAGTTTCTATACAATAACCTCTCTCAACCAAATTTTGAAGTAACCCAACTGAGTTATGCTTATCAAAGAAGCCTAACTAATTCATGAATAAATGTATAATGCTGGATTTCAAGCTGTGATGCAGTGAAAAGTAAATTTAGAGGAAAGCATTTTCATAGAATCCCTCACATCAAGCTTCTGAAATCCTGTATACCCTACCAACTGATGGTGTGAGTACATCTTGCTTTCTTGCAAGAACAGGTCATAAAAAAGGCCATTCTGGTCTAACCAATGAACTTAAACCAGTTTGGGCCGGCCCCGTGGCGCACTCGGGAGAGTGCGGCGCTGGGAGCGTAGCAGCGCTCCCGCCGCGGGTTCGGATCCTATATAGGGATGGCCGGTGCACTCACTGGCTGAGCGTGGTGCGGCCGGTCACAATAAAGACAAAAAAAAAAAACAAAAAAAAACTAGTTTGATAGAGCCTAATCAGAGTTCAAATATATTAGAAAAGTATTTAAAGCAAAATGGAAAAAAAAAATTGACAACATGCCTCCAATAGTGAATTTGTCCCGCAGATTGAAGTAGTTTACATCCTTTTCCTGTTAGTATGAGATAATAATTATACTGGTGATATGGACAAGCCCAGAAAAACTTAAACCTACACCTGAACTTCCCCTTTTTGTTTTGCACCTGCATTTTTGCTTTTTGTTTTGCTTTTGTAATCCTGACCACCTTTTGTATTAGCTTAGCCCTCGTTGCATGGATTCCAGAAAAACACCTAAAACTCTGGAAGAATGAAACCTATATAACCCTTTGCAAGCCTGGAGTTGGGGCTCAGATTCTGGAGTGTGAACTCCTTTGGGCCTGCAGGTGTAATAAATCTTTGAGTTCTCAAACCCTCCAAGTGACACTTGGTTTCTCGGCAGTCTGTTATCAGCACCGCACTCTACCGAGTGAGCCACGGGCCGGCCCCTCGGCAGTCTGTTATGTAACATTTCTGGTTCCCTGACTGGCAAGCCAACCGTACTGACTCCTTGAGCCATGAGCACAAGAGAAGGCCACCCTTGGAGCAGAAGAGCCTAGGCCTTTGAACGGGGTGGTGACACTCGAACGCTTTCTTGGGTCCTCCTTCCCTGGGACTCTGGGGTGACCATCCTTGGATGGACTCAGTTGAGGGGTGGACTAACTCACACCCCAAAACATCAGGATCAGGTAAAGTCCTGGGATTCAGACTGAGTTCAGTTCAGGCCTGCATCTGGGCAGAAGGGGAGCTTGATCACCTCCCATGGTCACCTTACAGGAGACCACCAGTTCAGTCAGGACCTCCCAAAGCGGGGAGGATTGTTTTAAACTCTGTCTATGTGAGTGAATGAATCTTTGTGGTGCCAAGGTGACTATGCTGCAGCACCTGAATGGGTTCTAACCTGCAGTTCCGTGGTCACGTGATACAACACAACAGTGATTGCAGTCCCTCTGGACTGCAACCAGGCCCAGGATTTATACAGTACACCTTAGCCAAAATGGACCTGACAGTCCCACAAGGGTTGTGGCCAAGCAGACATCTGAATAGCTCTTCCTCTCTGAGGAGGGTCACCCCACCTTTGTTTGTCCATGTCACCACTGCAGGGAGGATGACATGGGAGGCCAGTGGTGGGGACACCTTGCTACCCCAGGTGACATGGTGGTTGCTTTTATGAGGCTCTGGGTGAAGCAGACCTCGGCACCCAATCCCCTATTTGGTTTGCCCCTTCTACCCCCAATCCACACCAGAGACCTCAAGTCCCTGCAGGGCCTGGCCACTTGGGTCTGTCTCTCTCCCCTCCTTGAAAGGTCCCAGTGGGAGCTCTTTGCCTTCAAGGAGTGGTGACATCAATGCTACTTGGGCTCACAGGCATTCTTGTTGCCCTGGGAAGGACCACTTCTAAACCTACTATCTTAGAATGCATGCTCAAGAACTTCAGAAAGGGATATTTGGGGGATTATGAAGTGAAGATGACTTCTGGAATACTCCAAACCCTTTGTGAAGTTGAATGGCCCACCTTCAATGTGGGCTGGCCGTCGGAGGGAACCCTCTCCCTATCGACCATCAGGGCTGTATACAAGATAGTGACAGGGGACCCTGGACACCCAGATCAATTTCCTTACATCAACTTCTGGCTGCAAATTGCCCAAACTATGCCCCCATGGGTCTGATTCTGCATTCATGAGGGACAGTGCAATGTCTCAGCAGCACACATGCTTTGTGACCAGTGGCCTATGAAGCCTATGGGGGCTGCAGATGATGAGCTATTATCCCTGCCATATGCCCTGTCTACCCCACCATGCCCCACTGCTCATCACCATCCTCCACTACCAAACAGTCCACCGGCATTAGTCCCATCACCTCCAGAACTCTATCAGTGTCCCCTCCCCCAGCCACTCCTGAGCCAGTGAGAAGATGCCTCTGCTCTGCACAGCAACCCCCAGACCTCCAAATCCTCCTCCAAGAAACCTGAGGGCCACTGCAGGTCAATCTAGAAAGCAGCATTCTGCTGGGGTGACCTTTGTTCTGCCATCGACCATTCACTACCACTGATCTCTTAAACTGGAAACACCACATGCCCCCCTACTCAGAACAACCCCAGGCCCTTGTCAATCTCCTGGAATCCATCTTCCTCACTCATCAGCCTACCTGGGAAGATTGCTGCCAGCTACTTCTCACCCTCTTTAACACTGAAGAATGGCAGTGCATCCTGGTAGGAGCAAGGCAATGGCTCCAGGAGCAGACACCTGCCGGCACTATGGATTCAGAGGCATGGGCTAAAACTGCTGCCCCAGATACCATGCCAAATTGGGATTTCAACAATGAGGAAGGAAGAAACAACCTCCAACGATACTGAGAGGCTCTCCTCCGTGGACTAAAAGCTGGTGCAAAGAGGCCGACCAACATGTCTAAAACGACCCTGGTGACCCAGAAACCAGATGATCCCCCTGTGGAATTTTATGAAAGACTGTGTGAAGCCTTCTGGGTCTACATGCCCTTCGATCCCAAGACAGCCAAAAACCAGTGGATGGTCAATGCAGCCTTTGTGTCCCAGTCCAGTGCCAACATCCACCAAAAGCTTCAAAAACTTGAGGGTTTTGTGGGAATGAATGCCATGCAGCTGATAGAAGTGGCCAACAAAGTCTTTGTCAACAGGGACCGAGAGGCCCAGAAAGAAGCTGAAAGACACATGAAACATAAGGTGTCCATCCTATCCCCAGTGCTCGGGAATCCAACTCCCGCCTTCAGGCCTGGCCCTACTCACAGAAAAGGGGGGACGGGATGTCCATCCCTCTGCCAGGATCAATGTGCCTACTGCAGGGAAATGGGTCACTGAAAAGATGAATGTCTGCAAAGAAGGGAGCCTCCACAGTTGTCCCATGACAGGCCAGTCCCCACAAGGGAGAGATACAACTGAAATCCTCCTCTCCATGATCTCATTGGCCTTGCTGGGACAGATTCAGATTAGGAGAGACTGAGCTCCCTGCTCCTTGGCCCTAGGAGCCTATGGTCCAAATGATGGAAGGTGGCCAACCAATGACATTCATGGTAGATACCAGTGCAGAACACTCTGTGGTCACCAGGCCTGTTGCCCCCTTCTCAGGCCAGAGGACAAACATTGTTGGCGCTACTAGTACACAAGCAGAGTGACCATTCTGCAAGTCATGGACATGCCAACGTGGAGGACATTTGGTTGCCCACAAATTCCTGTACCTGCCAGACTGCCCAGTCCCCTTATTGGGAAGAGACCTATTGAAAAAACTGGGTGCCCAAATCACCTTTACCCCTGGAAGCCCACAAGTCTGTCCCTGAGCAACCAAGGAACATTAATAATGGCCATAACAGTACTGAAGGAGAGAGAATGGTGCCTCTGTACTCAAGAGGGGATAAGCAAAGGCCCATCAAAGCTCTGAGAGAGGTCGCTCACTGGGGATAGAAAGAAAGCAGGCTGTCTACACCATACTTCCACTGGACACCAAGAGGAAAGTCAGAGAGTTCCTCCAGGCTGTTGGCTTCTGCCAGATTTGTATACCAGGATACTTGGAAAAAGCTAAACCTCTATATGAGGCTATCAAGGGGCCTGAAAAGGAGTCCATAGTATAGGACCTGAACAAGAGTGAGCCTTCTCAGAAATGAAAGCCCTGCTGGGCCAGGCCCCTGCCCTAGGAGTTCCTGATGTGACTCAGAACTTCAATCTCTTTGTTTGTGAAAGAAATCACATGGCTTTGGGAGTCTTCACCTAGCCTATAGGACCTTGGCAAAGGCCAGTGGCATACTTGTGCAAGCAACTGGACACCATGGCAGCTGGCTGGCTACACTGCCTGTGGGCCCTGGCGACCACAGTCACCCTAATTCAGGACGTGGACAAACTCACCTTGAGATAAAACCTCAACATGAAGGTTCCACATGTGGTGACTGCCCTGATGGACAGTTGGGGGTACAAATGGTCAACCATCTCCAGAATGGCTTATTATCAAGGGCTGCTCTTTGAGAACCCCCAGGTGTGCTTTGAAACAGTGCAGACCCTGAACCCAGCCATGCTTCTACCCACTGAATCTGGTTCCCTGGACCTGACTGTGAAGAACTAATGGATGAGATATACTCGAGCAGGCCTGATCTGGCAGACCTGCCCTTGACTGACCTGGACATAGAACTGTTCACAGATGGCAGCAGCTATATCCAGGAAGGACAACAAAGAGCTGGATATGCAGTAACAACTCATGAAAGAGGTACAGAGGCAAAGCCTCTGCCTCAAGGTTGGTCAGCACAGTGAGCATAACTATGGGCACTAACCCAAGCACTCAGATACTTGAAGGGGAAACAGGTCAATATCTATACTGATTCTAAGTATGCCTTCACCACCTTATACATCCATGGGGCCATATATAAGGAAAGGGGTCTGTTTTCAGCAGGGGGAAAGATGATTGAAAACAAAGAAGAGATCCTCCAACTGCTTGAAGCAGTGTGAGAGCCAACTCAAGTGTCCGTCATACATTGCAAAGGACACCAGAAAGGGACTGACAAAATCAGTAAAGGAAACTGGCTGGCAGATCAAAGGGCCAAGAGAGCAGTCACCCAAACAGAGCCTGCTGTGGATTTGGGTGATGCTGCCAAACTCATGTTGGTACTGGAAACAATGTAACACCTAAGGTACACAAAGGAAGAAGCTCAATGGGCAGCTAGTGAAGTGGGGAGAAAGACCGAGGAGGGATGGTTGAAGCTCCCAGATCAGAGACTTCTGGTTCCTCAGCGGTTGGCCTACCAGCTGGTGTCACAATATCATGAGATGACCCATTGGGAAAAAACAACTCTTGAAGCCACACTGAGCAGATACTACTTTATAACCAGACTCCCTTCACTGTGTGCCCAGATCAGTTACCAATGTCCGACATGCACCTGGAACAATGCCAATCAAAAACCCAAGCTGTCTCCGGGTATACAAACAACCTGGACTGCACCATTCTAGGACTTAGTAGTAGACTTCACTGAAGTAAAATGATGCAGAGGCTATAAGTACCTTCCAGTTTTAATCTGCTCCTTCACTGGATGGATCGAAACTCTGCCAACCTGTACCGAACAAGCACGGGAAGTAGCCAGAACCCTCCTAAAGGAAGTCATACCAAGGCATGGGCTGCCACTAACTATAGAATCTAACAACAGGCCAGTCTTTGTGCCAGAGATTGTTCAGACTTTGGCCAAGATGCTGGGAATCAGGTGGAAATTCCACGCAGCATATAGGCCACAAAGCTCACGGAAAGTTGAGCACATGAATCAGATCCTCAAGACCATTCTAGCTAAGCTATGCCAGGAAACAAAGCTGCCTTGGGTAGACATGCTACCCTTAGCCTTACTCCAGGCCTGATGCATGCCAGTGCCTTTGGAGTATTCCCCCATGAAATCATGTATGGGAGGCCACCCACAATTGTAGCCAAATTAAAGGGAAACCCTCAACAGCTAGGGGAACTAGGGTTATCCCACCAATTGAATACTCTAGGAAAAACTCTCCATCAGATCACAAGGGAAGTACTAGAGCAGGTCCCTATCCCTTTAGGGAACAGGAAATACCCCCATCAGCCTGTGGATATGGTCTGGGTCAAAGGTTGGGAAAAGAGGCCCCTCCAGCCTGTCTGGACAAACCCCCACATGGTTGTTCTAACTACTCCCACAGCTATTAAAGTTGCAGGTCTCATGCCCTGGATCCACTACACACAGGTCAAAAAGGCATCCACACTGGATGACACAATGCCCTGGACCATAAAGACTGAACCCATGAACCCGTTCAAGATCTGACTCCAGAGGTGACCAAACAACAGCCCTGCCCTAGTCACTCCAGAAGCTGACCAGTCAATGCAAGGCTGAATCTGGAGGATCTGAGATGAGGAGGTGCACCCATGCAGAATTTGTTGGATTGTTTTTATTGGGATTGGTGATCCTTGCCTTTGTTTTAATTTTCTGCTGTGTATACCCCATTATTTCCTTCCCTTGTGGGTCTTAGCTAAAAAGTCCCCAGATAGGCTTCATTTGGGACCACTCAATGGTGGGTCCAATAATGCCTCCTGACCCATGCCCTGGCTTCCCCAGTGACACCCCCACGTGCCCTGATTGTCATCACTACCCCATACTCCTATTGATGGTAAAAAGAGCCTAAATATGATGCTCCCTTAAAAAAATTAAAAGAGATCGTCAAAGGGGGAAATGATATGGACAAGCCCGGAAAAACTTAAACCTGCATCTATACTTCCCCTCTTTGTTTTGCGCCTGTATTTTTGCTTTTTGTTTTGCTTTTTTAACACTGACTGCCTTTTGTATCAGCTTAGCCTCTGCTGCATGGATTCTGAGAAAACGCCTAAAACCCCAGAAGAATGTAACCTATATAACCCTCTGCAAGCCTAGAGTCAGGACTCAGGGCTCAGAGATTGGAGTGTGAACTCCTCTGGGCCCACTGGTGTAATAAATCTATGAGTTCTCCAAACCTCTGAGTGATGCTTGTTTTCTCAACAGTCTGCTCTGTAACACTGGGGCAGAGAATGGCGTGGGGACCTTAGATCAGAGAGGAATGATATTTTGTCTTTTTAACTTTATATGTGTTTTGATTAAGGAAAATAAAATAGCAATCACTTTATTTTGCCACACAACATATACCTGGGAATAAAAATCACAAATTACACTGGAGTAACAGAGATGGTTATCTCTTAACAAGAGAGGTATAATCAAATTAAATATTTACCTTCCAAACGTTTTCTGACTTCATTTTCAGGGTAGCTGCAATGATCTAGTTTTTAAGTTAGGCATATAATTAGCATTTTAAAAGCAGTCACTATCTCTGCAGTCATATAGCTCATGAAGATAGACATGGAAAGATAGATTAATACATAGAGTGAGTGATACATAGAGTGAGTCTAGCATTCACTAAGCTTTTAACACATGCCAGCATAGTGGTGGGCACCTCAGAAGGTTTGAAACATGTAGGTGGGATATAGAGATGATTAAAATAGAATTTTTGCTGTCAGAAAACTTTTGGTTTCATCCCCAAAATATATGCATACAAATATGCAAGAAACTGAGGTAGGTATGGAGGAGGGAGACATGATATCGTAGAATGCTAATAACAGAATTAAACAACCACAAGAGTCCAGATCAGAAAAATAGCTTTCTAGCTTTATGCCAATTTAAAATAACTTTCCCACACGTGGTTCATGTTAAGAAGTTTTACATAAACGTGAAATGGGGCTGTAAAAGCATGAAAAGTAATAAGAAATAAGAGTAGTAGTTGTAGGAACAATAATAATTAGCAATACTATATGGTATTTGTAATGAGCTAGGCTTTGTTCTATGTACTTGTCACACTAACTCATTTAGTCTCACCATCTGAGACTATAATAATTACCATTATTATACCTTTAGGTATATGAAGAAACTAAGACAAAAAGAGATTTTAAAAATAAAACAAACAAATAAAACTTGTGTGGAATTACAATCCTAGTATTTGAACATCAGCAGTATGGTTCCAGTGTCTGTCCTGTCAACTACTATTGAAGACTGCCTATCAGTAATCTGATTGGAGCAGCCACATCTAATTTTTAAACACTTTGGAAGAGCACATGTAAATATTTTTAAATGTATTATTTTATAATTAAGATTCACACTAACTTTATATTAGTAGATCGATTATTGCATTATCTTACAGCCATCTATTTTCTGTCCATTTAACTTCTAGGCTACATAAACCTTGAACATTATCTTCTGTAGTTTCTTTCATATGATTCCAATCTTCAATCATTAACTGAAAGTCAATTACATAAAAAGTACTATATTGTGCACTGTTGAGCAAGGCAGATGGTCCCTACCCTGAAGAAGTTCACAATTTAAGACAAAGCAATTGATAAGAAAAAAATAAATTTAGGAGTCAATTTGACAAAGGCAATGATAAGGGTATAAATAAGGGTTACCAAACTCAACATAATTTATTTTGTGATTAGTCTGACTAGACTCAGGAAAACCATTTCGAAAATTATTGTAAAAATCCAAAAAGAGAAAGTTTTTAATATAGAAAGGGGAGTAGTAATTGAATGAAAGAACTAACTCTGAGGTGATTTTAAAAAGTAGAATAGGAGTTGTTGAATGATTTCATGTAGAAGAGAAACGAAGGTCTAGGTTAACTCACATTTTTCTGGTTTGTATGGACGGATTAATAATTGTGTCACTCAAAGAGAAGATTACAGGGGACAATCAATTCTGAGATTCAACAGATAATGAATTTATTTGTATTTTTGATGAACCTGTGAGACTACTGAGTCGAGATGTTGAATAAGCAACTGGATATATGGAAATAAAAATCAGAACTTTTACAATTATTACTATATAAAAACAGTGGAAACCAAATGATTATATAATGTTACCTAGGGAAAATACGTAAAATCAAAAGAAAGACATGCCAGGAAGAAAACCTCAGATATAACAAACATTTCAGTAGAGAAGGAAGAACTAGAGAATTATGAAGAGGTCTGAGAAAGAGTAGAGTTGTTGCAATGAATGGAAGAGATAGTTTCATGAATAAAATTGTCATCAACATCTCAAGAAGCTACAGATAAGGAACAAAAATTCACGGTAAAAAATATATCAACTTATTGAATGAGAAATTTTAATAAATAATGTTGCCAGTTCTTTCATAATTTATACACTTAATGCAAGTCTAATCAAAACAACTTGGAGAAAGTTAAAAAGGATTCTAAAATTTATTTGGAAAAATAAATGCCTGAGTATAAATAAGACATTTTTGAAAACCAGAAATAATTTATGAGACTTCCCATAGCAGATATTAAAGTATACTCAGAGGTTACAATTTTAAAACCAATATGATTCTGATGAAAGCATATACAGACCAATCAATAAAATAATAAAAAGTAGTCCTCCTAAACTTCAACAACTTTACATACTTAGCTTACAATAAAGGCAGTGTAAACATCGGGGGAAAATTATGAATATTAAATATGAGGCTGAATTAACTGGATAATCATTTATTTGATAAAACATGAAGTTAGGTCCACATTTCATGACCTATTTCAGAATAACTTCTAGATGTGTTAAGAGTAAAATGTAAAAATGAGCAAAAAGATGCCATAAAATAAAAATAGAAGTAAATAGTTTATAATCTTAATGTGAGAAATAGAAAAAAAAATGTAAACAAAGCATTAAATCCAGTAGGGAACAACATATATATAACATACATCACAACATACTACACATGCTTGTATGTGTGTGTGTGTATCTGCATCAGATTTTGTGGATATATATTCTTAAAAACACAAAAAGTCTCTTAAAAATTAAGAAAAAGTACATAGTAGAAGCAACAAATTGAATAATAAAGGACAATGATACAGACAATAAGCCTCTGGAAATATGCTTGGCCTCATTACAGACTATTGTGTGCAGATTAGAACAACAGTGAAATATATATTTTCACCTATAAAATTCAAGGGAGTAGGTAGTAATATGAAACATAAGTAAGGCCCTCAGTAAATGATCATCCTTTTACAGATCTGACAATTGTAAAAATAAAATTGCTTTTAAGAGAATAATTTATCAATTTATAAAGCCTTATATTTGCAGGCATTTATCCTTAGGATACAGCCATGGATGTGTACAAAGATATAGCTATAAGGATGACTATTAGACATTGCAATAGTAAGTAACTGGTAAATGCAACAAAAGTAGGCATTTATTAAAAAAGAAAAATGTGAAAATCATAGGCTTGAGTGGCAGAGAAATTTGGGAGAGACACTTCTTTGTACACCTTTTTGTATAGCTTTGGCTTTTGGAATCATGCTAATGGTTTATAAGCCCCTACCATAAATACATAAAATAAGCAAGAATAGGGGAAAACATGAAACTAAATAGAAACAAAAATAACTGAACCTAATTATTTTTTAAGATTAATTACATAATTATTCAAGTTGCACTCAATGTAGCAAGTTTGTTTTTTAAAGTTTTATTGATTAGCAAGTCCACTACATACATTTATATTTATATATTCATATATAATAGATGGATAGATAGATTGCTAGCTCTGAATTCTAGCTCTATTTGCTGTGAGGCCCTAGAAATTAAGAACTCCTACAGTCAAAAATATACATAGGTCCCAGATGTTGACTTTTTAATAGCATTCTCCAGTAAGGGAACTGGGTATCTTAGAGAAATCTCTAATTCCAAGGCTGGGGCTGAGAAAAGACATGATAAGACTGGAAGATATTCCTGTGGCATAAAGAAGTGCTTGAAAAATGATGGGGGCCTACCAAAAAGGACACAAGAGCCAGCTTGAAGGGATCCCACTGACCAAATCTAAGACAATTTCAGCAAAAGAATACATATTCATACCAACAGTTTGCAACTATAGAATAAAATAAGATTTCATGACTCCATACTGATATATACAAATGAATAAATATATGAAAAAGAGAGAACTCTTTAAGTATAATTTAATAAATGTAGAAAGCATAACAAGTTTAAGAAAATCACAATTTAGAAAGTGCCATAACAATGCTTGTTTCAGGCAAGATTCATCAATGGATGTTACATTTAGTGGGAAAAAATATATAAGAAATAAGGCATTTATTATTGTCTCAGAATAGCTCCTTACAAGTTATCTATTAATTCGAAGAGAAAAATTGAGAAGCCTGGCAGATAAAACCTTAATGTAGTGAGCAATGTTAATATTACCTGTGTTAAAAGAAAAAAAAAAATTAGGCAAATTATATTTAGCAGAGTTTTTTTAAGCAAAGAATAATTCACGAATCTGGTAGCACCCTGAACTAGCAAACGTTTAGAGAGCTCTACCCAGCAATGTATACAAGTAGTATTTATAGACAAAAAAAGGAAGTGACATACAGAAACAGCTTGATTGGTTATGGCTGGACATTGGGTCTGATCAATTGGCAGCGTGCAATTGGCTGAAGCTCAGCTGCTATGATTGGCTGAGACTCAGCTACTTGTTACAAGAATATACTCTTATATTAGGTTGCAGTTTATTTACTTACTGCATTAGGTTGAAGTTTGTTATCTACAGAGGCAGCCCCAGGCAAATTTAGTTTACTTTAGCACATGCAATGGAACAAATCAATACTATATGCCTCTTAATATGGTGCTTCTTGAGGGATACAATATCACTTCTCTTCTACTTCTGCCAAAAATTCATAACTTGTATCAAATCATATTGAATCATCAGACTAATCTAAAATGAGAGACATTCTACAAAATGACTGTCCTGTAATCTTTAAGTTTCAAGGATCCCTTAGAAACTGTTCCAGGTTAAAGGATGATGAAGAGTTTATTTGTTTGTTTCCTGACAAGATAGTCCTCACCTCTGATGCAACAAAAGTCCAAAGCAACAAATAGATAGTCACTTGAAGAGCAGATTGTCTAGGAGAGAACAATGGAACACGGCTAAACAGTGAGAAAAGCACCTCATGACCTAGAAACTCAAGACAGCAACATAGAAGGACAGGAGAAACTCCCAACCATGACTGGCACGAAGACTCAAGAAACCCTGCACTGCCAGGACAAGGTAGACAGGAGAGGGCTGGCAGGCATCACCCACTCCTTAAATGCCTGCAAACCAGGCTTCAGGGTAACCACACGGCCCTCAAAGACAGTGAGCCCAAAATGTGGAGTAGCTAAGAGTCCATAAAACTGTATTTTCCCAGAGGAGAACTACATGCAGAGTCGCCCCCTGCCCTCTTGGTCCTGGGGTGCCACTGGACATCACCATTTTGAGATAGGACCTGAGGGAGCTCAGAGTCCTGCCAACCCAGTGGCCTCATGCACCCCAGCAGAGAGCACAGGGCAGAGTGCGCCAGCTGCCTGGATACATGCCCTCCTTCTTCCTGGAAGTGCAGAGCCCTGCTTGACATAGTAAAATTCTCAATGCCAACAGACAGTGGGGGAAACATGCCAGTCTTCTGGATCCATGTGCTCTTTCCTCCAGGAACTCAGAGACATACACACCCATTACAGCAGACAGTGAGCAGGGGCTGTGCAAGCCCCTTGCGACAGTTGCCTGGATCCATGCTGTCCTCATGTGGGAGTTCAAAGCCCTGCCTGACTCAACACCCCACACCCTCCCTAGCAGGCAGGGAGTAGGGGCTTGGCTGATCCCTTGTGGTGGTTGTCTAAATCCATGCCCTTCTACCCCCAGAGCTCAGAGGTCTTCCTGAAACAGCCGGCCTCCCAGCACCAGTGGAGAGCACACTGGGGGTATAAAAGCTGCCTAGATACACACCATCTTCTCTGGGAACCCAGTGTCCCATCTGACACAGCAGTCAGCCTGCACCAGCAGAGAAGTTACAGGGAGCAAGACAGCACTTACTGCTGCACGCATCCAGAACCATACACATGAAGCCCAACATAACTATCAATATAAAACACTTCTACAGGTAACAGTCTCTCCCTTCAATAATCACTCCAAAAGTTAAAAGAAGCCAAGTAAACCACCAGATGTCCAGACATTAATGCAGACATACTAGAAGCATGAAAAAAACAGGGAAAAATAACACCTCCAAAAGAAGACTACAGTTCTCCAATACCTGACCCCAAACAATAAGAAACTGCTGAATCACCTGAACAGAAATCCCAAATGTCAATATTAAGGAAACTCAACATGATGGATGAAAAAACAGATACAAATCTCAATGAAGCAGAAAAAGAAAAATAAACAAATAAATAAAAGATCCAGGGCATGTATGAGAAATCCAATAAAGAGATAGAAAAAATAAAAAAGAACTAAGCAGAAATCTGGAACTGGAGGATTCGTTCAATGAAATAAAAACATACAACCAATAGGATAAGTAGCAGGCTAGAACAAGTAGAAGAAAGAATAACTGAACTAGAATACAGGCTTTATGAATTAACAGTTTGACCAAAACCATGATAAAAGAATTTTAAAAAATGAAGAAACCCTGTGAGATCTTTCTGATAACCTTAAGCATACAAACATCTATATTATGGACATACTGGATATGGATGAGAAAGAAAAAGGCATTGAAAGCCTATTTAATAAAATAATAGCTTAAAACTTCCCAAGATTTGGGAGATATATGGTCCTACAGATCCAAGAAGCTCAAAGATCCCCAAACAGATTCAACCCAAAAAGGATCTCCCTGAGACACACTCTAGTTGAATTGTCAAAAGTCAAACACAAAAAATAAATTATAAAAACAGCAAGAGAAAATAGTCAAATTACCTATAAGGGAATCTCTATCAGGCTAACAGCAGACTTCTCAACATAAAACCTACAGGCCAGAAGAGAGTGGGATGATATATTCAAAGTCCTAAAAGTAAAAACTTGCTGACCAAGAATACTATATCCAGAAAAGCTTTCCTTCAGAAATGAAGGAGAAATAATATCTTTCTCAGACAAACAAAAGCTGCAGGAATTTACCACCACAACTTCAGCCCTTCATTAAATCCTGAAGGGGGTCAGTCCTACATACAAAATTAAAAAAAGTGATAAATATATATCACCATAGATACATGAGAAAGAATAAAACCTCTAGTAGAACAGATATGCAAAAGAGAAAAACTGTATCTTATCATTACAAGAAAAACCCCACCTAACAGCAAAGATAAACAATAAAAGGGAAAGAGAGAACAAAGGAAATACAAAACAACCATAGAGGAATTAATAAAATGGCAGGAATAAGGCAATACCTTTCAATAACAACCCTCAATGTAAATGGATTAAATTCCCCACCTAAAAGATACAGATTGGCTAAATGGATTAAAAAACTAGACCCGATTATGTGCTGCCTGCAAGAAAATCAATTCACCAATAAAAACACACATAGGCTAATAGTGAAGGGATGGAAAAAGATATCCACACAAATGGAAACAAAAAAACAAGCAGGGGTTGCGATACTTATATCAGCTAAAATAGACTTCAAAACAAAACTATAAAGAGAAACGAAAAAGGACATGATACAATGATAAAAGGGTCAATGCAGCAAGAACATGTAACAATCATAAATATATATATATACAACCAACATTGGAGCACCCAGATATGTAAAGAAACTTTTCTTGGATCTAAAGGGAGACATAGACCCCCAACACAATAATAGTTGGGGTTGGAGACATTAACATACCAATCTCAGCAATAGACAGGTCATCTAGACAAAAAAATTACCAGAAAAATGTTGTATTTAAATACAACTTTAGACCAAATTGACCTGAAAGTTACAGAACATTTCATCCAGCAACTTTTATTCATCTTATCAGCACACAGATTATTCTCCAGGATAGACCATATGTTGACACAAAGTAAGTCTCAACAAATTTAAAAAGATGCAAATATACTTGAAATCATATCAAGTATATTTTCAGACCACAATGGAACAAAATGAGAAATTAATGACATATAAAACTATGCAAACTATACAAATACATGAAAATTAAACAACTTGCTCCTGACTGACCAATGGCTCAAAGAAGAAATAAAGAATGAAATCAAAAAATTTCTTGAAACAAATGAAAATACAGATTCAACTGACCAAAACCTATGGGAGACTGCAAAAACATTACTAAGAGTAAAGTTTATTGCAATAACTTCTTACATGAAAAGAATAGAAGGACGTCAAATAAACAACCTAACATTATACCTCAAAGAAATAGTAAAACAAGAACATTCCAATCCCCAAATTAGTAGAAAGAAAGAAATAATTAAAAGCAGAGCAGAACTAAATAAAATAAAGACCAAAATAGTAAAAAAAAAAAAAAATAAGTACACAAATGATCAGGGAAACAAAAAGTTGTTTATTTTGAAAAGATAAACGAAGTAGACAAACCATTAGTTAGACTCACTAAAACAAAGAAGAGAGAAGACTCAAATAAAGATCAGAAATGAAAACGGAGACATTACAACCTGAACAACAGAAATACAAAGAATCAGTAAAGACTATTATGAACAACTATACACTAAGAAGTTTAAAAATCTAGAGGAAATGGATAAATTTCTGGACACATACAAACTAACAAGACTGAAACAAGAAGAAATAAAAAATCCTAAACACGCCAATAACTAACCGTGAGATTGAAACATAATCAGCAGTCTCCCAACAAAGAAAAGCCCAGGACCAGAGGCTTCACTGTTCAATTCTACAAAACTTTTTAAAAAGAAAACCAGTTCTTTTAAAACTACTCAAAAAAGTTGAAATGGAGGCCGTTTTTCCAAACTCATTCTATGAGGCCAGCATCACTCTGATACCAAAATCAGATGAAGATACAACAAAAAAAGAAAACTACAGGCCAATATCTTTGATGAACATACACCCAAAAGTCCTCAACAAGATATTACCAAACAGAATACAGCAGCACATCAAAAAGATTACACACCATGATCAAGTGGAATTCATTCCAGGGATGCAAGGATGGTTCAACATATCACCAAAAGTGATATACATATTCAATGTAATCCCCATCAAAATCCCAATGACATTCTTCACAGAAATAGAAAAAACAATCCAAACATTTATATGGAACAACAAAGGACCCTGAAGCCAAAGCAATCCTGTGCAAAAACAAACAAACAAAACAAAACCAGGAGCCTGGATGGCTAGCTCAGTTGGTTAGAGTGTGGTATTATAACAACAAGGTCAGGGTTCAGAACCCTGGACCAACCAGCCACCACACAAACAAAAACATAAAAATAAGTAAATAAATAAAGCTGGAGGCATTACACTATCTGACTTCAAATTATACTACAAAGCTATAGTAACCAATATAGCATGGTACCAGCATAAAAACAGACACATGGACCAATGAAACAGGATAGAGAACCCAGATATAAACCAGTGCACTTATAGCCAACTGATCTTCAACAAAGACAACAAGAACACACACTGGGAAGAGGACAGCCCTTTCAGCAAATGGTGCTGGGAAAACTGGATATCCATGTGTAGAAGAATAAAACTACTCCTGTACATCTCATCATATACCAAAATGAACTCAAAAGGCATTAGAGATTTAAATACAAGACGTGAAACTGTAAAACTTCTGCTAGAAAACTTAGGGGAAACATTGCGAGAAGTAGGATTGGCCAAAGATTTTATAAATAAGACCCTAAAAGCACAAGCCACAAAAGAAAAAGTAAACATTGAGATTATATCAAACTAAAAAGCTTGTGCACAACAGAGTGAAAAGACAACTTACTGAATGGGAGAATGTGTTTACAAACTACACATCTGAGGAGGGATTAACATCCAGAATATACAAGAAACAACTTCATAGTAAAAAACCAAAAAATCCAATTAAAAAATGGGCAAAGAAGCTGAATAGATATTTCTCAAAAGAAGACATAAATGGCCAGCAAGTACATCAAAAAATGCTCATCAAGGATAAGCAAATCACAACCACTTTGAGATATAATCTCACCCCAGTTAAACAGGCTGTTATCAAAAAGAGAATAACAAATGCTGGCAAGGATGCAGAGAAAGGCAAACTCTTCTACTGTTGGGGGGACTGCAGATTACTACAGCCGTTATAGAAAACAGTACAGAGGTTTCTCAAACAACTACAGGTAGAGGTACCATATGATCCAGCAATCCCGCTACTGGGTATATACACAAAGAAATGGAAATCATCGTGTCAAAGGGACACCTGTACTCCCATGTTCATCTCAGCTCTGTTTACAATAACCAAGACATGGAACTAATTTATCAGCACCGCACTCTACTGAGTGAGCCACGGGCCGGCCCGACATGGAACTAATTTAAATGTCCATCAGCAGATCACTGGATAAGGAAAATGTGGTATATATACACAACGAAGTGCTACTAAGCCATAAAAAGAATGAAATTCCGCCATTTGCAGCAGCATCAATGATCTTAGAGAAAATTATGTTAAGTGAAACAAGCCAGGCACAGCACAGAAAGAGAAATACTGCATGTCCTCACTCATAAGTGGGAGCTAAAAAAATCCTAAATAAATAAATAAATAAATGGAAGAATGAAAGAAAATTTAAAAAAGAACAACTAAAATAACATGTTGAAGGGGGACAATCAGCCTTGTATCTCATGAATATTCATAACCAATAGAAATAAAATAAAATAAAATAATATGTCAAACTTTCAGAAGGAGAAAATAGAACTGTGGGTAGAACTCCCACCTCACTAGAGGTGGGAAACAGGGAGCAGGAGGGGAGGTAGGAAGAAATTGATTAATGGATATAAGGAATAATTGTGTTTTTTAATGATGAACATGCTATTTATCCTGATTTGCTCATCATGCATTGTGCACAGATACTGATATTCAACTTTGTACCCCACAAATATACACATTCAATTATCTTTTTATTAAAAAAAGAAAAAAAAAAAAAAGGATAATGAAGAGACATGAAAATTATGTGCCAGATGTGATTCTGGATTGAATTCTGGACCAGATCATTGTTTACTTTTCTTCGTTTTCTTTTGCCATATAGGGTGTTAGTGAAATAACTATTGGCATTTGAATAATATTTACAATGTATCAATGTTATTTCCCGATTTTGATAATTAAGTTATGGAAGAGAATGTCATTGCTCTTAGGAAACTCACATTGAAGTATTTACAGGTAAAGTGACATTATGCTTAAAACTCATTCAAGGATTTCAGGGAAAAAAATAGAATGATAAAGCAAATGTGACAAAGATTAACATTTGGGGATCCTAGAAAAGGGGTATATAGGAAGTCTTCAGGCTATTTTTGCTTTACTTTTTTGTAACTCTAAAATATTTCAAAATTATAGTAGCTATTGTTTACAATGAGAATCAACACTAAGCTTAAAATTAATTACTTTGTTTCCCTCCAATGGCAAAGTTTTATGTAATTTCCTATTAAAATAAGAAATATTTCCTATACATTAATATCTGTAGTCCCTTATTTCCCTTTTGCTGCCCTACTTGTTCCCTATTACTGTTTTTTGAATCAAAAGGTATAGTTTCCATATTATTAATAAAAATATAATAAATTACATGTTTTTCATATATACATTATACATATTTTGAACATACATTGCATGCATAATTATATGTACTATGTATGCATTGTACACACTATGTGTGTAAAAACTTTTATTTTGTGTGCACACTCACACACACACTTCTTAGCAAGATATAAAACCTAAAAAGAGAAACCTAAAAAGACATTTAGTTCAGGGAATACATAGTTAATAATTACAGGAAATTAATGGATTGAAAACAGTTGTAGTTGTTGGATTTTGAAAGGAGAAAATAGTAAGCCAGAGAATATGCACACAAAAAAAGGTTTGTGACTGCCATCATTAATTATCCGAAGTTATTATTAAAGCAAAACAGATCTCAGAACCCACAGCTGGGTTTTCTGTGAGCATTTGAGTAAGGTAAAAACCTCTTTTGAAAATCAGTAGTCTTACATTACTCTTCCCATTTAATAAAACACTATATTACAAAAAGAATGCTAGAATTTTTATCCAAGGTATTAAACTACTATTTAATACATATTAACTGTGAGTAAATGAAAATAAGAATGTAAAATTTTACAGACTGCTGACCTTCCTGTGGGAACTCAAGAGTCTGTCAAAGATACTTCATCTCGTCAGTGTCTAGGGTGCTACTTTTCTGGACCAATTGAATGTTTTGAGAACTTAAGAATATAACATCAATTACAAAAAAAAGAAAACAGTGTACATTTTTTTCCTGAAACATATACTTTTTAAAAATTCCCCACATTTACCTAGGGTGCCATAAAATCTAAATTGCTAACTCCTGTTTTCATCTCAGTTTGGATTACTTAAGAAAAGCAACTTTTAAAAAAAATTAACTAAATCAATGTAGTTGTGTGTGTGTCTGTGAGTATGTGTGTGCATGCACACATGCATGTATGCTGAATGTCCTTGATTAAATATAAGGTAAAATAATTTATAATGGAGAATAACATTTTTAAATTTAATGTCAATCTCGAACTACTCACATTTGCATGCAATCTTAAAAAATGCATTACTTTGTATAGGCCATGTCCAAATCATAGAGGGATGATATATAGATATAGATGCTGGTATATTCTTTCACATTCAAATAATTTAACACAACTTTATAGGGTTTTAATAACTGTTAAAGTATTATATGCTCCATTACATAGTCAAAGAGTGTCATCTAAAAATTAAAATAAAATAAATTATGTAATTATTGAGCATTAAAATCTACTAAAAAGAAACATTATGCCATTCCCATCAGGGAAACAGAAAGACAATGATCCCTAACTTCAATCGCTTCCATTCTAGTGGAATAAAGGTATATTGACTTAGTATAAGTACATGGTCCTCTTTAATACAACTACAACAATAAGTACTGATTTACCAACCTAGTGTTGAATAAAATTCAGAGTTTTTGTCTTGTGTGTGACGATTATATTTCAAATAAAGTGAGAAAAGTAGGCATAAGGGAAGAAAACCTATGGGGAATGTGAGAATTGCTTATGCAGACCTTTCATCTGAAAAATTCATAGCCTTTATGCGATACACAATTTTAATTTCTCATTTGCTTGATATCTTAGACCTCATGTCACAATGATTTTAGCCCTACTTAACTACTTATTTAGGGGATTGGCACAAATCACTTGGGTGAAATGGGATACAGATGGTTTCAATCTCATAAGTCTGCAGCATGGTGTTAAAGAGATAATATCTATGACACAATACAGAAAATGTACCAAGAAGGATAAACAGTATATCACACATTAGGACTCTTTTGTCAGCTGACATGCACACAATAAATATGTACATGTGGGTACATGCACGCACACACACACATACACACATTCCTACACACCAATTTGCATTGGGTCCTTAAACTTATAAAATAATACTTAGTGATTTTTTTTTTATTTTCTCTTAGTGCACATCACTTAAACAAACCACTTACAAGCCATAATCCTACCTCTGTTAAGTAAGTGCATGGAAATGATCAGATGAATGAAATTGTTAAGCCTGGTTGTTGAGGGTGGGTAGAACATCAGATTTTCTTTTGGATTCCAGATGAAAAGAAAACACTAATTATAGGACTGAAAAAATAAAAACACTACGTGAGTAGGCATTAGCTTTAATGAATTAATTGCTTAAACAATAAGTGCAGTATCCGACTTTGATGCATTGGTAAATGGTTTGAACAGGCACTGAGAAAACTAAATGGAAGGCGACCTGAAAAGAACACAGGAACTCAAAGCCACAAACACCTGTTGACTACTCTGAGCGTCTTCAATTGTGGATTATGTCATTTGGTTTGGCACCCTTTGAATACATGGCATTGAAATTGTTTCCTGCCAAGCTATCTAGTTAAATGAGTGTTCTGTGTTTTGTATCCCAGTTAAAAGCAAAAGGTTGGTGGCATTTGTATATGCTCGTGGAGCATTTCCTTTTTAACTTTAACTAAAATTGAACCCAGTTTTTCTCTAATCAAAAAAACCTCAAACAGTATCTCAGGCCAACACTTTTGTTTCCTTTTTTCTTCAGACAAACCACCTTCCTGACCAATTCTCTTATTATTGACTGTTTGTTATTCAGTTAAAGAGGATTGTTAGCAGTGCAGCCCAGGAACACTTGGTTTTATTTAAAACAAAAGCCCACTGTTGAATTCAATGTCAGAGCTGAGGTTTGTAGCATTGAAGAATTGCCTTGATAAATGGCCCTGACATTACAGTTTCCACGACTCCACTTTCAATGTCATCACAACACAGCGTAAGTGTTAAAGTATGGCCATCGCTGCCTCCCCAAAACATATTAACTTGATGCTTACTCTATCTCTGGATCCCATAGGCACAATAAATGGAGAAAATAACACATTTACAAACTGATAAAACCCAGCAAAGCTAATAAAATCAGACACTTTATAGCTCAGCTAATCGTGTCCTTTGAAGGGCATCAAATAACACATCATGTATTGCTCAGGGGGAAATCAAATTAGGTGCAGCAGTGTCCCTTCAAAACTAACACATTTGAATAGACAGGAGCTATTGTAGCTAATCAACTTGTAGATATTTTATCATTAATACAATGTTTATGTTAACTAGGCATTAGGCAATTTGGAGATGAAAAAGAAGAAAATGATTCCTTAAACTGTTCTCAGTTTGCATTTTGAATCTTTCTGACTCTGAATCTTTTGTTTTTATTTTTAATAAATGTAAGCGTCACAATATTGTATGCAATTCTGCAAATGGTGTCTAAAAATCAGGACTTGACTGAGTTACTCAGTTTTAAGAGATACCCTTCCCTTCATTTGCCCCTCTTCATGTCCCTAATTCCAGATGATCACCTTATTATTAGCTCAGGAAGATGTCACTAATAGACAAGTATCTTGCCCCAGGATATTTAGTTCCGTCTTAAACTAGAGTCTATGCAGGGAAAGCTTTCATATTCTTTCTTCTCCAAGTTCTTGAATTCAGGCTTAATATTCTTTTAATTATGGGCCACTTTTTCCATCAAAGGTTTTAAATTACAAATAAAAACAAACAAACAAAAAAACTCCCCACCAATTTACAGGGAAGACACTTAAGAACCCAGAAGACTAGAAGTTATTCCCAGACAGAGGTCATTAGGCAATAGAAAGAGGATCTGGTAGTAAAGTTCTTATAGAAGAACCAAGACATTAAGTTAATGTTCTAAGGCAGGTGTTAGCATTCTCCGTCCTGTGAGCCAAATCTTTTCCACCTGCTTTTGTAAATAAAGTCTTACTGGACACAACCACAGTTAATTCTGTTAGATATTTTCCGTGGCTTTTTCCACATAGTTGTGACAGCTGCCATATGTCCTGCAAAGCCAATAATATTTAGCATCTGTCCCTTTACAGAAAATATTTGCCAACCTCTATTCTAAGGCTCTATAATCTTTATTAAAGAATAAAGGATGAAAGAAAATAAAGAATAAGATCCCTGTAGAATAAGGCCTATATATTTAAGTGCAATGAAATAAAATATTTTTCCCAACAAATCCAGAAATCAATGAGTCAATAGTGATAAAAATGAATGATTTAATCAATTAATAAATAGGGAAAATAGACAAATCTCCCATATAGAAGAATTCCAAATAGTTTATATAGATACTCTGCCATTAAGGAGGTGGTATATTTGCTTCCCTCTCCTTAAATGAGAGCTCCACAGAGAGACTCCTTTTAAAGAGTACAGTACGCAAAGGAAGGGAGAAAAAGAGTAACTTTATCGTGAGAAACCTAACATACACTACTTCATCCAGGCTACCAAGGTCAACATCAACCGTGATAAGTCATGCTGATAATATGTACCCTTGATATGCTGTGATGAAAGTGACATTTTACCTCTATGGTCTTTGTCTCCAAAATACATAACCCCAGTGTAATCATGAAAAGAACATCAGACAAATCCCAATTGTGGGACATCCTGTAGAATACTGACTAATACTCCTCAAAAGTGTCAAGGTCATTAAAGAGAAGAAAAGTCTGAGAAACTCTCACAGCCACAAGGAGCGTAAGGGGACATGACAACTAAATGTAATGTATCTTTGATGGGATCCTGCAACAGAAAGAGAATTAGATAAAAAAATGAAGAAATCTGACTAGAATAGACTTTGCTTAATAATAATGTATGAACATTAGTTTACTAATTATAACACATACTCCATACAAGTGTAAGATGTTAATAATAAGTGAAATTGGGTGTGGCATATATGGGAACTTTCTATACTATCTTTGCAATTTTCCTATACATCTACCTGTGTTGAAAAAAAAACTTTATTTTTTAAAAGTATGGGGACTATATTATAATGTTTGATCATTTCCTTCTTCGGATCTTTTTAATGACTTTAAATCCAGTCCAAACAAATCTTTAATATGCAAGGAAGGTTGCAAAAGAAAGCAAAAATCAAGGAATAGTATGATGCCTCATACAATGAATAACAGGAAGATCCTTTATAAAAATACCTAACCATTGTAAGCACTGTAAACAAAAATTCATTGTATGTAGATAACTACAAACCTGGACAAAAAGAGGCTGTGGGCTTCAAAAGAAATTTGAATTTTTGCAGTACTATTCTTCTGTGTTCACTGCATCAGGACTTGCTGGTAGGCATCAATTAGTTGGCCAAGTTTTCAGGATTATTTCCTAAGCCTCAACCACACTGGAAGATCAATATCATACTAAAGGATGAAGAGGTAAGTGATTCAATCTTTCCATTCATTTTGTTTTTCCTTTTCCCTCTCTTCTCTGTACTTCTCTGTAACCTCTACCCCTTCATTTATAAGGGCTAAAGAATTGCAGACCAAGTATATGTATTTGGGGAAGAAACAAAGTATACCTGTACTCCATAGTATAATTTCTTCCTCATAATATCAGCAGAACATTGGAACCACTGGAAATGTAAATGCCAATATTATAAAATTAATTTCTTAAACTGCATTATCTGTTGTTCTCATTCTGAGGCATAAAAAAGAACATGGGAAGAACTTGATTTTTTTTTTTACACCTTTATGCTGCTTTTAAGTTTACAAAACATATTCATATTTCTGGAATTTTTTTATTAGAAATGCACAAACATGCTTGAAATGATGTACCTATCACTTTTTCTAGCTTTGTGATCTTTTGAAAGTTACTTTACTTGAACAATTTTTTTAGTTTTCTCACCTTCAAAATGGGTATGAAGACAATAATTATATCACTATTGATGTGATAATGTACTTCTGACACCTAGTAAATGGCCAATAGAGGATAGCTCTAATTAATGATAATAACTATTACAGCTATTATCATCATTCCTTGGAGAGTCAATTGTGATGCAAAAACACTAAAATAACTTGTCATCATACAACTAGCAAATGGAAGTATTAAGATTTAAGCTATTGTCTTTAAAATACCTTTATTCATTTATTTAATTATACATGAAATACGTATCTATGATGAAGTATTATCAGAAGCTCTTCTAGATTCTGAAGCTTAGATTCAAGTAAAATAGAATGGACACAATGAAAAGTAATAAGACTTCTAAAAATATATAGTAGTTTAGAAGGTGTTATGTGCAAGAAGGGTGACAGGGAGTATGAGACGTAAGAAAGAAATATATTGTTATTAATTACTATTAAACGGGGCTGAATCTTTAACAGAAGTAAAGAAGATGGAGACCAATGTAAAGAAGGTAGGAGACGGCACACTGTTTACCATTAAAGGCTGTGCATCTCTCATACATATTTCTTAGTATTTAAAATATTTTCTAATATTAACTACCCTCATATCACAGACAAAAAACATGCCTTCAGATTTCAGAGATATAGTCACAAGAAATGGGTGGTCATTAGAATGCATCTCTCTGTGCCATTAAAGTCATAGTTGCACTCAGTTTTTTCTTAAAAATTACAACTAACAGACAACCTTATTTGAATAGTTTGTGCTTATACTCTAACACTAGTTTTTGCCATGAGCTTGTCTAGTTGCTAGATGAATAAACTAACCACCTAAATAATTCAAAAGCAAGAATTGAATACTATTATTTCAAAAGTAGTTAGTCATAAGAAGAACAACAAGAGAAGAAAAATGGCAGGCGGCCAATTAACTATATTTTATAAGTATGTTTTATGTGAAAAGAAGCATGTGAATTAATTTTCAGAAGCTTGCTGTTGACTTCAGCAGCTCTATAAACTATCAGATATAGACCTATCAGCAAAAACTTTAAAAATAAATAAAAAATGTAATTGTTGAATCTGTGATCAATCAACATCATGGGTTAAACTACTCAGAATTTTGCCTGTTCTAACTATACCACTAGCCACAAATTTGAAATATCAGTATATTTAGCAGTGTAATTAAGCTAGAATATTTTCAGAAAGGTAAATAATTGTTTAACATCAATAATGCACTAATTTCACAGATTTGTATTCATCTCCTCTTCCTAGAAGCATCATTCCCAATTCCTTACCATAGATTACAAAAAAAGGAAGAAAATTGATTTCAGAAAAATATAGATTACTCAAGAGCAGATTCTTGAGATGATCATTTTTTCCACAAATAAATGGAATTTTCACCATTGCACTATAAAGTCCATTATTTCCATTGAATTCTGCTGAGAAACAGAGAGAAAAGTAACTGTAAAACTCAAGAATTATTAATACCAATGTCTTTTTTCATATGCTGCTAAAATGAATTAGGCTTATTTTCCACACAAACATGTAATGGTTCGGCTCTTACTTCTTCCGTTCTAACTAATGTTCATTGTCATCTCATTTCTCTTAGCAACTCAATGGACATTACTTGAGGTTAAAATCAAGTCAATTAATCAAGATCTTCAGCTGGTTACAGAGATGGAAGCTTTGCGCTTGCCAGAACACCTGCGTTCCTCAAACAGCTCTGGCACCTAATTGTTTCCAGGTGCAGCACATGCTCATTCTGGGCTAACTCAGACTTGTGAATCTCTGCTTGCAGAGAACACATTTAGAATGTTGGAGTTAACTAATAAGAGAATTAACTCTCAGTTAGAAGAGAAATGTGTGTTGCTAATCATTAAAATGAAAATTTGCAGAATATTATTTGATGTTTAATTCAGAAAGTCTTTTCTTATTGAATTAACAGATCCTACGCTTACAAACGTGAGAGACACATTTACACATGTTGGTGATCATTTTGTACAGTTTACTCTATAAATATTTACTTAATAACCTCTATGTGTCAGGCACTTGAAATATAGCAGTAAAGAGGACAAAGATCCTCCATGATGAACCTTATAGCCTAGTGAGAGACATTTCTTTTCTTTCTCCCCGCTGCCCCTACTTTGGTACATCTTTAAATAGGGAAGTATATCTTTCAGGTTCTAATCTCCATAAAGTAATCACACCTAAGTTTATTCCAGCTTTGAAGGTAGAAAATGAATATACAGTCAGTTTAGTTCTACTCTGAAGTTTAACACATCTTCAGTTTAGTGTACCAAGAATAATAAACCCTATTTTGAAAGCTGATTCTTCTTCTATTTTCCTATTTGGTTTCCTAGAATAATACTCATTCTCTGTCTTAATCATCATATATTTTCCAATTGATCAGGATATTGGAAGTACAATGGAGCATAATTATCTACTCTACTCTTCTCCCATAGTACTCCACATTTTTTTCTGGAAAATAGTAGCCAAATTGCATTTATATTTCAGAGGGTCAGGATTTATACCTTTCTCCAAATAAGGTGTGGTTTCTACCTCAAAACAACCAATCACCAACAGAACCTTTGGAGACCCTGAGTTCAGTTTCCTCTGTTTCAATTTTTGCCCTGCCAGGTGGTATTGGTAGAATTATATACTCTAAGGGAAGATAAAACAAGGGAAAGAAAATATCTGTGAAAGCTGTTAGAATCAAAATGGAGTCACTTGGGTTTAAAAAGAAATAAAGTTGGGGAAGGCCATTGTAAAGCTACTTTTACCTGCTGGTAATCCTGCACTGACTGGGCCAATTGTTGAGCTAGGACTGGTTCTGGAGCTCACAGACCCCTTCAAGCCCATTCACAGACTGGGTCACAAACCCTTCACATGCCAGGCTGGATCATCAGACCCCTTAAACACAGGTCTATGAACTAGGTAACCAGCCAACAGATCCTTGAAATTCACAAGCTGGAAAGCAAGGCTGGGCATGGTGGACGCCCCGGGCAGATGCCTGCCCGTCTGCTTCACCAAAACTCTCTCTGAAGAACACAAGAATAGCAACAAAATGAAAAAGATACATTGGTGCACATGAGCACTAACCCCACCCGCCACACAAAATTTGCTTACAAAGGATGTGCTGAACCACACCCAACTGGACAAAAGATGAGGGTCCTGACCAAACCTTTTTATTTGCCCAGTAGGCATGAGGGGAGGGTTCTCATGCACATATGCCCGATAATAAGAACTATCACAAAAGACTCTGCAAATACCATAACATTGCACAAAGGCCATGGCAATCATACATGCACAAAAATTTATTCTGCAAGGACATTTGCCCAGCAACTGCCTCTTCAAACTCAAACTGACACCACCCATGTTAATCCTTGTAGGCAGGAATAAATACCTAAAAACAATTATGTTACCTTTCTCACTTTTTCTTTAAAAAACCTTTGTCTTCCTTTACTTCCCTGAATGCACACATAGTTCTGTTGCAACATAGGCCCACATATTCCTGTTAGAACAACTGTTACCGAATAAACATCATTTTCTTTTAGAAGGTCTCTCTATCTCTCTGCCTGTTACTTAGGTAGACATCACAGATTTAGGAAGTCATGGATTCCACATGCTCTCCATTCATGAGCAGGAATGCTAATAAAATATTCTGATTCTTTGTTCTTTATTATTATTATTATTAATTCCTTGCTGGGTAATTATTTCCTATCTAGCTTTTTTATGAACACAAAAGTGTCAAAAACATGGTAAATTTGTCTTTGATAAAGTCAGAAACAGACATCCTAGGATGATGGTGCAGGCAAATTACAATTAATCATACGAATAAAACATAACTTAATCACTACATTGCTGTGAATCTATTATTATCTGGACAACTCTCTTAAATATTCTAAAACAAAAATAATCATTACAATTTATCATCATCATCATCATCATCATTATTATTATTATTATTTCAAGTGACCTGTCAAAGCTGACAGAGTTGGTGAGTTACTTCCAAAAGGACAGGGAGATCTTTCTGAGGAAATTTAACTTCTGTTTATTTGTTTTAAATTTACTTTTCTTCCTCGTGTATCTTATTGGTTTTGAGTGTTCACTGCATTTTCAATTCTGTAATATGTTCACATTTAACTTTTAGACTGATTATTCACTAGAGAATTATTCAATTCATTTATAGCTCTTCCCCTGCATCTTTTTATACTATGTCATTTCCCCTCCTTGGCATTCTCCAAATTGTGTTTCACAGAACACCAGTGTCTTGTATGACATTCACCACTGTCACTACAAAAAAAAAAAAAAAAAAGAAAGAAAGAAAAAAGTTCTTTCCAGAAATTATGTTCATTCTGTATTTTTAGTAGACATCTCATATTTATTATCTTCCAGGTCACTGGACGGACAGTGGATGACATAAACATTGTTGATAGTCTATTTCATATCCATTCTTCCTTCTATGCTGTCAGTACTCTGAATTTTTCCCAAGTGTCTACTCTCTTCTGTTTGGCAAATGCATTTCAAGAGAAGCTTACCCTAGATTGTTCTAATGCAGTTATGGTGATCCCATTCCAGTTGCTTAGTCATCACAATACAATTGAATGCTGACAATGATAAAAAAGAAACGTACTCTTGCCTCTAAGACACAGAGGAAAAGATGCTTTCTTTCTTCCTCTGAACTTTGACATACCTGGGTATTGTTTTTATGACTGTTGCAACTCTCTTTCAAACAAGTTTACAAATTTCATAAGTTAATAAAGGTACTCTTTCAAGGACTGCTGCCTACAGAGAAGAATGAAGAAGTCGGATGAAAGCTTTCAAGCAAAGTCAAGAAGATAGAACAAAAATTTTGGATGCTGATGAGAAAGATGCTGTAGAAAGAAAAGTTAATGGTACAGAAGAGAGTTGGGAAGGATTGCTGGAGTAATATCTTTGAGTAGGTAAGAAGGGCTGAGAGCTAGGGAACTAGTAAAGAGATAGCTTTAGATAAAAGCACAGATAATCCATTTTGGTGTCAAGCAGTAGGGAAGGATTTGTGGCTATGTATGTGGGAACATATAACAGTGGGAGTCTTACAAGCTTTCTTCTTATTGTTTCAATTTCCAAATCATTCTTATATTTCTGTAATTTTTTTCAAGGTCACATCACTAATAAAGAGAAGAAACCGATTCAAACTCGAGTGTATTCGTATATCTTATATGCATAGTACAAATAGTATCTATTAGCTAGTCAGGTGCTACAGACAATGCTGCTGAGGCAAAAGTCCAAAAATGCTTCCTTTTTTAACCCAATTTATTTTGTGGAAGAAATGTGCACAAACCGGGCTGGCTGGTTAACTCAGCTGGTTATAGCGCAGCCTTATAACACTAAGGTCACGTATTCAGATCCCCATACCAACCGCAGCAAAAAAAAAAAAAAAGAAAAAGAAAAGAAAAGAAAAGAAAAATGTGAACAAATCTAGGTATCGGGTCATAACTGTCCCAAGATAATTATAATTATAGCTTTTTTTTCCTCATTTTCTCAGCATCACTTGAAGATATGAACAGTCCAATTTTGGACAATAAAGTATAAGTTTGTTACAGAAGTTTCCAGAAAGTGTTTCCTTTCCCAATTAAAATAAATCTATGTGGGTTAGCACAAGATCCCATTTCACATTTTCTCCTTATGTCTTCTTTGAGCAGTCATGATTGCTGGAGCTACAGCAGCTATCTTGCCAACATTATTAAAGAGAAAAAAGCTTTGTATTTCAAGGTTGGTGTAAAAAGATTGAGCCTAGATCCTTAATGAATTTGTAGGACAGCTGAACTACATGTAAGGAAAATAAATGTTAATTACCATATCCTAAGAAATATGAGTACCAAAAAGAAAAAAAACCTATGGGTTTTTTGCATGGTCAAATTTTAGGAGTAATGGAGAACAAGTTTTTAAAGATCCAATACTTTAAAGGTGACCGCCTAGATTTAGAGATCAAAGGCATCAATTATATTATTTTTCAAACTATTTTTTCCTGTGATTCTGGTAAGCTTCCCCTTTATTAGCCATGCTTCACAGACATTATGGAAAATTCTTCATGCATCTCTACACTATATCCAGAAATATTAAATAGTTTTCTTTTTGTCGTTTTTAATTTGTAGGTGATCAAACAAGCTTATCAAAATTTTCAGTGTTTTATTTTTAAAACCTCGCTTATGTTTTTTTCTTCTCATTTTTTTAGTTGTTTTTATTTTTTCATGTTTTCCTTTGGCTCCCTTTCTACTTAGCCAAATTGCTTAGGCAGCTCTATTATCTGGGAGGAGTGGAGGAAAGGGAGCCCACATGGCAAGGAACTGCAGGCGGCCTCTAGAGCCTGAGGGAGCCAGCAAAAAGCCAAGTCCTCAGTCAGACAGCTACAAGGAAATAAATTCTGCCAAAAACCTATGTGAGCTTGAAGCTTATTCTTCCCTAGTCAAGCCTCCAGATGAGAATTCAACCCATATGACATCTTTATTAAAACCTTCAGAGTCCCTGAGCAGAACACCAAGCTAAGCCATGCCCGGACTCCTAACCCACAGGAGCTAAGATAATAAATGTGCAGTATTAAGCTGTAAACAAACCAAAACAAAACAAAGAAACACAACTTGAGTGTTCATCAAAATCACCTGCACACATTAGGACAGACATTATTGGGATCTGTTTCAGTAGATCTGCGGTGGAGTCTGATTATTTGCATTTCTAACAAGTTCCCTAATGATTCTCATGCTACTGATCCAGGGACCACACTTTGAGAATCATAACTTCTAGCTTTGTCTGGATTGCCCTGTAACATCCCCTCTGAAGCTATACACACCTTCTGTTGACTTCACTATGTTTGGCAGGCCCTTTTTCATATTTAGGTTAAGACATATCCTAGATTTTTTGAATATAGGGTTTGAATCTGTGTTTCTCATTAGTTTTGTTGTTTGGGGGTAATTTCTAGAAGGACAGTGTCGTCTTTACCTTGCCATTTTAAAATTCAAATTTAAAGAGGGAGGGAGGAAGGGAGGGGGAGAGAGAGAGGGAGGGAGGGGGAGAGAGAGAGAGAGAGAGAGAGAACACAGAACTGTGGTTATTGGAGGTGGCGGGGGAGGGAGGGGGGCTGGTGAGAGGCTGGTTGAGGGTTACAAGGGTTGATTGCATTTTGTAAACATGAGTATAATGATTATTCTTGTTTGATCACTGCATATTATATACATGTATTGATATTCAATTCTGTACCCCACAAATATATATAATCAATTATCTGTCAATAAAAAAACTATTAAAAAAGAATTTTAAAAAATAGAAAGAAAAATAAATGGTGATTAGATTAAGTTACTGTTATTTAGGCACTTGCTGCCTAATGTGGTTCTAAATGATATGGCTGAATCTTTAACTTTCTGGAAAAAATATAAAGAACCCACAACTGTCAGCTGCAACACAATTTTTAAAATACAGATATTAATTATGAAACTACACATCTCAAGATTCTGCTGTGTTCTAAGAAATGCAAAATTAATCGTAAATTTTTAATCAAGATAGAAAATAAATCCTACCAGTAAATGTTTAAGTAATGCTTAGCAGCCCCTGGTCATTTAGAAAGGCTGTTTCTTTGATGTGCTGCTGACACAGTATATTTTAAATATCTTAATATTAATATTATATTTGCTTGATTAAAAGATATTAGACATCAAATTAATATTAGAAGTTTTAAAATTGAGATGTGTCTAAATAAAATCCTTTTTTTTTTTCAAATGAACAGTAAGAGGATCTTAACCCTTGACTTGGTGTTGTCAGCACCACGCTCTCCCAAGGAGCTAACCAGCCATCCCTCTATAGGGATCTGAACCCATTGTCTTGGTTTTATCAGCACCACACTCTCCCAAGTGAGCCATGGGCTGGCCCTAAAATCCATTTTTTTTAAATGAAATATTTTCTGTAATACCACTGTACAGAATTACATTTCCAAATGTAATTCCAAAATTGTTTTTTCATGTTTTGACTTCTCATTTATTTCAATTTTTAAATTTTGTTTCCAGTTTATTGAGGCATAATTGACAAATGAAAAGTGTGTGCATGTATATATATACATGTATATTACATGGTGCATAATTGACAAATAATAATTGTATATACATGGTGTACAATGTGATGCTTTGATATACATGTACATTGCAAAATGATTAACACAATCAAGCTAATAACATATTAATCACCTTACACAGTTACCATTTTGTTTATTTGTATATTTTTGTGGCCAGAACATTTAAGACCTATTCTCTTAGCAAATTTCAAACACATAATAGAGTATTTAACTGTTGTCACCATTTGTACGTTAGATCTCCAGAACTTATTTATCTTGAATAACTGAAAGTTTTTATCCTTTGACCAAATCACTTCATTTTCCCCAGCCCCCATACCCCAGCCCCTGACAACCACCATTCTACTTTATGCTTCTATGACTTTGACTTTTTCAGATTCCACATATAAGTGAGATCACGCAGTATTTATCTTTCCTTGTCTGGCTTATTTCATGTAACAAAGCGTAGTGTCATTCAGGTTCTCCTATGTTGTCACAAATGACAAGATTGAATTATATTCTATTACATTTTCTTTATCCATTCATCTGGCAATGGACATTTAGATTGATACTATATCTCGGATATTGTGAACAATGCTGTAATTAACATAGTAATGCAGGTATTTGTTTCAAGATGTGGATTGTATTTTCTTTGGATATATTCCAGAAGTGGAGTTACTTGATCATACGGTAGTACTATGTTTAATTTTTTGAGGGACTTCCATTCTGTTCTCATTAATGGCTGTACTAATTTTACCGTTGACTTTTGAACAACACAGGGATTGGGGTGCCATTTCTGATGCAGTTGAAAATTAGCATGCAACTTTTGACAACCCCAAAACGTAACAACTTAATTACCTAACTACTGCTTAAGTACATGGCATGCTTTCCCTCACAGAATTTTTTAAGTAGCAGGTAAACAATTAACTACTTAAGTAGTAACTTAACCACTTTACTGATAGCCTACTTATAGACTACTGTTAGGTAAGCTACGTAACTGTGTCTCATATATTTACTGAAAAAAAAATCTCTGCATAAGTGCACATGCACGGTTCAAAACCCTGTTGTTCAAAGGTAACTGTAGGTCGCACTAGCGGTATACAAGTACTTGTTATCTTTTGTCTTTTTGATAATAGTCATTTTAACAGGTGTGAGGTGATAGCTCCTTGTGGTTTTGATTTGTATTTCCCTGATGATTAGTGATATCGAGCATGTAGTCATATACCTGTTGGCCATTTTTATATTTTCTTTTGAGAAATGTGTATTGAAGTCCTTTGCCCGTTTTATAATAGGGTTATTAGGGGGGGTTTTGTGTGTGTGTTTGTTTGTTTTTGTTTGTTTTTAGCTGTAGAGTTTTTAGTTCTCTTCATATGTAACCACTCATCAGATGTATAGTTTTCAAATATTTTCTGCCATTCTCAGGTTGTTTCTTCACTATGTTGAATGTTTCCTTTGCTGTGCAGAAGCTTTTTAGTTTAATGCAATCTTATTTGTGTATTTGTGATTCGTATCCAGTGCTTTTGGGGTTATATACAAAAAAAATCATTGCTCAGACCAATGTCAAGAAGCTTTCTTCCTATGTTTCTTTTCTAGTAATTTTACAGTCCCAAGTATTTTGTTTAAGTCTAATCCATTTTGAATTTATTTTTGTTTAAAGTGCGAGATAAGAAACAAGTGTCATTATTTTGCAGCTGGATATCCAGTTCTCCCAGCACCATTTATTGAAGAGACTATCTTTTCTTTTCCTCATTGTATTTTCTTGGAAGCTTTGTCAAAGATCAATTAACTGTAAATATGCAAAATTATTTATGGACTCTATATTTTGTTTCATTGGTCTATATGTCTGTTTTTATGCCAGTGCCATACTGTTTTTATTTCTATAATTTGTATTGTATTTTCAAATAAGGTGTTGTGATGCTTCCAGCTCAGGATTATTTTGGCTATTTGGGGGTCTTTTGTGTTTTCATATGAATTTCAGATTTTAAAAATATTCCTGTAAAAAAAAATTGGAATTTAAATAGATTGCATTGAATCTGTAGATTGCTTTGGGTATATGGACATTTTACCAATACTAATTCTTTTAAACCACTAACAGAGCATAGTTATTCTATTTATTTGTGTCTTTTTCAATTTCTTTCATAAAAATTTTCTAGTTTTCAGTGAAAAAGTCTTTCAACTCCTTCATAAAATTTATTCCCAAGTATTTTTTGATGCTATTGTAAATGGGATTGTTTTCTTAATTTTTTTCAGATAGTTTGTTGTTACAGTATAGAAATGCAACTGATTTTTCTAAGTTGACTTTGTATTCTGCAAATTTATTGAACTTGTTCTTTAGTTCAAACATTTTGGTTTTTAATTTTAATTGCTTTAGGGTTTTCTATACATAAGATTATGTAAACTGGAAACAGAGAAAAATTTATGTCTTCCTTTCTGATCTGGATGCCTTTCCTTTTTTCTTTTTCTTTTTCTTGCCTAATTGCTCTGGCTAGTACTATATTGAATAGAAGCGACAGGTGGACATCCTTGCCTTGCTCCTGATCTATGAAGAAAAGCTTTCACTGTGTCATGCATGGCCTTTATTATAATGAGTTCATTCCTTCTATACCTAAATATTTTTAAGATTTTTTTTTTTTAATCATGAAAGAATGCTGAGTTTTGCCAAATGCTTTTTTCTGCATGTATTGATAAGATCATACTGTTTTGGTTTTTCATCCTGTTCATTTGTATATTTGCATGTTTGCATATGTTGAACCATCCTTGCATCTCAGGAAGAAATCCCACTTGATTATGATGTATGATACATTAAACATGCTGTTGAATTCAGTTTGCTAGTATTTTGTTGAGACTATTTGCATCTAAAGAATTCTGGCCTGTAATTTTATTATGTAGTAATATCCTTGTTTGGCTATGGTATCAAGAGTAATGCTGGTCTGGCAAAATGAGCTTGAATTTCCCTCCTGTGTTGCTGTGACAGATTACCTGTGACTGGGCAATTTATAAAGAACAGAGATTTATTTGGCTTACGATTCTGGGACAGCTGCATCTGGTGCAGGCCTCAGGCTACTTCTTATCATGGCAGAAAGCAGCAGACAGCCAGCGGGTACAAGCAGATCACATGGTGAGAGGAAGCAAGAGAGAGAGAGGAGAGGTGCCAGTGAAATAATAGAGAAAGAACTCATTCACTCCCGCCCCCCTCACCCCAACCCTGCCCAAGGAAAACATTAATCCATTCATGAGGGATCTACCATCATGACTCAAACAACTTCCAGCACTGCCACATTTGGGGATCAGATTTCCACATGAGTTCTGGGAGGACAATACATCCAAATTCTATCACCTCCTCTTTACCTTTTTCGAAGAGTTTGACTGGGGTTGGTGTTGATTGTTCTTTAAATGTTTGGTGGAATCCAGCAGTGAAGCTACCAGTTCCTGGGCTTTCCTTTGATGGAAGAATTTTTATTACTGATTCAACCTCCTTACTCATTATGGTCTGTTCAGATTTCCTATGTCTTCATGATTTATTCTTGGTAGGTTATATGTTTCTAGGGATTTATTCATTTTTTTCTGCTTTATCTAATTTGTTGGTAAATAAGTGTTCATAGTAGTCTTTTATGATCATTTGTACTTCTGTGGTATCAGTGTAATATCTCCTCTTTCCTTTATAATTTTATTTATTTGAGTCTTCTCTCTTAGTCTAGCCAATATCTTGTCAATTTTATCTTTTCAAAATACACATCTGTTCTATTATTTCTCTAGTCTCTATTTTATTTATTTTTCTTCTGATTATTTTTATTTCCTTTCATCTCCTACCTTTGAATTTAGTATGTTATTTGTATTCTTGTTTCTTGAGGTATAACAAAGGATTGTTTGAGATTTTTCTTCATGTCCATTTCTCTTCCCAGATTCGAGAAGTTTTCAGTCATAATTTCTTTAAATAAATTTTCTGCTCCTTTCTCCCTCTTTTCTCCTTCAAGAGATCTCATTGACTGACACTTGTAAGAAAAAACTTTCACCTGTTTAGGATCATGACAGAGAGCATGCTGGAGTGTTCCATAACACTATGTCTAGTGGTGTGAGGTCCCAAGTGCAGGGGTATGTGGCAGCTCTGAGTCCAAGGGGCACAGTAGCTATGGGTATACATGTGGTGTTGAGGGCTCAAGACAGTAACAGGGTTCAAGCCTGACCGCAGGCTCATACACAAGGGCAAGGGCCAGCGTTTTGCATATACACAGTTACAGGATTTGGGGCCAGTGACACACATACATACTGCTAGGGTCAGTAGCAGACACATGCCTGGCAGTGAGGGCTGGCAGCAGGAGGTTGGGCCAGTTGCATGCTTGCACTGGGAAATGTGGGCTGGTGGCATGCACACATGAAGCTGCAGGGGCCAGTTGCAGGTATCCATTCAGTGACAGGGACTGGCAGCAGCAGTCTGGACCAGCTGTATGCACACACACAGATATGAGGTACAATGGAGGCACACTTTCAGAAGTGGGTGTGTGCATAGTGCTGCAATCTGTACCAAGGCCAGAGCACCCACATCTGTGCCAGCTGGAGAGGCTCCAGTAGGTTGAAGTGAGAGCAGTGGCAGCTCAGGCAGCTAGATTCTGCAAGGTCCTGAGCAGAACAGGCTACTGGGGTACACAGTGGTTCTCACCATGTGTCTGATTCTCATGGCTATTGCCATTCTTTTTTGTTCCTAGCTATCTCTAGATGTCTCCTCTATGCTGGTCTCTGCAATAAGGATGGAGTGAAACAGAAATAGGTCTTTCACATAGTTTCCCAAAGGATAGGGAACCTGATAGCTCATGCTTCTCTCCTCTTCATTGCATGAAGAACTAGTCAGCTTGGGAGTTCCCTCTTGCTGCCAAGCAGTGCAGGTCTGAGGATGGGATGAGGCAGACAAAAGGAAATTGTTTCTTCTATCTTTTTGTGCAGCTATCCTTGGTTTTTTTGCTCCACTGTGTTGCTGCACCTTCTTAACTTATCTCCTGTGTTCTCCCAGAGTTATTTTTGTTCACGGATAGTTGTCTGTTGTTTTTTGTGGGTGGATGAAAGCTGGGATCTTCTCCACCACCCTGCTAATGTCTCTCTTGCTGATTCTTCTGCTTGATTGAATATGATGTTAAAGCTGTACATGGAATGTTTAGTGCAGTCATTGTTTTCTTCAGTTCCAGAGTTTCTGGTTTCTTGTTACAGTTTCTATCTCTTTATTGAACTTTCCATTTTATTTTCTGATATTGTTAAGTTATCTATCTGTGGTCTCTTGTAGCTCACTGAGTTTCTGTAAGAGAATTATTTTGAATTCTATTTCAAGCAGTTCATAGATCTCCATTTCTTTAGAGTCAGTTACTGATGCTTTATTTTGTTGGTTTGGTGGTGTTATGTTTCCCTGATTATTTATGATCCTATGGCCTTGCATTAGTTTTTGTTTATCTGAAGAATTATACACCTCTTTCTGTCTTTACAGACTGGCTTTTACAAGGGAAGTCCTTCACCATTCAGCTTGTCCAGAGACTCTTGGCAGGATATTTGAGGGGAGTCCACAAGTGGGATTGCTGCTAGAGTCCTCAGAGAGGCTGACCTGATTCCTGGGTCAATAGCAACAGGCTTTGAACCTGAGTCTACTGGGGTGTGCCTGGAGCTTGGATCCATGTTTGTTGGCCTGGCGACTGGATTTTCAGAGGTGATCCTGGAGTCTGTGTCCATGGGGTCTGGCCTGAAGCCTGAGTTCATGAGGGTTCACCTGGCACTAGGGCAAACCTGCAGCCTGTGTCTGCAGGGAAAATCCTGGTGCTGGGATAGGCCAGGTGCCTGGATCCACAGGGATGAGCCTCATTTTAAGTCTGTGGGGGCCAGCTTTGTGCTGAGATCAACAGGGATGGCCTGGTGCCTGGGACTATGGGGGTATGCCTAGAGCATGGGTCTGTAAGGGTCAACCCAGAACATAGGAATGCAGTGACCAGCCTGGTTCTGGGACATGCTTAGTGCCTGGGGCTGCAGGTACAGGCCTGGATCCAGCGCCCATAGGAGCTGGCTTGGCACTGGGATGATCCTGAATTCTATATCATAAGGGGCCAGGCCAGATAGTCCTCAGAGGTCAGCCTGGAGCCTGAAGCCACAGGGATCAGCACTGAGGTTTACTGGGATGGACCTAGTGCTGGGGTGTGCAAAGAAATTGGGTGCTCACTTTACTCTCCTTCCCCCATATGGAGGGTATCTCTCACCACATCCAAGCATATTTTGATAGAAGATTTTATGGTATCATATTGAAAAATAATTAAAAGCTGATATTGGCAGAATGGAAAGAAGAAAAATCCAATGTGCTTTCTAATTGTGTTGATACATCAAATTATTCATCCATAAGCTACTGTAATTATGATTTCTTATTAGGAGAGATAATAAATAGCCTAATTGGTTAAGCCACTTTGAGTTGAGTTTCCTGTTACTTCCACCCTAAGGGTCCTGACTGATAGGATAGTCAGACAGCTTTTGAAAACAGGAAGTTTAACAATATTAAAGAATCTTGTTTGTTTGGAGAGTTAGCTTTAGTTTGCTTTCTGTTCTTTGTTTATTGCAGAACTTCTCTGAGCTTTTAATATGCTAAATTACATATTGAATTCCCTAAGCAAAGAATAGAGTAGACAGTGTTTTGCAAATTTATTTCATCCTGGATGTTGTTATCTTAGAAGTTGTTTTCCCCACTGACACTTACCCCAAGCACATATTAAATGGATTCTAGAATTCACAGAATCAACATTCTAGACCTAAAACACAAGAAGGGAAAAAAAATCAAAGCATCTAAGGATTCAAATATGGGTTTAAAACTGGTCTCCCATTTGGTAGCCATGTGGCCCAGTGATCTGACTTCTCTGAGGCTCTGTTTCTTTATTGGTAAACTAAAAGAAATTGTAGTACCTATATAAGTGTACTTCTGGGAGAATTAAATATTCAGCTATACTGAATAAGTATCCGGAACATACTAAGTACTCACTCAATGATGATATTCTAGATGGTAGTTTTATTAGTACTATCAGCAATGTTTAATTATTAAAGTTGCATTTTAACATTTTTATGTATTTCTTTATCTGTTCTATCTCTGACCCTGAGGGGACCAAGAAAAAATTCCTGCCATCTTTGATAATTACTTTGTTCATGTAGTGTATGATAAAATCTGAAATTTACATGTCAGGATAGGAACAATGAACAAAGTTGCAAATTTAATTTTTGCTGAACTAGCTAAACTCTGAGAAATTCCTTGGATCTTTAGAATTGTATGGCCATTTCAGTCATAGAGTTATAGTTTGTCCAGCATTTGGTGCAGAAGGTACTTTTATTTCCACCCAAATAAATTTAGAAGTAGAGTCAATTTAATATTTTATCTGTGTAAGAATAGGACAGTTTCAGAGGATTATACTTGGCTTTTCCTTCATTCTGATATCTCTTACACTGTAAGCCAAGAATCCATTTTGAGTGTTACTCCAACTTCCAAGTGTGTTCACCCTTACAGACTGGGATAATGACTATGTGGAATGCTTTCTAACCTAGTAGATGCATTTTAATACAGACTTTAGCCAAACTCCATTTAATACTTGCACCCCAGATTTACCACTAAATCTCTTATGCCTCCATCTGTCCTACATTCTAACTGAGGGCCTTGATAGTACTTCAGGTCTCTGGGCATTAATATAAACTCAGCTGCTGTGCACAGTGGTCCTCAGAATATTTTGGTACTTCCTTTTCTCATTGTAAGTTAAACGAGTAAATGGACATAGATATCTTTGGGGTTGGACAGGAGAGATCTTCACAGCATATACTTGCCAAGGTATTACAGAATCCACCTCTTCTGGACTGCAGAGGATTAACCTTGGAACTTCACTTTTGTTTTTTAGGTTTTTATTTTTTGAAATGTTGATTACTTTTAAAATTTTTAAATAATTTCAAACTTACAGAAAAGTTGCAAGAATAATACAAAAGGTTTTCATCAGTCTTTCACTCAGAATCCTCATTTGTTATTCTTAACCATACTTTACCATACTTGCCCTATCATTACATACAAAAACACATATAAAATATAATTTTTCTAAAAATATGTAACATGGAATGCATTACAAATGTCATCTTTGTACAAAAATCAGGATAATCTTCTTTGTATTGTTCCAATTTTAGTACATGTATGGCTGAAGTGAGCAATTAGCATTTTTAATTTTATAAAAATCTAGCTCCCATTATATTTTCCAATGACCATGTCTACATGAATTAACCAAAAGTGGAATTGAGAAGGCATTCAAATTATTACACATAATAAATAACAACAAAAATTCTTCATTTCTTTTTCCCAAGAGTGGTATTAAAATACTTATCAATCAATATATGATAGTCATCAACTAACCTGAACAGATACTAGCTACATATAACCAATATATGATCATATATGTGACACATATCATGTAGGTGATGTGTAGGTGATAATGACACATATGATCATGTAGGTGTTAATCCAGTCCTTCACTTTTTTTAAATCTGTTTTTGTCAGGGGCTTTTATCATCACTTACTTGATGGCTCATTTTAGAGAACTAAAGTTAATAATGCCTATGATAAAATTATAAATATTTTAGAAGCATTGTTTCATTTGATTCTTACAATAACCTTGTTTTTTTATTTATTTTTATATTTTATTATACACACATGTGGGGTATGATGTTGATTTTCAATAATTGTGTAGAATGTGTGATGGTTAGATCAGTAGAGTTGGCTTATTCATCATCACAATACGCAATCATTCTTTGTGTCCATTGACCAATTCCTCATTAGCTCCCCTCTCTCTACTCTCCCCTCCTCTTTTCCACTTCTAGTTTTCTAAAAGTTTGATGTGTTACTGTGATTGTTGTTTCCTTCTTTCTTTATTTCTTTCTTTCTCTCTGTCTCTCTTTATTGTTCATTTGTTTATTAACGGATTCAGCTCCTGGTTATGAGTGAGAACATGAGGCATTTCTCTTTCTGTACCTGGGTTGTTTCACTTAGTGATCTTGGAACTTCTTAGGCAAGTGCTCCTCTCAACAGCAGTGTCCTGATTGCCATGATGCATGATGTGTCCTCCAGGCTCTCCTGTGAAACAATCCTGGGTCTTCTGGCCTCACCAATATACACCGAATCAAATATGATCACCTCCTTAAAGCTTTTTATCTCTCTCTCTCTTTTTTTTTTTTTTTGATCATTTTGAAAAAAATTAGGCTTTTCTACCTTACTCAGCAGGGAGTATTCTTACTCTAGACTTCTAAGAATCACCTTAGCAACAAGCTTACTCTCTCTCTCCTAGGATCCTTGTCAGGTGTTACTTCCTGTGTTCTCAGAAAGTGTCTCCAAATCAATGAGATTTTAAATATCCAGTCATATTTATGCCCCCTTTATGGAGCACACTCAAAATTCAATCTTACTATTGTTCTCTGTAATGGCTGTACTAATTTACAGTCCCACCAACAGTGCAGGGGGTTTCTGTTTCTTTACATCCTTGCCAGCATTTGTTATTTGCTGTCTTTTTTATAATAGTCAGTCTGATTGGGGTGAGATGATATCTCAAAGTGATTTTGATTTGCATTTTCCTGATGACATTATGGAAGTTCCTTAAACGACTACAGATAGAACTTCCATATGATCCAGCAATCCCACTACTGGGGATATATCCAGAGGATTGGGAAACATCAGGTTGAAGGGATATCTGCACTCTCATGTTTATTACAGCTCTAATTACAATAGCCAGGCAATGGAACCAACCTAAATATCCATTGTTGGATGACTAGATAAGGAAACTGTGGTATATATACACAATGGAATACTACACAGCCATAAAAAAAGAATGAAACTCTGCCATCTGCAGCAACATGAATGAGCCTGGAGAAAATTAGTCTAAGTGAAACAACCCAGGTACAGAAAGAGAAATACCACATGTTCTAACTCATAATGGGGAACTAAATCCATAAATAAACAAGTGAACAATAGAAAGAGAGAGAGAGAGAGAGAGAGAGAGAGAGAAACTACAATCATAATAATACATTGAACTTTTAGAAAACTAGAGGTGGAAAAGGGGAGTGGAGAGGGAGGCTAATAAGGAATTGGTCAATGGGCACAAAGAATGATTATGTATTATAATGATGAATAAGATAACTATGCTGATCTAACCATCACACACTGTACACAATTAATGAAAATCAATGTTGTACCCCACATGTATGAATGATAAATTATCTAAAAAAAAAAAAAAAATTCAATCTTAAAGATACTCCCCAGGCTCCTGTCAGTACATATACTAGCTAATTCTTGTATAACCTTCAGAGTGTAATCTCTTTCCTCCCTTATCAGGCCCAGCATATCCCCAGCTAAACCATGCTGGGATTTAACCCAAGTTATTGATTTAGGAGACAGGAGAGAATTTGAGGCTAAGCAGTGAAGGAAGCACCCTTTGCCGGGAGGAGGAGAGGACTCTGCAGTGTCATACTATTTTATTGGTTAACATTTAGTATAATAAGTTTTCAGAACATATTCTTTTGGGTGTTTTCCACACTTCCATTCTGATAATAATTCCTAGAATGTTTTAACAAGGTTTCGAATGATTTACTTCTAATTAGTTTGAAGTAATAGGGATTTTCCCATAATTTCTCTATATAACATATTCTTTATAGGAGGAGATATCAAATTTTAATATAAATATCAAGTTTAATCAGTGGGTGCAGGTTTTTAAAATTATAAATTAATATCTTCCTAATTTAATGGCTTGCTTAATATATAGGTTCTATTTTACAAGAATGAATATGTAGAACTTTTACTTTCCTTGTAGATTTAAATAACCAGGTACAGGAAGGTCTACAAGCAGATTCCATCCAACCAAGAATACACCAAGATATATATTAACATTATACTGTCAAAAACTAAGGAAGAATGATTCTAAAGCAGCAAGAGAAAACAAGCAAATCACATGTAAGAGAGTTCCGATAAGGCTAACAGTGAACTTCTCAGCAGAAACCATACGGACAGTAAAGAGAGTGAAGATATATTCAAAGTGCTGTAGAAAAAAAAATCTGCCAATCAATAAAAATATATCTGGGAAAGCTGTCCTTCAGAAACGAAGGTGAGATAAAGACTATCCAAAGCAAATGAAAGCTGAGAAAGTTCATCAGCACCAAACTTGTGGTACAAGAAATGCTAGAGGGAGTTCATCAAGATGAAAGAAAAGAATACTAATTAGTAACATAAAATCATATGAAAGTATAAAATTCACAAGTTGAAGTAAATACACAGACAAAATTAGAATACTCTAATACTGTACTAGTGGTGTGTAAATCACTTGTATATTTTTTATAAAAGTTAAAAGACAAAGTAATAATTTGTTAAAGGATATACAAAGGATATACAAAAAGGTGTAAATTGTGATATAAAACAATAAAATGTTTGGGGGAATGGAGTAAAAATGTAGAGTATTTTATGTAATCAAAGATAAGTTGTTATTAGCTCAAAATACACTGTTATTATTGAGCTGTTTTATGTAAGCCTCATGGTGACCAAAAAGCAAAAATTTATCATAGATACACAAAAGATCATGAGTATTGAATCAAAGCATACCAGTAGAGAAAATCACCTAATTACAAAAGAGGAAAGACAGCTAGAGGTGAAGAAAGGAACAAAAGGATCTACAAAACAACTAGAAAACATTTAACAAAATGGCAGTACTGTCCTGACCTATTAGTAATTACTTTGGACATAAATGGTTTTAATTCATTATTCAAAAGACATAGAGTGGCTGAAGGTATTAAAAAATATCAAGACCTAAGTATATTCTGCCTGCAAGAGACTCACTTCACCTTCAAAGACACACATAGCCTGAAAATGAAGAAGTGGAAAAAGATATTCCATGAAAATAGAAACCAAAACAGAGCAGCAGTAAGTATACTTATGTCATGTAAATCAGACTTTTACTGAAAAAATACAAAAACATACTGAGACAAAGAAGGTTGTTACACAATGATGAAAGAGTCAAATCACCAGGAGGATATAACAATTGTAAAGATATTTGTATCAAATAGTAGAGCACCTAAATATATGAAGCAAGTACTAATAAATCTAAAGGGAGAGAAAGACTGTAATACAATAATAGTACGGGACTTAAATACTCACTCTCAGCAGTAGTCAGATTATCCAGACAGATAATTAATAAGAAAAGATTGAAGTTAAATTACACTTTAGAGCAAATGGATACAAAAGACACATACAGAACATTCCATTTAACAGCTTGAGATTGCACATTCTTCTCAAGCAGAAGCAAAATATTCTGCAGGATAGATCATATGTTAGGCAACAAATTTACAGAGATTGAAATTTTATCAAGCACCTTTTCTGACTATAATGGTATGAAACTAAAAGCAAATAACAGGAGAGATTTCAGAAAATTCACAAATACATGGAAATTAAAGAATATACACGTGAACAAGCAGTGAATGAAAGAAGAAATTAAAAGGACAATTAAAAAAATCTTGAGACAAACAAAAATGAACACACAACATATCACAATTTATGGTGTACAGAAAAAACTGTTGTTAAGAGGGAAGCTTATAGCAGTAAAAGACTACATCAAAAAAAGAAGAAATATTTGAAGTTAACAACCTAACATTATCTCAAAGAACTAGAAAAACAAGAACAAACTATGTCCCAAGTTAGTAGAAGAAAAAAAAAATAATAAAGATCAGAGCAAAAATAAAGAGAAACCAGGAAAGCAATATAAAATATCAACAAAACTAAGATTTTGTTTTTTGAAGAGATAAACTAAATTGACAAACCTTTAGCTATAGAAAAAAAAGAGACTCAAAGAAATGATAAATGTGAGAGAAGACATTACAACTGATATCACAGAAATATAAAATACTATTATGAACAACTATAAGCCAACAAATTGGATAAGCTAGAAGAAATGGATAAAATCCTAGACACATAAAAACTACAAAGACTGAATTAAGCAGAAATAGAAAATCTGAACAGACTAATAATGAGTAAGAAGATTAAATCAGTAATAAAAAGTAATAAAATCCCAGGAACTGATGGCTTCCCTGTCGAGTTCCATAAAGCATTCAAAGAAGAATTAATGCTAATCCATTTCAAACACTTCCAAAAATTCGAAGCAGAAGGAATACTTTCCAACTAATTTTAAGGGGCAATAATTACGCTGATACCAAGTCAGACAATGACACTATAAGAACAACAACAACAACCAAAAAAAAAATACAGATGTTCTCAAATTGATAGAACCACTGTACAATCCAGCAATCCCATTTCTGGGTATATACCCAAAGGAATGGAAATCATCATATTGAAGGGATACCTGCACTCCCATGTTCATTGCAGCTCTATTTACAAAAGCCAAGATATGGAACCAAACTAAATGTCCATCAAAAGATAAGTGGATATAGAAAATGTGGTATACGTACACAATGGAATACTACTCAGCCATAATAAAGAATGAAATTCTGCCATTTGCAGCAACATGGATGAGCTTGGAGAAAATTCTGTTAAGTGAAATAAGCTAGGCACAGAAAGATAAATACTATATGTCCTCCCTTGTAAGTGGGACCTAGGAAGGAAGGAAGGAAGGAAGGAAGGAAGGAAGGAAGGAAGGAAGGAAGGAAGGAAGGAAGGAAGGAAGGAAGGAAGGAAGGAAGGTAGGAAGGAAGGAAGGAATCCCTCAATAATATGTTGAACTTCAGAAGGAGAGAACAGACCTATGGTTACTCAAGGTGGGAAATGGGGGGAAAAGAGGGGTTATGGAGAAATCGGGTAAGGGACACAAAAAATAATTATGATTTGTAATGATGAACATACTAATAATATTGATCTGATTATCACATGTTGCACACAAATACTGACAGTCAACTCTGTACCCCATAAATATGTATAATCTACTATGTTTCAATTAGAAAATAAGTTAAAAAAAAGAATTACAGACCAATATCTCTCACAAATGTAGATGCAAAAATAATGGACAAAAGATTAGCAAACTGAATTCAAAATCACATTAAAAGGATCATTCACCATCATCAAGTGAGATTTATCCCAGGGATACAAAGATGCTTAAACATACCCGAATGAATAAATGGGATAAACCACTTTGACATAAAGGACAAAATTCAACATTTTTTCTTGGTAAAAACTCTCAGTAAAATTAGAAATAGAAGGAATGAACCTCAACACATAACAGTGATGTATGATAAACCCACGCAAAACAAACAAAAGCAAAAAGAGACAAATGGTATTACATCAAACTGAGAAGTTTCTGCACAGCCAAGGGATCAACAGAGTAAAGAGACATATTACGGGAGGAGAGAAAATATTTGCAAATCATACACTTAATATGGGGGTAATGTATAAAATATATAAGGAACTTGACAATTCAGTATCAAGGAAACAAATAACTTGATTAAAAAATTGGCAAAGAATCTGAGTAGACATTTCTCAGAAGGAAACATACAAATGCCCAATTGTTATGTAGTAAAAATCCTCAACATCAGTAATCATCAGGACAATGCAAATTAAAATCACAAAAAAAATCACCTCACACCAGTTAGAATGACTGTAACCAAAAGGTGAGAGATAAATGTTGATGAGTATGTTTAAAAAAGTAAACATTTCTACGTTGTTGGTGGGAATGTTAACTAGTACAGCCATTATGAAAAACAGTGTGGGCATACCTCACAAAAGTAAAAATTGAACTATCCTATGATCCTGAACTCCCACTAATGGGTATATATCCAAAGAAAATTAAATCAACATATAAAAGAGACATCTACACTCCCATGTTCATTGCAGCATTATTCACAATAGTCAAGATATTAAATCACCCTGTATCCTTTAACAGATGAATGGATAAAGAAAATGTGGCATATATACACAATGGAATACTACTCTGCCTTTAAAAAAATAAGAAAATTGTGTCATTTGTGACAACATGAATGAGCTTGAAGGACATTATGTTAAGTGAAATAAGCTAGGCTAGGCAAAGAAAGACAAATACCACATGATGTCACTTATATGTGGAATCTAAAAATATCGAACTCATATAAACAGAGAGTAGAACGGTGGTTACCAGGATCCATCAACAAACAACTGGATAAGGAAAATGTGGTATATATACACAATGGAGCCTGGGGAGATGTTGGTCAAAGTATATGCAATTTCAGTTATATAGGAGGAATAAGTTCAAGAGTTCTATGTGCAAATGGTGACTATAGTTAACCATGTGCTATTTTCTTGAAATTTGTTAAAGGAATAGATTTTACTTTTTCTCACCACCAAAAAAATGATCAGTAATTGTGGGAATGTATATATCAATTAGCTCAATTTAGGCATTCTACAATATACACATATTTTAAAACATCATGTTTTACACAATAAATATATACAATTTTTATTTGTAATTAAACATAAATGAATAAAAATTACATGGAATCAGCTACATAAATTTTAAGAGTACTACTGGTGTGTGTGTATATATAATATTTAAATCAATGTTTTTGTTTGTTTTACTTTCCCATGCAAGTTAATATAGCATTATATATTTACCTCATTCAGCATTTAAATAGTTCATGGATCAGAGTTTTTCCAAGAACTTTTGTGCCGTACAGGAAAAATAACCTTATTATATTTTCATATTACAATCTCTGGATCTAGTTTTCCTTGGTCTATAAGAAAAAGCACTTGGTTGAAGTAAAATCACTTGGATTCTGACTTCTGCTTTGCCAATTAATTCTAGCTGTGTGAACCTGAAGAAATTATCAACATCCTTGACCTCAATGATTCACTACTAAAATCATTCTAATATAAGAAATAAATTTCATAACATATTTGAAACACTGTTATAAACTAAAACACAATTTACAGGTAAGATAATATCATCTCTTTTCTTCATATTTTAAGGAAATACACCCTGGAGATGTCTAACTATTTTATGATTTCATATGAAGCATTGCTCAGATTTCTATACCCCATTTTTCAGACAGTGCAATGGATTATTTGACTGACTTTCATTTCTTAATAAATTAAATTCTGCATTTAAAATTCAGGATCATGTCGAATCTGGGTATCCAAACAAAAAAAAATATATCAATAGTTTTTATGTTTTTGTACCTTCCTGACCCCAACAAACGTGAGATATTGAGTTAAGAAGCTTTTGAGTTTCCCAATTCCCCAAGGTGTTTCAATTTATACAAAGGAAATGTTTTCTACCTAGTGAGACTATTAATTTGGAGGCAGGACTTCTCTGTGCTAAACGGGGCTGCACACATAATGTAATAAATATTATTATCCCTTCTATTTTATTAAAATGAACTATTACAAAGTCTCTGTTTTGTTATATCCAGATATTCGCTGACACTTTTCTACCTCCACATTTATCTGAGTAACTGTTTTCCATAACAACTGAAAAGAATTCTCTGCCACATACAGCATTGTCTCTAAATTTCAATTTTATTCAAAATCATGTACGGAGAATTTATTTTCCTTCCTACTAAGTGTGAGAAGTGAGAAAAAATAGTACTAGGTGACTAATAAAAATAAAGCATTCATCTCCAGTTTTGAAATTCAATAATGAAAGAGCTAAACAATTGAACTCTGAAATTAGGTTACCAGGGCTTGATTCTTTTCCTCCAGGACATGGGTGACATTGGCTGTTATTTAACTTTTTTTTTTTTTAACTCAGTAGCCTTATCTGTAAAATGATGATAATGATAATATCTACATCATAGGGTTATAGAAGATTAAATGATGTAATAAATATAGAGCACTTCACAGTCTAACCTAACATACAGTGGATACTGGATAAATATAAAATGTTATTATTATTGAAAATACACTTTCCTTTTCTGCCCCAATGACTATGCACACCCAGGGATACATACATGCAAGTGATCACATGCACCATGTGATCACATACACACTTAGCTTTTTCACCTATGAAGCTGTAATTATGTAGCCCACATCTAATTTGATTTTTTGAGGAAGATTTTTCCATATACTTTATCAAATAGCTTGTTCAAGGACTTGTTTAGAGCTTTTTTGTATTCTTAGGATTGCTGCCAGGAATAGGTTAGAAATGCACAACAGGAAGAGCTACATATGTTAGTGCAGAGAACTGATCTAGTGTTACTTTTCTGAAATGTAATCTACTCTCTCAATAGTGAATTAAAATATTGGTTTAGTTAGGAGCTTGCTGTGTGTAAAGTTAGAAACCCATATTTAATGCTCTCTCTAAGGAAACCTAACTTTAAATTTTCTGCCACTTCAGAGTTGTGGAGTGCAGTACAAGAAAGGGAATAAAAAGCTTTATAGTAAAAAGTAGAGGGAAACATGTATATCTCCTTTACAGAAAGTTCTCTAACTGTAACATTTAGTCTAGGAAATAGAAATCCAAAATCCGAAGTAGAAGAAATGTCATTTTCAACTAAAATTTTCATTAAAATTAAAATTAAATATGAAGACATTATTATTATTTTCATATCATATACTTGGTTCAATAATGAAAATATTTAAAATTTTAAAATTTAATTTTTTGTTGGTAAATCTTTGAATTTGTTTATATCAATCTTCATACCTAACAGTTTTTCTTTTTCTACTCTCTTCAAATTCAATAAGTTCTCCACATTTCTAATGAAAATTTCAATAGCATGTTCATACAATCAAGAGTTAAACTTCAGAAAAAAATTAAAATATAGATAATAATTAATACAACTTAAAGAATTTTGCTGTTTGAGAACTGGAAGTCTTCTGCTCCCTCAGGGAGATGTCTCAGATAAAATCTTTTAAAGAATTAAATTTACATCACTTTCTTATTCTTACATGATCCATCAATATCTTGTCAAATAGGCCTGATTGCTTCTTTAGAATTTCCTTAGAATATTGACTGTTTGTTTGATTCTAATGTTTTTGATCCACATTTCCAAAATGTATATTGCCTACTGGATAATATTAAAATGCACAGATATTCCTAATTATATCAATAATACACACACACATTATACACATAGTTTGCTGAGATTATATGTGGTGTATCACATTTATTGATTTGTATATGTTGAACCAACCTTGCATCCCTGGGATGAATCCCACTTGATCATGGTGTATAATTTTGTGTATGTGTTGCTGTATTCTGTTAGCTAGTATTTTATTGAGGATTTTTGCATCTATATTCCTCAAGGATATTGACCTGTAGTTTTCTATTTTTGATGTATCTTTGTCTGGTTTTGGTATCAGGGTGATGTTTGCCTCATAGACTGAGTTTGGGAGAATGACCTCTGTTTCAGTCTTTTGGAATAGTTTGTAGAAAATTGGTGCCAATTCCTCTTTGAAGGTTTGGTAGAACTCTGCAGTGAACCCGTCCAGTCCTGGGCTTTTCTTTGTTGGGAGCCTTCTGATAAGAGCTTCAATCTCTTTTATTGTTATTGGTCTGTTCAGATTTTCTATATCTTCTTAGTTCAGTTTTGGTAGTATCCCACAGGTTTTGGTCTGATGTGTCATTATTTTCATTAGTTTCAAGACATTTTTTCATTTCCTGTTTAATTTCTTCTTGGACCCAAATGTCATTAAGTAGAATGTTGTTTAATTTCCATATGTTTTTATAGGTTCCAGTTTCATTTGCTGTTGATTTCCAATTTTAATCCACTGTAATCTGAAAAAATACAAGCAATAATTCCAATTTTTGGAATTTGTTGAGTCTTGCTTTGTGACCTAACATGTGGTCTATCCTGGAGAATATTCCATCAGCTAATGAGAAGAATGAATATTCTGAGGTTGTTAGATGGAATGTTCTATAGATACCTGCCAAGTCCAATCGGTCTAAAGCATTGTTTAGATCTTGTGTTTCTCTATTGATTTTTTGCCTAGATGATCTGTCAAATGTTGAGAGTGGGGTGTTCAGATCCCCAACTATTATGGTATTAGTGTCTATTTCTTTCTTTAGATCTAATAGTATTTGCTTTATAAATCTGGCTGCTCCAACACTGGGTGAATATTTATTTATGATTGTTAAGTCTTCTTTATGGATAGATCCTTCTATTGTTATATAGTGGCCTTCTTTAACTCTTTTTATGGTTTTTGCTTTAAAGTCTATTTTATCTGATGTAAGAATAGCTACTCCAACTCGTTTTTCATTTCTATTTGCATAGTATATATTTTTCTATCCTTTCACTCTTAGTTTATGTATGTCTTTACAGGTGAGGTGAGTCTCTTGAAGGCAGCATATTTTGGGGTCCATCTTTTTAATCTAGTCAGACTGTGTCTTCTGAGTGGGGAATTTAATCCCTTTACCTTTAGAGTTATTATTGAAAGGTGTTAATTTACTCCTAGCATTTTACTGATTTTTGTTTAAATGGCTTAAGTATCTTTTTTCCTTTCTTTCTGATTTTCTGTTTGTCTTCTGTATTTGTTGGTTTCTTGGGGTGATAGATAAACTATTTTTTTTTTCTTTATTGTTAGCATTTTTGTTTTAGTGGTAGGTTTTGCTCTTTCTTGAGTATTCATGGCAGTGATGGTTGTTTTTCAGGTATCAAACCCAGTACTTCCTTGAGAATTTCTTGTAGGGCTGGTCATGTGATAGTGAACTCCTGCAGTTTTTGTTTGTATGAGAAATATACTATTTGTCCTTCATTTTGGAAGGATAGCCTTGCTGGGTAAAGTATTATTGGCTGGCAATTTTTGTCCTATAGTACTTTGAATATATTATCCAATTCTTTTCTGGTGTTTAGGGTTTATGATGAAAAGTCTGATGTTAGTCTGATTGGGGCTCCCTTATAGGTGATTTGATGCTTCTCTCTTGGAGCTTTTAAGATTCTCTCTTTGTCTCTGAGTTTTGCCAGTTTGACTATGACATGTTTTGAAGAGGACTTTTTTGGGTTGAATATGTTTGAGGATATTTGCACCTCCTGAATCTGAAGATCTGTGACTTTCCCTATATCTGGTAAGTTTTCTGCTATTATTTCATTGAATATGTTTTCAATGCCATTTCCTCCCCTTCTGGAATACCCATGATTCAGATATTTAAGTGCCTAAGGTTGTCTGTTATCTCTCTTAGATTTTCTTCAAATTTTTAAATTCTTTTTCCTTTTTTCTGGTCTGCCTGTGTTAATTCAAACAGCCTGTCTTCAAGCTCAGAAATTCTCTATTCTGCTTGTTCTAGCCTGCTGGTTAGACTCTCTGCTGTGTTTTTTTATTTCATTGAGTAAATCCTGCAGCTCCACAAGCTCTGCTGCATTCTTTTTCAGGGCATTAGTTTCTTTGTACATTTCTCCTTTCAGATCCTGTATATATTTTTCTCATTTCATTGTGTTGTGAGTTTTCTTGTATCTCATTTATTTTCCTTAGAATTGTTGCTCTAAATTCCTTGTCAGTTATTTCAAGGACTTCCTGTTCTATAAAATCTAGAGTTTGAGTTGATATTTTCCTTTGTTGGTGTATTAGTCCATTTTGTGTTGCTATAACAGAAATACTTGAGACTGGGTAATTTCTAAGGAAAAGAAATTTATCTAACTTACAATTCTGAGACAGCTACAACTGGCATGGGCCTCAGGCTGCTTCTATTCATGGCAGGAAGTGGCAGCAGCCAGCAGTACAAGTAGATCACATGGTGAAAGGAAGCAAGAGAGAGAGAGAGAGGAGGTGCCTGGGTCCTATAAACAACCAGCTCTTGTGGGAACTAATAGAGCAAGAACACACTCATTACTCCCCCACCTAGGGAGAGCACTAATCCATTCATGAGAGATCCACCCCATGACTCAATCAGTTTCCAACACTGCCACATTGGGGATCAGATTTCCACATGGGTTTTGGTGGGGACAGCACATCCAAACTCTATCAGGTGGTGATGTACTTTCTTGATTTTTCATATTTCTGGTATCTTTCCTTTGGTGTTTAGTCATTGTCGCAGGGAGTATCACGGTCTACTTATTCCACCCTGACATCTGGCCTAGATCCTGAAGGGACTGCCAATTCTGGGCAGCAGAAACTAGCCTGGGCTGGGGGATCTCATGGCATCTGCCTGTTCTGGGCCTGCTGTCTCAGGGCATGTGGGCCCAGTGGCTCTTGGGCCTCTGTAAGCAGCAGGGACTGACCTGGGCTGGAAGTCCCACGGCACCTGCCTTTTCTGGTGCATCTTACTTGGGGCATTGACAGCAGTTTTCATTTCAGCGTGTCAGATTCTTGGAGGTCACCTCTCCATTGCAACAAGTAGAAACCTTGGATCTAAGAACCCTCATTTCTGCCTTTTTTCCCTGTTTCTTTTTCTTCTGTTCACACATCTTCCTCCTCCAGGGGACTTTGGTATTTGCTGTTTTTCTGTCCGAAATAATCATTCCTGAATCTTTTATTTTAAATCATTTAGGTTTCAACTAAAATATCCATATATGTATATGGCTTTAGAGAAACAAGTTAAATTGCAAGATTATTAAAAGTAGAGTTTTAAAAAATGAATAAATATTTATTTCTACAAAATATTTTCAGTATACCATCCTTGAAAGTGTTGAATTGAACCATATCTTCTTTAATATTTTTCCAGCTAAATGATTATACCAGAGACATACTTGGACTTTAAATTGTATCTATTAACTCTTGGATGGTCTGTTGATATCATTGATAATATAGTTACCATTACAACAGGGCCTTTTTCCATTATCAAATCGTTTGACAGCATCAAAAGAATATGTTCACAACAATTACCTGGAACATTAATTAACTGTCTGGAAGCATTAGATTATAAAATGTTATAATCCAAAAATCTATTTCGTTTTGGTTATGTTACAACTATATTTTGCTTTGTTTTATATTGCAAATGTTTTTGCCAAATTTATCTGTACTCAAAATAAGCCAATATCAATCAAATATTAAAGTAATTTTAACTGGAAACTGGAAGTTGAGGTTTTGATGAGAATAATGTCATATGAACAATTGATAACATAATTCTTAGGAAAATTTTCCCAGCTGTTTTTATTTAACCTTTCAATAATATTTAATCCAAAATGATTAATAACCACATGCAAATTTAGACAATCCCTCCACATCCAAATAACATATTCAGCATGTAAATGCGTGGTGAAATTAACAAAATAGTACCATATCATTTTTTAAGAAACTTGTTTGAATTTTCTGACTTGAAGTTCCTTATTACCTGTGGTGTTCAATTGCAGTACATATTAATCAGAAAGAAATTTTAGATGTGGCCCAAACTGCTATTTATTTTATAGCTCATATATTGAATTTTATAATGTTCCTTGAGGACATATTTTATTGGCTTTTATTCTTATTCAAAGTAACATGAATGGATCATAAACTCTCAGAAAGATTTTATCACTGTTTATCTTTAAAACAATCTATGTTTTCAAAAAGCCACAAACAGCCATTATAGTTACATAGCCCTGGTATTCAATCAGACCTTATTCCTGCTATTACTATTTGAAACATTCTGGTAGCCCCAGGGGCTAGGTATTAAAAGAGAATTTACAAGGTTTACATTTTGTTTCATTTATTAATTTTTCAGAAAGTGTCTTATGGAGATGAGATACAGCATTCTGTCTTTCTTATGCCATGCAATTTTCTCTCCTGAAAATTTTGTAATGAAAGTACTACTTAAAGTTTTAAATACTTATTTAACTTTCCCAAACAAAGCCCTTAAAGCATAGCAAGAGTTTCTAAAAGCCATAAATAAACAAATAAATATATTTAAAACTTCAGAGTCAAATGCAGGCAGCTGATAAAAATCTCTACTCTCTTCAAATTCTCCTAGATCCAAAAATAACCATATAGATCATTATGAATTTTAAAAAGACTTAAATAGTTCCTTCAAGTAGGCAATTATTACTATTTTCTGGAAATGAACTTTGTAAAATATTTTTTTACGATAAAAATAAATGGTTCCACACATTCTGATATACAGGGAAGAAGCAAAGTTAACATATTTGACTTAGAACACTTTTCATAAATAACAGAGAGAAGACAAAGTGTTGCTGGATGAGAAAAAAAAAAGAGAATAGTTGTCTAACAAGGTGATTTCAGGACAAAAATTCTTAGCTGTATATGTTTAGTTACATTTACAGCTGACGTCCATTTAGTTAGATTCCAGCATGACTGTGTTTGCTGAAGAAATGTTTGACCAGCCTTTAAATGTTAAAGACTTTGCTTGAAAATATATATCAAAATCTCTGCTATATCTAATTTAGGGTAGGAAGCGTGTTATATTTATCAAATTATTTGTGAAATTTCAATGTTTTGTAAAAATTTTAAGTCAATATTTAAATAAAAAAATACATATTCCAATTCTTCAGCAATTTACTGAAATAACTTTCTCTGATGTAATTATATAGCCTGTTTGTTCCATTTTCAGGAGGAAAAAAATGGTCACTTTTATTAACCTGATACAATATTAAATATCCAGCAATACAAAATAAATTTTCTCATTCATTGTAGTACTCTTTAACTCAATTTTTTAAAATTTAGGTCTCTGATATTATTTTTTTCAATTTTATTTTTTTTAATTTTTTTATTGAAACAATTGATTACATATATTTGTAGGGTAGAGATGTGAATGTCAATACATGTGTACAAAATGTGGTGATCAAATTAGGATAATCACTACAATCATGTTTAAAAAATGTAATCAATTTCTGTGACCCTTAACTAATTTCTCTCTAATCTCCCTCTCCCTTTCCCACCTCTAATAACCACAGTTCTTCTTTGTTCTTTTTTTCTGAAAGTTCACTGTCTTATTGTGATTCTCTCTCTCTCTCTTTTTTTTTCTTTCTTTCTTTCTTTCTTTCTTTCTTTCTTTCTTTCTTTCTTTCTTTCTTTCTTTCTTTCTTTCTTTCTTTCTTTCTTTCTTTCTTTCTTTCTTTCTTTCTTTCTTTCTTTCTTTCTTTCTTTCCTCTCTCTCTCTCTCTCTCTCTCTCTCTTTCCTTCTTTATTTATTTTAGCTCCCACTTATGAGTGAGGACATGCAGTATTTCTCTTTCTGTACCTTGTTTATTTTACTTAACATAATTTTCTCTAATTTCATCCATGTTGCTGCAAGTGGCAGAATTTCATTCTTTTTTTATGGCACTGTAGTATTCCACTCAGTATATATGCCACATTTTCCTTATCTAGTCATCTATCAATGGACTTTTAGGTTGGTTCCAAGTGTTGGCTATTGCAAATAGAACTGCAATAAACATAGAAGAAGTACAGGTATCCCTTTGACATATTTTTCATTTCCTGGGGATTGCTGGATAGTATGGCAGTTCTATCTGTAGTTGTTTGTGGAAGCTACGTACTGTTTTCTGTAACGACTGCACTAATTTACAGTCCCACCAACAGTGCAGGAGGGGCCCCCTTTCTCCACATCCTTTCCAGAATTTGTTATTCTTAGTCTTTTTGATAATAGCCATTCTAACTGAAGTGAAATGATATCTCAATGTGATTTTGATTTGTGTTTCCCTGATGATTAGTGATGTTGAGCATTTTTTCATGTGTCTGTTAGCCATTTGTAATATCTTCCTTTCCGAAATGTCTATTCAGCCCCTTTGCCCATTTTTTAATTGTTTTCTTAATGTTGAGTTGTTTGAGTTCTTTGTATATTCTGGACATTAATCCTTTGTCAGATGCATAGTTTGCAAATATTTTCTCCTACTCTGTAGGTTGTCTTTTCACTCTGTTAATTGTCTCTTTTGCTGTGCAGAAGCTTTATATTTCATATAATCCCATTTGTTGATTTTTCTTTTGTTGTCTGTGCTTTTGGGATCTTATTCATAAAGTCTTTGCCCAGTCCTACTTCCTGAAGTGTTTCCCTTATGTTTTCATTTAGGCGTTTTATAGTTTCACATCTTATATTTAAGTCTTTAGACCATGTTGAGTTGATTCTAGTATGGCAAGAGTTATGATACAAAAGATCAATGAAATGAAAAGTTGGTTTGTACTACTTTTGTAGTATCCCATAGGTTTTTGTATATTGTACTTCTATTTTTGTTTGTTTCAATTAATTGTTTGAATTCTTGTTTAATGTATTCTTTGACACATTGTTTATTTAGGAGCATTTTGTTTAATTTCCGTATTTTTGTACAGTTTCCAAAGTTTCTCTAGTTATTTATTTCTAGTTTTATTTGTAGAGGGAAAAGGTATTGATTTAAACTTAATTTTTTAAATTTGTTGAGACTTGATTTGTGGCCTAAGATGTGTTCTGTCCTGGAGAGCATTTCATGCGCTTATTAGAAAAATGTATATTCTGTAGTCGTTGTTCTAAGACAGGTACTGTGGCAATTGGCTGTTTCTCTGATAAAGTGGACAGGGTTACAAGGAAAATGGGTGACCGTGCACCCATATGAGAAATAAGGTTCTGAAGCTCCTTAGCTTGAGTGGCCAACCATGGGAGCAGGTCGCTGGGGTGGGGAGGGTGGCACTGTTATCAAGACCTTGAATTTCCAGGAGATATGTAAGGGTGCCCTGCAGCTCCTCAGCTGGAGTGGGTGGCTCTGGGTGTGTTTGTTGGAAGTGCGGGCAGAACCCTGTACTTCTGGGAGAGCGGCAGGGGCACTCCCTTGAAGAGAACAAGGCTACCAACAGTGGCAGACAGCCTCAACTGGTCAGCTCTAAGGCTCTTTACGTATGATTGTGTGTTTATTTTTTTACTCACTTAACTTGGTGTCATTATTATTTTTTAGACTGACAGATAAAATTATATGTACTTACTGTGCACAATGTGATGTTTTAAGATATATATATATGATGTTTTATCATATATATGTGATGTTTTAAGATATATATATATATATAGAGAGAGAGAGAATAAATCTCGCTAATTAACATATGCAATATAACCATAGGAGAGTGCCTTAGTCAAGTAGCTATGGTACTTTGCTATAGTAACTTGAGCTACTGTAACAAAATGCCAAGACTTGGTGGCTTAAAAAGAGGCTTAAGCAACTTATACTTTCAAGGATGGGAAGTGTAAGATGAAAATGCCAGTGATTCAATTCCCTGTGAGGGCCTTCTTCCTGGCTAATTGATGGTGGCCTTCTCTCTGTGTCATCACAAGGTAGAGAGAAAGAGAGCGAGCTCTGGTTTCTTTTTCTCTTATTAGGCCACTAGTCTCAGTATGGGGGCTCCACCTTCATGACCTCATCTAAATCTAATTTCCCCACAAAACCCCACCTCCAAATACCATCACACTGGGGATAAGGGCTTTAACATATAATGTGGGGGAAACACAATCAGTCTGTAACATAGGTGAACGCAACTTTTTATTTGGCATATGCTGTATTTTAAATTAAATTATTATTATTCATAAATTTAACAGTGATTCTCTTCAGAAAAATGGTGTGAACAGTTTATGTTTTTGAAAATATAATACAAGGATTATAATAGAAAATACATATTTATTTCATATTTCTTGGGAATAGGAAAAGCATGCATTCTTACCAGGAAGATGAGTAGGCAATGAAACATAATTAATCAACCTAGTTAATGATGTGTAATATACGCATGATCAAATGTTTAGAAGATTAACATCTATGTAACATTTTAATTTTGTGAAATTTTTTACTTCTAAATGTTTATTACTTTGAATTATTTCTATTCTTCTAAAATGAGGAGAATAAAAATAAGTAGCAACCAACACAGAGCCAAGAGAATTTGTTGCATTAGATGCTTTACAATAAATAATAAAGGAATTTTAATAGACCAAAGAAAAGCAACTCCAGATGGAAGCAGATAAGAATAAGAAAAAATGGAGATACATAAAAGGAAAATAGCTTGGTAAATACAAAAGGCTATCAATTTTTGAAAAAGAAGATAATGATACAATATTGCAATATTTATAAAATGTCAGTGCCAAAATATATGACAGCAATAGTAAATTAGGTAAGTTTAGTCAAATGAGTTAAAGTGTGAACTCATTATTGAGTTGTTTGTAACATGTCCAAAATACAAAATTGAGGCTAACTAAGGTAATTAATTTAAGAAAAGGTAGTTTAGGCAACTTTGTGGATTGATTGAGATTACATGGGTATACAAATAATATCAAATTTATTAAGTTGTACATTGAAGACTTGTACACTCAAGTGTATGTGTTATACCTCATTTAACAATTTAATAAAAATGGGAGCCGTTAGAATATTTATGATTACTTAAATTTGTATTGTAGTGTGCAAGTGTAAAACCTAAATAAACACCAAAACAATATTTTTTATTCTAAAAGAAGATATATTTTACAATGAGTTCAAAAATACCAAATAGCTTGGACAGAATAAAAATGTGCACTGCCTCTAGAAATAAACATAACCAAGGAAGTGCAAAACGTGTACACTAAAAACTACAAATCATTAATAAAAGAAATTAACGAAGACTGAAATAAGTAGAAAGACATCCTCATGTTTACAGATTGGAAGTCTTAATACTTATGTTGTTAAGATGTCAATAGTATCCAAAGCAATGTCCAGATTCAATACAATCCCTATCACAATTCTAGTTGCATTTTTTATAGTAATTGAAAAATAAATCCTAAAATGTATACGGAACCACAAAGGATCTTAAATAGCCAAAGCAATTTTGATAAAGTAGAACAAAGCTGGCAGCCCTACACTTCTTGAATTTAAACTACTTCATAAAACTGTAGTAATCAAAACGGTACAATACTGGCATGAAAATATACACGTAGACCAACGAAACAGAGTATAGAGCCCAGTCTCCATTTTTTATATACATATATATACATATATGCAGTCAACTGTATATATACAGTTATATACATATATGTACATGTACTGTCAACTGATCTTCAACAAGAAGCCGAGAATGTTCAAAGAGAAAAGATAGGCTCGTCAACAAATGATACTGGGAATATTAGATATTCACATGCAAAAGAATGAGTTGAACCCTTTTCTTATACCATACACAAAAATCAACTCAAAATGTATTAAAGATTTAAATGTAAGACTTGGAACTACAAAACTTTTAGAAGAAAACATAGGGGAATGATTTATGATATTAGGTTTAACATTGATTTATTAAATACGACACCAAAAATACAGGCAACAAATGCAAAATTAAAGAAGTGGGACTACGTCAGACTGGAAGATTTTGTGCAGAAAATGAAGCAAGTGATAGAGAAGAAAACCTACAGAAGAGGAGAAACCATTTGCAAACCATAAATCAGATAAGGAATTAATATCCAAAATACACATGGAACTCCTACAACTCAATAGCAAAAACAAAACAAACAAAAATCAACAAGCTGCAAACAAAACAAACAGACAAAAACACACACACACAAATAACCCGATGAAATAATGGGCAAAGAACATAAATAGACATTTTTCTAAAGATGCTACACAGGTATGTGAAAAGATGTTTGATATCACTAATAATTATGGTAATGCAAATCAAAACTATACTGAGATATTAGGTCACACCAGCAGAATGGAATCCTTGTACACTACAGGTAGGAATGAAAAATGTTAGTCACTATGTAAAACAGTACTCTCAAAAAAATTAAAAATAAAACTACCATAGGATCCTGCAATCTCACTTCTAGGTATATATCTAAAATAATTGAAATTGGGTTTTTGATTAGGTATCAGCACACCCATCTTCACTGCAGCATTATTTACAATAGCCAAGATATGGAAACAATCTAAATGTCTATTGATGGATGAATGGATAAAGAAAATGTGGCGTGTCTGTGTGTGTGTGTGTGTGTGTGTGTGTGTGTGTGTACATATATATACATACATAGTGGAGTATTATTCAGCCTTAGAAAAGAAAGAAAAAATCCTGCCATATGTGACAACATGAATAAAACGGGAGGACAGTATGCTAAGTGAAATAAGCCAGTCACAGAAGGACAAATACTGCATGATTATACTTATCTGAGATATCTAGAACGGTCAAAATCACAGCAACAAAGAATAGAATGGTGGTTACTAGGGGCTGGGGAAGGAGTGAAACTGTGAGTTGCTCTTCAATGCTTACACCATTTCAGTTATACAAAATGAGCAAGTCTGGAGTTCCACTGCACAACGTTGTGCCTACAGTCAACACTAACGTTTTGAGCACTTCAAATTTTGGTGAGGGTAGGCTCACCTACCCTCATGTTGTCTTTTTACTGCAATAAAATATAAATAAATAAAACACAAAAATTTATTACCAAATGAAACATAACATATATTTGAGTATAAATTTCCCTGCTTGTAATTGTAAAATATTTTTAAAACAGTAATATTGAAAGTAAGTTTTATTTCTGGCCTCTAAACTGAAAACTATTAATTTTATTAAGAGTAATTAATAAAAATCTAAAGAAATGGAGGGATGGAACATGTTCATATATTGGAAGATTTAATCCTTTCAGGTATCAGTTCTTTCCTAATTGACTTATAGAGTAAAAGCAATGAAAATCAAAAGTTATACTGAGATTTTCTGGGGAGATTGATAGGTGATTCTAAATTGTAAAATGTAGCCAATATGATATTGAAGAAAGAACACTAGAGGACTTAGATATCAAGTCCTATGACAAATTATACTGGTGCAAAAATAGACAACTGACAAATAGAACAATATAGATAGTCCTTAAACGTATCCACCTATAGACACAATCAAAATTATGATAAATGTGACACTGTAGCATTGTGATAAATAGGTGATATTTTCAATAAACGGTGCTGGTTCAATTGGATATTTGCATGGAAAAATATACAAGGCTTCTGCCTTATACCATGCATAAAATTCAATTTTAGTATGTATTATAGATCAAATGTAAAAAGTAAGGGAGGAGAATATTTTTACAAGCTTGGGGAGAGTAAAGATTTCATTTAAAAACACAAATGTATTAAGTATAAAGGAAAAACTGGAAAATTGGACTACATTAAAATTAAGAACTTTTGTCATGAAATAACACCACTAATAGCATGAGAAAGTAAGCCTCACATGAGGAGCACATATTTGCAATACATATATATAACAAATAGTTCATACTCAGAATATGTAGAAAACTCCTAAATTAGAAACATTGATATAAAAAATTGGCCAAAAAAAATTGAATGAGAACTTTATACACATAAAAGAATATTCAATTGGACAGTCGACATATGAAAAGTCTCTCTACTCTGTGAGATACCAAGAGAGTGCAAATTTAAACCACAGTTAGATATTTCTGTACTTTTGCAAGAATGGCTAACTTGTTTTATAAAAGATGAATAATAACAAAACTGATGAAGATCTGAAGCAACTTGAACTCTCATACAATTCTGGTGGAAATGCAGATGCATATAATAACATTAGAAAATTCTGGCAATACATGTGTATTAACATATGCATATACAAGTACTATGCCCAAATAATTCTAATTCTAGATATATACCCAAGAGAAAAAAATTACACATTTACCAAAAACTTATATATAAATGTTAAGAGAATACTATTTGTAATAGCTCTAAACTTGAAACAAAATATCAAAAAGTAAAATGTATAAATTATGATATATCTAGGATAACAATGAAAACAAAGTATAATCTCAGAAACAACAGAGATGCCTCTTAAAAACATAATGTTGATCAAAAGAAAGCAGTTACAGACAAAAGAAAAAAACATACTTTCGTATTCTATTTATGAAAACTTCACAAATAGGCAAAACCCATCTGTGATATTAGCAGCCAGAATAGTTGTAAAACTTTATCTGTATGTTTTTGCAGTGATGTAGGAAGAGGAAGGTGAGAAGAAGGATTATAGATGGTCAGTTTACTGGGACAGAGGGGACTTCTGTTGTGTTACAGTATTCTATCGTTTCATCCAGTCTGGTTCCATAGCAGTATTCATTTTTTATGAAATGCATTGATCTGTACACTTTGTTCATTGATGTGAATTTCACATTACATAAAATGAACCATTTTAAAGTGTACAATTCAGTTGCATCTAGTACATTTACATTGTTGTGCAGTGGCCATCGCTGTCTACTTCCAAAATATCTTTATCCCCCAAAAGAAAATACCATACTCATTAATCAATCATTCCATCATCGTCCTTCTCCCTAGGTCCAAGCAACCACCAATGTATTTTCTGTTTCTGTGAATTTGCCTAATGGGATAATATAATACGTGTGATCATATAACACTGTGTCTGTCTTCTTTAACCTAGCATTATGTTTTCCAGGTTCATCCACAATGCAGCATATATCAGTATTCCATTTCTTTTTTTTGGCTGAATAATATTGTTGTTTATCCTTTTATCTGTTGATGTACATTTGGGTTGGGTTGTTTGCATCTTTGAGCTACTGTGAATATTACTTCTATGAACATTCCTGTACAAGTGTTTGCTTGAGTACCTGTTTTCAATTATTTGGGTACATACCTGGGAGCGAAATTGCTGCGTCATGCAGTAATTTTATGTTTCAACTTTTGAGGAACTGCCAAATTGTTTTCCATGGTGGCAATGTGAATCCTACTAGTAATATACCGGGCTTCAATTTCTCCCCATAATGCTACCACCTGTCATTTCTCATTTTTATGGTTATAGTTATTCTTCTGAGAGTAAAGTGATGTCTTGTGCTTTTGACTTGCATTTCCCTAGGACTAATGACATTGAACATTGTTTTGTGTGCTTGTTACTATTTGTATTGTTTCTTTGGAGAAATGTCTATTCAAATCTTTTGTTCATTTTTAATTTTTTTGTCTTTGTGCTATTGATTGTATACTGTTAATTTGTGCATTTGTCAATACATGTTACAAATTGAAAATTGACTTAGTCTTTTAAAGACAGGATAATATTTAATTTTGAGACTACTGAAAGTGAAGAAAAAACTATTTTAGACATTACAGTGAAAATAAAGGGTTGTGCATTATTTGTTTCATTTGGAAATGACTGTCAGTGGTTTTGAAAAACTATTCTTAAATTGTAAACTTGAAATTTTGCCAACAGAGTCAATAAATATGCTTTTTAAAAAATGTGTCTTTTTATAGACCATGTTTTAATTCATACTATTAAATGACAACTATTGATAACATAAAAATCAAATAGGTGATTTATATGCAGTTTGCTTTTTTACACATGTCAATAAATTCATCTCAACAACTCTGTTAAACATACAACACTAAACTAAATCTAAAAAAGCTAAAAAACATACGCAAGATGCCACAATCAAGACTGGCTTCATGGGTGCGCAACCTGTACATTCACACAGGACCTCATACTCAGAAGGGTGCCACAACTCATTTAATGCTGTCCCATTGCTGTCTTGAAATTCATAATAATACTTCAACAAAATGACAATATGTTCATTTTGCACTGGGTCCCACAAATTACATACCCAGTCCTGTTTACAGTAAATAGAAGAACTAAGTTTCAAATTCAAGTAGAAGGATTTTAAAACAAAAGAAAACAAAACAGCATCTATCCTCTTGACAGAACAAGCAATGACTCTGGCATAAACTGGATTCAATTTATCTTTTATTTTGGCATTGAAAGTTTTGCTTCTACTAAATGCAGGTAATCTGATATTCTGTTGAAAGATTTTTATCCAGTTTTACATTTAATCTTGAGGAAAGCCATTTCACAGATACAATTTTAAAAGTTAAAAAAAATTAGATTTAACTTTGAGACAAAATACTGATGTTTTTGTTCTTCCTAAGTGATTTTGATAATACTAGATAATAGAAATAGTTTTTCAATGATTATATTACAACATTTTTTTTATTTGAGAGTCACTGTAATAAAAATATCATGTCATAAAATTACAATTTGAGAGACTACTCAGACACAAAATTAAAGAGGGTTTTTATTGAATCTTTAAAGACTCTTTAAATCTTCCTCGATAAGTTTATTTATAACAATGTTTTCTAGAGATTTGTGCCTTATTTTAGGAAGTTTGATTTGGATCATGATCTTTTGACCAAATGTGATGTGGTAATATTATATATAATGAAATTCTAGCCTTCAATTTACTGCAGGTACTTTTTTTTCCTCGCACTTCTGCAATGACTTGCCTTATTACAGTTTCTCTATATTTTCAACTTATTGATATACTTTAGATAGTGAAATTGATTTTCAGCAGCCAATCTTTTTCCTCTTACATTATTTATTATTTCACAAATTCAGTTGAGAAGAGAGAAAGTCTTTTCAATTGACTTGTACATAGACTAACCTCATTTTCAGGACATTGTACAGTATAATTTTGCTATTTATTCAGATGACTAAAATATTGAGCATGAAGATTACTCATAATGAAAATGATGAATAAATAAAAACCTGATTTGATGGTATGCAATATTGAAACTCTGGGTGCATCTCATTATGAGAAATGAAATCTATCAATATCCAGGCTAAAAATTTTATTAATTTTCAAAATAAGAAATATAAATTTAATTCCTGCTAGCACAGAAAATGTGAATAAGTGTTTTCAAAAACTTTTCTAATAAAAGAAGTATTTCTACAGTTAAGATGATTAGAAAGAAATGAGGTGAGAACAAACTTTATGAATCAAGAGAAAAATAACTGTCAGTTTAAAAAACACCAAGTGCAGTCATCTCATGCTAAACTAGGTTGGCTGTAGTTATGTAACTCTGCTAACATTTTTGCCTTAAACAAGTGACATCATATACAAATTCTTATTTGTTTAACCTTTTGAAAAGCCTATTTTAGAAAAAGCGTTTTGGATTTCAATTTGAGAGATATAGAGTAAGTCTTCATTTGACTACCTACATGAGAGTGGGCATGACATATATCCTGGGCTATGATTTTTCATCTGTAAATTGGGGTAGCTAGTTTACTTTTAAAATCATGTCCCAGTACATTATTGCATATTATATACATTTTTAATATATTACCTGCTTTCTGGTGTCTCAGTTTCCTGCAGAAATTATGAGAGCAACAGAGAAGTTATAGACCAACATTGAAGACAAATCAAAATAAAATCAAACAGAAGTCTGGAAAATAACTGGTTTAAATTTCATCCAACTGTAATGTGTTTCTCTTCGTATGTCATTTTAAATCTTTAGTGAATAACTATTGGCATTTTTAAAATATAAATAGTATCTGTTAGTACTTTGGGGATTTTGTTATTATAACAACATATAATAATCCTCTTTGAAGGTAAGACACAATTTGAATGTAAGGTAAGAACATTAAGGTTTTGATTTACCCAAAATATATCAGATCTGTAGTACTGACAGTTTTGTTCTCACCAACTGCATATGTCTTAATGAGGACCATTCTGGACTTGCAATGGTTTGGAAATATTTTTCATCACTGAACTATTTATTGAAGACTAATATGTAGTAGCCACCATGGAGAAATGTCCAAGATCATCTCAGATTTTCCATTGTTTGGTATCTTTATTTGGTTGTACAAGTGATACAGTATTATTTGACTTTTTTTACTTGCCTACTGTCTCTCTTTACTATAATATAAGCTCCATTAGAGCAGATGTTTTTAATGTCCTGAGTGCCTAGAACAGTATCTGACATATGATAAATATCCAATATTATATTTGGTATGACAATTGGTATGTATAGAACCGAGTCCACTTCTAAGTATTAGAAAAGTTTGATTGCCTAGTTGACAAGTTATTGTCCTATTTCCCTATTCATAACTCCACACACCATTTGATTAGAGACTTATTCTAAGAACTCAAGAAATTCTGAACATCTGAGTTGGTCTTGAAACAACAAAAAAGCATAATTTATTATTGCCTTAAGATTTATTAGTCAACTGTAAACTTAAATCCTTTGGGCAGGGTAAGCAAAACTTAAGATGTCAATATAATAGCTCTCTTTTTCCATTGTAGACAGACCTCTGACACCACCCTGGTAGGAACGTGATGAGAAAGCAAATAAAGAATATGAGAGGTATTTCACCCTTGTATTGATTTACCAGCTCCAGTATTTATCACACTAACTTACACACTGAATGTATATATAAAGTAGAAGCTGCCTGTAAAAGGATTAGAGATGAATCAAGGAGAAGACAAATGAGAACATATTTGTAGTGATATAAAAATCAATTTTATAAATGTTAAACATAAATATATTTTCTTCTAGTTTCTTCCACAGAATGTATATTGTCCCTCTGACCATAGAGTATACACAGCTGGGTATTGTGCCTGTCTGAGTCATCATGCACTATACAAAGTCCTTATTCTATTATATGAGTATACTAAGAATGTGTACACTGCTGAGATAAAGTTATGACTATATGGCAAACATAATTACTTATGGTCCATATTGTTTGTGAACTTAGATTCACTATGATTGAAAGCTATAAAAGTTAACAATCTGAAAACCTTTTGCATCAGAATCCTAATTTTAGAAATTCTACTGCAGTCATGTATTTTGTGGTATATAAAATAAGTTTGTGTGTAAGAGCTTAAATGAATAACTGGAAATGAAATTGATAACATAAATGTTAATAGGATGTCAGTTAAATAAACTATAATACATCCTTGCAATGTCATACAGAAAAAAATATATCAGTCTGTATTAACAAAATTATAATTGTTCCACAGTTGAAAGACCAAGATGAACAAATATATGAACAATATAAAGTATTTGAAAATGAAAAACTAGTTTTATTACGTTATGTGTATCAACTATTTGAATTCACTTCACACAATGACATAGGTTCTATTATCATTTCTGTTTTACAATGAAAGAAAGTGAAACCCAAAGAGAGGAAAAATATTTGAATAGCTATTTGAATATGTATGGCATGTGTAAGTATTCTATGTAAATTAAATAATTAAAAATAAACAAATATGCAAAGATAGGTATTCAATATGAGTTATTCTATGTAATAAAAAATGCTATTTTATTTTCAAAAATGTTAACTTTTCCTAATCTTATATTAAAAACTCAGAGATTAAATATATCATTTTTCTAGAAAAATTGGAAGTTATAGGAAAAATTATAAGATTATTAATTCATATGACTATTATGGGAAAGCATAATATTAAAGGAGTATCTTTAGCTCCCTTAATATTGGTCAGTAGATATTATGACACATTGTGTTCCACTGATGTCCATGCATTTAAATTCCTTGTTCACCCTAGAATATAAATCTGCCCCTAGAAGCAAATTTAGGGTTTCTAAATAAAAAGAAGTGTACCTTCTGTCCCAGTGGAAGAGTATAGTCGATTCAAATACATAAGAAGAAATCTTTAGCCATAAGTTGCACTATACAGTATTCACAAGAGAAATGTAAGATTTGTTTGAATGACTGTCACTAAAACTCACCCTAGGAATGATCCTTTTCTTCCTCTTCCTTCCCTTCTCTCTTTATTTCCTTTCTCTCTTCCTCCTTTTTCTTTTTTCTCTTTCTCTTCCTTTCTTTTCGTTTCTTGACGTACAGGTCAAAGCTTACTCACCTACCCATGATGATGATCCAAAAGAATTTTGATTTATTGGGCTCAAAATCAGTCGTGATTTTGGCGGCTTCCCCTCTCTCCTCCCTTTCTGGGTCCTATTAACTCACTTCTCTGATACAGAAATGCATGGAAAGCTAGAAGTTGTGATGAATATAGAGATGTCTGACATAAGTTTTTATAAGAACATCAAATAGATCCTCCAAAAAGCAAGGCCATCCATCTAAAGTTGCATTTTCTGGGATTTTTTTTTAATCTATTTATATTATTTGTTCACATTCCACGTCTCTGTATAGATTGCAGGTATCAATAACTTACTAGTGAATAACCATAGATTTCTTCAAATGTTCCAACCAGTGGAACTGAAAAATGAAGTCTCTTATTAGTCAAGAGAAAATGGAGTATAAAATATTATACAATGTTTCATACTTTTGTTTCGAAAGGAGGCACTAAAGATGGGGAATCCTGCACAGAAAGGAAATTCTCTCTCTAGACCCATGGATATTTTATCCAGATAGTATGTGTGAAAGCTCTGTCTTGAACTAATAAAGAAATTGAAATGAAACAACAGGCTTTGATTAACTGATTAATCACATTGAAGTAGTGCCCCTTAAGACTACATTTAACTATATAATGCTCTATATCTCAAATGAAAAATTGTTCTTTTGTAATTTTCTTCATTCTGTGTAAAAAATCAGGATTCTCATGTTGTTAAATTATTTTATTTAACTTATTAGAGAAAATTTAGCCTCTGCAATATAAACTTTAATCTCTAGGGTTGAAACGATTTCTTGTAATTATAGGAAAAAATAGGCTTGTGCAGGAAATGGTATTAATTAATGCAATATAAATATTATTTTTTGTTTACGGAATGTGAAACTTAAAAGTGATAAACCAGAGTATTTGAGGGTAGAAATTTCTAAGCATCAAAGCATTCAGGCAGCTGCATGTATACTTCTAACATCCTGCACTAGTTTACAACAAAGGCATGATGTAAAGGCAAAATTTATAACTAAAAGGGAAGCAGAGGAAAAAAATTGAAAAATTCTCGTTCTGTCTACATAGTGAAAAGGTGTCTTTGGGAGAGGAAACAAAGGCTGTAACCCAGCAACCATTTGCTAAGGCGATCAGTAAAGAAAGAAGGGATTGTCAAGAGAACAGAAAAGAAGACCCTGAAGGCACTTCTGATATCTTCAAGGTTGTTCCTCTCATCACAAACCCAGAGGCCTAAAAAGACAATGTTTTTGAAAAACAGGCAAGAGGCACTCTGCATGGGCTCCCTGCCCAGGGCCACCTAGGGATGTTGCTCTCCACACCAGCACTCCAGCTACTCTGGCTGCTTCAGCCATGGCTAAATTGGCCCCAGGTTCTACTGGACTCACAGCTTTTTAAGATATAACCTGGAAGCCTTGGTGGCATCCACAAGGAGTTAAGACTGCAGGCTGGCAGAATGCAAGAGCTGTGGACCCCTGATTTCAAAGGATGTATGGAAAAGCCTGAAGACCCAAGGAGAGATTTGTTGCAGGGGCAGTCACCACAGAAGCCTTCACTTAAAGCAAAGCTGAGAAGAAATGTGGGGTCAGAGTTGCTGCAGAGAAATCCCACCAGGGCAATACCTAGTGGAGCTATGGGAGTGGGACCACCATGGAGACCCCAGAATTGTAGAGCTACCAGTGCGAATACCAGCCTGGGAGAGTAGAAGTATGGGGTAAGCCCAGGAAAGCCATAGGAATGGGGTTGTCCTGAGAACTTGGAAGCCCAATCCCCTCACCAGAGTGCAGAGAATGCCAATCATGAAGTTGGAGGAGATTATTTTACGGCTTTGAGATTTACCCTTTATCTGTAGGGTTTTGAACTTGCTTAGGACCTGTAACTCCTTTCTTTCAGCCTATATCTCCCTTTTTGAATGGGAATATGTATGTACCCTGTGCTTAATACTGCCATTATATCTTGGTGGTAGATAACTTATTTGATTTCATAGGTGAAACTTTGGACTTTTGAGCTGAAACAAAATTTGGGGGGCAGAATAAATGTATTTTCATGTAAGAAGGGCATAAACTTTACGGGCTAGGGGTAGAATACTATGGATCAAATGTATTCCCTAAAGGTTTGTTTATTGAAAACTTGATCTCCATTGTAACAATGTTAAGATGGTAGGAAATCCAATCATGGTATTTAAAACATGGGGCCATTAAAGCATGATTAGGACTGTGCCCTCATGAATGGACTGATTCACTGACGAGGTAATGAGCATCGTTCTGATGGCTTTATAAGGAAATTGAGTTAGAAGATTAGCTTTCTTGTTCAGCGCATTTCTCTAGCCCTCACCAGGTCCTCACCTGGACCTTGGGCTTCCCAGTCACTGAAACTGTCAACAATAAATTTCATCTCTCCATGAATTACCCAGTTTTAGGTATTCTGTTATAAGCAACAGAAATGGGTTAATACAACTCCTTATCAATATGATTTGTAAATATTTTCTCCCATTGTGTACATTCTCTATTTATTCGATTGATCATTTCCTTTATGTGAAGTATTTAAGTTTGATTTAGTCTCATTTGTGTATTTTTTCTTTGGTCACCTGTGATTTTGCTGTCATATCCTAGAGATCATTGCCAAACTCAGCATCATGAAGATATTCCCCTAAGTGTCCTTCTAGCAGTTTTGTAATTCCAGCTCATAACATTTAGATCTTTACCTATTTTGAGATTTTTGTTTTGCTTTGTTTTATTTTGTTTTGTACATGGTTCTAAGAAAGAGTCTATCTTTATTCTTTTGTATTTAGATATTCCATTTTTCACAACATCAATTATTGAAAAGATTGTCCAATCCCAATTTAATGGTCTCTTTTTTTTTCTCTTTTCTTTTTCTTTTTTTTTTTTTTTTTTGTCTTTTTTGTGACCGGCACTCAGCCAGTGAGTGCACCGGCCATTCCTATATAGGATATAGGATCAATGGTCTCTACACCCTTGCTGAACATCATTTAACTGTATAAATGACAGTTTATTCTGGGCTGTCTATTGTATTCCATTGATCTATATGTGTCTTTATGCCAGTACTATACTATTTAGATTAGTCTAGCTTTGTAATATGTTTTAAAATAAAAAAAGATTGAGTCCTTTAACTTTGCTCTTATTCCAAGTTGCTTTGGTTATTTGGAATCTTTTGAGATTCCATATGAATTTACTATTTTTTCTGTTTCTTGAAAACTAATGCTGTTGGGTTTTGATAAGCACTTCATTGACTCTGCAGTCTGATTTGGGTAGTGTTGATATCTTAACAATATTAATCCTTCCAATCCATAAACATGAGCTATCTTTCTTTTTATTTGTGCCTTCTTTAATGTCTTTTAACAATGTTTCATAGTTTTCAGTGTACAAGTCTTTCACCTCTTTGTTAGGTTTACTACTAATTATTTTATTAATTTTGATGATATAATAAACTAAAGTTTTAAAATTTCCTTTAGGATTATTCATTATTAGTGCATAGAAATGTAACTAATTTTTGCATGTTAATTTTGCATCCTGCAACTTTGCTGAGATCATTTATTAGTTCTAACAGTTTGCGTGTGTCCATTTTTTTATGTGTGTGTGTGTGTGTGTATTTTTTAGGGTCTTCTACATATAAGATTATGTCATCTACAGAGATAATTTTACTACTTCTTTTCCAATTTCAATGTCTTCTATTTCTTTTCCTTTCCTAATTGGTCTGGCTAGAACTTCCAGTTGTTTTTTTTTTTTTAATGGTGCTGCAATTTTTTTTCAATTTTATTTATATTTATTTTTGAGGGGTACAGTGTGTTACTTTAATACATGTGTATACTGTACAATGAATGACTTATAGTATAGTAGATAGCATAATTTTGTACCCATTGGTCTACCCCCCATCCCAACCCCTCCATTCTCAGCCTCTGGTGACAATTATTCTACTCTACTTCTATGAGAACCAATTTTGTTTATTTATTTATTTATTTATTTATTTAGTTAGTTAGTTAGTTAGTTATTTAGTTAGTTAGTTAGTTAGTTAGTTAGTTTTAGATTTCACATATGAGTGAGACCATGCAGTATTTGGCTTTCTGTGGCCTGATTTTACTTAACATGATGGTTTTCAGTTCCATCCATGTCACTGCAAATGATAAAATATCATTTTTTTATAGCTGAGTAGTATTTCACTGTGGATATATACCACAATATTTTTTTTTATCCATTTGTCTGTTGATGGGCATTTACATTAATTCCAAATCTTGGCTATAATGAACAGCATTGCTGTGAACATGGAAATATCTCACTATGGTTTTAATTTGCATTTACCCAGTGGTTAGAGATTTTGAGCATTTTTTCTTGCGCTTGTTTGCCATTTGTATGTCTTCTTTTGAGAAATGTCCATCCAGGTTCTTTGCTCATTTTTAAATTTTTGTTTTTGTTTTTGTTTTGTTTTTGTTTTTGTTTTATGCTGTAGAGTTGTTTGGGTTTCTTACATAGTCCGGATATTAGCTCTTTGTCTGATGTGTAGTTTACAAATACTCTCTCCCGTTCTGTGGGTTGTCTCTTCACTTTGTTTATAGTGTCCCTTGCTGTGCAGAATCTTTTAGTTTGACATAGTCTTATTGTCTATTTTGCTTTAATTTCCTGTGCCTTTATGGTCTCTTTCAAAAAAAGCACTGCCCTCTCCGATTTCATGTAACATTTCCCCAACGTTTTTTTCCAGTAGTTTCATAGTTTTGTGTCTTAAATTTAGGTTTAATCCATTTTGAGTTGAACTTTGTGTATGGTAAGAGATATGGATCTAGTTTCAGTCTTCTGCATGTGGATATCTAGTTTTCCCAGCATCATTTATTGAAGAGGCTGTCCTTTCCCCACTGTATATTCTTGGCACCTTTATCAAAATCAGTTGGCTGTAAGTAGGTGTTTATTTTGGGGTTCTGTATTCTGTTCATTGAATTTATTTGTCTGTTTTTATGCCGGTACCATGTCATTTGGGTTATTATAGCTTTATAGTATATTTGAAGTCAGCAAGTGTAATGCTTCCAAATTTGTTTTTATTCAAGATTGTTTTAGCTATATGGGGTCATTTGTGGTTGTACACAAATTTTAAGATTATTTTTTCTATTTCTGTAAAGAATGTCATTGGCATTTTGATAGGGGTTGCATTGAATATGTAGAGTGCTTTGGGTAATATGGTCATTTTTATGATGTTAATTCTTCTAATTCATGACCATAGGATATCTTTCCATTTATGTGTCCTCTTCAATTTTTTTTCACTAATGTTTTATCATTTTTACTGTAGAAGTCTTTCACCTCCATGGTTAAATTCACTCCTAGGTCTCCTAGGTATTTCATTTCTTTTTTATTAGCTATTGTGAATAGGATTACTTTCTTGACTTACGTTTCAGCTATTTCATTATTGATGTATAGGAAGGCTATCAATTTTTGTGCGTTGATTTTATATACTGAATTCATTTATTAGTTCTAGTAGTTTTTGGTGGAATCTTTAGGGTTTCCTATGTATACAGTCATGCCATCTATGAAAAGGGTTTGGGTTCCTCCTTTCTGATTTGTATGCCATTTACTGCTTTCTCTTGCCTTATTGTGCTGGCTAGAACTACCAGTACTGTGCTGAATAACAGAAGTGAAAGTGAACATCCTTGTTGTGTTTCAGATCTTAGAGGAAAAGTCTCAAATTTTTGTCTGTTCAGTATGATATTAATTTTGTTGTGTATGGCCTTTATCGTGTTAAGGCACATGCCTTCCGTATGTAGTTTGTTGAGTGTTTTTATCATGAAGGGGTATTGGATTTTATCAAATGCTTTTTCTTCATCTATTGAAATAATCATATGGTTTTTGTCCTTTTGATGTGATGTATCACGTCTATTGATTTGTGTATGTTGAACCATCCTTGCTTTCCTTGGGTAAATGCCACTTGATCACATTGAATAATCTTTTAGAGGTGTTGTTGGATGTTGTTTGCTCATTATTTCGTTGAGCATCTTCACATCTGTGTTCATTAGGAATATTGGTTGGTAGTTTTCTTTTTTTCTTGTATCTTTTTCAGGCTTTTGTATAAGGTTAACAATGGTCTCACGAAATAGGTTTTGAAGTATGTTTTTCTCCTCTTTGATATTTTGGAAGAGTTTGAGAAGAATTGATAATAGTTCTTCTTTAAGTATTTGGTAGAATTAAGCAGAAAAAATCACTTGGTCCTGGGGTTTTCTTTTTTGGGAGACTTTTTATTACTGTTTCAATCTCATTTATTACTTTTCTGTTTAGGTTTTCTAGTTCTTCATGATTCAACCTTGGTAAGTTGTGTGTGTCCAAGAATTGTTCCATTTCTTCTAGGTTTTCCAGTTTTCTTGTATATACTTGTTCATAGTAATATCTTATGATCCTCTGTATTTCTGTGGTATTAGGTGTAATGTCGCCTTTTGCCTTTCTGATTTTATTTTAGTCTTCTGGTTTTTTTTTCTTGATTGTTCTAGCTAAAGGTTTATCAGTTTTTTTATCTTTTTGAAAAGCAACCGTTTGTTTTACAATCTTCTATTTTGAAAAATATCTCTAATTCATTTATTTCTGTTCTGATCTTTGTTATTTCTCTCCTTCTACTCATTTCTAGAATGTTATATTTTCATTTTCATTTGTCTACAGGAGTGTTTTGCTTCCCTTTTTGATTCCTTCATTGACCCATTTATTATTTAGAAGCATGTCATTTAATTTCAATTATTTGTATTGCTTCCAGTGTCTCTTTTGTCGTTGATTTCTAGTTTTATTCTATTGTGGTTAGAAATGGTAGTGTATATGATTTCAGTTTTCTTAAATTTGTTGAGGCCTGTTTTGTGACCTAACATATGGTCTATTCTGGAGAATGTTCCAAGTGTTGCTGAGAAGAATGTGTATTCTGTAGCTTTTGGATGAAATGTTACATATGTGTCTTGTAGGGCCAATCAACCTAAAGTAGATATTAATTCTAGTTTCTTTCTGTTTAATTTTCTGTCTGGATAAACTGTCCTTTGCTGAAAGAGGGGTATTAAAGTCCCAAGATATTATTGTGTTGGAGTCTGTTTCTACTGTTAGGTCTTATAGTAATTGCTTTATATAACTGTGTGCTTCAGAGTTGGGTGCATCAAGAAGGTAGAACAGATGGTCCCCAGCATCACTCTCTACCACAACTTACAAGTATCAATTTGCAAGTATTAAAAAGCAAAGATTGCTAACCTACAACTGATGGAATTCAAAGGAAGAGGAAGAGAGATCCATGGATTCTATGAAGGTGGCAGAAGCCATGGTTGGAGAAAGAAGGTGCTGCCCCAAACAATTTGAGCCCTGGCAGCTTCAGGGTCAGTCCCAGTGAACACATAGAGCAGGAGCTGGCAAAAGCCATAGTGTGGCCTTTTCATGAAGGTTCTTGGAGTCTTTAGGGGAGAGCAGGGCCTTGGTTCATACCATACCAGCCTCCAGGCCAGCAAGACCACTCAGAGTTCTCATGGATGCACATAGGAGTGAGGAGCCAAAGATGACTGAAAATAAGAGCCACCCAGAGGCCAATGAGTCATTGCAAAGGACCAGTGCCCATCCCACCTGTTGTGAAGTGTTTGAAGTGCAGAGGGAGGCTGGCCATCAGGGAGAACGTTGGAGCACAGCGTGGGCAGCTTATCCGCCTTCGAATAGGTACATGCCCATTCAGTGGAGACTGGTCAGGGAGATAGAACTGCAAGGGGTGTAGTTTGCTGGAAAGACTCAGTCCTGGGCCAGAATTTCGACTCATACCAGGTGTATCTAACCTCACAAGACCCAGAAGTGATTAAAACATCAACAATTATACCCTGAGCTGAACAAAAGTCCTTCCCCAGAGAATTGGCATCAAAGGAACAATTTAGCTCAACCACATGGCTCAAGTGCTAGTCCCCACAGGAAATTCCCCATTTTGGAATTAACCAATGGACAACAAATTAGTTCCAGTGCAGAGTTTTAGTTATGGTGTTAGATAATAATCCAACACAGAACTGAAATGAAACACACACACACACACACACACACACGCACACCAGAGACAAAGCTCTGATATTAATCAGTAAAGGTCTAACACCACCAAAGAACACCTATAAAACTTAAAAGATGTAGCAGTCTTCTCAAATGCCCAAACAAATATCAAGAAAGAACAGGGAAATATGACACCATCAAAGAAAGCAAACCGAACACCAGCAACAGTCCCAGAGGAAGAGCAGATTTATGAAATGTCTGACTAAGGATTCAAAATAACTCTCTCAAGGATGTTCAAGGAGTCACAAGAAAATACAGAGAGAAAATTAAATGTTTCCTAAAAAAAAATCAAGGAGCAGAATGAGAAACTTGACAACCGAATCAATTAAAAATAGAAATTCTAGAAATAAAGAATACAGTATCTGAACAGAAAAACTTGATAGAAAGCTCCAACAGCAGACTTGATAAAACAGAGGAAAGAATCAGTGAGCTCAAAGATAAAATACATGAAATTATCCAATCAGAGGACGAGAAAGAAAAAACAGAAAAGAAAAAAATGAAACAGAAATACAGCAAATATAGGACTCCTTTAAGCAAAATAACCTCTGCATAATAGGTATACCTGAAGAAGAGGAAAAAGGAAGAGATGTAGAAAGCATATTTAAGGAAATAATGGCTGAAAATGTCCCAAGGATGGAGAGAGATGACAGCATCCAGATAAAGGAAACTCAGAGGTCACCAATCAAATTCAATCCAAGGAGGAACACTCCAAGACACATCATAATCAAACTATTGAAAATCAAAGACAAAGAAAGGATAGTGAATGCAGCAAGAGAAAAGAAACTCATAACATTGAAAAGAGCCCCAAAACATCTCTCTGAGGGTTTCTCAGCAGAAACCCTACAGGCCAGAAGAAAATAGAATCATATAATCAGAATGCTGTAGGAAAAACTCTGTCATTCATGAATTCTCTATCCAGCAAAACTAGTCTTCACATATGGAGGAGAAATAAAGTCTTTCCCAGATAAACGAAAGCTAAGGTAATTCACCAACACTAGAACTGCCTTAGAAGAAATACTAAAGAGAATTCTTTAATTTGAAAGAAGACAACAGTAAGGAGCAGAAAGAAAACACTTGAAGGTACATAACTCCTTAGTAACGTAAGTTCACTGACAACCTTAGAATATTCCAGTGTCATAAGGGAGAGTGAATAAACCACTTACATCCTTAATGTGAAGACTAAGGACAAACGTAACAAGACAACAACAAATACCACAACCGTGTAAGAGATAGGCAATATTAAAAGATGTAACTTGAAACAACAAAATGTCAAAAAGTTGGGGAGAATGATGCCAAAGCAGAGTTGGCTTAGATTCTTTTTTTTCCTTAGATATCAAAGTTAAGTTGCTATTAGTCTAAAATAATCTGTTATCTGTTATAACTATAACACGTAAGGTCTCACTTTGAGAAAAAAGTCAGAAGACAGAGCTAATCTCCTCCCTGGATTTCTTTTTAAAACCCTCAGAACCACACCCATGACTACCATTAAACCATCAATAGATGAACCCACTTACCAGGACATGGTTTTAATACATAATCACTTCTTTAAGGCCACACCTTTCAATTACTCTAATTAATTATACTTATAATCACCACCCTCTTAACACTGTCAGTGGGGATTAAGCTTCAATGAGTTTGGAGGGACATCTGATCCACAGTAGACATACTAAAGATAAAACAGCAAGAAACCAAAATACACCCCTAGAGAAAAACCACTCAATCACAAAGGAAGACAGTAAGATCAGAACAAAGAAAAAAAAGATTAACAAACAACCAGAAAAAGGTAACAAAATGGCAGTAACAAGTTCCTATATAACAATAACATCTCTAAATGTAAATAGATTAAATGCCCTATTAGAAGACACAGAGTAGCTCAATGGATTATAAAACAAAAACTGAAGACTTACAATCAAGCTGGCAGAATAGATGGTACCCAGCATTACCTTCTCCCACAATCAACCAATTTACAACTACTAAAAAGCCAATGACTGCAAAGCGGGGGCCACTAGAGCTCAGGGGAAGGGGAGGGGAGACCTACAGAGTTCATGAAGGCAGGAGAAGCCATAGAGAGAGAAAGAAAGGACTGCACCAATCATTTCAAGCCCTGACCACTTCGAGACTGGCCCTGGTGGGCACACAGAGCAAGAGCTGGCAAAAGCCACTGTTGTGCCCTTTGTATAAATTTGCTTGGAGGCCACAGGGTAGAAGAGGGCCTTGGTGGCACCCAGGCCAGCAGGACCACTAATTGGGTTCCCATGGTCTCACACAGGAGCTAGGGGCCCCAAAAGGAGCCAATCAGAAGCCAGTGCGTCATTACAAAGGACCAGTGCATGGCCCATCCCATGGAGGTGTTTGGAGTGTGGAGGTGGGGGACACTGGCACACTGGGGGAACTTTGGGGCACAGCATAGACAGCTGATCTGCGTTCCAATCAGCACAGGACCACTCATTGAAGACTGGTCAGGAATATAGAACTGCGGGGAGTGCAGTTTGATGAAAAGACTCAGGCCCACACCAGAATTTCCACACAACCCAGGTGTACTGTACCTCACAAGTCCCAGAAGTGCTTACAAGGTCAACAATTAAAAGATGAGCTGCACAGAAAGCCTCCTCTAGAGAACGAGCAGCAAAGCAGAAATTTAGCTCAACCATGGACTTGAGTGCTGGTTCCCACAGAAAGTTACCCCATTTTAGAAGCAAAGGACAACAATTAGTTCCAGTGCAGAGTTTAAGTGGCGGGAATAGCAAAGAAGCCAACTCAGAACTGAAAGACAGAACAAAAAACCAACAGATCAGAGACCAAGTTTTGATATTAACCAATGTATTAGTCCATTTTGTATTGCTATAACAGAAATACCTGAGACTGGATAATTTAATAAAATAAATAACAGAGGTTTATTTGGCTTACGATTCTAGGACAGCTGCATCTGGCACAGGCCTCAGGCTGCTTCTATTCATGGTGGAAAGTGGCAGGCAGCCAGCGGGTACAAGCAGATCACATGGCTTGTCTTTTAAACAACGAGCTCCTGCAGGAACTAATAGAGTGAGAATTCACTCATTAATCCCCCCACCTAAGGAGAGCATTGATCCATTCATGAGGGATCTTCCCCCGACTCAATCAGTTTCCAACACTGCTGCATTGGGGATTAAATTTTCACATGAGTTTTGGAGGAGGCAACACATCCAAACTCCATCATTCTGCCCCTGGTTCCCCAAAACTCATGTCCCTCTCACATACAAAATACAATCATTCCATCCCAACAATCCCAAAAGTCTTAACTTGCCCCAGTACCAACTTCAAAGTCCAAAATCCAAAGTCTCATCCAAGACCAAAAGCAAAAGTCCTTCCAGATGTGAACCTGAAAAACAAAACCAAATTTATCTGCTGCCAAGATACAATGGTGGAACAGACATTGGGTACACATTCCCATTTCAAAAGGGAGGAATAGGCCAAAAGAAAGGAGAAACAGGCCGCAAACAAGTCAGAAACACAGCAGGGCAGACATAAAGTCTTAAAGCTCCTACATAACTCCTTAAAGCTCCTTAAAGTCTTAAATAATCTTCTTTGATTCCAAGTCCTGCATCCTGGGCACAACTGGTCAACTGGGCCGCCAAAGCATCAATCAGCCTCACTCCATCATCTCTGTCAGGTGCAGCCCAGTGCGCTGAGCTTGTGCCTGTGGCTTTTCCAGGCCAGTGTTCCACTATGGTAGCTCCATAGTTCTGGGGTCTCCATAGTGGTCCTGCTGCCTTGGGTCTACTAGACATTTCCCTGCTGGGGGCTCTCTGCACAGGCTCTGATCCCACTTTTCTGCTCAGCATTCCTCTAGTAGATGGCCTCTGCCATGGTTCTGCCCATGAGGCAGGTCTCTGGCTGGGTCCCCCAGGCTTTTCCACACATTTTCTGAAATCTGGGAGGAGGCTGCCACATCTCCACTGCTCCCATGTCCTGCCGGCCTGCAGACTTAACATGATGTAGACGCCACCACGGTTTCAGGCTTCTACTCTCCAGGGCTGCTGCATGAACCACACTTGGGTCTGCTCCAGCTGTAGCAGCTGGGATGCAGGGAACAGGTTCGCGAGGGCAGCTGCACCCCAGGTCTGTCCTCTGGGACAACTCAGTCCTTCTAGGCCTCAGGGTCTGGGATGGGTGGGGCACCTTTCCAGACTTCTCAATTGCCTTTAGTGCTTTTTTTCTCATTGTCTTGTCTATTAGCATCTATTTTTAAATTGGATTAGGCTCAGTCAGTTTTAGTGAGGCCTTGTAACATCAAGGTCAAGGGTTGGAATCCCTGCTCAGCTATCAAAATAAACAAACAAGCAAAGAAAACTATTTGAGCTAAATACCGACAAGAGAATCAGTGGAGAGTGTGGCAGTACAACAGGAGACTGGTGAGATCAGTGGGGAGAACAAAAACCCAGGAGGGTCATAGAGAGAAGACAGGGAGGCACAGGCTTCAGCCGACCTGTCTCGGACACCAAGATCAGCACAAGAAGAATTTCCCTGGCAAAGAAAAGGTAGGCAGAGGACCCACCGAGAAACACATCTGAAAGAGTAATTTTATGTCTGTTACATTTGATAATAATAAAAAATCTGGCTTGTATTTTCCACATTTTTTATTACTTTTATATTTATATTAATTCATTTTTATAGTAGGAGAAACACTAACCTATGATATCTTTGTGCGGTTTTCTCCTCTTTCATTGATATTTCCGAGTAACGTTCTTCTCTATTTGTTTCAAGGTGTTACTTCTACTTTTCAAGACTAATTTTCTATAGGTTATCTACCAACCTCTTCTTCTCCTCCTCCACTGGGATCTTTATTAATTATTACTTCTTTTTCTTTTCTCTTCATGAATTTCTTCTTCTCTATTGGCTTTTTCCATCTTCATTTAAATTCTCTCTCTCTCAATTTTCAAGACAGAACCACTTAGGATTTTATTATTTTTCTGACACTTTCTCTTTTCTTCCTCCTCTGAAATCTTATCTCTCTATGGTTCTCACTTCAAACTATATGGTTCTTAAAACTTGACCTGTTTCACATTTGATACCTTTACTAATATGGAGATTGAATAAAGAGAATAATAAGATAATTATAAGAAGAAGAATGGTATGAGTATTATAACAAAATTAAAATATCTGAATTAAAAAACAGAGGTAAAACCAAGGATAGCTGCAGATATACCTGGAAGTTGACTACAAAATCAAGATAATAGGACAAACATGAGAAATATGGTTGAGAGTAAAGGATGCATCATTGATACCCACATCTCTATTCCTAAGCTTCTAGAAAAATTTTCAAGGGGATTACAGAGTAAATAACCATATTCAGAAGAAATAGGCAGGGTAACCATATATTATCTAATAAAATTTGTAGGTAACCAGTAATTGGGCTAGCACTGGGCTGCTGGATGACGTAGCACCTTCTGCTACCGTCTGCAAAATGTAACTTAAAGGCAATCTTTTCCAAGAAAACTCTGGTTGTTCGCAATTATAGAGTATCTCAGATTATTTAAAATCCTTATTATTTAAGTATTTTTTTATATTTTGAAAAATATGTGACTTTTTAAAATCTGACATAGAACTTGTTTTGTATTGCTTCCACAATAGAAAACATCAGGATCTACTCAACTGCTTAATCATTCCATCTATCACTGTAGTATAGTTATATAAATGTATAGAATACCAGGTGCTGTGGGGTGACATATACATAATATTTACAAATGTTTTTAGGTAAAAATATTTGAAGAACCATGCAATAATTACTGAAGTATTTAGTTTCATAAAGGAAAGTGATGTGAAGTAATATTTGGAAATAAATGAAATTTTATGAGTAATTTACAAATATCATAGGCCTAATTGAGGATACAAGACAATTCTTTCTATTTCCTTAATTTTTGATACTTCCTCTGTATTTCTCTATTTTTAAATCTATATTTACAATTGTTTCTCATGATTTTTTTCTCATTTTCTTGATTTTTAAGAACACTCTAAAAAAAAAATTTTGTCAATATACAATGTGGTTGATTATTGTGGCCCATTACCAAAACCTCCCTCTCCCCTCCCTCTTCCCCCTCCCTCCCAACAGCCTCATATCTGTTTGCTTATGGTATCAACTTCAAGGAATTGTAATTGTTGTGTCTTCTTCCCTCCCCCCACCCCCAGTTTATATGTGTATTTATTTATTTATTTTTAGCTCCCACAAATAAGTGAGAACATGTGATATTTCTCTTTATGTGCCTGACTCATTTCACTTAATATAATTCTGTCTAGGTCTATCCATGTTGCTGCAAATGGCAGTTTTTCATTCTTTTTTATAGCAGAGTAGTATTCCGTTTTGTAGATATACCACATTTTCTGTATCCACTCATCTGATGATGAACATTTGGGCTGCTTCCAACTCTTAGCTATTGTAAATAGTGCTGCAATGAACATTGGAAAATAGGTATACCTTTGACTTGATGATTTCCATTCCTCTGGGTGTATTCCCAGCAGTGGGATAGCTGGGTCATATGGTAGATCTATCTGCAATTGTTTGAGGAACCTCCATACCATTTTCCATAGGGTCTGCACCATTTTTCAGTCCCACCAACACTGTATGAGAGTTCCTTTTTCTCCACAATGTCACCAGCATTTATCATTCACAGTCTTTTGGATATTAGCCATCCTAACTGGGGTGAGATGGTATCTCAGTGTGGTTTTGATTTGCATTTCCTGAATGCCGAGGGATGTTGAACATTTTTTCATGTGTTTGTTGGCCATTTGTATATTTTCCTTTGAGAAATGCCAAATTAGCTCTTTTGCCCATTTTTTAAGTGACTTACTTGGGGTTTTTTTGCTGTAAAGTTGTTTCAGTTCCTTGTATACACCTACAGTCATCTGATCTTTGACAAAGGCACCAAGCCTACACTGGGGAAGAGACTGCCTCTTCAGCAAATTGTGCTGGGATAACTGGATATCCATAGGCAGGAGAATGAAACTAGACCCATACCTCTCACCATATACTAAAATCAACTCAAAATGGATTAAAGAATTAAATATATACCCTGAAACAATAAAACTTCTTAAAGAAAACGTAAGAGAAACACTCAGGTAGTAGGATTGGGCACCGACATTATGAATACGACCCCAAAAGTACGGGCAACCAAAGGAAAAATAAATAAATGGGATTATATCAAACTAAAAAGCTTCTGCACAGCAAAAGAAACAATTAACAGAGTTAAAAAACAACCAACAGAGTGGGAGAAAATATTTACATTTTTTAAAAATTTTAAGTGCAATTTGTAAAAAAAAGTTTAAGAACAATTTTTTAAATTAATTTTATTGAAACATTGAACATATTGTGGGGTACAGAATTATATTTCAATACATGTATACAATGGGTGATTATCTAATCAGGGCAATTCGCATATTCATCATTGCAAAACTTAATCATTTCTTTGTGATATGAACATTTAATCTCCCTTCTACTTATTTGATTAAATGCAGTAAATCATTGTTAATTATAGATTCTTAGGTCGACTGTATACCAATAGAACTCTTTCTTTATCTGCTCTGTCTTTATCTGTTTTTTTTTTCACATATTTCATATTATTCTCTTTTATTAACTATTCATTATATAAAGTAAGAAATTTATTTGAAAATGTATTTTTTAAGATAAACATTTTTTCTCTATTCAGTGTCTCTGTTCTTCATTTGTTCACTGAGCATACCCCAAAATCCTTACTGAAATTTCTTGTTTAGTGTTTTCTTGGACAGTTATATTTTTCTTGTGGGCCAGTATCCCTCATATACCTCAATAGAACAATTTGCTGACTTTGCAAATTGTATTTCCATTTTATTATAAACACATAAAATTCATGTCTATTCAATAGCCAAATTACATAGAGGATACATTACAGTAATATATTCTATAAGATGTATAAGCATGAGTAAAATGACAACTTTTTGATAATTATGAGTACACACAGCATTAGAATTTGTTCAAAAAATTGTAAAGAACATCATCTAGGTCTTGCTGAATATGTGAAAGTAACAGCTATAACTTTCTTTTTAATAATTGTCTAATTTCTAAAATTGGATTTGTGACCTTTGAAGCATGAAGAAAGGATTGCAACAAATATATTTCTTTAAAAAATTCATGGTCTGAACCTTCTATTTGATTTGATTTTCTTGATGTAAGAAAATCATGTAATGCTTTTTATTAAAGCTGATAAAAAAAAAAGGCTTTGACTTAAACCACTGAGTTTTTTGAAATCTGAAGCATGAAGAGGAGGATATCCATTTACAGCTTTTATTTGCACATTCTCTTTTACACAAATTCACAATGTTCTAGTCACATTGTTACAAATTTTGCTTTTCATTTTTAGGGTTAATACTCTTGCAGAACCAATATATTTCTGTGGAAAGTATCTGGCAATGATTCTGACATAATATTATTTATGAATGAATAAATAAAGGCATGCATGAATACACTAATAAATTTGGGAGACTTATTCCATTACTGTTTCAAGACATGTGACCTTGAGTAAGTTACCTAAATTTCCAGTCCTCAGTTTCTTTTGCCAAATGGGGATGAAAATAGTACTTAGTTCACAGAACTATTTTGAAAATTGTTTGGGAAACTTTATATTAAAATTATTATCAAAATATTTGACATGCAGTTAACTTTTAGTAAAATTAGCTCTTATTTGTAAGCAAATATCAAAATAATATAATATTGTTTCTCCCTTCTCACATTGCCTATTACAATAGAAGAAATAATTCATTATTTCAACACAACTTAAGGCATCAAATAAATGGGAGAGCTGGGATGTAAACTCACATCTATCTGACCCCAGACCTAATAGTCTTTAACAACAGTTTGAAAGATCTGTTAACATTCTGGAACAAAATAAAATAGACCAAGGAAATAAAATTTTAAAAAAGAAAGACTTTGACAGAGAAAATTAACTATGCAATTTTGGTTTTTTATCTCCAGTCTCCCATTCCCTATGTGAACCAACAATGTCATTGATAACTTAATTCAGTCTTGCAAAACTGTACATGTGTTCCATGTGGCTTTAAAATAATCAACTAAGAATACCAGATATAGTAACTGAGCAGGTACAGGGTTTGCAAATTGACTACAAAGCAATCTCTTTTCCTCACAAGCTATCCAAAGCTGGTAATCTCCAAATAATGATGCAAAGGGGAAACAAACAATTTGTCCGTGCCATAAATTCCTACTTTTGCTAACTATGGTAAAGTTAACTGTACTGTGTGGACCTACCTTTAACTAAACTTATCAGATTTAAATAGCTTCAGGTCAAGGAAGTTATTGCTAATGCTCTGTGTATGTCACCCCTTTCTCCTCCTTTACTTCAAAGGTGCCTGGATTGAAAAGAGCTACTGATGTTAGAGGGAATAGAAACAGAGCTAGTGAGCATTAAACAGATGCAGACTTTCATCCAGTTTGACCTAGGAACCAAGTTCTTACCTCTTCCATTAGAATATTGACCCTACACATTGCTGCAATATGGCAGAAAGAGCACAAGACAGATACCTAGGTCTTTTTTCAACTCTGATAGCTTTGGTGAAAGAAGCAGAAGAGGGAACCCCACACATGTACTACAATTATTTATAGTAATCTTCACATAGACAAAAGTTCATTATTGTGCACAACTACAACTATACAATTAAAAAAAATTAAATGCATGTACTCATTAAATTCCTTTATAGAACAGAAGAAAAAAGGAAAGGAAAAAAGGGAGAGAAGGAGGGAGGCAGGAAGGAAGGAAGAAAGGAAGGAAGGAAGGAAGGAAGGAAGGAAGGAAGGAAGGAAGGAAGGAAGGAAGGGTTTTACTTTGAAAAGACTTCTGCTGTGGAAGCCTGGAATGGATTGCAGCAGCCTAACACACTGTTGTAACAATTGTAAAAAATCCAGAAAAGTTACATTAAACATTTTTCGATAATTTTATGTGTTTTTTTGAAATTTGATTTATAATTTAAAAAAATCTAATACTCACCAAAATTTGCAAAAATACTGCAAAGAATCCCTGTGTGAACTTCACTCAGTTTTCCCCAAAGGTACCATTTTCTGTAACACTAAAATGATCAAAACAATAAACTTGATACAAACTTATAACTAATCTGGTAACTTTATGTACATCTCACCAATTGCCCCTTTCATGTTGGTTTGGGCTCAGGATCCAATCAGAATTATCCACAGAATTTAGTTGTCATGTCTTCTTGTTTTCCTCTAATTTGAGGCACTTTCTCAGTCTTCCTTTATGACCTTAACAGCTTTGAGAATTTCATTTTGAGAAATGTTTTTCTGTTTGGGTTTGGCTGATGTCTATCCATGATTAAATTTAGTTTATGTATTTCTGGTAGGAATAACACAGATGTGATATGTGTCTGCTCAGTGTGTCATAACAGGAGGTACATGATATTGATATGTCTCATTAATGGTGATATAAAATTTGATCTCTTGTTTATTGCTTTATTTGCCAGTTTTCTCTACTGAAAGTTCCTTTTGTCCTCTTGCAGTGAATAAATATCTTCTGGTATGATATTTTAAGATCATGTATATATCCTGTTTCTATCATACTTTTCATTACTAATTATAGAATACAATAATGATTCTTGCTTACAACCAAAATTACTGTGCTGTTTGTCAAATGATGATATTTTTATTTCCATAATTTGTCTCCATTTAGTAATTAAAACTATTTGTAAGCATACACAAACATGGAGAAAAAGAGAGAGGGAAAGAGAGAGATTTCTGCATGTATTTGTGTGTTTCTCTGTGCATATTTGTGTGTACACAATTATGAATTTCTACTGATTAACTCCAATTCTAATTCAACAACAAAGCACTCATTCTAGTCTTTCCACTTTTTCTATTTATAACTCCTTTCTCTGATAGTGAGAAATTAGGATCTTCTTACGCATATTATATTGACTTATGTGCTCAATCCTAAAGTGCACATAAAGCAATTTCAAAATTGCTAACTCATACCTCTAAGAAAACCAGATTTACTGAGTACAATATTTGTGTATGTAACTTTATCTTTAATCTTAGAGCATATGGCTGTTTTCCATCTTTATGGAGGTTATCTTTTATTCTCCAGCTCTTTTGGGTTTTTATGGTATTTATTTACAATGCAGTTATGTTCATTTGTCCCTATTTGTGTTATATTTGTGTTTTCCCCATATCTTTGTTAAATTAATTGATTGATTACTTTGTATTTGAGTTTTTGTAATGTTGATATATCTCTAAAAGTAAAAAAATAAAAATTATGATCAGAAAACTGTCACTCCCTTAATCTCTCTACTCTGTTTCCATCCTCCCATTAATTTCACCCCTTTTCCACCCAGTCTTTGCAGGTAATGTGCATTTTTCTCTTTTCACTGCTTTCTTACATAAAGATTGCATTGTGATAGTCAAAATAATGCCTCCTCCTCAAAGATGTCAATGTCCTATCATAGTTGATTGTACACAGTTATTGATATTCAACTTTGGTGTACAACCAACTACATTTCAACAAAAAAACATAATTTTTAAAAAGTTTATACTATACCTAGTGATCTACAGATTCAACACAATTCCTATCAAAATACCAATGACCTTTTTCACAGAAATAGGAAAAATAATTCTAAAATGTGTGGAACCACAGAAAACCCTGATTAGACAAAACAATTTGAACCAAAAAATAAAGCTATAGATATCTCATTACCTGACCTCAAGTTATGTTATTAAGCTATAGTAACCAAAACAGTATGGGATGAGCATATGAAAAAATGCTGAACATCACTAATCATCAGGAAATGGCAACTCAAAACCACAAGGAGACTTCACCTCACATCAAGTAGACTGATTATTAACCAAAAGACTAAAAATAACAAATGTTGGTGAAGATGTGGAGAATGGGAAAAATCACACACTATTGGTGGGAGTGTAAATTGTTGCAGCCTTTATGGACACAGGATGGAGTTTCTTCAAAAAACAAACAAACAAATAAGTAAAACTACCTTATGATCCAATAATCTCAATACCGAATATACACCCAGATAAAATAAAATCAGTGTGTTAAAGAGGTATCTTCATTCCTGTGCTCATTGTAGTACTATTCACAACAGCTAGGAGATGGAAATCCTAAATGCCCTTCAATAGACAAATGGATAAAAAATAATGTGGGATATATACAAAATGAAATATTATTCAGCTACAAAAAAGGAATTACTGCCATATGTGGCAACATGGATGAACCTGGAGACCATTATGTTAACTGAAGTAAGATAGGTACAGAAAGACAAATACTGCATTATCTCATTCATATGTAGAATCTAAAAAAGGGGTTCTCCTAGAAGCAGATAGTAGAATAGTGGTTACCTGAGGCTAAGGATGGGAGTGGGGAATGAAGAGAGATTGGTCAATGGGTACAAATTTACAGTGAGAAAAAAAGGAATAAATTTTGGTGTTCTAGGGTGACTATAGCTGCTCACCTTGTATATTTCAAGATAGCCAAAACAGAAGATCCTGAATGTTATCACCACAATAAAGGTTTAGGTGATAAAAATGTTAACTACCTTGATCGAATCATTATACAATATATGCATGTACTGAAACAACATTGTAGTCTATAAACACATACAATCTAAATAATAACAATAAAGAAAGGTTAAGGATTTTGCAATGGGAGATTATTCTGGATTATCCAGAAAGGTGCAATCAAATCATATGAGTCCTTAAAATCAGAGAACCTTTCCTGGCTGTGGTCAGAGAGACAGATGAGAGATGAAAGAGGGACTTGAGAGATTTGATGGTCTGGCCCTGAGGATGGAGGAAGGGGCAAAAAGGCAAGGAATGTGGCCAAACTCTAGGAACTAGCAAATAAATGAATTGTCATCCAGAAGCTCCAGAAGGAAAGCAGCTCTGCCTACACCTGAGTTTAGCAAATTGAGACCCATATTGGACTTATGACCTGTAGACCTGGAATTTATATTTTTTAAGACACTAAGTTTGTGGTAATTTGTTACAGCAATAATAGAAAATTAATACAAAGATAATTTTGCATTTGATTCTTTCACTTAGCAGTATAATTTACAAATCATGTTGTATCAGTTCAGAGATTATTCTTTACTATTTTAGTTGCTGTGTAAGTACTCCATTGTGTGAATCTATGGCTTCTTCAAGAACTTCATGTATAAATCTTTAGTCTTTTTCAATGTGTTGCAATTACACATAATGCTACAATTAATAACTTTGTGAATATGTATTTTCAAATTGTTTAAAGTGAATCTTCAGTGTAAATTCCTAGACCTAGTACTTCTGTGTCAAAAAGTGCATCAGTAGATTTATTATATAAGGGTTGAAATAATTTCCACTCCCCCCAACAACATATGAGAAAACCTGTTGCTTACAACTTCATTAACATATATAATATTACTTTTTACATTTTATAGTTTTAATGTGTCTTTTTTTATTACAGTAAATAACTTAGCAATAAATTTACCATCTTAACCATTTTTAAATTTGTAGTTCAGTAGTGTTAGTATATTCACATTATTGTGAAACAGATCTCTAGAACTTTTTCATCTTGTAAGACTGAAATTGTATACCCACTAAACACAATTTCTCCCTCCCACATCCCCAGCCCTTGGCAATCACCTTTGTACTTTGTTTCTATGATTTTGACTACTTTCATACTTCACATGAGTGCAATCATATAATGTATGTCCTTTTGTAATTGGCTTACTTTGTTTAGTGTCATCATGGTTCATCTATGTTGTAGCATGACAGGATTTTCTCCTTTTATAAGGCTGAATAATAGAATATTTCATTGTATATATGAGTGTGTATATATGTATACATGAGTATATATGTGTGTATGTGTGTATGAATATATATATGAATATGTTAATTTTATTTATCCATTTATTTATCTATGGACATTTGGTTTGCTTCTACTTCATGGATATTCTGAATATAATGCTGCAATGAACGTGGCTGTGCAAATATCATTTTGGGATTCTGCTCTGAATTTTTTGGATATACACTGAGATGTGGGATGGCTGGATATTATGGTAATAACATTTTAAAATTTTTGAGAAAAATGACAGAGTTTTTCATAATGTTGATTTTTTAAAAATTGATTTTCTGTTCTGTATTTTATTAATCTATGCTCCAGTCTTTATTATTTTCTTTCTTCTGGGCGCTTTGGGTATAGTATATTCTTTTTCTAGTTTCTTTTAGTGTGAATTTAAGTTGTTAATTTGAGATTTTTTTAATGTTGAGATTACAGCTGTTAACTTCTGTCCTGCTTTTGTTGAATCCCAGAAGTTTTGGTATGTTGTGTTTTAATTTTTATTTGTCTACAGATATTTTTTAAATCCCTTTGTAATTTCTACTTTGACCCATTCATTATGTGTTAGTTGTTTAATTTCTACATATTTGTGGATTTTCCAGTTTTCCTCTGTCTATTAATTTCTAGTTTTACTCCATTATTGTTGAAAAAAGATACTTTGTATATTTTCAATCTTTCAAAATTTGTTAAAAATTGTTTTGTGGTGCCCTGAGGCTAACAGCACCAGCATGACCAGCCACCTTGCAGGCCCCCATAAAGTGGCCCATCCCGGAGAGTCAGTCCCATCCCAGCAGCAGCACTCCCTACCACAGATGCAGACACTAATGTTAAATGAGTGGTCTGTGACAGCCACTGCCACAGCAACTGCCACTGTAAGGGTGGCTTGCTGCAACCCGGCAGCCACAGCTATCTCCTAGGGGACCTGCTGACCACTTATCAACACAGACAGAAGTACAGTCACCAGTGGAGCCCAGGGAAAGAGGTGACTGAGCACAGAGCCATGACCTAGTGGCCCAACCCATAAGAAGAATTATGCTGACATATGCATTAGTACACCTGGGGTGGGAGGTATGTATGCAGCCCACAGGACTGCCTTCATCTGGGTAGAGAAACATGCACACCCTCCCTCCTCCCAAGAGTAAGGAAACACAGGATACTCAAATAGAGTAAGGAAGAAAAATCCCAATTACTACCAACCCATCCCCCTACCAGGCTAAGCAAGGACCCAGGAGGAACATCAGCCTGTAGGAAAGAAGAAAGAGAAAACCTGCCCATGGTCACTCATTAAAATTGAGGAGCACTATAATACTCCAATGCACCCATCAGGGTCAAGGAAAGGTAGCCAGGGTGCCAACAGGCCTGCCCAAGGTCATCCACCATAACCAACGTGTGGCAGGGCTCTGAGGTGCTAGCCTCAAGAATTTGAGAACTTGCCCATATTGTGGAGAACCAACATACTTTCATCAGTTTCAGCAAGAAATTACTAAATGCCCCGGATGAGCCACAGAGGCACTCTCATGCAATTCCAACACTGAATTCAGCCAAAGTACCTACATGGAGACTACACTACTGTGCCTACCTGAAACCAAAACTAAAATACCCGACTTGATGGTCATTATAGAACACATCTACGAGAGGAAATCCCTCTCCTCAAAGCCCACTCCAGAGTACTAGAAAAAGCAACTGCTCTACCAGCTGACTAGACACCAATAGAGAGATACTAGTAATATGAAAAACAAAAACAAAAACAAAAAACCCAGGAAACTATGACACCACCAAATAAATAATATATTTCTCAAGTATCAGAACTTACAGAGCAGGAAGTTCTTGAAATGACTGAAAAGGAATTTCGATCAACAATCTTAAGGAAACTCGATGAAATACAAGAAGACTCAGACAACACAATGAAATGAAGAAAAGTATCTGGGGCCTAAAGAAGGAAATGTACAAAGAGATTAATGCCTTGAAAAAGAATGTAGCAGAGCTCATGGGGCTGAAAGATTCATTAAACAAAATAAAAATAAAAATAAAACAACCAAGAGCTTCAACGGCAGGCTAGAACAAGCATAAGAAAGAATGCCTGATCTTGAAGATGGTCTTTTCAGAATAACCCAAACAGATAAAAAAAGAAAAGAAAAAAGAAAGAAAAGGAAAAATGAAGAAAATCTAAGAGAGCTAGCAAAAAACCTGAAGCACACAAATATCTGAATCAAGAGTGTTCCAGATGGGGAGAAAAAAGGAAAAGACATTGAAAATATATTCCGTGAAATAATACTGGAAAACATCCCAAGTATAGGTAGAGATACAGACTTTCACATCCAGGAGGCACAAAGATCCCTAAACAGATTTAGCCCAAAAAAGGTCCTCTCCAAGACACTTTATAGTTAAGTTGGCAAAGCCCAAAAGCAAAGAGAGAATCTTAAAAGTATCAAGAGAAAAGGGTCAAGTTAACTATAAGGGAGTCCCCATAATAATAACAGTAGATTTCTCATAAGAAACCCTAAAGTCCACAAGTGAATGGGATGATATATTCAAAACACTAAAAGAAAAAATTTACCAGCCAAGAATACAATACCTAGCAAATCTATCCATTATAAATGAGGGAGAAATAGAAGATTTCCCAAACAAAAATTGCAGGAGTCCACCATCACACTACCAGCCCTACAAGAAATCCTCAGGGAGTACTGCAACTGGAATTCAAATAACAATAATCACTACTATGAATACAGAAGGAAGAAGAAAACCCTCTAGTAGAACAAAAATGCAAAGATAAAGAGGAAGGAACTTTAACTAACCACCTCAAAATCCAACAAACATGAAAGACAAACAAAATGGAAAGAAAGGAACAAAAGATTTTTAAAACAAACAAAAATTGATAAAATTCCAGGAGTAAGTCAACACCTTTCAGTAATACTTAATACCCATCTCTTGGAATCTCTTTTCGCCCTACATCCTGGGGTAGAGAAAAGGGCAATCCCTTTGGCCCCAACCCTCTAGGGAAAGGAAAAACCTGTTGGGGTCCCATGTGGCCGCCGGAGATGCTCAACACTATTTCACATAGTATTTGAAGTACTAGCCAGAGCAATCAGGCAAGAGAAAGGAATAAAGGGCATCCAGATTAGAAAAGATGATGTCAAATTGTCCCTGCTTTCTTATGACATGACCTTATACAGAAAGAAAACTGAGTACTCTATTAAGAAACCAAGAGTTGATAAGCAATTTCAGTGAAGTTTCAGGATACAAAATTGCCATGTAAAAACCCGTAGTATTTTATACTCCAACAATGAACCAGCAGGAAAAGAAAACAAGAATGCTAGGAAATCTATAATAGTCAACAAAAAAAGAAAATGCCTAGGAATAAAATTAATCAAGACTGTGAGAGATCTCTTCAATGAAAACTACAAATCACTGTTGAAAGAAATTAAAGAGACACACAAAATGGAAAGTCATTCCATGCTCTTTGATTGGAAAAATTAACATTATGAAAATGTCAATAGTACCAAAAGCAATCTACAGATTCAACACAATCTCCATCAAAGTCTCAATGACATTCTTCACAGAAATAGAAAAACGACCCTAACATTCATATAGAACAACAAAAGACCCTGAATTTCCAAAGCAATCAAGAGCAGAGAATAAAAAATAGATAGATAGATAGATAGATAGATAGATAGATAGATAGATAGATAGATAGATAGATAGATAGATAGATAGATACATAAATGGATGGATGATAGACAAAGCTGTAAGTATAACACTACCTGACTTCAAATTATACTACAAAGCTATACTTACCAAAGCTGCATTGTCCTGGCATAAAGACAGATACTTAGACCAATGGAATAGAATAGCAAACCCAGAAATCAACCCATATACTTTCAGCCAGCTGATCTTCAACAAAGGCATCAAGAACATACATAGGGGAAAAGAATGCCACTTCAATAAATAGTGCTGAGAAAAGTGGACATCCATATTTAGAAGAATGAAACTAGATCTATAACTCTCACTATATACTAAAATCAACTCAAAATGGATTAAAGATTTAAATATATGTCCTGAAACTAAGCAACTCCTAAAATAACACATAGGGCAAAAACTTCAGGAAGCAATACTGGGCAAAGAGTTTGGGATTACAACTCCAAAAGCACAGGCAACAAAAGGAAAAAATAAACAAATAGGATTATATCAAACTAAAAAGCTTCTTCACAGCAAAAGAAACAATTCACAGAGTGAAAAGACATCCTACAGAGTGGGAGAAAATATTTAAAATCTATGCAACAGAGAAAGGATTAATATCTAAAATATACAAGGAACTCAAAACTTAATAGTAGAAAACAAATAATCTGATTAATAAATGGGCAAAAGAGCTGAATAGTCATATCTCAAAGAAAGATATATGAATGGCCAGCAGAAACATAAAAACAATCCTCAGCATCACTCAGCTTCAAGGAAATTCAAATCAAAAACAAATTGAAATATCATCTCACTCCATTTAGACTGGCTATTATCAAAAGACAGAGAATAACAAATGCTGATGAAGAGTGGAGGGAGAGGAGGACTCCTACACTGTTGGAGGGACTGTAAATTGTGTAGCCATTATGGAAAATGGTATTGTAGGTTCCTACTACCCAGCAATCCCACTTCTGGGTATATAGCCAAAGGAATGGAAATCATCATGTGAAAGGGACAGCTGTACTCCTGTATTTATTGCAGCTCTATTTATAATAACCAGGAGTTGGAACCAACCTAAATTTCCATCATCAGATGGCTGAATAAGGAAAATATGTGTATATTTATATAATGGAGTACTATTCTGCCATAAAAAAGAATGCGATTCTGCCATTCATATAAACATGTATGAACATAGAGAATATCATGCTAAGTGAAATAAGCTAATAAATAAGTAAATAACTAAATAAATAAATAAACAAATAAATAAATAAATAAAAAGAGAGAAAGGAAGATACAACAATCATAATAATATATTGAGCTTTCAAAAGAAGAAAATGAAACTGAGGTTACTGGAGGTGGATGGGGGTCGGGGGGAGGAAGAAACTGGTAAAGAGTCATGAAAATTGATTACATTGTATAATGAAGAATATACCAATTATCATGATTTGACCATCAAATGTTGAACACAGGTATTGATCTTCAATGCTATACGCCACAGATGTGTACAATCAACTATGTTCCAATAAAAAAATTAATTAATTAAAAATTGTTTTGTGACCTAAAATTGTTTTGTGGTCTTTTAGGGAGAATGTTCCATGTGCACTTGAAAAGAATATGCACGAGCATTACTCTGTTGCTTGGTGCAGTTTTCTGTATGTATCTGTTAGCTACAGTTAGTTACAAGGTTGTTAACTCCTGTTTCCTTATTGTTCTTCTGTGTAGTTGTTCTATGCATAACTGTAAGTTGAGTATTGAAGTTTTCTAGTATAGTTTTGTTGCTATCTTCCACAAAATGTTCAGTTAATGTTTTCTTCATACGTTTGGCAGCTCTAAACTTAGAAGATAAGTTTATAATTTATAATTGTAAATTCCTGATGAAATAATTATTTTGTCATTATTCAATGGTTCTTTTTGTCTCTTATGACAATTTTTACCTTAAAGTTCATTTTGTCTGATATAACTATGGCCACTCTGTTCTCTTTAGGCTCCCTTTTGCATGGAATATCTTTTTCCATTCTTTCATTTTTAGCTTATGTGGGTCCTTAGATCTAAAGTGAGTCTCTTGTAACCAGCATATTTTTAAATATTGTTTTATATCCATTCAGTTACTCTATGTCTTTTAATTGGTCTGTTTAACCCATTTACACTTAAAGTAATTGCTGATAGATAAGTACTTACTACTGCTATCTTCTTCATTGTTTTCTATAATTCTTGAAGATTTTCAACATTACTTGGGTTCATTGATTATTTTGGAGTGATGTGATGTTTTAATTTTCTTCTCATTTATGTTTTTATATACTCTATAGATATTTTCTCTTTGATTAACATTACAATTAAAAAAATCTTAAAGTTCTGAAAATCTGTTTTACACTGATAACAACTTAATCTCAGTCACATATAAAAAATCTACTCTGTTATATTTCTCTTGCTCCTACCACTTCATGTTATTGAATACACAAATTACCACTTTTTATACTGTGTATTCATTAACACAGATTTATAATTACTTTTTATGCTTTTGTTTTTTAAAAATTTTATACTAGATTTAAGGTGATTTACAGTACAATACTAAAGGATCCTGTAGTTGTCTATATATTTACCTTTACCAAAGAATTTTATATTTTCATATGGTTTTGTGATGCTGTTTATCATCCTTTGGCTTCTACCTCAAAGACACTCTTCAGCATTTTTTGTAGGGAAGGTTTAGAGGTGACAAGTTTCCTCAGTTTTCATTATCTTGAAAAATGTTCACTTTTCCTTCATGTTTGAGGAACAGGTGTTCCAGTTATAGCATTCTTGTTTAGAATTTTTTTTTCCCTTTTAGGTCTTTAAATATGTCATCCACTCCCTTATAGCCTGTTAGGTTTATGCTGATAAATCTGCATAAGAGCTCCCTTATATGTGATGAGACCTTTTTTTCTTAGAGCTTTCAAAATTCTCTTTCCTAGTTGGGCTTGTTTATTTTCCTAAATTTATATGTCCATTTCTCTGTTCAGATTTGAGAAGTTTGGAGCCATTACTTCTTCACGTGGGTTTCTATTTCTTTGTCTCTTTCTTCTCCTTCTGGAACTCTCAGAATTTGCATGTTGCTGCACTTGATGGTAAAGTTTCTTCATTTTTCCTTTTCTCTTTTTTGCCCTCCGGTTCAGTAATTTCAAAAGTCCTGTCTTGAAGCACACTGATTCTTTCTTCTGCCTAATCAAATCTGCTGTGAAGTCTCTCTAAAGAAATTTTCAATTCAGTTATCATATTCTTCAGCTTCTGAATTTGTTTGGTTCTTCATAATTTCTTTCTTTTTGTTAGTGTTCTCCTTTTTTCATGCATAGTTTTCCTGATTTTGTTTACTTGTCTATCATTGCTCTTTTTTAATTCATTGAACATCTTATGATGGTTATTTTGAATTTTTTGGTAATTCATATATCACTAATCTTTAGAGTCAGTTTCTGGAGATTTAATATGTTTTAAATTGTCCAAGTTTTCCTGTCTCTTTGCATGTCTTTTAACCTTCTGCTGAGTTTTGCTTTTGAAAAAGCAGCCGGCTCTGTCAGACACTGCTGTCTAGATTTGTATAGAGGGGACTTTCTCCACTCAGCATGGCTATGTTTTCTGGAGACTTCTCAAGCCTTTTCTGGGCATACATTTTTTCTGGGTGTATGTGGAACCTCTTAATGGAAGAGATTTGCTGGTTTCTGCTGATGGTGTCTATGATACTGATGCATCTCTGTTACGTAGTAAGCCGTGATGCTAGAGCATCACCTTCTGTCTATAGTACTGCACAATCTGGTGCATGTTGATTGTCTGTTCTTAGGGGCCCTCAAACTGGCACCCCATTTCTGGTAGGGCTTGGGTTTAGACAGTACTGAAAACAGTACCTCAGGGCAGTCCTGCTGGTCATAGTGTTGGACATAGGTTCTACTTCTTTCCCTTCTCAGGGAGAACTCTGGAGTTGAAGGCCATACCATGCTGTGTCAGGCGGAGATGCTCTAGTGAGAGAGACTTGCACAATATTGTCAGGGCTGAAGGAGCCTCTTAAATGTTTTCTGGATTTCTTATGGGGACAATTAGTCCATGTACTGTTGTTTCTTTATGTTTCTGCAAAAGGGAAGGAGGGTTTAGGACTTCTTATCCCACCATCTTGCTGACATCACCCCACTCTTTACATGTATTTTTATATTTTATATTTTTCAGGTAAATTATTAGTTTTTATTTGAAGCCTAGTTGATTGTACATATTTGTGGGGTACAAAGTAAACTATCAATAGTAGTATAAAATATGTGATACTATGTGATAGTAAAATAGGGATAGATAGCTTATTCATCATTCTTTGTGTCCATTAACCAATTTTTAATTAACTTCTCATTAACCCCCCTACCTCTCTCTCCTGCCTCTACTTGTAGTAACTATAGTACTGTTCTATACCTCTAAAAGTTCAGCATATTACCATTATTGTTCTATATTTTTTCATTCTTTATTGTTTATTTGCTTATTTAAAATACATCAATTATGAGTTAGGGCATGTGTTATTCCTCTTTCTGTGCCTATCTTATTTCACTTAACATAATTTTCTCCAGGATCACCCATGTTGCCGTGAATGGCAGAATTTCTTTCTTTCTTTCTTTCTTTCTTTTTTTTTTTTTTTTGTGGCTGAGTAGCTTCCTTTGAGTATATGTACCACATTTTCCATATCCAGTCATCTATCAATGGACATTTAGGTTGGTTCCATATCTTGGCTATTGTAAATAGATGTGTGATGGACATGGGAGTGAAGGTATCCCTTCAACATCATGATTTCTATTCCTTTGGGTACAAACCCAGAAGTAGGATTGCTGAATCATCAGGTAGTTCTATCTGTAGTTGTTTAAGGAACCTCCATATTATTCTCCATAATGTCTGTACTCATCTACTGTCCCACCAACAGTACAGAGGGTTTCCTTTTTCCAAATCCTTATCAGCATTTGTTATTCTTTGTCTTTTTGATAATAGCCAGTCTAACTGGGATGAGATGATATCTCAATGTGGTTTTGATTTGCATTTCCCTGATGATTAGTGATGTTGAGCATTTTTTCATTTGTCTGTTGGCCATTTGTGTGTTCTCCTTTGAGGGATGTCTATTCACCTCCTTTGCCAATTTTTAAACAAGATTATTGGGGTTTTTTTTTTGTTTGTTTCTTTGTGGACTTCTGTCTGTCTATTTGGTTTTTTTACTGTTTAGTTAAGTTCCTTGTAAATTCTGGTTATTAATCTCCTGCTTGATGTGTACTTTGCAAGTATTTTCTCCCATTCTGTAGATAGTCTTTTCACTTTGTTGATTGTTTCTATTGCTGTGCAGAAGCTTTTTAGTTTGATATAATCTCATTTGTTTATTTTTCTTTTGTTGTCTGTACTTTGGAGGTCTTATTCATAAAATCTTTGCCCAGAAATGCATCACAGAGTGTTTCCCCTGGTTTTGAAGTTTCATGTCTTGTATTTAAGTCTTTAATCCATTTTGTGTTGATTTTGGTAATAGCAAAAGGTATGGATCTGGTTTCATTTTCTTCATATGGATATCCAATTTTTCCAACACCATTTATTGAAGAGGCTGTCCTGTCCCCATTGTATATTCTTGGTGCCCTTTTTGAAGATCAGTTTGCTGTAAATACACAGGTTGATGTATGGGTTCTCTGTTCTGTTCCATTGGTCCAAATGTCTGTTTTTTATGACAATACCATGCTGTTTTAGTTACTTAAGCATTGTAATATAATTTGAAGTCAGGAAGTGTGATGCCTCTGGCTTTATTTTTTTGCTCTGGATTACTTTGGCTATTTGGTCTATTTGGGGTCTTTTGTTGTTCTATATGAATGTTAGAATTGCTCTTTCTACTTCTGTGAAGAATGTTATTGGTGTTTTGGTGGGGATAACATCAAATGCGTACATACCTTTGGGTGGTATGGACATTTTCACTATGTTGATTATTCAAATTCATAAACAATGAATATGTTTCCATTTTTGGTGTCTGTAGAGGGTTAAAAAGCTTGATTCTCTTTTGATTTTTAGTACAGGGTTTGTAGGTAATACATGTATGGGATGAAAGTCCTCAGCTAGGGGACAAAAGTCCACAGCCAGTTGGCAACAGCCCATCTAATCAATTCTAATCAAGTAAATGTTGATTCTCAGTTGATTTTTAGTATAGGGTTTTTAGGTAAAGCATGTATGGGACAAAAGTCCTTGGCTAGGGGACAAAAGTCCACAGCTAGAAAGCAATGGCCCATCTAATCAATTCAAATCAAGTAAATGTTGATTCTCAGTTGATTTTTAGTACAAGGTTTTAGGTAATGCATGTATGGGACAAAAGTCCACAGCCAGCAGGCAAAGGCCCATCTAATCAATTCAAATCACTGCTTAGGGATGGGATAGTGTACTTTGATTATTCAACATACTGATTGTTGTTAAAAGATGCTGAAAGAATTGCTATAAGGAAAAATATGAAAAAATGTTTGCTATGGGTAAGTTGTTGACAAAAACTTTAGAGACAATTATACTTAGATTTAATCATAAGAATGCAACTCTTGCTTAAATTATTTAAGGAGAGGTTATATTTTAGATTAGATAATGATCACAGTTTCATCAACTTATCTTTTCACAAATTGTACTTTGGAATGTCACACTGTTCATTTAAATGATGTTACTAGTTTCCATTGTTTAAGCTATACTTAGCCATAGATAACTTTTGTCACATTACCCATGTCTTTGTGTCCTTTTGAAATGATTGAATCAACTGATTTTTCTTTTGAAAGTTCCTTGTCTTTACAATAAAAACAGAAGCTAACTTTGAATCGGGGCTGTACCCAGTTTTCTCCTTCTAACAGAGGAGTTGCTGAGGTGCAGTCCCTTTAGGCTTCTCATTGCATTCATGGTGCTTTGAGTGATCTTTTTTTGCATCTCCTTTACACAGCGAAAAGTGTAACAGGTGTCCTCTTCAATTTCTGTCAGCAGTGATTTTTAGTTCTCATTGTAGAGACATTTCATCTCTTTGGTTAAATTGATTCCTAGTTATTTTATTTTTTTCACGGCTATTGTAAATGGGCTTGCTTCCTTCATTTCTTTTCTGTTAGTTCATTGTTGAAATATTAAAACACTACTAATTTTGTGTATTGATTTTGTATCCTGCAACATTACTGAATTCGTTCTTTGTATCTAAGAGTTTTTTGGTAGAGTCTCTCCCATTTTCTGTAAAAAGGATCATGTGATTTGTAGGCAAGGGCATTATGACTTTGTATTTTCCTATTTGGATGCTCTTTATTTCTTTCTCTTTTCTGATTGTTCTGGCAAGTGCTTCCAATACTATGGTAAATAGGAAGTTGTAAGTGGGCATCCTTGTCTTGTTCCTGTACTTAAAGGATAACTTTTCAGCTTTTCCCCATTCAGGATGATATTAGTGGTGGTTTTATAATATATGGCTTTTATTCTGTTGAGGTATATTCCTTCTATACCTAATTTCTTGAGAATCTTTATCATGAAGGGATGTTGAATTTTGTCAAATGATTTTTCTGCATCTATTTTTTCTTCATTTATTGAGATGATCATATGGTTTTTGTTCTTGGATTTGTTGATGTGGTATATCACATTTATTGATTCATATACATTGAACCAACCTTGCATGTCTGGAATGCATCCCACTTGATCACATGTAATCTTGTTGATATGTTGTTGTATTCTGTTTGCTAATATTTTCTTGAGGATTTTTGCATCTATATATATCAAGGATATTGGCCTTTAGTTTTTTTCTTTTTTATTTCTTTTTCTGATTTTGGTATCAGGGTGATGCCAGCCTCATAGAGTTTAGGAGAATTGCTTCTATTTCAAGTTTTTGGAAAAAATTGAAATAATTGGCATTAATTTTTCTTTAAACATTTGGTAGAATTCAGTGGTGAAGCCATCTGGTCCTGGGCTTTTCTTTGTAGGAAGATTTCTGATTACTGCTTCAGTCTCATTGCTTGTTAGTTTTTGTTTCTTCTTGGTTCAATCTTGGTAGTTCGTATGCATCCAGATTTTTATTCATTTCCTCCAGGTTTTCAAATTTGTTGGTGTATATTTTTTCATAGTAGTCTCATAATTTTTTGTATTTCTTTGGTATCAGTTGTGATGCCTCCTTTTTCAGTTCTCATTTTTGTTATTTGGTTCTTCTGTCTTCTTTTTTTCAATTAGTCTGGCTAATGCTTTGTCTATTTAGTATATCTCCTCAAAAAAACAACTTTTTATTTCATTAATTTTTGATACTGTGTTTTTTGTTCTCTGTTTCTTTTTGTTCTGCTGATTTTAGCTATTTCTTTCCATCTATGAACTTTGTGATTGGATTGTTCTTTTTTCTCTAGTTCTTTTAGGTATTTTGTTAGATTGTTTATTTGAATTCTATTTTTTTGATGTAATCATTTATTGCAATAAACTCCTCCTAGTACTGCTACTGCAGTCTCCCATAGGTTTTGGTATATATTAACTTCAGTTTCATGAAGTTTTCTGATTTTCTGTTTGATTTCTTCTTTGATCCATAGGTCATTCAGAAGCATATTGTTTAATTTCCATGTATTTGTATGATTTTTAAAGTTTCACTTGTTATTGATTTTTAGTTTTATTGCATTGTGACCTGAGCAGATGCTTGAAGTGATTTCAATTTTTTAAATTGTTTGAGACTTGATTTGTGATGTAAAATCTGGTCTATCTCAAATACTGTTCCATGTGCTGTTGAGAAGAATGCATATTCCCTCTTTGTTGGGTGAAATGTTCAGGTTATGTTCACCAAGTCCAATTGGTCTAAAGTGTACTTTAAATCCTGTGTTTCTCTGTTGATTTGTTGCGTGGGTGATCTTTCCAATTCTGACAGTGCAGTGTTCAGGTCTCCAACTATTATTGTATTGGGGGTCTATTTCTCTTTAGGTGTTCTATTGTTTGCTGCATATATCTGTATTCACCAATATATATATTTGTGACTCTTATGTCTTCTTGGTGGACAGATCACTTTATCATTATATAATGCCCTTCTTTGTCTTTTTTTATAGTTTTTTCTTTTAAAGTCTATTTTATCTGATATAAGAATAGCTACTCCTGCTCATTTTTAGTTTCCATTTGTGTGGTATATCTCTTTCTATCTGTTTCATGATTAGTCTGTATGAGTCTCTACAGGTGACGTGGATTTCTTGTAGGCAGTGTGTAGTTGGATCTAGATTTTTAATCCATTCAGACACTCTATGTCTTATGAGAGGGGGGTTCAATCCATTTACATTTAGGGTTGTTATTGAAAAGTTTTTTCTCTCCTGTCATTTAATTGCTTTTGTGTGGTAGTTTTAAATATCTTTTGTTCCTAGTTTTCTCTGTTTTTGTCTTCAGAGTTTACTGGTTTTTTGAGGTGGTATGGTATAGGTTTTTTTCCCTTTTTCATTTGCTTATGTGCTCTGCTGGTGGGATTTGTCATTTGTAATGTGTTCATGGTGTTGATTACTGTATTCTGGACTCCGTTGAAGGTTTCTTATAGAGCTGATCATGTGGTGTTGATTTGCCACTTTTTTTTTTTTTTGTCTGGGAAATACACTATTTCTCTTTCATATGTGACGGATTGTCTTGCTGGATACAGCATTCTTGGCTGGCAGATTTTTTTGTTTTGTTTGGGGGGTTTTCATTGTTGTCTTTTCTTTTTCTTTTTAAACTTTAAATATATCATCTCATTATCTTCTGGCCTGTTAAGGTTACTGCTGAGGATCCTGCTGTTAGTCTGACTGGGACTCTCTTATAGGTGACTTGATGATTTTCTCTTGCTCTTTTTAGGATTCTCTCTTTGTCTATGAGCTTTGCCAATTTTATTACCATATGTCATGGAGAGGACCTTTTGGGATTGAATCTGTTTGGAGATCCTTGAGCCTCTTGGATCTGGAAGTCCATTTCCCTGATACAAAGCCAAACAGACATGCAAGTAAAGTAAAGTACAGATCAATATCCCTATGAACATTGATGCAAAAATCCTAAGTAAAGTGCTAGAAAACTTCATTCAGCATCATATTAAAATATATATACACAGTGACTAAGAGGGGCTTATTCCTGAAAGCAATGTGTATCTATTGGGCAAAAGAGTATATAACTAAAATGTGGTACACACATATAATTACATATTGTTCACCATTAAAGAAAATTTTGACATGCTACAACATGTATAGACCTTGAAGAGATTATGCTCAGTGAAATAGCCAGTCACAGAAAGACATATTCTGCATAATTCCACTTATATAAGGTACTTAGAGTAGCAAAAATTATAGAGATAGAAAGTAGAATAGTGATTCCCTGGGGTGGGAAGAGGAGAAGGAATGGGGAGCTATTGCTTAATGGGTGCTAAGGTCCAAATGTTTGTGTTTCTTCAAAATTTATATGTTGAAATGTACTCAACAATGCGATAATATTGGGAGGCAGGGTCTTTGGGAGGAGACTAGCTTATGGTGCAGGGACTTTATAAATGGGATCAATGTCCTTATAAAGAAGCCTTGGAGAGCTGCCTTGTCTCTTCTGCAATGTGAGGACAAGCTAGAAGGTGGCATCTAAGAACCAGAAAGTGAGCCCCAACTGAACACTGAATCTTCTGGTGCCTTGATTTTGGACTTCTCAACCTCCAGAACTGTGAGAAATAAAGTTTTGTTGTTCATAAGCCACTTGGTTTATGATATATGCTCTTACGGCTGTCCAATCTGACTATAGCTAAGGCAAGAATCTAGTATTTATACATACTGATTTCCTATTAACTCTTTCTCATTTAGGCAAATTCATTGTGTACTTTTCCCACCTCTGGTGACTAGTAACCCATATTTCAAGATAGTTGATGATTATCACTAGAAGGCAAGCTCCTTGAACTTTCTTGTGCAATCATTAAAAACAAACAAACAAAAACTTAAAATAATGACTAATATATATAAGAAACTCAGTAATTATTAGTTGGTTCACTGAATTATATCATACAAGATCATGAAAGCCTATTAATCAATAGCCAGTCATTTAATTTCAAGCCCAGGCTAAGGCTGGGTCCTAAATAGAACTGAGGAGGGTCAGAACATTTCTAACAAAAGGCCATATATCTCCCCTTGATTTGTGGATCATTTGACTTTGCAGTTTTGGAAATCCTTTAGAAATCAACTATTCTAACACGTGGGAAAACAGGAGTGATAGAATATAAATACATAAACCAAATAGCCACAGAGAATCAGCTATAAAAAATGTACATTTGGATTGAAACTCCAGATAAAGCTTATAATTTACAGAAAATTTGTGAAATGAGGAAATATATTTGATAACACATTTTGGTCACAGACAAAATCCAGACTGTAAGAAACTACAGAGTAAAGGACCTAGCATTCTCAGCAACAACAACAAAAAAAATTGTAAGGAAAAAGAAGAAATGATAGGGATATTTGTAGGTGAGAAGAAATTGACTATTAGTGGGTAATTTTTGAAGATGTGTGATAGATACATGTGGTTTCACTATTCTAATATCTCTATGTGGGTGCAAATTTGAAAATTTCTTTACAGTTTATAAATAAAACTTGACTTGAAATAATTATAATATATTGTCTGTGGTCAGGGTTAATGAGAGGATTAAGCTCAGATCTGATGAAATATTATAAGGTTTTTCTTTTGGATAATTAGTACTCAATTTCAAGAGTCTATTTGGGAGATCCATTTCTAAGTTGAACAGGAAATGCTATCAAAGACCACAATTACCCTCTACTTTTTCCCCATTCATACCCCAATACTCAAAATAGAATTTAAACAAATACACATTGTGTCTTACAGTCCCATGTGAATACTGAGAATGAGATAAAGAGTTATTTGGCCTTGTTCAGCAGATTTATCCAAGTTTAAGGAGCAATCATTTTATGCTTTTTATCAATTCATAGGTGTATACAGAGATAGAGTGATAAGAGGAGGATTATCAAGGCTCTAAAATAATGACTTCCAGAAGAGTGCCTCATATGGATAGAGATAAAGGAACATGAAGAATTTCAAATAAATAAATAAATAAGCCAACATGTAAAGGCACTCTGTCACACCATCCCCCACACACAATTTTTTGTTGTCGGTGGTCATGTGTAAGTAATAGATGAGTTTCTCTGTGTCACTTGTTGTTGGAATGCATTTCCTTTTCCAAAATACTTGAGAATTTAAGACATTAAACTAGAAAATACATAAAATCAACATTGTAAACAACCAGATGTCATACTCCTGTTCATAGTATGAGAAAAAGAATTCCTTTTATAATTGAGAACCAGACTTCTTAGAAGGCATTCTGAAGGAAAGGGTTGAATAATTAACACTGCAAATTATCTAATTCTTTTAGCAGAGCTTATTTCACAGTTTTGGTTCAGTGTTCATCAGCTGTAGAGAAGGCAATTCAAACTCCCTAAATTAATCCCAGCTGCAGTGTTTTCAACACAATTAACACGTTTAAAAGTGATAAATATGTTTAAAAAAACCCCAACAATTTGGGGTCAATTTAAAATGAGCCGTCAGAAAGTGGAAGATTGCCTAAATCCTTTTCACTTCATGTCTGTTAATTGTAAATTTTCAAAATCTATTTCGATTTGGAGAAAGGGTTTAAAAGTATTGAAATATTAGTACTAAAAAAATATTAGTACTATTTTCAAAAATGTAGGTTTTTTAAACTCAAAGCGAAGAATATGACTACAAAAGTGTTTCATAATTTCAGAGAACATGGAAGAAAGATATTGGGTTACTCATTTTGATATTCCAAAAAGTGAGAATAATCATGGTGCTACTAAGGGGATACCTCACCTCTTGGACAAATAATTATAAATAATATACATGGCTATTATTTTAGACATTTTTTCATTTATCCACATATCATGTGATGGAGTTTGGATGTGTTGTCCCCTCTAGAACTCATGTGGAAATTTGATCCCCAATGTGGCAGTGTGGGAAATTGATTGAGTCATGGGGGTGGATCCCTCATGAATGGATTAATGTTCTCCCTGGGGGAGGCGGGATTAATGAGTGAGTTCTCGCTCTATTAGTTCCTGCGAGAGCTTGTTGTTTATAGGACCCTGACACCTCCTGTCTCTCTCTCTTGCTTCCTCTCTCTTGCTGTCTTTCACCATGTGATCTGATTGTACCTGCTGGCTTCCTGCCACTTTCCACCATGAGGAGAAGCAGCCTGAGACCCGTGCCAGATGCAGCTGTCCCAGAATCATAAGCCAAATAAACCTCTTTCCTTTATAAATTCTTGCTAACCTCTCTCCTCTTCCCTCTTTCCTGCCACTAGTAATCACAGTTCTGTGGTTACATCCATTTTTGTATTTGAGGAAAGATAATCTCATCATTAGTAAAGATTTACCCAAGATTAAATAAGCAAATAAGCTTGTATTAATGAAGACCAACACACCACAGTAATTTTTTACATCAGTGGTGCAGGGTTTCTAAACATTTTACAAATATATCACCTAGTACAGGCTGCTTTTTTTGTTTTCATAAGATAACTGAAGATATAGTTAAAATAGTTGTCACCTTTAATTTGAAATAATTTAGCACATTCATTTTGAGTGGTGGCTGTTTACATTAATAGGCTTGAATCAGAGATGTGGCCGAGAAAACAGTTATTGGATCTGGTGATAAATTCCACACAAATCAACAAAGAACTGCGGATGGCTCCTGAGATCAGGAATTTAGGTGTCTGAAAAAATATAGATCTGCCACTGAGAGCAATAGCAAGCTTATAAGGAAAAAATGATGTTTTCAATTTTAACACATGAAGTTTTAGATTTGTAATGGTTCTTAAAGGGAATATTAGGAAAAGTAATGCTTATATTAATAATTCTGCATATATATGTTGGCCAATATGAATTCAAAGTGAGGAACATTTAAAAGAAGAAACTAGTAGAAGGAAAAAACATAGTAAAAGAAAAAATGTAAGAAAAATTTAGTAAAATAAAATAAAATCATACAGCTATTAAACCACACAATTATGGAGATAATTTTTAGGACATAAATTAAGGATATGTGATAGGGACCGTGTATTGCTAACAACAGTGAGAAAACAATAACTCTGGGTGATTATAGGAATTAAATAGATCCTGTAAATAATAGTTTGTGGTGGAAAATGAGATCTTATCAAAAAAAGAATGTTAAAATTAATTTTTAAAAATAGATGAAAAGAACAATATACATTAACTGAAATTTGCTAATTTAGGTGAAAAATAGAATAACTTACATACTAATAAATCTTTACAATGATATGTGCTAGGCACTTTTATTAGTTCCTCATGCATAGGATTTCCAGTGCTTCTATGCCCTCAGGAAGTAGATGCGACTATTATAATTTTGTGTGACTTTAGATAAGGTAAGCTCCTTGCCCATGATCATGCACCAGATGAACTGTAGAGCAGAGACGCAGACTCATCGTTTCAAAGCTTGTTCATTTCCAGTTTATATGTACTTTGACCATATCTGATTCATTTAGGAAAAAGAAGATACGGTGGATAATATGACCCTTTTTGAAAATAAAATAAAAATCTGTATATAAAATTAGCAATGAAGACATATTCTCTGTGTAATTCTTCCCCCTTAGTTTCCACTGTATTGTTTACAGCTGTTCTCTTTTGTTGCTTCTTTTCATTTCTTATTAAAATGCCACAGTGTTTCAGCATCTGCTTCTACTTCATTAGCACTCAGGATTTCGTGAAGAATGTTAATTTGTTTCCTTACAACCTACAGGACATCTCCAAATGTGTTTCCTCAGGATTTTACACTTAACATATCAAAGTCACAAATTCTCTTATACTAAGTTATGTTAGTATCTTAGCTAACAGTGCCGTTATTGACCCAGTTATTAAAACTGGAAATATTGGATCCTTAAGTTTTTCCTTCATTCCTTACATTAAATTAGTCTTCAACATTCAGTGAAAAAACTTCTCATCTGTTCTTCCTTTCTACGTCTACCCAACTTCCTTAGTTTACCGTCTCATAATTTTTCAAACAAATAATTGCGATAGGCAACTAGCTATTTCTCTTACCTCTAGGTTATCCCCATTCAATCTTCACTGTCTCTAAAGATAATTGAAAAATTGTCTACAATAGAATGCCAGCTTAGAAAAATTTAGGTACTCCCTACAATTAGAAAATCCACCATTTTCTAATTATATCGTGCATATCCCAATGTTCCATGGAAATGTTTTAAATAGAGTTATGGTGTCTATAAAGAGAACATGCTACTTGAATTTTTGGAATTGTCTTTCCAATCTGTGATAGTTTCTCCTAGAGCCATTTGTATTTTTTTCATTGTAAAATCTAAAACAGAGTTTTCTAAACTTTCTCAGTTCATAGTGATATTAGTGTCTCAGAAATATTTTTATATTAATTCTAGGCAATAGATGATAGATAGACAAGCAGATAAATAAACAATCATAATCTTTAACAATTCCATTTATTAAGTTGACAGTTGTAAATAACTTAAGTATTTATGTCCTAACACTTTTGCAGCTATTTGATAAAATAATATGCATAAAATAAAAAGATTAATAACATTTTAACTTAATTTTAAAATAATCACAAATACTAAATGGTATGTGCAACTATTGTTATTGTACAATTTCTCAAATCTGGGACTCAGTGATTCATCACTATTCTAGTGTTCTGTTCAACAATTGTTTTTTGCTTAGTACTTGCTTTGTCTTACAGCAGCTAACCCAAAATCCAACTCTGCAAAGATATGATGTCCTCAAAAGGAACATTGTGTTATCTAATGTTGAAGGTATGAACTGTCTAGAGTTAGCAGTTCACACAGTGACTGATAAATGTTGAGCACAACTGAGTTTCCATAGAAAATTTAAATATTAAGGAACACCCTTCTAATTTTGCTACAGTGTCCCGGAATGACTTGTTATACAGTTTGGGAAACACACACCTAAAAATAAAACAAAAGCAAACAAACAAAATGTCTTATTTTTCTTTTCTACCTAGAAGGCATACATGATTTAGATTTAGTTAATGAGTAGCACTAACACAAAAGAATTCATATTTCTATTTTGCAAGCTTGGATCATGGCAGAGATATGTGATTCCATCTGTGGCTATGTTTTCTTTTTCTTAGAATGGCTCTTCTTAACTCTGTGTGTGTATGCACACATGCACAGACATGTGCACACCAGTGACCTCTGAAAATCTGATGAAATCCACATATGCCATCTTGGAATCATGTTTTTCAAAATATGAAATAAATATACAGTCATATTGCAAGTCTTAGCTAATTCAGTAAGATAATAAAAGGAAATAAAAGGTATACATATTGAGAAAAAAGAAATAAAACTGTCTTTCTGTGCAATGACAAGATTGCTATATAATTTCTTTTTAATTAACAGAAAAAACTAGAAATAACAAGTAATTGTAGAAAGGTTACAGCATACAAGGTTAATTCACAATTGCTTTCATATATATGAGCAATAAACAAGTGCAATTTGAAATTAGAAACATATTACTATTTACATTAGCAACCCCAAAAAGTGAAATATTTAAGTATACATCTAACAAAATATGCACAAGATCTATATGAGGAAAATTACAAAACATTAATGAAAAAAATTTAAAGAACTAAATAAATGGAGAAATATTTCTTATTCATAGATAAGGAGACTGAATATTATCAAGATGCCAGTTCTTCCCAGCTTGGTCTACAGATTCAACATAATTTCAATTGAAATCCCAGCAGGATCTTTTGTGGGTATGAACAAACTAATTCTAGGGTTGATACAGAGAGGCAAAAGACACAATAGCAAACACAATATTGAAGGAGGAGAATAAAGTTGGAGAACTGACAGTATCCAATTTTAAGAATTACAATAAAGCAACAGTAATCAGGATATTGTGGTACTGGCAAAAGAATATACAAGTAGAATAATGGGAAAAAATGGAGAACACCAAAACAGACCCATATAAATATAGTCAACTGACATTTGACAAGGGTGCAAATGTAATACAATGGAAAAAATGACAATGTCTTCAACAAATAGTGCTAGAATAATGACATTCTTATGCAAAAAAAAAAAAAAAAAGGAATCTAGACAGAGATATTACCTTCACCAAAATTATTGAAAAATGGATTACAATTCTAAACATTAAATAAAAAATCAACTTGTTGAGAGTCTTTATCATGAAGGGATGTTGAATTTTGTCAAATGCTTTTTCAGCATCTATTGAGATAATCATATGGTCTTTGTCCTTGAGTTTGTTGATGTGATGTATCACATTTATTGACTTTCATATGTTGAACCATCCTTTCATCCATAGGATGAATCCCACTTGATCATGGTGTATAATTTTTTGATGTGTTGCTGTATTCTGATTGCTAATATTTTGTTGAGGATATTTGCATCCATGTTCATCAAGGGTATTGGCCTGTAATTTCTTTTTTTTATTGTGTCTTTATCTGGTTTTGGCATTACAGTTATGTTGGCCTCATAGAATGAGTTTGGTAGAATAGCTTCTGCTTCAGTTTTTTGGAATAGTTTGAGGAGAATTGGTATTAACTCCTGTTTAAAAGTCTGATAGAATTCAGCTGTAAAGCCATCTGGACCTGGACTTTTCTCTGTTAGAAGATTGCTGATTACTGCTTCAATCTACTTTCATGGTAAAGACTCTCAACAAATTAGGTGTGGAAGGAAAGTATCTCAACACAGTAAAATCTGTCTATGACAAGCCCATTGCCAGTATCATTCTGAATGGGGAAAAGGTGATGGCCTTTCCTTTAAGAACAGGAACAAGACAAGGATGCCCACTGTCACTACTTCTATTTAATATAGTGCTGGAAGTACTAGCCAAAGCAATCAGGCAAGAGAAAGAAAGAAAAGGAATCTAGACTGGAAAAGTTGAAGTCAAACTGTCTCTCTATATAGAAAAACCTAAAGACTCTATCAAAAAACTCCTAAAGCTGGTTACTAACTCAAGTAATGTTGCAGGATACAAAATAAATGCCCCCAAATCAGTTGCATTTATATACTCAAATAATGAACTAACACAAAGAGAAATAAAAAAAAAAACAGTAAGCTTATGTACAATTGTCATGAAAAAAAAAAAAAAAATACCTGGGAGTCAATTTAACCGAGGAGGTGAAAGATCTCTTCAATAAGAACTACAAAACACTACTGAAAGAAATTAAACAGTACACAAAGAGGTGGAAAGACATACCATGCTCTTGGAGGGAAGAATTAAAATTGTGAAAATGTCTATATTACCCAAAGCAATCTACAGATTCAATGCAATCTCCATCAAAATACTAATGGCATTCTTCACAGAAATGGAAAAAACAATCTTAACTTTTCATATGGAACAATGAAAAGACTCCAAATAGCCAAAACAATCCTGAGCAAAAAAAAAAAAAAAAAAAAAAAAAGCTGGTGGCATAATACTACCTGACTTAAAATTATACTATAAAGCTTTTGTAACCAAAACAGCATGGTACTTGCATAAATATAGACACTCAGATCAGTGGTACAGAATTGAGAACTTAGAAGTCACCCTTCAGGCTTATAGCCATCTGATATTGGACAAAGACAACAAAAACCTACACTGGGGAAAAGACTGCCTCCCTCTTCAGTAAGTGGCGCTGGGAAAATTGGATATCCATATGCAGCAGAATGAAACTGGATATGCATCTCTCACCATATACTAAAATCAACTCAAAATGGATTAAAGACTTAAGTATAAGACCTGAAACTGTAAAATTTCTAAGGGAAAATATACCTGAAACACTTCAGGAACTAAGTTTGGGCACAGACTTTATGAACATGAGCCCCAAAGCACAAGTAGCAAAAGAAAAAATAAGCAAATGGGACTACATCAAACTAAAAAGCTCCTGCACAGCAAAGGAAACAATCAACAGAGTGAAATGATAACCTGCAGAGTAGGAGAAAATTTTTGCTAGCTATGCATCCAACAAAAAACTAATATCCATAATATAAAAGGAACTGCAGAAATTGCACAGTAAAAAAACCAAATAACACAATTAAAAAATGGGCAAAGAGCTGAATAGACATTTTTTCAAAGGAAGACATACATGGCCAATAATTACATGGAAAAATGCTCAACATCACTAGTCATCAGGGAAAATACAAATTAAAACTACAATGAGATACCATCTCACCCTACTTAGACTGACTATAATCAAAAGGACGGTGAATAACAAATGCTGGTGAGGGTGTGGAGAGAAGGGAATGCTCCTACACTGTTGGTGGGACTGTAAATTAGTACAACCACTATGGAAAACAGTATGGAGTTTCCTCAAACAACTACAGATAGATCTTCCATACTATCCAGCAATCCCACTTCTGGGTATATATCCAGATGAATGGAAATCATCATGTCGAAGGGATACCTGAATTCCCATGTTCATTGCAGCTCTACTTACAGTAGCCAAGACATGGAACCAACCTAAATGTCCATTGATGGATGATTGGATAAAGAAAATGTGGTATATATACACCATGGAATAATACTCTGGCATTAAAATACTACTCTTCCATTTGCAACAACATGGATGAGCATGGAGAAACTTATGTTGAGTGAAATAAGCAAAGCATAGGGTGATAAATACTGCATGTACTCACTCATAAGTGAGAGCTAAGAGAGAAAGAAGGAAGGAAAGTCCACAGTGGTGTTTTGGACATTCAGAGGGAAAGAACATACCTTGGTATACCAAGTGTAGTGTGGGGGGAAGTGGGAGGGGGAGAGAGGTGGGGATAATTGGGTAGGGGACATTGGGTACAAACACAAGTTGTGGTATGCATGCTGCCATAATGGATCTGGCCTTCACATCTTGGGCATAAGCGGTGACAATCAGCTTTGTGTCTCATTAATATTCATAACCAATTAAAAAAAGGAAACTAAAATGCCTTGAGATAACGTAGGAAATCTAAATAACCATGGGTATGGCAATGATTTTTGATAGCAAAGGTATAACGCATGGAAAAAAGAATTTATAAACACTGAATTAGAATTAAAACTTTTGCTCTGTGAAAGAGAATGTTAAGAAAATGAAAAGACAAGCCACAGATTGGAAGAAAATATTTTCAAAAGACATATCTGATAAAGGACTATTATCTAAGGTATACAAAGAACTCTTAAAACTTAAAAATAAGTAAATGAACAACTCAATGAAAATATGGACAAAATACAGGAACAGACACCTCACTGAAGAAGATATACAGATGGCAAATAAACATATGAAAACATGCTCGAACATCATATGTCATCAGGGAAATGCAAATTAAAACTATGAGATACCACTACACATCTCTCAGAATGGAAAAATCCAGAACACCTGCAACACCAAAAGCTGGTGAATATGTGAAACAACAAGAATTCTCTGTCATCGCTGATGGGAATGCAAAATGATACAATCAGTTTGGAAGAGAGTTTGGCAGTTTCTTACAAAACTAAACATACTCTTATATGATTTAGCATTCACAATTCTTGGTAATTACCCAAATAAGTTGCAAATGTATGTCCAAACAAAAACAAATGTAAGTTGCACACAGATGTTTATAGAAGGTTAATCATGATTGCCAAAACTTAGAAGCAACCAATATGACCTGCAGTAGGTGAATGGCTAAATAATTTGTGGTATATCCAAACAGTAGATTATTATTCAGTGCCAAAATGAAATGAGCTATCAAGCCATGAAAAGACATAGAGGAACCTTAGATGCATATTATGAAGTGAAAGAAGTCAGTCTTAAAAGGTTAGATCCTGTAAGATTCCAACTATGTAGTATTCTGGAAAAGTCAAAACTGTGGAGACAATAAGCAGTTGAGTGGTTGCCAGGGGCTGGGGAAGAGGGATGAATGGGTAAAGCATAGAGGATTTTTAGGGCAGTGAAGTTATTGTGCAGTCAAATGCTGTGCCACTGAGCAATACCCCCAAAGTGAAGTTATTCTTTATGATACTACTCATATAATGGTGGATACATAGCATTCTACATTTTTCTAAACCCATAGAACGTACAACATCAAGAGAGAACCCTAATATAAACTATGGTCTTTGGTTTAAGTGATATGTCAATGTAGGTTCATCACTTGTAACAAAGGTACCACTCTAGTGGAAGGATGTCAATAGTGGGAAAGACTGTACATATGCAGAGGCAAAGTGTTGATGGAAACTATTTGTCCTGTCCGCTCATTTTTGCTGTGAATCTAAAGCTTCTGTAAAAAAATAATAAAATAAATAAATAAATATATCTAGGATTACAAAGGAAACTTAGAGATATAGAATTGGAAATGTGTGTGTGTGTATGTATATATATATATATATATACACATATAATATTATTGTATTATATATCATTGTATTAATTTATAATATCATTGTATTAATTAATTAATTAAATCATATATTATTATATTATAAAGAAGTTATGATAGAGTACTATGTGTTTTTAATAGAGAAATAAATAAAATGATCATATAGTAGGCCCATTACTTACTAAAATCTTGAAGTAATAATAAAGGTAAATGACATCTTGAGAAATCTACAACTGTAGTGATATAAAATAGCCCTACAATTTAATTTTTGTCAAAGTCACAGAAGCTGATAATGCTATTGCCTACTTTTATAATTGTAGAGGTTATTGAAAATTAGTATGTAATTGTTATTTCCAACCAAGTTCTCAAACACTTTTTTATCCTCAAATCCTTTGGAGATTCAGGAAACAGAGGTGAAGCATCCCAGTTCGGTACTTCTTTGCAAGGCAGAGCCAAGTTTTGTTGGTGAGACAGTTCTACAGTATGATGATGAGACCTTTTCCTGATACCTCATTCGAAATCCTGTTTTATCACCCTTCACAACTAAGGCCTGTCTACACTCCTTAAGATGTTCTTTCTCCTAAAACTGACAGGGATGGATTCGCTTTTCTGTAGTAAAAACTTTTGACACAGATGGTAGATAAGAGTAAAAGATGTTTCAGGAATGTGAGCTCTCTATCCTTTCCCACTAGCTCAGCTTCAATCATGAGATTAGTAGTCATACAACTTGTTTTACATATTGAAGTTAGAGAAAACAAGCCAACAAAAGCCAGTTTTTATTACCTAAGGAAATTGACACAATGAGAGCTGGGACTCAGATCCAGAAATGAACTATTTAAAATCCATGTTCCTTGCATATTGCTAATTGCTACACCCCATTATCTTAATTTTAATCTCATCCAAGAGAAAGGCTACACCACAGTGAAGCCCTGCTTCTTTAAGGTCTTACATACAACACCCATGCAAAATAAGCAAACTAATAGTTGCTTTAAGAGGATGGTGAGTACTTTTTTAGTGTTATTGATTAAATCATGTTGGTGCTTCCCCATTCGTTCTTAATCCTAAAGACACATTTCAATATAAATGTGAGAATAGATTGAACATGAATAAGTTACTCTAAAATCCTTAACAGATTGGTGATGTTACTAGTTTCTTGGACACTGCTTGGTTGAGAAGAGAGAAACACTGGAGAGGTTGTTTTATATCTAATTTCAGAGCTGATTCTTTTTTGTATGGCAAGGGAGCAAGACTAGAATATGTGTGGGCTTTCTACTAAAAGCAAAGAAGAGAGCTCAGGGTTCACACTCAGTAATAACGCAGTTTGAACTGTTTTCCAAGGCCAGCATCGAGAAAACTATTCAGATCAGTTCTGTATTATAAAAGTTGCTGTTCTAAGGATGAGGTTTTTTATGGATTTTTTTTTTTTCTTCATGCCAGGAACTTTATCTCTAAGGGAGATTTCAATTGCTTTCTGCTGAACCTCAATAAATCTGAGCCAACAACTGAAGTGCCAGAAGGAATGATAAACCTGAATGAGATCTAAAAAGATTTACTATTAGTCAGTGTGTAGAGAGAAATTTATTCAACCATTACAGATTATATTTCTGAACCAAAAAAGAAAAAAAAAGAATGATGTGGGAGTCAGTCTTATATCAACAGATTGCTGGTGAAATCCAGAGCTGTTAATTCAATGGAGGTCTGCAGCACTGTCTGTATCACCATCTCCATCTCACAGCATCCAGCGATCTTCAGAGACAGAAGGAGAGCCATACACATTTTGTGAAATGCATCATACTTAAAAGTACACACAGAGGAAAGTAATTCCCACCAGGCATACCCTGTGAATTATGACTGAAAATACAGTTATTACAATTTTTCATCTCTGAGCTGATGCCTAGATGTGCCCACCTTGCTGTAAAGTTCAATTGCTTATATATGAAGCTGGAGGAAAAGTCAATGTAAAATAATATAGAAAGTTGTGATGAAAAAGCTTCTAAAGGATTCATTTGGTTGTCTTAAAATGGATTCACTGAATGAAACACTTAACTGAATTTACTTTTCTTCTTTTCTATGTTTCTCTTTAATTGTTCTCCAATTTGTAGTAAAGTCATAGGCATATTGCTTTTTATATATGAATAATTTGAAGTTTTATCATTTTAATGTCACTCCAGACCAATCTTATTATTTGAAAGATATTTAGTTCAGTGAAATGGAAAATTAGAACTTTAAATAGTTTCTCTAGGCATCCCTATTTTTGCCAGTGAACTTGTTATTTATGTAGGCAAGGGTATATACAACGTGACATAAATATGTTACTTGCTAGATATTGTTTTTAATTTGGCTAAATTAGAGGGAAACTAATTTATATTTAGAACAGGAGAAGTCATTGTTGTGGATCATAATATATACTCACACATATGCACACACACACGCACACACGCAGAGTAGTTCACATGCAGAATTCTAATCTCTGCCCACTTTCAAAGATGGCTAATTATAATGCAATCATCCATTTTTTTTCTTCTTTTTTCTGAAAATGGCTATAAATTAATACAATGATGAGTCAACAAGAGGCTGCTCAAGTTGTGAACTATGAGAACTTTGCTTTTCAAGCAAAAAAGTATGGTTTTTATCCACTTGAACTTGCTCAAAGTTTATCAAGTCTTCGCTTGAGATTTAATAGACCAAGTGTGCATTTAATTGAGTCTTTAGGTTCATTAGCAAATAGACTCACCTATCACCAAAGAAGCTGCTTATCACAACTGTTTCTTAAAGGAATCAGAAATGTGGACTTCAAAGGGTAATACCAGTTATTTTTTTTTTTAATGGGGAGAAAAATAACCTAAAAAATAGATGAATATGTTGTTTAATCTAAAAATATCACAGCTGGTTAGATAAACAATAAAATTCATTTCTTCATTGTTTCTTCTATCAGTAAAATGAATACTTAATACTTTAGATATCTCTTTAATATAGTACGTTAATAAAGATGCATGTGGAATTCCAAGAAGAATGGAGTGGTAGTATGGTTTATGGTAAAACTATTACATTCTGAAGTTCACAAAATTTCTCTTCTTAAAATAAAAAGAATATACATAGAAAATCCTGATAGAGCCAAAAGCAGCAATTGCCATTTTTAAAAATTCCATATTCATACTTCAAGGTAATCTACCTACCAGAATAGTACCTCTTTATCGAGGAAAGAACTTGTTGGTCAGGGAATGCAGTTACCAGTTCAACTTGAAATATATAAATTACGTTATAAATTATACTGATTTCAATTTGTAATATAAGTAATACAACAGGATCCTATGTGGTTAAGGTCTAGTATAAACTCTACATTATAAAATCATATTAAAAGAAATACAGCCATGGCATCCAAGTCATATAAATAATTCCTTTTTTTTTTTTTTTTTTTTTGCCTATTTACTTGCATTTCTCAAAGAATATTAAGGGATATCTAAATCATAGTATAAACTTCCCAAACCTTGTAGATATACCCCAAAGTCTTTCTTTTACATGTTACTTGCAACACTGTTGAAATCTCTTTCCAAACTTTAAGACTACAAGACCCTGATTTTTCTCTTTCTCACTCACTTAAACTCAATAGTTCTTCTCTCATATAAATAAATATTGTTTGTTTCTAATGAAACATCTACTCTTACTTTCTAGTTCTCTCCTTTCACCTTAATTTTCTAAGTATCTATCGCAAAAGTTCAGGACTCCAGATGACCATTTGCCTTTGAAGTTGGAGAAGCTAGAAAAGTTAAATCCAAAGACAAAAATCCCTTTAGGGGTCGATGAAGCCCAGGATTAAATTGTGGGAAGTGAGACCATAATGAATATTATCATAACTCACGTTTTTATCTTTTATTGCTATTAAATATGTACCACAATGTATGAGTATCGTAGTGGGTTGAATGTCTCTCCAAACTCATTGAAGCCACCACCAGAATCACATGGTGGTCCCTGTGTTCCCTGGACTTTGGACTTCCCAACCTCCAAAACTATAAGTCATAAATGTTGTTCTCTTTATAAAATACCTATTTCCATGTATTCTGTGATAAGCAACAAAAATGGACTAGTGGAAGTATACTGATTGATTCTCTTGAGAAAAATATTTTTTGGTCTTTGGCTGAGAAAAACAATTGGGTTTCTAGAACCACATACTTGAAATAATGTCAAACTTTGGGGTTCTAATGGAAACAAAGAATAATTATGATTTGTAATGATGAACATGCTAATGATACTGATTTGATAATCATTTATTGTACTCAAATACTGATAGTCAACTCTGTACCCCATAAACATGTATAATCAATTATGTTTCAATTTGAAAAGAATAAAAATGAAAAAGCAATAGAGACCTGTTTGTAGTATATGAGCTGTCAAACATTCTCTTCCTTTTAGATTTTCTACCACAAAGTATTTTTTTAGTTAAAATATTGATTGATTACAAGTCGATATGGATATACATTATCACAATTTGGATTATTCAATTTAACAAAAAAAGAACACTTTCAAAATGATACAGAATGCACACATAGTTTATGCAATCTAACAAATAATTCCAGTCACAAATAATTCCTCCTTCCATTGAAGTATTAAAAGTTTATGTTTGCCTTGCTTGTGCCATATCGAAAGTATTTCTCAATGTATTATCATATGTGTGTGTGTGTGTGAGAGAGAGAGAGAGAGAGAGAGAGTCTGTGTTTTATTCTGCCCAGTTGATCAGAAAGTACACAGGACAAGAATTACACTTAATTCACTTGGCATTCTCCCTTAGGTACTACTAATCACCTTATAGATGATTGCTACTAGGACATTTTGAAGAATTATCTTCTTGTGTAAGACTCACAACAATCAAGTACACTCAATAATTGCAGTGTACACAAAGAGACATGAAGAAAACAAAATAGCAAGAGGATGTGGACCTATGAGAAATTCCAAAAGCTGCCCAGTTTTGCCTTCTGTTAGCCCTATTGACACATATTCGTTGATTCAATTGATTGACTAATTACAGAATAACATGTGTTTCCAAGTAGTTCCATAATGTAATTTTGTTTCTGATTGTAAAATTATCATGTCCTTTATTTTATTTTTCTTGTGACTTTGAGTATATATTTAAAGCTATGAGAGAAAATACATTATGTTTTCGTTTAGTAAATTTGGAGGAGTAAAATTAGTAAATTAAATTTTAAAAAAGACATACTATATGTTTTGCTTAACCAATGAGTAAAGAATATAATATTATAGAGTATAAGATAATTACTATATTCTAAACGGTCAGTAAAATTCAAGTTGACCATTAATAGATTTCAGAAATGGGTACTAGTGTTCTCAGAATATACTTTTACAATGATATCAAAAGAAAGAACAAAGAGAAAGATAACTATGTGAGGTAAGGAAGGTTGATGCAAAATTTAATAAATTAATATATAGTAATTTTTTTACTCTAATGCACAACCAGCAAAGCAAACCATAATGATTGTAGGGTTTGGACTTTGTATCATAAAAAAAAAAAAAAGATACATTTTGAATGGGAGCAGATTTTCTACATTTAATACATATTATGTCTTTTCTGTTATCTAGAAAATCAAGATTTGTGGTGTAAAGAATAGTCTCAACGCAAGCAGCAGAGATGTTGGTTATAGCAGTGGTGATAGTAGTGGTGGTGTTGGTGGAGGTGGTAAGTGTTGGAGTGTGGGAGTTTTCAAGAGGACAGAGACATAAAGAGGGGAAGAGAGAAATAAGGAAGTTTCTCTTGTTTATTGGTGTCTCATTCTCCCACTAGTCCAATCACTCCTAATCACTTGCCAGAAAGACTAAGAAATATGAATTGTTGATGCTTGTTGAGGGAGCAGCAATTCTCTATTTCTGCAGAATATTCAGAGTCCTTGGGCAAGGGAGATGGAACTTTAGTGGAAAGCTTGAGGTATTTTTCCAGGGGAGGCTCATCCAAACTGGCAATAATATGATTTCAGGTTCCTATTTTGTAGTTTCTAATGCATGTCTCATTGTTATTAAGTAAGGGGAAAAATTTTTTAAAAGGATGCATTTAGTTAACAATTGTCAAAATTAGCAATGAAATAGCATAGGAACATTATCTTCTTTGCTAATTATTTGGAGAGACCTAATGTCATTTTTTTCCTTATATCTATACATTTCTTGAAGTTTTGGGAGAAAATATATGAAATATACTAAGACAAATATGAAATTATTATGCATGATACTTAGATCCATCACATTACACATTTTAATGTATGTTTTATATACTTTAGTGCATGAGGGTAGGGGAGGGCAGAGAGCTGTAGATAAAAAAGCAGCATAGTTATGGTTCCTGTCCTAAAGTGATGTGTGCTCTGGAAAGGAAAGAGTAACACACCTGAAGCCACAACAAAGGAAAGAGAATAAATTGTACAGGATATACATACGAGTATATACTATAACTCTTCAAAAGAGGGGAAGGTAGATAGTTGAGAAAATTAAGGAATTTTTCACTGAAAAAAATGATATACACAGTGAAAGGCTGGTGGGAAAGAGAAACGTAGGAGAGCAAGACCGGGGAAGAGAAAAACTGGAAGGAAGCCACAAATCAGAAATGCTCTTTTAGAAAGATGAAGAATGATAACACGAACAGAAGGGAGGAAATGGGTTTGGAAACTTTATAATGCAGCTTAATGCAACACATAATTCACCAAGGAATTGTTTTTAATAAATTTCCAAAATGTTCTAATTTCTGTATGCTAAAATAGTATTTCATTGTGTAATTGCAATTAATTCTAATATTTTAGGAACTGCTCATTCCCTATCTTTTTGTCTTCCTTACCATTTGTGCATTAGCATCTCCCATTGCCATCACATTAACACATCCCTGGCTTCCTGCCATTTGCTTATTATCACCTCCACTGGAGAAAACCAAATAAATAATTAATTAATTAATTAAGAAGAAACATATACACCAGTCACTTATGCTAACTCTTAACCATTTTGCTAATACTTTGGATAAGAAGAGAAGTTAAAAAATATAGTCTCCAGTAAAGCTTCAGGATTTTCTGTGAGGTTTAACTACTTACAGACATTACAGATTAGAAAATTTATTTTAGGAGGGAGATTGAAATTTAAGGCAGAGCTATCTTTGAGTTTATCATCATTGAATGAAGGGATATTTTCTAACCATATTTTTCCATACTATCACTATTAAAAAGGACAAAGAAACAGATCTGAGGAAATGTAGTAATAGTTACATCGAGAATATAACTATAAAATACTCTATGAATAAAAATTTAATATTTATAATTTATTTCAATGATTTGAATTTTGCTTGTTCTTGAGTGATGTGTATATATATCACTAACATATATATATGTTAGTAAACAATATATATGTTAGTAAACATAGCATTTTCATAGCTATCTAAAGTTAGGAATAAGAAGAGCTATGGTTAGCTCCAATATATATTTTGGGCTGAATGTAAGAGAATTTCTGAGGAAATAACATGCAGAAATGGCATGTGCTGAGGGAGAATGTGAGCTTCTCTTAACTGCCTACTATTTGAAGATTTATTAGTAGTCTAGAAAAGACAGAGAGCAGTCCTGCGTATATTTGAAGGCAGAACTCATTAGAGATTCTCAGACTTTTGGTTTTTATGAACCAGAAAGACTGCCAATTTTTTAGTTTTCCAAGACCATCAAAAATACACTAAAAATTGTGACTATCTCTGGGAATAAAGTGAATTTAAAAGAGATGGAGAGCATGTACATTCACTGTTTATCCTATATGGTTAGATATTATTTGTTATTTTACAAGAACTTATAACTCTTTTGTGTAAAAGAACAAAAAATAAAACAAAAACTACCATCCATTATTATCATGATTAAAACATGAAATAGGATACTTATTTCTGTGTTGTTTAAATGCCATAATCACAAAATAATACAGAATTCTTCAAAGTAAATTAATTTTGAAATAAAAACTCATTACATTGTCTATTTTGTTGTTTTACTATGGACCCATTAACGGAGACCGTATATATGCACATATATATGTATTAAGAATACTACTAATTTAAAAGCCATCTCAGTTATTTTGATGTTTTTTCAAACTTATTTTAATTGACATATAAAATTGTATTTATTATATACAATATGAGGTTTTGAGTATACATTGGGAAATGGTTAAATCTAGCTAGGAATAGTTTCAAGAAATCTACTGTACAGCATGGTGACTATAGTTAATGACAACATTGTACTAAAAAATCATAACTATGAGAGGTTATGTATTTTGATTTTATGTTGACGTTTTTAATACATTTTTTAAAATGCATTAGGGTCCAAATTTTTCAGACTCTGGAGTATGATTTTAAACATGGGTTATTAAACATCATAGGATTCTCTGAGAATCTCAGAGAAGGATAGTGACCTCTCTAGTTCACAAAGTCACTACATGTGGTTTATTTTTTTCTTTTTCAAATTTTGTAGTGAATGTTTTATCTCTTTGTCTCTGTAAGAGCACCATCTGGTGGCATCCAAGACTTTTAAGACCATATGTAGACATCGCTGTTTGCCGATGATTTTGCAGGGTAGGGCGGCAAACTTGTTAGAATGTAGATTTATATTAGTTTCATTTGCTCTAAGTTTAACAAGGTAATTATTTATTATTTTGAGTGAATAATGCATACATGAAATCAAACCTATGAAGACATAAAAGTCTATCTTCCCGCAGGAGAAAAAAACTGCTTTTCCTGGTGGCTGAGTATTAGGCAGAAGTTTACAATGACTAGAGCTAAACCACAGGAAAATCAACTTGATTCAAATTTAAACATCTATATCCCTGTTAAGGCTATATTTGGGAGCTGAGAAGCTGTTGCCAAAGATTTGTTGCTAAATATTCTGCTTATTCTATTCTTTTGTAGCTTCAAAATATGTAATAATTGCAAAATCTTTCTACTGAAAATGCTGCTAAATGTTGGGATTATTGTAACTGAGATTTTGAAACATCTGTCACATTCATAGTCTTGCCAGGACAGTACTCAACAAGTATATTTTTATGCAAGAAAATATTTAGAATAGTGAATATCTCACTACCTTGAAACAAGGTATAGTTCCAATAAAATATAATATCAAATGTAACAAAAATACCATCTAATATTTTACTTATACTATCTTTTTATAAAAATAAAATTTTCTAGAGAAGTAAAATGTTTGTAATTCATACAGAGAATAACAAACATTGTATAGGCGGACACATTTATTTGAAATACAAGGAACCGATTTTAGTAGGTTTTAAATTTTTTCCTCTGTTTAAAGAAAGTGAGGATAAATATTTATTCTCTTATAATTAATGAATTTGTTTGTTCTTCTGTTATCAGTGGAGAATTAAAATTCAGGTATATAAATACATTTTGTAAATGTTCAGGTCAGCAAAGTCATTTCCAACATATCCTTTAGGATTGAAAAGATTATAAATTACTTGATATTAATTTTTACCCTTTTTATTAGTGAATTAAAAAATAACTATTATACAGAAATGGACTAATACACATATCGAAGAAAAATATTAAAAAAGGATAAAGAATAAATATTAAAATGAACATCTAAGTGACAGTCTCCGAGGTACTGCTGTATTGGGTTTTTGTTTGTTTGTTGGTTTGTTTTACCTTTATTACCACATATTAAGTAGTAGTGGGAAACTGTATTGGACCAGATATTAAGCAATGTTTGAATACCCTTGTATCAGACACTTATTCCTTAGGAACAGAAAAGCATGCCAGTAGAGAGGGATATATACATACCTCTTTGAAAGTAATACCCTTAACCAAAAATCTATGAAATATGTACTGAAATATATTGATATGCAAGATATATATTTATACATATTCTCCACTAAAAAATAACTATAATAAAAGGCCAATGGTAAAGTATTTAAGTCCTAGAATGAGGATGTCTGGGTTTGAATCTTGCTCCTTTCTAGCTACATGCTCTTAGACAAATTACTTCTCTAGGCCATAGTTTCCTTATCTGTAAAATGCAGATAACATTTCCAATTTCATGGGACTGTGATATTTAATACAGATAAGAAACTTGGATGGTGCTTACTTTTATCAAGCATTAAATGTTAGCTATCAATTACTTGTTTTCACAAGAGGTATTCATTTGTGCCTCCATTCTGTATTTTCCTATGGAAGTACTTTTAACTAAAATTCTGTTTGTCTCATGATCCGGTGTAAGAGTCATCACTTTATGCAATATAAAATACATTTTCTACCACTACTGAGAATGGGTTCCATTTTCTACCACTACTGCCATGGCCATTGGTGACCAGAGTTCGTGGGCTTTTTTTCCAGTGTTTGTGAACACCCCTGTCTTTCCCTTCAGTATGTTGAATAAATATTTCCATGTCCTGTATGTGTCATGACATGTGAGAGTTTGGTAAGCACTTCTCTAAGCTGATGGTGTGAAGCAATTTGCATTGCTAAAATCACCATATTTAAGAAGACCAATCAGACATGTTTCAATAGTCAATCATGTTGTTGGGAAGACTTAAGAGTGTATAACACACCAAAATAACCCCCAAACAAATTCTAAACTAGTCAGAGAATTTTAAAAGGATAGTTCTTATATATATGTATGTAATACCAGTGAGTATCCCTGATTTCCTCAGTGATGAATCAAAAACCATTACCAATTTCCTTTACTGATAGTTGATCTTTTCATAATAACACCAGCATGTTTGAATTCTAGATTTTCTCATAAAAAATATGTTGTGTCTCATAAACATCAACATCTTCCATCTACCTACTTAGTAAACAATGTCTTCTTAATTCTGTAGTTTCTTAAAACAAGTACATAAGATTTGACTTGCTATTGACTTATATCAGATATCATCTGTCCTAAATGCATTTCTAACCATTTTAGTTTGGGTATGGTGCAGCAAATCAAAACAATTTGTGTACCAAGCAAATTAAATTTTCATCCATGAGACCAATTTAGAACAATAAAAATTGAAGGGATAAACTGATTATGTTTAAGAAGCTGTTTAATGTGAATATACACTCTGAGCCAAAGCTCAAGCATTTTATTTTGAAAAATATCAAGTTAACGGTAAAAAATAACTTTGCACCAAAATTATTGCACTTATTAAGATCTGGACATAACCAAAAATTTAGTAGGCTTTGTGTACTTCCATCTGATATTTGCATATATGTGTTTGTTACCTAAAGATAATAATGTTTAAATAAGGGTAATATTGTATACAGCAAGAGATTACAGAAATGAGTTGTATACAAATAAAGCACAAATAAACTGAGGTTATCTAAGAGTATAATGAACTGTTGATTAATAATACATTAGCAGTTAACACAAAAGTCAAATTAGTCATCTAAAGAAGTTTGCATATATATGTTTTCCTTGTCATTGATGGGGCTATAATAGTTTTTAAAGCAAGTATGTCTGCATGATGAGTTCATTTAGTATTCAGTCTAATAGCACAGATAATAATGAAGTCATTTGACTCCCATTATATAAACATTAGATAATGGATACCTATATTAAAATGCAACTCTTATGTTCACACTTATTTTTGTCTTCATTTGTACACAGTACTAAATCTTTAAGGTTGAGCTTTTATGCAGATTGTTGACATTTATAACTCCAGATCTTCAGCGACTTTTATGGAAAAAAAACATCCCTCTATATTGTTTTAAATTCCAAGATGAACAGCAGTTGGATTTGTTAAAAAGGGTGTCCTCTATGGTTATTACCCTTTTGTGTAATCTTATTTTTCCCCTCCCGCTTTTTGCTGGTTTCTTTAATGGAAGCAGGCATTCACAATAGCATCTTGAGAAAATATACCACTACAAGAGATCTTTTAAATGTTTGATTTTATTTGTTTATTTCTCAAGTTATTTTGTTTGTTTCTCTTATTGAATACATTTTTTTTCATCCAAAGGTCATTAAACAGACAAAAAAAAAGGAAAATTAATATTTTAAAATTATAATAAAATGTTTTATTTTCAAAAGGTTGTTTCTTTGGGAGGATAATAGTTAAACAATGACAAGTACTTTCAGCTTCTTTTTCTATTGGATGACATTGATTTTTTCTACTATGTAAGGTTGTATAAACTCTCTTTTGGGGGGAAGGGGTGTTTTTTTTGTTTTTTTCCCCTTATTTTCTGCTTCTAAGAAAGTGCCCATCTCTAAGTTCAAAGCATCAAATATGTGCTGATTTTCTAATTTCAAATAACGAGCAGGCACAACCAAGCATATTAATATTGTCTTGTATATTTTGTATACATTCAAGATTTCTTATAAATCCTCATTGTCTTGCATTTATACAAAATAAAATTTTTAAAAAACTATATTAATGATTATAAAAGTGTCCTAAGTAATTATAATATTGGAATGCAAATTTTACCATAGATAGAACTACAGAAAATTTGGAATGATCATCATTTTCATGAAAAAGGAAGAATTCCAAAATAGGTCTTACTTAAATTTTGGAAAGGATAGCAGATTGAAATTGAATTCTTCTCACAATGCCTTCTCTGTTTAATGAGAAAATTCTAAGTGCAAAACAAGCCTTCAAAGGTAGGAGGAATAAAAGACAAAAATAATTTGGTAGAAAAAGCTTGCACCTAATGGATGGAATTTGTAAGTCTTCTTGTGTCTGATCACTCTTTTCTTCATTAGTCAAAACCTTTGAGACTATAAACCTATCCTTCCTTCAGGTCTTATACTTGAAGAAGAAACCCTCTAGCTCTTCATGGTTTGGGACATTTTCAGTTGGATTCTCATTTCTACTTCTGCCCTGAGACTAATGTGATATTTTGTTCTAAGTTTCTTAAAAAAACTCCAGCCTCACTTACATGGATACATAGTTGAAAAGAGAAGAGTATTTTAATTTCTGTTTCAAATAATGGTGGTTATTATTTTTCGGTGCTACAGCAAAATTCAACAATGGCAGTTTCTTAAAGACCATATGCAATATGGAATCTAAAACTATATTAATGAAGTTTTTGTACTCTTGCATATGAAATTCCATTGGTCAATATTGCATTTTTAAATTGAACTTTCATTTATACATGATTTTGTCACTTCACGCTTTGGTCATTTGAAAAATATAGGTTTGCTGAATTATACATATGTTTATTATGGTGACTCATTTTATCATAAAATATCAAAAATTCATATTTGTTAATATCATAACTCTCATCAGAAAAGTCTCTTAGTATTGGGAATGTGTCAAGCTCAAGGTGATAGATGCAAGTTTTACAAACTCCCAATTTTCATTTGAAAGGGTGAATATTATCATCGGTGACAAATACCATTTGCTGATTTTCTTGAAGTGTTAGACATAGTTTATTTTTTAGAGAACATCTACTAAATACCCACCATGTATTCATAGCTGTAATCTGCTTTTCAGTTGGTATTTCATATGAAAACAGTTTTATATGAAAAAATAGGCACACTAGTACTTTGCTTCATGATCATCATCACATTTAAATATATAGTGGAAGTGCTTTATGCATACTTCCCATTTTGTGACACAGAATATTAAATAGATATGTACTCACATACTCAAGAGTTCATAAAATTAATTTTTACTGCTTTATCAGGACATTCTTGAGTAAAACTGGCATTTTGATTTGTTTTTGTCTTACTACAAATTTGTGGCATTGTAGTATCACATTACCCATAAAGAATAAAATTAACATCATATTAGCTTTTTAATAGTATAGAAGTGGCACTGTATTATTTCTATGGCATTCTCATCCAAAATTAATAACCTATGTTGAATCATGGGTAAACTTATGACAAACCTATTAAGACCATTCTGCAAAATAGTTGGCCAGTTCACTTCTAGTCAAAGTCAAAGTCAAAAGACTGAGGATTTGTTTTAACATAAAGGAGATTAAGGAACATGAAAACTAAATTCAAACGTTATTCTGGATTGGAATTTGAACTAGGAAAATGTTTCTCTTCATTCATAGTAGATTAAAAAAACAAAAGTACAAAAAGGGAAATTCAGTTGTAAATTTGTTATCTCTACATACTCTAATCAAATATTTTTTAATAATTTATTTAAAAATAGATGTAATAGGATATCAAAGGAATAGCAGATTTTAATGAATTAAAAAATGCAAAAGAGTAAGACAAACCCTTGAACTTCTTTAAAGACTGACTAGCATCTTTTTTTTTATATATTAATTCACATATTTACTCTTTATTGTGCTTTATATTCCTTCCCAAATATTTGGTATTTCATCTAGGATAATTTCCCTTTAGTCTGAATACCTTCCTTTAATATTTTTTGTAGTGCAGGTCTGCTGGCAACACATTTTATCAGCTTCAGTCCATCTGAAAATGTCTTTATTTTACCTTAATTTTTGAAGAAAAGTTTTATTGTGTATACAATTCTAGGTTGAGAAGTATTGTTTTTTAGTGTGCCTCTTTGCATGTTTTTTTCTCGGTCATGGGTCATATTCCTCTTAATGCATTAAACGAACTAGTAATTTATGATTAATATTTTATTAATTTTTCAATCTTAACTATTTTTTTAAAAAATAGAAGTAAAGGATAGCTCCAGGGAGTCACGTAGTGATGGCTGATTTTGTGAGTATCTGTCTCATGATGCCCTGGGAATAACAGAAATTTGGAGAACCAAAACATGAAAGTTCTCCAAAAAATTTTTTTTTGGAATTTCTTATAGAGACACCCCTTACCCTCTGGTCCCCATTCCCTGATAATCTCTTCACAGATAGTTTTTTGAAAATTTTTATGAGAATGACTCCTAGAACAAAATTAAATATACTGCTTCACTGTGATACTTATCTGCCTGCTGATACTTACATCATACTCTGTGTAGTCAGCATTTCTCTTTTGATTTTATTCCTGGACTTTAGGTTACCCAGCTTATGGTTCAAATGACCTAAAAATTCCAAAAGAAGTTTTCAGCCACATTACTTACACTTAGGGGAAAACAACACCAATAACAATACATACCTCTATTGTTCTTTCCTCCCAAAAAGGAAAAAAAAAAAAAAAAAGTATCAGTCATCTTAAATTCCCTTCCAATGGGTGTTCTGTGTATTCTCACAACTGTAGTGTTTGCCTCTTCCACCATCTTCTTGCAGCTCTCTCTCTGGCTCACTTTGGTGGGTGGTTACTGTTCTAGTGAACCTCTGAAGTAGCATCTATATCCTTTACTGCTAAAAGTTTTTTTGTGTGAAATTACCAATGCACATGCCAGGGCTTCCGGCATTCCCAAAGCAGCCCTGAAATCTTTACCTAAATTTGGGAAACGTCTCACTCCACTGGTCTAGGCCATAGGTGATAAGATGTGCCCCGGAGCAGTATTGTTTGCTTCCTGAAACTCTACAGTTTGAGCAAGAAAAACATTAGGTGTTAAAAACAATCCAACAAAGTCCAACAAAAATAATTGTTTCATTAGAATGAGAAATAATTCCACTGACTCCCACCTCCGGATTTACCTTTACCAATACTCCCACTCCAAAACTAACCAAAAATATCTTGACCAAAATAGGAATTAGCTTTAGGACACAATTTGATGTTTTTTACATACAGCAATTCTCATTTACAAAATATAATATCTAACCTCAGCATTAGAGTTAAACTTGATCTTACAGCTTTCAAAACAAAAATGCTTTAAACTTGTCTCATTGGTAAATTTTTAAAATATATATCTTTTTGTCTCAAAGCTGAATTTTAGTCTTCACTTCCAGAAACGTGAAACTGATTATATAATTCTACCCCCATATTATTTTATTTTCAAAGTTTTAAAAACGATAGTGTTCAGCATCAGCCGGTAGGTAGGTTTGGAAAGTTAGTCCCTGTTGGTTTTGATCATGATGAATTTCTTTGGACACAGAATAGTAGATAATTTAATCCTCACTCTTCTACTGACAATTATCTAGATTTTCAATGTGGCACTTAATGAGTAAGGTGCTCCAAGATGTTCTCTCTCCTCTTCTTTCCCCATAAAAAAATGTTTTTTTTTAACCAGCATCAATGCTTATGAATCTTTTCAGGACCTTCCATAAATTGTCTCAAACCTATTTAATTTGCAGTAACGACAATTATTTATAAGCATAGTTTGTGTAACTATACTTTTGGTTTAAAGTTCCTCTTAGGGCATTATACTGAATGTGTAGATGACACAGTCAAAAAACACAAAGTGTATAAACTGATAAAAACAAAAGGCCCAACTATATGCAGCCTGTAAGAGACTCATTTTATTTTTTTATTTTTTTAATTGAAACATAATTGATTATACATATTTGGGGGGTATATTTATGGGGTACAGAGTTAACTATCTAGTATTTGTGTACAGTATGTGATGATCAAATAATATTTTCACGTTCATCATTATAAATCATAATTATTCTTTGTGTCCCTTACTCAATTGCTCCCTAAATCCCTTCCCCTCCCCGTTTTGCACCTCTAGTAACTATATGTCTGTTCTGTCCTTCTGAAAGTTCAAAGTTTTATCATGCTTTTACTTTCTTTCTATCTTTCTTAGTTCTCACTTATGAATGAGGACATATAGCATTTCTCTTCTTGAGCCTGGTTTAATTCACCTAACACAATTTTCTACAATTTCAAGCAAGTTGCAGCAAAAGGCAGAATTTCATTCTTATTTATGACTGAGTAGTATTCTAGTGTGTATGTATACCACATTTTCCTTATCCAGTTATCCGTCAATGGACATCTAGGTTGGTATGATATCTTGGCTACTGTAAATAGAGTTGTGATGAACATGGGAGTGCAGGTATCCCTTCAACATGATAATTTCCATTCCTTTGGGTATATACCTGGTGGTCAGATTGCTGGATCATATGGCAGCTCTATCTGTAGTTGTTTGAGAAAACTCCACACTGTTTTCCATACTGGCTGCACCGATTTACAGTCCCACCACCAGTGTGGGAGGTTCCCCTTTCTCCACATCCTGGCCTGCAATTGTTATTCTCTGTCTTTTTGATAATAGCAAGTCTAACTGGGGTGAGATGATACATCAATGTGGTTTTGATTTGCATTTCCCTGATGATTAATGATGCTGAGCATTTTTTCATGTATCTGTAGGCCATTTAGCTGTCTACCTTTGAGAAATGTCTATTCTGCTCTTTTGCACATTTTTTAATTGGGCTACATGTTTATTCGCTGTGAAGTTGTTTGAGTTCCTTGTATATTCTGGATATTAATACCTTGTCAGATGTATAGTTTGGACATATTTTGTCCCATTCTGTAGGTTGTCTTTTCACTCTGTTGATTGCTTCTTTTACTGTTCAGAATCTTTTTAGTTTGATATAATCCCATTTGTATATATTTTCTTTAGTTGCTTGTGCTTTTTGGGTCTTATTCATAAAGTCCTTGCACAGTCTTATATCCTAAAGTGTTTCCAATATGTTTTTCTATAGTAGTTTTATAGTTTCAGGTCTTATTCTTAAGTCTTTAATCCATTTTGAGTTTATTTTGGTATATGGAGAGAGGTACGGGTCTAGTTTCATTCTTCTATGTAAGGATATCCAGTTTCCCAGCACCATTTGCTGAAAAGCCTGCCCTTTCCCCAATGTATGTTCTTGGTGCCTTTGAAAAAACTCAATTTAGCTTTAAAGACACACTTAGGCTATTAGAGAACACATGGAAAAAGATATTTCATGCAAAATGCAACCAAAAGACAGCAATGATAAATATGCTTATATAAGACAAAATGTAATAAAAACTGGAAAGTTCACAAATATATGGAAATTAAACAACCATTTCTGAACAACCAATAGGTCATGAAGAAATCAAAATATAAATCAAAAAATATCTGAGGCAAATGGAAATTAAAACATAAAACACCAAACATCTGATATGCAGCAAAAACAGATATAAGAGGGAAACTTATAGTGATAAGCTCCTACATTAAGAAAGAAAGAAAGAAAGATCTAAATTAAACAGCCTAAAATTCCATCTTAAGGAACTAGAAAAAGAAAAACAAACTAAGTTCAAAGTTAGCAGAAGAAAGGAAATAATAATCTGAACAGAAATTATGAAATAGAGACAAGAAAAACAATAGAAAAGACCAGTAGAGCTAAAAGTTGGCTTTTTGAAAAGACAAACAAAATTTACAAGCCTTTAGCTAGGCTAAGAAGAAAAGAGAAAAGACTAAAACAATTATAATCAGAAATAAAAGAGGATATATTACAACTGATACAACAGAAATACAAAGGATTATAAGCGATTACTATAAATAATTATATGAAAACAAATTTTGTAACCTAGAAGAACTCAATAAATCCTAGAAACACACAGTCTACCAAGACTAAATCATAAGATGAAGAAAATATGAACAGACCAGTAATGAGTAAGGAGATTGAATCAGTAATTAAAAATCTTCCAGCAACAACAACAATAACAACAATAATAAAAAGCCTAGGACCAGACCAGATGGTTTCACAGTTGAATTCTACAAAATATTTAAAAGAGAAACAATACCAGTCCTTCTCAAACTCTTTCAAAAACCTAAAGAGAAGGGATTATTTCCACAGTCATTTTACAAAGCCAGAATTACTGTGATACCAAAGCCAGACAAGGACACTACAAGGTAAGAAAACTACAGGCCAATATTCCTAATGCGCATAGATGAATAAAACCTGAACAAAATACTAGCAAATCAAATTCAACAGCATGATAAAAAGCATTATACAACATAATCAATTGGGATTTATCCTTGGGATGCAAGGATGTTTCAACATATGAAAGTAATAAATCTGATGCACCACATTAACATAATGATGGACAAAAATCATGTGATCATTACAATAGATACAGAAGAAAAAAAAAACATTTGACAAAATTCAACATTGTCTCATGGTAAAAACTCTCAACAAATTAGGAAGAGAAAGAACATACCTCAACACACAAAAAAAGGCCATATATGACAAGCCACAGCTAATGTCATAATCAACAGTGAAAAATTTAGAACGTTTCTTCTAAAATAAAGAACAAGACAAGGGTGACTACTTTCTCCACTTTTATTTAACATAGTACTGGAGGTACCAGCCAGAGCAATTAGTTGATAGAAAGAAATAAAAGGCATACCGATTGGAAAAAAATAAAATTATTTCTGTTTCTAGATAACATGCTCTTATATGATGAAGTCCCTAAAGTCTCCACAGAAAAACTTTTAGAACTAATCAACAGATTCAGTAAAGGTATGGAATACAAAATCAACTAAAAATTGGTAGTGTTTCTATCCACTAACAACAAACTATGCAAAAAGAAATCATTTACAGTAGAATATAAAATAAAATAAAATAATTAGAAATAAATGTATTTCAGCATGTTAAATATCTGTACATTGTAAATTATAAAACTTTGATAATATAAACTTAAGAAAACACAAATATATCCTGTGCTCATTAAAATAAAAAGATATCCTCTTTCATAAATTGGGAGAATAAATACTGTAAAATGTGCATAGTACCCAAGATGATCTACAGTTTCAATGCAATTTTTATTAAAATTCAATGACATTTTTCAAGGAAACAGAAAAAATAATCTTAACATTCATATGGAACCACAAAAGAAACCAAATAACTAAAATCACCTTGAGAAAGAAGAACAAAACTGAAGGAATCATACTTCCTGATTTCAAATTATATGGCCAAGTTGTAATAATAAAAACAATGTGTTATGGCATTAAAACAGGCACAGAGACCAGAACAGACTAGAGAGCCCCTGAATAAATCTGCATATATATAATACCAGAAATAAGCCTAGATATATACCTTCAACTTATTTTTGACAAAGACGCCAAGAATACACAATGGGAAAAGTATAGTCTCATCAATAAATGGTGTTGGAAAAATTGGATATCTACACATAGGAGAATGAATTTGGACTTTATCTTATAACATATCAAAAAATTAACTCAAAATAGATTACAAATTTAAATGTAAGACCAAAAACCATAGCACTTTTAGAATAAAAAATAGGGGAAAAGCTCCTTGGCGTTGGTCTTGACAGTGATATTTCTGGATATGACACCCAAAGCATGAACAACAGAAAGCAAAGATAAACAAGTGGAACTACATCAAATTTAAAAGTTTCTTCATAGCAAAAGAAACAATCAACAAAATGAAAAAAGATAGCCTATGACATAGGAGTAAATATTTGCAAATCACATATTCAATAAGCTATTAATATCCAAAATATATAAGAAAATCACACAACTCAATAGCAAAACAAACCAACCAACAAAACAAAAATAAAAACAAAATCCAATATAAAAAATGGACACAGGATCTGAATAGACCTTTTTTCAAAAGGAGATGTACATTTAATCAATACGTATATGAAAAGTTGTTCAACATCACTAATAATCATAAAAGTGAAAATTAAAACCACAATGATATATCATCTCACACTGTTGGTGGGAATGAAAATTGGTATAGCCACTGTGGAAAACAGTATGGAGTTTTCTCAAAAAATTAAAATGAAACTACCATATGATCCAGCAATTCCATTTCTGGGTATATATACAAAAGGAATAAAATCACAACCTCATAAAATATATGCACTTCCTTGTTCATTATAATGTTATTCACAATAGCCAGGGTATGAAAACAATATAAGTGCCTACGGCAGATGAATGAGCAAAGAAAATGTGGCTTCTATGCAATGAAATATTATTCAGTCTTAAGAAAAGAAGGAAACTGTGGCATTTGTGACAACATGGAAGATCCTAGAGGAAATTATGTTAAGTGAAATAAGCTAGACACAAGAGGACAAGTATTGCATGACATCACTTACATGTGGAATTTTAAAAAGGTGAACTTACAGAAACAGAACAAAATGGTGGTTATGAGGGGTTTGGGGATGGGGAAAATGGGGAGATGTCAGTCAAAGGGTACAAACTTTCAGTTATATGATGAATGAGTTTTGAAGCTTTCATGCACAGCATGGTGACCATAGTTAATAATAATATGTTGTATACTTGAAATTTCCTGAGAGTAGCTTTTAACTGTTCTCACACACACATACACACACACACACACACACACACACACACACACACACACACACACACACAAAAAAAAGAGTAACTGTGTGAGGAGATGGATATGTTAGCCTGATTGTGATAATTATTTCACAACATTATATATATATAAAATCATCATGTTGTACACCTTGATTACATACAATTTTTACTTGTCAATCATATCTCAGTAAAACTTGAAAAAACAAGTCAGTAGCTGCAATCTCCACCACAATGCAGATTGGAGGCATGTCGCTTATGGGCATAGAATCAGAATAATCTGGGCTCATATCTGGTACTGTTAGTTATAACATGTGATTTCTGAAAATACCCTTAGCCTCTCTGATCTTAAAGGCTCTTAAAATCTCCTCTACAGGGATGTCATGAAAAGTAAAATGAGAATTACGTATATAAAGCACCTCACATAAAGTCAGTGGTAAGTAACTTGTTATTATCACTAACAGTAGTAGCAGTATCACAAGGTCAGAAAAAGTCATACTGACCTTTTCAGCTCTAAACTCATCTTTGTCACAATACTTTCCACTTGATAGGACCAGTGCAAGATGGTCATACCCAGAGGCTCTTAAATTTTAATCACCGCTGATGGATTATATAGTGCAGGTGCTGCTCTAAAGGCAGCTTTTGGAATAGAGACTAAACTTTCACTAGTGGTTGGAAGTGGATAAATTAATTTATCTTTTCGTCTCGGGTGAGCCCTTGGAGGAAATCATTATCATAAAATGTTGTAAATCTATAGACTTGGCAGCTTTCTCCCTGCAGAGTCTTGGGACTTGAGTAAATATGGAGATTTAGAGATTTAGTGTCTTTTCCTTTGAAGAGGTGATTTCCCTTGGTAGGGAAAGATGGACATGGCAATAGAAAAAAAAAAAAAAATCTTGCTTTAACTTAGAACCTGAACCAGCTTTGAAATACATATATCTCTTTACCAGGCTCGTTTGCACAGCTGCAAAGCCATTTTTATTAAATTACAATATTAAACTTTAGAGCAAAGATGAGCTGAGAGAAAAGATCTTACTCAATATATGAACCTATCATGAATCAACATTAAAGCTTGAAAATCATTATCAGCATTTCCTCTGAGGAGTGATGAGACAAAGACACATCATTAAGTATACGTTGTGAAGCCACCAAATTGAAAATGGAAATTTGAAGTAAGCATTCAGCCTGAAAGTCAAAGTTTGCATTTGTTTAAAACAGCAAAAATGTTTTTAAGAAAATGTCTGAGGAAAATTCTCATAATGATTATCAGGATCTTTGTCTAAATCTATCATGAGGTGCACACAATTAAAGCCAATATGCATTCATCAAACATACATAAGTACCTCTCAATTCAACAAAATCATTATATACAATCTCTTGAAAATGTCTAAAGCGGCCATTTATTCTCTTGAGAGAGTGAATCTTTGATGTTAAGAAATATTCCATCTGAAAACAATTATGCATGATAGCACATGACAATGAAGTGGGATACAAGCTCAGTGGTGTGTAAATAGAACAAAAGAAAACGAAGAAAAGTTTTGGAGCATACGTGCTGATTACAAAGAAATGCAAACCTTCTGATGTAGGATATGTTGGTGTGTGTGTGTGTGTGTGTGTGTGTGTGTGTGTGTGTGTGTGTGTGTGTGTGTGTGAGAGAGAGAGAGAGAGACAGAGAGAGAGAGAGAGAGAGACTGAGAGAATGAGAGAGTTTGTGTGTGTGATCCTGATGCAAGCTCTTCAACTTTATTGTCACTGAGCAAAGAGACAGAGGATGAGCTTTCTTGTGCTAAGGTAATTTTCCCCTTTCGTCCCCTTTTTCTTGGATACTATCAAAAACAAAATATTAGACAATTAGTTTAAAAGTGTAGTAGATTTGCATTTCCCGGATGCTGAGTGATGTTGAGCATTTTTTCATATGTCTGTTGGCCATTTGGATATCTTCCTTAGAGAAATGCCTACTTAGCTCTTTTGCCCATTTTTTAATTGGGTTGCTTGTTTTCTTCTTGTAAAGTTGTTTGAGTTCCTTATATATTCTGGATATTAATCCTTTGTCAGATGTATATTTTGCAAATATTTTCTCCCACTCTGTTGGTTGTCTTTTAACTCTGTTAATTGTTTCTTTAGCTGTGCAGAAGCTTTTTAGTTTGATATAATCCCATTTGTTTATTTTTCCTTTGGTTGCCCGTGCTTTTGGGGTCGTATTCATGAAGTCTGTGCCCAGTCCTATTTCCTGAAGTGTTTCTCCTATGTTTTCTTTAAGAAGTTTTATTGTTTCGGGGTGTATATTTAAATCTTTAATCCATTTTGAGTTGATTTTAGTATACGGTGAGAGGTATGGATCTAGTTTCATTCTCCTGCATATGGATATCCAGTTATCCCAGCACCATTTGCTGAAGAGGCAGTCCCTTCCCCAGTGAATAGGCTTGGTGCCTTTGTCAAAGATCAGATTGAGATACCATCTAACCCCAGTTAGGATGGCTAAAATCCAAAAGACTCTGAACGATAAATGCTGGTGAGGTTGCGGAGAAAAAGGAACTCTCATACATTGTTGGTGGGACTGCAAAATGGTGCAGCCTCTATGGAAAATGGTATGGAGGTTCCTCAAACAATTGCAGATAGATCTACCATACGACCCAGCTATCCCACTGTTGGGAATATACCCAGAGGAATGGAAATCATCAAGTCGAAGGTATACCTGTTCCCCAATGTTCATCGCAGCACTCTTTACAATAGCCAAGAGTTGGAACCAGCCCAAATGTCCATCATCAGATGAGTGGATACGGAAAATGTGGTACATCTACACAATGGAATACTACTCAGCTATAAAAACGAATGAAATACTGCCATTTGCAACATCATGGATGGACCTTGAGAGAATTATATTAAGTGAAACAACTCAGGCACAGAAAGAGAAATGCCATATGTTCTCACTTATTGGTGGGAGCTAAAAGTTAATATATAAATTCACACACACATACACACACACACACACACACACACACACACAACGGGGGGGGGGAAGAAGATATAACAACCACAATTCCTTGAAGTTGATAAGACAAGCAAACAGAAAGGACATTGTTGGGGGGGAGGGGGGAGGGAGAAGGGAGAGAGGTTTTGGTGATGGGGAGCAATAATCAGCCAAAATGTATATCGACAAAATAAAATTAAAAAAAATAAATAAATAAAATAAAATGACAAAGTATTTGCATATTACCTATGCACATCTTCCTGTATACTTTAAATCACCTCTAGATAACTTACAATACCTAATAAAATGTAAATGCTATGTAAAAATAATAATAATAAAAAAAAAGTGTAGTAGAATTGTTTTCCCTCTGGAATGGGTATGATAGTAGAGAATCCATCAAGAAAATATGGGACTTAAAAAAAAGAATATGAGAATATCAAGTAGATATATAATCTCATCAGCAACAATGTGTATAGTGACAGCTTTTAAGAACATATGTCAGAATACATGTTTTGTGCTTTTCAGTTGATTATCATGATAATACTGTATCATTTATTTCATTTAAACCTATTTAACAAGTTCAGTTTAAGAGATTGATTACTTAGAGATCCCTTAGATCTGATGTGGCTGCCTCCCACTGAGGTTCAAACTTGTCTCAGAACAATCTTCTCTCTGTGTATTTAAAATGGCTGTGCCACCCTCTCACTGCTTCCGTTCTAGCTTCTGGTGCTGTCTAGGGCTGTCCTTAAACAACCTAGGAAAGAGAGGTTTCACTGTGTCTCCTGAAGTGCTCTCTGGTACAACTTAATTTATCATGTATATGCTTATGATCATGGTAGTCATTTTTGCAATTACAAAGCCAAGGAATAGGGTGCAAAATACAACATCCATATTTCACTTTCCCTAGTTTACTTTCAGTTCCTTTTTTATCCTGTACTTTGATAACTTATTTCAGCTACAACACAGGAGAAAAAAAAGACATCCAACCCTTAACAAAGAGCAGCCTGCCACTGTGAAAAACAGCAGCTGCTTTCTACAAATCTTCTTGTTCTATAAAGTTATAAAAATATGTCTCTAAAAGTCTGATTACAAATATGCTCATATTGCTGCTTTCAAAAACATAGACTGTATTTTTTGATATTTTTGTGTCATTCGACACAGAAACAAGAAAATAGTTTATGCATTAATTTAGGCACATGTTTATAGAGATAGGCATGTTATATTAACACGTGTCCTTTATTGTTAAAATAGCTGTAAAATTTAAAATCTTAATGACTGGGGTTTTTTTGTAATGTTATAGGATATTGTTACTAAAGTGGACATTAGAACACTGTAGTCTTTAGGAGTAAATGCATTTATCATTTGAATGCAGATAGCTCATCTATGTAATACACCAAAAAGAAATAAATCAAAACTATTTATAAATAGTACGTGTCTAAAATGAAAGAATCTCCTTAGGAAATATTTTCAATATCTATTGTAGGCAAATTATTGGAAAGTAATCAGAAGAATGAAGACAATCTACATACTTTCTTACAACTAATGACAATGGGGAAAATAATACAGTGAACACCAGAAACATATCTTCCCAACAAAGAATTCTACACACAAATGTGTAAAATAAGTCATCACTGTAATCTCCAAGCATACATCTTATCTAGGCACTTAGGGTCCAAAGGAAGAAAATCGGTTACCTCCTTGGGCCGATTGCCTGCATTTCTGGATTTCATCAGAAGAAATTGCTTTATGTTAGCTATGACTGAAAACCAAACAAACAAACAAACAAACAAACAAACAAACAAGCAAAAATCCCTGATCATTCCATTTAGATTTGAGTGTGAATCCAAGAAACAAAACTCTTAATAAAACAATTAATAATTTATTAATATTTTATCTCTTCTAGTGTAGTTTTTAAAGTTTATATATTTGTTTACGCTTGTTTAAACATGGAGAAAAGATTAAAAGATTCTTTCTAGGCTGTGGTCTAGAAACACTTGAAGGATTTATACTTACACAGTTGCCTCAGGAAGGTGGGAATTAGGGAGAGTCCAGAGGAGAATAGGGTAGTCACTTTCTATAATATTTGCATTATTAAACTACATATAGTGATAAATAATGCACTCTCAGAAAAGCATAAACAATATTAAACAATTATCTAAAATTCTAACCTAATGGTTTTCTATTGCTATTTTAAACACCAGAGTTTTCTTACTCTTTTTCTTCTGCTTCTCCAGCTTCTGTCTTTTTTCTCTTTTCCTTCTCCTCACATACTTTCATCTCCCAGTTTTTTTTTTCTTTTTTTCCTAGTGGATAAATGGACTCTTACATGAAACTTTACTGAATAATCCACAAAAATGGAAAAAAAAACACCAAGATTACAACACAGAAAAGGGCAGGAAATCAAGCCTTGCATATCAGCTTACCAAAAATGCCTCTATTCTTATCCCCAGAGTTTGCCCCAGTGATGTGCAGAGCCATAGCATTTTGCAGAATTCAGTTTGAAAACCATATCTTTAACTAAAAGAAAAAATTTTGGCAATGGTAGAATTTAGCTTAGCACTTCAAGCCTGTAAGATAGTTATTTTAGCAATGAAGCTGCCCACCTATAAACTCAAATAATTCTACTAAGGCAGTGATAAATTTTTCCAACTCTCTTTATCTCTGAAATTTCAATCTGTCTTTACTTCTGAAGATAAATGTTTCATACTAGCTTCTTGGTATAACTCGAATTCCTAAAAATGTTGTACAAAACCAGATTGCAATCATGTTACTATCCCCAGTTACTAGAAAGCATGCTGAAAATGATATTCTCACAAAGTCCATCTGGTGGTGGTGACAGTGATCCAGGGGTCTCACATTGCAAGATGATGGAAGAAGAAAGAGTAGAGAGAGAGACAGACTCTCCTTTCTCTCCTATTAAAGCACTCAGAACCACACCCCTGACCTCCATTTTTAATATACTATGACATGGCCCACTATTAAAATCTACCATTTTAGTCACTATGGCATTGTCCTACAATGTACTCATTTCTCCAAGACTCCACCTTTAAATTACCTTTAGTGGGATTTCCCACACTCTTAATAGTCATGGTGGGGGCCAAATTTCTAATACATAAAACTTGAGGGACACAATTCAAGCTTCAGTGAGTTTTGGGGGGACATAATTCAACCCACTACAACATCTATGATTATTTCCTTATGATAGATTACTACAACTGGAATTACTTAGGAAAATGGTATGCACATTTTTCAATGATTTTAGATTATGCTGCCGATTCGCTGTTAAGGTTTTACCACTTTACAGTAACGTCAAAGTGTTGTTCCAGAGAAACTTTCTTATCTGAAGTAAAGGATCTTTTCTCTTCAGAGGGTTTTATTTCCTCCTTTCCTTTTCTTTTCTGTAGTAAGAACATTTAACATGAGATCTATTTTAAGATGCATACATTGTAGAGATCTGCTGTACAACATGTATGAAACAATTTCTCAGCCAATTTACTCACTTTTTTCCCTCTAAGATGCAGTTCATCTTCATCAATTTTTCCTTGATTAGCAAAACAAGATATTTTGACATTGTTTCCTCAAAATTGATGACTCTGAGAGTAGTGAATTTATCTAACTCTTAGCATCCTCCATTACATTTTCACCAATGGCGCTATTATAAATTTATTAAAAGGCATATTGAAGAGGTACTACATAGAGATGGTTAGGGCAAACCAACCAATATATTCTAAAAATTGTGATTGTCATTACCAATTTTTGATTGACTTTGTTTTTAAAAAATAGTAGGCTTTACGAAATCTAGCAACTTGAATAATAAAAAATAAAAATTAACTGAAACTATCAAGTATTTTAAAATACTCTAATAATATATTCAAATAAAGCCATGAAAATATAACATCCTGAGTACAAGAACAAGAAGCTACAAAAAATAAAAAGTAATAGAAAATCTTAGATATTGTGGATATAATTCCTACAATACTTTTCAAATAGAAGATCCAGAAATACAATGAATCTTCTGAAAAACTATTCAAAAATGCAAAGAAAAAAATTTAAAAAACCCCAAACAAAGCAAAACAGGATGCATGACCAATCAGGAGGTTGAATAGTCAGTGAATACAATTCCCTGAAAAGAGAAGAGTATAATTGGATCATGATAAATCAAGGAAGCATTAAAAGAGATTTTCCCAGAGCTGAAGACATAAATCTTCAAACTGAAAGATTCCACCTAGGAACAAGAAAAATGAGGAAAAAGTTTCATACTTGGATTTTTTTATTATGAAACTTCAGAGTACTGAAAATAAGGATATTTAAAAGCTTCTAATAAGAAACCAAAAACAATGAAGGATGTTCATATCTTTTTGGTTTTACAGCTTTACAGTGTAATTCTGATAATGCAGCAATTCCATGAAAATTTTCAATCTAAAGTTTTATTATTCATTTGTCATAGTATTATATAGTTCTATTTAGCCATTCAAGAATTTGGGATGTTTGCCTTCTATGCACTTTGGCATAACTTATATAAAGAGCCATCAACAAAATAAGACACATACCATGAAAAGTGAGCCATGTCTTCAAAGAGGCAGTGGTTTCAACTCTGCCAAGTAATGAAGAACATCACCAAGAGGAGGAAAAAAAAAAAAAATGGATTCAGTAGAGCCAGAGAAACCTGGGTCTAATCTGTGGAAAAGGAATTTTCCAGAATATAGGGACTAGATTTGAGAACATAGAAGTTCGAGAGCTTGGAAAGATGTAAGAAAAATTTGGAGTAATACTAGTTTTATTTCACAATGTAGGGATTTATTACTGAAAAATTGATGTGGAAAGAAGCAAGAGAAAAACTGAAGAAGAATAAAACTAATATAAATATAGTTGTCAAATATTCGGCTGAGAGAAGAGAATGAATAATACAAGAGAATTTCAAAAAGATCATGAAATATCTTCCTATGAACTTTTTGAAGTACTTTTGTATAAATGAGATAAATTTTATCATTAATTTTAGGAAATCAAAAAGTATTATCTATGGTGTTTAAAACGCCAACTATCTTGTTACTACAACAGATTTGTGGAGAGGTTTGCATATACAATCTAGATTTCTTTAACTTTATACTGAATTTATACTGTAAAACCAATGAAAAGAAAAAGAATGTTAGATAAATGATGAATGTAAAATGCACTTAGCAAATAAGTGAACATCAGATAGGTATACATTGTAATTTCTTTTTTTTTTTTTTTTTGACCAGCTGAAGAGTAGTCTAAGTGAGGTTTGATGGCAGGAGGAGGAAAATGGAGGCTGTAGTTTCTGCTGCTCTTTGGTGACATGTGACAGTGAGAAGGATAAGTAAAAATATCCAAAATTTTTTATTGGGCAAAACATTGAAATACAACTATACTGACTGTACATTCTCTTACCAAAAATGTACCACTTAAGTACTTTTCACTAACACATGCAAGCCGATTCATTATAGCCAGTTTTATATTTAGTGAGTTTTGAGTAAAAATGTTGTGAGTCATTTTAGTGAAGACTGAGATAGTGAGAATTAAAATAACAAGGCATAGTTGCATTAATTTTAAAATATTTATGAAATCACATATGCCGTTCTTTTCCTTTTAACTGTAATTCAATAAGGATTTTTTACCTCTATTATGTGGCTTATGAGCTTTTATTTTTATTTGTTGTTACATAGTTAAATCATTAAATGTAAAATTTGCATTTCATAAACACAGAGTTTTAAAGTTTTCCATCTAGATACTACCTATATATACTGTTTTAATCATTGTTGCTCTAGAAAGCATTGAATGATCTGGCAGATATTGAGGGGGTTTTTTGCTCATTATTTATTATTAAAACTATCCTTTAATGTTTTCAATTAAAACTAAAACTGAATTTGAAATTTTTTTGTCAGGTTCTATAAAATGGCCTCTAATATTTACTTATGATTATATCAAACACCTTTTGTTATTTTAAACAAATATTATATCCCCTTGTCTGTATCTCTAATGATGATGTGTCTACGTATGTGAGAAAAGCTATCACAATGAAGTTTTAGTTTATTCTTTATAAATTAATGGTTTATAAACTATTTGTCAGTCTTGAAAAACTATTATTTGATTTACAACTAACCAAAGTAATTAGTATAGGAGAGAAGAAACATAAGGACCAGAGAGCCAGTGCTAGAGAGATGAAGCTAAGAATAGATGATGAAAATGGTGGACCTAGAACTGATCATTACAGAGTAAAGAGAAAACTTAACAGTTGAAATTGATTCCAGTAGAAAGGCTTGAACAGAGGCCATGAGCAGAGTCTACAGAACATAATTCAATTAGGTAGATATGTAAACATAGAGGGACAGTTGTAGTTTAGAACTTAATAATACTCCTGAAGTTTATTCAAAAGCATCTCACTTCTTTTTTTAAAGATTATTTATTAGAATATTCATTCCTACAAATTGTGATATTTCTTTATGCCCCTTTCCTTACCTATTTCTCCCCAAACTCCCTCCCATCCTCCACCAATCTCTAGCATCCCCAGGATTGTTCTCTCCTACTGTAAGTTCAACATACAGTTATAGTCTTTTTTTCTTTCTTTCCTTCATTCCTTCCTTCTTCTATCCCTTCCTCCTCCCCTCCCTCCTTCTCTTCCTTCCTAGCAGCCAGTTATGAGTGAGAATATATGGTATTTCTGTTTCTTTTTCTGGTTTATTTTACTTAACATAACTTTCTCCAGTCTTGTCCATTTTGCTGCAAATGGCAGAATTTCATTATTTTGTATGGCTGATTAGTATTCCATTGTGTATATATACCACATGTTCCTTATCCAGTCATCCATCAGTAGACATTTAGGTTGGTTCCATAATTTGGCTATTATAAATAGAGCTGCAATAAACATGGGAGTGCAGGTATCCTTTTGACCTGATGATTTCCATTCCTTTGGATATATACCCAGTAGTGCGATTGTTGGATCATTTGGTAGTTCTATCTGTAGTTGTTTGAAAAATCTCCATACTGTTTTCCATAATAGCTGCACTAATTTACAGTCCCACCAACAGTGTAGAAGAGTTCCCCTTTCCCCACATCCTCGCCAGTATTTGCTATTCTCAACCTTTTTCATAATGGTCAAACTAACTGGGATGAGATGATATCTCAATGTGGTTTTGATTTTTATTTCTCTGAAGACTAGTGATGCTGAACATTTATTCATGTACCTGTTGGCCTTTTGTATGTCTCCCTTTGAAAAATGTCTATTCATCCACTTTGCCCACTTTTTAATTGGATTATTGTTTTTTTTAATGTATAGTCATTTGAGTTCTTTGTATATTCTGGATATTAATCCCTTGTCAGATATATAGTTTGCAAATATTTTCTCCCATTCTGTAGGATGTCTTTCTGCTCTGTTGATTGTTTCCTTTGCTGTGCAGAAGCTTTTTAGTTTGATATAATCCCATTTGTATATATTTTCTTTTGTTACTTGTGCTTTTTGGGTCTTATTCATAATGTCTTTGCCCAGTCTTATTACCTGGAATGTTTCCCCTATATTTTCTTTTATTAATTTTATGGTTTCAGATCTTATATTTCAATCTTTAATCCATTTTTATTTGATTTTGGTATATTCTGAGAGGTACAGATCAAGTTTCATTTTTCTGCATATGAATGTCCAATTTTCCCAGCACTATTTATTGAAGAGGCAGTATTTTCCCCAATGTATGTTCTTGCTGCCTTTGTCAAAGATATGCTGGCTGTAAATACGTGGGTTGATTCTTGGGGTTTCTACTCTGTTCCATTGATCTGAGTGTCTGATTTTATGCCAGTATCATGATGTTTTGGTTACAATAACTTTGTAATATAATTTGAAGTAAGGTACTGCTATGCCTCCAGGTTTATTTTATTTTATTTTATTTTATTTTGCTTAGGATTACTTTGGCTATTCAGCATATTCTGTTGTTCCATATGAATGTTTGGATCATTTTTTCTATTTCTGTGAAGAATGTCATTGGTATTATGATTGAGATTGCATTGAATCTATAGATTGCTTTGGGTAGAATGGAAATTTTCACAATGTTAATTCTTCTCATCCAAGAACATGGTATGTCTTTCTACCTTTTTGGGCCCTGTTTAATTTGTTTCAGGAGTGTTCTGTAGTTCTCATCGTAGAGATCTTTCACCTCCTTGGTTAAATTAATACCTAGGTATTTTAATTTTTTAGGGACTATTGTAAATGGGCTTGCTTTCTTGATTTCATTTTCTGCTAGCTTGTTATCAGAATATAAAAACACTAAAGCCATTCTCCCAGACTCATTCTATGAGGCCATAATCAGCCTGATATCAAAACTAGATACACAACAAAAAAAGAAAACTACAGGCCAATATCCTTGATGAATATGGATGCAAAAATCCTCAATAAAATACTAACAATCAAATTACAGCAGCACATCAAAAAAATTGTACACCATGATCAAGTGGGATTCATCCCAGGGATGCAAGGTTGGTTAAATATATGCAAGCCAATAATTTGTGATTCACCACATCAACAAAACCAAGGATAAAAACCATATGATTATCTCAATTGATGCAGAAAAGGCATTTGACAAAATTTAACATCACTTCATGTTTAAGACTGTCAGCAAATTATGTATAGAAGGAAATTATCTCAATACAATAAAAGCCATTTATGACAAACCAGTCACCAATATCACCCTGAATGATGATATTAAGAACAGGAACAAGGCAAGGATGCCCTCTCTCGCCACTCCTATTTAACATAGTATTGGAAGTACTAGCCAGAGCAATCAGGCAAGAGAAAGAAATAAATGGCATCAAGATTGGAGAGGACAAGCTCATACTGTCCTTGTTTGCTGATGACATTATCTTATATATAGAAAAACCTATAGATTCTATGAAAAAACTCTAACAGCTAGTTAACAATTTTAGTAATGTTGCAGGATACAAAATCAACACCCCAAAATGACTTCCTTTTTAATAATAAAAATAACAAAAGGGGTTACTTCAAATATTCATCTCAAAGGTAAAATATTTGAAAACTAAAAACTAAAAAGCACAAGATTTAAGTGATAAGCCATCCTAGTCTATTTAAGAAGTCCATTTCTTCTAAATCATATGCTAAAAATTCCTTTTGGTGTAATAAACTACTTGAACTTTATTAATAAATAGTTGTTATATTTAAACTTGGACAAATGACCACAAATGATGGATGATTAATAAGGGAGAAGAAATTAATTTTATTTCAAGATCTGCAATTCCAACATACTACTGTGGTCTTTCTTTCCTTCCTTCTTTCTCTCTTAGCTCCCACCTACAAGTGAGGACATGCTGTATTTTTTGCCTCTGTGCTTGGCTTATTTCACTCAACATAAGTTTCTCCAGGTTCATCTCTGTTATCGTGAATGGCTGAATTTCATTCTTTTTTATGGCTGAGTAGTATTCCATGGTGTATAATATATCACATTTTCCTTATCCAGTCATCTGTCAATGGACATTTAAGTTATTTACAGTAAAAAGAAGAAATTTTCAATAGAGCTTGGCTGTGGTGAAAGCACACTGAGGTGAACAAGGAGGTTTTCTATTGAAGGTTGTCCAGCATTTGTGTTACAGAGAATTTTTTTTAAAAAAATTTTTAGTGAAGATGATCATTGCATGTACTCATTAGATTAATTGAAAAAAAAAGAAGAAATACTAAGTTCCAAATAGTCTCAGAGACATAACTGTGTGACTGTAGCTGCTAATGACACCAGCTAAAGAGTGCCTTTTAGGTGAATGGCCAGGCCACTTCTCCCCCAAATGATCCATTCTAGTCAAGTTAACATCTTAACAGACTGTTATGTCTGCTGTAAGAGCATAATTTTCCAGCATGTATTTTTGTCACATTGTAGGTTATTTTTTAGTACTGATTAATTTTTGCCTATAATTATAAAAGTAATTCTACTTATTATATAAGATTAGAAAATACACAAAAACATGAAAAATAAAATTTAAAACTCCAATAACGTCCACCTAGAGATAACCACTATAACCAAATTGAGATATTTATATTATAGCTACTTATAAAAAGGCAGCTTAGTATTATCATTCCAAAGAAAAAATGTTTCCATGATCATAAAATATAACTTAGTAGTGTAAATTACCTATTGCAATTTATTTCAAAAGAAGTCAAATTATAATATCTCTATCTGATAGTAGAAAAATTCCTTTAAACCAAATACTTCTAATTGAAAAAGAGATACATATATATATGTGTGCCTATTGTACATGTTACGTGTATTTAGAAATACAGACTACCATACATCATTGCCATGACGATTAATGGAGATAATATTTTGTAAAGCATTTAGCTCAATACCTGGCATAAAATAAAAGTTCTAGACATGTTCGTTTTCAATTACTGTATCGTGAGTTAGACAATGATACACTGATACATATCTTGCTTATTATGCTGCTAAATAATATATTGATGTAAATAAGATCTTAGGGAATCTTCTACAAACAAAATATTTTTCCCAGTGGAGGAGAGAGGGGACTATTTATCTGCAAAATTCATGTTAATTGCAAATGTGTAAGGCCTTTCATTAGGCAATAGATTAATTATCTCTTTTGAATTACTACAAATTCCTCAAAGTAAGATCTACATTTGTGGTGAAACTATAATTTGCTTTTGTTAATATTTTCCTTTTCGTTAATTTTTCCATATTTGTAAGTTATAATGGTTTTTGATTTTATACATTGCCTTTAACATGGGAATAATGTTGCTAAAGTTGAAGATAATCATTTTTGGGGGAAGTTAAATATTAATTTGCTAGTCACAATTTTTTTTAATATCAAGTATTAACTATAGTATATGTCCTATAATATATCTCAATACGAAACTACAAAAATCTTCAAACTGATTCACTTTTACTTAATATGGTCTGAATTAAATATATCTTGTTGAAAGTTCATTCACTCCCTGATGACCTGGCATAACCCTTATTTTTAAGTAATATTTTTTCCACATCTTATTTCCTATCTTTTTACTTCTTAGGTATCTGAAAATGTTCTCTTTATAATCATCCTTTTACCAAATGTTCATTTTTAAAGAGCAATTGTGTTTCATTTGTTTGCTCAAGAGGACTCCAAAGAAATCCCTAAGCTTATTGAAATATGCATTTCTAATTTTCTTTCTTTTCATTGTCAACATCCTTTCCCCCTTTCCCTGTGATGTAAAATGCTATCTATGATGTTAGTTCCCTTTGAATTTATAAATTAACTTCTCTGTAAGTTGTTTGTCCTTTCAAGTAAAATAACAAAACATGTTAGCAATGCTCTGTAAGAATTACTTTGACAATGTGCATTGATTTTCCAGAATTGTTCAGGTAAATTGTCACTTCCGAATTTTTCTTGCTGACATCTCTGACAAACCTCTTAAGAAATGATGTTATCCTTTCCTTGATTTGATACTTACAATTAGGATCTCTTGTTAATTTCTCTGATCAAATTCATTTAAAAGGTGTTTGAGGAAGCATCTCTTTGGCATGTCCTTAGTGTAAAATTTAAAGTTTTTGCTGAAAATGTTATTTTCACCATTTAAGTGAAATGTGCCCTATAGTAAAGTTTGTGAAACACCACTTTTACTGCAACTGACTTAGATGTCTCAATAATTTTTGTCATAGGTGTAATCTCCCCCACAGGCAGAGGCTAGAAGACCCCTTTTCCATATGTAATAGTTTCAGGCCATTAAAATACTCTTTGGTGGGACGAAGTAGCAGTTTGTGGAATGACATCCTAGAGACCTAGAAATGTTAATGCATATTCGTAAAGTTCCATTGAATAACACATGCTGGTTTGAGAAAATCTATTTCAATAGATAGCTGAAATAAAACAAACAAGTGAAGTAATGCATGTTTACTAACACTTCTACATTTCTTTTCTCTAAAATCTTAAACTAAGCTCTTTGAAAGCAATTCAGCAAGTTTAAAATGTACATTACATAATAGTACTTAAAATCTTTCAAAAGGTATGCCAAGGTTCTTACTTGCTAAATTAATTTAAATGGATTTTTAAGTGAGAAAAGAGTACATAGATTAAAAATAAGGTGAAGGTCATAGAAAAGATAATACAGCTGTCATTTATTAATATTAATGATACATTCCCTAAAATAATCATCTTAGCTCAGATTTGGTTCAATATCTATATTATAAATATAGAGGGGAAAAACCTATATTGTCATAAAGAAGTGATTAAACTCTAAGTTGTTGAAACCATCAATGAGGTTAAAATCAAAGAACTTTTAGAGTCCAAAGAAGAACATAGATGAAGGGAAAAAAAAAAGAAAGAAAATAATGAAATTTGTAATCTGAAGATTTTTGTGTGCTATACTGTAATGTATTGATTTATAATGAAAGAAGTAGAAATACCTGAGTTCAAATGTGGAATCAGCTTCTAAATAGCTAGGTGACCTTGGATAATAAATATTATAATAATAACCTAATGATAATAGTATAATTAAAATAATAACCATAGTTAACAGAAATGGAGTGTTTTCTGCTGGTCAGACATTGTATTAATAGTGTCTATGCATTATCTCCCATAATCCTCTCTACAACTTACTGATAATATTATCACCATTTCATAGAAGAAGAAATGAAGGTATAGAAAGTGAACATAACTTGCCCAAGTTGATACAGATTGACAGTGGTGGAACTAAAATTTAACTTTAGATTGTATGACGTAGGAACTAGTCTCATCTTCTAGATTTCGATATCTGCTAGTCATGTAACTCCTCTGAGGGTAAATGTCTTTAATTATGAATAGAAATTGTAAATTAAAATGTGTAGGACTGCTGTGAAGATTCAGTTATTCAATTAAAACATATTTAAAGAATGCCTACTATGCACTGGGCAATATGCTAAGTCTGGGGATACCAATACCTCTTACATTTTGGAATTTGTGGTATACTGAGCAATACTGACAAGCAAGCAGGTAATTAAGAAAAATGTATTCAGGCATCCTTGATTTCCTTCCCTTGCCCCATATTCGAATATCAGCAATTTTCTTTGTCTCTATATCCCAATATATTATCTAATCACTTGTTATCACTATTTCTAACATTCTAGCTCAAGTCAACAATCAAGTGTGCATAAAGACTTTCAATCAGCCTTTCTTTCCAGTGCTTGATAACAGATCAGAGTGATATAAAAATGAATTGGCTGGACACCTAGCACAGAATTGGAAGTCCAGATCCTAAACAAAGAGGAGTTTATAGTGACATTCTGAGCCTGTGTTAAGATTCAACTATGACAGAGTTCAGGTTGGAGACCATTTCAGAAAAGGGAGCATTTAACTTTGGTTAAGGTGGGAGAGAATACATAGCGTCCTAAACTAAATTTCAGTTTGTTGGAAAAGAAGAATATCATAGGAAATACACTGAAAATGAGAGAGATTGGGGAGGATCAGGCAGAATCTTGTAGGAGATATGGAGGATTTTGGAAATTATCCTTAAAATTGCATTTAATGTAAGTTTTGATATTGTTACATTTAAATCTATCATGTGCTATTTGTTTTCTATTTTCCCAATCTTTGTCCCATTTATCCTTTCTTTCCATTTTTGAATTAATATAATAATTTTATGTATACATTTTCTCTCCTTTGCCATCTTCTTCGCCATAACTTGTCATTTTATGCTTGCTTTAGGTTTATAGTATACATCTTTAACATCCCTATCTACCGTAAGGTATTACTGTAGCACTTTCCCATTTCTTCCCTACTGTATTGGTGCTATTATTGTCATGCTTTCTACTTTTATTTATGTTTTAAATTTCACAATAAGTTATTACCATTTTGCTTAAATAGTCAGTTATCTTAAAAAAAAGTTAGGATAATAAGAAAAATAAATATATATCTGCCCATATAACTTCCATTTGTAGTCCTCTTTCATTCCATATTTCTATGTGGTAGTTTTGTTATTGTTGTTACTTATTTCTATTTATCCCTTCCATGAAGAAAATGTAATATTTTAGTTTTTATTATTTATTATTAGCATATTATTACAAATCATGAATTTTCTTTATGTCCTTTACCAAACCCATCCCTCCCCACCCCCTGCCACCACTTCCCCCCCATCTCTAGTATCCTTAGGTTTGTTTACCCCTTATGAAATTTCACTGTAGTGGGTTTTTTTTTTTAATTTAATTTAATTTTATCAATATACAATGTGGTTGATTATTGTGGCCCATTATCGAAAACACCCTCCCCCCCACCTCCCTGCCAACAATCTCATATCTGTTTGCTTGTTGTAACAACTTCAAGGAATTGTGATTGTTGACTCTTCTTCCCTCCCTCCCCGCAGGTTACTTGTGTATTTATTTATTTATTTTTAGATCCCACAAATAAGTGAGAACATATGATATTTCTCTTTCTGTGCCTGACTTATTTCACTTAATATAATTCTCTCTAGGTCCATCCATGTTGCTGCAAATGGCAGTATTTCATTCTTTTTTATAGCAGAGTAGTATTCCGCTGGGTAGATATACCACATTTTCTGTATCCATTCATCTGATGATGGACATTTGGGCTGCTTCCAACTCTTAGCTATTGTAAAGAGTGATGCAATGAACTTTGGAGAACAGGTATATCTTCTACTTGATGATTTCCATTCCTCTGGGTATATTCCCAGCAGTGGGATAGCTGGGTCATATGGTAGATCTATCTGCAATTGTTTGAGGAAACTCCATACCATTTTTCATAGAGTCTACACCATTTTTCAGTCCCACCAACAGTGTATGAGAGTTCCTTTTTCTCTGCAGCCTCACCAGCATTTATCATTCGCAGTCTTTTGGATATTAGCCATCCTAACTGGGGGGAGATGGTATCTCAGTGTGGTTTTGATTTGCATTTCCCAAATGCTGAGTGATGTTGAGCATTTTTTCATATGTCTGTTGGCCATTTGTATATCTTCCTTTGAGAAATGCCTGTTTAGCTCCTTTACCCATTTTTTAATTGGGTTACTTGCTTTTTGTTGTAAAGTTGTTTCAGTTCCTTGTATATTCTGGATATTAGTCCTTTGTCAGATATATATTTTGCAAATATTTGCTCCCATCCTGTTGGTCATCTTTTAACGCTGTTAATTGTTTCTTTTGCTGTGCAGAAGCTTTTTAGTTTGATATAATCCCATTTGTTTATTTATCCTTTGGTTGCCCATGCTTTTGGGGTCATATTCACGAAGTCCGTGCCCAGTACCACTTCCTGGAGAGTTTCTCCTGCTTTCTTTCTTTAAGAATTTTTATTGTTTCAGGGTATATATTTAATTCGTTAATCCATTTTGAGTTGATTTTAGTATATGGTGAGAGGTATGAGTCTAGTTTCATTCTCCTGCATATGGATATACAGTTATCCCAGCACCATTTGCTGAAGAGGCAGTCTCTTCCCTAGTGTAAAGGCTTGGTGCCTTTGTCAAAGATCAGACAGCTGTGGGTGTGTGGGTTGATTTCTGGATTCTCCATTCTATTCCATTGATCAGTGTGTCTGTTTTTATGCCAGTACCATGCTGTTTTGGTTATTATAGCTTTATAGTATAGTTTAAAGTCAGGTAGTGTTATGCCTCCAGCTTTATTATTATTATTATTCTTTTTTGCTTAGAATTGCTGTGGCTATGCATGGTCTTTTGTTATTCCATATAAATGACTGGATAATATTTTCCACTTCTGAGAAAAGTGTAATTGGAATTTTGATGGGGATTGCATTGAATTTGTATATCACTTTGGGCAGTATGGACATTTTTGCAAAGTTGATTCTTCCAATCCAAGAGTATGGGATCGCTTTCCATCTTCTTGTGTACTCTTTAATTTCTCTCAACAGTAGTTTGTAGTTCTTATAGTAAAGATTTTTCACATCCTTAGTTAACTCTATTCCTAAGTATTTTATTTTTTATTTTTTTGGTGGCTATTGTAAATGGGCTAGCTTTCTTGATTTCTCTTTCTGCATGTTCACTATTGGAGAATAGAAATGCTACTGATTTTTGTGTGTTGATTTTGTATCCTGCAACTTTGCTGAAATCATTTATCAACTCCAAGAGTTTTTTGTAGAGGCTTTAGGCTGTTTGATACATAGGATCATGTCATCTGCCAACAGGGACAGTTTGATTTCATCTTTTCCAATCTGGATGCCCTTTATTTCCTTCTGTTCTCTGATGCTCTGGCTAGTACTTCCAGCACTATGTTGAATAGAAGTGGTGAGAGTGGGCATCCTTGTCTAGTTCCTGTTCTTAAAGGAAAAGCTTCCAGCATTTCCCCATTCAGGATGATATTGGCAGTGGGTTTACCATATCTGGCTTTAATTATGTTGAGATACTTTCTGTCTATGCCTAACTTGTAGAGAGTCTTTATCATGAATGAGTGTTGAATTTTGTCAAATGCTTTGTCAGCATCTATAGAGATGATCACATCATCCTTTTGTTTGGTATTATTGATATGATGTATCACATTTACTGATTTCCACATGTTGAACCAACCTTGCATCCCTGGGATAAATCCCACTTGATCATGGTGTATAATTTTTCATATGTGTTGCTGTATTCTGTTAGCTCATACTATATTGAGGATTTTTGCATCTATATTCATCAAGGATATTGGCCTATAGTTTTATTTTTTTATTGTATCTTTATCTGGTTTTGGTATCAGGTTGATGTTTGCTTCATAGAATGAGTTTGGGAGAATTGCCTGTTTCAATGTTTCGGAATAGTTTGCAGAGAATTGGTGTCAATTCCTCTCTGGATGTTTGTTAGAATTCTGCTATGAACTCATCCGGTACTGGGCTTTTCTTTGTCAGGAGCCTTCTGATAACACCTTCCATCTCTTTTTATTGTTATTGGTCTGTTCATATTTTTTACATCATCTTGGCTCAATTTTGGTAATTTGTGTGTGTCCAGTAATTTATATATTTCCTCCAGATTTTCAAATTTATTGGCATTTAGTTGTTTATAGTAGTCACTAATGTTTTCTTGTATTTCTGAAGTATCAGTTGTAATACCACCTTTTTTCATTTCTAATAATTTTTGTTATTTGGGTCTTCTCTCTTCATTTTTTAGTTAGCTGTTCTAATGGTTTGTCAATTATTTATCTTTTCAAAAAACCAACTTTTTGACTCATTGATCTTTTGTATCATTTTTTGGGTTTCCATTTCATTAAGTTCTGCTCAGATCTTAATGATTTCTTTCCATCTGCTAACTTTGGGTTTGGATTGTTCTTGTTTTTTTAGTTCTTTAATGTGAAGTATTATGTTGTTTACTTGCCATCTTTCCATTATTCTGCAGTAAGCATTTAATGTGAAAAATTTCACCTGTAGTACTGCTTTTGTAGTATTCCACAGGTTTTGGTATGATGTGTCATTGTTTTCATTAAGTTTCAATAAATTTTTTGATTTCCTGTTTGATTTCTTCTTGACACATACATCATTAAGTTGAATGTTGTTTAATCTCCATGTTTTTGTATAGTTTCCATAATTTCATTTGTTATTGATTTCTAAATTTGATCCACTGTGATCTGAAAAAATACATGGGATAATTCCAATTTTTTTTTTAATTTGTTGAGACTTGATTTGTGACGTAACATGTGATCTATCCTGGAGAATGACCCATGTGCTGATGAGAAGAATGAATATTTTGAGGTTGTTGCATGGAATGTTGTGTAGATATCTGCCAAGTCCAATTGGTCTACAGTGTTGTTTAGATCTTGTGTTTCTCTGCTAATTCTTTGCCTAAATGATCTGTCCAATATTGATAGTGGGGTGTTCAGGTGCCCTGCTATTATGGTATTATTGTGTATCTCCTTCTTTAGGTCTAATAGAGTTTGCTTTATAAATCTGGCTGCTCCAACATTGGGTGCATATATATTTATGATTTTTATGACTTCCTGATGGATGAATCCTTTTATCATTATGCAGTGGCCCTCTTTATCTCTTTTTATGGTTTTTAGTTTAAAGTCTATTTTACCAGATGTAAGAATAACTACTCCAGCTCATTTTTCATTTCTATTTGCATGGTGCATCTTTCTCCATCCTTTCACTCTTAGTCTATGTGTGTCTTTATAGGTGAGGTGAGTCTCTTGAAGGCAGCATATAGTTGGGTCCTCCTTTTTAATCCAGTCAGTCAGTCTGTGTCTTTTGAGTAGGGAATTTAATCCTTTTATATTAAGAGTTGTTATTGAAAAGTGTTGATTTGCTCCTAGCATTTTATTGATTTTTGTTTGATGTATTATGTGTCTTCTGTTGCTTTATTTCTGATTTACTGTTTGTCTTCTCTATTTGTTGGTTTTTTGGTTGAAGATAAACTTTTTTTTTCTCTTGTTAGCATTTTATTCTACTAGTGGGTTTTAAATTTTCTTGAGTTTTTATGGCAGTGGTAGTTATTTTTCAGGTACCAAACCCAGTATTCCATTGACAATTTCTTGTGAGGGTTGTTGTGTGGTAGTGAACTCCCGCAGTTTTTGTTTCTCTGAGAAATATACTATTTGCCCTTCATTTCAGAAGGATAGCCTTGTGGGGTAGAGTATTTTTGGCTGGCAATCTCTGTCTTTTAGTATTTTGAATATATCATCCCATTCCTTTCTGGCTTTTAAGGTTTGTGATAAAAAGTCTGATGTTAGTCTGATTGGGGCTCCCTTATAGATGACTTGATGCTTCTCTCTTGCAGTTTTTAAGATTCTCTCTTTGTCTTTGAGTTTTGCCAATTTGACTATAACATGTCTTGAAGAAGACCTTTTTTGGGTTGAATATGTTTGGGGATCTTTGAGCTTCCTGAATCTGAAGATCTTGTCTTTTCCTAAACCTGGGAAGTTTTCTGCCACTATTTTGTTGAATTGTTTTCAATGCAATCTCCTTTTTCCTCACCTTCTGGAATACCCATGACTTAGATATTTGAGCGCTTAAGGTTGTCTGATATCTCTCTTAGATTTTCTTCAATGTTTTTGATTCTTTTTTCTTTTTCTTTTCTTTTATTTTATTTTTTTGGTCTGCCTGTGTTATTTTAAACAGTCCATCTTCAAGGTCAGAAGTTCTCTCTTCTGCCTCTGCAAGCCTGCTGATTAAATTCTCTGTTGTGTTTTTTATTTGGTTGAATGAATCCTTCAGATTGGCAAGCTCTGCTACATTCTTTTTCAGGGCATTGATTTCCTTGTACATTTCTTCTTTCAGGTCCTGTATACTTTTCATTACTTCATTCTGTTGTCTAGCTGAGTTTTCATGTATCTCATTTAGTTTCCTTAGAAGTATCACTTGAAATTCCTAGTCAGACATTTCAAGGGCTTTTTGTTCTATAGGATGTAGAGCTTGAGAGTTATTATCTTTTGGTGGTGTACTTTCCTGACTTTTCGTATTTCTGTTATCTTTCCTTTAGTGTTTATTCATTGTGGCAAGGGATTTCATGGTCCACTAGTTTGACAATATTGTCCTGCTAGGATCCTGCCGGGACTGTCAATTTGGCCTGGTTGTCTCAGTGCCTGTGGGCAGAAGGTTCAGGCCTCTCTGTTCAATGCCCACTCACCTGGGCTGGGGATGGGGTCCGATGGTGCCTTGGGGTGCATGGTCTCTGTGGGTCTCAGGTTTCTTCTCAATGTAGTGTTTTGGTCTTCCTTTCTTTCTTTCTTTCTTTCTTTCTTTCTTTCTTTCTTTCTTTCTTTCTTTCTTTCTTTCTTTCTTTCTTTCTTTCTGTCAATTCTTAGGTATTCATTTTAACTGTGGGTTAATGTTTTCTTTTTTAAAAAATGTATCAATATGCAGTGTAGATGATTTTTTCATGTCCCTTTACCAGTTCCTCTTTTTCCATCCTCTATCGCCCCACTTCAATCCCATCAACATCATATCTGTTCATTTGTCTTAAAAGTTCACAGAATTGTTGTGATTGTTGTGTCTCTCCCCTCCTCATTTATTTGTTTGTGTATTTATTTATTTATATAAGCTCCCACAAATAAGTGAGAACATGCAGTATTTCTTTTTCTGTGCTTGGTTTATTTCACTTAGTATAACTTTCTCTAAGTCTACCATGTTGTTGCAAATGGTAGTATTTCATTTCTTTCTCTTTCTTTCTCTTTCTTTTTTTCTTTCTCTTTTCCTTTTTTCCTTATTTCTTGGCACCCAGTTATGAGTGAGAGTATGTGGTATTTCTCTTTCTTTGTCTGGCTTATTTCACTTAACATAATTTTCTCCATGCTGCCGCAAATGGCAGAACTCTATTCTTTTTTATGACTGAGTAGTATTCCATTGTGTATGTATACCACATTTTCTTTATCCAGTCATCTGTCCATGGACACTTAGATTGGTTCCATATTTTGGCTATTGTAAATAGAGCCACAATAAACATGAGAGTGCAGAGATCCCTTCAACATGATTATTTCCATTCCTTTGGATGTTTACCTAGTAGTGAGATTGCTGGATCATAAGGTAAATCTATCTGTAGTTGTTTGAGGAGCCTCCATACTGTTTTTCATAATGGCTGTGCTAATTTACAGTCCCACCAACAGTGTGATGTCATTAATGTAGTGCACTTCTGCTGGTGTTGTCTGAAAAAGTCTTTATTTCATCTTTGTTTTTGAGAGATATTTTTTAGCAAGCATAGAGTTTTAGGTTGACAGCTTTTTCTTTCAGTATTTTAATGCATTCTTAGCATTTAAAATGCTATTCTGTTTTCTCACTTGTGTAGAGAAAATTCTTACCTTTGTTTCTCTGTTCATAACATGTATTATGTTAAGTACATAATTCTGGTAAAGAAGATGTCTTTCTTCTCTGGCAACTTTAAAGATTTTCTATAATTGTCTCTGAGAAATTTGATTATGTTGTGCCTTGGGGTAGTTTTCCTAATGTCTCTTGTGATTGAGACATTTTGAGATTCTTGAACCATGGGTTTGTAATTTTAATCAACTTTGGAAAAAATTCAGTCATAATTTCTTCAAAAATATTTTGTCCCTCTTCCTCCACATCTGATGTCTCTTAACCTTTGGAGACTCCAATTGCATCTATATGATGTCACATGAAGTTGTCCCACAACTCACTCATTCTCTCTTGGCTGCATTTTATGCTCTATTGTTCTCTGTGTTTTGTTTTGTATTGTTCCTATTATTATGTTTTGTAGTTTACTAATATTTTTTTCTGTAATGTCTCATCTGCTGAAAATCCCATTGAGTATATTTTTCACTTCACACTTTGTAGTTTTAATCTCTACAAGTTTAATTTGGTCTTTTTAATATATATGTAGTAATATATATTTATAATAATTATATGTATATTATGTCTCTGCTTAAATTTTTAAATATAAGGAATGCACTTAACTGTTTCAATGTACTTGTATGCTAATTGTAATACTGTGTTAGTTTAAGACCACTTTAGAATGATAATTTTTTTCCTCATTATGGCTTATTTTTTCTTGCTTTTCCATGCTTTGTAATTTTTATTAGATGTAAGACATTGTGAGTTTTACCTAGTTGGGTGTTGGATTTTTTTATGCCTAACATATTTATGAACTTTGTTGTGGGATGCAGCTAAATTACTTGGAAACAGTTTTATGCTTTGAGACCCTGCTTTTAAAATTTTCTAAGGAATGACTGGAGCTGTGCTAAGTATCCTCCATGGCTGAGGCAAGACCCTGTGTGTACTTTACCCAATGACCTGTGACTCATGAGGTTTTCTAGTTGGTCTGCTGGGAAGAAACACTATTCTTGGCCCCTTTTGATAACCAGGCACTCTTCCCTTTAGTCCTTTCACTTGGTTTCCCAGCACTGGGTAGTTTCCTCCTGTGCATGCACTGATTAATTGTTTGTGAAATTATCAAATTGTGTCCTCTTGGACCTCTGGTGTTCTCTGCCACTCTGTCTTCTCTGATACTCTGACCTGCAAGATCTAGCTGCCTAGAAAATTTTAGTCACTCCTGACTTTGGGGTTTATCCTTCAACTCAGAGAATCCTCCTGGATCTAGATAGGTTACTCCTCCCTGCATCAGGAACTGAAATTTCTGTAAAGTCAGTAAGCTATGGAAGTTGCACAGCTGACTTTGTTTGAGTCACATCCCTTAGGTTTTTCTAGTTCAAATTCAGTATTTCAAACACTGTCTCATACATTTTGTCAGTTTGTAGATTTTTTGTTGTTGTTATTTCAGGTAGAAGGGTAGTTCAGGTCCTTCTTATTCTATCTTATCCAGAGTCAGTTCTTTCCTCTTGATTTTAGTCAGGTACCTGGCTATCTAATAGTGTATACACTTCTCTCTGCCCTTGCAGACTGATGAGACTGGGTGACTAATCACTGATCAGTCTAATAAAAGCTGACGTCCTAAGTGCCAGGCCCCTGAAAGAGATGCACCTGAACTCCTCTGACCCTTTCTCCCAGTTGGTTGATTGTGAAATGATTAGTACAAAATCATATACCTGAAGATTAAGAAGAACAGAACTGCTCTAAGCTTGCACTGCTCATCTCAAAACTGTCAGCTGAGGCAGAGAGAATACCCTGTAGTTTGAAAAAAAATCATTAAATTTGTGAGTCACATTTGCAGCAGCATAGTTTCTACCCTAACTAAATAAGATGAAAAAGAAGTTCGGAGGGAAGAATAAAAATTTGATTTGGGTCTTGTTGAATTTGAAGCCACTATAAATACAGTAAGTGGAGAAGTTTCTGAAACTAAAGACAGAGTTCCAGGTAGAGATGTGAACTTGAGAGAAATCAACACACAGCAAGAAAATGAAATCACAGTGTGCAATTGTAAAATCACAATGTGTAACTAGAGGTAGAACAGTGAGAATGCCTACGATAGAAATCTATAATAGTGATTCTCAAATTTGGCATACTCTGGATTCAACTGAGAAATTTAAGAAAATAAATTGAATCTTGTGTCTCTCCTCCAGATATTCTGATTTAATTAGTATAGAGCATGACCCGGGCATCATGATATCAAAATACTACACAGATGATTCAAATATGCAGCAAAATTTAATTACTTCTTTTCTTAAAAAAAATATTAAAACTTAAGGAAAAACAGAAGATGTGCTCACAAAGGAGTCTGAGAAGGAATAGGAAATGTGATAAGAGGAAATCTAGGATACAGTAGTGTTATGAACCACATTTGCATATAATAGACCTTAAAAAATAAATGCCTGTGTTCCAGTTCTGGATTTCTCATGTTTTCAAAAGAAATGGATTTCAGAATGTGTTTATTTGAGTAACCTAAAGCAACTCACTAGATAAGAAGCTCAATAATCTGTAAAATACGAGTGATAATACATTCCATTTCACCTCATCACTGTAAAGGTAGTCAGGTATCTGGCAGTACCTTGCAAACAATAATTTTACACCACTCGTAAGTGAGGTACTTAAAGTCAAATTGTATTTTATTCCTTACTTCCTACATCTCTAACTTTCACTCGAAAAATAAGACCTTCGTTTGCGAAAAGCAACTCAGGAAACTGAAATTTTGGATGAATATAAATGACAGAAAGTTGTTAGAGTTCCCTTTCAATCCCAGGAGCATAACTTCATCATTGCTATAACTGTTACAGATGTTCTGTTAATCATGTTTCTGATTAAATTGGCAGTTAATAGCAAGCAAAGACAGTCTTGGCAGAAGCAGTTAATCCTTTTCTCACCATTGAACTTGTAACTAGAAAATAAGAAAATTTTATGGAGTAATGGCAAACGGAGCCATCACGGTTCATTCCTAGAAGAAGTTCAGACTACACTCTGGTAAGAGTATATGATTTTCTTTCCTTCCAGAAACTTTCTGCCAGGTCCAGCCTGGGAGAGAAGCATTAGGAGACACACTTATTGAACCACTTTAAATGTAGATTGACAAAAAAAGATAAATACACCATGGGGAAGAGCCCTGCCTAGTGAAAAGATTAAAAGGGTGACTTAACAGGTTATTTACAACTCTAATTTCTATGACTCCACTGGAATTGGGAGTAGTGAAGTGATCTTGGCTGTTCTGATTAGAACACTTACTGAGAGCAAGCAATTAAATCCCAAGTGAATCAATAAGTAGCTAGCAGTTTAAAGGCAGTAAAATAGGTAGAGGCTTGCATCACCATCTAAATATTAGATACCAAGGAAGGAAAGGTAATGTAGCTTCATGAGCATATCTGGAGGGTTCATCTAAATTCTAATCCTTTGACCTTCCAAATTATACTTAAAACAAATCCTGAAATGAAGTTAACAGAACTTAAATCAAGATAAACTAAAGAATTACATTATGCGAGACTTATATGGTGAAACATTTTACACTTTTTTAGGTTAAGGAAAAAGGCTTAATTTAAAGAAAGTGTGGTTGCATGGAAAATAGGAGATCTGAAAGTGAGGTACTATATATATATATATATATATATATATATAATTTAGACACTCGGAATGTACATGATTCAATTTTGCATCAATATAGAAATCTTGTGAGGTGGTTTATTATTGAAATTTCTATTTTGTTAGACTTATTTATTTGTTCACCACTCCATCAATAATGTATTATTAGGTGTCTGAATAGTTTTATGAGGGATATTTGAGGGTTAATAAGCTCTGTTTTCTACCTTTCAATAAATTTGAATTCTTGAAAAATAACATGTATTTCATATTAAAATACAAAATAGAAATTTATGTAGACCAGACCACACAAATATATCATTAAAATTACGTGAGTGGGAGACAATTTTTGCAAACCATGAATTCGCATATAGAATATATGAAGAAATTCAAACTCAACACTAAAAAAGAAAAAAAAAAACAATTCAATTAGAAAATGGGAAAAAAGCATGAACAGGTAATTGAATAAAGAGGATATACAGATGGCAAATAAGCACATGAAAAGACATTCAACATTAGTCCTCATGGATATATAAATTATAACTATTATATGATATTTTTACATGCGTCTCAGAACCCCTAATCCAAAATATATAAGAAACTGAAAAAACTCAATAATAAGAAAATGAATAACTTGATTAAAAAATGTTCAAAGAACTTGAGCAAACACTAATCATGATAAGACACACAGGCCCCCTCTGCCCAGAAGCAGCCAAGAGAGCACCGTGGGGTACTAGAAAAGGAGCTGAGGGCAGCGGCATTTCCCTGGAAGCAGGCAAGAGGGCATGCCAAAAACACAACTTCTGCACAGGTGGCCCACCACAGCCACTGCAACAGCCAAAGCTGCTGAAAAAGCAGCTCAGCACCACAGCAGCAGCCACAGCCAATGTGCAGGTAGATTATCAGACACTCAACTTCATTGACACAAGGAAAATCATCAGCAGAGACCAGAAAAGGAGAGGACATCTTTTACCTCAAAGCTCATTACAGAGTAATAGAAGAAACAACTCCTCTACCACATGACCAGATATTCATATAGAGATACTATAAATATGAAAACCCAAGAAAATATGATATCTCCAAAAGAATACAGTAATTTTTAAATACCAGACCCTATAGAGCAGGAAATCCTTGAAATGAGTGAAAAGGAATTCTGAGCAACATCTATAGGAAACAAAGTGAGATATGAAAGGACTTATTTAGACAACATAATGAAACAATAAAAAGAAATCCAGGGTATGAAGGAGGAAATTTACAAAGAATTATTTAAAAAGAATGTAGCAGAACTCATGAAACTGAAAGATTCACTCAATGAAATAAAAAACACAACTGAGAGCTTAAGCAGCATGCTAGAACAAACAAGAAATAATTTCTGATCCTGATGATAGTCTTTTAGAAATAACCAAGTGGTCAGAAAAAAAAAAAGGAAAAAAGAATTATAGAAAATGAAGAAAATGTAAGAGAGCTAGCAGACAACCTTAAGCGTACAAACATTCAAATCATGGGTGCACCTGTAGAAGGGGAGAAAAAAGGAAAGGCATGGAAAGCCTATTTGGTTAAATAATAATGGAAAACTTCCCAGTAACATGGATCTTCAGATCCAGGAGTCTCAAAGATCCTCAAACATATTCAACCCCAAAAGATCATCTCCAAAACACATTATAGTCAAACTGACAAAGCTCAAAGACAAAAAGAGAATCCTAAAAGCAGCAAGAGAAAAGCATCAAGTCACCTAGAAGGGAGCCCCTAGCAGACTAACAGCAGGTGTCTCAACAGAAACTCTACAGGCTAGAAGGAAATGAGATGATATACTCAAATACTAAAAGAAAAAAAAAAAAAAAAAACGTGACAGTGATGAATACTATACCCAGCAAGGCTATCCTTCAGAAAAGAGGAAAAAATAGTGTATTTTCCAGACAAAGAAAAACTGCAGGAGTCCACAACCACATGATCAGCCCTACAAGAAAGTCTCAAGGAAGTTGTTCATCTGGAATGTGAAAAATGTTAATCACTATCAGAAATACACAAGAAAGAGCAAAAAACACTAATTAAATAAAAATAAAAGCAAGAAAGAGAAAAAAAGTAAATCTTATTAACACAAAAAGCCATAGTGATAATGAAATAATGCCACTGCTTTAATTCTAATTTTAGTAATTTTGATCCCCTCTCTTTTCCCAATCAGTCTAGAAAAAAGTTTGCAAATTTTGTTCATCTTTTTAAAGAATCAACTTTAGGTTTTGGTAATTATCTCTATTTTTAAATTCCCTATTTCATGTTTCTGTTGTAACTTTCTTATTTCCTACTTATATTTCTCTTGATTTAGTTTACTATTCTTTTACTATTTCTTAGGATAAAAGTTTACATTACTGAATTGAGATTTTTCTTATTTTAAATACAGGTGTCACAAGCATAAATTTTCCTTTAATCACTATATGATCCCTGCATTCCATAAATTTTGATATGCTGCACTTTTATTTTTATCTCAAAGTACTTTCTAATTTCCCTGTGATATTTCTATTCACCCACTGTTTATTTAAGACAGCATTGTTTAATTTCCACACATTTGTGTGTTTTCTAAATTGTCTTCTGTTACTGTAGTCAGAGAACATATTTTCTATGACCTTAGACTTTATAAATGTATTAAAACTAGTTTTGTGGCTAAAAATAAAATAAAATAAAAAAGAGACACACAAATGACCAATGAAAAAAAATGTTTTGTTGTTCCTTAACAACTGTTCTTCTTTTCCACAGAGATAGAATTGCCTGGGAAAAAATATACAGCCAAGGTATTAACTGTGTTTCCCAGTTCCCTTGCATTCAGCTGAGGCCGTAGGAACAAATTCCACTGGAATTATGAATGTGGAAGTGTAGGTGTAGTAGCTTCTGGGAAACTCCCTTAAGGGATGATGGATGCATTCTTTTCCTTTTTCTGGCTTTAGCCCTTCTTGCATTGTCTCCATTGTGCTGCTTGGAATGCTGGATGCCACCTTATTGAACGATAAGTACAAAGACCATCATCTGAAGATGGAAAAAGTGGAGAACTCAATGGAGACTGAACTTCATACTTCCAACATTTTATGGAAGAAATCAATAATATTCTTCCTTGTTTAAGACACTATATTTTGAGGTTTTCTGTCACTTTCTGCCAAATTCAAGTTTTTCTCATTCAGGTAACCACCTGTTATGGTTTGAATGTTTGTGTCTCCTCTAAACTTAATCCCTAATGCAACATCATGAAGAGGTAGGGCCTTTGGGAGGTGATTAGACCATGAGAGATCTGCCCTCAAGAATAGATCAGTGCTGTATAAAAGGGTTTGCGGGGATGAATTTGACCCTTCCATCTCTCTTGCCATGTGAGGACACAGCATTCATCTACTGCAAGGGATGCAGCAACAAGGCAGCATCTTGAAAGCAGAGAGGACCTTCCCAGATACTAAGTGTCAGTCAGTGCCTTGATCTTGGACTTCCCAAACTCCAAAACTATGAAAAATAATTTTCTATTGCTTATAAATTATATAGTCTGTAGTATTTTGTTATAGCAGCACAAACAGACTAAGACACAACCTAATGTCATAATTCCTTTCATTAAAACTGAGATTCCCCCCCCCTTTTTTTTACCTAAAGGAAAAAAGAAATGTGACATCTATATAGAGAAATGAAACCCTTGAAAAGTTATAAACTTCTGTTCTGCTCATTTTAATTATCTACTTGGTGGTAGACTATAGGAGTCTAAATAGAACAAGTACATTTTCTAATATTTTCCCCCTTGAAGTTTATTATTAAATAGATAAAAGTTATGGGAGGGAATAGTAATACGATATTACATAGTAATGTAACACTTCAAAGTAAATATAGAATGTTACCAAAAGAAGTACATTCATAAACATTTTATTGTATATAATTTATCAACATGTTTTTGAGTACCCGAGTTGGAATTGAGAATACTTGTCACCTAATTTTTATTTCCTGACAATAGTGATATTTTAGATAGATTCTCAAAACCAGCATGTAGAAATGCAATCCATTCTTAAGAAGTTTTATATACAAATATATTAGGTTTGGTATAGAATTAAATAAAAAACAGCTGAGAAAAGTAATTTAATACATATTAATTTAACATAATAGGAGAATAAGTAAACAAATCTAGAAATGCAAAATATTCAGAATGACCTGGGAAAAAAACATGGATCTAGATTAAAAATTATCTAAACATGGGCCTAACTGATCTTCAGGGAGATTGAGATTTGTAGATGGATTTTTACTTCAATATTGTTTTCCACACAGTGCAAAATTTATAGATAATGCCATTAAAAGTAATAATCTACAATAAGATTATGAAAAAATTATTAGAAAATTGAAATGAGTATCCTGATAATTCAAATTTCTTCCACTAAAAAAATCACATTACTTCTATTAAGATTTTTTTTTCTTTTTTAGTATTTTTGGTATAATATTGTAAAATAAATTTCTGATGCCTTTAAATTAGGTTTCTCTTAAAGCAGATATTGCAACAAGGACTAGGTACAAGCAGTTTACCTACCATGTAATCTAAGGGATTCCAAGTAAAACCACAGTAAAAGTGAGATGGAGAAAAGCCAAGAACATCTCCTAACAATTAGATTATCATTGTGAGTAACGGGGCTTAATCACACTGGATACCTTCTAAGTGACTATGTAGCACCCCTTCAAATTGTCCCACAAGCGGATGAGTATGCTGGTGAGGGTTGCCTCCAGAGACACTGATTTCCTCACTCTTCTAGGTTCAAACAAGCTCCTGTAGTAGTACCTGAGAAAGCCCTCTCCCAAACTCCTAGCAGAGAACGTATATTGAATCTCAATATGTGAATAAACACCAAGACATACCATTGTACAATTTCAGAACTCTAGGGACAAAGAGAAAATGATAAAGAGCTTCTGGAGACAAAAACAAAATAAACAGGAGACATGTAAATGACTGGGTAAGCTGGAATTTAGAATGTAATGCAGCAATAAGTTTCCTACATCAAATTTTGTAACTAAACTATTTTTCAATAGCAACAACAACAAACCTAATTCTCCTATGCACTTATTTTCAGAAAGATTCTGGCCCACATACTGCAATAGAGTAGGTGAGTCCACCAAGAAAATAATTAAAGATGCAAAGCAAGAAAAATGAAATCAAATATTTAGAGATGGAAGATGGATCTCCCAAGATGCTGCTGAAGGAATTCTAGTCATTGCATTTGGGCAATGGGCCTAGAGAGCAGAAAATTTCAATTGGAGCATGAGGACCTTCAGTTCCCTTGTGGTATTAAGAAGAATTTGTTCAAGGAATCAGAAAGCATTCTATGTATTCCAGGTAAGAAAGGTTTAAATAGAGGGGGCTAACACATCTGTACACCGAAATTGGGTAGGGATGTTCAGGAAAGGTACCAGACTTGTGAAGGGTAAGAAAAGAAGGCAGATCAGCTAGGGACCTCAGGAACAAAGAACAACATGATGAATAGTCTCCCATTTTTTTTTTTTTTTTTTTTTTTTTTTTGTCTCATATATACCAGACTTGAAACTGAAGAAGCTGACAACCTGTAAATGCTCATGGGTACAGACAAAGAAAACTCCAACAAATGCCTGTTTTCTCCAGCCAAAGAACTAAGAAAGGAGCAGCCTAGCAATACAGAAAACTTTTACACAATAACCACTCAACTTCAGGTAAACACCAAAACCAAAACAAAACAACAATAAAAATTTGTAGCCCCGCTTTAACACATGTCAGCAAAGACTGAGCAGAAAGTTTTAATTTCCACCCTCACAAGGCTGTTACAAGAAGCCATAAAATTCCTGCCCTGGTAGTGGCAGGGAAGTTCAAATAGTGCATGAGACTTACATCATCACCAGGCTGTAACAAGTCCTGATATTCAGCAATGTCAATAAAAAATACATAATGAACATGGGCTTCCACTTCACCCAGCAGTAAAAATGTGCTCCTCCCCTTCCAGGCTGGGGTAGAGTCAGAGGAGGTCTTCTGAAGAATCACAAATTTTACCATCACCTACAGGTAACAAGGCCACTCCCACCACAATGTGAGTGGAATCCGTGGAATAAAACAGAACTCTAACACTCACCTAGCAGTAACAAAAGCCCACTTCTCTTGGGTGTCAGTAGAAGTTGATTAAAGAACTTAGACTTCTATTTAAACTCAATAATAATGAGATTTTACTAAATTCTTTCTCATTGGAGAAGTGTCACAGAAAGCCAGCTAAAACACAAAGTTTAAAGAAAATTCAGTGTCCCATATCATAATGCAAAAGTGTCAATTTCTCTATGATAAATCACTTATTATACAAAATGTTAGGAAGATATCAAAGAATGAAGAAAGATGACCAATAGATGCACACAATGAGATGATATAGATTTTCAAATTATCTAAAAATATTTAAAGTATTTATAATAAACATGCTTCAGGAAGCAATTACAAGCATGCTTGAAATAAATAATAAAAGTAGAATGCATCAGCAAAGAGATAAAACATCTCAACAGAAAAACAAGATATATGTATATATGTTCTAATATAATATATGTTTAAGTAAAATGAAAACTTTAAAGTAAAACATTAAATTACCAAAAAAAGTCATTGAATACGCTCAATAGGAAAATGAAGATGAGAGAAAAGTGGGACTAGAGGTAGAATAATAGAATAATAGAATTTATGCAATCCCGGGCTGGCCCGTGGCTCACTCGGGAGAGTGCGGTGCTGATAGCACCAGGGCCACGGGTTCGGATCCCATATAGGGATGGCCGGTTAGCTCACTGGGTGAGCGTGGTGCTGACAACACCAAGCCAAGGGTTAAGATCCCCTTACCGGTCATCTTTAAAAAAAAAAAAAAAAGAATTTATGCAATCTGAAAAACAGAGAAAAAATATACCAAAGAAATGTGCTTTAGGGACCTGTGAAAATACAGCAAATGATCTAACTTTGTGTCATCAGAGACCTGAAAGAACAAGAGAAAAGACTGGGGCAGGGAAAAAAAAAAAAAAGAAAAACCTGAAGTAGCAATAGAAGAAAACTTCCCCAAATTTGGCAAAGGAAATAAGTAAACATACAGATTCTTAAAGCTGCATAAACAACAAAGATAAACCCAACTATATCCATGCAACCAAGACACATCATCATCCGACATCTCAAATGATATATTAGCTATAAAGTAAAAAATCAATTCGAAGAAAAGCAATTTTTCTTCAGAAATAATAGAGGCCAGAAAAAATGGACACAATATTTTTTTAACTTATTAAAATTTTTATTGAAAAATACTGATTGTATGTATTTATGGAGTACAGAGTTATATTTCTTTTTAAAAAATTTTTTCTCATTGTACACGATTGTGGGTACAGGTAGTTTATTTCTTTTTAAAATTTATTTATTAATACTATTATTTTTACATTCTAAGATACTGTTGTGGAGCAGTTTGGGGGAGAGTGGGAGAAAGGAAGGGGGAAGGAAATAGGGTGGAAGGAGTAAAAAGAAGAGGGGGCTGGGTTGAGGCCCATGGCACCCCCCTCATTCTGGTAGGGGAGACCAGAGGGGCTCCAGTGGCAGCTTGATGGTCATCACGGGGCTGGTTGTGGATGTCAAGGATGCATGGCTGAGGCCATTGGTCCCCCACTGTCCTGGCTCAAGAACCTGGGGTGCTTCTTGTGGCAGCTGGGTGTTCATCACTGAGCTGTTTGAGAATGTTGGGGGGGCATGGATGAGGCCCTTGGCCACCTGCCTCCCCAGCTCAGGAGACCATGACTCTTCCTGTGGCAGCTCAGTGGTTATTGCTGGGCTGGTTATAGATTTCAGGGGCATATTTGAGGCCCTTGGTACCCCCATCACCCCAGACTGAGAGCCTGAGGCATTTCATGCAGTGGTACAGTGGTCATCACTGGGCTAGGTGTGGTCATTAGTGAGGAGTAGCTGAGGCCCACAGCCCTACCTCCTCCCTAGCTTGGGAGCCCAGGGTGCTTCCGGTCTTTCTAGGTTTTATAGGTGTTCTTTTGTGGGGTTAAAACTTATCTAGTTAATATTAGACTTTGTCTCTGATCTGTGGGTATTTTTTTTCTTTTAATTTTGTGTTAGGTTATTTGCTGTCCTCATCACTTAAACTCTGCACTGGAACTACTAATTCATTGTAATTTGTTTACTTCTAAAAATGGGGGACCTTTCTGTGGAGACCAGAACTTAGGCCCTATAGTTGAGCTAAATTGCTGCTTCATTGCTACTTCCCTGGGGAAGGCTTTTTGTGCAGCTCAGGTTTTAATTGTTGACCATGTATGTATTTCCAGGTCTTGTGAGGTCTGGTACACCTGGGTTGTGTGGAAACTCTGGTCTGGGCCTGAGTCTTTTCAGCAAACTGCGCCCCCTACTCTATATTCCAGAGCAGTCTCCACTGAGTGGTCCTGTGCTGACTGGGGACAGATCAGTTGCCCATGCTCTGCTCCAATGTTCCCCTGATGGATCCACCTCCTCCACTGCCCACACACCAAATACTACCTATGGGCAGGCTATGCATTGGTCTCTTGCAGTGACTTACTAACCTCTGAGTGGCTCTTTTTCTCAGTTATCTGTGGCTCCTTGCTACTATATGGGTCTGTTGGGAAAAATAGAATAATTTAATCAGGCCTGCTTGCCTTAGGTCTGGTTGTGGGTGGTGCAGCACATTCTTTGTAAACAAGTTACATGTGGATGGAGTTAGTGTGCATGTGCGGTGCCTCCACATGGCTGGAGTTTTCTGCCTTGGGTGTCCACCCCGTGCAGCCATGCTCTCAAACCTACAGCTCCAAGGTCCTTTTTGCTGGTTACCTAGATCATAGACCTGCATGTGAAGGGTTGTGACTGGTCTGGACAATGGGCTTGAGGGGTCTGTGAGCTCCAGACCCAGTCCTAGCTCAACAATTGGCATAGTCGTAGCAGGATTCTGGGCAGGTACAGAAGCCAAAAGCCCTTGGAAGTAGGATGAAGTGTGGCTACTTTTGAATATGCTCTGCCCTATGGCCACCTTCCTGTTGACCAGGATGTGGTTGCTGCTCACTGTATTGCAAGACAGCGTAGATCAGGCACTACAATGAAAAACCCCTTGGGATGGGGAGGAAATATGTCTGTCCTTGAGTATGGGTGCCTGGTGCCAATTTTCTGCTGACCAGAGCCTGGCTGCTGCTCACTATGCTACAAACTGATCAAGATCTGAAGAAGAAAGCAGAGTTGTTGGAAGTAAGGATGATTATCCTAGAGGATGATGTGCAGCACCTGGTGACTCCTGCCTCTCACACCATGGAAGACGACCAACCCAGTGGTGAGTTAGTGGAAACCGTGCATCTCCAGGCACGACCTGTTATGCATCAGAAAGTGAAGCACAAGCGGCCTATGGGACCAGATGGACAACGGGTGGATGATCCACAGGTGACCGGGTTCACCGCCTATGTCCTATATACCCAGATTGAACTGGTTGACTTGAGGAGACAGTTCAGGAAGAAACATGGGGAGACCCTGGCTGCTTGGCTGTTGCAGTTATGGGACCTAGAGCTGAGACCAGAATCCTACATGTGTGTTGAACGGTCCTGTCTCTGCCACAAACCGCATCCTAACACCTCTGGGTTATACATACATCTAACTCAAAAGTCTTAGTGGGGTCAGACACTTGTAAAGCCTGTATTGCCCTTTTTTGTAGCCTGATAAGCCTGCTCTACTTCCTCAGTCCAATCCCAGAGGGCTCCTTTCTTTGTCAATTCATATAGTGGGTATGCCATTTGGGCCATATGGGGTACAAAAGCTCTCCAATACCCCAAAAGTCCCAAATATGTCTGTGCTACAGTTAGGGGTTGAGGGTATGCCTGTATCTTATCTATAATAGCTTCTGGGATAACTCTTGTCTTACCTGACCAGACCACTCCCAGGAATTTCACTGACAGCCTAGGTCCTCACACTTTAGCTGTGTTCATGGCTTGCCCACATTGTTCCAAATGATTTAGCAGTGTTGGAGCTCCCTGAGTTAAATTTGCAAGAGAATCAGAGGTTAATAACACATCATCAATGTAGTGAAACATTGTAACTATTCTGGGCCTAGTGCACTTGGCTAGGTCCCCAGACACCAAACTATGACAGATGGTTGGGCTATGCAGATAACCTTCGGGCAATACTTGAAAGGCCCACTGTCTTCCTTCCCAGGTGAAGGAGAACTGATCTTGGCTATCAGCCAAGATTGGAATAGAGAAAAAAGCATTTGAAAGGTCCAATACATAATGATAAGTTCCCAGCTGAGTCATCAGCTGATCCATCAAGTCATGAACTGAAAGCACAGCTACATGCAAAGGAGGCACTACTTTGTTCAGTTATTGATAATCTACAGTCATTCTCCAGGTACTATCAGGCTTCTTCACTGGACATACCAGAGCATTAAATGGGCTATGAGCTCCAGACCCAGCCTTAGCTTGACAGGGTCTATGGGAGCACCGTTAGTGTTCTTGCTGGCCTGGAGGCCACCAAGGTGCTCTTTTCCCCTGCTTCTCCAAGCAGCTTCATACAAAGGGCAGAGCTGTGGCTTTTTGCTAGCTCTTGCTCCATGGAGCCTGGAAGTGGCCAAGGCTCAAAATGGTAGGAGTGATCCTTTCTTTCTTTCATTGTGGCTTCTTCTGCCTTCATGAACTCTGTAGGTCTCTCCTACTCTTCACCTGAGCTCTAGTATTCCCAGCTTGGCTGTCATTGCTATTTAATAGTTGTAAATTAGGGGGTTTGTGGGAGAGAGTGATGCTGAGGACTGTCTATTTTGCCATCTTAACCAGCAGCATCCACAATATTTTTCAAGCACTAAAAAAAAAAAAGGACTGTCCACCCAGAATCCTATAGGCAGTTACAATATCCCTCCAGAATGGAAAGGAAATCAAAGCATTCTCACATGATTGAAAACTAAGAGAATCTATCCTCAGCAGAACTAATCTAAATGAATATATACAAGAATTTTTCTAAAAAAATTAAAATATTAAGCAAAAGTGGAAGGAACCAGTGAAATATCATAAACAAACAAACAAAAGACAACAGAATAAACAGAACAACAGCAAATACAATATGTTCATTCTCTTGAGTTGTCTAAACAATTATTGACATTGAATTAACAACTATAGCACAGATTTTGTTCTTATATGTAAAGTATATATTTAAGTAACATACATGCAGAGGAGAATAACAATATTTACACAGGTAAGGTTTTTATAAATCACTTGAACTGGTAAAATGATGACACCAGTAGACTGTGGTAAATTTTGTATATATGATGTAATATTTACAGCAGCCACAAAAAAAGTATATAGAAAGAAAAATATAAATATATGGAAATATAGAAAAATAGAAATGGAATTTTAAAAAATGTTAAAGTGACCATCAGAAACACATGAAAAAGAAAGCAGAGAAATGTAAAAGAGAGAGGGGAGAAAGCAAGAATAAAATGATGGACTTCAAACCTAACATATCATTAATTACATTAAATGTAAATGTGATATGATTCATTTACATTACATTTTACCCATTAAAAAGACATATTGGCAGAGTGGATTAAAGAACATGACCCAAATATTTGCTGTCAACAAGAAACTCAATTCAAGTATAAAGATATAGGCAAGTTGAAAGTAAAAAAATGGAGAAAGATACATCACATAAACTTGAATCATATAAACTTGAAAACAAGCATGGCTATAATGTCAAAGTAAATTTTGAAGTAAAGAAAATTATCTAAGACAGAGAGAGACAGTACAAAATGATAAAAGTGTCAATCTACCAAAAATATATAGAAATCTTGAAAATGTATGCAGCAAACACCAGATCTACAAAATACATGAAATGAAAACCGATAAAACTGAGAAGAAAAATAGGCAAATCCACAATTAGAGTAAGAGATTTCAACATCTTTCTCTGGATGATTAATGGAAAATGAGGCAGAACAGCAGCAACTGTATGTAAAAACTCAGCAGCACCATCAACCAACAGGATCTAATCAACATTTCTAGAATATGCTATCCAAAACCAGGAAAATACACATTAATTTAAAGAACACATCCAAAGGTAAATAATATTCTGGGATATTAAAAAAAATAAAAATTTAAAAGCATTAAACTTTAGAGTGTGTTCTCTAACCACAGTGAAATCAAACTAGAAATCCTAACAGACAGATAACAGAAAAATATGCAAATGCTTGAAAAGTACACACTCCTAAATAATCTATTGGTCAAAGAAGTCTCAAAGGAATTTTTAAAAACACATTGAAATGAAAATGAAAAGACAACAAGCCAAAATTTTTAGAACACAGCTAGATCAGTGAGGAGAAGAAAATATAAAGCAGTAATTAAAAACATTAGAAAAAATAAATAAAATTTTCAAATAAATCATCTACTCTCCCACTTCAAGAACACATATGAAGAAGAGCAAATAAATCCAAAGCAAGCAGAAGGAATAGAACAATAAATATAAGACCACAAATCAATAAAGTAGAAAATAGAAAAAATAAGTAACAAAAAATACTCAATAAAATAAAAAGTTCATATTTTGAAAAAGTCAAAAATATTGGCAAACTACTATCAAGATTGAAGAAAATGAAACAAATAACCAATATCAAGAATGAAAACAGGATATCAATACAGACCTTACAGGCATAACAAAGATCATAAAGGAATGTTCTGAACAACTCTAAAACACATAAATTGACAACTTAGACAAAATGAACCAATTTTTTGAAAAATACTTTCACAGCTTGCCCAAAATGAAACAGATAATTTGAATAAGTTTATAACTATTAAGGAATTAGATTTGTAGTTAAAAACCTCCTGAAAAAGAAATCTCTAGGCCTGAGTGGTTTCCATCAAGAATTCTGTCAAACTTTTGAAAACGAATGAAAGCAAACTCTATACAATCTCTTTCAAGTAATGAAAGAGGAGGAAAAACTTCCTAATTCATTTTATTAAACTATTATTTTCCTGATACCCAATACCACATAAAGAAAGTACAAACATTCCCTACCAAGGAATATCACTTATAAATATTGACACAAAATTTTTTTACAAAATATTAGCAAGTATAATTCAGCAATAAATAACAATTATAAACATTGACCAAGTGGGGTTATTCTAGGGATGCATGGCTGGTTCAAGATTTAAAAACTAATTAATGACATACACATTATTAATAGGCTAAATAAGAAAAAAATAATTCTGTCAACCTATGCAGAAAAAATTACGTGAAAAATTTTAACACCCATTTATGATAAAAACTCTCAGAAAAACTGGAATAGAAAGGGAGTCTTAATAAAGAGCATCCACAAAAAACCTACAGCTAACAATATATTTAATGTTGAAAGACTGAACAGTAAATCAATACGTGCAGCATAATGAGGAAAAAAAAAACAAAGTTGACCAGAAATACAGGAGACACTAACCCTGTATAGTTTGGGGGTCACTTTTCACTCTTTCCTGTAAAAATACTATAAGTCATCTCCTCTATTTTGTGAACCTAAGATGAATGAAGCAGGAATCTGAGGAACTGAACATTTCATCTAGAGACTTTAAAGTGTCATCTGAAAGGTATTCTTTCAATTAATTATGGTGGGAAGTTGTATTAGTGTTCAATTACTGCTGTAACACATTACCAAAAATTTAGTGGCTTAAAACAACACAATTTTATTTCATTAGAGAAGGTTCCAGAGGTCAGAAGTCCAAGATGTCTTACTAGGCTAAAATCAAGGAGTTGGTGGGTCTCTGTTGCTTCCAAAGACTATAGGAGAGACTCTGTTCTTGTGTTTCCAGCTTTTAAATGGCATCTGTACTTGTTGGCTCATGGCAGTTTCCTGCATCTTCAAAGACAACAATGTAACATCCTCAAATCTCTCTCTCTGATTCTGAATCTCCTGCCTCTAAAAGGACCCTTGTGATTACATTGGTCCCATTGAGTAACCCAGGATAATTTATTCAACTCATCATGTTTCATTTATTTACATCTGCAAAGTCCCTTTTGGCCTGTAAGGTAACATATTTATAGGTTCTCAAAATTAATATTTGGGCATCTTTGGTGGGAGGGGCATTTTAATGTTTCCCACAAGAGTTCAAGTGAGAATAAGTCAAATATATACAAAAAACCCCAAAATTTATCATAAGGACCATAATCTAGCATTACTATTTATTTCCTTATTTCTTTCCCTCTTACTAAAAATAGGTAGTTCTTTTAGAATAAACTACACATTTCTCAGCATATCTGAGTATATAAATTTTCTCATGACATTGCAAAAATAATAAAATGATAACAAATAATAACAACATAAAATAATAAATAATAAAAAATAACAACAACAACAACAGCAACAGCAAAGGCCCACAAAAATTTCTTTTGAATTCTATGCAATATCCCTGTCTTATACAATGTCACTAAAATGTGAAAATCACATACACTCACATACACACACGCACGCGCGCGCGCACACACACACACACACACACACTATGGGAATGGTTAGTCTGTATGCTGTTTAGGGTTGAAATTATGTTTCAGACAAATTTACTAAACACTACAAGTTAATGGAGTAATGAGGCCATCAGTATACATCAGACTCATTTATTCTACAAGAATATGTTAGGAACTTACTTTGCTGAAAACTGGTTAGATGACAAAAGGATACATAAATGAAGGAGGCACATGTCTGATATATATAGTGTAGTTAAATCAAAAAGAAGTCTTCTCAAATAAATATATCACTAGGTAAAATATCTCAGTACAATAAGGGAGGTTAAAATTTCAGTCAAAGGAAGGATGTCTTTGAGAGCAATAATTGGCAAGATTGTGTAAGAAGATCATATACATAAAGATTTTGTGATCATGGCTAGGGATGTGAGTCAGAGATTTACTAAAACTCCAGTTCTCCTTTACATTTTATGATAGTGATTATGTATTCATGGTACTGTGAAATGGAGAAATCACAAATAGAGTTTTCTTCCAGAATTATTTGCTAAAGTCTCTGGAATAAAATCTGGGCAAATAATTTTTCTTTTTTTAAATAAAATATATTTTTTTTATTTATGAGTAACTATTTAACAACTATATGCTTTGTTGGAACATATGACTGTTATATTAATTTAAAATAATATATAAAGTAGAGAACTCAAGCCCAATATAGGCCCTTTAGTCTGCTGTTTCAATTATCCATCTGTTCTACAGATAAGTTTATAAAACATTAATTCAGCAATAAAACTTAGTTTTCTACCAACTATCTATTGTCTTTTTTTCTTTTCTCACATCAAGAATCTTACTCAAGGGCTGACCCCGTGGCGCACTCAGGAGAGTGAGGTGCTGGGAGCGCAGCAGTGCTCCCGCTGCAGGTTTGGATCCTATATAGGGATGGCCAGTGCGCTCACTGGCTGAGTGCGGTGCAGCCGGTCACAAAAAAGACAAAAGAAACCCCAAAAAAGAATCTTACTCAAGCTGGCAAGGTGCATAGCTCAAAATACACACCTTTTTGCCTTCTCTTGAAGGAAAGTTTGATCTTGTGATAGAGTTCTAGCCAATATTTTGTAGGACGAACTCAGTGAGTGGCTTTAGGAAGAGTTTTAGTGTCTCCCTGATAAAAAGTCTCACAAATTTCTTCTGTTTTTATTCTTTCTTCTGCCTACTTGGAACACAGATTGCTACCTGAAGCATCTTGTGACTATGAGAAAACAGTAAACCATTATCACGTTCAAGCCACTGACATTTGGGTTTTTGGTTACTTGCAATCAATGTATTCTTAATGCAATCACTTATTTGTTGTGGTTTAAATTGTTAACTTTTGTGCAAATTAAAAAAATCTAAACTCAATAACATTAGCACCCCTCTAAAATAAAACAGGTATTTACATATTAATCTAACAAAATATATACAAGATCTATATGAGAAAAACTCCAAGACTACAGTGAAAGAAATCAAGGAACTAAATACATGAAGAGATATTACATGTTCATGGATAGAAAGACACACCAGTTCAAAATACCAGTTCTTTCCAACTTGATCTACATATCTGATGTAACCCCAGTGAAAATATCAGCAAGTTCTTTGGTGAATACCAACAAACTGATTCTAAGGTTGATATGGGGAGGCAAAAGATGCAGAATTGCAAACACTATGTTGAAAAACAGGAATAAAGTTAGAGTACTGACACTACCTGACTTCAAGACTTATTATAAAGTTACAATAATGAAGACTTTGTGGTACTGGCAAAAGAATAGACAAACAGATTAAACAAAAAGAATAGGTAACCCACAAATAGACCCACATAAAGAGAGTGAACTGATTATTGAGGAAGGAGCAAAGATAATGGAGAAAGGGTAGTTTTTTCAACAAATGTCCTGGAACAACTGGACATCTACATATAAAAAGATAGATCTGGGCAGGGACTTTTCACCCTTCCAAAAATTAACTCAAAATGGACCACAGACCTAAACGTTAAATGCAAAACAATAAAACACTTTGAGATTACATAGGAGAAAATTTAGATAACCTTGGATTTGGAGATGACATTTTAGATACAAAAACAAAGACAGAACTGATGAAAGAAAGGATTGTTAAGCTAAACTTTACTAGAATTAAAATTTCCTCTTCTGCAAAAGACATTGTCAAGAGAATGAAAAGACAAGTCATAGAGTGAGAAAATATTTGCAAAAAGACACATTTGATAAAGGGCTGTTATCCCAAATATACAATGGACTCTTAAAACTCAAGAACAAGAAAACAAAAACTAGATAAAATGGGCCAAAGACCTTAATGGGCACTTCACCAAAGAAGATATAAAGATGGCTCATAAGCATATGAAAAGATGTACCACTTCATACATCATCAGGGAAATGCAAATTAAAACAGCAGTGAGATACAACTACACACCTATGAGAATGTCCACAATCTAGAACTCCGACAACACCAAATGCCAGTGAGGTTGTGGGGCAACAGGAACTCTTATTAATTGTGGGTGGTAATGAAAGATGGTACAGCCACTAAAGTTTCTAACAAAACTAAATGTACTCTTACCATACTCTCCACCAACCACACTGTTTGATATTTAACTGCATAAATTAAAATTTTCTGTCCACACAAAAATCTGCATACAGATGTTTTAGCAGATTAATTGTAATTAAGCTGGTGTTGATGTACTCAATACTTGAAGTAGTGACCAGTTTGGTAAGGTAGATAAACTCCAGCTTTTTGTTTTGCTTTGTTTGGTTGCTTTTTAAAAATTTTTCACATTAAAAATTTTTAATCTTTGGAACTGCTACTCTGGTAGTCTTCAAACATCTTGTTTTTAACTAGGTGATAACACTCTATCTAGATTATTTTCTGATAGTGCAGGGGAGTTTGGGAGGACCATCCTTAATTATAGTGCAACATACCAGATGTTACTTTCTGATACTGGCTTTCTATATTCTAGTCATAAAGAAATGGAAAAAAATAGTGGAAGAACTTCCCTATGGTGTATGTAATTCTAGGGGTTTTTTGTTTGTTTGTTTGTTTTTTCCCCAATGAAATAAAGTAATTATCTAGATGATTAATTGACTCTTTAATCACCCAGTCTTGATACCTGGGTTCCTCTATTATTATCATGAATGTTATCTTGCTTTCCTCCTCTTTTTCCAAGATTATTTTTGTTACTATTTCCACTGCTACAGGAAACTTTGTCTTCTCTCCTGAATACCGTCCAACATCTCTTTTCAATAGAAAGAACCTTGTAATGCATAGTGATGGATGTTTTAAAGAAGATGGCACAAAAATATAATTAATAGATCCCCAATATATTTTAAAATTAAGAATGTTAAGTCTTTTGATTCTGAAGTTCTTATGAAAACAGGGATAGAAGGACTGATACTTTGCAGACAAAAATAACAAATACATCAGTTTCCATAACTGCATATGATAAATAACACAAAACATTCGTTTTTAAATAAGACACACGTGAATATGAGATGTCATTCAATATCAGATTTTACTAATAATTTTAAGGATATGGATAATTGTGAAGTACATATCTAGCCTACATGATATTTTCTAAGGAGACATTCCAGATTTATATGCAGTAAGGAACATAGACCAGATATATCCTGTGCTTCCCCCAAATTTATACGTTGGAGATCTAACCCCCTCAAATATCAAATCTAAAGATTTTGGTGACTTACTGATTACAGAAATATGAGATGTCGCATCTCTCCATATAACAAAATCAACTCAAAATGGATTAAAAGCTTAAATATAAAACCTGAAATGATAAAAGTCCTAAAAGAAAATGTAAGGAAAACAGAATGTAGGACTGGGCAAAGACTTTATGAATAAGACCTCAAAAGCACTGGCAATTTTTTTAAAAAAGGAAATGCGATTATATCAAACTAAAAAGTTTCTGCACAGCAAAGGAAGCAATCAACAGAATGAAAAGACAACCTACACAATGGGAGAAAATATTTGCAAAGTATACATCTGGCAAGGGATTAATATTCTGAATATACAAGGAACATGAACAACTGCACAGTGAAAAACAAATAACCAGATTTAAAAATGTGCAAAGGAGATGAATAGACATTTCTCAAAGGTAGATATCCAAATAGCCATCAGGTATATGAAAAAATGCTCAACATCATTAATCGTCAGGGAAATGTAAATCAAAACCACATTGAGATATCATCATATCCCAGTTAGACCGGCTATTATCGAAAAGACAGAGAATAACAATTACTTGCCAGGATGTGAAAGGGGAATGCTCTCACACTTGTGTTGGGAATGTAAATTGATGCAGCCATTATGGAAAACAGTATGGAGGTTGCTCAGACAACTACACATAGAGCTGCCATATGACCCAGAATCCCACTTCTGGGTATATACCTAAAGGAATGGAAAATATCATGCTGAAAGGATATCTGCACTCCCATGTTCATTGCAGCTCTGTTCACAATAGCTAAGAGTTGGAACCAACCCAAATGTCCATCAGTGGATGACTAGATAAGGAAAATATGACATACATATTCAATGGAATACTATTTAGCCACTCACAGCAACATGGATGAGCTTGGAGAAAATCACATTAAGTGAAATAAGCCAAGTACAGAAAGAGAAACATCAAATGTCCTCACTCATAAGTGCAAGCTAAACAAGCAATCAAATAAATAAAAAGAGAGATGCAGCAATCACAATAATGTGTTGGACTTTCAAAAGGAGAGAACAGAACTGTGGTTTACTAGAGGTGGAAAAAGGGGTGGGGGGAAACTGTCACAAAGAATGATTATGTACTAATTGTCTTGATTTGATCATCGCATATTGTACATAGTTATTGATAATTAACTCTGTACCCCACAAACATGTATAATCAATTAAGTTTCAATTTAAAAAATCTGCCCCCCCCAAAGAACTGACACTGAGGTAAAAAGAAGAAAAGCATTGAGGAGAGTGAGCAAATATCTCAATTGCCTCCTTATTTACATATTCATTACTCATTTTGCCCACAAGACTATGAAGCCAGAGATCTTGTTTGTTTCATGCAACTTAGTACCCAAGCACCTGGCCCAGTGTTGAACTGTGTCTGAAACATGATGTATATTTAGTAACTGAGAAGTATATTTGGGATGGAGGACAATAAAAAGAAGACAGTTTTATCAACTAGTGTGGAAATGCCCAGTACGCAGGAAGAACTACAAGATGTGGGAAGAGTTAGAGATTTTCCCTAAACTTTGCTTAATTTATTTTTTCAAGCATGGCCTAAGGCACTGTGGGAAGAATGTAGTGGACAGGTAGACTCTTGCTTCTCATCTTCTCTAGTTAACAGAAGGTGTGGTAGTCTCCATTCTTGTGTTTTCCTCATGCAATGGAATAACATGAATAAAACCAGACAGTTTCTGAACATGCATGAACTCACGTGGTGGATTCAGACTGCAAACCCTTTTAAAATTAAAACTTTCCTAAACACTACCAACAGAAGTGCAGGTGATAGGTGATCTACACCTATATATGAATGCAATCTTTCCAGTTTTCTGGAATTTAGTTTATTCACAAGCAGAGTGCTCCTCCCTGTCTATTTAGGACTGACAAAGATATTTGTCTTTATTTGTGCAGAGATGACTAATAATTCACTTCTAACCATCACACACTCCACAGTCAAGAAATTTTAAGACAACAGATCATATTTATCTTTTATTTCTTTTTCTTTTTCCTATGACTGCTGCTTGGGAGTCAATAGGGGGAAAGAGAAAACCATTGATTTACAAGGTAAAATAAATTATATTAGGATAGTTATCCTGTATTAGAATATAAATAAGCCTCCCAGTTAGAATGACAAATTCAGCACTATGTGGTTATAAGCTTCTGGACACCATATAGTTTTGTTTCTATGACTGTGTTTTTCTCTTGTCTACTCCAGATGCTTTCGAGTAGTGAGAATGAACCATAAACCATTGCAATGCGTGCATTACACACACACACACACACACACACACACACACACACACACACACACGCACTCACAATACAAGACAGTATGTCAACTGGTTAGAGACTGGTCACTGAGACCAGAGTATTTGGATTTGAATATGAACACTACTATTTACTCACTCTGTAATCATAAACATTAAACTTAATCTGTCCATGTCTCATGTTTCTCAGTTGCAAATATTAATAAATTATGTATGGAACCAACATATTTTTATTTTGAAGAAAACAAAGTATTTTTATTGGCTTCAACATAATAGTATATCTAGGAAGCTCTAATGAATTTGACTGACAAACTATTAGAACAAATAATATGTTGGTGAAGGGAATAGATTTAAAATTTTGAAAATCAACAGCATTCTTAAATCCCAGCAATAAACAACAATAAATAAAAATGTAATGGAAAAATGTACTTTATGATAACAAATATATAAAGCAGAATATTTGAAGCAAAATAAAAAACTTTATAAAAAATCATGAAAGAAGATCTGAAAAAATACAAAGACTTAAACCTGTATGGGAAGATTGAATAGTACGAAATACCAACCCTACCTAAATTGTTTTCATAATTATATGAAAATAATTCTACAGGGGGAGGAGGAAGGTGAGGAGAATTGGTAAAAATTGTATCCAGGGCTGGCCCCATGGCTCACTCAGGAGAGTGCGGCACTGGTAGCCCCGAGGCCGTGGGATCGGATCTTATGTAGGGATGACCAGTGCACTCACTGGCTAGCATGGTGCAGATGACACCAAGCTGAGGGTTATGATTCCCTTCAAAAAAAAAGTCATCCCCAAGTTCATCTGAAAGATTAAACAACTGATGGGAGCTAGGAATGTTTTTGAAGAATAGAAATGAGAAAGCAACCACATGTTCTCACTTATTGGTGGGAGCTAAAAATTAATATATAAATTCACACACACACACACACAAACCGGGGGGGAAGAAGATATAACAACCACAACTACTTTAAGTTGATACGACAAGCAAACAGAAAGGACATTGTTTGGGGGGAGGGGGGAGGGAGAAGGGAGGGAGGTTTTGGTGATGGGGAGCAATAATCAGCCACAATATATATCGACAAAATAAAATTAAAAAAAAAAAAAAATTTGCTCACTTAAAAAAAAAAAAAAAAAGAAATAAGAAAGCAACAATAATGAAAACTGGCATGAGAATTGACATAGCAAACAGACTCTGATATCCTTTTTAAAAAGTATTTATATACACATACATACATACATGAGTCCACTTCAAAAAGATCATGGAAAGATTCATATTATCTTTCAATTCTATTTTTCTGTGAACTTTCTGAAGTACCCTACTGTGTCTATGTAAATATATAATCTCATTAACTAGTACAGAAGAAATAGATTATATAAGATATAATACTGAGAAACTAAGTATTTTGGTGAAAAATGAAGTGACCTTTACTTCATGCCACATGCCAAAACAGACTGTACAGAGTTCTGCTATATGTTTAAAAAAAAAAAAAAGATGATGAGGAAGAAATATTAGTAATTCTTTAATTGATTTTGGGTTGAGTGACTATTCTACCAAAGAAATACAAAAGAAGTAAGTACCATGCTGTTTCAGTTACTATGGCTTTGTAGTGTAGTTTAAAGTCAGGTAGTCTAATGCCACTAGTTTCTTTATTTATTTATTTGCTCAGGGTTGCTTTGGTTATTTGGGGTCTTTTTTTGTTCCATATGAATTTTAGAATTTTTTTCTTGTATTACTGTGAAGAATGTCATAGATATCTTAATGGGGATTGATTGAATTTGTAGATCACTTTGGGTAGTATGGACATTTTCACATTAATTCTTCCAGTCCATGACAGTGGAATGTCTATCAGTATTTTTGTGTCCACTTTAATTTCTTTCAGCAGTGTGTTGTAGTTCTCATTATAAGATCTTTCACTTCTTTGGTTAAATTTATTTCTAGGTATTTTATTCTTTTGGTAGCTATTGTGAATGGGCTTTCTGTATGCCCTTTATGCTTTTTCTTGCCTGACTTCTCTGGCTAATACTTCCAATACTATTTTAAACTGAATTGGTGAGAGTAGGTTTCCTTGTTTTGTTCCTGTACTTAAGTGAAAAGCTTTCAGTAATTCCCTATTCCATATGATATTGGTGGTGGGTTTGTTATATATAGCTTTTGTTGTATTGAGAAATTTTCCTTCTATTCCTAATTTGTTGAGTTTCTTTACTATGAAGGGATGCTCAATATTGTCAAATGATTTTCTTGCTCTATTGAGATAATCACATGGTTTTTGTCCTTGATTTTGTTGATGTGGTATTTTACATTTATTGATTTGCATATCTTGAATTATCCTTGCAACCCTAGGATGAATCCCACTTGATCATGGTTTATAAATTTTTTTGGTGTGTTTCTGTATTCTGGTTGCTATTATTTTATTGAAGTTTTTTTATGTCTATGTCCATCAGAGATATCGGTCTGTAGTTATTTCATTTTTGTATCTTTGTCTGCCTTTAGTATCAGGGTGATGCTGACCTCATAGAATGAGTTTGGGATAATGGCCTCTGTTTCAATTTTTTGGAATAGTTTGAAGAGAATTGGTATTAATTTCTCTTTAAAGGATTGGTGAAATTTATCAGTAAAGCCATCCAGTCCTGAACTTTTTGTTGGGAGACTGCTAATTTATACTTTCTTCTCCTTCCTTGTTATTGGCCTGTTAAGGTTTTCTGTTTTTTCATGGTTCAGTCATGGTAGGTTGTATGTGTCCACAAATGTATTCATTACCTTCATGTTTTCAAATCTGTTGCCATATAGTTGTTTAAGGTAGTCTCTATTGATTCTTCATATTTCTGTGAAATCAGTTGTAATGTCTCCTTTTTCATTTCTGATTTATTTATTAGGATCTTCTTTCTTCCTTTTTTTTTTTTTTTTTTTTTGCTGTTGTTGACCTACTAATGGTTTGTTTATTTTGTTTATCTACTCTCAAAAACAACTTTTTGTTTCTTTAATCTTTTGTATCATTTTGGGGGGTGGTCTCTATTTCATTTAGTTCCAATCTGATATTAGTTATTTCTTACTGTGTACTAATTTGAAGATTGGATTGTTCTTGTTTTTCTAGTTTTTTGAGGTGTAGTGTTAGGTTTGGATTTAAAATCTTTTTCTTCTTTTGATGTGTTTGTTGCTACAAACTTCCCTTTTAGTACTGCTTTTGCAGTATCTGACATATTATGGTATGATGTGTGTTTATTTTCATTAGTTTCAAGAAATTTTTTCATATCCTGTTTAATTTCTTCTTGGATACCATAGGTTATTCAGGAGCCTTTTGTTTAATTTCCATGTATTTACACATTTTCCAGAGTTTTGCTTGTTATTGATTTCTAGTTTTAATTCGCTGTGGTCTGAAAAGATACTTGAAATTATTTTAAATTTTTAAAAAAATTTTTGAGACTTGATTCATGACCTAACATGTGATCTACCCTGGAAAATCTTCCATGTATTAATGAGAAGAATGTATATTTTGTAGTTGTTGGATGGAATGTTCTGTAGATATATGCCAGGTCCAATTGCTCTAAAGAGTAGTTTAAATCCTGTGCTTCACTGTTGACTTTCTGCCTAGATGATCTGTCAAATGCTGAGAGAGGAGTGTTTGGGTCCCCATCTAATATTATTTTGGAGCCTTTCTCTTTCTTTAGGTATAATAGTTTTAGCTTTATATGTCTGGTTGCTCTGGTTTTGTGCACATATTTATATTTGTTATGTCTTCTTGTTGGATAGATCCATTTATAATTATATAGTGCCCTTCTTTGTTTCTTTTCATGGTGTTTGGTTTAAAGTCTATTTTATCCAATATAAGAATAGCTACCCCTACTTATTTTTGGTTTCCATTTGTGTGGTATATCTTTTTCCATCCTTTCACCATTATTCTGTGTGTCATTACAAGTGAGATGAGTCTCTTGAAGGTAGCATATTGTTTTCTAATGCAATCAGTCAGTCTGTGTCTTTTGAGAGGGTAATTTAATGCATTTATATTTGGGGTTATTTTTGAAAAGTATTTTCTTTCTCCTGGCATTTTATTGATTTTATTTGGATTCTTAAATATCTTTTGTTCCTTTCTTTCCCTTTTAATGTTTGTTGGGGTTTTTTTTACGGTGGTAAGATTTAGTTTCTTTCTCTTTCTCATCTGCATTTTTGTTCTAGCAGTGGGTTTTGTTCTCTCTGTGTATTCATGGTAGTGATTATCATTTTTCAGATTCCAGATGAAGGACTCCCTTGAGGATATCTTGCAGAGCTGGTTATGTGGTGGTGAACAAAGTGTTTGTTTGTCTGAGAAATGCACTATTTCTAACTCATTTCTTAAGGAGAGCCTTGCTAGGCATAATATTCTTTCAGTATTTTGAATATATCATTCCATTTTCTTCTGACCTTAAAGTTTCTGTCAAGAAGTCTGCTCTTAGTCTGATGGGAGCTCCCTTACAGGTTACTGGATAGTTTTCTCTTGTTGCTTTTAGGATTCTCTCTCTGTCTTTGAGCTTTGCCAGTTTGACTGTATGTGTCTCAGAGAGTTTATGTTTGGATCGAATCTGTTTGGGGATCTTTGAGCCTCTTGGATCTGAAGGTCCATGTCTCTCCCTATTCCTTGGAAGTTTTCCACTATTATTTCATTGAATAAGTTTTCAATGCTTTTTCCTTTCTCCTACCATTCTGGAACACTCATGATTTAGATGTTTGTGTGCTTCAGGTTGTCTACTTGCTCTCTTAGATTTCTTAGATTTTCTTCATTTTTTAAATTATTTTTTTCTTTTTCTTTCTTTTTACTCTATTTATTATTATTATTATTATTATTATTATTATTATTATTATTATTATTAATTTGTCCTTTTGTCCACCCGGGTTATTTCATAAAGACCATCTTTAAGATCAGACATTTTTTCTTTTGCTTGTTCTAGTCTGCTACTTAAGTTCTCAGTTGTGTTTTGTTGTTGTTGTTGTTTTTGTTTTTTTATTTCATTGAATGAATCCTTTAGTTCCAGGAGTTCTGCTACATACTTTTTTAAGGTATTAATCTCTTTGTTAATCCTCTTCTTCATAACCTGGATATTTTTTCTCTATTCATTGTGCTGTCTAACTGAGTCTTCTTGTATTTCATTGAGTTTCCTTAAGATTGTTGCTCAGAATTTCTTTTCAGTCATCTCATGTTCTATGGGTCTGGTCTTTGAGAATTATTGTATTCCTTCGGTGGTGTCATGTTCTTGTGTTTTTCTTGTTTGTTCTGTTTTGGTTTTGTATTTCTAGCATCTCTATGTTGATATTTGGTCATGTGGTAGAGCAGTTGCTTCTTCTATTACTCTAAGTGAACTTAGAATTCCTCCTCTTTTTCTTGACTCTACTCATCACTCTCCTTGTGTCAATGCAGTTTAGTGGGTGGCTGGCCACCTGCACAGTGGCTGTGGCTGCAAGCCACCCTTACAGTGGCAGTGGCTGTGGTGGTGGCTGTCATCAGCCACCTGCATGGAAGTGGTGTTTGCTGTGTGCTCTGCCTTTTCTTGATTTGTTTTAATCCCAAAGGGAATAGTATCCACCATTCACCTGGGAAACCCAGACCCATGGTGTTTCAAATTCAGAAGCATGGCAGACTCTGACATATTTGTTGGCTCTCATTCCAACATATTTTTATAAATATTAAAATAATTAATACATATAAAGTCATTACATGAGTTCCTAGAATAGAGTAAAAACTATATGAATTTTAGCCAATATCGTATGTGTGTATACATATCCATATATTTGAATATACACATATGTATATATACACACATGTATGATATAATTATATATTACACAACTTTGAACTTGGCAAAATTAAGTGGAAGTCTTGAGGTGAATTTCACTGAGAATAAAACTCTAACATTTTCTTCTTTCTATTTAATTTCACATCCTAGTGTCTCTTTATGAATTTTACTTTCATATATGAAGTGTAAAAGTACTCAAAAATCATAGGCAAATAAAATTTACATAAAAGATGGTTTTAGCCATGAAGAGAAAATGCTCTAGGCTCTATATGCCTTATAACAGAGTGACCACATAACTTGTCATACAAAATAGGACTGTTTCAGTGTAAAACTATGTGTTCTTTTAATAATCACTCTGGGAGATCTAGTGTGCACTGAGATTGTTCCAGTCAAACCAGGAAGAATCGTGATGGAGTTTGGATGTGTTGTCCCCTCCAAAACTCATGTGAAAATTTGGTCCCCAATGTGGCAGTGTTGGAAACTGATTGAGTCATGGGGCTGGATCCCTCATGAATGGATTAATGCTCTCCGTGGGGGAGTGGGGATTAATGAGTGAGTTCTCGCTCGATTAGTTCCCGTGAGAGCTCGTTGCTTAAAAAGACCCTGGCACCTTCTCTCTCTCTTGCTTCCTCTCTCTTGCGGCTTCTTGCCACGTGATCTGCTTGTACCCACCGGCTCCCTGCCACTTTCTGCCATGAGTAGAAGCAGCCTGAGACCCGTGCCAGATGCAGCTGTCCCAGAATCATAAGCCAAATAAACCTCAGTTCTTTATAAATGACCCAGGCTCAGGTATTTCTGTTATAGCAACACAAAACGGACTAAAACAATCGTCACCCTATTCAAAACCCTAGAAAATATAGTAATTAAGAAGCAAACATATTACATGTTCAATGGACAAAGACATTTAAGAAAAGATTGACAACTTTTTTTGTGGTGAATTAGTGTCATCTGTGTAGTCTGTAAAGCTCTGGTTGAATTTGAAACTCAAGAAGAATTTTCAAGTTTTTATTTTCAGATATTTTTGTTATACATAATCTTTTATACCTCACAGTTAAAAACACTGCCTTATACTTCCAAATGCTGCTAAGATGTAGCTACCAGGATTTAGTGTGGATGACATTGTTTGAGGCGTTTGTTCAGCTGTCTGTTTGAATCCCCTGAAACTAATGCTCAGTCTATATTAATGTCTCAGTCCCAGGAAACCTCAGCCTACTCTCTCCTATAATTAATCTTGCAGGTACTGCCTTGACATTATTGGTTCACCAACAGAGCAGAACTGCCTAAGCCATCAATAATAATTCAATGCATTAGGATGAGGCCTGCATATGGACCACAGAGGTAACCAAATATGCACAATCTCCTGCATTCTTGTCCAGATGAAGGGAAACTCTGCAATTGAAACTAGTTGTTTTTGGTGGCTCGATAATTTGTAATAGAGGGGTCATGGTGTTACTAATTGTTTTGCTTTATGCTTTTCTCCCAGTGTAGCCACTGCTTGGCACAATGGGAGTGATTGTCTGTTTACTGAATCTTAATATTGAGGCTGTTACAAATTGTCTTTCACAGATGGTGGGAGCTTTTCAGATCAAGAGAGGCAGGGAATTTATTACTCAATATTTCTGTATTACTGATTGGGACGTGAGGAGCATAGACAATCTGTCCTACTGCAGGGTTTGCCTCACGGTTTTTTTCCCTCTGTAAAATTATGGCTGGCTCTAGACGTTTTTCTCATTTTGTATAGATAGCAGCTGTGTAATTTCAAGCAGAATGTTTGCTTTGATCCCCCTTCCTTTAATTGAAATCCGCAATTATGAGATTTGTTTCTTTTATGTTTGCGAGTTTATTGGTTTAATCTACAAAATGTGCTGTATTGCTGTCTTACACAGTTAAAGGCTACAGCACAGTTGGGACTTAAATGACAAACATTGGAGGGAGGGGCTTTCTTTTCTTTCTTTCTTTTTTTGTTGGCTATAGAAAGAAGCCAGTAGATATTTTTCCCCTCAGAAAGCAGGCTATATAACAACTAAGTACATTGTCATTCTGTAGAATTCGAAGATGTGGCTCTGGAACACATATATGATTAGGTTCATCTCTAAAAAGGCACAGTGTGTATGTGTGCATGTGCATGCATTTGTGTGTGTGTGTGTGTGTGTGCCCAGAACGGAAGGGGAAGCCTCCTGACTTAGCAGCGTCTCTTTAATTATAGTAACTACTATCATTTACATAAAGTCAGCTTTATCAGCACATTTTAGGGGAAAGAGAGTAAAAGAATTATAAAATAGATAGATATAAGAACAGGATTGCTTGGCCTCTGAGATAGTTTTACAACTAATTTTGATGGTTACATGTCAACATGCTATACCAGATGAATGAGCCACAATTTTAGTAAATGGTAAATTTCCAGACATTTGGAGTTATTTTCATCAAAATAGAATAAAAAGAAAAGACCAAGTAGAAAAGAATGAGATTTTATTTACAAACTTACAGTTCTTCCATTTATAATCTGGCATAAAGTATTACTACATATTCAGAAACAATTTTGTTCTAATATTTTATGTATTTGTTATGTTTTTCTGGCACAATATGGCAAATTTTAATTTGGAACTCTGGGCTATGTCTATAGAAGGAAATCCCATTTGAATTGGTATTAGGCCAATTAGTTTGTAATGGAATTAAACTTTCTATGCAGCACCTTTACCCCATTCTAACTAACCAATTGGTTTAACAGCTTTGGTATCATTTGGGTATTTCTCTTAATTACTCATGAGTAATTAATTTACTTTGTCTTTATAAAGCAAGGGACTCTTCACACAATTCTTACATTTGTTAGCTGTGCTTTTTAGGCAAACAAAACAAGTGATCATACAGATATTTAAAAATACTTTAGAACTGCACATTATAAATGAAGTATTTCTTCAATTCATTCTGTGGTGTCCTAATTATTATGTGGTGACGTATAACGTCAGGAAACTGTGACACATATTTTAAAGTCTATATCTATTTGGACTATACATTTGAATTCAGAAGATATTTGGATATTTCCTCATATCCCACGGTGATAGTTGAAGGATTCTAGGAAGAAAAAATTCCCCTAAAAATAAGGCATTTAATAGACTATTGCTAAGTCTTGATATTCACCAAATTTCATGGTGTTTTCTGAGCTTTCCTAATTAATAGAATTTAATTAAATATGCACTGAGAAAATTTTTATAACAAAAACCCTGGTAATTTTAGACACTTGCATTCTATACACGAAAATAAATAGGGCTAATGATTTTTAAATAATTTGGTCAATAACACCTAGAAAACTAGGGAAAGGAGCAGAATTTAAACCCAGATCCTTCTACAAAACCCTGTACTTTTTTTTAATATGGCTCTACATGTTTTTTTAGGATACATAATGACAAGATAGTAACTCAAAGCTTTGTGTTATGAGATAAGGTTTCAGGAAAGGGCTGGTTATTTAGTTAGAGTGTGATGTTACAAGGACGCAATAACAAAGTCAAGGGTTTGGATCCCTGTACTGGCCAGCCACCAAAAAAAAAAAAAAAAAGGATTCAAGAAATTTAAGATGCATGTAAGCAGGTAAGGTGGGGGTAGGGGTAAAAATAGTGCAATCTAGAAGCAGAAAGGAAAAGGAGACTGGAAAGTGATGAAGGCTGAAGATAAACTATTCATTCACAATGTTTTTATGGGCAAATTTAGCCCATAAATGAGTTATCATCTTTATGGAAGTATTAGTGTTCTTTAAATGAAGCCCATTTTTTTCATTTGCTACATGCAAGTCAGATTTTACTTATGAGGTGAGGTATAAACTCTTATGATAAATATGCATTTAATTTGCATAAAGAATATTATAAGGTAACACTGCTTCACACCTTGCTATAGTCACACCACTGGAGGAAATATTTTATTCTTCTCTTGGATTATAGAGTGGGAAACTTCCACTCTTACCCTGGAGAGTACACTTAGGAAGATAACTTTATCATTACTTCTGCCCACTCATCTCCTTCCTCAGACAGCAGTGAACTACGAGATGGGTAAAAGTGAGAAATAGAAGGTACAAATATGTGTCTTAGCCACTGCTCCTCTTGAAAGCACTCTATTCTCACTTCATTTTAATTCTGTTTCTCAGTTTAGTGAGCTTATCAGGGCAGGTTCTGCCCTCTACCCTGATGGGATGCCGATATTGTTTAGTTCTGGGAATAATGTGGTTAATCTGGTTGGAGATCATTCCATATTGTTAGAATTATCTTTGCCAATAATAAAGCTGTTCATGTTTATGACATCTGCACCTATTTCTTCAGAAGTGTGGCTCTTACTTGTATAATCCTAAACCATACAAAGCTATATTGATTTATCTGTTTTTAAGTTGTATACATTTTTTCTAGGCCACTAGTTAGAGACATCCTGCTTGCTCCCAATTTGTTGTAAATTGGAATTTGATGCTAAGCAAGGAGTGCTACAATAAACCTTGTTTATAACTTGACATGCTTTTGCAAATATATTTTACTTTAAATTTTGAGATTAATGATTGAGTCAAATTGTATGAACTCTTTACATTTTGCCACATATTACCACACACATTCCTTGCAAAAGAGACACCAATTTATAATGCTAGAAACAAAAGTAAAAGAGTGCTTATAAAATGTTTTAAAATGTTTCAATGTAACAGAATCTTATCTCATCTTTCCTTTGCTTTTTCTAATTTTCCTTTTATTTTGTAACAGTGTTATTTTAGCCACATGTATTTCTTTGCCTCTGGTATATCTAATTTTATTTTAAGCCATTTTTTTTTTCTCTCCTTGATAGATTCCTGTTTTGCTAAACTCTTGTTCCCATTGCATTTTTCTATAGAATTATTCTTAGAAATTTACCATTTTCTTTAGTTATATTTTATAGAATGAATTCCTAATCTGTGATTTACATGTTCTTTTATCTTCTTTTATTCCCTTGTCTTCTTACTGTGAAATGACTTCATACTCTGCTTTATTTTCAGGTTTCCCAGGCTTAAGATGGACAGCTCTTTCACCTGTATGTAGTGAGGGCAAATTTATCTCTACTTTTTCACACTGAGCTACAGTTTGAGGATTGGATTTTGAAACATGTCCACTTTTTCTCTAGACTGAGTGTACAGGGAATAAGCAGGTAAACTCAACTGGTGTGCAGCTTAAGCCTGATTAAAGAGCTTAGACACTTGTTCCCTCATTTGAAATTTTATTACGTCCCCGATATTATGATTTACTCCATCTTTACAGTAGGAAGTTTTATTTCCCCAGAGAAATAGCCTTGCTTTTGAATTCTCTCCTAATTCAGCAAGGAGCCACCAAGGCTTTGCCTGTATCAATGAGCCATCACAGACGTATCCATATTCCCATTTCACCAGTTTTTTTTCTTTGAATTTTCTCTCTCTATTCTTCACTTCAAGACTGAGTGGGAAATAAGGATTTCATTGAAAAGAAATGTGATGTCTTATCTTGTGTGCCAAGATTACCTGCTCACTCAAAGTTTTATTTATTTCCTTTGTTCTCTTCATTATGCTGAAGACATAGATTCTGAGGATGTTTATGACGGTGCCTCATTTCCTCTCTGCTTTCTTTCCAGTTTAGAGATATCAAAATGATAAGCTGTAACTACTTTTGTGTTTGTAATAAGAGATAAAAGTTAATTTTTCATGAAAATTATCAGGTATCTCCTAGGCTGCCTACATAAGCCCTTATTTACCTGTCTTCGAATAGAGACATTCATGAGATGTTTTTTGCATTTTCTTTTATAAAACGAAAATAAATGTTGTATGCTCTCTTAAAGAACATCACCTGCCAGTATTTCTAATATAGCCTGAGGTTGAAAATGAAAGTCTTACTTGTATACTGGTAAAGTTGGAGGCATATTTCTTTATATTCCTTTATAATTTACTCTTATGCGTCTCTTGGCAGTTGTTAAGGTGAACCCAAAACTGATGTTCCTTCACCTCTCTGCTTCCCACTAAAACACATCTGCTAATACAACTGCACATATCCTCAATTAAGTATATCAAATAAATAAATAAATAAAACAAAAATAAAACACACAAAAGACAGATATTTGAATCAGACAACTAGTCAACAATTCCAGTTTTCATCTCCTTGCTGTGTGACATTGAATGCATCGAAATGGAGCAATCTATTAAAATCACTTAACACAGAAATATTTTCTTAACAGTCAAATGAGCAAAATTATAATGTACTTCACAGACATTTTGAGATAAGTAAATGATACATACATATATTAGTAAAAAAAAAAAAAAAAATCTCTTGACTGGCTTGCCTTGGATTGAGTGTCCTCCCAAAACTTGACCCTCACTGTGACAGTGTTAAGAGGATAGGAAACCTTATTATAGTAACTTAAAGCTGTGGCCTTGAAGAGGTGATTAGATTCTGATGACTGTGCCCTGATAAATGGATTGATAATGGTGGTCATGAATGTGGTTCTGATGGCTTTAAAGAAGGAGCACTCTGTCTCTCTGCTCCACCATTTTCTCCCATGCGAGACCCCTGCATTGCTGTGAAGTCACTACCAAAGAAGACCTTCACCAAATGTGTTCCCTTGACTTTGGACTTCCCAGCCTCTGAAACTGTAAGCAATAAATTTTGTTTTCTTTATAATATACCCAGTAACAATATTTTGTTATATTATAAAAATATTTTGTGATATTACAACAATATTTTGCTATAAGCAAGAGAAATTGACTAATACATGGCCTTATAACACTTGGGGTTTTTTTTAATCAGGAAAAATCAAACTATAACCTTCAATTCAGATTTATTTGTGTGATTTACTCACTTTTTTATCCAAAATAATTAAAATATGTAATGAACTTAGACAAATATCAAGGTAATACTAAACACTTGAACAAGAAACATACTTTTTTTTGTATTTTCCATTTTCTTAAACCAATTCATTTCTCTCCAATATATTTTAGTTTGTACAAACACTATTTTCATTTTATATATATATTCATATACACACTATGTGATATAAAAAATGAAGTGGCATAAGATGTTCATATCTTCATCTTCCTTAAGAATTTACAGAAATACATTCCTTGATTTTATTCTTAACAACTAGTAGGTACAAATGAGTCCTTTAGATAGCTGAAAATGAATTTTTGCTCCAATCTGCCTATAACAAAATATTTACCATTTAGTAAAAGGCAATTCTTTAGAAAAGTGAGATGCTCTGCCAAGTACTTAATAGTTCTTTGAGTTGCAGACCTGGACAGAAAACTGACATTATTTGGGACCTCATGCATTTGGTACCCAACCAAATATCATTTTTAGTTATGCTTCCTTATATCTGAGAATATTGCTGTGAGGTGCTTTTATAAAAGATATTGAAAATTTATTATTTCATTGCACCAACCTGACATTATTGCTTTCTTTAGATTAAACCCATACTATAGTTTCATATTTGATTCAAGCAGGAAAGCACATTGAAAGTTAGAATTTTCATTTTATCATTTTTCTTCTCAATATTTCAATTTTATTTAATTTAGCTAAAATTTCTTTAAAAAACAACTAACTTATTTTTACATTTTATGATGTGCTTTTTGTTGGTGATGCTCGTTCTATTTTTTAACAATTCTCAAAATAGCTTAAGAGTGGCACCATAAAGATTTAATAGGAAAAACAATAAAGGGTTTCTCATAATTTTTAAAATAATTTTTGAACGCTAAATTAGGTGAGTATCTGTATTTATGCAAGAAAACAATGCACTGCTAATTCTGCCAATTGATTTGCTTTTATGATATAAAAATAAAACTGAATCTTTCAAAGGTCTAATTGCTGATAAATATGGACATAGATAACATTAAAGCATTTTATGCATTTAGTTTGGATTTTTCTCATAGTAGTAGTGTATACTTACTTAACACACACATACCTACACAATTCTGAGTGTAATATGGAAATTTAATCCATTTATATTCATTGTCATGAGGTTAAGTTTGGTTTTTATTCTCTCATTGTTATTATATCATTGTTTTATGTTTTCTTACTGTAGTTTTCCTTTTGCTGTATATACATTTGTATATCTTCTTTTTAAATTCTCCACTTATTTTATTTTTTTCATATTTTATAATTACTCAAATAATGTATTCAAAAATATTACTTTTAACGAAAGACTTAGTACTATTTTCCCTCACTTCTCAATGTTTTATTATATTTTAGAATTTATTACTAGATATTGTTGTAATTTTTATATAGCATGGTTTGTACTTTCATGAATCAAATGAATACTATTTCTACATGATTTTTACCCTTTGAAAAAGGCACTAACATCCCTTTCACCTTCCCGTTTATTCACTAGGAGCAAAGCAACTTGCATTTACTTTTCATTGGTGTTTTCCTGGTGGGACCATCATTAAATTTATTTTACATTGTCAATTCTGCTCTTTTAGAGAATTACAAATTTTAATTCTCTGATGAAATGTGTTGTATTGTCTTGAAATTATTTCTGATGTAATTCACACCATTTTCCAATTTATTCTGCTATATATTCTTTTCTTATTCCTTTCCTGTATTTTCTGGTCCAAGTTGAGACCACATCTCCCACATAATATTTAATCATTAAATAGTTTCTTAAAATGATATTTTTGTGTTAAAATATTTTCACGGTATTTATCTCTCTGGGTAATAAAAATAAATCTAATGTTGTTTTCACAAATCCTTTTTATATTGTGTGTGTGCACATGCTTAGTTGTTTGGCTAATACTGTTTTAATATTTCCATTTTTATTTTCTGAAATTGCAAGAACTATACGTAATGGGTATATAGACAGGGTGAATGGTAAGTAATTTTTCCCTTTTGTCCATATGGATTATGAGTATATGAAGATTCAGAAGTGAGAGAAAATTTTCTCATCTAAATATTTTTCTCACAATTTTTTTGTTTCCAGCCCTTGCATGATGCCATGGGCAAAGTAGATGGTCTATAAATTTTTTAAAATAAATACTAAAGTGACTTGAGAGAAGTCATTCAATGCAAGTATGAAGAGCAAAAGTCATAGTTGAGAAAGAACAAGTAAGTCAAATCATAAGGGATATGGTATAATTAATTACAGGTACTAGAATTCCTCTTACGATAACTTACTTAAGAGAATGATATAATCATATTTGTGTTTTATGCAAATTACCCTGGCTTCATATTGACAATACTGGGAAAGGGTGATCAGTTAGGAGGTGAGTATAACATATTAGAAATTTATGCAGGGCCAAATATAAGAGATTTAAAAGCTACTTAGAATTTCAAATTGTCAGTGCTTGCTAACTCTGTGTGTGAGTTTATATGTGTGTGCAAGAAATAAAGAAAAGAAGTCAAGGATAATATCCAAGAGTCAAGATGCAGCTATACACTAAGACAGGGAATTTGAAGTCTTCTCATATTTTCACTGATACCTTCCTGACAAGCTAAATTAGTGGAGTATATGTAAAATTAGAATGCCCAAGATATACTAGCACAAAGACTTCCATGTCTTTATCCCAGGATGCATCAGTGTATTACATGAAATTCAACATGAATTGTGCTAATGCAAGGCACCTACATGTTGAAGTTATGCACCATTCATTACTGCTTTCTGGGATATGTGCCTTTCTAATAAATACCAACACCTTATACAAACGTAAAGAAAAATGAAATAAATCAGTTTGACCCAATTAGAAGACTCTGTCTCACATATTGGCAAGAAAAGGTACATTTTTAATTATCCTTTAAAAAATTTTTGTGAGCTTTTATCTTTCTCCGAGTCTTTATAAATATTTTGTGAGAACCTTAAAAAAGATGACTTGGAAAATATTAGCCATAAGTTAGCCCCCCATCATTAAATATTTTTAATACTTGACTTGCTTAATACCATTTTTTCTACTCAAACCATTTGAAAACCAACTCAATTCATTCTTCTGTTGTTTGTTAACTCTTGACTACTTTATTTCCACTGGATAATTATCTTATTCAATACACGAGAAAAATATAGTTCCCTTGCACAGCATCCTGATCTTATTGGACTTAGAACTGCAGGTATAAAGATTTCTCAAATATGCATTTTTGAAACAGAATGCATGGAAATGCTCTTCTGCTTTATAGTTTTCATTATTTTCTAGTCAGTTTACTTTGAACAAGTCTTTTCAGCTCTCATGCCTCATTCTTCTCACCAAAACAAGCAAACTGAAAAAAAAAAAAAAAGGCTAAAGTAGTAATGATCTCTAAAGCAAACATTCAAAGATGTTATCATACTATGTAATTTATACTTTTTATAAATATAACAACACATGCCCATATTTTCAGTCTATCACTTTGCCGGAAACACTGAGTAAAATTATTACTGAGTTAATTGGCATTCTAAATTATCGTGTAAGTTTAAACAGAAAATAAGCAGGAAAAAATAAGCATGCTTGTTTTTCTATGCCTATATGAAAGGTTACAACAAGAATTAATGAGAGAATGCTTATCTAATCTATTCTAAGCTTTCAATTGGCTCATTTGTGAAATATCTGAGTTCTACAATCTATGACAACTATCTCATTTTCTTTCTTGTCTACTTTGTTTCCCCCATTTTGTTCAATATCTCTTTAGCAGATGGTTATTGAAATATGACAGAAAGTTTAATAAATAATAAAGTCATATTTAAAGTCAAATATAATAGCTTTCCTTAGTTCACGCTTTCATGATAAGAAACTCAGGGGAATTTCATATTTTTAAGTTATTTTTTTCTAATAGTTGAAATTTATTGGTTAAATTTTATCCAAGCATACTGCCATTTGTAGAAATTTAAGTCACTATTCTCAGACAATGGATTTTACTGACTCCAAGTCTCTGATTGAAATATTTAAAATAAATATTTAAATATCTATGATGCATATCCCAATATATCTTCTGAAAAGCTCAGTGTCTGGTAATACGCAGAGTAAAGCACACATGACATAATAATGCACTACAAAAGATTTCTAAGGTTTTACCAATTAAATTAATTAAACAAACATTTATTGAGTGACAACTATTTTCTAGGCACTGTTTTATTCGGTTAAAAAACATCATTAATACTCTTAGGTAACTGGTCAACCTATCAAGACTATACATTTTTATAAATTTATATATAAGTAAAAATATAGCTACAATATGTATGAAGAAAAAAATTAAGAGAATTTAAAAAAGAAATAGTTGGAAATTTTGGTAAAACTATCTTAATAATTGAAAGATAGCAGTATAGAAAATCTGGGCACAAAAACTAAACCATTGTTCTCTAGTGTAGATCACTGTAGAAACCACATACTTTTCTAGTGTGCACACAGAAAATTAGTACAGTTGACCACATACTGGGTGATAAAAAAAGCTTCAACAAAATTCAACAGGAGTGACTTATTCAGAGAATTATTTGACTACAATGAAATTAGAATACTATAAGAAAAATAAAAACATTACCCAAATATTTGAGTAGTAAGTAACAATATTTGACATAACCTACGGATCGAAGAAAAAAACTTAATGCAAACTAGAAAATATTCAGCTGAATGATAATAAAAATAAAACATAACAAAATACGTGGAGCATAGCTAAAGTCACTTCGGAGGGAAATTTATAGCCTTAACTGTTTATATTAAGAAAGAAAAATTTCTGAAAATCAATTATGTATTAATTTTTAGAATTTAAGATTAACAAATTGCACCTAAAGAAAATAGGATCAAGAGAATAGTACATAAATTGATTAGTAAATAAATTGATAAAATTGTGAAATTATTATCAAAAAAGTGATTATAACAAATGTGCAAGAGAAAACACATAAAGCCAAGAATAGAATATTGAAAAATTAATGCAATCTCTAGAAAATCTCAATAGAAAGGAAGAGAGAAAATTCAGAAGAGAACTTCATTCATTCAAAAAAAGAATAATTGTTGCAGCTTCTAGAGATACTAAACAAATAATATAAATATTAATATATTTTTATATATACTAGCATATGTTTCTATTGCACATTATATGTCATTAACATATTTGTCATGGGCTCAGCTGAACTGGGAGAATTAGAAACGATATGAATAGCCGATTAAAGCAATAAGCTAAAAATTAATGAGTTAAGCCTTTAATCACTTCCTACGATAATAGAAGCAAGAGTCTAAAACTACTGAAATCTCTAACTCCTCCATTTTCACTTTCCTCCGTAAAATGGCTCAGGATCCAGTGTACAGTGGATCAGTGCAGCAGTGAGGTTTGTGACACTGATGAGAGATCCCCAAGAAAAAGGCTCTAGCAGTGTTACAAACTATGGCTAAGGGTGTGGGGCTGGTGTAAGAGTTATGGGAGGTTTGAGGGGTAGAAACATGAAAGTACTGGGAATTGAATTAGAGTGAGGAAAAGTGTCTTTCAGGTTTCTCCCTCCTCCCTCAAAAGGAGGCCTCTCCAGAAGAGCCTCAAGAAGACCTCCTCCTAAGGCCTCAGATAAGAAAGCCCAGATGTTAAGACACCAGTGGACCAGGAATGTAAATATGTGAAACACCATGACCAAAGAGGAGGGCTAAGACTCGACTGAAACTCCCTTTAGATATTGCAATAAATTGGCCGTGTGCTAAGTCTGCTGTGAGGCGGGCAGCATTCTCAGGTAAGGACTGTCAGGAAGGCATTCCTAATAGTCTATGGTCAAGTCTAAAAAAATCACATACGGGTTTTTAACCAGAAGCCGAAATCTTCAACACTGAGCAATTTTCTGCCAATATATTTTGAAAGATATAGGCAAATTCCTAAAAAACACAATTTACAAAAAAGACACAAATACTACTATACTTAGTCAGTACTGCCAAAAGAAATTGAATCCATATTTTAAAATATTTCCAAAAAGAAATTTCCAGGCCTGGGCAGGCTTTACCAGAGCAACTTCTTCCAAATAGTGAAGCAAGGAAAAAAATAAAATAAAATAAGTAAATTAAATTCTTCAAAGATCAATAAAATAGAAAATAATTCCCAACTTGCTTTTATTGGGATATGATTATCTTAACAACAAAACTAGACTAGAATACCAACAGGAAAAGAGAGTAATTACAACTTGACCTCTCTCAAGAACATGGAGAAAAAAATCCCCAATAAAATATTAGCCAAACAAAGGTAATAGTATATGAAAAGTTTAGAAATCACAATGAAATACATTTAACCTAAGGTTTTAGAATTGATTTACCATTAGAAACTAAATCTAATATTTAAAATATTTAAAAAATAAGAAAAGTTTTTATCCTCAATAAATTGAGAAAAATAATTTTCAACAGTTCTATGTCTATTCATTGTAGAAACTACTAATCAGAAGTAAAATAAAACTTTTTTTATTCAATAAATAGCACCTAGAAAATTCTACAAAAAATCTTACTTAATTTTGAAGGATTGAAAGATTTCCTGTGAGATTGAAATTGAGAAAAAATTCCTTGTTATCAGCATTTCAATTAACATCACATTTGGAGTCCAAGCCACCCTTGCACACTGCAATAGGAGAATGGATGGGTTGATTAGAGAGACAGAGAGATGGAGAGATGGAAAGATGGAGAGATAGATAGATAGATGATAGAGATAAATAAATAGGTGTGGGAAGGAAGAAAAAAAAAAAACTCATTATATTCACATGATGCATTTGTACCTTGACAAAAAGTCTTGAGACAGAAACAAAGTATTTTAGTAAATAAAGTAGTGATCAGGTGATTATTATAAGAGATTGCCACAAAGAAGTATCAAATAGAGCTAATCCAGAAATAACAAGATCAAAGTACAAGTGGGTTTTCACATGAAAGTAGAAGAGAAATAGTTTGGAGGCATCGTCAAGGAACTCTAAGTACATTTGAGATGCCTGTTACACAGAAATATTATCCAGATCCAGCTGAATATTTTGGATAAGTCTAAGAAGCTTTGGTAAAGAAATATGGGATATGAAACAAATTATAATAGTTAGAATTCAAGTAGGTCCTCTCCATTTCATAGAATCAGAATTCCAAAGAAGTAATGAGGGACTTTCTAATTTTAAACATAATTCTTTTACGTTAATCATTTTGAATGTCGATGTTCTTAATTGGCTACATACTGTCTGGCCTTTTGAACAGTATACTGTATAAACTTCAGTCTTTTATTCATAACTAATTACACATATCAAACCTTCTACATCTCTAGAATACAAAGGTAGCCTCAACATTTGGCTATTTTTATCAAGGTATGCTGTAACTTAGTGTGTTCATTCCTTTCGTTTATTTAATATTGCAATCCTATGATGGTTACCTCAGTGAAGCTTGAACCCTCACTCACGTAATCCTATGCAGACAATCATTTCCAAGTGGTTTACTAATATAAATATAAAAGAAAAATAAATCCCTAATGCTTCTAGAATATGCTAATATTACTGAATTGTGGCACAGAAAATTTTGTTTAAAAGAACGCATACAACACTATCCACAAAGGAAAGGAATTAAGACATTGAACTTCATTTAAATTAGACGCTTCTCATCAAAAAACAGCATTAAGGAGAGTAAGCATGCAAGCAATGGATTAGGAAAACATATTTGCAATGTATGTAACTGAAGAATAATTTGGTCAAATCAGGATAGCCTCTCTGAATCTCAAGAATATTTACACCTGAGTTTAAATTTTATACACTTTTAAAGTTTTGGAGGAACTCTTATTTTAACGTAAGTACTTCAGCTCTGCTGAAAGTAGATCAAAAGACTGCAGATTAAACCATATAATGAGCAGTTAACTTGCTAACTTTTAATGACCATAAAAAACGGATATGTCCAGTACTGAAGCAAAGTCTCATCCAGGGTCATAAAAGTCTGTTTTATGTGTTGTAAATCTCATGGGAGCTGTGATGTTTCCTCTCTCCCAGTCTAAAGGCTTGTGGCTTGTCTGATTGCCCTTTACGATGAGTGAGGCTAGTATCTGCTGCCTATTTTATGAGAAATAAATATAAAAAAATTGTGAACTCACATTTTCTAGCCCTTTATTTAAAAGAAAATCATTCAATTAAAAAATCTTATCTCAAATTCTTTGTGTTCCTTAAAAAATGAAACATACATTTTAGTGCAAACATTCCAGTTTAATCCCATAATGTTAGTGTAATCAAATGTTATTTATTCTCACTAACAATTTGGGAAGTGACAAAGTCACATAAGTATATGGACTTTGTTTAAGCCTGAACACTTCATACAATCTATGCAATTAAGAGAGAGAGAGAGAGGGAGAGAGAGAGAGAGAAAAGGATTTGTTTCACTCTAGGTAATGTCTTTGATTCTTTACTTCAGTTTGTATGTATTGGCATTGCTTACAAAATTAAGCTAGTAAAAATTTTATGAACATCTGACACTTAAAAAAATCATAGTAGGAATTCTTTATCAACTTTTTTGTTCTGTTAGTTAAATACAAATGTTCCATTAACGACAGGAGGAGAACTCTTTAACAGTTTTAAAGTGCATATCCTCGACTGTGAAAGAAAGCTGTTTTTTGGCTATTATTTCCCATAAAATCTTTTTAACTGCTGTTTATTATAGCTACTATTTATGATAATGGTGTTGAATGCATTATTACAACCCTGTATTTTCAGTAAAATGTCCAATAAATGTATTTTTTTAAATGCATTCTTCTCTAACCGCTTGAGATAAAATGTAGATGTCATTTTACTGAATGGCACAGCACATAAACATCGCAATAATAAATGTATAAAGTTTCTAAAGCACTGAATGATTGGAAATTAATCTGCATCATCACAACATATTTCATAACACTTTTAATAGGTCAAATTCATCTATTCAATTTTGATGGAAAAAGTGTATCATTTCTCTAAGAGATAAGTCAGCAAAAAGAGTAATAGAAATTTGCCCTGTACTTTAAAGGTCTGAAAATAGGGAATGAAAGTTTTCAATTTAGAACAGAATATTATTCTTTATCTACCTTGGTTTCTTCCCAGATCACAGATTCATCATTTAACCTAGAACTAGATGTTCTAAACAGAAAAAGGGAATCATTCTAAAATTAATATTACAAGGTGGTATTTGTTCCAGTGAATTTAAGCAATTCCCTTAATCACCATATGTCCTCATTTTGCTGCAGCAAAGATGAGATGGAACAACCTAGAAGTCCTAAGAAATAATACTACTGATCACATTACACAGAGATTTCAGGATGAAAATCTTCTAGAATACTTCAAATACAGTCACATTTCATGAGTAAAGTGCTACACAGTATTTTCAGTACTTTGCCTATTTGTTAGTATTTATTTATTTTCCTAATACATACTATAATTTCTACCTGTTTTTCTAATCAAAGAATTCCATGAATCCTTTATAATCTGACAGAGGCAAGGGATATATCCCCTACACATACCATTTTCAAACATTTTCACAGATTTTATATATACCTGTGATTTATTAGGCTTCTTAAGAATTTGTAGACCTTAAGATATTCTTTTCTAGAGATTCATTAGTACTGTATTTAGTGATCATTAGTTTTTTCCCAAATAATTCAGTTCTCCTCATCTATGTACTTTGTAGGATTGATTTCATTTCCCTGCCCATTTGAGGTTAAGCTTGACCACATGACTTGCTTTGGAAGGTGAAATGTGAAATATTTATTTATCAGTCAGATTCTACTACAACCTTCTTTCCTTTTTTCATTTTTCAAGAAGTACAGAAATGTGAATTTAAATGAAGCCTAAATCAGCTTGGATCTTTGAGTTGTTATACATCAAGCAGAACTTCCTGCATTGTGCATGTAGCATGAACCACAAATAAACATTTGCTGTATTAAGTCTTTGAGAATTTTTTTTTTTGGAGGGCGGGGGGTGTTGCTATGCAGCATTATTTAGGCTATCTTGACTCATACTGTATGTTTTTAGATCCTTCATAATAGTAATATAGTGATAAGAAATATGTGTATTTCTATATAATGCTTTTTTCTCTCCATAATAATTGTCAGGGATTCAAATAAAAACAGAATAAGATAGTGTTTAATAACAACGATGTTCAGCATAAAATTTATCATTGGTATTTAGTGTAAAAAGTATAAGATTTGACACATTTCTTAGCAAATAAGTAACAACTGTATTCAGAATTCCACTATCAAACTTATGAAATATGAGAAAGTTATTTAGACTGTCCTTCACAGGCTGGTTACTTTTTACTTAGGCATCAAAAAATCTTTGTTCTCTGATTTCCAAACCTAAAAATAAAATATTGCAATCCATGAATTAGCATTGGTCATACATACTGACAATTGCTAGAAGGAACATCTAATTCTAGGGAATTAGAAATAAGCAGGAAAGACTCAAACATCAGTCAAAAGAAATGAAAAAGAATACTGGATTTAAAGCCATTTTGCATAGGGGTAAATAGTCTAATATTTCAATAGATATTTAGGAACTATAGCAGTAAAACAGGCCAGGATCTGCAGACATCACTTTGCTGAAATCAAAGCTACAATGAATTAAGGATATCATCTTTCTCAGCAGCTTAATACAAAAATTAACTCATAAGTGTTAGGTCGGTGAGACAAACAGAATAAAAGACTCCAAGCCAAACATTATCAAGCAAGGGAGTTTACTCCAGTGAACCTGGCGGGGAAACTGAAAGATCAGTGTTCACCCTCATACAGACTAGCAGAGGCTTTATAGGGCTTGTCTGGGAGGGAGTTGGGCAACTATTCTGAGCACTCAGCATTCTGTAATGGTTTTTTGTTTTGTTGTTTGTTCGAGTGGTACAAGATGTTTTTATTGGAATGCACCAGCCTATACAAGATGTTCTTATCAGAATGCACCAGCCTGAGGGAAAGGGAGGGGGTAGGGGGACAAGGTGAGTTGTACCAAATGTCTTATTGGAATGTACCAACTTTGAGGGAATGGCAGGGGATAGGAGGACAGGGTGAGGGAGTAGTAGATGTCCTTACATTAGGTAATAGTAAGGAATAATACACTAATAACCAACTATAGTATACCTTCATATAAATATCTAAATCTTTAGATTAGCACTCTATTCAGGCAAAGTAGATTTACTAGGTATAAGTGGTAATCAAACAACTTTAAAATATTTGCAGTATACTTTTGAAAATTGCAGGGAAGTGTTATGTAACCAAGTAGAGAAAAACTTCCATTCAAAGTAATGAAATAAAATGTTGATATTTTCAAGGAAGGGAGATCTCATTATTCTAGATTGGACGTAGGATCAAAACATTAGGAGAAGGGCTATTCAAAGTCCCATCATACTGATTTATTTCTGAAGCCGCAATTCCTTATCCATGCAGTATTCAACTAAGCAGTGATTATTCCGCTGTGCACATCGAATTCACATTCATTCAGTGTTCCCTAATACTGCCTCTAAGTCATTTTTTTCCTCCCCTTACATGTAAAAACCTCTTTTATTGGAGTATATCCTGATCATACCATATTCATCCCTTATTGATCTATGTCACATACTGACTACTTGGTCATTTTCTTTTTTAGTGGAGATTTCAGAATATGGCTGATACACTTTTCTCAGACCAACTTGTGCCATCATTATAGGTGATCCTATATAACACAAAGATGGGAAATCTAACTCCCCATCTCTAAATTCTTTAATTTCACAAGTCTAAAGATTTGAAACTGTTGTTTTCAAGAACTGATTCTCTTAGTCATACCCTGAACCCATGATCACTGAGAAATACAAAGTGAGATCTTAAAGTCAAACACTCTCCTCCTGGACCACGACTTCCTCCTCTCCCAGTTCTCACTCATTTACTAACACTGACCTGGTCCTTGAGCTTTATATCCACCAACACTTTGATCCCTCTATTTTGTACTATCTGTGTCTCTTATTTTTACATAATTGCCTCTCTAGCCTGGACTTGATGGCTACCTCAATAACTCTCCTGGTATCACCTTTAAAACCACTGCTTCTGATTTCCACCTGATGTAATTCCAGGTCTGGATTATTCCTACTGAACAAGAGCTATGCTCTCTGGGACTCAAAGAGACAAAAAATATATAGTTATAACAAAAAAATTTTGGTCCTACAAAAGTGTGGAGGTACTGCCTCCTTCTTTAGACTCTGTTTTTCTCTTATCCGGCTGTCTGCATAACTGCCCTCAAATGGCTTTACCTGCAGATATAAATTGAATTGAATTGTGTTCTCTGAAAACAGCACGTGGAAGTCCTAACTCCCAGTATCTCAGAAAGTGAGGTTTTTTTTTAGAAATAAGATGGTTGCAGATATAATTTGTTAAAACAAAGTCATACTGGAGTAGTGGGTGACCTTAATCCAATATGACTGGTTATTTTATAAGAGAAGAGATACACACAGAGAGAAGATAACCATCTGATGACACAGACTAGAGTGATGCACCTACAAGCCAAGGAGTACCAGCAAACACCAGAAGCTAGAAGAGACAGAAAGATTCCCCCTCCCCCCTCCCACCGCCATAGGATTAAGAGAGATCATGTCTCTGATGACACCTTGATTTCAGATGTCTAGCCTCCAGAATTGTGAAATCATACATTTCTGCTGTTTTAAACCACCATTTGTGGTACGTTATTGTGGCAGCCCTAGAAAACTAATATACCTGCTCTCTCCAGGTATATTTTCTGCGTAGTCTATCCTGCCATCTGCTAGTATTCCTTTTATTCCTTTTTTTTTTTCTTTTTTTTTTTTTTTTGCCTCATAGCACTGGCTAGAACTTCCAGTATACACGGGGTTCCTAACTTATGAGGGTTTAACTTACAATTTTTCAACATTATGATGAAAAAGTTCAACCACATCATAGTCAAGGAGCATCTGGCCTTACAACGGTTTGACTTACAATTTTTCACCTTACTAAGGGCATACCAGTGTGCATTTTTGACTTAGGATATTTTTGACTTACAATGGGTTTACCAGGACACAACCCCATTGTAAGTGGAGGAGCGTCTGCATCATGTTGAATAGCAGGAGTGAAAGTGAGTAGCCTTGTCTCATTCCCAGTTTCATGAGAAAAACATAAGATTTTTCTGCATTAAGGATGATGTTAGATACGAGTGTTCTTCATAAAGTTCATGGAGCTTTTCATATTATCCTGTAACTCTATTTTTTTCATGAATTGTTTGAAGTACACTTGTATATGGCTTTTTGCATATTTTTTTATCACGTTGAAAATGTTCCTCTCTATCACTATTTCTTCTGAGAGTTTTCATCATTAATTTGTGTTTAATATTTTCAATTTTTTTCTGCATCAATTATTATCATACTTTTTTTAGCCTACTAATAAGAGAGATTACATTGCTTGATTTTGAAATATCGAAGCAGTCTTTTATCCTTCGAATAAACCTCACTTGTTCATGATATTTATATATTTCTGAATTCTAGCCTATTGAATTTTATGAAGAATTTTGATATCAATATCTATGGGGGATATTAAAGTGTAGTTTTATTTTCTGAAGATTTTTTTTTTTTATCTAGTTCTGGAATCAGAGTAATGCTAGCTGTGCACCCCAGGTGGGTGCCTGGAAATGAGATGGAAAATTTTTCCTCTTCTATTTTCTGCAGAAAATTATATAAAATTGGTATTAAAGTTTTTGAAATATTTGGTGGAATTCTCTAGTAAAACTGTCTGGGCCTGAAAGTTTCTCTTACATGGGTTTTTTATTTAACAAATTAAGTTAGTTTAATAGTTATAAGAATGCTAAAATTATCTATTTCAAATTAACAGAGTTCTGGTAGTTTGCACTTTTCAAGGAATTAGATCATTTCTTCTATATTGTCAAATTAATGTGTGTAAAATTGTTCATAGCATATTCTTAATATTATTCTGATGTCCGCAGGGACTGTTTTATTCCTGATATTAGTAATTGATTTTTATTGAACTTTTCAAAGAATCTGTTCTTTGCATTCTTGATTTTCTCTATTTGTACCTTCTCAGTTTTATTGTTTTATGCTCCTGTTTTTATTATTTCTTTCCTTTGTGCTTTGCTGTGGGTTTATTTTGTTCTATTTTTTACAATTTCTTGAGGTGCAAGCTTAGATTATCGATTTAAAACTTTTTCTGTTTTCATAAACATCCAGTTTTTAAACCTTATTATTGGCATAGCTTTAGTTGGGTTATACAAATTTTGATATATTGCATTTTTGTTTTCATTCAATTTACTTATATATATATTTTTATATAAATGTATACACATATTTTTTCTTGAGATTTCATCTTTGACAAATGAATTATTTAGAAATGAATTGTTCAGTTTCCAAATGTTTGGAATGTTTATTTTATCTTTCTCTTCCTTTTTTTCTCTTAAACATTTTTCCTTTAAAACTTCTTCTGTGGCTCAGAATATGGTCTACCATGTCCTATGTTTCAAAAGCTCCTGAAAATAATTCATATCCTCCTGTTGCTGGGAAGTACATTTTGTAAATGTCAATTAAATCTTATTTGTTGATGGTGTTGTTGAGTTGTTCTATCATCTTACTGATTTTTAGTTTGCCATAACTGGGATTTATTTATTTCCCCTCTCAGTCTTATCAACTTTTGCTTCATATATTTGGATGCTTAGTTGTTTAATGAATGTACTTTTAATATTACTACGTCTTCTTGGAAGATTGACACTTTTATCATTATATAGTGATACTGTCTGTAATATTTTTCTTTGCTCTGGCTTCTCCTTTTTCTGACATTAATATTAGTACAGTCACTACTTATTTCCTTTGATTGATATTAGCATCTTATGCACATCTATATAATTGATTTTCTTCAATTGATATTAGTATTATATATATATATAACATGTAGATAGGTTAAAAGTAAAAGGATATATATATATATATATATATATATATATATATATATGTAATGGATTGAATTTTGTCTACTCAAAAATCTGTTGAAATCCAATGTCTAGTACTCAAATTGTGACTGTATTTAAAAATAAGGTCATCACAAATGAAACTAATTAAGATGAAGCTATACTAGAGTAGGGCAGCCCCCTGATCCAATATGACGGATGTCCCTGTAATAAGAGTAAAACCAAGAGATACTTGAGGGAAAACTCATGTAACAAGAGAAACAAAAATTGAAGTACCACTGCTACAAGTCAAGGAACACCAAGAATCTGCAGATACTGCCACAAGAAGGTAATAGAGATAAATATTTTTCCCTACAGGCATTAGACGGATCATGGCTCTAACAACAACTTGATTTTGAATTCTATATGCTAGAACTGTGAGAAAATAATTTTCTGTTATTTTAAGCCACTTAGTTTGTGGTTACTTTGTTACGACATCCCTATGAAACTAATACACTTCAACATTATATTTGAAGTAAGCTTCTTACAGGCAGCATATAGATAGTCCATTTTGTTTTATTTTCTCTGCAAAACTCTGTTTTAATTGGTGTATGTAGACAATTTACATTTAATATTTTTATTGACATATTTATATATAGGCCTACAATTTTATTTATTGTTGTTTTGGTTTATTTGTTTTTTCTACTATTTTTTCTGCTTTTTTATGGTTTTGTTGAACATTCTTTAGATATAGTGATTTTGAATTTATCTCTTTGTATAGCTTTTTTGGTAGATGCTTGTTAGAGTTTACCACTCCAAGTAAAATGTAGAAAATTTACCTCCCTTTATGTCCTTTTACACACTCACATTTATAACGCAATGCCTTAAATATTTTATCTACATACATTGATAATCACATCACATAGCATTATAATATTTGCATCAATCATCAAACATAATTTGAAGAACTCAAGAGGAGAGAAAAACCCTGTTATATTTACTTATATATTTGTTGCTTCTGTTCTTTCTTCCTTCACAGTGTTACATGGTTCCTTCTTTATTCATTTCTGTTCTGATTTTTAAAATTCATTTAGCTATTCTTTTAGGGTAGATGTGCTAGTGTAAAAGTTTTTTGTTATTATTTGCCTGAGATAGTCTTGGTTTTCCCTTTATTTCTGAAGGATATTTTTACTGGATATAGAACTCTGGGTTGACAGGTTTTTTTGCACTTGAAAAATGTGGCCCTTTGTTTTGTTCTCTGGGGTTTCTGATGAGAAAACTACTACCACATCATCCTGGCTTAGCAGGAAAAATGTGTCTGTAGGCTTCTATTTCTTTTATCATTTTATTTTACTAATCTTAAAAAAGAATGGCATTGCCTTTGTTGATCTTTTTTGTTTGTTTTATATTTTCCCTGACATTTATTTTTGTTCTATTCTTTATTATTTCTTTTGTATATTTATCCAGGTAATTTTTGTAGATTTGTCTATTTCTTCTTTTTGTTCTCTCTATTTAGGTTTACACATTTTGACACCTTGATATTTGGCATATTAGACACACAGAATATTTATAACTTTTTACTGCATTTATTGTCTATTATATAGAAAGACATTTATCTCTAATTGAGTTTCTTGCTTTGAAGTTTGCTTTGCATGGTTTAGTTACAAACTGCACTGGTCCAAAAACATGCTCTGGATAAGTTTACACTTTTTAAATCTTAAATGTCAATGTCCGGTCCTATATATAAACAATTTAAGTAAATATTCATGTTCATTTGCAAGATATTTGTATTCTCCCATTTTCAGTTGCATTTTCTCATACTTATCCATTAGAATAAATTTGCATTGCTTTTATTGGTGCTAATTAGATACTGACATTTTGTTTTCTAATTTATCAGGTACTGAAAAAGTATACTAAAGTCCCTGGAATGGGTGTGAGTTGAATAGTCTTCTATCCTTTTTTATATTTTTGATTTATGTTTATTGAAGCTATATTGTGGATAAATGTAAATTTAGATGTGTTCTATTTTCCAGGTAGATTTTATCTATAAACAATTTTGTCTACAAAGTACCAACTTTTATCTTTGTTTTAGATTTAAAGTCTACTTGCTTTGATATGATTTAAATTTTCCCAGCTTATTTTTTCTAAATTTTACGCTTGTTTATTTTTAAATTCTTATTGTGGTATAAAAAACATGACACGAAATTTACTGTATTAAACACTTTCCACGTACAGGTCAGCAGTGTTAAGTATATTCACATTGCTGTACAACCAATCTCTAGAAATTTCATTTTGCAAAATTGAAATTCTATACCATTAAAAAACAACTTTCTATTTCCCCTGACCCTAGCTCTGGAAACCACCATTCAACTTTCTGTTTCTATTAATTTGACAACTCTAGATCCCTCATATAAGAAGAATTACACACTGTTTATGTTTTGTAAATGGCTTCTTTCACCTAGCAGAATCTCCTTAGCTTCATCCAAGTTGTAGCATATGTCAGAATATCCTTCATTTGTAAGGCTGAATAATATTCCTCTGTATGTATATAACACATTTAATTTATCTATTCATCCATTGATGGATATTTGGGTTGACTCTACTGCTTGGCTATTGTGAATACTGCTGCTGTAAACTTGGGTGTACAAAATTTCTTCAATATTATTCTTTCAATTATTTTGAATATATACCCAGAATGTATACCCACATATTAATTCTATTTGTAATTTTTGAGAAATTACCATACTGTTTTCCATAGTGGCTTCACCATTTTACATTTCTAACAACAGTGCACAAGGGTTCCAATCTCTCCACATTCTTTTTTTTTTTTTTTTGCTTTTTATGTATTTTATTCTGATGAAATTACAAAAGTAGATACAAAATGCTCTTCTAAAAAGTACAGTTAACTGACAGAAAAATAGATAAAACTCCTAAAGTTTTAAAAATATAATATAAATTTTTATGTAAACAACATTTAAAAATATTTTAGATGGTAACCAAGATTAATCTATGCAAACTATTTTCAATTAGACCTAAAATAGAATGTTGTTCTATAATAAGTTTATAGCACACTAGTAATTCATTTGGATTTACCTAATATTTGTGTGGAACAGAATCAGATACAGAGAAAAACACCAAGTAAATTTCAATGTGGTTACATTTGGATCAGTATCTCCACATTCTTACTAACATTTATGACTTCATGTTATTGATACTAGCTGTCCTAATGGGTGTGAGAAATGTCTCATTTTGGTTTTGATTTGCATTCCATTAATAATTAGTGATGTTGAGCATATTTTCGTATGCTTATTGGCCATTTTTGTTTGTTTGTTTTTGCCTTCTTTAGAGAAATATCTATTCAAGTTTTTTGCCCATTTTATAAACAGGTTATTTGTTTTTTGTTATTGTTGAATTGTTGGAGGTCTTTATATAGCCTAGAAATTAACTTTTTATCAGATAAATGATTAGCAAATATTTTATCCCATTCCGTAAATTGCTTTTTTATTCTGTTGATTGTGTCCTTTAATACACGGAAGTTTTAATTTTTGATTTAGAACTATTTACCTATTTTCACTTTCATTGCCTGTACTTTTGGTGTCATAACCAGAAAAACCTTATCAAATGCGATGTTATGAAGCTTTTCTTGTGTGTTTTCCTCAAAGCATTTTATAGCATAAGCTCCTACAATTCTGTCTTTCCACTTACTTTGAGTTAATTTTTGCATATGATGTAAGGTAAGTTTTCAAATTCAATCTTTTGCATGTGCACTTTCAGTTTTCTTAATACCATTTGTTTTAAGAATTGTTCCTTCCCTATTGAATGGGCATGTCTCCCTTGTTAAGCAAAGGTTTGTTTCTGGGATATCTATTCTATTCTGTTGGTTTACATGTATGCCTTTATGCCATCACCACGCTATTTTAATTACTGTAGTTTTGTAATAAATTTTGAAGTGAAGAAATCTGAGGCCTCCAACGTTGTTTTTGTTTTCCAAGATTGTTTTGGCTATTTGAGGTTCCTTGAGATTCCATATAAATTTGGGGATGGATTTATTTATTTCTACAAAAATGTCAATGACATTTTGATAGGGATTGCCATAAATCTGTAAATTACACTGGGTAGTACTGACATCTTTACAATATTAAGTTTCCAACTCATGAATACTGGAAGTCTTTCAATTTATTCATGTCTTTTAAAATTACATTTAGGAATGTTTGCATTTATCTGTGTCTTTAATTTGTTTCAGCAATGTTTTTCTGTGTACAAGGCTTTTCCCTAGTTGATTAAGTTTATCCTGATTATTTTATTGTTTTTGATACCATTGTACATATAATTTCTTAAAAATTTTCTTTTCTGATTTTTCATTGTTAGTGTAGAGAAACAATAATTTTTGCATGTTTATTTTTATCCCATAACTTTCCTAAATTCATTATTTCTATCAGTTTGTGTGTGTGTGTGTGTGTGTGTGTGTGTGTGTGTGTGTGTGTGTGTGTGTGTAATCTTTAGAGTTTCTGACATATAAAATTATATCATCTGTGAACAGAGATCATTTTATTTCTTGCTCTCCAATTTGGCTGTCCTTTATTTCTTTTTCTTGCCTAATCGTTCTGGCTAGGACTTTCAGTACCATGTTGAATTGAAGTCAAAGTGGGCATCTTGTCTTATTCCTGATCTTATTAGAAAAGCTTTCAGAATTTTACCATTTAGTATAATGTTAGCTGTGGGTTATCTTTTGGCAGTTTGCATGATAAATTTTCCTACCATTTTATTTACACTTATAATGCCTGATTTTAACATATGTTATCATGTAATTCTCACAACTATTTTATTTTTAGTATACTTTGACAATATTTGCTATTGTGAGTATAGTCTCTATAAGTATAATTCATTATTAATGTATTTTAGTTTACAATTTTCTAATTTTTCTAAATTGCTCTATTCATATTGATATATTTTTCCTGTATTTAAAAAATAATCAAATATTACTTAATATGTTTTCTTTTCTTACCTTTAAAAAGCATTTATTGATGTTTTTACCTTCAATAAAAGATAATTTATTCAATATTTGTTAAGAAGATGATGTAGGACTGACCAACTTAATCAAATTAGGGCAAGAGCTTAATTGTGACAGAGTTTCTGCTTTGGAAATTTCATTTTATCTATATTTTATCTGTTTATTTCTGATACTTTATATTATAGCCAGGTAATATTTATCACTGTTCCTATAGCTACTAGACCTTGAAACCAAATATTTATCTCTTGAATTTCCTGAAATAGTCCTAGTTTGCCCTTGCTATACCGGCATAATTAATAATTTTATAAATTCCAGTACTAAAGCTGTTTATTATCTTACTTAGAATTTCCCTAGTTATAATCATTCCATTATTATGGAAAATGCAACCTGAAGTAATTTCTCTGTGTGGGTAAAGCCAGCATTTTAATGACACTATATTTACTAATGATATACAAGTATTTGCATATAATCAATGTTGAAAATAAAATTCTTATAGAAAATCTGAAATATGAAGTTAAACTAAAAAAAATGGTGTACATGAGTAAAATTTAATTTGGGTATTTTGTTTAGTTTTTCCAGATTCAAAGTTTCCCAATATATGAGGGTACTTCAAAAATTTTGTGGAAAAATAGAATCGAAAGATAATATGAGTCTTTTCATGAACTTTTTGGAGTACCCTCATATACTAGAGGTCTTTAAAAATTTTATGGAAAGGATCACATTATCTTTTTATTCAATTGTCCTGTGAACTTTATTTAAAGTACCCTTGTATACAGCATATTTACCTATATTTATAACTCATCTAAAGATATAGATCACATAGCATTTACTAAGGGCATATCAAATGCCAGGAACTAGTCTTCTTGGTAGGTACTAAATAACAATTCAAATAACACATTTTTGCTACATATTACTTTTATCCACATCTTACAGTTGAAAGAAATGAGGTAAAGAGAGATTAAGTAATATGTCCAGTGTTACAGCATGAGTAAGTAGTACAGATAAGATTTAAATTCAGAAAAACTAATGTCAGAATTTATACCCTTAACCACTGTACTATACAGCCCTATAATATGTGTTTGTGTTTTATACATGAATTAACAATGTTTTATGTATATTTATTGCTACTGGGAAATATGTGCTATAGTCATAGTAACAAAGATAATGCCTAGAGGCTTATAGTAGTGTGTTACTTAATTTATCTTTAAGAATAGAGGATATCTTCAAATATACTAATACAGAATAATTACCCAAACATAACATTTCATCTTATGAGCTGTGCTGCTCTCTGTATCTCCTCAATCAAACCAGAAGCAATCAAAGGGGAAGTACAAAATAAATCTAAGCTGGATTGATCTATTATGTTAAATCTTCATGACTGTGGAGAGTATGATAAATATAAGGCATCTCTACATGAGAAAAGATAAATGTCATTTTGGTCCAAAACAGACAGCAATGATCACTGTGCTTGCAAAAGAACACTTAATTCCAAGTAAATCAAGAGGTTGCAGTCACATATATTGATAGATCTCACTACATGAGCACTACTTCTGGATGTGTTTTAGTGGAAAGACTAAAAATGCTGGAAATCTAAATTCCCCCATCCAAAGTAATATGATAAGAGACTGCTTTGCTTTACTAAAGTGCTTTTACGGCCTGAGGAAAGAGTATAACTGGAGAATGCGGTATATATTTACCATTAAAGATGAGAAGTCACTATTGCCTTTCCACAGTGTTTTAAGTTACATAAGAAACTAAGTTAAGAGGAATCTTCAAGCTCTAGTATCCACATACAAACATCAAATGTTCAATTGCAGACTGACTAAAATAACTACAGGAATTCTGAAAACCATTCAAAAATCTATAGCAGTCAAGCAAACACATAATAAAAAGAATTACATTCAAAATTGTAAACAATTTTATGGCAATTTTATTTAGCCTTGTCCCACACTTCCCAGTGCCAGAGAAGGGAGGAAGCACACAACTTCAGGTTACTTCCCTCAGGCTAAAAACAGTATAGCGGAAATTACTTTCAGTGATCTGGCCTGTCTGTAGAGTGCCCAAGGAAGTAGTATCTGTCTCACCTGACTTGGAGATCAGATAAGAATGATAGCATTATTTGGATCTCAGACTGGAAGCTGTGGAGGCAGCAGCAGATGCCATGGTGTATGAGAACTTCAGGGGAACTGCAGACCTATGGATGCCTGGAGGTGAGAGATTATAGACAGAGGAATAAAACAGAATATCTAAGGCCCTGAGAAAAAGCTCAGGTGAGACTTTTTGGGAAATTAAGACATTTAAAAGGAACTTGGAAAAATTAGAAAAAGAATCACATACACAGGCTCAGGTAGGAAGCATACCTAAGAAAGTCAAGATCTTAAGCCTCAGCTCCAGGCTGCTATTAAGGCTAAGGAACCTACTAATAATTAGTACAGGCCTTCCACACCAGACTGCAAAGACTGGGAGAATTGGCTATTTCTTTAAATGCCTAATTCTCAAAAGATTATAAGCCATACAAAGAAACAGGAAATTATGGCCCATTCAAATGACCAAAATAAATCTTTGGAAACAGTTCCTGAAGAAACACATTCACTGGACATACTAGGGGGAAAAAAAAAAAAAAAACAATTTTAAAACAACTGTTAATGACACTGAAGGAGCCAAGGGAAACATGGACAAAGAATTAAAGAAAGTAAAAAATAATTTATGAACAAAATGAGAATATCAGCAAAAACATAATAAATATAAAAAGAACCAATTAGAAATTCTGGAGCTGAAAAGCACAATAATTGCATTGAGAAATTTATTGGAGAGGTGCATCAGAAGACTTTAACAGGGAGAAGAAAGAATCATGAACTTGAAGACAGTCATTTGAAATTATTGAGTCTGAGGAGCAGAAAGAAAACAATTAGCAATGTGAATAGAGCCAGAAGGTCTTGTGGTAAATGACTAAGTGGACCAATAGAGATATTATGACAGTGCCAGAAGGAGAAGAGAAAAAGGGGAAGAGAGATTTTTTAAACAGTTGAAAATTCCTAAATTTTAGGAAAAAGTAAGGATATATAAATCCAAAAAGTTCAATGAACTCCAAGTAGGATAAACCTAAAGAGACCCACAGAGAGACACATAATCATTAAACTGTTAAAAGGCAAAGACAAAGAGAGAATCTTAAAAACAACATGAGAAAAGTGACTTATCACATACAAGGGATGCATAATAAAAACATGAATAGATTTCTCTTCAGAAACCTTATAGGCCAGAAAGAAGTGAGATTATATATTTAAAGTGCTGAAAGAAAAAATTATCATCTAAAAAATGTATGTCTAGCAAAACTGTTCTTCAAAAATAGGGAGAAATTAAGACACTTCCAAACCAACAAAAGCTGACTTAGGTAAATATCATTAGACATACACTGCAAGAAATGTTAAAGGAGCCCTTTCATTTGAAATAAAAGGACAGTTGATAGCAACTTGAAGTCATTTAAAGCTTTGGTAATTATGTGGACAAATATAACTATATAAATATATATACACATATATAAAATTGTAATTTGGTGTGTAACTCCCTTTTTACCATTTTTTATTTCTATATTATGTAAAAGATAAATGCATAAAAAATAACTATAAATTTATGTTAATCAGTCCATCATACTTAAAGGTCTAAATTGTGACATCAGTAAGAAAGTGGATGAGTGGAGCTGAAAAAGAATAGAGGTTATGTACATGATTGAAGTTAAATTTGTGTCAATGTAAGATTGATTATCATAACTCTAGAATGTTATATGTAATCCCCATTGTAACCACAAAGAAAAATATAGACATAATATACAGAAAAGGAAATGAGAAGAGAATAAAAACATGTCATTGCAAAAAGCCAATTAAACACAAAGGAAGACATTAGTGAGGAAAAAGGGAATAAAATCTATTAGAATTATCTAATGAAATAAAAAATGGTAAACATAAGTGCCTTTCTAACAGTAATTACTTCCAATGTAAATGAACTAAACTCTTCAATCAAAAGACATAGATTGACAGAATAGATTAAAAGCAAACAAACCAGAATCCAACCATATACTGTATACAAGTGAAGCACTTTAAGGACACACATAGAATGAAAGTAAAAGGATAAAAAAAAAAATCCATGTAAATAGTAATCAAAAGAAAGCAGGGTGGCTATATTAATATAAGGCAAATAGACTTTACATCAAAAACTGTTATGAGAGGCAAAGAAAGGCACTATATAATAAGGAAGAATAAACCTACTAAGACTATGTAATAATTATAAACATGCAGGAACCCAAAATGCATAAAGCAAGCACTGACAGAATTGAAGGGGAAAAAACAGTTTTACAATACTAGTAGGAGACTTTAATAACCCACTTTTATGAATGGGTAGAACAACCATTGAGAACAATTGGGAAGTAGAATACATGAAAAACACTATAGACCATTTGGACTTAACAGGCATACAAACCATGTCATTCCAACAACAGCAGCATATGCATTTTTTCCCTAGTGCACATAAAATATTCTCTATGATAAAACATATGTTAGGCTATAAAATAAATCTTTAAAAAAATAAGCAGCTTAGAAACCTCCAACTTCCATTAGCACAATAAAAAGAGGTCATGCAATTTCTCTCTGCAAAATACAGGAAAATCTGGGAGGCAATTTACTAGAACAAACTTGAAAACTAGCTGCAAGTTTGAATGCCTTCTTTCAACAGCACAGAGCTCAACCAGCAAAGCTTGGAGTGCCTGAGCACACCCTCTGGCAAAATATTGAGAGACCACTAAACTGTAAAACACACGACTGACCTCTCTGGGGCCAGCCTAAAAAATACAAATGAAAAATTACAAAATTTGATGAGAGACATGAACTTGGAAAAAAACAATGCAGAGAAAACAAATACCTTAGTGAAGTCCAACCAAGTTAACAAAACACATAAACAAACAAATACAAAGAAATCAAAAAAAAAAACACATCACATTCCATAGTTGCTACATAATGTTATCTAAAACATCTGATTTCAACCAAAAATAAGCAACATACAAAGAGACAGGAAATTACGACCCATACTCAAGATAAAAAAACATTCAATAAAAACTTACTCTTAGTGGACCCAAATGTTGGATTTAGCAGAAAAAGACTTCAAAGCAGCTATTACAAATATGTTCAAATAATCAAAGTTAACTATGTTTAAAAAATTTAAAGACAACATGTCAACAATGAGTCAACAAATAAGGCATCTCAACAGAAAATAAAAATTAATAAATAGGACCAAAAGAAAAATCGAGGATTGAAAAGAAAATACCTGAAATAAATAATTCACATGACATGACCACCAGCAATCTTCTGATGGCAGATTAAAGAATCAATGAACTTGATATACATCAATGGAAAAATCCATTTTAAAGACCAGAAAAAAATCATTGAAAAAAATGAAGAAATTATCCGAGACCTCTGACAGAGTATGAAGCTTTGTAACATATATAAGATGGGAACAGTAGAAAGATCAGAAAACTAAGTGACTAAAAAAAAATATATGTGAAGGAAAAGGAAGAAAAGGAAATCAAGTACCCCATGAAAGGGTTCACATGGAGAAATGTGGCTAACTCAAACAGCAATGGCTCACCACTATCTTACCATCAATAAGAATGAGTCAAGTTAGCAGTAGATATTCCGGTCCATTTCTGCCTTATCTGAGCCAGCATGGAACAGAGAACAATTTATCCCCACTAAGCCCTGCTCAAATTGAAGATTTGTAAGCAAAATAAATGACTGTTGTTTTCAACTATGAAGTTTTAGAGTGTTTTGTTATATAGTAATGCATAGTTGGAACAACATACATGATTATTTCATTTGTAAATACAGTGATAAGTTTAACAATAATAAGTGAATATCTACTATTTTGGGCCTTTTGAGTTTAGAAGGACCGAATAATCTGCAATTGTCAGGTAAACAGTGGTAAACATACATTCTAATAAGCATAAATATGGATGTTTCAAGGACTGTAAACTATTGATATATGAATAATTTAACTGCAGATGTGGTTTTTGCAGATGTTCTGACATTTCAATTTAATCTCAATACTAGTACTGTGCTATGGGACATAATATAATGAGTATGATATCTGCAGATATGCATCTTTCAATTAATAATTAAATGACAAATTGCATAAAACAATGAAAAGGTAGAAAGAAAATATTTTTAATAAAATATTTTAATGTAATATTTTACTTGTTATTTTTCTTTTCCTTAGGAATTATAAAGGGAAGGCAGGAAAAAAGCATTAATTAAAGAGGCTAGTCCACATCTGTCTGCAAAAGTAGCATGCTCTGGGCCTTGTCTGAATTGTCAGAAGTCAAAGAAAGATAGGGCTCCCCTTCCCCTTACAACAATCAAATAGGAATTTGAGGGCTTCTTAGAGAAAGCAAAATGTTCATCAAAAGAAGTGATTAAAAAATGGTTAATGAAGGAGAGTTGTGAAAAGGAATGGGATTTGGCAAAACAATTCTTGGTATGTGCAAAAATTTATTACTTTTTTATTTTATTTTTTTGCTATTTGGCAATTAGATGTAACTTTTTTGTGTGAATCCAAGTCTCATAAGACGTAGATGCAGAAATGCTCTGAGTTGTGTTTTTGTTCTTTTGGAGTGGGGGTATAGGGTGAAAGAAAGTGATTTTTAAAAAACAGGATGAATTTAACACAAATCATGTTATGAACTGAATTGTGACCACCCAAGTTTATTCATGTTTTGAAACTCTGACCCCCAATGTTTCTGTGTTTGAAGGTAAAGCTTTAATGAGGTAATTAAGGTTAAATAAGATCATAACGGTAGGGCCCTAATCCAATGGGACTCATGTCCTTTTAAGAAGAAGAACAGACACTGGAGATTGTGCTTTCTCTCTCTGTGCACCCACATACAAGACAGGCCAGGTGAGGACATGGCACCTTGATCTTGGACTTAGCAGCTTACAGAACTGTGAGAAAACAAATGTTTGTTGCTTAAGCCACCCAGTCTGGGGCATTTTGTTATGGCAGCTCTGGATGGCTAACATAAGTCATGAGACATCAATCAAAATTAACATATAAATGAGATTAATAGTTTGTTGGAAAATGAAAATGTAAGCAAGAAGTGATTTTGAGAACAAGTAACTGGGAACTTGAAACTTCAGAAGGACATTAGACTTTCCCAGAATGTAGAATGGAGGGTTTGATTCAATTTTATTTAATGGACAAAATTAACTTATGTAATACCTGGAATTTATTTTAAATGCTTTTTTTGAGGTAAATTCTGTTTTTTCCTATTAACGGACCATGAAGAAGAGAGGCAGATTTCCTGAAACAATATAAATATTTTGCTTTGTGTTTATTTTTTCCTGTTCTGAAAATCTATTTATAGTCTCTTCTGTTTTATATGATTTTCATAACTTGAAATATAGTGATAATGTCCACATCACTTGTTTTACACATTAAGTAATTTCAATTACACTTTTTAATATGAAATCTTTTTTATTCAATGTGATTTCAAATTAATGCAATTTGAAATTTGGGGTAAAGAATACTTTCCAGTTGAATAAATTTCATTGTCTAAGACATGAAAATTCAGGACTTCCAACTGTATAACTGGACACAGAAATGTGACCAAAGCTTTAAACAGTGGATACCTAAAGAGACGTATGGATGACCATAGATAACTTCAGGTAATAAGGAAATATAGCAAGTGTTTTTTGTTTGATCAAGCAAAGTATTTGTGAGTTTTTAATGAAGTAATTAAGGCTAAAGAAGGTTATAAGGGTGGGCCATACTCCAATGGGACTGGTGTTCTTTCAAGAAGAAGAGACTCCAGAGATTGTGCTTTCTCTCTCTGTGCTCACAAAGAGATGTCATAACCCCAAAATTTATATGTTGAAGCCCTAACCTACAATGTTATTGTATTTAGAGATGGGAGCTTTTGGAGGTACATAGGGTTAGATAAGGTCATAAGGTTGGGGCCCTCATTGTAGGATTAGTGCCCTTTAAGAAAAGACACCAGAAGTCTTGTTCTCTCCCTTCATGCACATACCCCAAGCAAAGGCCATGTGGGAACACATCAAGAAGGAGGCTGTCTGCAAGCCAGGACGAGAGCCCTCCCCAGAACCCAACTAAGCTGGAACATTGATGTCAGATTTCCAGCCTCTAGATCTGCGAGAAAATAAATTTCTGTTAATTAAGTAACACGGTCTATTGTATTTTGTTATGGAAGCCTAATATAGACAGACTAATACACAGAGTGTAAATGTTTATAATTTTTAAAATAATACATCTAACCCAGTGTGCTTCTTATAATGTATTGGTAAAAGATCAAATTGTATTTATTTTATTAACATTTATTACCAAGGAAAAAATTGATAAGAATCCTAAGCCAAATGATAATGTATATAAAAACAACTGTGATTTTATGTTTTAGATTTTTACACATACAGTATTTCACTGAAATTGCAATAAACATCAACTTATGATCAAGTTCCATTTGCACATTTACATTTATGTATTTTTATGGCATTTTTCAATAGGTGTTAAGTAAAAGTGTTATATGTGTGATATATGCATATGTACATACGTGTATCAAAAAAGAGCTACAAAGTATGCAAAAAAAGCTGAAGATGTAATCAAGTAGCATTTTTTTTATTATTCTTGCTTGATTAATTCAGGTAGAAATAAATTAGAATACATAAAATAACATGCATAAAATGAAACTCAAAATTTATCAATAATTGCCTGGGAGATATTTAAATTAATTTTACTAATCTAGAAAGGAGTAGTAAGCAGCATGCCATTTGTAGTCTGTTTGGTAATTGTTTAGCATCTCTTTTCAAAAGCAGTGTATCCACTTTGAATAAAATCTTGTTCACCAGTAAATGACAAAACCTCCAAAAGAAAATACTAAAAATAAAACTTAAATTAATGCTTTGAAATATCTTTCATCTAACTGTCATTTTCTCCTCTAATATAAAGAAAAAAACACAAATTAAAGAGCACATAAAATAACTTTAAATATGCTTTTTAAGAGAGTAGTTTTATGATTCATAACATGCAGGCTATTTGAGCTTCTTCAAATCTAAATTTAACTTTCAAAGAAATTTTCTTCAAAATGAAAAAAAAAGCTTGTCAATTTCATCTGAGAAAAATTATTTTTTTCGAAGCTTCTTTTTTATGTCAGCTGACCCTGCTTGAATATCTACATTTCATGCTGTGTAAGTAGAGCCTCTTTTGTGCTATTTTCCTTAATGTTTTCTATGTTAGTCTGTTCTGGAATCCTAGCAACAGATCACTTTGCTATGTGCTGTTTCCCTTTTTGTGTAAATAGATTTTAATTGTCAGATAGCAGAGATTCAGAAATGAATGTTACTGGAGATTTGACATGAGCACATTTAGAGATTTGGATCATCATTTTTTTCCTCCAGAATCTTAATGAAAACCTTCTTACTAAATCACTTAAACATATGGCTAAGTGATTCAATTTACTCATTTCTATATTTAAAAAAGAATACAACTAACATATAAACATATTCTCGCAAAAGAACCAAGCTATACTGAACAAATCTGACACATTCTATTTCCAGTCACAGCCACAGACCATGGTTAACAACTTGATTTGTGTTAACTTGGTCCTTTCCCTATGCATTTAATAAACATAATGGTGTACATATACTTCTTCAAGTAAACATTTTTAATTATAGAAGATGGTGTCATTCTATACCTATTCCATTATGACTTGCATTTTTCACTTTGTAATATGCCTCTGAGATTTCCATACCAGCACTGATAGAATTAGTGTACCCCAGTTTTAAAATTAAATAACAAAAGCAAAAATAGGTAAAAATGATTGAGTATATACTTTGTGCTGGTACTGCCAGGAATACTTGCATGAATAAAGCCTTTTAATCCTCATAATCCTTATTCTATTTTACAGAGAAGGAAATTCAGAAACATAAAGTTTAACAACCTTTTTCTCACATAGAATCAGAGTCGCATTTGAACTGAAGCAATTTGGCTCCAGAATTTGATCTCTTAACCAGTACACTCCATTAATTTCCATAATATGGTAATTTTCCATAGATGTTTGTACTGTAATACCTCTACTCTTATAGACAAGTTCCCAATATTCTACGTTTTTATTATAACAAACAGTGCATTTAAAAATCATTTTTAGGGATATGCACCATATAAACATGCTTCTGTTTGATAGACTTTCGAGTTTATTATGAGATGTTTTCTTGCCATTATTTTTTGTCTTGTTTTCTTTTAATTCATTTAGAGTGTTGGATTTTACAAATGTTTTTCTTTTCAAATTGTTGGAAATAAATTTTTTTTTTCATTTTTATGAATCACCTTCTCAGATGTTCTTCATTAACATTAGGAATATATAAACCTAGTGCTTCATGAAGAAAAGTTTTCAGGGAGAGATGAGCTAGCTAAACAGATGGTGGTTATTTTCGTATGAAAGTCCACTTGGGGGATAATTAATTTTTCATGAGGGCTTAGACTTGTCATGGCCTTGGTTCATTCAGGGATTAATTCCATGACTTATGATATTGAGTAGAGGAGTGTGACTATTCCAGTGGTGGGAATCGCTGTCTCCCATCTCCCCAATCCTATTCCCGAGAACTTTTAAAGTAGTCTTTATTCAATGGAGATGCAGTGGCTAAAGAAAAGCACAGTAATTCTTCCTGTTCTATACACATTGGTGATATCACATTATAGGCAATTCTTAACCAAAGATGACATCGAGAGTGCACAATTTAAATATCTACAATTTGGTGACACCAAATATAAAATATTGTTTTATAAGCAGAGAATGTACACTGCCTAGATTCATTTCATTATTAAACATTAAAAAGTGTGTTGATAAATATTTGGTACAACATGTGAGAAAAGTAATAATAATGATAGTAAAATGATTATTATAGTTATAAAAGGAAAAATGACTTAAAAATGTAAAACAGTTCAGAATATTAGGTATAGGAAAAAAATAACCACAGACACAGAGGAATAAAATAAATCAGAATAAATATTTTACACAAAAATTTAAACCTGAAATTTGTCTAAAAATACATTTAAAAAAATATGATTATGCTTTCTTTTTGTATTCTTTCTTGAATCTAGACCTCCCTTGGTTAGAAATAATAGTCAGTAGAAATTAAATTGACCTTTAAAAAAACAAACAAACAAAAAAATCTCTTCTTCATCTCCTCCTGAGCCATTTTGTGCAGAAAGATTGGAGTACAAGCACGATTTTTCCTGTCTTTCCTACCAAGATCCCAACTATGCAGAGTTGTTTCTATGTCCCTTAATAAATGAATTTTCAGTACCTTGTGATTAAGAGAATGAGCTGAGTCACCTGCTTGCCTTCCATTTCTCCCTCCACCACTTTCTGATGCTAGGACCTTTGGAAGTCACTAAACTTCTATCAGCTTCAGTGTTCCACATGATCAAACGAACACAAAAATGCTTCATCAGGTCTGTCTGAGGCTTAAACTTGAAATGTATGTAAAGTTCCTGTCCTATATTAAGTGGTCAAAAGTCTTATATTACTTGATTAAATACTTCCCATATGCAAAAACATACTCATGTTTAGAAAGTTGTGACCTAAATTTTGAATTCCTTTTTCAATTGGTTCAACTTACATTTGGCCTGCAAGGACATTTTAGATTTTGTAATGTGAGATAGTGACTTCTATAAGTAAACTACATGTAACCTTTACTTCTCTTATTTTTTCAGTTTATTTCATTTTGCTGAATTTCAGAGAAAAGAGTTGTGCAAATATACACATCATTGACACATATCTAGAAATCAAATTAAAAGCTTATAATATGTGTGTTGGTGGTGGTTCTAAATACATTTTTGGACAGAGTGATGTGTATACAAGGATAACATGGTCATTCATCAGGGTTTTTCTCCAAGTTAACTGAAAACAGAGCCCAAGTGTTTGAAAAAATAAGTAATATTAGTTTCATAGCTTTCAAAGGCACCCTTCTAATGAAATTATAAACCACATTTTATTTTAGTAGTTTACTGATATGTAAAATTAAATTTTAACATAGAAAGCAAATATCTTCAATTAACGTACTGCATATTTGCCCCATTGTGTAGAACTGTGATGATGTTCAGAATTCAGTTAGATGGAGCGTCTTCCAAATGAAACCTTTCAGCAGGAGAGGAGTAGGAAGAAAAATAGTGATGTTACTATTTTCAAATAATCCCATCACTTAGTCACTTCATGGGTTTCCATTGCATTTAAGGTAATCATCAAAAAGAATCAATACAGCCCACAATTAAGGGTGTAATCAAAATATTTTTAAGACCTCTATTGTTACAAACACTGATTAACCAGAAACTATGCCTGACAAATCCAAGTAGATGCTGGCCTTAAATAATCAGTGAAACACTATTAGTCAGTATCAGATGAGTATAATTTTTGTCTGTGAGACACAGCATGGTCTAACCCCAATGTACTTTACTACAGTCATTATACTCAAAGGCCATCCCTTGTCTGTTTGCTCTGGCAATACAGGCTTTCTTTCATTATAGAAATTACATAATTTTCCCACAACTGTGTCTTGTCTGTTGTTATTCTTTGGCCATGGTCAATATCCCACACCATTCTTCATGTCCTATTCTTTGCTTTAAGCCTTTTGCTAGTTAATGCTACTCATCCTCTCACATTTACTTCTTTGGGAAAGCATTTTATTATACACTGTCATAGAAGTATTTTATTTATTGCATTTTAATTTTATAGATGTTTGTGTGTGACTATTTAAAAAGTCTCCTTTCCTAATTAAAATATAAATTTATGAGTGGAGACTGATTTTAGTTCATGAGCATTATCATATCTATCATCTAGTAGAGAAACTGACAATAACAGGCGCCCAGTAAATACTTGTTGAGTGAATGAGTGTATCACTTCATAGTTTTAAAACCTTGTTTTCACATAGAATCTTAGATTGTCCTCATCAATGCTATTTTGTTGAATTTATTTGAGAGATGATGTGTTAACTTAAATGTGAACTTTACCCAGTATAAACTGATGGGGATTTATGCAATTTTATTAAAACATTTTCCAAATGATAAGAAATATTAATAGCTATCTTGTGTCATGCAAACTGTATTTTGAGTGACAAAACTGAGTACACAAAGAGGCTACTGTAAGCTGAGGCAATAAGTATAGTTATTGACATAAAAATGATGACAAAAATATTTGTAGAGCAACTTAAAGGCTATTATTTTCTGTGATGGAAATAAGATTTTCAAGAAATTCTCAAATGAGGTAAAACATAAAGATAGAAAACTGCTTTCTCCAATAAATGATTTATAAGGAATATATTTCATCATCACTATTGTTTCTGAGTTTACTGAAAAAGAAAGCTGTTTGGAATATTGACCTAGTCCTTCCTTAAAGATAAATTATATGTTCCCTTGTTAAAATTCGGCATATGTGTTTTCACACTGTGAATTATGGCCATAGATTTAAATTTCTCCATGAAAGCATCACCAAAATTTGGTGCATAGTTGAAATAATTTGGGGTAGTTACCTTTTGTCATGAAATATTTAGAGAATTGGGACCTCGACTTCAGAATATAGCAGTGAGTCTTTTGTTATTCTATAATATGTATTTATATTTTAAGAACCTTTACTGAGGTCCTTAAATTTAATACTCAAATGTAACACATCTATCCCAACTTCTCATATCTATAGAATAATCGCTGTATGTCTGAGTTAAGATATTTCAAGATATTATAAACTTTGTATAGAACAGAACTCTTTTTAGTGACTGTTGCCCTTTACATCTTTATTGCAGTAAACATATTCAGAAGAAAAAATGACCAAAATTGGATTCTTCTACAGATGCCAAGCTTGAGTGTTTTTCCTACTTCAATTTCACCACTTTATTATTATAAAAAGAATATTTTATGTTTTGTGCTTGCTGAAGTTCTCGTTAAGAACCATTGAAGGTGAGAAAGATTATTCATTAATCTATCTATCTGTCTGTCTATCTATCTATCTATCTATCTATCTATCTATCTATCTATCTATCTATCTATCTATCTATCTACAATAACGTCAGTCTATTTGTGTATTTGTATGTCACTTCTCTCAATTTATAAATGTCTGAATCATTGATGCAGGGCTTTATGCTGATAAATGATGAAAATGAAACAGAAAGCACAGCCATCATTTGTAACAAGAGCAGAGTATTGTTAGAAATATTTTCATTCCAAAAATCTTCATTTAAGACATCAGACAACTATGGAATTTTATAGTCACAAGGCTTGTAAAAAAAAAATCCAATTATATCATCACAATGAAGAACAATACATTTTTAAAAGTCTTTGAAAAGTTTTGGTTTGTAGGTATAGTATTCTTCTAATCTGAAATGTTCCATCAATTTCTCACTAGTGTGACTCTCCTAAATTTTTCTCATGTTCTTTATTGTCTCCCATAAAGTGACGCTAGTAGAAGAGACCAGCTGGAGTAGCCACAGGTGGCACAGTTTCATTTGCCTGGCTCATTTGTTATCCAGGGCTTTTGCAGGCTATTGCTCTGTAACCTAACTAGACCCTGCAGAGTCAATACCAGACCCAAGTCCACCTGAAAGCTTCTTTTCACTCTCTGGCTTGGAAAAATCGACACAGTGAGCTCTCACTTTTCATCCACTGCAACATCAAACTCACACCTACAGATATCTGGGAAATTGATTCAGTTTCACTGGGCTACTGTTTTCTCCAAGTTGCTTGGCTGGACCAAACTAACTGTTTGATAAGATAAGGAGTAATGTGCCCCTAATTTAGGTGGAAGGAAATTAATGAAGCAAGGTAAGAAGAGCAAAATACCTAGTTTGTACTGTATCTGTTCTACATAGCAATTCAAGAATTTGACTAGCTCCTCTGAAATTGGCAGTTATTAACTTCTTCCATTTGGGTTATTTACAATCTGAGACAAAATTAAAGACTATTCATGGGTACTGGATATCAAAACACAGTTGATGTATACTTGTGTATAATTTATGAAGAGCTGAATAATTTTCTTAATTCACCAAAGAAACCTTACTTTATGCTTGCTAATGAATTAATTTGCTTTGAATTAGAATCACCCACCCTAAATACACACAATAAAAATTCCTGTATTAACTTTACATTGGTGACCAGAAATAAAGATTGCCTGTTGTTAAAGGATACTTAAATATAATTTTGAATAATCCTGTTTACAATTTTAAAATTAGGTTTCAGTATTGTTTCAATTATTTCTTAATTATTTTCACTATTTTAGAAAAGACATATACTAGGGTAATAGATATTTAATAAGTACAGATAATATTAATATTGACACATTTGGTAAAATAAATTTTTAATCTTTGGATTATTGGAGGATAAAAAATAGTTTGTCTTAGACATGAATCTAAGCAGGGCAATAATGGACAAGTAGGAAGAAACATGTTTGTTGGTAATAGTTAAACATATGGGCTATTTTATCATTCAAACAATCCTATGTGACTATTGGTGTTTATTTTTTAGTAAGGTGATTAAGTTTGTATATCTAGATATATTCAATAATATTGTCATATTTATAATTAAGATCTCTGTATCAAAGGGGAAACTGTTGGTTTATATCCATAAATGTTATTAGAATTGATATTTAGGCATAAAAGAATTAATAAGGTATGTGTGTGATCACAAAATATGCGAAAAGATCGCAACAACCAATTCTCTGTGCAAACATTATTTCCAAGTCTGATTGAAAAACTTTAATTAAAAAAAAGTTTGAATCTTATTTATGTAAATTAACTTAATCCACAGATGTATGGATAGAATTCAGGGTTGAAGTGGCAATGAAAGTTTCTAAAACTTGATGGCATAAAAGAATAGTTTTCAGATTTATGTTTCCATATCATCTGCCAGGCTAGCAGCATAATTCCCAAATCTCTCGGCAGAAAATCTTTCATTTGAAGCAAGCTTCTGTTATGTGATCTTTTTCCCCCTGGCAGATGATGTGTTAAAAATGTACTATCTGGGAGACAGACCAGAAGCAGGTGCACAGGTTTTGATGTGGAAGGCTTGGCAGGTGTGACCCAGAATGGAATATATTCTCCTCAGAGGGACCTGTTGAGATCAGATGTTCATGAGAAAGACAATGCTCAAATTATTCCAACATGCATATAATTATTTCTAAATGTGGTAGGGTGACCTTGCTATAATTTTCACACCAGCAAATACATTTAAGCCATGTTAACAACACCTGAACTATGATGTTTCTGGATTTGTAAAAATATTTAATCATAGTCCTAGTTTTTGCTGTAACTTATAGTGATATCTAATTACAGAGAGTAAATTAGGTGCCCAGATTAAAAGGGAAACATGATAGTAACCATAGTTATAATTTTCTGTCTCTGTCTAGGATGATCTCATTCTTCCTTCCTTCTTCTTCAATGTCAATGTAATTTCCCTTTCCCAAATACATGTCTTCTCTGTAGCACTTCCTCCTTTGACCTTAGACTCAGCTTGCCCCTAGTTTCATACCTCATTTTTCTTTAGATAACAAAATACTTCACTTTTTGGAGCTTCACTGGACATCTACCAAGTGTTTTGCTAGCTTGTCCCATAGTAGGTAATTAGTATACATTTTTAAATTAATAAGAAAATATATAAATAAAGAAGGACATTCACCATCCTACAAGGTAAACTAGCCTCTCTTTTTCTGTTTTCCTTTTTATATTCTCCTGAATGTCCTCAGATCTGTTTAGTATTGAAACGAGGCATAAAACTAAATTATCAAAAAGTATTACAACCTTACACATGTTCTCATTTGTATTTGTGGAAATAATTATAATAAACCCCAAATTATTTGATATACCATTGTTAAAATTATAGTTAAATCATTAGCAAGAAATTTCAGCAATTTTTTGATGAGTGAAGTTGTTGACGAAAGTCCTTGTTAGAATACAATGCATTAGGTTTGTCCTCATGATTTGTAAGAAATATTTGCATAAGAGTCATCAAAAAGAAAATTAATGTATGGTCAGCCCCCTCTCCCCAAAAGAAAATAACATTAATGTATATTTTTTGGTCTCTTTTCATCATATAGTTAAATTTCTCTCTTTTTACTAAACAGGGCAAATGTTTTCCTCTGATATTTAAAGAGTATTTTAAGAGTTAGCATTCGAAGATTAAAAAGTAGTAATTTTGAAACTATTTGTGTATCCTTAAGAAATATTTGTCTATATTTGTATTTGTCTTCTTCTAAATTAGGAATTTTCTCAGACAGTTAGTTTGCATAAAGTTTATGCAAGTCAAAATTTAGCGCATGACTTTTAAAAATTAACTTAAAGACAGAAAATCTCTCATTCTTTCACAGAATGGAATTTCAGTTTTTTGACACCAACAAAGTATTAGATTTATGTGTCCAAAATGGCAAATAAATGTGTTATTTTGATGGGTGGCGAAAAACTGCAAACTTGACACTTGCGTATTCACGACTAGCCAAGACTCAGTTATATTAGTCCTTAAACTAGTTGTTCCTTTAGCAGCAAGTATTCTCCTTTCTCTTTCACAATCAGTTTTTAAATGTTCTGGGGTTCTCTGTTACATATGCTTCCAGCATCTCTCCTCTTTCTCTTGCCAATTTTTCTCTTTTCTGAAGCCCGAAGTAGAGAGAGAGGAGGAAGACCATTATCATTCTTTTGCTTTCCCACCTTTACTTCTGTTTTATTTTTATGTTTTTATTTTATGTTTACTTTGTTCTCATATTTATATTTTCTATCAGTGGGCCTAGGCAGAGGTGCCTATCATTACAGGCTATGTAAAAAAGTATGACTTTTTTTCCATTGGCTTATTCTGATTTGTCAACAAAATTAGGAAACTCGCAACTCTTCTAATCTAAACTTTCCTTAAAGGTCAGCAAGTGTTAAGTAGGAGTTTACTTTGGACTTGCTAATGAATTTGAAAGCCACTAGATAAACTCAGTATCCAGTTTTGTGAATCTTAATTTTTTACTTGAAAGCTAACCTTTGTCTATACAATATAAGAACAGAACTATGGTATTCTTTTGAACATTGGACTGGCAAATAAGAGGTTAGACTATTCTTCAGTTTCCAAATTATGACAGATGCTGGAGGAAGAACTATCAGTGTAGTTCAGGACAGCTCACAGAGCAATACAGGGGTTGATATCATGTCAAGCTGTCTTGCTGTCTTGGTCAGCAAACTGATTAATGTGCCTTTATTCTATGCATGAGTCTGCAGAGTTTGAGTGAATCACTGCCCTACACAATAAACAAACAAACAAACAAATAAATAAAAATAAATAATGATGTAAAGTAAAATTTGCGACATTACTAATTTATCAGTAGATGCTCTATGAACAGAAAGCAAGTAGTCATTGGATAAAAGAGTATTGAAATAGGAAGGGGACTGTAGTAGTCAGTTTCTCAAATGGTTTCCAACTCCTGCCTCCTGGTATTCATGCTCTTGTGTAATCTCCTCCTGTTAAGTGTTTACTGGGGACCTAATGATTTGCTTCCAGAAAGTAGTATATGAAAAAAGTGATGTGATGTCACTTCCAAGATTAGGTTACAAAGACCCTGGCTTCTCTCTTGCTTTCTCATTTGTTCACTCTGATGAATGTCAGTTACCATGTTGTGAATGGCCCCATTGAGAGGTTCAAGGGGCACCAAACTGAGGGGGGCCTGCAGCCAATAGACAGTGAGCACCTGAGACCCTCAGTAATAGATAACTAATACAGGGACATGAGAGTCCAATTTCATTGTTTATAGACAAGAAAATTAATTATTTTGTTTGTTTGCTCATTTTATTTTGCCTTGTCTTAATCGAGGTTGTGAAACTAGCTTGTAGTAATGTAAATTTTAGGTTTATATCAGTATTCTGATATATTAAAATATTTGAATAATTATTTAAATTTTTCTCTATTTACCAGCTTCCTAATCTATTATTATAGGCTATGAAATGACAAACACAATAATAAGAGCAGCTGAAAACCTTTTTAAGAATATTTCCGTAATCTAAAAAATGTTTCATAGTATGCACTCTCCTCTCTGTACTCCACAGTACCTATCATACTGGGTGTAGTGTCCAGACACTGGGGAGTGCTAACTGACCAGGCACAGGGCATCTGATAGAGACCTGAAAGCCAGCACTGGACTTGAGATAATATGGAAGAAGGCAGAGTGAATTGCAGGGAAAACACAGTAATTCACAGGAATGTTGGTCAAAACTTTACATACTTATTTGTCTTCATGCCTTTACGTAGTTTAATCTCTGTACCTTTAGCAGCTTTGTGAAGCCTTGAAATGTGTTTCTTTTAAGGCTAATATGCAGAGCAGAACTGGACACTGGTCTGGACACTGATTCCTGTACAAGGAAATATGGATATACATTTTGGTGTCATCAGAATATAAAAGAGAAGAGAAGGCAGAGAAATGCTTTGTTGGAGAAACCAGCAGAGTGCTGCTTCATAAGATCAGTTCATACTTCCAGAATTTTGGGGATAAGGGGTACATCATGGTTTTTTATGGAGTAGATGTGGGCCCTGTGCGATAGTGGAGCTACCCAGATGGATAAAGAGACCTTAGTGAAAGTTCTTGGATTTGAGGTGCCTGCATTAAGGGAATTGCAAGGAGATAAGTCCAGTAGGGACCTACAGAGAGTGCAGAAAATCTTCCCACAAGAAATAGAGGCCCATCTTTAAATACTTACCATCACGTGAAAGAGCAAAACCATTTCAGAAAACTTTTAGCTCAAGTGAGTCCTTAGCCTTCCCTCTTGCTCTCCCTGCTATCCAAATGCAAGTACTGGAGGGACTTAGCACGCTGAGAGAAAAAAGACAAGAAACAGAAAATGCAAACTATATGCCCCTTTCCCACAACAGGCTTCCACCCTAAAGCTTGCCCATGTAGGGGAAGGTAAAATATGTAACGCATGGTCAAGTTGTGAGTTTCAATTATTACATGGGTTAGGCTTTCTACTATTTTAATTGACATTTTCCAATTTAATATAATGGTAAGATTGTCTATTTCCTGAGAGTGAACAGAAAAAGTATTGGCTCATCAGAGGTGAGATCTAATGGCAAGGTAAGATTTTCTCTATGAATAGAATTTAATGGGATGACAGAAGAAAATAAATTACATTTTGATGACAGTCCTGTGTCATATTAATTCAACATACCATTGTACATGCTTCTCTACCGTCTTTCTGTACTATGCAGTAGAAAATGCCTTATAACACTTATCATGGATTTACTTGTCTGCCTCACTTAGAAGATGAATAATAAAATAGAAACTCATTGTAAAGAAAAGCCAGTAATAAGAAAATAGTAACGCTTCATAGGAAGTTTTATATCAGGAATCAGGCTTGCTGGAAAACAAGAAGGGGATTCTGATCTGCAGACACTTTTAGTTGGGGAAAAAAACACATTTCTTGTATTTGTCAGAATGCAACTTAAAAAAGGAATTTTGAAACTACTGATGAAACTATTTGTGTTGTTCGTGGTGTAAACTCTTCCTAGTATACAGCCATAGCCTCAAGCATTCCTCTAGCAATTATTCTACTCCTCTGATTAAGAAGATTCTCATATCAGCTCATATTCATTCCTTGATCTTGTATGTAAATTGTAGGATAGATTTACCAGACTGGTTTTCTTGGAAAGTTTTATGATCCATGTCAAACTTACTTTGATTTTCAATACTACTGACAACAACAAAGAGCAAAATGTAAAAATCAATGATGCAGTCTTCAACATTATAAGCGAGTTATTACTTGTCTAAATCATCATGAATACTTGGAAATTGAACTATTTGTTAAAAACAAATAAAAAGAACAGACCAGAGTACTATTAACCTACCTTATTTTGAGATGAATTACTATGTGGAAATATTTATTAAGATATTTACAATAATGTTCTATAAAGTGAAGGTTAATCTCAAGCAAAGAGTCATCTGTTGCAGGTTGGATTCTCCAGGATTAGACATGCTGAGCTGGAATTGGGAGTGTAAGATGCTTAATAACATTTGTGAAGAGAAGGGAAGAATCTGAGTTTGTATGAGTAAGAAGTCAGACTATAATACAGTCCTGACAAAACCAACTCTGTGGGAAGTTTTGGAGCATTTATTGATTACCATATTGCCTCAGATTGGGCCACATTGGCCAGGAAATTATGCTTATTCACCAGATGAGGACTGCCTTGAAGGGTGTGACAGCTGTGGAGGCAGTTCTCCATAGCCATGGCTGACTCTAAACTCGTTGCAGTTAACATGCTTTTTGCTGACCACCCTCCTTGAAGCTGGACAGCAAGTCCTTTCTTGGTGAGGAAACTGGGTAGTGATTTGATGCATCTACTGCATTATCTGTTACAGTTTTGGATACAGGAAGTTTAACCTATCTATACCTTATTGAAGATGTTTCTCTGTGTTCGACATTCAAAACAATTGAGTATCATATACTGTGAGAATTGAAAGTATTATTATTTAGAAGTGTCTACTTGTGGATTATTCAAGAAAAATGCATAGATAAATCAATCTCTTTTAACTCCCTGAACTTAAAGCACTCATAATTTCATGATGTATCTGCCAGATGAAAAAAAAAAATCAAAAAAATTATAAAGATAGAATAAATTGGAAAAACATTAAACATGAGAATGCATGCAATAGCTGGGGACTATTACAGTCAGTTTTGTCGGAGTATAACTTAAGCCTTCTAAAAATTATAGGGTTATGCAAAATAGCATAATAAAAATTGAATGCCTTATGGAAAAAAATGAGGTTAGGGATGCAACACTCACAAACTTCATCAGTGACAAATTTAAAAACAAAAAAGTTTTACACATGTCAAATGGTAAGAAATGCACAAATACTACAATAAATATGAAACCTTATCTTGCAAAAGACCTGAAGCTTGTTTGTGGAAGTGGCCATAGGAAGAGGTTGAAGTTTTTAAGTTCTTAATAAGTTGTGGAAGAGAGTTATCTGAGATTACACAGGAAGTCAATACCAAATATAGATGGGTGTGGCTACACACACACACACACACACACACACACACACACACACCATGTTTGGGCTGGGAGCTGTCTATTTCTCTGCAGCTCAGTTCAGCTGGGTGCAGTTTTCTGCATTCAACTACTGTTTCTTGTAGCTGGAATCATGTATAAGCAAGCTCAAAATTTGCTTTTATGCTCTAACTGTTCCCAAGTAACAATGTTGGAATAAATTTACTTTCCCAAAACGTGCCATAGCAGAATGAACTGTACTTTTAAGACATGTTGCTTCTTCTTTCTTCTTTGATGAGAAAACATAGCTAATAACGTGATAGATGTTTTCATTTACCATTCATTTAATCATTTTATCTCATTCAATATTTTTAGATGGACCTTAAGCATAGATGTTATTGTCTTCACTTTTACAGATGAAGAAATAAAGTGACAGTGGTTAAGAAAATTTCCAAAGGTATTAAAAGCCATCAGTGATGAGAAGAAATAAACTCCAGTCTGTCAGGTTACAAAGCCCATGTTCATTTGTTCATACCACTGTAACACATCTCCACTATTTAAACAAAGAGAATTGGGAGGCAAATGTAGTACTTCTTTTGTTTTTATTTTTGACTTGCATGAATCTATATTTTAATGTAATTGGTAACTTTATTTTCATACACTATAAACATTAGCATACTGCTATAATTTTTATGTTTCATTATGTTCATTCTTAGCTCTTTCCAAAGAGGCTGCTATTTCCCCAAATGACATTAAATATTTTTTCTGCTGAAAATGCTTTTTCTTATCTATTCAATTTACATAACTTTTGAAAGAAAATGAAATAATAATAGACAATATATGGAATTTTGAAAAAGGAAGATCATTGCACCATATTACATTTTGCTAAATTTTCAGACATTACAAATGAGTTGCATTATACACCAAAAACACTGTAAGGATAGCCTTAAAAGCCCATTATGAATACAGCTCAAATGACTTGCAAATTTCTAAATTCCTTATTTCTCATAATACAGTCTATAAAATATAACACTACTATCTTATAGCTAGCATAATTTCTTATTTACCCATGTGCATGGTTTTACGAAATTTTAATGCACTATTTTTTATGCAATTTGATTCCATAAATGATTGTTGAGTCCATAATTATGTCTACTGTTTGTTGCAAAGCTATGTCTCAATCTCCAAAGACATTTTTTCCCTTCATATATCAAAGTGCTTACATAAACATATACTACTTGCATAAGTCCCCCTTTTCCAGAGGGAACAGAAATCACAAGTGGACAACGTTTGGGGACATTACAGTACATAATATATAGATTATAACTGAGACTTCTTATCTCAAAATTAATTTTAAGCAACTGAAAACTCAACTGTAGTATATTAATTGACCAACTCATACGAACAAATGCATATTTTTTAAAAGAATAAAAATGCTCTGCAAGTGATTATGAAATGGCTATAAGCCATTAGCATTTTTATGTGCATATACTCACAGATCTCTCTCCTTTTCAGTATTACTGTGAATTTATGTTTCTGCATTAATGTGCGTATGTGTAAAATGTAACCATTATAAGTATACACATGTTTTGAAACTGCTCTTCATCTACCATAGATCATGATCATCTTTTATGCCAATAAATACTTATATGCAACATTATTTCTTAACAGTGAATACTATTCCTCTATATGGAAACATCATAATTTATCAGGCAAGTTTCTATTTTGACAACACTGCTATTTTGTAATTTTTAAATGTGTTGTACAATACTATGAAGAACAACCAAAAATATAAATATTTTCACCAATAAACCCATACTTGTGTTTAGGCTAAATATCTAGAATATAATTTTTAGGACAAAGAGTATACATTTCCTTAAGATTTTTGCAATAATTTTTAAAATGTTCCTCATAATACGAACAAATACATTTCTATAAATATGAGAATATTCATTCTCCCACTTTGTCAATAATGGGTAGTACAATATTAACAATTAGGCACATTGCTTTGTTTGCTTATTTTATATGATGTCTGTTTTTGCCTGTTTCCTACTTTTACCTTGCAATTTCACTTATTTTTCTCATTGCTCTTTTTCTCACTTGATTTTTTTCTAAGTTTTTTGTATGGATTTGCCTATTCTGAACACTTCATGGAATAAAACCAAAACCAAAACCAAACAAACAAAATAAAAAAAGTGTCCTCCTTGTGTTAAAAAAGCAGTTAACCTTTGTTACATCACTACAAGGGAGAATTAGTAATGTTGGGTCTTGATCTTGGTGAGAGCCACATGGATGTGTTCAGTTTATGAAAAGTCATCACCATTACACTTATGATCTGTGCACTCTCCTTTATATATTTTTTTTTGATAAAAATTTCAAAAAATGTTGAGAAATCTGGACTCCAGTAATTTTGGGAAAATAGTCTCTGCATATAGTTATTTACTCATGCACAGGGGCTAGAAGATTTCAAATATAAAAGGAAAAATGATAACATTTGGAACTAACATTTTCTAAGCATAATACAATTTTTTTATCACATGGTTAAATTAAGTGGAAATATGTGTCTCAGATTAGCTCACTATCTCTTTTTTGTACCGAGCATTTCAGGCTTTCTTATTGATTCATAAATCTTTATGTATCTTTTAAGTGTTGTGCCATCTTTTCATTAACTGTACCATATCTGCAGCAAGCCCATCCATCAGAGAAGCAGATGTGCATACTGTTATGCATTTAAACAATGATCAAAATGCGGGAAGTTAAAGCATAAATAAACCCGAGGCTTGTCACATCAGAGCTCTTACACCAAAACAATTCTTTGAATAGAAATCATTCTTAATAATAATTCCATTTTCTAATCTATGGGAATATTCCATTTACTGTACCTGCTGTGGTTGTGAATTTCCAATCTGCTTTCACAGTAAGGCTGTAGTGAACAGATTCTCTGCAAAGATGAACCTCGGTAATTCATTTCTTGGACTAGTCATAAACACCCTATCAAACTTGACTGAACTCAAAATAGCAGTCACTTGCCTAGTAATCTGTATTCAAAGTTATGTGATGTGTAGGGTTTTCTAAATCTAATGATCCACTCAGGTCAGTAATCCAGAGTTTATATTTCACTGCTAATAATGCTGAGCAATTGGATGAAAATAGACTTTCAGATCCAATCTGGAATAAACAGATATAGGGATTTTTCTGAATCTCCTTAGGCATTTAAGTTCAAGTTACACAATAAACTCATCAATATTTTCTATTCTAACAGTTCTTAGCACATGAAGAATATCTGCCATCAGTCCCTTTGATTTTTCAAGAGCAATTCATCAAAATAAATTCTTCGCATTTCTAATTTTCTTTAAAGTATTTCTAGTATTTATAATTTAAAAATTACACAAAAAATTAAAACTATTTTAGAACTATTGAAAGATTAAATTACTGAAATTTAAAATGTTAGTTTCAGCAACTAGAAAACTATACTAGCTTTTTAATGTGTTGTTTCCAGACAGAATATGCTGGGCAGATGTAGTGAACCTGTATCCTCACAAATTAATAATTAATAATAGCATGTGATGAACAGTAGTTCATATCTTTCATATTCTAGTCAACTTTAGGATATATCTGAACTATTTGGCATGTTCAAAGCTGTCATGCTCTTTTTATCTCTGTGGTTTTTGCACATTCAGATCTTTCTGAACTGACTGCCCAAACACCACCATTTAGCCCAACTCCTCATTGTCTTTTTTCTTCCCAAATCTCCTTCATTTTAATGTAAAACATTATCACTCACCAAATGTTGAAATAAAAAGAGGGTGAGCATATCTCCTTAAAAATTCCTTGTCCAGGTGTAATTATTAATACTATTTCATTTTCCCTTTAAAAGTGTACTATTTAAATGCTAAATTTTATGGTAACAAAATCATCTATGATTAAGTCATAGAAAATTGTTGTGTCCTGCCAATTTTATCTCCAAAATGTTTCTGGAAACCCAACTCTTCTCTCCGTCTCTAATGCCATCTTATAGACTAGCTACCAGACTACTGAAACAGATTCTATCTGTAATTTAACCCTTCCTCTCTTCTAATCCATTGTCTACACAGTGGACACAGTTATCTTCATAAAGCAAAGTAAGTATCTCTATTTATCTGGTTCCATTACTCTTACACTAAAAGCTAATCTTCCTACTATAAGTATGTATCTCACCTGGCCTTTGCCTGTACCTCTGGCCTCACCCCAGGCTACTGTTTTCTTAGTTTCTCAAACACACCCAGTTCTTTTCTGTGTTGGGCCTTAACACATACCACTTTCTCTTCCTATGGAAGTGTTTCCCAGGTTTCTATATGGCTGCTGCATCATCTTTAAGGTTTTGTTTGTGCCACCACTTCAGATGTCTTTACTAAGGTCAAAAAATCTGAATAGATTCCTGTTTTATTCTCCATCACAGTACCAGATTTATTCTATATTCTCTGTTATTATTTGGGGGAAAATGGGTTTTTGCTCATTTTTTTTTTTTGTCAGTTCCATGAGAGTAAGTTGTTCAACACTGCATATTTGGCAGTGAGCAAAGTGCCGGGAACATAGTGGCCAAACAACCAGCAATTATACATACATATATATTCCGCTTCTGTTCTCAGAGAAGGCTTCAATGAGGAAGTGAAAGCTTCTCTGAATACAGAAGTGAAAAAAGAAGCTTTCTCCCCCATCTCTCTTTAACATATTCTACTTAAGTTCTTTACGGTATATATACCACTTTTACCATATTGGATTGTTAAGTGCGTTGAGGGTAAAGATTGCAATTGTCTTCTTCACTATACTCCTGAGGAAGTGCTATTAGATGTGAGACCTACACAATGATTACAGGGCAGGTGTATAAAGAGAGGTCCAAGGAGAAGAAAGAACATGAGCAAAGCCCATAAAACCAGAAGGAGCTTGGCATATTAAACAAAACAAGCATGACTGAAGTGTGATAACCAAGCAAATAATCCATTAAATCTTTCACGGAATTCAATAGATGCTTATCAAACACTTACTGTATACCAGGCACTGGTGTAGACACTTGGGACAGTGTACATAATCAAGAGAAATCTCTACCCCTGTTCACTTTACAGTTTTTAATGACAGAGTATGTTATGAAATTTAATAGCTAAGTTTTAAGAATGAATAATTTTCAATGGAGCTTCTGATCCTCAAAAGTGAATTCAGTTTTTCATTATAACACATTGAACAGTGTTCACATATAATGAGTCGGGGGATCACTGTAAGCCTAGAACATGAATTGACTTAATCTTAAGGAAATAGGCAGTTTCTTATTGTGTGGGTTATAAGTATTTCCTGAATTGTTGTACCTAATTTTATGTTCGCCAATATGATGAACTAACTTCTTTTTATCAGGCTAATCATCTTGTCATTAAAGAAAATTGAAGGTAGTTTAGCATGCAGATTTCTATTTGATTTTCCAAGGGCTAAGGAGCTGGAGACAATTCCAAGTTCATCCCTTAGCACAGGAGTAGGAAAATAGCGGTGTTACCCAAAGATCAGAAACCATATCAAACGGGCTTCCAAAATTAGGATTTAATGAGGAATGAGCTGATTTACCTTAGATCTGTCCTGTTTGTAATACTGGTACTCATTTCCATTTATTCTATGAAGAAAAATAAGACCCACATTGTGTGTTGATTGTGTGTTGGTTGGTTGATTGGTTGGATGGTTTTTGTTTTGTTTTGTTTGAATGAGGAGGGAGGATTTAGCAGGGAGACCCAAAAACCTTTAGAGCAGAGGTTATAACCTGATGGCCACAACCTACTTTAGCCTACACAATGTAAACACAGGCAATGTTTTATTTTGATTCTGTTATTTTTATTGCAGTCTTCTGTATTTTCTGTTTCAGCCAAAGATGAGCAATTATCTTGCAGCAGGAAAAAAAGGCTGTTGTCCTGTATTTTCATTCAAAAAGATGTCTAAAATCATCTTTTGATTAATAGCTGATCTGTATTAAAATCAACATGAAGAAAGCATTTACTCACATTCTGTAATGCTTGTTCTAAGACTGTGAGCCTAAGATTGTGAGTAACATGCTGATTAAATATCTGAAATGTGTAGCCCTGAGAAGGAATAATATACAGTGTTAGAGGACTTATCTTCTGTTAGTAGAATTCAGTCTTTAGAATAAAGGAGGTAACAATCCTGCTTATTGTTAACTGGACAGATTACCATTGGAGCATTATGTTCAATATGGAGAATATTCTCTAAGAGTGGCACTGGTAAAGTGTAGGTTATTTATAGGATAAATTCAAGATGGTGAAGAGGTATATTAGTTATGGAAGTCTAGGCTACATATAGATCCAAAACTATATAAATATTTCAACATAATGGTTTGCCTCTACCTCCCTTAAGAGTTCAGGTTGATTCCATGGTGGGAATTGGATTTGGTTCCATGCATTTATATAGAGACCCAGATTGACAGAGGCTGTGATGTTGAAATTTGTTAATTATGATGGAATCAAATTTTATTGTATTCCTTTATGGAACCTGCTCTGGATAATTTTATAACATTTACAATCCAACACCATGTGATTCTCTATAGGTATGGATTCACATCTCAACAAATGAGTTTAACCTTCTTAAATTGTGGCTTTCTACCATCAGTAAATAACATAATATCCGTTCAAATGTTAAGACCAGAAACCTAGAAATCATCCCCGATTCCCCCCTTTCCATCAAACCTCCTGTGCAATTCATTGACTAATGCCTCTTTATTGGCATTTCATTACAAAATGTGATCTTTCATTTTTCTTCTGTCTCATGTTCTCTTTCCATCTTCCTCTCTCTGTTCTCTAGACAATGACTTCTGCCAGTTACAAGTCATTCAGGTATTCCAAGCTTTCTCATTCCATGGCCTAAGGGCCTTTGCACATTCCCCCCCCCCATTTACTTGCTTTTCATCTGCTCTCTTCACTTCCATGTGGGCCCTGACACTATATATTTTCACATTGCTTCCTCCTTATCATTTCTCAAATCTCAGATTAAATAGGATTATACATTGTCTCTTTAGTGATTCCTTTTCTCCATCAATATTTCTCCTCTATTAAAATATATTCTTACTTCTTTTATTCACTAATAATAGTCTCTCTCTCTCTCTTTCTCTCTCTTTCTCTCTCCCTATCTCTCACTCTTCCTCCTTATTTATTTTCTATTTCATTAGGTTGCCAAATCCTCGAGTATAGGGACTTGCAAGTTTTCATAGTCTGTTAAATATTTCTTCAGAACATCGATGTTTGAGGCACTGTATAGTAATAGAATATTTGTCTAGGGTGTCCTGATGTCTTGCCATCCCCCAGCACATATACACAAAATTCTGTTCCATCTGGTGACTGTGACTTGAAATGTATTAATAGGAGACAGATGCTTTCATCTGCTAGATATATGTCACCTAAAATTCTTATTCTCATAAATAAAACATTTCCTGCATAAATTAACTAGAGTTTAAATGATTTCTATCAATCTCTTCCTTAAAAAAGGTTTCTCTAAGGAACTTATTTAAATAATTCCTGAATAAGGAAGAATTCATAAAAGAAGGATATAATGGAAGTTAGTGCTTAGAAGCCTTTGCTTGCCTCTATTCAAACTACAAGAATCTTGGTTTATAGCACTTTATATTATGATATTACAATGGATCAGTACTTTACCAGAATATGGAACAGAGTTCTCTCATTAGTGGGTAAGGAAGACAAATATCCAACTACTTCCTTTGTATGTTACAGTGTGTCTCTTAATCATATATGTGATGGTACATTAAATTTATTAATGGAAGTGGGATATATTACAAATTCTCAATAGTATTTAGAACTAATACAAGGGAGCACAGAATTGGTGAATAAGCGGCAAAATAACAAACTAAAAGTCTCCTCTGTTAGAAAACATGCTACTCTGCAGGGAGCATTTTATCAGATAAATATGTGCTAAATATACTTTCAAAAATATTTTAAAAGGCATACTTGGGCCATTGAGCTTCTGTTTGCCTCATTTTTCAGAAGGGCTCTGTGAGTTGATTCCAACCCACTTTTGTATAACGTTTGCAGTTAATTTTTCCCAGGAAAATTTAGAACTTTTTTTTTTATGATAAAAACTATAGGTTATTAGTGAATTTTCTGGTACTGTTGGCCTCAAGTTGTTTTCTATTGCCTGCCGTATAGACATGCTGTCCTTCATTTATGCAGACAGAACAGATGACCCACAATCAGTAGGATATTGCATCAATTAATGGCACATAATTGAGAAATAACAGATTGGGGTTAGGGGTGCAGTCTGTGAGTAGAGAACAGAGTTTTCCCAGTCACAAGTGTACTGGCCCATATGGAAATTAAATATGTGACCTCGGCTTTCATACCACCAGGATCTAATTGAGTTAACCATCTCTGTCATACAGTGTCATATAAATAACTAATATTCTTGTCATTATCACCCCATGATATCTATTAATGTTATAAATCTCTAAGTTTCACTATTCAAATAATACTGTTTCTAAGGTGACATTCCCGATAATAAGTTTTCTTATTTTTGTGTGTGCTTTATAGACTTATTACTGTGCTGGAACCACTCAAAAACTTTTTAACACTATAATTATTAAATGTAATTATAAATTAAAAGTTATAATTTAAACAGCCACCTACCTGTTTAAAAGACAATCACAGAAAGCATTTCTAAATTCTAGCTCCTAAGATGTAATACATAATTATTGCTTATTAGTAGAAAAATAGCAATCACTTGTTGGGCTTTACGGAGTCGTGACACCCTCATCTACCTTATTGATGTTTGGAAGCCAACTAAGAAATAGTACATAGGAGTCACCATTAACCTTACCACATAGTGGCGGTCAGGCCATAATGCATTTTTTTTTTTTTTTTTTTTTTTAAATAAGCAGTCCGATTCAAAATAGAGAATCTAGTAAGGGCAGAGGCAAAAAAAAAAAAAAAAAAAAAAAAAAAAAACCCTCAGTCTCTTCATCCACTCTTACCGAGAGCAGCGGATGAACAAGGAATTCAGGAGTGTTTATCTTCCCAAAATCTCTTCACAAGGAAAGTTGGAGAAGAAAGGGTCTCTGTCTCCAAACAGCATACTTCCCTTCTCACATCAGACATACAGCATGTTTGATAATGTGACATAGCAGTTTATATGAATGGCCTCATCTCATCCGCCAAGTATGTTATGAGTCAGGTATTATGTCCAAGAGTAGAAGAGGGATCAGACCTCAAAGAAGTTAGTCAACTTTCTCAAGGTTACAAGAGATATGGAGTGAGAGATCACAATTCTGAATTCGTGCTCTCTAATTCCAAAGTCTATATTCTTTCTATAATTTACTGAAAATAAGTTATTTTACATGTTTGCAACAGATAGAGAAACATCGTTCTCCTTTGTGAATGGTTTTGTAACTCTATATTTGCAGAGATATGTTTTAAGCTGTTAATAAGCTTTAGAAGTGCAATTTCCAGCTCCCTGTCCTTACGCCTATTTTCACTTTTCCTACTTTCTTTTTCAGGTAAGAGATGCAGAGACAGATCTAGGAAGCATGTGTTAAGGAAAATAAATTCTATTTCTCCCACCTCAGTACTAATCCAAATACTTGTTCTACATATATGGTATAAACGTCTTCCTTCCTTCCTTTCTTCTTCCTTCCTTCCTTTCTTCTTCTTTCCTTCCTTCCTCCCTCCCTCCCTCCCTCCCTCTTTCCCCCCCCTCTCTCTTTCCCCCTCCCCTCTCTCTCTCTCTCTCTCTCTTTCTTTCTTTCTTTCTTTCTTCTTTCTTTCTTTCTTTCTTTCTTTCTTTCTTTCTTTCTTTCTTTCTTTCTTTCTTTCTTTCTTTCTTTCTTTCTTTCTTTCTTTCTTTCTTTCTTTCTTTCATCTATCATCCATCCATCTATCTACCTATCTATCTACCTATCTATCTATCTATCTATCTATCTATCTATCTATCTATCTATCTATCTATAGCTTTTAAACACACCTTTGGCAAAAGATTAGCTTTTTTGGGTCAATTAACTCTGGTCAGCACTTGTGACATTACTGGTATCCATTTTGGCTGGTATATGAGTAATCTAGAGTTTCTTAGATAATGTCAGTCTAAAGAGTCTGTCTTTAGACATTAGTTTTTCAGCTAAAGCTTTGTGTTTTTATAAGTTCTGTATAGTCACTGATGTTAAGTTTCCTCATGGTAGTAATTAAATTGAATGCATTATGGAACTTGCTCTCCTATATCTAAAAATGATGTGATTTAATATGTCTCTGCACTCTCCCACCTGTTTCCTCTGTCTTAAATACCTTTCCCTTGTTGTGGGTCAAGCAAACCTTTACTCTTCATTAAAGTCTCAAATATTAAGATAGTCAGTAACGATTTTAATTTCCTTTTCCACTTCATGTTGTATCCTTTCTATCAGCAGCAGTTGTATGTAATACAATATTCCATTTTCTGTACTTCTATTTTTCTTATCCATGCACTAAATGTAAGGGATTGCATCCCAATTATTCCTTTATATCAGGCACATTATTCTAGAATATTTCTTGACATAAATTAGATATAATACATATTTATAAAATGAATGCCACCATGAACCTATTCATATTTATCATTCATTCAAACATAATTGCACTATTTTACCAAATATAATATTTACACACACAAAAATGTGACACCCAAAAGGGCACCTAATTTTGGTCCAATAAATTTACGCCAAATTTGAAATAATGATAAAGTTCTTGAATTACAATTGCTCTTTTATTTTTAGACACCCCAAATTTATGCGTTCTGGAGAAAATTTGTGATATTTTTAATAATTGTATTCTCTGTTCCATCAGCAGCTAAATACTATTTGATCAAGTTTCTTCCTTTTCCTTTAGCAGATGTGTACTCTGCATCTCTACTGTTTTACTTCCATCTTATGAGGACGTAGTTCCTCAACACTAAATTTTTTTAACCTATGGAAAATAAGCTAAGTCACCTAAGTGTCTCCCATCTGTTAAAGTTGGAATTAACAGTTCTCAACAAGCTGTTTCATCTTCTACTGTTTCCTTGGCACCTGACTTTTACAATGCATAACCATTTTTTATGTTTCTCTGTGGATTTTAATCCTCTTATATTTTACTTACTTATATCAAAATTTGACATTGCCTAAATATCATGTTTTTTTTTATTGTTTATCCTTATAAATAATATTTTAGTCCAATTTAGTATGCTTTATTCAAATATAGCCTGTGATAATCTTCCATAATTATAAAGTAATATATGACAATGTGATGAGAAAAAATACAGTGCAACATAGACATGACTAGCTCATATGTTTTCACTGACTTCTTGGAGAATCTTGCAAAATGATTCTTTTGCTTTATCTTCTGTGTTTGTCAACACTCTTCCTATCTTAGTGTGATGAGCTTCAGATTTTATATGAATGAAATTCAGTCCCGGTACTTGATTCTGCATTCTGCATGATTCCATCCTGAGAGGTTCTCTGTGAAGAAGACTGGAGTAGTGCCCAACAATATATATTTATATTATTCATCTCTGTTGATGCTGATCTTGTAAAAACATTGACCAATATTGTAAAAGTGAAGCTTAAAGCAAAATATGAATTATAGTTCATAATTTTAAAAATCTTTCTGTGACTAGGTACTATGGGTTAAATGTGTCCCCTGAAAGTTCATGTTTTGTAAACGTGCCCCCACTTGTAACAGTGTGAAGAGGGTGGGAAATTCAATTATGATATTTGAAAGGTGAGGCCTTTAAGAGGTGAGTAGATTGTGAGGACTGTACCCTGGTGAATGGATTGATCTACTTATGGAGTAAGGTGCATGATTCTGATGGCTTTATACAGAGGACAAGTGAGGAGGTTATCTCACTTTTGTTCGTGATGAGATAGGAGGTGCTAGTCCCCCAGTGTTTGGATTTGAGGCCACTCTCCTGAGTTTCAAATCATTTCCCTAGTACTCAAGCTCTGTCTCTAAGTTCTGAGCTATGCTGGCTTGTAGCATCTACTTTCAGTACCAATGCATAGAGACTGAGACCAGGAGGCAGACTTGTATAATCTTGGAGGCCAAGCATGCTCAATAAAAAGGAGTTTAGCCCTTAAATGACCTTCCACTGGAAGTACTAGAGAGCACTGGATATATGTGAATATATTCAGTGCATGTGGTAGAATTTGACCGATGAGCGTGCTCTAAAAGAGACCAACTGAGCATGATCAAGACTGAGTTACATAACTGAGAACCACCCCCTTAGTTGAGTACTCATTAGGTAGCATGAATGTGTGTAGATAGCCAAACTATAAAAGTTGGATCCAGGAAGAAGGTGGGGCTGCTGCTACCTGTCTCTGGGGCCAACCCTCACTTCACCTATGAGGTGTGTATTTCTTACTTTTTTATGTTAAACTTGCCTTTAGCAAGCTGGCTGTTCACTCTGGATCCAGCCTGAACTTTGTAAAGTGTGTAGTTCTTGCCTTTGTATTAAACGTGCTGTGGCTGCTGCTCACTGTCTGGAGCCAGTGTGCACTTTCCCTCTAAAGTTTGTACTTGCTGTTCTTTACATTAAGCCTGTTTTTACTTTCTCCTGTGACTCCGCCCTTGCATTCTTTCCTGTGGCAGAGTCAAGAACCTGGTAGAGGGCAGGGTGAGTTGAGGTTGGCTATCCAACCTCCCCAGACCCTCTCCTCTGGTGTCAATGCCATCTCACCATGTGACACCCTGCATTGCTGTGGAGAGTCACTACCAAGAAGAAGGTCCTCACCAGATGTGCCCTCTGAATTCTAGACTCCCCAGCCTCCAAAACTGTAAGAAATCAATTTCATTTCTTAGTAAATTATCCAGTTTTAGATATTCTGTTATAAGCAACAGAAACAGACAAATATACTTGGTGACTTATTTTACCCCAAAACAAGATGTTATAAATAGCTACTGTCCCCCGCAACACTGTCAGAAGCCATTCCTTGTTAAAAAGTTACTGCAAATTGAATTCTGTCCTATTCTATCTGTATAACTGCACAGCAATTCTTTTATAGTCACAAAGTCAAGACAATTGAAATATTTCTCTGGGTTATAGAGGAGGAATTGTATTTTATAGAACTCTCCGAAATATAGTACACCATTCAGTAGACAGCAAGTAGAACTTTTTATTTGCTATCTGCTAAATATATTTGCACGTGTGTGTGTTCCTGTGTATGTGTGCGTGGTGCATATATACAATTTTAATATGTGTAAGGTACATAGAACTACCTCACTAGGGCATAGTAGTTATAAACTGATATTCTCATGTCAGACACCCTATAGTTCTCCTTGTTCTACTGCTCATTAAATTTGTAACCTTGAGCAGATTATTTCATATCTCTGTATGCTATTTTCTTCACCTTTAAAATGGAGAAAATAATATGCAGAAAATAATAGCTTCCTAACATTTCTATAACATTTCATGATGTAATACAGTTAAAGCAAGCCTTCAAACGCTGTTAGATATTACTGTAGGCAGAGAGGGAATAAAGATGAAAGCAGACAATTTTTGTCCTCCATGACTTAAAAATCTAGAAAAGCTTGCATAAACCAAACAGAAAGAAGTTAGAGAAATACCTTAGAAAAAATTAATAATATAATTGATACAAGGTGATAGTTGTAAGCCCCTTTTAATGTGCTAGCTACTAATAGTCTTCCTCTCAAATATTTTTCTTTTACACCAGGCACTTCAACAAAGCCATGTAAACTCAAGGTTCTCACAATTCAGAAGCTTAAAGGTACTAGAATCGGGCTATCAACACCACTGGCTAGATGTTCACACATAAGTTTTTACATTGTTTACATGTTAGATATTTTGTCTTTTAATATCTTTTTTCATGCTGTATGTAAATATGGCTACTTAATATAGAAATGGGATGATATCAGTACATGATGGGTCAAATTCCTGGCTAACCATCGTCAAAGGCAGAACTTGATGAGGCATGAGATAACTGTAAGCATATGCATTTTGTTATGTTGACTAGCTTGCTAATCAGATGAAGAAAGATGGACAAATAAATGGGAACACGACATTATGCCCAAGCCTGGTCAGTAACAAAGAGAGAAACTTTGTCAATGTCAAAAACAAACAAACAAACAAAAGCATTTAAATTAAGGTGTTTCTGAAGGAAGAGAATTGGTACTTCACATATTTTTCTGACAGTTCGCAACAAGTTTGGCATGCTTTCTAATAATAATACAACCTGCCCTGCTCAGTGTTAAATGAGCCCTTTCCTTTGAAGGGTTAGGAATTTGTATTCAGATACCACCATTTTACTGCTAAAGAAACACAGGGAAAGCATCCCAACTTTTTGGCATTTTAAAATTCCCATGAATTACCTGCCTTTGAGCACAGATTTTTTTTTTTTTTTCTTTTTAGAGGAATACGACATAGGACAGTTGCTTGGTGTTTTTCACTGGCCTCTGGCCTTTTCCTCTTGTCCCTTACATAGAACTCAAAAGCCCTGTGTTAAGGATGCTTATCACACAATGTGAACTTTGGTCAGTAGCTTAAACATAGAAACCCCCTCTCACACTCATTTATACACAATAGAACTAACTTTGTTTTCCCTTCACGACTCACCCTTAATGATTAACTAAGATTGCATTGAAAGCATGACACCCAACGGGCTGTCTTGCCATACATCTCTCAAAGCAGGAAGCAGCTGTCCATCACCCTTGAAGACATCCTGTCTCCCAGATGCATTTACCTATATTAACCCAGCCCTCAATCAATGGGGGAGGTAGTTGCCACTTTACCCTCTGTTTCCCAGTCAACATCTCCTGAAATAAAAAGTCTTTCCTTTCAGTTCTATCTGATGGATGTGATTGGCAATCCTATAGCAGCAAGCACTTGGACCCATTCAGGTCAGGGATGCCCCTGACTAAATTGGCCTCTTGTACCTTGGTTGAAAGTGAATGTGAATCCCACAGGACTTGTTTGTTACCCATAGTAGGAAGTACTTTACCTACTGGCATGTTGCCTACAATCTAAAATTTTCTTTCTTTCTTTCTTTCTTTCTTTCTTTCTTTCTTTCTTTCTTTCTTTCTTTCTTTCTTTCTTTCTTTCTTTCTTTCTTTCTCTCTCTCTCTCTCTCTCTCTCTCTCTCTCTCTCTCTCTCTCTCTCTCTTTCTTTCTTTCTTTCTTTCTTTCTTTCTTTCTTTCTTCATATTAGCAAGCTCATTATTACAAATTGTTATTATTCTTTATGCCCCTTACCCAACCAATCACTTGATCTAGTTAAGTAAAAATAATTTGATTTTGCTACTGACAAATTTAGAGTGAAAACACAATTCTGATTTACTACATGTTTTATATTATGTCAGAATGAAACTCTTAGGAACTGAGTTCATGGTATTAAGAGAGATGATTCTTTTCTTCTCTATCCCGTCAAAGTGAATTCCTTTGAGTTTAAATAATCTGAGCATCTTACCAGACTGTGCTTTGAAATAAGAACAAAAAAGTCCTGATTTTTTGTAAAGTAATGATCTTATGATGTTCATATGTTACACATGCTTCTTGGATTCTGCAACTCATTCTTGGGAAGTTAGCAAAATACAGCCATTGGCAAGTGAGAAGTAAGAAGTCACAGACATGAAGATGTATATTTCCCAGGTCATTGAGAAAAGTTACTAATTAATCTCAGGGTATATTGCCAAGTAGCTCAATATATAGCATCTAAAAAGTATTCCAACTTAAAGTGAGTTCAGGACCTTGCCAGCAAGGTGGCATGCCCTCAGTAATTGTAGACTCTGTGTTCTCAGGGCAACAAACAAGACAGAAATCTATGCCTTGAAGGACCTCAGGAACGTTTATGGATCCCATTTAGATTAAGGGAAGAGTTGATGTGATGTATCAAATATTTGACAAATAAATAAATAAATAGCATCTATACCCTACAGAAAGAAAGTAAAAAGAGAAAAAGAACAAAGAGTAAGTTTTCATTGTAAAGCTAAACAACAAATATCAAAACTGTATCATATAGACGTATAACAAAATGGTAGACTTCTATTCCTGTTCTAAGTTGCAAATACAACTTTAATTTGTGTATCCCTCTCTTGAGGTCATGTTCACATGGACAATATTTACTTTGAGGTAGAAAGAATGGTATTGCAAAAGTTCAAGGTGCAATTATCAAAATTTGGAGTTATTCCAATAAAGTCATTCCAAACATGGAGAAACCTTTAAGTGGAGGCATCACGAGGAGCAGAAGGCAGATATCGAAAAAGTTATGATGATTGTTCTCTAGTTTGTGGGTGTCTAAGTCATTGTTGGGGCCCTAGTTTTAGGAGAATGCTAGAGGAATTAGTATATTCAAAGAATAATAAAGGGGGAGGGACAAATTTAATGGAGACATTGTAGGAGGTAAGTGAGTACCAAACTGTTGTGATGAATCAATCCAGCCTGATTTTCAATGAGTATCATTCATCCTACATTTGTATAAATGCTGAGAGAAATTGATTTTCTGTGCAGGACTCAGGAATTATGGTTGTAGAAAATTCTAAACTTCTGAAAAGATTTTCTATTAGAATTGTTTGAGGGGAAATGACAAAGACCAATAAATTATATAGGTGTTGGCTTAAGAAAAATCATTTATTTCCAGATGAATTGGACAAATAACAAATTATAACAAGCATCCCCACCTTTTCTCAGTGTCACAGCATGCATCTTCCCTCACACAAGGTTATATTTCTATCATATGTCACTTTAGTTACCAGAGGGAGGAGGCTTGTGTAGACCTCGATCTCCACAGGTACAATATTACATCCTGGGAATACTTATTCTCCCCTAAATCTAAACTTTTAGCACGAACTAGCTTTTAGACATGATAGAAGATTAACTCCCTTTTGGTTTGCTCTTAGGTACAAGTTTTCAAGCTATTCCCTGCTTGTTCATATAAACTTTTCTAAGTCTTTTTTGTAGAACCAAAACACAAAAATCTTGAGAAAAGACCTCAATGCTACAATTCTACCTTTTTACTAATTTGTTTTGTAAATTTAGTAATTCATTCATTTATGTCTCCTTTCTCATCTTATAAGAGGAATTAATAACTGTCACTCATCTAAATTCTTAACTGATATTGTGGAGAATTAATTACTAATGACTGCAAAGCACTTCTCAAACATAAAGCAATAGATATTATTTAAAATAAAAAGTCTTTTTTGTGATACAGTTCATGCTGCCTAATTGTATTTGGTAGAAATGTTCAATATTTATGATATATTTTAAGAAAAATGAAGTATGCTATGCGGAAAAAAATAAACATTATCACCAAAGAAATAGTTAAAAGCTTCCAGCTAGAGGTTTCATTTTTATCCATTTGTGTACAGACTAAACACAATAGTCCATACTTTCTGTTCGTGATTTTCATAACATTGACACATAAATGAAAGGAGTTAGAACTCATATCTTGTGTGTATTTGACAAGCTCTAACAGAATTGTTTGCAAAATTTTATTGAAATCCCTGCTTTCATTTATCTTTGTTAGCACAAGCCTCAGAAATCAGTGGTATGAAATTCTTGTATAATTTAACTCTAAGATAATTAAGTGTGCAGGTGTTCACAGAATAGCCTATTTTTCTAAGTAAATACAATCTTTCAGAAGAAAATATATTATTTTTATTACTTTATGAAAGACTATTCAATTGGTTTGATTCATTTCTAAAAGAATAAACCAAAAATATATTGCAAGGAAGAAGAGGATAAACCAAGAAACAGAATGCAATTAGTTACTGGTAATCTCATGATGTTGAATTAGTAAATAAGCTAAAATTGCTTAAACAGCTACAATAAAGAATTTTAGAGTTGCAGTGTTTCTTGAAGTTGCTATATTAAACAAGGACATGTGCATACTTAAGCTATATTTATAGCAAATCCATAATACATACTTTACTATTTAGAGAGCGAAGGGAAACTTAGGAAAGATAATCCTTATGAAAACTTCAAGTGTTTCTCTTTTCTCTCCACTTTTTTAGGTTGGGCCTCGTGTAAACTTTCCTAGACAAATGAGTTTCAAGCGCATTTTGAAAGGTCTGTACAGGAAGAAATTAAGTACTTTCCATTTTAATGCCTTGCGGTCCTAATGGAAGTTCTTTCTTTCAGCCATCCTAACTGCTTTATACAGCGTTTCAAGCTCACTTATTCTTGTTCTGCCCTTTGTGGCATCAGAGTAGCCATCAGCACCTTCTATGTAATAATCCTTCATGTAATTGAAAACCAACTTGTTTCCCCAGCCCATTTTCCAACTTAAATAATATTAGTCCCCTTAACCTTTCCTCTGAGATTCTATTTTCCAAGCTATTAATCATGTTTATTGCTTGTCCTTAAACCTTCTTCAAGTTTTCCAAGGTCTTTCTAACTTAGTGAGTTCAGGTTTGTACACAGTGCTGTGATTACGCTAGGAGAATTACTTCTCACATTCTATGCACTGTTCTTACATTTATGTGTCCAGGGAGGTCAAATGTTGATTCACCTTCGAAATGTGATTCTTTGACTATTGTAGTCATTATTATTATTGTCTTACTCCTACCAAATCCATCCTCTCCCATATACTAATCATATAGTTTGCTTTACTTCTAAGTATACTGTATCTGCATTTGTTTAATCCTAAACATTTCTATTTGTGAAAGACGCATTTAATTTTATATTTTTGTTCAAAATTAGGTTATTCTGCCCACCCCACCTGACTTAGTATATATCTGTTTGGTTCTTTTTTTCCCTGAAATTGTAATTGTGTTTGAGAGTTTAAAGTGCCTGTGCAATTTTATATCAGAAAAGGCAGTGGTATCAAGTTAAAACTAGGGGTAACATCTCTTTATTTGGAGACTTTCTGTTTCATGTGCCATTCATAGTTTATGTGTGATTTATTTTTAAATGAAATTTAAAACATGGGCATGTATTCCTTGCATTTCTATAATCCCCAAAACATTTTTCACTCCCAATTTCATCATTGCTCCCATTTCATTATTTCATCAATAATCCACAAAATTATTTTGTAAAAATTTCTCAGTTGTATTTTAGAATCTCTCCACTGCCACAATAGAACATAGTCATACTTAGCTCCCATTAGCAGTTAGAGTACTCTAGCACTCTGATTCCAATCTTCCTTACATTCTTCTTTTCAATTTTTCTACACAGGAGCAATGGGAAATGTAATTTTATTTTATTTTCATCTTGTATAATTTCCTTTATCTGATTCTGCAGATTTTTTTTTATTATGGCTCACTGTCCAGTTTTCAGTCAATTTTATATGCTATAATAAAATGTGAATGCATTAAAACAATATACGGCAAACAATACTTTTCTATCAATATATTTTAAAATCTAAATAGACCACCCATGCATTTTACATACACACCTACATAATGCAAAACATCATTTAAAAAAGAGTCATACTCCATAACTACCTAATTCTGGAACTAGTTAAAAACTCATTTTCTTTTAGAAAACTACTCATCCTATTTTCCTGAAAAAAAAAAATTAAATACTTGTTATAATGTATATTCCTCATTTTAGCTTACTGTTTTAGTCCGTTTTGTGCTGCTATAACAGAATACCTCAGACTGGGTAATTTATAAAGAAAAGAGTTTTATTTGGCTTACGATGCTGGGATGGTTGCATCTGGCATGGGCCTTAGGCTGCTTCTACTCATGGCAGAAAGTGGCAGGCTGCCTGTGCGGATGAGCAGATCACGTGGCAAGAGCAAGCAAGAGAGAAGCAAGAGAGAGAAAGGTGAGGTACCAGGGTCTGTTAAACAACCAGCTCTCATGGGAACTAATAGAGGGAAAACTCACTCACTTCCCCTCCTCCACCAGGGAGAGTATTAATCCATCCACGAGGGATCCACCCCCATGATTCAATCAGTTTCCAACACTGCCACATTGGAGATCAAATTTCCACATGAGTTTTGAAGGGGGCAACACATCCAAACACCATCATTCTGCCCTTGGCCCCCCAAAACTCATGTCACTCTCACATATAAAATACAATCATTCTATCCCAACAGTGCCAAAAGTCTTAGCTTGCTCCAGCACCAACTTAAAAGTCCAAAGTCCAAAGTCTCATCTTAGACCAAAAGCAAAAGTCCTTCCAGCTATGAACCTGAAAAACAAAACCAAATTTATCTACTGCCAAGATACAATGGTGGAACAGACACTGGGTACACATTCCCATTCCAAAAGGGAGGGATAGGTGAAAAGAATGGTCAAATAGTCCCCAAACAAGTCCAAAACTCAGCAGGGCAGACATTAAGTCTTAAAGCTCTAAAATAATCTTTGACTCCAAGTCCTGCATCCTGGGCAGAACTGGGTATCTGGGCCCCCAAAGCTTCAGGCAGCCTCATTCCCACATCTATTCCAGGCACAGCCCAGTGGACTGTGCTGGTGCCTGAAGCTTTTTCAGGCTGATGTTCTACTCTGGTAGCTCCATAAGTCTGGGATCTCCATGGTGGTCCTGCTGTCTTGGCTCTATTAGACATTTCCCTGGTGGGGGCTTCCTGTGGGGCCTCCAACCCCACTTTTCTGCTCGGCATTGCTCTAGTAGATGGCCTCTGTGGTGGCTCCACCCCTGTGTTAGGTCTCTGCCTGGCCCCCCAGGCTTTTCCATACATCCTCTGGAATCAGGGTGGAGGCCACCACGCCTCCACTGCTCTTACGTCCTGCCAGCATGCAGATTTAACACAACGTGGATGCCACCAAGGTTTCAGGCCTCTACTCTCCAGGGCTGCTGCAGGAACCACAATTGGGGCCATTCCAGCCAGAGCAGCTGGGATGCAGGGAGCAGGATCCTGAGGACAGTTGCGGCCCAGGTCTGTCCTCCAGGATTTCTCAGTCCTTCTAGGCCTCAGGGTGGGTGATGGGTGTGGCACCCTTCCAGACTTCTGAGATGCCTGCAGGGCTTTCCTCTCATTGTCTCTGCTATTAGCATCTGGCTGCCTCACTGCCAAGATAGTGTCTTTAGAAACCAGTTTATCTGCTTCACCCTTGCATTGTTCTCTGGCTCTCCACTTCTTTACCACATGGCCAGGCTGCAAATTTTCCAAATCTTTATGCTCTGCTTCCCTTTCAAATTCTGGCTTATGTCGTGCCTTTGCCGCCATAACTCAGTGTAGACTGTTGTAAGTAGTCATGCAGGTTCCTTAATGCTTTGCTGCTTAGAAATTTCTTTGGCCAAGTACTCTGGTTCACAAGTCCTAAATTCCAACTTCCATGAAGTACTACGGCATGGACAGAATGCAGCCAGATTCCTTGCCAGTTCACAGCAAAGGTGATCTGTGCCCCAGTTTCCAATAAACTCCTTCTTATTTTTATCCAAGACCTCCTTAGAATGATCGTTACAGTCCATATTTCCATAAGCACTCTGGTCACCGCCATTTAAACAATCTCTAAAACATTCCAAACTTTCCCTGGTTTTCTTGTCTTCTAAACTCCTCCAACCTTTGCCCAGTACCCAGTTCCAAAGCTGCATCCACATTTTCAGGTATTTGTATAGCAACACCCCACTCTTCAGTACCAATTTTCTCCTTTAGTCTGTTTTATGTTGCTATAAAAGAATACTTGAGACTGGGTAATTTATAAAGAAAAGAGGTTTATTTGGCTTAGGATTCTGGGATAGTTGCATCCGGCATGGGCCTCAGGCTGCTTCTACACATGGCAGAAAGTGGCAGGCTGCCGGTGGGTATGAGCAGATCACATGGCGAGAAGAAGCAAGAGAGAAGCAAAAGAGAGAAAGGGGAGGTACCAGGGTCTGTTAAACAACCAGCTCTCATTGGAACTAATAGAGTGAGAACTCACTCACTACCCCTCCTCCCCTAGGGAGAGCATTAATCCATTCATGAGAAATCCTCCCCCATGACTTAATCAGTTTCCAACACTGCCACATTGGGGATCAAATTTCCACATGAGTTTTGGAGGGGACAATACATCCAAACACCATCACTTACTTACTCTAAACAGTGCAAACATTTTGGAATTTATGTGAACTAGACATTCTTCTGTGTCTTTCCAATTCTACTGAATCTTACAACTTTTGCTTTGGCTTTCAGTTATGAATTGATCCCATCTTTATGTGCCTGCAGTTTAGAGCAATTTGTCTTAATTTGATTTCAAGGATATTTTTAAGGAATATGAAATACTTCATACCTAATTACAAATGATTAAAATCATATAGTAGGAGCCACATTTCATGTGTTCATTTAACCTTCACAATCATTGCTGATATCCATTAAGCAAGTAAGAAAAATGTTCAGATTATCTCATGGCATACTCACAACATCCTCAATTAGATACTGTTGCCATCATCCTTGTTTTACTGAGAAATTAAGTAGTAGTTTCATTGTAGTATGAGGAACTACATTACTTGTAGTTCCACTTCTTGTTTACAAAGGTGATAAATGGTGAAGCTGGGATTTCATCCCAGGTGCTGAAACACCAGGGCCCATGTACTTCCAACTAAACTACCCAGTAGGTCAGAATTGGTGTTGAAAATGCAACTGATATCAGGAGGCATGACTAACTGGTCCAAGATGACCCATTTAATATATTGCTTGTTAATTCTCTTTGGGGAGAAAACAAATGAAAGGCTTCATCAGTATTTTTCTGATACAATTATTTTGCAGTTTTCTGCTTGTATTGTATCATTAGTTTACAAAATATTGCCACATTTAGTGTTTACAGTCTTTTTTAATTGGTCCTGCAATAATGCACTAGGAAGGTTTGACCTCCATTTAAAAATTGACTAATTAACTAATTGACATATTATGTTTCTAAACTATATATCATTTTGCAAAGTAATGTTGAAAAATGTACAGCTTTAGAAATAACTAAATACACATGATACATTAACTATAGTTTTTATTTATCAGAAGCATTAAAATAAAATCTTTTGTGTTAAACATTTTTAATAAGCCATTGTACAGTTAAGAACTCCCCAAAATATTCTAATACTATGGTATACTCCCCAAACTTCCAGTTTCACTTTGATTAAATATCGAATTCCTCTATTTTCTATTCCAAATATAAGACCAGGTTAACCAGTCCTGGCACCAATATTTAGGTTTTCACTCTTTATGTCTAAATTATTAATTTGGGAAAATGCATGACCCTTTCATCAATCTTTTAATTTAGAGTATTAGTATAGAAACTGCTTTGGGATTTGATGTGCATTGGCAAATCTACAGTGAAGCAAACAGAGGTAAATAATGTAATCACAGCAGCAGCTGGGTTTCGGGCATGCCAACAGTCAACCTAGAGAGTCCTAGGCAGCTGGGGCAGGTGTTAGTGATCTAAATGAGGTTGGTAAAAGACTTTTATTACTTTACAGTAGTTCTGGCAACTAGACCTATGTTCCTGCCATTCCAGTCCTGGTTCCCACTTTGTTTTCTGCAGTTTTCCAGCAGGTTTTTAAAAGTTTTATATCACCCCCAACAGCTTTAAAACCACTTCTCTCTCCAGGCTGGATGAAGAAGTAATGCACACAATTGTAGTACTTCATTTTGCAGTATACGTTAGAAGCATAACCATAATTTAAACATCCTGCCAGTAGGTCCTTTATTAACAAAGTGACCCCAGCCATAACTGCACACTCTACTCTGTTTTGTAATAAAAGGGATGTATTATCTTTTTCTCAAGCACTAAATCAACAAAATTGATGGAGCACCTACAATACAGAAGACATTTTTATAATAACTATTTAGAAATAGTCTGCTTGTCTTTAAGGAGCTTAAAGACAGTTGGGGAAGAAAACTATAAACTATAAAATAATACTTACAATAGATGTTAGCATTTAACCAGTGTCAAATTAATGGTATAGATATAAAATGCTATAGGATTTCCAAGGTGAAAGAAAGTGCACAGAAAAATCACATAAATGGACTCTGTGGACATGCTAAGTCACAAAGATAATTAGAATTTAGATACAATCAGAAGAGGTACAAACACAGTGTAGATTGGCTTCTATTCCAGTTTATCTGTAGCAGATGATCTCCAAAGGCAGATATTATAGAAAAAGTAATGAAGCAGTTGTGATAGCAGGTAAAAATTATTTCAATAACAATAATAATATTAAAATAGCTAAAATGTATATGCTTACTACGAGCTAAATAGCATATGTTTTATTCTGCTACGTAGCATCTTGTTGAGCCCTCAGAACAAAATCATATAGTAAATAGTATAATCTTCTAAATCTTACATATGAGGAAATAGAGGCTTGGAATCTTTGTGTACTTGTCCTTAGTGCTGAAGCCAGGCCTTGCATGATCTATCTCTTTGATGTTAAAGCCTTCGCGTTTTATTATGAGCTCAGTTCACTCTCAGAGAAACAACTTAAGGCATGGAGCATGAGGACCACTAGGACAAAGAAAATTATTTAAGAGGATTAATATAAACATACACACACACACATACATGTGTGTGTGTGTATAGACATACATATATTATATATACATGTATGTACATATATCAGTGTATGTATATATCAGAGTATGGAGAAAAGTCACTTGGAAGATCTCCAAGAGACTTTTTCACCTCTTACCTTCTCTCATTATAGCTTGCTCTGGCTTCCTTGTTCTTTCCCAAATATGGTAGACACCTTAGGACAACTGTAATGGTTGTTCCCTCTGCCTGGGAGGCTCTTCCTCTGGGTTCTCTCTCTATTTCTTAGAAAGTTTATCTCAAATGTGACTTCTCATTGGGGTCTCCCTTGACAACTACATTAAATTGTAACCACACACTTCCCAGGCACTCTTGTTCTCCCTCATGTTACTATGATTTTTCCTTTTCTTCTGTAGAACTATTGATCTGTTAATATATTACATAATTTACTTATTATGTGTGTCAATCATTCTCATTCCCTTTTCTAAAATACAAAATCTGTGAGTACAAAGAATTTTTTTCTCTTTTATTTGCTTATGTAACCAAGAGCCTAGAAGAAATATATAGAAGTTGCTCAATAAATAATTTTTGAATGAATAATTATATTACTGAAAATTTATTACACAAAAAACAATGCATATTCTAAAAAAATAGAAAATATACAAAGCATAATGAAAACATTTATTTATTTATTTATTTATATTTTTATTTTTTTTATAATGAAAACATTTAAAACAACAGTAATCCCACTAGTGATAAACATTAATATTTATTACAATTTCTATGTATTAATATCTTTTTATTACTAAAAATTGATTCTGAATCTAATCATTTTTAAAAGTTAGACACTAAAAATAACAACTTGTTATGAAGATTATTTTTGAAAGTGTTATAAATCTTTAATTTTGACTGCAGAATACAATTAGATATATGATGACCATAAGGTTTTTGCATTGAAGATGAAGGAAATGATTATAAAATTTATCAGAAGGTTTATAATACCCAATGTGAGTTTCAAAGTACAAGCTTTCAATATGATGAGGCAGGAATAGATGAATGTAGAAATGATGCTATTTGCTGAAGCACTTTAAATGTCCACATCAGTAAGCTATTCAAATGAAAGCCTTTCAATGTTTCCATAGCAATAGGCATTTACCTTTAATATAGCATTCATCACATAGAGCGGAATTTATTATTTGCATATCTCTCTGTCTTACATATTATTTTTCTCTATATCATTCTCCATATTAAAAGAACTCTTACAAAGTTGACTATGTTACATACACACACACACACAGAAATACATAAATATTTACAATTTAAACTAGTAATAAAACACAAAAAGTATAATTTTATGGATAAAAAACTAAACATTGCAAACATTAATGCTATGATTAAAATTCTATAAAATAAAACACTGAGAAAGTGTTTTCGTATTTGGGAATCAGGTTAAAGCCTCTGTGAGCAGATGAAATTCTAGCTGAGAATTAAAGGATAAGAAGAAATCAAACAAAGAAACTATGCAAGAGAGTCCCAAGCCAATAAACCTTAGGGAAGAGCCTTGAGGTGGAAAATGTCCACAAAATGCAGCTGGACCTCAGTGAACAAAGGAAAGAGCGGTGTAAGTTAAGGTTGATAAAAGAGATGGTTGCAAGATGATAGAGATTCAGAATCTAGTAAGGAGTTTGAATTTTATTCTCAGTACAATAAGAATAAAATAGTTTATTGGATATTTTAATCATGGGAGTTACAAAACCTAATTTAGGTTTTCAAAATCCTAATCTAGCTGCTGCATGTTATTGGATTGGGGAGAAGCTTGACTTGGATATAGAAGAATAAAAGCTCAGACCAGTGGGGCATCAATGAGCCAATCAGATGTTCTGGCCAAGATTTTGAATATTATGACTGAAGTTCAACTAATTAGCAGGTATACTTTACCTAATTGCTGATATCTCATCATGCATTTAAGTGCATTGGGAATTGGTATATTATCATGGTGATTATTTTTACATTATGTGAAAATATAGTGTTGCAACTGTGTATAACAATAAATATAAATCTTTTAACAGTATTTTAGATCACTCTATGTTTTTAGAGAATTAAATGTCAGAGTTTTCTTAAAATGGCTTCCACCTTTGTGAGCTAAATAATTCATCTTTCATTTGGCAAAATTATGTCTTCAAATAAACTCCTCAGTAAGTGTATATGACTATATCTTTGAATCACTAAATAGTTTAAAATATTTTATACATTTTTTGCACATAAAAATAAACTTCATCAGGTAAAGAGTCATCAGCATATGTCTTTTTCTCCACACTTGTATATCAAAGTTGATCTCTTGGCTTCTGGTTTCTGATGTGTTGAGGAGATGTTGAGAACCAGAAAATAATACCAATTATTTGTTGTTGTTGTTGTTGTTTGTAGGCAACTTATTTTCTGCCAAAATCTTTGTATGTCTTCTTTTTTCTTGATTTAATCTATTAATTTTAAACTAACCTAATTATTTTTAATTTAATTTAATCTTATAACTTTTCAAACTTATTACACTCTAATATACTAAAGTTTTGTATATCAATGAGCTGCTTTCTTTGGCAGACTAAGAAGAGCTTGCCTTTCTAGTTTTTTTCATTATGACAGAGAAGAGTTTTGCTGTAGTTTGTTTGACGGAACTAAGCAATAACAGCTATTTAAATAAAACATTCTAGTGTTTTGCAAGTATGCTGGACATTTTTACTAGAATCCTGATAATACTTTTAATTACATATTTTTCTAATTTTAAAATGTAAATTTGGAAATAAGTAAAAATTAAATATCTTACATATTTTCAAAAACTGAAGAATAACGATGTTCAAATTTTTCTATGAGTAAATTAGTTCAAATCAGTGAAAGAAAATTCTTAAACGATAAACTGAAAAATAGTTATTAAGGTAGAGTTATTATGTGCATATAACATTTTATGTTTAAGTGGTTTTTAGGGTTACTTGATATATTGTATTTTCCAAAGTTGCATTAATAAATATGAATTTTATTTATAATAAGAACATATGAAAATCATATTAAGGAATATTTCAAGACTGATTTTTTTTAAAAAAAATCTTGTTATTTATAATTTTTAGCAATACTTTTTCTGTTTCTAAAAGCAATAAGCTTTGTGACAGCCATAAAATTAAGCTCTGGCTCACTAAAACCTAAATCTAAGTAATACAAATTAACCAATTGCTCAAAATGAAATGAAGTAAACTAGTGTTTTCTAATTCTTTTTTGTAATGTTTCCATGGAAATCAGTGGCTTAGTCTATTTGAATGTTTAAAAATAAACTGGAATCAGTCCTTTGATGTTTAAAACATTTACTGGATATCAATTATATGCTAATTACAGTAAAAAAAAAAATCTGTTTTTCTTTTGTTCTAGTGTCCTGAGAAGAAAACCTGGTTAGCTAGTGGCTAGAATTGATTGGTATGTGAGAGCTTATGAATCCTTTTGTGAGATCCTAATTGGATCCCTGGAAGACAAGTTCACTTGCTCAAAGATTAACAAATGGAAATCCTCCTTTCTAAAATGTCCATTTATAGCTATGAACACACTTTTGCTGTTATGATTACTTATGAAAGATATGACCAAAGTATTTGTAATAGTAGCTCCATGTACTTAGCTCATGTGTACTGGGGGAAATTTTCTCCGGCTGATGTTTTAGGCAAATGCTTTACTTTGCTGAATTATACCAGTTAGGATTATATTCAACTGTGAGTGAGAGTAAGCCAAAATAACTGTAATTGAAAGAAGACAGTTTATTTCTTTCTCAAATGAAAGGCCAGAGGTATGTAGTCCAAGGCTGTGGTAGTTTCTGCAGTGGCAGGTGTTCAGGCTGTGTAGGTTCTTAATGTCTATGGCCATTTCATGATCCAGGATGGCAGCTTCAGCTCTGACATCACATATGAACTTTATCAACAAGAAGACTAACACTTATGTTTGCCTCCAGATGGATAGAATATAGCCACCTTCCCATATCTAGATGCAAAATACAGAGGGAAATGCAATCTTTGGGCTAAATGTACTCTACCAAACATGTCAGACTATATTATGAAAGTTTCAGCAATTGGTATTGGGGAGCAAATATCCTCTGGCAAAAACCCCTGTTAGCCTCTGATATAATTTCACATCACCTTATTTCTGTACATGGGATACTTCCGAAAAGAAAAATCTATAAGGGAGCTCACCCTGTTTCTCCTCTAATGCTTCTATGTCTTCTTTTCAACACAGGTGAGCAGTAATATTACAACCTGAGGCAAATCATGTCATAATCTGCCCATAAACTTCCAGTGTCTCCTGTCTCATTCAAAATAAAAGTCACTCTTTACCATGGCCCTTAAGGCCCTCATGTTGTCCCTCACTATTCCTCTGACCTCCTTTGAATCCCCTGCTCAGTTTAAAAAATTTTTTTTTAGCTACCACGATACCTTGCTCTTTCCCAAACAAGTCCAGCGTCGTTTCCCATCAGAGTATTCTCATGCTTTGAGAGACACCTTCCATGACCACCTAGTCATTCGCGATCACTTACCTAGCTTCATGTTTCTTCACAGAAATATCACTTCCTGAAATATAAATATGGATTTATGTTACTTCCTCCAATGTAAATTACCTTGAATGTAGTTACCTCCTAGAATGTAAACTTTATGAGAGCAGGGTCTTTGTTTTGTGCATTGTTTTATAAAGAGGGTTAGAATACTGTCAAGCACATAATGCTCAATAAATGCCATATGAAAACTTCAAGTAACTGGTCTAGTAAACTTCAGTATCTCATTATTTGATACTCATTGATTGGTTTGTTTCATTTCTGCTAGCTTTTCAAGTGTGCAACCTTAGGCTTCCATAGAATGGTTGTGCATGGTTCTTTTAACTTTTTTATTTGTCCTTACCACAGTCTCATTCTTATACTGTATGACTGGTTTAGCAAAATGATAATTTAGTCTTTTTCATAATCAAGTTTTGCTTTATTTATGCTCTCTAAAATATTCGTATCTATTTTATTTATGTCAGTTTTTATTTTAATATCTTTTTCTGGATTTTTCTGGTTTAATTACTTGTTCTTATAATTTTTATCGTCAATGCTTAATTCCAATATTTTTCATCTTTATATTGACATATATGCAGTGAAATTATACAAGCCTTAACTGAACAACTTGTTAAGACCAAGATCAAAATAGGAATCTTTGCTAACCTCCCAGATATTTCATTTAAAACCTCGTGACACAGAGGAAAACACTATTCTAACTTCTATTACCATAGATTAGTTTTGACTATTCTCAAACTTTATATGGATGAAATCCTACCATATGTGTATGTCTGGCTTTTTTTGTCCATCATATTGTCTGCAAGAATCACCCAGGTTGTCATTGTATCAGTAGTTCCTTCTGCCTCATTGATAAGTATGACAGTGTATGAATATGCCACAATTTATTTATCCATTCTTCTTTTTGTGGACATTTATGTTGTTGTAAATTTGGGCTGTTATTAATCAAGCTGACAAACATTCTTGCACACATCTTTTTTCAGACTTATGTACTTATTTCCCTTGAGTATATACGTAGGAGGATAATTGCAGGGTCATTGGGGAGGCATATGCTTATTTCAGTACATATTGCCAAACAATTTTCCAAGGTGATTGTTCCAATTCATACTCCCACCAGCAATGGACCGAGGGTTTCAATTGTTTCATATCCTTGCCAACACTTCCTATTTAAATCTTTGCTGAATTTTAGCAATTCCAGTTGGTATGTACTAACATCTCATTGTGATTTTAATTTGCGTTTTTCTGATGCATAATAATGTCGGCCAATTTTTCAAATGTTTATTTGCAAAGAAAGTTTTAAGGCCATATATTGTCTTAAAGTACTTTTGCTGTGTCAAATAGGTTTTGATATTGAAACATTTTGTTTTTATTGATTTCTAAATAGTTGGTGACCTTTTAAATTATTCTTTGATCTAAAATTTAACATTGCCTCAATGTAAACATTGTTAAGCTTTGGAGGTCAATTTTTAATTATTTTCTTCAATTGTATTGGCGTATGATAAGTTGACCATAAAGTGTCTATAGCTTTTAATATATTAAAATTCTGATGTAACCAAGCACATGACCAGTATTTTTATCTGTTTATGGATATATGAAAAATATTTCTTTATTTGAGGTATATAAGGCTCCCTACATGGCTATTATATACTGTTTACTGATTGTAATATTTCTTCTTTCTGTTTTTTAAATACTTGACAAATTCTGAAAGATCGGTACTATAATACTGCAATACAATATTATTCTAGTGTTCTCATTTATTTTTATAATCAGTACGTTACAAAATTTTACTTCTTAGCTACCATATTATTTCTTGCTGATGATTTGTTTCATTTTATTTTATCCCTTTTATTCTATAAATGCTAATTTTGTTAAATTATTTTTCTTCTTTATCTGTAATTTTGATAGGTTGATGGAGTTGATGAGTTGACATTTATTGCCCTTTTTCATTTGTTAGTTACTGTCTACTCCAATTTTCTATTCATTTAAATAATTGCCATTCTTTTACCTGTTCCCCTAATCAGATATGAATGACTAATATTATTTATTTTTAAACAGGTAACTTTTATCACTGAGATGTTTTTTTCTTGACCATGGCTCTTTAATTCATTACCTGTCTCAAGAGAAGGACATGATCTTTAGAATCTTTTACTTTCCTTCCTCTCACCTTCTACTATTTCTCCTCCTTTACCATAATACATTTAGAATCCATTTACTTAACTTCCTCCCTCTCAACTTTAATTTCCTAGCATTTTTTTTCTTTCCTGATCATTAGTATCTAATAGAAATTTCCTTAACCCTTAACCCTTCTGATTCAGGAATACTTCTTTAATACTGGCATTTCATATTCCTAAAGAGGCTATCTTTATCTATTAAAAAACTGTATATCAAAGGTAACTTCTTGCCAATATTTAATCTGCTGTTTATCTTTCACTATATTGAGGTCTCTGTTTCATTTTCTTTATGATTTTGGGTGAAGTCTTCCCTCAATTATTTGAGTGTTTCTCAGGTTTTAAATATTTTTATATATATATTTTTTTCTCCTATGACTGGTATGTTATTATTTGGTGACGTCTTTTTCTCTCATTTTTCTGGAAATGTTAATTTGTTATTTTCTACCTTCTATTTTTGAAAATGAGATGTTCAATGCTAGTTGCTTAATTCTTTTATGACCGACTCCTTGAATTTCAGACCTGTGTCTTAAGTAACAGTAATGCTAGAATCTACCATTTGATTAATGGCAAAAAATCTGGAATCTGTGTTCTTGTGAACGGAGGGTCCGGCGTCTGATACCTCACCCAATACCTGGAGATATCATCTCTTATCTTCAACTTAATGAATTACCCCATTCAGGTAGTTAACAAAGCCCATACACTCAGTTCTCTCCTGACCTTTTTCAAGGTCAAGTTCAACATATTCATTCATGTTGAAGTTCTATTTGGACTTAAGTACTTAGACCTTTGCCTGCTAAGCTCTTTCTGGGACGTGCTGCTCCCAGTTCTGCCCCTGGTTTCTACTCCTTCCTTTTTTCAAAACTACGGAGGAGAGAGCCCTCTGAAAATTTAATTGTGGTATTGACACTCACTCTAAGTTGTTTTCCAGTTTTAGAAGATCACGGCTACAAAGAGGCAAGTAAATTGTAGTTGGAATTGAAAGGTAAGAAAGGTTAATTCAAATTGTCATTTTCCCAGAATCCCCCAGCAAAGAAGGATCTCTTGTTAACACAGGATATTGGGGTTAGACAAGCTATAGCTTTTCTCTCTTTGTACAAATTTGTAAACAAAGCAATAACTTATAAAAGTGTTTATATTGAGAATGTTTACCTTAAAGTGATTGAAATATTATATATGAAAATAATTAATGCCACACAATAAACCTTCTCTTTGAATAATGAAAATGATTAAGTTTTAGTTCAAGATGAAGATTAAAAAAACAAAAATAGATTTAATTGTTAAACATTGACATCAGGGTACCCTGATGATATTATAAATCACAATGACTTTTACAAGTGAACTTTTGAGCAAAGAAAGGTTAACCTAATTATTCTGTTCTGGCAAGTTTATTTATTTTTTTATCTGAAAAATAAATGAGCTTGCTAGGAAATCTAATTAAGAAAAATTCATGGAGTTCAAGGAAAGATGGTAGCATAAGAATAGACTTACAAAGATATACTTTAAAAATCTGACCTAAATGATCAAGAAAAAAAAAGATGCCAAAGATTATTTTTGCATCATTCAAACTATAAATTCTGAGACAGGATCTCATGAAATTGCCTACATTCAGCCATTTGTGACATACAAAAATGGCAATTTCATACAATTCAACAATGTAAAATGCAACCTTAGGAAAAATTCTGCCAACACTACAGCTTGATCACAGATAGCAGAAGAAGCACAAAACTCATAGAGAGAAGGATACATTGTTGTGGGAAGTTAACAAAATTAATAAGTAACATCAAGTTTTTTGCAAAACAATTATCCTATTGTAATTTCTTAATTTTAACTAATCTGTAAGTTTGCTCAATTATGTGCACAAAATAATTATTTTTAGAAAAGATATATGCATGCAATCTTTTCATCATACCTGTGTATTTGCAAACATATTTCTTATATTTTACTCGTATAATGTGAAGAGTATCATTTTTCATTAAAAATATGTAATACTCTTTCCTTCTTCATCTTTAGAGGCCAATTTCACAGACAAGGTGACTCCCCATTGGATTCATTTTGAAATTCATGTAGATCAGCACATTTGTTAAAACATGTCTTAATCATGCTCTGCCATTTTCCCCATATATTTAATAACATTTATCTAAAATGTCAGGTATTCCATTGCTTCAGAAATGTTTACATTTTTGAAAGTTGTTTATTCTTGTAACAATATTTTCCATCTTCTTCAGAAACACTAATTATCTTTACACTGAATCTTACTTGTTTTTCTTCCATATAATAGCCATCTTCTCATTGATTCCCTTTAATTCTGACATAAATTGTCTTTGATTTTCTGTGATTTTTCTGAAGCTTTTACAATTATTACTTTAAAGAATATTTTTACTGTATATATGTACTTTAATGTAGTTTATACTATAATAGGGTGAATTGATATTATTTAAATAATAATGAAAATACATATATAATTATAAACTCTGTAGAAAAAGCACACAGACTTCTAAAGTGTTCATGAGAAGAATCTTACACTTTTCAGCCAAGATATGGAAAAAAATAATAGGAATTTACTAACCCCCTAAGGTAGTGAGAAGAAAAGAGAGTCTCACACAGTGAGAAAATTGAGTCAAAGCCTCTGAAATAGGAAGAATCATTATACCTTAGAACATTCTGCTACTGGGCTAGTGTAGCTGGACTTCAAAAATTGAACTGGAGAGTGAAAACTAGGAGCTACAAAAATAAGGCATTTGGGGCTTTTGTAACAAGCTTAAATTTTATTCTAAAAAAATTAAAAGAAACTGTATTCCATATGAATGATCAGATTTTTTTTTAATGTGTCATTCAAACTGCAGTTTTAAGAATGGTTTTGATAGAGGGACAAAGGTGAACAAGTACACTATTTAGGAGTCTATTGAGGGAGTGAAGTGCAAATCAGCAGAATATAGACATATAATATAGAATAGAATAGCACTATGATGTTAATATTATTTTTTCAGCAAAGTTCAGATACCCATAGTTACAGACAAAGCATATATTTGATTACTTTCATGTTTGAAATATTGATGCACAGTTATAGTGATAAAGCTTATGGAAGTGATGGTCCATAGGATCTAGTCTGGAAAATAAAGTCACATTGAAAGAAGAACATAAACTAACATAAAAAAGAATAAAATAAACTGCAGCTCTCAAAAATTTGAAAATCAGTTATTTAATCATCATCATGATGCTATAAGGTAAGTACTGCTATTATCTTGGACATGTTGAGAGTTTGCATAAATCAGGCAGAGCACATATGAAAGAAGAGAAAGGAGAGAAAGTAGGACTGAGCATGAGGTCCTTCCTGAAAGGGGGATATGGATAGACATGGGCATTGCATATCGATGACCATCATTAACCACAGTGGGATACTCTTGGAAAAGTTGTATTTTCCCCTTGTTTCAATTCTAGTAACTTCCCTTTAATCTCACTGTGTTTTACTATAATGCCTTTTTTTTTCTATATTGCCTTTTTTAAATTTCCTCTTTCATAAGACCAAGAAATCTAAATTTTCTCTCATAGGTCAAAGCAATAGAATGATTTTTCTTTTGTTTTCTCAAGTAAATCATCTTTCATAGTGTTATTTTTATGATTTTTTTTACACACTATATTCCTCTTTCATTTTTGAATAGGTTCTCTGTTGTGCTTTCTCTCTGTTCATCTGGGACTTCCTATTTTGTTGTGAATGTCTGATAGCTCCATGAGGCAGTATTCATGTAGAGCACAAAGTATACAGTTCCTCACAAGTTATACAATGAGGAAGTCCTGCATTTGCTTTCCCATTTTCATAAAAATAATATCAAAGGCTCCTTCCTGACCCCAACAGATCTGATTATCCAAGGACTTTGGGGGCTCTGGCATAACAATGTAAACCACAAACTGATTTAGTGTTAAAAGGGTACTGGGGATCAAATTGGAATACAAAATCAAGATGTGGGTGCACAATCTCCACCAATTGTCCTCTACTTACTAACTCTCTTGCCTTGCTGGCATATCCATTCTTATGGTAAGAAAGGGATGCCTCACTTGCAGCACTCAAGCCTGCTTCCTTGAGTTTTTACCCCTTCTCTCCCACAGTGCCAAGAATAAACCCCATTAAAAGGTTAAGCTGTTACAAATATTTGTGTCAAACAGGCTTTCTTTTACAATTTTTCATCTGTTTCTGTGTTTCATCCACTTTGAATAGCCATTAGTTAAATGGCTGTCAGTATTTTCTTTTCTAGTTTTCTAGCCGCCTCAGTAGGCTTATCTTTCCTCTCATTTCTCTCTATATTGAACTCTTATTCGAATAAGAAAATACACTAATAAAAACAAATATAGAGAGAGCCCTAAATCTCTTCTTCAGCCTGTCTTTCTTGGTATTGAACTTCATCAAAATTCACAACTTTTGCACTTCAAAATGTACCATTTACTTCTCTCTGAAAATATTATTTCCGTCTTTGTACATTTGCTTATGTTAATCCTTAGACTATGAAGTTCTTCCTTCTTTTCTAAAGTATAAATCCTACTCATTTATTAATATTCAAATCAGATGACATTTACTTTAAGAACAATCTTCTGATTTCCCAGTGCAAAATTCAATAATTCTCCTCGTTCTTCCCAAATGAGTTAAAATCTTCCCATAATACTGATAACTAGTTTAGTACTTACTAGGATATCATAGAGATACATACTAGAGTTATCTTTAATACAATCTCAAGGTGAAAAATAGTGTGATCCCCTTGAAGACAGAGATTATATTTTTTAAAATTCTTATCACAAAATTAAGCATATTGCATTTTCACTGATTTATTCATTGGTTAAATAATGATCCTCAACATATATCAATGGAATAACTCAATGTAGCAAATACTCTCCTACTTTACCTAATAACAGAGATGATGTAAAAATCTAGTTTCATAGATTCAAATAGAAATGGTGTTATAGTCTCTACATTGAAAACATACTGCAACCCAATCTTAATTCAGATTTTAAAAAAATTCCAAATATATGGTAAATACATAGATTAAAATACATTTAATAGATTAAACGTGTTTTCCCATTCAACGTACTGTTGGTCCTCTGTAACTTGAAGCTTAATTTTGGATCCCTTATTTTTTGAAATTGCTGCACAATAAATTGTCTGATACACAATTAACTGAAGTTGTAACTATATAACATAGTCACCATTGAACGATCAGAACTTTTGCTTTTCATGAAGGAAACATTAAGCTAATTCTAGGAATATGTCCTAAAGAAACAGTTTGATTTACAAAGAGTCATAAAGATTCATGTGCAAGACTAAGCAACTTAATGTGCCAAATGTCTTTTATTGCACTGCTGATTTACCCTCCATCCTTCCTGACCCTGCTTGAACTTTGGAGACTGACTTATAAAAACAACATCAAGGGGTTCCCTGACCCTCTGACTTCAGGTTATATTTAGCCTGTGAGAAACCCTGGCAGGAGGTAGAAAGGAAAGAGGAGGGAAGGGTCATAGTATTTATTCTACTGCTTCTTTCCCCACGCAGTCTCCTTAGGGAGGTGTGTCTGTCTACAGAAGATCACTGTGGTCCTTGAAGTGGCTGGTCTACATCTCCCTCTCTTTCCAGGCTTTGCTGATCTCTTCTTCTCTCTAGCTCCAGTTCCAGATTCACCACTTGTAATTCCTTTATGCTACTTCCTCTGTAAGGAAACATTCCTCAGGTTACTCTTAATTGTGTTTATCATCTCTTTCTTATTGAGACTTTAACTAATCCAGAATAAAAAACCATTGTGAGTCCGGTCATTCTTTGCCATGTTCTCTTTCTCCCATCTCTGTGATCATGAAGATATGCCAAATGGATTCCCCAGCAGCTTGGATTCCTGAATGACTAGAATGTGGGGGGAGGCCTCTCCTTGGCCTGTATTGGATATGTAGCACCGACTAAAATAAACCTTTCATAAACCACGGACATATAGGAGGATTCCTGTTACTGTAGAATAACTAGTGTTCCACAGAATAATAGCCTAATAAGCACGTCAATTGCCAGGCAATGTTCTAAGTGTTGTGAATAAAATAAAAAACAAACAGACAAAGTCCCTGCCTTTAGGATATTTATATTCTGGTAGGTAAGAAAGAGAACTAGAAAATAAAGAATATAATATCACTTTATGAATAAGTGTTATGATAAAAAAGTGAGTTAGGGTAAAAAATAGGGTTACCATTTGTATTAATTATCTTGGGTTACCATACAAAATACGACAAACTGGGTGATTTATAAATACAGAAATTTATTCTCTCAATGTTCTGGAGGCTAGAAGTCCAAAATCAAGATGTCAGCAGGATCATGCTCCCTCTGAAACCTGTAAGGGAGAATCTTTCCTTGCCCTTTTCTAGCTGTTGCTGGCAGCTGTAAATCCTTGACATTCCTTGACTTTCAGCTGCTTCACTAGAATCTGTGCCTCTGTCATCACATGGCATTCCCCTTATGTGTCTGTACCTCTCTGTCTTCTTCTTATAAGGACACCAGTTATTAGTCATATTTGACTAAGGGCCTACCCTACTGTAGTATGATCTCAACTTGATTTAACTAATGACATCTGCAATGGCCTACTTCCAAATAAGGTCACATTCTTAGGTCCTGGGTATAAAGATTTTAACATATCTTTTTTGTGGAAATGATTCAGCCCATAGCACTATTTCAGAAGAAGTGTTAGGATCAGTCTCTCTAAATGCAATAATGTAGGGATAACTATTATTATTCAAATAAAGCATATCCTATACTTGAAAATGTAGTGATAAAAGAACTTTTAACTTATAAATATTTTATCTTACAATCAATATTTTTAACAGATTGCTATACTTTCTGCTACCTAGAAATCTATATTCTTTGGTTACAACCATGATATCACCACCAAACTCCACCACTTATGGAGAAGTGGGCCAAGAACATCTAACCTTTTGCACAAACTGAAATCATAATAAATACTTTAGCATGCCTTGAAAATGTTTTGTTTTGATTTCTTTGGATTCAGTATCCCTGTGATTGACAGAATAAAATGTTTAAGTATTAAAATATTACCCATTGGGATATTCATTATTGAATAAATATTACTTTTTTTCTGTCAATAGTGTTTTATTTGGAAACAAAAATTTTTAAAAAATATATTTTTAAAAATTAATAATTCCCTGTTACTGAAATGTCATGTTCTCTGAGTAATAAAAGTTTATTTAAATGATATTTCTATCTATTTGAAACAGCAAAGCTAGACATTATTAAAAATTTTACCCTAAAAAATACAATATATCGGGCCGACCCCCGTGGCTCACTCGGGAGAGTGCGGCGCTGGGAGCGCAGCGGCGCTCCCGCCGCAGGTTCGGATCCTATATAGGGATGGCTGTCGCGCTCACTGGCTGAGCGCGGTCACAAAAAAGGACAAAAAAAAAAAAAAAATCCAATATAAAAAAATTAGGAAGTTTATATATTTAAAGAAACTAAATTGCATACTCTGACAGTTTTCTTATTATTAACATCTTGTATTGGTTTGGTATATTTATTACAATTCAGGGACTGATATTGATACATTTATTAACTAAAGTCCATAGTTTATATTAGAGTTCACTCTTAGTATTATACAGTTCTATAGGTGCTGTGGATTGATTGAACTATGTCCCCAAAGTTTATATATTAGAAGTTCAATTCCCACCATAACTGTTGAGGGTGGGAAATCCTATTATGGTAATTGAAAGGTGGGGTAATTAAGTTGTAGGACCATGCCTTACTGAATGGATTAAAAATCATGGTAAGGGGTGTCGTTCTGAGGACTTTAAAAGAAGAACACATGGAGACATTAGTCTCTCTCTGCTCCACCATTTTCCGCCATGCGAGACCACTACATTGCTGTAAAGCCACCAACAAAGAAGACTCACCAGATGTGTTCCCTGGACTTCGGACTTCCTAGTCTCTGAAACTGTAAGCAATAAATTTCATTTTCTTATAAATTCTGCACTTCTAGATATTTTGCTATAAGCAACCAAAACAGACTAATACAGAGTAATAATAATGGGTTTTGCCAAATGCATAACATCACCATTACAGAATTATAAACAATAGTTTCATAGTTTCACTGTCCTAAAAATCTCTTTTGTTCCATTTATTTATCCTCCCACACCAAACCCCTGGCAACTACTGATTTTTTCACTGTCTCTATAATTTTGCCTTTTCCAGAATTTGATACAGTTGCAATAATGCAATATGTAGATTTTTCAGACTGGCTTCTTTTACTTAGCAATTTGCATTCAAAGTTTTCTCCATGTCTTATCATGACTGAATAGCTTATTTCTTTTTATTCCTGATTCCTATTCTATTCTATAGATACAGCACAGTTTATTTATTCATTTACTTGGTAAAGGTTTTTTTGTTTGTTTGTTTGTTTCCAAGTTTGGGCAATTATAAATAAAGCTGCAGTAAACATTCACATGCAAGATTTTGTGTGGTACGGTATATTTTTTCTTTGTTCTTAAGTACTACTGTATAAATCAATTAGCAGCTAGCACTGCATTGCTGATATATGGTTGGTTTCCAACCTTAAAAGCAACTATTGTTATAGTTTTAAAAAATAGGTTTTTTTACTGTCAATTTTGTGAAATAATGTTTTGCTGCCCTCCACATAATTATACACCACAGTCAGCTTTCTATTCCTTGATATGCTCAAGAAATCAGACAGCAACCATATCCTTGGACTAGCATCTAGATTACAGGAAGAAAAGAGAGAATAACATTTTTTGAATATATGCAGCATACCAGGATTTATGCTAAGCATTACAGAGCTATAATCTCCTTATGCGTATATATGATAAGGAAATTAAGGTAGGAAAGTAATGAAGCAATGTTAATTAGATCTTTTTTTTTTTCTTTTAGGAACAATACAAATTCAAACTCAATTTAACTTTACTGCAAAACTGCTACAGAAAAATGAAAATTTCTTGATTTAATTCAAAGAATTCTAATTTGCATACTAACTGTAAATCATATGAATCCTTATGTAGATTGATTGTTTCCTTTAATGGATCAAATTATATTTAAACCTTTGCACTGCTGCATCCTTCTTTATTTTATTTTACTTAATTTTATATTCTATCTTTAGTAGAATTGAAATACCAGAAAGTGAAGGAAGAGAGAATACCACAAAAGAATATTTGAAGTATTAATGGCCAATAATTTTTCAAAATTAATAGCAGACACCAAATACATAACCAGTAAACTCAGAGAACTTCAAACAGGGAAAATATCAAAAATCTACACATAGGTATATCTTATTCAAACTGCAAAAACAGAGACAGACAAAAGGATCCAAAGTCAAACAAAATACCTTACTTATAAGTAAATAAAGATAGGAATTACGGCTGACTTCTCAACAGAAACCATGCAAGTGAGAAGAGAGTGGGGCAAAATATTTAAAGTCTTTAAAGTAAAACACAAACACACACACCCCTTTGATTTTTATTTTAAGTGAAATTATCTTTTAATATCAAAGAAGAAATAAAATTCTTCTCAGACAAACAAAAATGGTGGGAATTTTTTGGCCAGTAGACCTGCCTTGCAAGAAATGTTAGAAGAAGTTCTTCAGCAAGAAGAAACATTACATATCAGCATCAGAAATTAAATCTCCATGAAGAAAAGAAGAATATGACAGAAGGAATAAATGAAAGTAAAGTAAAATCTTTTATTTTCTTATCCTTATTTATCTAAAAGATAACACTTTGTTTAAAGTAATAACAGTAACAATGTATTGGATAAATACAGCATATAAGTGAATAAAATAAATGGCAGCAATGTCATAAAGAATAGGAGCAATTGGGAATGATTGTGTCTCAGGCTGTTTGAGCTGCTAGAACAAATACCATAGACTGAATAGCTAAGAAACAACAGAAATTTATTTCTCACAGTTCTGTGGACTGGGAAGTTCAAGATTGAGGTGCCAGCAGATTCAGTGCCTGGTGAAGTCCTGCTTCCTGGTTCACAGATGGCAGTCTTCTTCCTGTGTCCTCACATGGCAAAAGAGCAAATGGGCTCTTTGGAGCCTCTTTTATAAGGACACTAATCCCATTAATGAGGGCTTTGCCCTCATGAAGTAATCAGTTCCCAAAGTCTCCACCTCCAAATACTCTCACATTGGGGATTAGGTTTCAACACATGAATTTTGGGGTAACACAAAGATTTAGTCTTTAGCTCTCTTTTATAAGGTACCCATACTATACATGAAGTGATATTTGTGTTATTTGAGTTATTTGAAGTCTTATTTGAAGGTGGACTACAATTAGTTACAGATGTATATTACAAACTCTAAGGAAACCACTATTTTTTTTTAACGTATAATTGACATGCTAAGAGAGGAGATAAAATGAAATTACACAAAAATGTTAGTTAAAACCAGAGAAGGCAGAAAAATAGTGTGTGAATGGGAAGGGGTGGCAAAGAATAAGTGATATGAATAGAAAATAGTTACAAACATGGTAGGTATCAGTCCAACTAATATCAAGAATTGACTTTAAATATTTAAATGTACACTTTAGGTAAACCAATTAAAAGATAGCTATTGTCAGAAGGAACAAAAATATGACTCAACTTCTAGTTGGTACAGCTTTTCTCTTTATCTAATTAATAAGCCTGAACATCATTTTACATCTAATTCTTAAAGTTAAGTTTAAAACCCATACTGATGAGTATATTTTTGTCTTACACAGTTCAGTGACATTTATAATAGTAATCTCAGGGTGCCATGCAACTTATCTGTTATGTCTAAACGCACAACGTATCTGTGTCACTGCGGTTTACCTGTGGCTACCTGCCCAGAGCTCACTTTGAAAATTCACTTTCCTGCTGAAATTTCATGACATTCATGGAATTGAGGGAAATGTAAATGTATCCATTTTCAGGTAAAAATAAAGTTTAGCCCTAAAAATTCCTGAATGTCCAAATTTTATGTGATATTCTATTAAATACTAGAGGAAATTAGTACTAAAAAATCATATAAATTTTGAGAAACTTTGAGCCATTAGTATATGAGATCCTATAATGTGAGTTAGCACTTTCTGTCTTTTATAAAAACTGTATGTTATTTTTCACATTTTCCCCATGTTTAACCCCAATCCATTGTTCTGGATTAAATGAGGCCTGATTTATTTACTGAGCAAGGCACGTATTTCTCAAACAAGGTTTGAATGACCACCATGCACATGCATACATCTGGCCAGTTGACTCCTCTCTGCTTTTCTTTATGATTAAGTAAATCTTTATAATATATGAGAAATAACAGACAGTAACCTGAGAAAAGAAAGACAAGAGAGATTCAGTAACAGAGAGATATGTTGGAAAACATGGACAAGATTAATGCAAACTCAACAGTTTTGAAAGCTATTTGCTATTATGTCCTAAATCACTGTGTGAGTATCATCAGGATGAAGTAGTCTTTTGTACAGAAGTAACAGCATAAAAATAATAGAGTTGTTCTGTTATTTTTAAGGAGTAATTATAAAAAGTAAATGGATCTCTTTTTTATAGTTAAAAAATAACACCCTAAATCTACAGGGACATGAGTATGTCTAATCCACTGTTTTACATAGCACTTACATTTCTGTCTTCTACAAATGATGATAACTGAGCTAATGAAATACCCTGTGCTAGGGTTTAAATGTACATGTTCCTCTGAAATTTACATGTTGAAACTTGTACCCAGGGTTATGGAATTAAGATGTGGGGCCTTTTGGGAAATGATTAAGTCATGACGGCTCTTCTTTCATGAGTAAGACCAAAGACCTTATAGAAGCTTCATAGAGCTGCCTGGCCCTTTCATCTCTGCCATGTGCCATCTGTCTTTTCTCTATCTGCCATGTGAGGACACTGCGAGATGGGAAGGCCCTCACCAGATACTGAATCTGCAGGCATCTTGATCTTGAACTTCCCAGTCTCTAGAACTGTGAGAAAATGTTTCTGTTCTTTGTAAATTACCCAGCCTAAGTTATTATGTTATATAAAACAAACCAAAACATGGCTGCAAGAGGAATAAGAAAAAAGGCCCTCAGTTATAGGGAAAAGCTGTTGATGAGGTGATGGGAAATTTAATATGCTCAAGTCAGTGTCATTAACAAGAAGAGGAAACACAGGTGATGGAGTACAGAACCTCACCCAAAGATCAGTTACAGTGCCTAGATCTCCTAGTTCATGTTTTACTGTTGTTGATGTTTCTGTGAGGAAAATTAACTAGTTTATGTACCAGGGAACCATTTGGTTAGGAAGACCATGCCAATAAGTTTCTTCATTGATTAGCCTTTCAAGCAATGAGAACCTCCTGGAAAAGAAGGATGCTTTTGTTGTAGATCCATGCAGCAAGCTACCATTTATAGCGGTTTTGTTCTTTCCACAGCATTCATATTAATAACCAGATAAAAAGTAAACCAAAAATAAAAAAAAGATAAAGTGAATGAAAATTTATTTTTCTTCAATTTGAGCAAAACTATTTAAAAATGTATACACTACATACGATGTCTAAAAAAAATAGGTATTTGGAAAAAAAATTTCATAAGCAAAAATATTTACTGCTGTCCATATTTTGATTCTATTTAGAGTTACTAAAAGTCCTATGATCCAGGGAAACCACACACAGGATAGTAACTTTGAACACTTTTTCATTCAATCCACATTGCTGGCAATGAGAGGTCAGATGTCCAAGCTAGGAAAAGAAAGCTCATTCTGTCTATTGAATTTATTGCTCTCAATTCCCTGAATTTCACTCAACTTGTAATTGGAATTACAGGACTAGGGACTATCTAATGGAGAATATTAAAGCTAGTTTTCTCATATATGCAGCGATTTCATATAAGAGAAAAAACATTCACATAAAATGTTTTTCTACACATGAAAATAAATTTTGCTTGTGCTATCTGTGCTATTTTACTCTTTGCTAAATATACATAATAACTTAACAAAGATACAATAAAAGCCACACTTTGATTTGTCTACTGTCTTTATAGATTCCAAAGGTTTAAATAGAATTCAGAAAAACACATGAACCACTCAGTCAATTTGAATGTTATGTTAAAAATAAAACCACATTGATGTAATCTTGCCCTTTGATGTTCTATTACTTATAGTAGCAAGTTAAAGTTTTCATAGCTATAAATGATAACCAATTATAAAAAAAAAATGTCATTTTCCTCAATGGTTGCAGCAAACTTTATCATTACAAGAAAAGCAAGTTATTTTCCACAGATGAAAACATTATTTATGCATCTTGAGTTTTAGGTATTTTGGATTAAAAAAAATTAAGTGCAGTTCAATGAGTATTTTGATTTTAAAAGAATGAACAAAGAATTCTAAGCTACACTTCTGATGTAGGCATGCTGCCAAAACATTAACAGTCTGACTTAAAATATATCTTCAATCTCATTATTCCTTCTATGCAAAAGATGAATTGGATTTATTGAAAATAATGCATTGAAGGTGTAAGTTTAATATTCTTTCTTCCAGGGGATCTGTTCCTTCTGTCAGTGTAAGTAAAAATTGGTTTATTGTATACAAAAATATAATTATTGACTTCTAAGTGCTATTGGGAAAAAATATATATATATGAGACTACTTTGAAAAGTTTGTGGAAAAATAGAATTAAAAGATAATAGGAATCTTCTCATGAACTTTTTGAAGTACCCTTGTGTATGTGTATATACATACATATTCATATATATATATATCAAAGGTATCTATATAGATAAATATAAATATAAACATCATTCAGAAATGGCTTAAGGTACTTTAGGTATTATTAGAGATTGAATTTTGTTCCCCAAAACTTTCATGTGTTGGAGACTTGGTCTCCACTGTGACAATGTTAAGAGGGTGGGAAATCCTAATGTCATAGTTAAAAGGTGGGGCATTGAAGAGCTGATTAAGTTGGTTGTTTAATGGTGGTCATGGGCGTAGTTCTGAAGGCTTTAAAAGGAAAGCTCATGAGAAGCCCTCTCTCTCTGCTCCACAGTCTCCCTATATGATACCCCGTGTCTCTGAAGCCACCACCAAGGAAAGCCTTCACCAGATGTGTTCCCTGGATTTTGGACTTCCCAGTCTCAGAAACTGTAAGCAGTGTGTGTGTGTGTGTGTGTGTGTGTGTGTGTGTGTGTGTGTGTGTGTATATATATATATATATTATTTTTTTTTTTTAATAAAAAAAAGGCATTTTGTTCCAGATGTTTTGTTCCAAGCTACAGAAATATACTATACAGAAAGTAGTATGTGAATTGATGCTGCCCCAAATTTAGTGCCCACTGTGACAGTGTAAAGTGAGTGGGAAATCCTATTGTGATGATTGAAAGGTGAGGCCTTGGACAGGTGATTAGATTGTAGGACCTTGCCATAGTAAATAGATTAATAATGGTGGTCAGGTGTGTGGTTCTGAGGGCTTTAAAAAGAGAGCACATGAAAGACTCCTTTTCTCTGCTCTGCCATTTTCTGCCATGTAAGACCTCTGTGTTGCTGTAAAACTGTCACCGAAAAGACCTTCACCAGATGTGTTCCCTGGACTTTGGACTCCCAAGCCTCAGAAACTGTAAGCAATAATTTTTTTTTTCTTTATAAAATACCCAGTTCCATGTATTTTGTTATAAGCAACAGAAACGGACTAACAGGTATATAATCTTATGTTTTGAGTTACAGAAAAGGAATATTTTCCAATAACATTAAAGCTTATATAAGATTAGATAATTGGTAAGTTAGGATTCTAATAAGTGGTAAGTGAATAATTATTTGTGTACATTGTATGCACAGTATCCTACTATGTATTGCCTAAATATATACAAGAAATGCAATATATACAAGTTCTGTGCCTCCAAATGGCTTCCAACTGAGAATAGTAAGGGATGAAAGCTGACACATACACAGAAAATAATATATGAATACTGCATATTATACAATTATACAATTATTTTATTCTTTTAATAGCAGCTTTTGAGCAACAACTATATTAAGGCTGTAGGAATAAGGAAATGAAACAAATGTGTATTTTACTCTTTGGAGAAGGGCAATAAAAAAGCGAAAGCAAAAATAATCGAGGCAAAATCAAATAAAGCCTGATTTCTCTCTCTCATATGTAGATATGCAAAAAAAATGAAATACATTTTTATTAGGAAAATTACAAAGTTTTATGATGAAATTGCATTTAATTTGGATTTAAGAAGGGTCAAAAGTATGTGCCATAGTCTTCTTCGTGCTGCTCTAACATAATACCACAGACTTGGTAATTTATAAAGAACAGAAATTTATTCCTCACAGTTCTGGAGGCTGGAAAGTCCAAGTGCAATGGATCAACCTCTGCTGAGGCCTTCTTGCTGCATCCTCACATGGCAGAAGGCAGAAAGCACAAAAAAGAACAAACTCCCTCTGTCAAGCTACTTTATAAGAGCATCTAATCCTATTCACAGGAAAGAAGCCTTATGGAATAATCACCTCTTAAAGGCTCTACCTCTTAATACTATCACATTGACAAGTCCTGATATTTGGAGGGGACACATTGAAACCACAGCAGTATACACTTCACCATAAAATAATCTTAAGTATAAAGAGAGCATAAAATGAATAACACCTTCAAAAATATTTATCTATTAAATTCATTAATTCACTCACTCATTCAGTAGCTGAACATATTCTGAGGGACTTGTAAGAATGTAGAGAAAACAAACCTCAGAATTCTCTTGTGACTGAAGCATTAAAAGGAAAGTAGTAGCAAAAGCTGAAAAGACAAAATGAAATGAAAAAGTGGAGGATTTTAAATTTCTTTTTAAATAAATGTGTGCTGTAATCTTTATGGACGTTAGAGCCAATTTGCTCTGTTCTAAGCTTCATCAGCTGGAAACTTCCTGTAGATAAAATGGACACCAACAGCAGTATAATACTAACATGTGCTCAGGCCAGTTTACTCCGTATATCAGGAGAACGAGCTCTGCATTATTACAGTCTGTAGTTCTTGCAAACAGAAATGGAGGGAAGTAGAATAGATCAAATAATGCAGATAAGACCTTTATTACCTGGACTCATTCAGAGTCCATCCAAGAAGCAATGAGTCATTAGTGCTCAGGAAGTTTCTAGAGCAGGTGATCTCAAAGCAATCCTTTTGTATATAACTCAGATTCTTCCACTTCACAGTTAGAACCCTCCTAAGCTGCACCCTAGCTTTCCCCCAAGGTGGGGTATTCTACACCACTGAAAAGTGGGCCATAAATTGCTATTTGTCTCTAGAGTATGATAGAGAATCCAATGCCAGAATCCAGTCTGGACCAGTGAAAATCTGGTGCAGACCTTGTATATTAATCCATTGTTGTGTTGCTATAACAGAAATACCTGGGACTGGGTAATTTATACAGAACAGAGGTTTATTTGGCTTTTGATTCTGGGACAGCTGCCTCTGGTGCAGGCCTCAGGCTGCTTCTGCTCATGGCGGAAGTGTCAGGCAGCCGGCAGGTACAAGCAGATCACATGGCGAGAGGAAGCAAGAGAGCAGGGGGAGAGGTGCCAGGATCATTTTAAACAGCCAGCTCTCACTGGGGAACTAACAGAGTGGGAACTCACTCACTACCCCCAACCCTCAGGGACAGCATTAATTCTTTCATAAGGGATCTGCCCCATGACTCAACAGCTTTCAATGCTGCTACATTGGGGATCGGATTTCCACATGACTTTTGGGGGGAGAGTAACATCCAAAATCTATAATTCCACCCCTAGCCCCCCAAAACTCATGTCACATCCTCACATACAAAATACAATCATTCCAACCCAACAGTCCCAAATGTCTTAGCTTGTTCCAGCAGCAACATAAAAGTGCAAAGTCCAAAGTCTCATCTGAGACCAAGGGCAAAACTCCTTCCAGCTGTGAACCTGTAAAAATCAAAACCAAATTTTTCTACTGCCAAGATACAATGGTGGAATAGGCATTGGGTACAAATTCCCATTCCAAAAAGGAGGAATAGACCAGAAGAAAGGAGAAACAAGCCCCAGACAAATCCAAAACCCAGCAAGACAGACAATAAATCTTAAAACTCCAAAAATAATGTTCTTTGACTTCCTTCACATCCTGCATCCTGGGCAAAATTGGGCATCCCGGCCCCCCAAAGCCTTGGGCAGCCCCACCCCCACAGCTCTGCCTGTCACATCCCACTGGGCTGCGCTGGTACTTGTGGATTTTCTAGGCCAGCATTGCATATTGCCAGTGGCCATACAGTTCTGGGGTCCTTGTGGAAGCCCCACTGCCTTGGCTCTACTAGACATTTCCACAGCGAGGGCTATCTGTGGGGGATCAGTAGTGGATTGAATTATGCCCCCCCAAACTCCCTGAAGCTTGAATTGTATCCCCCAAGTTTTACATATTAGAAATTTAGCCCCCACTGTGACTGTTAAGAGGGTAGGAAGGCCTATTATGGTAAATGAAAGTTGGAGCTTTGAAGAGGCGATTGGATTGTAGGATCATGCCATAGTGAATGGATTAAAAATGGTGGTTAGCGGTGTGGTTCTGAGAGATTTAAGAAGAGGAGAATCTGTCTCTCTTTCTCTCTTTGCTCTCTCTGCTTCCACCATCTTGCAATGTGAGTCCCCTGGGTCACTGTTGCCACCACCAGATGGACTTTGGACTTCCCAGCCTCAGAAACTGTAAGCAATAAATTTCATTTTCTTTATAAATCACCCAGTTCAGTGTACTTTGTTATATGCAACAAAAATGGAGTAATACAGAAAATTGGTACCAAGAGCGGGGTGTTGCTTATAACAAATACTTGAAAATGTGCAAGCAGCTTTGGAACTGGGTGTTAGGCAAAGGTTGGAGGAGTTTGGAGGACTCAGAAGGAGACAAAAAGATGAGGGAAAGTTTGGAATATCTTAGAGACCGGTTACGTGGTGGCAAGCAGAAATGCTGATAGAAATATGAACTGTAAAGACAATTCTAAGGTCTCAGATAGAAATCAGAAGTTTATTGGAAACCAAGACATAGATCACCCTTGCTGTGAACTGGCAAGGAATTAGTCTCTGTTGTGTCCATGCCCTAGAACTTTGTGGAAGTTGGAACTTAGGAGTTGTGAACCAGAGCATTTGGCAGAAGAAATTTCTAAGAGCAAAGCAGTGAGGAAGCTGCATGGCTATGTGCAACAGCCTATGCTGAGTTATGGTGGCAAAGGCATGACATAAAGCCAGAATTTAAAAGGGAAGCAGAGTGTAAAACTTCAGAAAATTTGTAGCCTGGCCATGTGATAGAGAAGCAGAGAATATGCAATGGTACAGCTCAGTGAACATTAGCTAAGAAGATCAGTACAAAGAAAGGGCAAAAGGGCCCTAAAGACATTACAGAAGCCTCTGGGGCCAATCCTTCCATTTCAGGCCCAAAGACCTAGGGAGACAAAATGGTCTTGGGGAACAGGCCTGAGGCACCCTCCACAGGCTCACTACTCAGGACTACCTTGGGAAGCTTCTTCCCACACCAGCACCTCAGCTGCTTTGGCTGCTCCAGCTGTGGCTAAATTGGCCCCAGGTGTGGTTGGACCCTCAGCTTTGGAAGATACAAGCTGGAAACCTTGTGGCATCCCCATGGTGTTAGGTCTACAGGCTCGCAGAATGCCAGAGCTGTGGATTTCACCCTAATTTTAAAGGATGTATGGAAAAGCCTGGGGACCCAGGAAGAGATCTGTAGCAGGGGCAGAGTCACCACAGACAACCTTCACTAGAGCAATGCTGAGCAGAAAAGTGGGATTGGAGTTGCAGCAGAGAAATCCCATCAGTGTCATGTCTAGTGGAGCCGTGAGAGTGGGACTGCCACAGAGACCTGTGGAGCTACCAGTGTGCAATGCCAACCTGTGAGAGCTAAAGCATCACCTGAGACCATGAAAGCCATAGAAGTGGAGCTGGTTGAGGACTTGGGGACCCAACCCTTGTACCAGTGTGCAGAGGATATCGAACATGGAGTCAAGGTACCTGATTCATCAGCTTTGAGATTTAATGCCTGCCCTGCTGTGTTTCGGTCTTGTTTGGAACCTGCTAAATCTTTCTTTTGGTCTATTTCTCCCTTTTGGAACTGGAATATGTACCTTACGTTTGTCCCACCATGGTATCTATAAAGTAGATAACTTGTATTGATTTCACAGATGGGACTTTGAACTTTGGACTCTGAGTTGAAACAAGTTAAGACTTTAGGGATGAAATGAATGTATTTGCATGTAAAAAAGACATAAATTTTGTGGGGCAAGGGGTGGATCCAATCCCACTTTTCTGCTCTAGAAGAGGATGTCCTCTGCAGCGGCTCTGCCTCTGTGGCAGGTCTCTGCCTGGGCCCCCCAGGATTTTCCATACATTCTCTGAAATCTGGGTGGAGGCTTCCAGGCCTCTGCTGCTCTCATGTTTTGCTGGCTTGAAGATTTAACACCACATGGATGCCACCAAGGTTTCTGGCTTGTGCTCTCTGGAGCTGCTGTACCAACCATACTTGGGGCAGGGCTGCTCCAGCCAGAGCAGCTGGGATGCAGGGAGCAGGTTCCCAAGGGCAGCTGTGCCCTAGGTCTGTCCTTTGGAACAACTTGGTCATCCTAGACCTCCAGGTCTATATGATGGGAGGGGTGCCCTTCCAGACCTTTGAAATCCCTTCAGGGCCTTTCTCCCATTGGCTTGGCTATTAGCATCTGGCTGCCTCAAAACCAAGCTAATGTCTTTAGCAATCAGTCTATCTGCTGCCCTCTGCATTTTTCTTCTGCTCTCTGCTTCTCTCCCACATGGCCAGGCTGCAAATTTTGCAAATATTTATGCTCTGCTTCCCTTTTAAATTCTGGTTTTACATCATGCCTTTTCTGCCATAACTTAGCATAGGCTGTTGCAAATAGCCATACAGCTTCCTTAATGCTTTGCTGCTTGGAAATTTCTCCACCAAACATTCTGGTTCACAGCTCTTAAGTTCCACCTTCCACAAAGTCCTTGGGCATGGACATAATGCAGCCCAGTTCATTGCTATGGTGTAGCAAGGGTGATCATTTATCCAATTCCCGTGAAGTTCTTCATTTCTATCTGAGACCTCATCATCTGCATGGCCTATACTGTCCACGTTTCTATCAGCATTCTGGTCACAACCATTTCACCGGTCTCTAAAATGTTCCAAACTTTCCCTCATCTTTTTGTCTTCTTCTGAGTTCTCCAAACTCCTCCAATCTTTGCTCATTACCTAGTTCCAAAGCCGCTTCCACATTTCCACATATCTGTAGAGCAACACCCCACTCCTTGGTACCAATTTTCTGTATTAGTCTGTTTTTGTGTTGCTATAATGGAATCCTTGAAGGTGGGTAGTTTATAAAGAACAGACGTTTATTTGGCTTATGATTCTGGGATGGCTGCATCTGGTGCGGGCCTCAGGCTGCTTCTACTCATGGCGGGAGGTGTCAGGCAGCCAGCAGGTGCAAGAAGATCACATGGTGAGAGGAAGCAAGAGAGAGAGAGAGAGAGAAGGGAGGTGCCAGGGTCTCTTTAAACAACTGGCTCTCACCAGGAAGTAATAGAGTGAGAACTCACTCATTATCCCCATCGCCCAGGGAGAGCATTAATTCATACTTGAGCGCTCTGCGCCACAACTCAAACAGCTCTTAACACTGCCACATTGGGGATCAGATTTCCACATGAGATTTGGGGGGACAATAACATCTAAGCTATCACCATGGTTTTGTTCATTCAGGATGGGAAGCTTTTTCTTTGCACTATGTTTGAAAGGAGATGCTTTATGGTCTGGTACATGAGGGGAGTGTTTCTTTGAAAATGGGTTCAACCCACTGGAAGAAGAGATTGTGAATGTAGGTAAGCTGTATCCTGATTACTTCACTTGGACCCTGAAATTACCTTTAGCTGAAATCAGACTACCCTTAAGCTTAGTTATGTAAGTCAAGTTTTTTTCCCCCAACTTATGTCACTTTCCCCCAAAAGAGTCTTAAGGGTGACAAATGGTCTTTTAGGTATAAACCTCAGAAGAGTATTCAGGATGAGAAGAATCACTTCCAAGGGAATGTTAATGCTATTATCCTGGGACAGGATGAATTAAAAAAATGCATTTGGAGGAGTTCTACATTTAATGAACAGGCAAAGAAAGGGATACTAATAAAAACAGCTAGTGGAGGAATGGTAATAGAGAAAAAGGGAAAACTATTTTCTTTGAAATTTCTATAGGATATTTATTCTCTACTGGCTAAATCTCCTTATTCATACTAGACAGAACTTAAACTCTAACTGTGTTATTGATGTCTCCTAGATGAAATCATACTTTTCCCGAATAAAACTGGGGAACTAAATGATACTAAGGAAGCTGCTGTTGTTGCTGTTCTAAAATAGAGATGGGTTCTTTTAAGCTTTCAAACTTATTTTGTAGTATTAAAGATTCAAATAGAACAAAATACCACTATATAAGGCTTTAAATATTTGGACTTATATTTATATAGTCAAGGATTATCATCAAGTTTTGGTACCGGGTATTATTCAAAGAGGGAACTTCACTCTTTAGTTTCATGATTGCTAGAGGCAATAATCACTTGTTTACTCCTTTTATTTCCTTTCAAAAGTCTTGTTCCCAGCAGGTCAGAATCTTTCAGAGTGAAAGCTCCATAGGGGCCTGAAGAAAGCAGAAAAGCACCTTCATAACACAATTCATTTACTAGATACACCATCCTAAATTTTGTCTTAGAGAATAATCAGTGATCTTTTTCTACTACTTATATCTTTTCAGGAATGATTTTGGTATGAGCAACAGAGTATTGGAAATTACTTCAGATGATACAATTGTTTGTTTTTTTTATTTTTGTTAGAATTGTTTTTTGATAGAATTGATTTTTGGATAAAATCTGGGCCTACTAATCAATTAAGTGCTAGAAGCCAAATTCTTGCAGGTCTAAGGCTGGATCCTGGTCCCTGTGCTACTGGGGGCCTGGGGTTGAGGGGGTGGGGCATGCAGCTCTGCCAAGTATAGGCAGTTCTTATGGAGCCAAACATTTACAGTTTCATTTTGCTAAGATATTCCTCTTTGCTAAGTCTACTTGATTAGACTTTCCTGTTTCTTATTCCAGAATCCAAGTGATAAGAATGAATGATAAATAGTTCTGTTTGTGGAAATTTTTTAAAATTCAGGAGAAATGGCAAAGATTACACTTTTTCTGAGACCATATTTAAAAATAAAGTATCTGATTCACATTATTTTTCTAAACCTTCTACACTAGCTATTCACTTATTCACATTTTAAAATTTGTATATTGTGATTGCTTATTGTTAATTATATAAATAGAAATAGTTATGATCCTTGATTGTAGATTCCTTATTATTTTTTTACTACTCATATTTGTTTTATGCATAGAAAAAAATCCAGCTTTTATGAATTCTGAAAACTGTTCAGTGATTTCAAAAGGAACATAGTTGGTAGATGGAAATCTCAGATGACCTTATGACCTTTGCTCCCCGGTGTTCCTGTTCTGAGTAGATTGCATTATATGGCAAAAGGGATTTTGCGCATGTATTTAGTGTTAATAACCAGTTTACCATAACACAAGGATATTATCCAGGTGGGCCTAATGTAATTAAATGAGCTCCAGTAGAGTTTTTTTCTGGCTTCTAGCAGAAGTCAGAGTGACTTGAAGCATAAGGCTTTAGTGCTAACTTTGAAGACAGAAGGGGCCACATCCAAAGACAGAGAGCGTCCTCCCCAGCAAACAGCCAGAAGGAAATGGGAGCCTTCATGCTACAACCATAAGAACCAAATTCTTCCAAGAACCTGAATGAGCTTAGAGGTAACTTTTTCCCCAGAGCTTCCAGATAAGAGCTCTGTCTTGCCAATCCCAGAACTTGACCTTGTGAGTTCCTAAGGAAAGAACCCAGTAGTGTCTGCCTGGACTTCTGATCTACAAAACTGTGGGATAATAATCAGGTATTATTTTAAGCCACAAAGTTTGTGATAATTTGTTACGCAGCAATAAAAAAACAAGGAAAATTAAAACTATGTAGTCTTTTGTTATTTTTTATGAGTATTTCAATTCAAAGAAGCAGAAATATTTTATTATCTATTCTGTCATGAGTTTGTTTACTATCATTTTCTATATTAATAAATTTAAATGATCAAAACTATTTCTCCAAGAGTTGGTGAGAAAATATATTCTTATATTTAAAAAAATAATAATTGTGTATTTTAATATTTCAGTTATAGTTTTTAGTTGGAGTTTTATATTTCCTTTCATATTTTTCTCATTTATTGTCTATCTGGTTTTCATTTATTTAGGTTTTTCTCTAACTTGGCTTTTCTCTCTTCCAGTCCATCTATGTTTCATTTTTTCAAATATCCCTATCAAATTGTCTTCCTCCCCACTTACTAGATGAATTCATCCTTTTCGTCTTATAGTTGTATGTCAAATTCTGGTTTTTTTAGTTCACATTTTACTATTTTAGTTCCTTAATCATATATTTTATTTTTCTAAATAAAAAATCATTTTCCTGAAGCAATTATTGACATTTTCAAAGTGTGATCCACTCCTGTGGAACTTTCCCAACACACACACTTGGACTTACATTCCTATTTCATAGTAATTGTATGTTACTCCAAACTTCTTATTCTATAAGTAAAAACTCATTATTAGCTAAAAATTGAAATTTTATGTTAAATAACTTGAGTAATTTCTTGTGCAAATATATATATTTTTTCTTTTTCTGGTTGAACAATAGGGCCAAAATATAAAAGCAATAATATGGCAAACATTTCTCTGACATGTTTACTCTGTAAGTGTCCTGTAAAGATGGCTTCTAAGAATATTTCTTCTTTTTTTTAACTTTCTTTTGTTTTCTATATCTCCCATTTGATAATTAATATGTAACAATAAGTTATTTGTGCCTGTTTTGTCGGTTCTTCCTTACAGTCTAGTCTCCTAATCATATTATTCTATCCCATTTTCTTAGAATCAATATCCAAGTTTTATTTAACTTTGATTCATATAATTTTCATTCAGTATCCTGTTTTCTCTGCTTTCTTTCTTGTGGTATCTCATTTTAATTATTAAAAATTCACTTAGTGGATTATTGGTAACTTACCTTCCTTCAATTCTGCATAAACTAGCTCAAAATTATAAATCTTTATTTTGCAAATATTTTTTCTTCCCAGTCATATCTCACTAAGATATAATCAAACATATAATCAAATATTTTATTAAATTTAGTCCCTCTTTTATTTCTCTAATTCCAATAAATAAATATGAGGGTACTTCACAAAGTTCATGAAAAAATATAATTAAATGATAATATAAATCTTTTTATGAACTTCTTGAAGTCCCTTTGTATATTTTTCTTGTTACATTTCCTTTTTTAATACTAATACATTACTTTCTATTTTACATGTGCACAATTCCATTTCTTGGTATATAATTTCTTTCAATGGTGTGATGTAGTAACAAAAAGAAATAACATCCATGAATGCATTTTAGAAAACTTACAAAAGAGCTACCAAAAGAGCTATCAATAGTATATGGATGGTCTCCAGTAAGAATTAGATGACATACGTAAAATTCAATGAGAAGTTTGACTTGGACTTTAAAAATAGTCTAACTAGATAGAATACAATAGATGATTAAGAAATTACTATAGCCATCTTGCCTCAATTGACATGCATAAAAGAGTAGAATTAGAGAAGTATTTATCAAATTGTTAACAATTGACCCAAATCATTGCTCTTTATTCAGAAATATTCAATAATTTAGAAAAAAATAGTTATTACTGTCTAAATCAGTTTTTCTTTATGTCCATAAATATTTGTTTGCTATAGTCAATACTTATTGAGATCTTTGTCTTCCATGACACTGCAGCCTTCCAGTTTTGTTTCTATTTTTTGTTCTTTCCACTGGATCATTTTATTTCTCTTATTGGAGTCTAGGAGTTATACCCTTGGGCTCAGTCTTTTCCTATTTTCTGTAAATTCATTTCACCCACCCAAATTGCACCCCTTCTTTGCTTTCTCATTTCAGTAAATGATGTCCTCTTTGGTTTAGAAATCCGAAGTCCATTGTTCCTTTCGTTACTCCTGTGTAATCAATGACTAAATTGTAGTGAATAAGCATGGTAGTGGCAAATATCATGCTTGTCCACATTTCTATTGCCACTATCTTTTAAAAAACTCATTACTTGATTCCTGAATTGCAAAATTCTAGTCTGCTTTCTAGTCTTTTTCTTGCTACTCGCTAAGGCACAGTAAATGTAACTATTGGGAACAAAATTGTAGCTATCAATGTCAATTTAAAAGATTTTAACTGCTTAAGGTAGGGGAAATAAGAGGTAGACATAACCATTAAAAATATTAGCTTGTTCAATGACAATTAGTACTTTAGAAAAAAGTAAACTTTAAAACCTGAGGAAAAAATAGGCTTGCAACAAAAAACAAACAAGAACATTAAAAAAGCAAACAAAAACCATAAATAGTAAGGGTTATTGTACAAGGAGGACAGAAAAGAAGAGCTAGACCAATTTAACCCTACCCAGCATTTAACAGAAATAACAGAAATTATGCATCTATTCTCTACACAATTTGAAACAAAAAACAAAGTGTGATGCTTTCTCAAGATATTTTGGCCAGAGGACATAAGCAGAATGATTTAAATACCTTGACACTTATTGAGACTTGCTATACAGCCAGCATATGGTCATTTTATTTTGTAAACAATCCTGTGTGCTCTTGAAAAGAATGTGCCTTCTGTTTTTTATCAGTTAGGTGAAGTTAAAACAAAATTCTAACAGTTATAAAAGAATAAGAGCCAATCACCTGCTGAGGACCAAAGCCTTATACATCAAGGCTTAACCACAACCTGGTTGCAAGAAGATAATGAGAAATTTATTAGTATTGAAAGTAGTGAAAGAAAGCAACTCTGATGTAGAATTTTATATACAACCAAAATGCTATTAAAACATTTGAGAGCATTTATAAAAATATTCCTAGGCACACTCTGTCTCAAGTGGTTTGCTAACCAAAACATATACTAAAAACATTTTTAGAAAAAATACTCAGATAAGAAAATAAAATAAAGATGGTATGTCATGAGATATAGGATGAACAAATCATAAAATGTCAGTGAAATTTATTGTTATTTATTTCTTAATTTTCTTTTTAATAAACATTTTATTGATGGTTCACCAGCATAGAAAAAATATACACAGAAATCATGAGTACAGACCTCAATGAATATAATATAATAAACATTTCAATGGATATTACAAAATAGAAAAAAATAGTAAGAGTACAATTTTGCAATAAACATAAATAATAACCAACTTGGTCAGGATATTAGACATTACTAACAACCCAGAGTCCCTCTCAACAGCTTCCCAGGATAATTGCCGTCTACCCTTTTAAGGTAACTAATATTCTGAATTCCAACAGTTTTCTCATAATGCTTTCTAGGTTTCTGTTTTGAGGTCTTGTACTCTATTTAGATTAATTCCTGGATAACTGATGTTTCTGATGTTATTGGTAGAGGCATCATTTTTTCCAAATTTTAATTTTGGAAGATTTTGTGTCCTAAATTTTTTTCATGGCTTCTATTTTCATTGGAGTTGTTTTACTGTTTGGTTTCTGGCTTCTTTATATGTAAGATTTTGGGGTTTCTTCAGTTTTCAACTGTTGATTCAGGTATTTAGATTATTAACATTTAGCCTTACACTATAAAGATCTTAGAATACGTTTGATTGAAAACTGACTTTGTTTTTAGGGGGTGGTTTAGGAGTTATATTTAAAAACAATGAGCAGATCACATTCACACAAGCAGTGATTAAGGTGGCTTGAGGCTGGCAGCAATTCTTGTGACTAAGACCTATTTTATCTCCATCTGTATTCCTAACTCTTTGAGGTTTCAAACAAAAGCCTGAGGTGTTAAAAGGGACTCTCCTCCTTGGTGAGTCCTGAGCCAGATTTTCAACTCTGTCAGCACTAGAAGGAGGGAAAGACAAGACCACTACAATATGTTGAACTTTCAGAAGGAGAGAACAAGCCTAAGTATACTAGAGGTGTGGGGGAGGGAGGGTATTGGGGAAGTGATAGGTTGGGTAAAGGGCATAAAGAGTATCACTATTTGTAAGAATAAAAATGATAATAATAAATTTTTAAAATTAAATTTTAAAAAGACTACCAATATTTTTGCTTAAGTTCTTAGTTAATCAATAGGCATTTACAAATCGGAAAATCCTTTAAGGGGCAAAGGATAGTCAATAGTGCTCTTACTTCCCTGAAATACCTTTTTCTTCACTATTTTTGTCCTGTAATTTTTAATGCCTTGGCAACTTTTTGATACCACCACACATATTTTTTATACAGTTTTCTTAAGGGGAGAGTGAGCAGAGAGTTATTTTCAGATTGTTTACAGGAAAAGAAAAACAAAATCAACAAAAATAAATTTAAAGTAAAAAGAAACACAGAATTAAAATTATAGAAATAACTAATATGATAAGTAATGTAAAATGGGAATCAACAAAACATGTAAATATGATAAAGCATTATTAGATACAAAATATAGATATTAATAGTTTAAGAAATTAATATTTATTTTATTAGTTTACATTTTAAAATTAGGATAATTAGTACAGAGAAAACCTTAAATAGTTGTTAAACTGGTAAAAAAAAAAAAAAAAAAAAACCATTCTATGCCCAAAAGACAGAAGAAATGGAGAAGGGGAGAGAAAAACAAAAATGAGTAAATACATAATGTGATATAAATTGGCTGAACTAAACCAAATGTAACAATTGAAATAAATATATATAGGTTGAAATTAATAATTAAAGGATAGTACTGTTAAAACAAATAATAAAAAAAGTAAGAGCCCAAACACATTGTTGACATGATACAATTCAAAAGACAAGAATAGACAGGCCTGTTAAAATTAAAATTATTTTAGAACACACCAGGCCTTTATGAACTAAAAAAAGCTAGTGTGGTAATATTTATATGACATAATATGATTTGAGGTAGAAATATGTACATTGAAATATATTTATCATTGAAAATTAAAATTATGTGAGCTAAATACTCAAGTAAAGAGATTTTTAAAAATGGAGAAAAACCAATAAAAAAAGTAAACATGGAAATTAATGAACAAAAATTTTTAAAGAAACAACAAAAAATATTAATCCAACCAAAAGTTAGTTTTTGATAAAATATGTAAGATAGACAAACCTGCAGAAAGATTAATCAAGATAAAAAGGAAGACTACATAACAAAAGCTAAAACCCAAAAGTATTACAAATGGCTAAATTATAATAAATTTGAAAGTTAGATGACTTGGAGAAGGTGTAAGAACTGTAATAACCAAATTAATTTAAGAGACAACATAAACTATAGATAAAGAAGATAGAATTATAAGGGAAGTATTTGACAAGCATATGAATTTTCGCTTAGTAGTCTATTACAGAGCACTCCTCCAAATAATCCCAGGCTCAGATAGTTTTATAGGTGAATTTTATCAGAATTTTAAGAATCAGTTCATTCTTAGTTATGCTATTCCAGAATATAAGGGGGAAAAATGTATATTGCCTAGCTAATTATGTAAGGCTAGCATATTCTTTATTCCAAAATCAAATAGTAGAATTAAATACTTTTAAAAATAGTATTTTTGCCTGTAAATTAGCACATCTCTTTTGTCAGGAAATTTGAGTACGGGATTGAGTTGTTCTAGTCAGGAGTTCAGCTGAATATGGGTTTTGTTGTTACTATCATTAGTTTTATTTGACCACAGGCTTTAAATTCCTCTGGAGATTGCTAATGTTGGTGGAATTTAGGGTGGGTGCGGGGTGCTTGAGGATTTTAATGTTCCATTCCCTTCTCAGCTTTCAGCTTCCTCACATGCCTGTACCACAGAAAGGTTCCCGTCCTTCCTCTTTTTCTTACCCCATAGCTAAACAGCTGTTGTTTATTACTCAGAACCAGGATTGTAACAGAAATGGGAAGTGGGGTGTTCTATGTTGACTTGGTCCAGGCTCATTCATTTATTCCTTTAAAAAAAAATTCTTGTCACATTATTATTATTATTAATTATTATTATTATTATTTTATTTTAACTTCTCAATATACATTGTAGTTGATTTTCATGACCCTTTACCCATTCCTCTTTCCTTCCTCCCTCTCTCCCCTCCCCCCACATATCATATCTGTTCACTTGTCTTAACAAGTTCAAGGAACTGTTGTGATTGTTGTGTTTTCTTCCCCCCTCCACCCTTTATTTGTTTGTGTTTATATATTTATTTACTTTTAGCTCCCCGAAATAAGTGAGAACGTGTGGTATTTCTCTTTCTGTGCCTGACTCATTTCACTTAATATAATTCTCTCAAGGTCCATCCATGTTGTTGCAAATGGCAGTATTTCATTCGTTTTTATAGCTGAGTAGTATTCCATTGTGTAGATGTACCACATTTTCCATATCCACTCATCTGATGATGGACATTTGGGCCGATTCCAACTCTTGGCTATTGTACATAGTCACAATAAACATGGGAATACAGGTATCCCTTCAGCATAATGATTTCCATTCCTCTGGGTATATTCCCAGAGTTGGGGGGCTGGCTGGTGACTCAGTTGGTTAGAGTGTGGTGCTAACAACACCAAAGTCCAGGGGTTTACCAGTCAGCTAACAACAACAAAAAAGTTTTCATTGTCACATTATTTTAAACTACTGCCATTGGATCCACCTGAAAACTTTTCTCAGAACCCTCAGAATGGGGCTTTCTCGGTGTTTTTGCATTCTGTCCAACTAATATGTGGTAGCAAAACTCTGCTGTGGATCTATAGTTTGTCTGAGGTGCAAATGCCTTCCCCTCTACAGTGGTAATAGTCTTCTTCTTTTATTCATTTAGGATCCTGGGCCAGGATTTTTTCCGCTCCTACCCCAGACATATTGAATATTTACCTCTACCTGTTCCCAAGCCTCAGTGCATCTTTGCCTGTGACCATTGAGAATGACAGTTATGCTATTCCTCTGCGGTGGATTAAAACGTTTGCTTCCTAGGAAAGAATGTTCTGGGAAACTGGGCAGGTCTTTGTTTCTGTCCACATCAGCCACCAATTACTATCTCATGATCACACTACCCAGAAGGATCTCTCTCATCTCCTACCCAGTCTTCCCATCTTTCCCTTGAACAGACAGAGGTCCATGGAAAAGAGATTGAGAGTTAGTGTGCACATTTCTTGTTTCTGGGGCCTCCTGCTATTCTAAACTGACAGATATTCCCACATTCAGCCTTTGAGAATTTGTTAAAATTTTAGCTGATTTCTTCTTTTCTGCTTATATGGTGGCTGTCTCTTTATCCTGTGATTGGCCAAAGATGAGACAGTTCATGAGACTTGTCTAATTTTGAGGGCTTGTTCCTCTCTGGGATTCACTTTATTTGAGTGCCTTGCAACCTAATATCTCTGATGGTCTGAGGACAAGTTATGATTTTGTAGATAATCCAGATTTTTCTCATTGTAAGAATGGGGGTGTAATTTTGTCTTACATCCTCATCAGAAGCACTGAGGTTTTAGAGATTACCCTTGCCAGCTGTAAAATATTGAGGATTCCCATTTCTAATTGTAGAAGAAAAGAATTACTCTAGTTGGAGTTTAGTTGAAAAATCTTGTAAAATCTGAAATTCTTTGAGAAGACTATCCTCACCCTGTGTAAATTATACAAACGTTAATTCCACTTGCAAGAGTGAATCTCTGCAAATCAAGATATTCAACATTGGTAAACAATTAAACAGTAAAAATGAATAATAAATAAACAACACGAATCAATTAGATATCCAACATGATATGCTTGTCAAATATCACCTCATGGTTTAATGATTTCTTCAAATTAAACAAAAATAGTTTATCACTAATCTGTTGTTAACAAATAAAATTTAATTTTAACTTGCTTATAATTTACATATGTTTTATTAGTACATTAAGAAAAAAGAACATGTTACTATAATTTTGAAAGTATTTTTAAAATATTTAATAACTATATTACAATATAATTAGTTCCTTTTATGATGTTTTATTTTATGTATTCTTAAAACCTTATTAAGCAGAAATCAAAAAATTTAAAAACAGGAAATAAATTAAAAAGAATAAGTGAAAAAACCTGGTTCTTTGACAAGATCAATAAAATTGATAAACTTCTAGCAAGTTTAACTAAGAAAAAAATAGAGAAAACACAAATTACTAATATCAGAAATTAAAGAAGGAACACCACTACCATCCCTATAAACATTAAAATGATAGTAAAGAAATATTATGAACAATTCTATGCCTACAAACTTGATGACCTAGACAAAATGGACCAATTTCTTGAAAGACAAAATGTACCAAAATTCAAGGAGAAATAGACAAGCTGAATAGGCCTTTATCTATTAAAGAAATTGAATCAAAAATTAATAACCTGCTAAAACAGAAAACACTAGGGCCAAATGAGTTCACTGGTAAATACTACCAAATATTTAAGCAGGAAATTATATCAATTCTCTACAATCACTTCCAGGGAAAACCCCCAAAATAAACAAAAAAGACAACTTATTCTGAGAAGAGGGACCATGGCACCAGAAAGGTTCAGCACAGCATGGCAAGTCCCCAGAGACCACAGCTGGGCCCTGACTCCATAGCCCTAAGTGTGCCTAGCCCCAGTCAAGCTAAAAGAAACAATCCAAAAATGAGAAAATCTGGGGATATACAGTGAAGCACAAACTGTAGCTCATTTCCTGGAATTAGATAAAACTGTTAAAATGCAAGGAGCTTATACAGCATTTACAGAAGAAAAATTGCTTCAGCTGCTGATCTCCTAAAAGGGGAGATAGACTAAACCCCGTACACAATGATAGTAAAGGCAAAACAGCCTGACCTGCTATCTCTAAGAGAAAATAAATCTTTCATGGAAATAACAGTAAAAAGATCTGGTGTCAGAACACAAAGGACAGAACCTTTAACAATATTTCCCCCAGATGTGTGAATTGAATATTTATTGTAAGAGCTGTGGGCACATATGTTTACTATCAGCAAGACTGAAGCAGTGGAATTTATGGGAATTATAGGCATGAGACTATATATGAGTATTATAGATCTGTGACAAATGAAAGACCAGGCAGATTAAATTTCTGGATTTGATGCCAACCAGCATTTTGTAGGAAGCCTGATGCCTACCTGACCCAATTGGATTTATATAATATGAGTATCTAATATTTCTAGGTATCTTCTTTGCTCCTTTTCACGTGGATATCCAGAGAAACAACACTTTGCTTTGTCCCCGATGCAATGACCACAGCAGGAAGAATTAGTGCTAGTATAATGAGGTGATAAAATAAAAGTTTTGACCAAGACCGTAAGACATATATCACTATGCATTACAAGACGTACATTTAAAATTAGTTAGCAAGAAGTTGACTAACTCAAAATGCAGGTACCAAAAGTATATCAGACAGGAGTCAGAGCAAAGTCAATAATTAATGTTATGAGATCACGGACTTAGAGGAATTAGATGTGTACACTTGTGGAAATAGCTGGGAAACTCAAGTTCTAAAAGGAAAGTTGGGAAAAATGTAAAATTAATTTCTTGAAAAAAATAAAACTGAAAAAAATAAAAATTGGATGTTCGGAGAAGATTTCACTAACAAATCGATATGAGAAATCAAACATGTCTCACTCATTATAAAGGGGTGGCTCCTGGGGTGCTTTTTGAAGTCTGTGCCTCTGTGTAAATAAATCTCTGTGCATTCACACCCAGGAATGCAGCAGTGGGCCTGGGGCCGCTGTTGATTGACAGAATCAGCAGTTGGCAAAAGAGCTGGACATCAAGTGCAGCAGATTGAGGAAAAGCTGAAACCCAGTAGGGACCTCTGCGTCAATCCAACATGGCACTTAATTCTGAAGACCTTCAGAGAATAAGGGCCACTGCTTCACTTCCTCTTTCCCAGCCACTTACTAATTCTTTCTTTGGATGATATGCAGAAGGAGATCCTGAAAATGTACTTTTTTGCCTATCCAAGATGACACAATACAAAACACCACAAATGGTTACCAGAGTGGAAGAAAGCAAAGATTTTTCTTTCTTATGAAAAGTTCCTTTGGAAAAGGTGTGCTAGAATTGCCACATTGGAGGGGGTGGTGGCCATGTCACTCCACCCCAGTGAGGGAGGGGTATTTTAAAAAGCTTTATATTTACCTCCTGAATTTAGGGAAGCATGTGAATCTGATGTTAATTTCTTTCCAGAAATTAACAGAGCTAAGATGAAGTAAAGAAGAGCTTCTGGTGCATCAGGATTGGATTTTACAAGAGCCTACTTCTTGTGCTTGTGACCAGTGTAGTTGCACAAGGACTCACACTCAGTAGAGCGTCCAACACATTGCTGTTGCCGTCTTTAAAATCCTTAATAATTTTTTTCTCTGACTTTGTGTTTTGTAAGTTAATTCTGATTGGCCAACAGAGCATGAGCCAGGGGCTTGAAGCCTCGTGCTCACAGATAAATTTCACCTCCTGATACCTTGCTCCCCACCCGTACCCATAAACCACTGCCACCTCTGGCCTCAGTGGGAGTCTGGGTCCAAACATAATAAGAATTCAGGGTCATATTCTGAATGCTTTTTGATTCTATGTGAATATCCCTGTGTCCAAGGGAGTGTGATATTAATAACAAATAGAAAACATCATGACAGGTCAAGAGAGAAACTATAAGAAAAAAGGAAACTCTTGTTTGTTTTGTTGTGTTTTGTTTGTAAAAGAGGTCCTACACATTAAGAAGCTAACCCTGAGTTTCAGTTTCTGAATTTCCAGGACCAATAATAGATTACTGTTCAGCATGGATACCTCTGATCCACACTGGGAAAGGTAGAAGAGAGTTGGCTTGGATCCTTTCTGATCCTTTAAGAATGCTTAGGGGGATTCAACTGTGTGAAATGGACTTCTAGAAAATGAGATGTTTCATGGGAAGCAACAGTTGGAGAGTAAATGTATCACACACTAGAAGTAAAAAAAGAAATTTCTTTCTGCTTTTATCATTCTTGTTTTCAAACTTCAATCCCAAGAGTGGTCCGTAGAAATAATTATCTAATAGAAAAGAAGGAGAGCAAAGTGGAAGATAAGCTGGACAAAAGGACAGAAACCAAGAATGACCTCTTTCCCAGTGTTTGTAAACGACAGAGGTGGGAGAGAAAGCTTACTTGAATTATGCGCTCATTAAAATATAGAATTGAACACTCTAATTTATGAAATGGCATTATGTTTTATAATATAAGATGACCATCTATTACATACTAATGACAACCAAAGTCAAGGAAGCTGCTAAAGAATTTTCATCTAGTAAATTAGGAATTCTTTCCTGGGCCGACCCCATGGCTCACTCAGGAGAGTGCAGCGCTGGGAGCGCAGCAGCGCTGGGAGCATCGAGGCCACGGGTTCGGATCCTATATGAGGATGGCCGGTGCACTCACTGGCTGAGCGCGGTGTGAGCAACACCAAGCCAAGGGGTACGATCCCCTTACCGGTCACAAAAAAAAAAAAAAAGGAATTCTTTCCTAAATTCATTTTTAAATAACCATTAAAAGGGCCGGCCCATGGCTCACTTGGGAGAGTGTGGTGCTGACAACACCAAGTCAAGGGTTAAGATTCCCTTACCGGTCATCTTTAATAAATAAATAAATAAATAAATAAATGACCATTAAAGACAGACTTCGGTCAAGATGGCAGAATAGATGGTCCCCAGCATCACTCTCTCCAACAATCAACCAATTTACAACTACTAAAAAGCAATGACAGCCAAGATGGGCCAACTGGAGCTCAGGGGAAGAGGAGGAAAGACCTACAGAGCTCATGAAGGTGGGAGAAGCTGCAATGAGAGAAAGAAAAGACTGCTCTGACCATTTTGAGCCCCATCTACTTCAAGCCTGGCCCTGGTGGAAACACGGAGCAAGAGCTGGAAAAAGCCACAACTGTGCCATTCGTATGAAGTTGCTTGGAGACTGCAGGGGAGAAGAAGGCCTTGGTGGCCAGAAAAAACACTAACAGTGTTCCTGTGGATCCACGTAGGAGTGAGAGGCCACAGACAACTGAAAAAAGGAGCCACTCAGAGGCTAGTGACTCATCACAAGGGACCAGCATATGGCCTGTCCCATGGGAAGTGTTTGGAGTATGAATGGTGGGGGTGACGGGCCCAAAGGGGGGACACTGGGGCATAGCAAGGACAGCTGATTGGCCCCCTGATCATCACAGGACCACTCAGTGGAGACTGATCAGGGATATAGAATTGCATGGGATGCAGTTTGATGAAAAGACGCAGGCCCAGACCAGAGTTTCCGTAATACCCAGGTGCACCAGACTTCTGCAAGACCTGGAAGTGCTTACAAGGTCAACAGTTAAAACCTGAGCTGCACAAAAAGCCTTCTCGAGAAAAACAGTAGCAAAGCAGCGATTTAGCTCAACCACAGGGCTCAAGTGCTGGTTCCCTTAGGAAGTTCCCACATTTTAGGAGTAACCAATGGAGAACAAATTAGTTCCAGTGCAGAGTTTAGGTGGTGGGAATGGCAAATCTAACACAGAACTGAAAGTAAAACAAAATACCCATAGATCCGAGACAAAGTTTTGATATTAACCAGTAAAAGTCTAACAACACCAAAGAACACCGATAAAACCTAAAAGGACCAGAAACCCCCTGGGCTCCCAAGCTGGGGAGGGTGGGGAGCCGAGGGCCTCAGCCACACACATCTGACATCTGCAACCAGCTCAACGACAACCACCAACCTGCTGAACAAAGTCCCACTGCTCCCCAGGCAGTACAGTGGGGAGCCGAAGGCCTCAGCCATGCCCCGCCCTGACATCCTCATTCAGCCCAGCAATGACCAAGCCACCACCAGAAGCCCCCTGGTCTCCTCTGCCAGAATAAGAGCAGTGCCATGGGCCTCAATCATGGCCCATGATTCCTCCTCCTTACTCTTCCTCCCACTCTATGCTCCTGGCTCTTCCCCTCTCCCTCTCCTCCCCAACTCCTCTGCAACATCTTAGAATGTAAAAAATATAATAATAATAATAATAAATTTAAGAAAAGGATGAAAAACAAAAATGAAGTTTTATTAAATGACATTGCAAAGACAGGTCTGTTCATTCAAAAAAAATTGGATCTTTGTTCAGTAGTTTTCACCAATTTTAATTCCCTGAATTCTTTATCTTTTTGGTATGTAGAAATAAAAATATCTGAGATATATCTAAGATCTTAGAGAACTGCTAGTAATTATTGAGAAATCAAAATACAATTTTAATTCAAAATTGCAACCAAACTATAACTCAATTGTACTCCTGCCTTTTAAAATTAGTTATAGTATCTTAGAAAAATGCTTGCAATAATTTGAATGTTACAACAATTTTTTCTTTAAATCTTTCTGTTGAGTGAAGACTGTACTGTTTCACCTTTTATTACAAGATTCAGTGAATAAAACATACTTGATAGCTTGGCAATAGAAGAAAATTTGTATTTAAATGAGGACAGAAGACATTGGGCTGGAATTGATATGATTATGCCACAACTGATGAGTCATAACTAATGACACAGTCTAGTGCTCCTGAAGCAAACCCGATGATTGGGAGTGAGAGGAATGCAATCAGGAGTCCTGGAGAGATGGGCCAGGAAGGCAGGGCATAGCCACGTGTGGCGTAGGGGATTACTTACCAGAGAACTTGTTTAATGGCATATCTCTGGAAAACAATTTGTTTGGTTTCTCAGCAAAGGTCTTTGGGGTGAAAAGATATTATTGAATATTACAAAACTTTAAAAAAATAGTATTAGGCTAGTTAGGCAATTGAAAATATGGTAGTCTGTGACATACAGTTGAAGCCAAAGCAAATGAATAGCCAGCAGACAGTTTTGGAAATTTAAAACTCAGGTTCTGTTTTATGTCCTCATATATAATGATAAGACAGCAGATAAATAATTAGAAGATTTTCAGCAATAATCTCTCCGGCCTTAATCCTCTATTTTAAATGTTTGAACATTGACATTTTATTATTGCTTTTTCCTATTTCTTATTGAAGTTCATGTCCTATCTTGTCTAATATTTTCCTATTCAAATTCTCCCAATAATTTATATACATTTGATTATCACAAAACACTAGCAGTCCCATTAGTTTTGTTTTCACTAGTCTAAGCAACTTTCTAAGGGAATATATTTTATGTTGTATATCTTTGTCTCGGGGACTGAGTTAGATACCTTACCCATTGTAGTCGAGCCATGATAAATATGAAATGACTGAAAAAAGAGCACGTATGAAAACAGCTTGAACATGAGAAGAGGTTTGAGATATTTATAAGGCAGACATCTGTTTCATTTTTTCCTACAGCAAAGCTATTACTTTCAATTAGAGATTCTGTTAACTTAAATTTCTTTATAGGAAGCAAAATAGAACTATTGGATTAAAAAAATTAGCTCCTGCCACTCTCCTCCCCTCAACCAGATGTCTGAAGGGCTGGTGCAGGATGAGAAAAGACATGATCAAGGGCTGGGGCTCTTGAAATCTTCTCACTCCAATATTCTTAGAGTCTTGCTTAGGCTTCATGTCACAAAACTGTTCTTACATCACTTGATAATGCATCTGTAGCCTAGGCTGTAAGAGGAAAAGACAGAGAGACAAGAACAAATGGTGCTGGTGATTACATATCCTTTAAAGAGCTTTCTCAGAATCATCATCTAGATCCTTCTACTTACTTTTCATTTGCCAGAATGAAAGGAAGATACTGTGTCAAGTATCTTTTCCCAACTGCTTAGGGCACTGGAACATTTTTATACCACCACAAACACAGTCAGGCTTCTGTTAACAGGTAATTGACTGGGGAGGCTGATGATGTCTGACACAGTCATTTTCACCTTCAGTACGGTTCTCCATGAATTTCCTTGAGACACAGGGAATTCTTTTTGCATCGAGGTGGGGAAGAGTGTTTTTTGATTACTCCATCAGAGCATTTTTGGCAATATCTGGAGAAAATTTTTGGTTGTCACAAATTCGTGGGAGATGCTACTGACATCTATTGGCAGAGGCCAGGGATGTTGCTAAACATTCTTTAATACACAGGAGAGGTCCCAACAACCAGGAATTATCCGACCTGAAATGTCAGTCATGCTCAAGTGAGAAAAACCTGGCTTAAACCATCTGGCACTAGGATAAGATCATGAAAGGAAATGTTAAAAAAAAAATGTAAAATGAAGAAGCAAATGGGGTAACAAAGCTACAGCTACCCCGGCCAACCACAGTATTTAATTGTCTTCAAATATCTGAAAAATTGACCTGTCAAAAATAGAGCCATTTTGCTCAGTATTGTTTCAGAGAGCAAACCTAAACTCGTGTTTGAAATGTATAATGACGAATATATTAAAATGATAGGATCATTTGAAAGTTATAATTGTCTAATAGTGAAACAGTAGTGAATGTAATCAGAGAATGGTGTTGTGTCCCTTACTGAGGAATTATTTAATATCAGAAAAGTTTTGAAATATATGAAGATTTGGACCAAGTCAGCATTAAGTTTACTTCTAATTCATTGATTAAACCACTTTTTGACAGAGAGAGACTAACAATGTGAGTCTGTAGAGGCCACTAGGCTACATCCTAGATAATTTATACACCAAGAAAAACGTGATTGAAGAAGAGTAACTTCCTTTTGCTGGGCTCGCCTGTGCATGCTGGTGGAAGCTGAAAGAAGAGCGGCTGTTCTTAATGCCCCTGGCAGAACTACACTTGTCTAGTCTCTGAACTACCCATCAATACTTTGCTCAATTAGCACTGTGTTTTACTGACAATGAGAATTATACATTGAAAACAGCATGAAACTATGACCAGAACAAAAGTATTCTCTAACCAGTGAGCCTCTTTTTCAATCCAAGACAAAGAAGGATAACACTGAACTCGGACTGCAGTTTTACAGATTCTCACTGTTTTAAGTCAGCAGTGAGACAAGAGTTAAAAATTTAATAGAAAAACTGGCATATTTCTATTGTCTTTCTTCACTGTTTCGTTCCTCTTCCTTTTTTTTTTTTTTTTTTCTTTACAGTTATTTACTATTTCTCATTCACCTTTGGTCGAATGGGTGTTTATATAATACATAGTAAGATATTCTTGAGAATATAAATACATTACTCCTATATAGTTATAATCTCCAATTGCAATTCTTTAATGTATTTATGTTAAACTTCAGTCTATATAGTATTTGTAATCCACATGAGAAATTTGTTTTATAAAAGTATGTTAAAAATAAGGCCCAATTTCTTTTGTAGTTGAGTGACTTAGCTTAATAAGGGTTATATAATTAACAAAACAAATACATTTTAAAAATTATTATAATATACTCTTTTTAAAGCCACTTCTCCCAAAAGGAGCAAGACATATTTACTGAATACATAAAACTATTGCTTTTATAATTTTCACTTTCAACCAATAATGTTTTCATCAGGATTTTCTCCTTTGTAGCATGTCAGCTTTTCTTTGCTATTTTAATGCAAACATTTAAGTGGTTTCTCTAGGAGAAAAGAGAAACACCCACTTCTGTATTTGCTCTATATTCCTTTCAATTTGTTGGCTATGATAGCAGTTAGGTTAGGCCTCTTTCCATTGAAACAGTGGGCTAAGTCTTCTTGAAAAGCAGGGGAAAAATAATCTCAGTTTGCAAAAAGATACTTGAATGAACAGAGATCTTTTTATTAAGATATAAGGTGGTCACATCCTTTAGTGATCTATGACAAGCCCACTTTGAAGTACATCATGTTATAACACAGAGCCATTTACTCTGGACAAAGTCACTTTCAGGAATGGTTTCATTACAATGAAAATGAATAGATGTACTTGCTCTAAAGTGCCACCACTGCCCTTTATGAGAATGGGAACTAGATTAGCTGGCACGCTTGCTTCCCTCACTCGTTATGAGCCTTATGCGTTATCGGATATTTTCAACATTTTAATCTGAATGATGTTGCTTTCAGAAAAAATCCTATAACGATTTTCATATAAGCAAGGAAAAGGTAAACACTGAACTTGCTTAATAAAAATTCAGTCATTAAAATTCATTTGAATACATTTGTTTAGCAATCTTAACATAGTGATCTTCAGACTGTGCCCAGAGAAATCTTTTGAGGTTTCACACTATGCTAAATTGACAAAACCACGAATACAGGGAAAAATAAAATGATAGAAAAATAAAGAAGTTAAAAAAGGGGGGGAATATTTGTTCATTCGGTTCCCTGATTAAAATTAAGTGTTGTAATTATGTAGAATACAAATATATTTGAATAGTCATATACAATAAAATATAAGGCATAAGAAATTAGCGTGTCTAAGGGGAGTAGAGAAAAAGACAGTTTCTTAATCTTTCTTTTTTTCTTTTTTGCTGTGGTTAGTGTTAATGCATGTATATTGAATGGGTACTTTATTTTTAAATCAATTCAACAATAGCAATTTACATATACCTGATATTTTATTTAACACTAATGGAAGCATTGCCATGTTAAAAAGAACATTGTGGAGAGGAAATTGGTACATATAAAAATTAATCTAGTAGGATGAATATTTTCAAATATTCTTCTGGAAAACTATCACTTGGTTAGACTAAATTTTTTGAGAGCATCTTCCCCTATATAATTTTTACTTCCACTTTTGAAAGAAGCTAACAGTACTACTTCTGAACAAAGCTAGCAGTACTTAACTCCTTAGCTTTCTATGATAACATTTTTACTCCTCATATGAAATAGGAAACTGTGCACATACTACACTGATTGTTTGTGCAAAGATTTCTCTATCAGGAAAGTATCCATATGAAAGCTTTCTTCCCACTGAGGGAGTCTTTCCATTACTGAAGGTCAGTTGGTAGAGTTCATTCTGTTTCCAGTAATAGCAATTTGATACATTTTTAGATTTTTGTTCAGTCCATTGTTAAATGACTCTCTGCTGAAAATTATTAAATCAAAACTTTAGTACCTTAATAACAGAATAAGGAAAATGTTATGAGGCAGTATCTCACCATCAAAGTTTCAGGAGCATGTCTTTTCAAAGTGAAATATATAGCTCATGTAGCTAACAAAAAAGGGCAGCACGTTTCTTTGTAGGTCTTAAATGGAGTCAGCAAAGTGGTAGTTTCAAGCAGAATCCCAAGTTTCAACTTCCATGTCAGATGATCAAATATATACTTAGCCTGCATTAAAAATGCTGTTATTACAGGATTCAACACACTATATCATATCTCTGTGTAGAGGAATTTCCTTTTTTAACTACATTCTGTACTTGCAGCCTTCCTAACCAGTGTGGAGAAAAATAGAAAAAAAAAATGATCAAGGTGAGCCTTGAAGGATAAAAAGAATGAGTGAATTACCATGACATAGTTTTAAAGATATGACATTGTATGTGATCTTTGTGCAAGGATGGGACATTTTCATCCTAAAGGTGAGAACAGATGAAAATTTATACTCCGAGACCATACATCCACTATTTATTGGTCCCTTCTTTGACATTATTTCCCTAAATTGATGCCCCCACAGGATGTTCAGAATGGTCAAATCTGTTATCACAGGTAGCTGGGACTTTTGTTTAATAACATGCATTCCACAGGTATGCATAATCAATCCCTTACTCCCTTTTCTCAGAGCAGCTGATGGCAGTCCAGGGATCCATGTGACCAGATGTGTAAAGGGGTGCATTCAATCAACTTTGTTCAGAAGAGTAAATCTTAAAGTGTTGAAAAAATGATATCAGTTCCTGTATCAGTTGCCTAGTGAGCTACTAGTACAGATATACACAACTTAGATCAAAACAGTGCTAAGATTCAATTGTAAAGTATGGCATTTCTGTATCAGGATGTCACCAATTTAGCACAGGAATGATTTATATTTTGAGTTTAAACTTTAGAGCAGCACTGTTGAACAGAAAGTTCTGTGATTGTAACAATTTGTATCGTATAGAACATTGAGCCCTTGAAACATGGCTAGCACAACTGAGAAAGTGAATTTTTAGTTTTATTTAATTTTGATTACTTTAAATGTAAATGTAAATAGCCACATGTGTCTATTGGTTACTGCTGTATATTCGATTCCCCCCCCAACCTCATTGAGGCTTAATCCCCCCAGTGACTGGTAAGGGTGGGAAATCCTTTTATGGTGATTGAAAGGGGGGCCTTGAAGAGGTGATTAGATTGTAGGACTGTGCAGTAGAGAAGGGATTAAAAGTGGTGGTCATGGGCACAGTTTGGTGGGCTTTAAAAAGAGAGTGAATGAGGATATTAGTCTCTGCTCTCTCTGCTCTGCTATTTTGCAACGTGATACCCTGGGTCAGTGTTGCCACCACCAAGGCCCTCAACCAGATGTGTTCCCTAGATTTTGGACTTCCCAGCCTCAGAAACAGCAAGCAATAAATTTTGTTTTCTTACAAAATACCCACTTCCATGTATTTTGTTATAAGCAGCACAAACAGACTAACACAGTTACTGTATTGGACAGTGCAGCTTCAGAGCATCAAAAAGACAAAGATGCAGGTCCTCTAACAGTTGGAAATACAATATTACCAAATCTATTGAAACAGATAGGGAATTTTACCTATTTTAGAATAGAACTAAAGTGGTATTTACTTTTGCCATAATCATGTCCATATATAGCAACTTCATCAATAGTGTTTCCTCTTAAGTGTATGGATAACAGAATTCTAAATGTTTTTGGTTAAACGCAAGGGAAACAAATTTATTGAATTCAATTTTATTAGAAACCCTGAGAATTCAGACACCAGTTGAAGGTGGGTCCTGATTTCAAGAAACAAGTTATTTAGAGAAGACTAAAACAAATTAAAAGCCAACTAAGGCAGATGTAGATGAAATAAGGTCTGTAACACAGGTCAAGCAAAGTGCTCCAGGAGAGCAAGGGTATTTCACTCCACTACCAGGTAAAAGAAACGGTTTCCCAGAATGAGAGGTACATGTGGTGAGCCTCGAAGGGTGAGGGGAATAAAAGAAGTAAACAACATAATAAAAAGACTTAGAGGCAAGGAACTTAAGGAAGTTTGAAGAGATTGAAAGAGTGAAGTTAAAGTGATAGCATCACTTAGCAAAAGACAATCTGGCACCAGGACATGAAGGGCCCTAGATGTTATGCCTAGAAATTTGAAACTTATTTTGTGGATGGATGTCAGAACTCACAAATATTTTAAGTATAGGAAAATGATGTGATCTATGCATCAGGAAAATAACCCTATGGCAATGTTTAGAGGTAAATGCAAAGGTAAGAAATTAGAGGTAGGGAAACCAGTGGAGAAGTAGTAACTATAATCTAAGTAAGACAAATGTAAAGTGAAGGCTATCTTTGCGGGACACAGCAGAATTGGGAGTTGATTATTGAATAAATCAAGCATCCTCAGCAAAGAGAGGAGTCAAAGATAACATATACCATTTAATTTCAGGGCCTGGAATAAAGGGTGATGTCACTAAGAGAAGGCTTGGTATAATATGTTTGTATCTTTATTTTGCTTCTTTTTCTTTTTTGTTTCTTTAATTGAGGGGATTCTGGTATTTTTGTGAAGTCAGTGAAGAGACTGGTCATCAAAGAGAAAGTACATGAATAAACAGATTTGTAATTTATAAAGTAGAATTCCAATTATAACTACATTTTTAAGAAAAATGTTTTGGAAGTAATGTAAATCTAATTTTAAAATTCAGTCATACAAAGGTATGTAAAGCAAAATGAAAAGCAAGATTAAACTCACCCATCCCCCTTCCATCATGCTACTTTTTCATGTTTCTACTGTTGATAATTTGCAGTGTTTACTCCCATAACATTTTTTTTATATAGGAAGTGGTTATTTTCAGAATGATGCAAATCTACAAACATACCTAGAAATACATTTCGACCTTAATGCTACAGCTCTGCACTTACATTGTTTTATTTACACAAATAAGACAATTTTCACTTCATAAAAAATTATCAATTGTAGATACCCCTTCCATGACATATATATAGATCTTTGTCATTATTTTCAATGGTTTGCAGAGTATTTCATAATATGGATATATCACCATTTACTCTTCTTTGTAGTGGACATTTAGACTGTTTAAGATGTGCTTATATTACAAATAGTGATGATATTTAATAATTTGTATCAAAAATTATTTAATATTAAGAACAAAAACACAGATTTACTATAAATTCTATAGAGAAATATATAAATGAAGCAAAATTAAAATATCATCATGCATATAAAAATTTAAAGGTATTTTCATTTACTTGCAGGTTTTAGTAACTCTCCATGAAAAAACAACAACAAAAAAAAAAACCAGATAATGGTAGAAGTATCAGATATGAAAACAGAAAATAAAAGATTTAAAATTTTTCTATGTGTTACTCTCCACTGAAGACATACTTTTATTTTTAATTATTTGAAAATTATATTGTATGTGCATATAGTTTTATACTTTTTATCTGTCTGTCCACATAGCTTCCGTGTGACACCCACACACACACCCACACTCCAGTTCCCTTTATGATATATCATTTAAAAGTGATATGTTCTGTTTGAGATTTGGTCTATGAAATAACTGCCCAATTACATTTCTGAGAAATCCCATTTAAATAGAGGTGAATACAACTTTCACCTTGTGAATATTCAGAAATTGAATCCCAGGAGGAAATTTACCTTCAGTAAACATTGTTTTTAAATGCAGAATGAAGATCTAGGAAGTGGCTATTTTCAGAATGATGCAAATCTACAAACAAACCTAGAAATACATTTAGCTTAGTAAGAATTGCGAAGAATTTTGTACTTGTGCCAGTGAAATTCTTCTCTAGCAAGGCATGTACATGCTTGGGTTTCTCTTTAACTTTGCTCAGCATAATTCTAATTTGTAATTACCACACCCCATAAAAGAATAATAATAATAATAACCAGTTTTCCTGAAAGTGGAAAGACAAGACTACAATCAACTACTTATGAATATTTTGGGGGACACATTAATAAAATATATAAATCCAAATCATTTTCTGCCAATCTTCTGATCATATAGTCTCAAATCATAAAAGACAAAGAATTATGCAGTCATTTTTTTCATATTTGAGATCCCTAAAGACTGGAGCAAAAATAAGGGAGTTATATTATTCTTTTATGGGAACTAAACTTTATAAAACAAACCAGACTACCTACTGCACAGGGTCTCTTCATCCACTTTTCTATACTGGCCTGCAGGTTTGCTTTCCTGTTAGCCAAGGCAGGCACATCCACACACATGACATTGGTCATTTGAAATGGTTTGCTACGCCAAAGACACAAATGTGATTTGGTCAGCCACAGATCAGGTTTTCTCACTACCAATCTTCTCCAGAAAAATTCTAATAAATCTTCCAATGCAACCTCTCTGTTATAACACTGATTTTGGAAATTTCAGCATGCACTAACTTTAAAAATCTTCCACTTTTTGAATTCGAGTTTAGGAGGGTGAAAACCTAGCAATACCCTGATAGTTTTAGAATCTGTTTAGCTTTAAGCTGTGGCACAGCTGGAAATAAAATGCAATTGTCTTTTACAATTCCAGTTAGAATATGAAAGCTTTTTGTTAATTACGAGACAATATATTTTACAGAGGTTGAACAGAAATTATATGACCCTGAATGTCCATCAATACACCATTACCTAAATAAATTTTGGCATACCATTGAACAAAGTAATAGGTAACTTGAAGAAGGAGGAGAGGAAAAGGAAGAAAAGAAGAAAAAAATCTATGTATGCTCTCGTGAATGATCTACAAAATACGAATACATAGAGAGGGAGTAGAGGAGAGGCAGGTGGAAGTGGGTGGAGAGAGGTGCATGCTGACACGCACACTATATTTTTGTAAAAAAGATAATAAATGTGTTCAGGTATGTTTGTACATGCACACAAAAAAACATGAGTAGTTAATATAAAAAATCAACCGCAGTTGCTGCTGAAGAGAAATCTGGAGTTCTTTTCCATCAAAAGGGGAAAGCTGGTGATTTAATAAGTAAAGAAAGAGAATTGAATGCAGAGATTGCTAAGATCTACAGTAAGAATAAATCTATCTGTGAAATTATGAAGAATAAAGAAATTTATGTGTAGCGTACACATAGTGTTTTAGGCATCCACTGGGGGTCTTGAAACGTATCCACTGCGGATAAGGGGGTAATACTGTAATTCCATTTTTAGACATCTCATTCACTCTTAAGATTTGAATGTCCATTTCTACATGGATGATACTTAAAGCAACATCTCTAGTCCTGGCATTTCCCATGTATTGCAGTGCCACATTGACAAGTGTACTGACTCTCAATAGTCTCATAAATAGCCACACGGTAAGTTAAAAAAGTATTGTGTCTTAATTGAAAATCATTTCTTCCTGTCCCCAATTTTTATTTTCTTTCAACTATTCTATACTGCAGCTATTACACAAATCTGCCTATTTTTCAGTTTAAATACTTTTCAGTGGTCTTTTCCTCTTCATTCTTAACTGTAAAACATAAAGATTTTTTCCAAGTCCTTTGTCACCTACGTTTTGATTAATGAAATTGTCTTCCAATTAGCTTTCCTGTTTCTGCTTTAAATCCATATTTTATGTAATTGTCAATGTTTCTAAAATAGTCTGAAATTTATATAATTTTAATACACTAAGAATTATTATCAACCTCTCTTACTTAACCCCCTAACCTTCCACCAGTATAAGTAATACGTATATGAAATGAAGATTTTCTTATTGCGAGAAACCTATATTTGTTTTGAGTTATTGTCATTTCATGATGGAATGAGCATTTTTGGATATTTCCAGTCCTTCCCCAAACTGAAGAGGATAGATCCAACCAAAGATGGCTTCTCTCGACAATGTCTGGTCTTTCCAGTAGCAGTGTATCGTCCACTACCTGAAGCTATGGTTCTGTCAGAAGCTCAGGAACTTAGGTTATTCATATTCTTTCTCCTCTCTCCTGTCTCCTCTCTCGATGCCCCTCCCCTCAACATTTACTATTTCTTTCCACTCTAAATTTTGCTTTTATCATGGATAATCTCTAGATTAAGAAGCATACAGTAATATACGTTCTAAATTCTTTGGTTTAAATGTATTAATTTTTTTCTCATCGTTTACATCCTATAACCTCTGTTTCAGCTTACAGTGTTTATGGCCATTTTTTGACTTTACTTCATCCAAAACTATTTCAAATTTGAAAATTCAGTCTTTAGAAAAAATAATATCTAGAAGTAATGTGTTATCCTTACAACTCCCCACTCCCTTACCACTTCTGTATCTATCTGTTCTTTGTCCCGTTGAAAGATTCACATTCTTCTCTATCTCAGTTTACACCTTCTTCCCAATGTTTCTCTTTCATCTATTCGGATGATAGACCACTTTGAGCAAAAAGTTCATGCCTGCACTGGGGATGTTTAAATTTCTTGTTTTTATGTCATTTCTTCCCATATAGCCATGAGTATTGGATCACTCTAACCATTCTCTTTTTTTCCTCTTATATCTTGATATCAGAATGTCATTAGAGAAAAACACATTTTTGTGCAGATTATGATACCCTAAACTGCACCTGGTCTATATGAGCTACTCGAAAATTATCTTGATCAGTTACTTTTTCCATTATCCATGTACATTATTACAAATTTCTGTCAATCTCTTTAAATTCCTCATGTTACCACCACTACTAGTGCAACAGAAGAGTATAATCATAGGGGAAATCGTGGCTATTAGTCAAATTTCCTCAACTATCTATCCTATTTTCTTTATATAAAAAATAAAAAATGAAAACAAAATTATAGTTATGCTCACATTCATATATTTTTCTCCAGGCACAGGGGATGAGCTGTTCACCGTTTTTTTTTAGGGGGAGTTCTCCACCAGTGACCTTAATCTTTGTGCTCCTATTTCCTTTATTTATTATTATTCAAAATATTTTGACATTCACTTGTACATATGTGCGGGGTACAGTGTTTTGTTTCGATACATGCATATACTGCACAATGATTCCCTAAGGGTAGATAGCATGGTTCTATACCTGTGAATCTGCCACTTTTCTTCTAACCTGGATTCTAATCTCAAGTATTTTCAAATTCTGTTCAGATATAGTCTCCTCTCCAAGAAATTCTGATTAGATTGGTATAGGGTACAGCACAGTCATTGATATAGTTTTTTAAACTCCTCATGTGATTCTAACATGCAGCAAGATTTTAAAACCACTGTTCTAAGACAGCAGTTGTTCATTTTCTACTTTTACCCTAATTCGTTTCTACTTCTGCTCCTCCTCTAAAACTATTCTTTTGAAGGGCACCAATATCTCCTTTATTTTCAAGTTCAGGTAACTATTTTCAATTTTCTTATTAATTTTTCATACAGAGACTCTATTGAGATTGACCACTCTACTTTTCTTTAAGAGACTCTGCTTTCTACAGCGTTATTCTTTCCAAATCCTTTCCTGTGTTTCTCTCAGTTTTCAGTTCTGATTCTTTTCCCCCTCTTCTTCTCTGAAAGGCCAGTGTTGCCCAAGCTGCTGCTCTTGGCTCTTTTTTTTCTTATTTCTTTATAAGCTCCCTAGTGATTCTCCCTGCTGTGTTTCATTGTTATAAATATGTTTCCGTAGCCCACAATGTATATCTAGACTTCTGCTCTGTAACATCAGATTCATATTCAAGTACCCACTAAGTACTTTCATGTTGGTGACCAAGGTCCGCTTTAAACTCTGTGTGTCTCTCTAACGCCAGCTCCTTCACCTGAACTATCTTCCTTTAGATTATGATTCTCAGCCCTGAATCCCATGAGGATCACTTGAGAAAATTTAAAATTATGGGATCCACTTTCAGAGATGTTGATATAATTGATCCAGGGTGCTTCCTAGACATTGAGATTTTAAAAATATTTCCGGTACCTCTAATGCTCAGGCAAGGTTAAGAAGCAGAAGAATGAATACCAGTATCAAGGTTCTCAAGTAGGGTTTCACATTAGAAGCATCAGGTCATAGCTTCAATTTTTACATACCATGATAGGCCCAAACCCCATGCAATTAAATAAGAATCTCTAAGGTTGGATATTGGGAAATTGTATTTTTTAAAACTCCCCAAATAATACTTATCTTAGGCAAGATTGAAACCATTGCTCTAGAAGTTTCTATCTCAATGACTGGCACTGTTTTCCACACAATTACTCATCCAGGCCTGGGTGAGTAAAAACTAAATCCTGTGCATTCTCCCTTTGTGAAATATTTCTTAATAGCATCACCTCTTGAATGTCTAATAGCCATTTTAAGCTAAACATCTACAATAACGAAGTTTTGATGTTTTCAACTAAAACTATGCTTACAAAGTCCAGAATATCATTTCGATATGTCTCTTCCTGAAACAGTACTACAGATGAAAAATCTATATTGCCAATTTGATTGAAGCTAACTTATTTGAGTGATAAATATATATATATATTTTTAATTGATGATCTTTCTTTGGATTTTGTATATCTTTTTCCTTTCAGGATAAATTATTAAATCATAATAATAAATATTCTATAACTTTTAGCACACTTATGTAAAATGATAGAGCAAGAAATTTATAGAGCTTCTGTTATTGGAAGAAAAAAATTTAGAAATTTGCTTCATCTCTGTTGTGATTCAAAAACAAAAATTTTAAATGCAAATGAATTTCCAAAAAAATTGACTCAGTAAAAACAAGGAAGAAGTAGTATTATATAGGGAGTTGGTCTGAGCTTCCTTGAACTTTAAATGTTTTTATGCATGCTTGCTGTGTTTTTAAATTTAAAGCAATAATAAAAGTTATATTACCCTGTTTGTTGTTAATATTGGTTCACATTAGTTCTGAGTATGCTACCTCATTTGTTCTTTCAAGAAAAATGAAAACTGCTCCAACATGGGTTTCCAGCACAGGTTTTCTTTACTTTTTATGCCCTTGTTTCAATGAATGCCATCTGTTTTGATAATATTGAAGCCATGACATAGGACAGTCAACTGCAAGAAAAAAATGAATTGTTAATGAGAAATATCTGCATATTTCTGAAAATATCAGGATCTTTCACATCCAAGTTTATTTGGGGGCACTAACATATAATATTCCATTTGCTTACTCTCCCATAAATATGCAAAGGGAAAGTAAAAAATAAAAATATTCTTCCAGTCATACAGGTGGCTGAATAGAACTAATCGATATTATCTTCAGTTTCTCTATAATTCTATTTTGGCTTTTAAAAATCTGTCCTTTCGGGCCGAGCCTGTGGCGCACTCCTCGGTAGAGTGCGGCGCTCGGAGGGCACGACGCTCCCGCCGCGGGTTCGGATCCTATATAGGAATGGCCGGTGCACTCACTGGCTGGGTGCCGGTCAGGAAAAAAAGACAAAAAAAAAAAAAAAAAAAAAAAAAAAGGATAAAAATCTGTCTTTTCAATATGCTATTTTTCTTAATTTGAAGTTAATCAACTCGAATAGGTTCATCCTTTTCATTTCATCAGTATCACAAAGTGACTGCTTGGGAGCCTGAGTTCTAATGAGGCAGCCATTCCAAACACGTACAGACAAAGCAGTGGTTTCCCAGGCAACGAGAACCATGAAAAAGCTCTTAGAATAGTTATTCCCACCCTTACACATGAGTCCTTTTCATTTCAGTAAAGCTTCCTGTCAGAATGCATTCATCAGTGTAATTTACCAACAGAGTTGTGAGAGATTAAATCCCTCTCCCCACAGGAATGCAAAAATAAAATAAAATAAAAACTATAAGCAAAAATCAACAACTGCGCTGAAATTGTAGTTGTGGTGTCAGATGATGCTTCAAAGGAAGTAAAGGACATTGTTAGATTTCTGAATACAGGTAACATCACATTGAACCTGAAATTAATTTTCATTTGATTTTTATCAGAGGACACAGAAGGTAGATACATCAGGAAGAGGCACAGGTGCATTTAATCACTGCCTCTTAAATATCCTTTATCATCCAAAAGCAATTTATATTAAATAGTAAAAGTTCCTAAAAACTTAAATCACTCTATGTATAAATTAAGATTTGTGGTATTCATAAGCATTAAACTTTTGTTGGTGATGTTTACCAAACAATGAAAATTCTGAAAATGAGATGTCATTGAAAAAATAATAGAATTAAGTAAAACATTTTTGTATGAGGTACTTGAAAATATTTTCTATCTATGTATGCAATATAAAAAGGCACACAATACAGGCAGTATCTTGTGTTGTGCAGCATTTCAAACAAGGGGGAAAAACACATCTGGAAATAAAAGGTGTTCTGTTGAAAGAATTGCCCATAAACAAAACAATTGCAGCACTTTATCTGGGCTTCTTACTGAAAATCAAACTCCTTGACTTTAAAATGCACCCACTAAACGTAATACAAAACTAGAATAATACTTTCAACATTTCTCAAAATGTTAGCACCCAGCAGATGCAGGCAGAATTTATGGTTCTAGTGATTTACCCTGTTCTCTTCATTGACTGTATATCTATGCCTGTTTTTCAGCCAGCAAAGGAACATTCATGTTGCCCAGGGTTATTTAAAAGAGTATCAAAATAACTTTTACTACAGATTAGGTCGTGTTTTGATGCTGAGAAAAGTCCATCTTGCCTTCATTTTTGACCCATGACACACACAGCCTCCATAATAGCATTGTGAGATAAAAGCTACCATTGCAAAATAAAACACACACACACAAACACACAAACATATGATTTCTTAAGAAAGAGGGAAACAAATATGATGTTGATAGAAAAAGCAGGGCATTCTCACTACTTTTTCACCTGAAGATTGAAAAGGGAACTCATTTCAGTTTGTAACATTGCACCTATTGCTCCAGACGCAAAATGAATCAAGTCTCCTGTTGGATTACGCGGGTATAGTATTTCTTCTCTTCCCTAGTGAGATAATGAGTTGCTTACAGCTGTGGCATGCAAACTCAAATATTGTCTTACTCAGAATGGTTTTGAAAAGTAGGTCCTCATTTTATTGTTTGAGTATAATAAAATCACAAATGTTATTATCAAAAAGAATGTGGAATAAAATATCAATGTGAAAGTGACAATTTAGTATACAATAGATAAGATTTTTTTTTCAATGAATAGTTACCAATAACTTAGCATTAGCAAATTATATACAGGTTTCAGGGGGAAAAAATATATAGTCTGTGTTCAAATCTCTACTTTATTTCTTCCTGCTGCTTTATTTTTTCAACACAGGAAATGTCCACATTAAAGAATATAGAGAGCATATTTTTAAACATTCAATACTGTATCCTAGTCTAACCAATGTATCTGTAATTTATGTTTGTTCCCAAACCTAAAAGACAAATTAAAACACAATGGTTTATTTATTAATCACAATTCTATTTTTAAATTGGACATTCTCAATGTTATGCTTACAGGTGCTTCTATTCAAGTACATCCATGAAATGAAGTACCCTAACACACAGTTCTCTACAATTAAATCCACAGTGCAAAGCCTCAGCTGAAAATGACTTATAAAACTTCCAATTACAGTTTTACTAGTTTAGGTATTCTCTTCACAGTTGAGAAATATAATGCAAATAAAAGCCGAGTGTGCTTCTCTGCCTCCAACTACAACATAAAGTTGATCTTCCATGTCATGTTTCTTAAAAGCAACTCTAAAGTAAGTTTCTTCCAAACCCACTAAATTATTCTTTCCCTAATGGCTTGTTGTATTGTTCCTCAGCAGAACTGACTGGAAAAGCCCTATTGCACTTAATCTAATTAGGGTTTTTTGGAGAAATGGTGGTTACATAGTTCTCATTAACTGACTTAAAAACTGTACTATCTCCAGAGGTATAGGGGGAAAAAAAAGATGATTCCTTTTAAAGCTCCAGAAATGAATGTAAGTGTTCATATTCTGGTACATTAACAGTTTGTTCCAGTACATTGATATTTTATGTGGAACCCCTACTCTGCAATTAATATGCCTGATGCAAATTGAAAAACCCATAATCCATCCTTCTCTGTTGGAATGTAAGAGTATATTATTATTGAGAAGCTACAGGATACCAGAGCCATTTTTTAAACTTGAGTGCTCATTACCTTAAATCTGCATATAAAACAGTTTTGCATTCAGACGAGGTAATACATAACAGAATATATTGTGGCGCATATTAAAAAAAAATGCTCCAAATAAAAACGACCTGTGGGCTTTCTTTGTAGAAGAAATTTATTCATTTTCAGGCATTAGGGATTAATGATAGCTAACAGCAAAAAAGAAGGAGTGAGCATTAAAATACTGTGCCTAACTTTCCTGACTACCCCAAGGCTACAGGACAAACTCAATTGTCTAAATCTCCTTAAAGGTAAGGACTAGGTATTTATCATTAAGCAAATATGGTATTTGGGACTGCATCTGGTTCTGTCACAATAGTATTCAGAAAATTTCTTGTAGTTTTAAAGGGGAAAAGACAACCGTAATGAAGGTAAGATAGAAGAAAGAAAGAAAAAGAAATCCTTTGTTTCTAATAGCTCAGAGAATCTCTTTCTTTAACGTCTTGTTTCCAAAATTATGCATACAGTTGTTCACAGGATGTATAATTCTGCTGTTGTCAGCTATGACTGACAACATACAAGGTTTTAATGAAAGGTTTAGGGTAACTGTTTTAAAGGGAAGGTTAACCACACACCACTAAGGAAAGAGATTCAAATGCAATATGTTCTCAAAAATGGAAAGATCTCAGGGATACAGGTCTTTTTCCTTCATGGATCTCTCTTAAACCTCTACAATTCATTTGATTTCTATCACCACCACCTGTGATCTGGGCTTCGTTAACATTTTAGCATTTGATGGGACCTTCCTTACATCTCTCCCTATCCATCACTTGGGACATTTAGTGCTTCTTACTGGCCATTACCTGTGTAATTATTTTATTTCACTTACCAAGTGATAAAATTCTTGAAGCAAGAAGCCATGTGATATGGTCTGTATCTTCCAAAACAAGTAATTACATTGATTTACATGGTTCACACACAATACACTTCTGTTGAAAAAAAAAAATGTTTTATATTTATCCATTTTGGAAAACAAATTTTATCTCCTGGACAACAAAAAAGAATTCTACAGATTAAGATATTTATCCATGTTATATGATAACCGTCAGAGTCAAGTATTATAGTTTTCACCTGCTGTTATTCTAATGCAGTATACTAAGACAGAAAATCAGAGCTACAGAGACAATCAAAAAAAAAAAAACATTTTAGGAACTGTAAAATCAAATACCTTCATTTTACAGATACAGAAACTTGGATATATAGAGACTATCAGTATGATCAAGTTCACAAGTTCATATGGTAAATTAATTGCAGAACCAGTTTTTTTTCCTTTTATTGCAATGCATTTTTGTTTGTAGCAACAGCCATTAACATTTATTGAGCACTTGTTATGTGCCAAGTACTCTAAGCAAATCTCATCTATAGCTATTTCTCAAATTTTTATAGTTTAAGAGAAATGATTACCTTTCTGATTTGTATTGATTATGATAAGTCTATAATGGTGCCACTTCCAGAAAAAAAAATCAATTAAAAATCAGACTAGATTTGATAATAGTAATACATATATTTTTTCCTGACCGTTATGTAATTTCACACTGATGTGGAAAGATAATGTTTCCATAAGATCACTAGACACACACAAACACACACACACACACACACACACACACACACACACACACACACACAAACTTTGGACCCAATAAAATGGGACTGGGTGGTTCATGTGTTTTCCCTCTAGTTCAAATATTTTAAGAGGGTTAATGAGATAATTTTTTAATTGTGGTAAAATATAACATAAGGGTTGCCATTTTAACCTTTTTTAAAGATACAATTGTGTGGAATTAATTACATTCATGATACTGTATGACTACCACCTCTATTTCCAAAACTTTTTCATCATACTGGACATAAGCTCTGTAACCTTTAAGCAATAAATTATTATTACTTCCCCTCCATTTCTGGTAATCTCTGCTCTACTTATGTCTGTGAATTATTTTTTCCTCTTATTTTTTCTTAATTGATGCATGACAATTGTTTATATTTGTGGAGTCCAATGTGATATTTGGGTACATTTAAAAAGTGTGCAATGATCATATCAGGTGTTTAGCATAACCATCACCTAAAATTTTTTTTATACCTCTTTGTATCGAAAACATTTGAATTCCTCTCAGCTACTCGAAGTTACACAGTAATTTGTTGCTGACTGTAGTCTCCCTATATTGGTATAGAATGATATTATTCTTCCTGTCCCTCTATAATTTTGTATCCATTGACCACCCTCTCTCCATTCCTCCTTCTCTGTCCCCTTATCAGGCTCTAGTAACTGCTATGCTACTCTCTACTTCTGTGAGATCAACCTTTTTAGCTTCCAAATATGAGTGAGAACGTAGTTTTTCTCTTTCTGTATCTGGCTTATTTGGCTTAACATAATTTTCCCCAAGCTCATCCATGTTGCTGCAAATGGCAGAATTTCATTCTTTTTTATAGCTGACTAGTATTCCATTGTATATATATATTTACCACATCTTCTTTATCGAGTCATCCACTGATAGACATTTAGTTTGGTTCCAAATCTTAGCTATTGTGAATAGAGCTGTGATAAACATGAGAGTGCAGGTATTCCCCTGATATGTTGATTTCCTTTCCTTTTGGATATATACCTGGTAGTGAGATTGCTGGATCATATGGTAGTTCTATCTGTAGTTCTTTGAGGACCTCCATACTATTTTCCATAATGGTTGTACTAATTTACATTCCTATGAACAATGTATGAGCTATACATATGTGGATTTATTTCTGGATTCTCTATTCTGTTCCATTAGTCTCTGTCTGTGTTTGTGCCAGTACCATGCTGTTTTGATTACTGCAACTTTGTAATATAAATTGAAGTCAGGGAGAATGATGCCTCCTGCTTTGTTATATTTGCTCAGGATTGTTTTGACAATTCAGGGTCTTTTATTGTCCCAAATACATTTTTGGATTTTTTTTTTCTATTTTTCTGAAGTATGTCATTGGTGAATAGAAATGCTACTGATTTTAGTATGTAAATTTTGCATCCTGCAACATTTCTGAACTTGTTCATCTGGTCTAAGAGACTTTTTGGGTAGTCTTTGTAGGTTTCTCTATATATAAAATCAGGACATCTGCAAATATGGACAATTTGATATCCTCTTTTCCAAATCGGATGCTCTTTATTTCTTTCTCTTGCCTAATTGTTCTGGGTAGGACTTCCAGTACTGCATTGAATAAAAGTGGTGAAAGTGAGCATCTTTGTCTTGTTCTGGTCCTTAGGGTAAAAGCTTTCAGCTTTTCTCTGTTCGGTATGGTGTAAGCTATGGGTTTATCACATATAGCCTTTGTTGTATTAAGATAATTTCCTTTTATAGATAATTTGCTGAGAGTTTTTGTCATGAAGGGATGTTCAATTTTATCAAATACTTTTTTTGCATCTATCAAGATGATCATGTTTTTCTACTTTTGTTCTGTTGATGTGATGTATTATGTTTATTGATTTGTGTATGCTGAACCATCCTTGTGTCCCTGGAATAAAAGCCACTTGATCATGGTGTATAATCTTCTGATGTGCTGTTGGATTCAGTTTTCTAGTATTTTACTGAGGATTTTGCATCTGTGTTAATAAGGGATATTGGCCTGCAGTTTTCTTTTTTGTTGTTGTTGTGTCCTTGCCTGGTTTTGTTATCAGGTCTCATAGTATGAGTTTGAAAGAATTTCATCCATTTTGATATTTTGAAATAGTTTAAGAAGGATTGGTACTAGTTCATCTTTAAATGTTTGGTAGAATCCATCAGTAAAGACATCTGGTCCCAGGCTTTTCTTTCTTGAGATCAGTTTTTATTACTGATTCAGTCTCAGTACTTGTTATATTGGTCTATTCAGGTTTTTTATTTCTTCTTCATTTAGTGTTGATGGGTCATTACGTGTCCAGGAGTTTATCTATTTCTTCTAGGTTTTCAAGTTTATTGACATGTAGTTGTTCATAATAGTCTCTCATGACCCTTTGTATTTCAGTGGTATCAGTCGTAATGTTTTCTTTTGCATTTCTATTATTTATTTGGGTCTTTTATCCTTTTTTTTCCTTTTTTAAATTTCTTTTGGTTAGTCTAGCTAATGATTAGTCAATGTTGTTTATCTTTTTGAAAAACCAACTTCTCATTTGATTTTTAGTCTCAATTTCAATTATTTCTGTTCTGATTTCTATTTTTTTTTTTCTTTACTTACTTTGAGTTTGGTTTGTTCTTGCTTTTCTAGTTCTTGGAGGTGCATTGTTAGCCTGCTTATTTGAAATCTTTGTATTTTTTTGAGGTGGGTATTTATTGCTATAAATTTTCCTCTCAATACTGCCTTGGCTGTATCCCATAGGTTTGGTGTGTTGTTTTTCTGCATTCATTTGTTTCAGAAAATGTTTCAATTTTCTTATTAGTCTCTTCTTTGACCCATTGGTCATTCAGGAGCATATTGTTTAACTTTCATGTATTTGTGTAGTTTTAAAAGTTCCTCTTGTTATTGATTTCTAGTTTTATTCCATTATGGTCAGAGAAAATACTTGATATGATTTTAATTTTTTTTTTAAATTGTTGAGAATTGTTTAATGGCCTAACATATGGTCAATCCTGGAGAGTGTTTCATGTGCTGATGAGAAGAATGTGTATTCTGTAGCTATTGAATGAAATTTTCTGTGAATTAAATGTTTTATTTTTGATTTTCTGTCTTGATGATCTGTCCAGTGCTGAAAGTGGGATGTTAAAGACCCCAACTTTTATTGTTTTGTTGTCTATTTCTTCCTTTAAATCTTATATTTGCTTTTTATATTTGGGTGCTCCAGTGTTGGGTGCATATGTATTTATAATTGTTGTATCCTCTTGCTGTACTAATTCTTTTATCATTATATAATGAACTTCTTCATCTCTTAGTACAGATTTTGACTTAAAGTATTTTTATGTAATATAAGTATAATTACTCCTGCTGGCTTTTGTCTTCCACTTGCATGGGATATTTTTTCTATCCCTTCACTTATAGTCTATGTGTCTTTGTAGGCAAAGTATGTTTTTTGTAGGCAGCATATGGATATGTCGCATTTAATGAGATAATTTATGTGAAATTTTCTTTGATAGAGTAAAGTTCATGTTTCTAAAACTGACATGTATATTCATTACTCAAAAAAAAGATATTTTAGGAGGAAAATAAAAATGATAGTGCAAAAAATAAGAGAAGAAAGAATAAGACATGGAGAAAGAAAGAGATGTTCTCCCACAGCTAAAATTAATTGTATATTTACATATAATAAAAGAATGAAATTGATTGTCATGTGATTTTAATCATACTAAAATGTCTCCTACAATTAAAAAAAAGATATTTTTATTGGCCTTCTACAGTGTTTAAAAGTTTTCACCATTAAAATAAACAAATGATTTAAGATACTCCATCTTATAACATTTTTGTTACTGAAAGAGCAAAATTAAAGGAAGAAGGTAGGTAATATACTAACTCTGCAGGGTGTTGCAAAAAATTGAGGTAGGGAGAAAAATGGAAACTGGAAACAATTGTATTACAACTAAATATTTAGTTTAAACATAAATAGAGTGTTCTGGATGTAAATTGGATTCTATATAACACCAAGGAAGTTGTGGAAGTGCCTTTCCATGACAATTTTTAAGAATAATACAACGTCACAGCCAGCTAGGGTGGTTAGAATAGAAATGTAGGCAAGATAAACATCTTTAACAACAAATCCAAACATTAAGTTGTCTTTTCTAACTGGGATAATTCTTTTTACATACAAATAATCACTTTGTGTATTTCATTAAAGTGTCTTCAAAATCTCTGTGAATATCATCAGCATAGTTTTAAAGGCAAGTAATGTTTTCTATAGTATGGGGCAAGTAAATATCATCATAAAAGTAGTTTGCACCAACCAAGGTAGATTGGTGTCATTATGAAATAACTTTCACTTTTTTATTACTGAAAGTACATATATATATGTGTGTGTGTGTGTGTGTGTGTGTATATATATGCATATGCATATGTATATATGTAAGTGTGTATACACACTGTAAATAATAAAAAAGCAAAATTATATATGTACATATACATACATATATGTGTATATACATACATATATATGAAATTCACTGGCACAGAATGCATTTCTCAAATAAATAAGGAGGCTTAAAATGGTGAACAGCTGTTCTTTCTGTCCACTAAGGACAAGAGAGTAGGGACTGTTTTTAAATTACAACAGGAGGTGTTTACCTTGAGACATTATGTAGATCATTTTGACTGTTAGGCTTGTTAGACACTGTGATATGTTACTGTGGGATGTTCAGGAGCCTCCGTCAGGTATATTTTATGCTTAAGTAATTTTCTTTTTCTGAAAACAGAGGCTCTTGAAGTAGAAGACTACTTAAATATGATCTCTTGGGCTGACAGTCAACACAATAATTATTTAATGAATAAAACTGAAAACATTTTATCTCCGTTTGTAGATTATACCGTTCTCATTCTTGGTAGATTATACCATAAAATCAAAGTACTTCCACTTGAGTGCATATTCCTTCCAGTTAAGGTGATGTACATTGTTGGAGTATAACCATTTTTTTTAACTCCTTCATCTTAACTCTTTTAATGCCTTAAATATGTAAAAAGGCCGTTTTTCTATATTTAATCATCAGTTGTCAGTTGGCATGTATTCTACTCTAAATAAACTCAACTTAAAAAATTCTCACATACTCACCTAGGAACCTATATGTTCTATATAAAATATCTCCTAAATTTGATCAGTGAGATAACATAAAGGATCACAATGTCAAAACAAATTCATATGAATCAGGGATTCATTAATCATTTTTAGGAAATAGAAGACTAGCATCTAGAGGCCCAGGGAGAAACAGGGAGGTCTAGGCCTCACTGGGTCTTTTCGTACTGTATGGAACAGGCTCCGGCACATTACTTACACAAAAGCAGAACACTATCAGTCTTCAGACATCTCCATCTTACACTCAGATATGCACATGGCATGCATTATATTTTTCAAGAAGTTATGTCCCATATATCCATAGATTCTAGGTCTGTTTAGCATAAGGAATGCTAGGCAGCCAGGTTCATCCTGCTACAAATATCCTGCAGATAAAGACTCTTTCACTAGCTAATCATTAGCTTGTTTGCCAGGAAGTCTGCCAATAGCATGTTTACAAGTATATTGATCTGCTAGGGTTGTCATAACAAAGTATAACAGACTGTGTGGCTTAACAACAGAAATTTATTTTCTCATAGTTCTGCAGGCTGGAAGTCCAAGATCAAGTTGTCAGTAGGTTTGGTTTCTCCTGAGACCTCTGTCCCTGGCTTGTAGATGGCTGCCTTCCTGCCGTGTCCTCACACAGTTTTTCCTCTGTGTGTGAGCATCACTGAAATGTCTTTGTTTGTCAAAACTCTCTCTTATGAGTACACAAATCAGATTGGATTAGAGCCCACTTTAACAGCCTCATTTTGACTTAATTATCATTTTAAAGGCCGTATCTCCAAATAAAGTCATGTGGGGGTTAGAGCGTCAATATATGGATTTTAGGGGAACCTAATTCAAATCATTACAACAAAAATATGACTTTTTTTGTTTCCTGGGGGTCCCCCAAATAAAGGGAGAGTTTGGATAGCAGGCCTGTTTCTTATCCCTTTCTTTCCCACTGAAGGATTTAGGTTGTTTTGGGTTTTGTGTCTTCAGTCTTTTCTCTTAAGAGCAAAGAAAGCCGCTGAGCTCCTAAATGCCTCAAAAGCCTGGATGATAGAGAGGCTTCTAAAGAACTACTAGGAAGTGATGAGTAAGGGTAAAAGATAAACTAAATCTTTACAAATGCTGTGCTAAAGAATCAAAGGGCTCTGACTCTCAGAGAATTCTGAACTGCTATCATGTACTCTGTTTGCAAACCTGAACTTATGTGTAGTAAAAGTATGAAATTCACCTGAGAGCTAATAAAGTATTTCTTCCTCCAAATACAAATATATTCCTAATAGTAATTCTCCTGTAGTAAGAGTATTTGCTATTTTAACTATAGCTTTGGAGTTAGCTAATAAATCTTAGGAAATATGTGTTGTAACGTAGACCAGACAATAAAATGTAGGTTAACACAGTAACCCATTTCATTTTTACACCATGATCAAGTTGATCAAGTTATTAGCTTCTTAAGTCATTTCCACAATTAAAGGACATACATCTTATAAGCTATTTAAAATCTTAGGTTAAAGAAGATTATCAAGTAGTTAGCTGCCATTCTGGAAGCACAGAAATTAGAGTCACAAAACCTATTCACACACAGATAAATTTTATGAGAGATACGATAGTGGATCAGCCACAAATATAGATTAGATTGTGTGGTGAATGCCCCTGAAAGAATTCTCAAGAAAACACAGTCTAGTGGACACTACTGGTTGCCTAACCCACAAACATCTTTCTTTTTAACAGGACCCTTATTTTATTCAGATGTCCACCATATTCCTGCCTGATCCCTGTGACTTAGAAAACACTGGCCTTACTTCCCATTGCTAGACTTGGGCCCTAGTTACTCTAAGGCAATCCTGGTAATTCTTTCCCATTGCTTGTAGTTTCTTCAGAAAATCAAACACACATAAATCAGTACATGAATTGATTCAATTATTATCTAGGAATAAGTAGATAGTTCAAATAGTTTCAATTATGTGGAAGGGAAAGACTTTTATTCCTAAAAGGGAAACACTCCTACTTTTTCATTCACCAGATTTGAATGTAATTTCCCATAGTACTCATTGCTCCTGGTAGCCATTGAACATCACCGGGGGAAACAGATGTAGGATGAAGCGGCCAGGTGGACTGAAGAGTCGGGAACCAGGAATCAGCCAGAGCTGAAAACTTTTCTACCTATCTACTTCTTAATATATAATCTCTTCATCACTAAGGTTGACTTTCTTTTACTTGCAGCTAAAAGTAAAGGATATAAGTTATAATAAAAGAAGAGCCAAGGATATAAATAAATGTGACGGATAGAGAACAGCAGTAAAAAGTTTCTTAAGGAGGACAGAAAAATAATTTTAATAGATGCCTTAATTTTTGAGAGACTCCAGACTTGTTTTATCTTTCCAACCAAAATTCTACAAATATGAAGATTTTCCTATTCTTAGGCCTATTTTCATTTCTCAGGCTTGAAAGTTCACAGTCAGTGAGCACGCTTTTCTGACCTTTCTTCAACAACCAACCACTGGAAAAATGACTGAGTTTTCTCATGATAACACCTGTGTAAATCATTCTTTCTGATCTATGCCATCATCATTTTCCAGATGTTTGCCATTTCCTGTCTCTTCTAATGCTAGTTCATCCACTAAAACATCGTAGGTTATTTGTTAATAATGCTCCATGAGTAAAATATAAAATATAGTGTATGAACAGTGAGATTGGTGAATGAAAAAGAATAGAAAATCGAGAGGAAAAAGATAAATACTAATGTTCAAATCAGTAAAGAAAAATGAGTTACAATTTTGTGGAAAACTAATGTGGGTCAATCCAATCCATACCTCCTATTGCTTATAATAAATTATCTCCAAATGGATTAAACCATTACATGCAGAAAAATAAAACTATAAAGGCTTTAGAAAAAGACATGGGGCATTTCCTTTATAACTTTAAAGTGGTTAAGGTCTATCTAATTATGAATAAAAGTCCAGAAGCCATAAGATTAAACATAGATATATGTGAATACATCAAAAATAAACTTTATGGAAAAGAAAATACTGTAAACAGTGAAACAACAAGTGATCCATTGAGAAACAGTATTTGCTCCTTACATAATATATTTTCTTTAATATATGAAGTGTTGGCAGAAATATATGAGCGTAAGACACAACCCAAAGGAAAAATATGCAAGCATATATAAACAATTTATAGAAAAGTAAATGCAAATGACTTGTAAATATATATGAAAGGATATTCAAGTTTACCTATAATTTAAAAAATTGCAATTAAAACTATGCTCTGCTAGTATTATTTCACCTATCAGAATGACACATCAATTGATAACACAAGCTTTTGCAGTCATATAGAGAAACAGGTGCTCCCATCCATGCACCTCCATGGTTGTAGTATAAATTGGTACACATCTATCAATGGCAACTTGGTAATATCTACCAAAATGAAAAATGCATATATGCATTTCCAATCAATTACAACTTAGATAAATTATCTTAAATAAGTACATTCACATGAAATGACTTATATGTAACTATACTTACTGAAGAAAAATGTATGTTAACAAAGTTCTGGGAACAACAAAAACATCATGCAATGTAACTTGAATAAATGATCATACATCCCTTTGATGAAATATTTTGCAGCTGTAAAAAGTAATGAGAATTTTCTATATGCATTAATTTATACTGTTAATGAATAAAGCAAGGTGCAGAGAGGACATACACTATGCTGTCAAATAAAGGAAATCGACAATTTATATTGTGGTTTCTTATATATACATAAAACACATAAGACACAAATAATAGCATTTACTCATTGTAAAAGGTGAGAATTGGGCAGACAAAGGACAAACATAGTATGGAGAGTTTTTCTATTTTTGAAATATGTGAATGTATTACCTACTCAAAAAATAAAATAATGATTACTTGTTCCCTATACCTTCTGAGAAATATTCATACTCCTTAGCCAGAAATTTATAGCCCTTTGCAATTATTCCAGTAATATTTACTCTTTCTGGCTCATACTAAACCACCTTCTCATCAGACTCTTCAGACTCTTAGATTCACCTAGCATTTTTCTGCTTTTGTGGCACAGCACAAATATCCCTTTTAAATGTACTCTCCTTCTATCATCACCCATAGAAACCCTACATATCTTTCACAATACATCTCAAATGCAAGTATTTTCAAAGAGCCTTCTCTGATCACCCAGGAAGAAATGATTTTTCCTTTATCAAAATCCCCGGTGTGCTTGTACTCTCTTCTGTACATAATACATTCTTCTTATAGGTGAGACCTATTTTTCAACTAGTTTTGATGATCCTTAAGAGCAAGAATGCTTTTTGTACATCCTTGTTTTTCAAAGTATTATATGAAGAGTACTATCCTAGGCATCAAATTTTCTCAAAAATTTTAGCTTAATGAATTAAAAAAGACAAAATGAAATGATAAGTTGTTACATCTTTACATATTAAAAAATAGCAACAGCAACTATAATAAAAAAACAATTGATAGGTGAATAAAAGCTGAAAGATGACTTTCAATGCAATCGTTGAACTCTGAAATAAATTTATTAAGAAAAAAGAAAGAAAGAAAGAATGAATGAATGAATGAATGAATCAGGGACTAGATATGATATAATTTCTGAAATTTTTGAAATATAGGGAATTACCGAAGACCCAAGCAAACTTGCTTTTCTGGTAGCTGTTGTTCCTTTTACATGCTGAATTTGCAAAGCATGCCCCCTAGAGTTTCATCATTTCTCTATGAGAATATGCCAATAACTTTCACAAAGAAAGAGTGGTCCTGGTTATGGTCACTGAGTTCCAAATCTACATTTAACCCACTAACAATGATACCTAGTATATTTAAAAATAAAATAAAACACTAAAATATACTCTAAAATTTCCTGATTTTTATAACTCTGTTGTAATTATATAATAGAATGTGAATACATAAGAGGATGTCTTGGTTCTTAGGAAATATACAATAAATAATATATAATTGTATTGTATACATTAATATTTAGGTTTAAAGAGACATGATGGCTCCAAGTTACAAGTTACAAATGAGAGCAAGAGATGAAGAATGAATGAATCTGTATTAAAGGGTGTATGGGAGTTTCTTTTAATATCCTTGCAATATCTTTGTAAGTTTAAAGTTATATCAAAGTAAGACTCACTCACACGCGCACACACACACACACACACACACACACACACACACAAATGTATGCACATGTATAAATACAACCAGGAAACTGAATCTACAATGTTAAAATTTAGAGTAATTGCTATTTTTTTTTTTTTGATAGGAATGGAGTTGGGAGTAAATAATGAAAGGAAGGGAGTATTTGAGGTCTTCATGTCTGTTTCTTAGTCTATGTGCTGATTACCAGAGTATTATTCACTTGATAAGTTATGTACTTATGATCAAGTTATGTACTTATGATCAGAATGTATTTATGTCATATTTTCTGTATGTTTTCCTTCAATAAAGGTCAACAAAAAACTAAAAAAAAAAAGATTTTTATCTTGATTGCATTAACTATTATAGAATGCATATTTTTGGTATCTCCCTACTGTGACAACAGAAACTCATAAGAAAATACCTCAAACAGGATTTAAAGAAATTTAACCAGAGGTAAATGTCACTTTTCCTTAACTGAAGTGCATTAGTCAACACCAAATTTGATGATTTCTATCCAACTTGAAATTCACAATAAAGCACTATACATTTAGTCTGCTGACTCTAAATACCTCCCAGTAATCAAAATGTGTATGAAATTTACGGTTAGGGGCACAATTTTTTTTGAATCATTCTAACTATTGTGATTAGGCTTTACTATATTTATATCTTGAAATTTTATGCAAATAAAGTGGGTATAATAGCATTTACGTGATTTCATGTGTATGCACATGCCTTTACTGGACTGCTTATTTTTTTTAATCTAAATACTAAATTTCTATTTTTTATCCAAGAATTGTCACAAAAGGTTTGACTTATCTTCCTTTTGTTCTTTTATTTTTCTATCCATATCCAACATATACTTAAAAATAGTGTTTTAACATAACTACACATGTCAATATATTTTTGCTTATATATCATTATAGTAATTTTGTCTTTTATCCTGACCTTAAACCATTATGGCCTAAAGAAAGCATTTAGAGGTTGTGATATACATGCATTTATTCTGATGAAAATGAAAAATAACCCAGACAAAAGGATTAACCTTATTTGGAATTGATATGATACATAAGTTATCTTCCACTCAGAAAAGAATTCAGAATATACCATGTTAAGTTCATTTGCTTCCAGAATTTCAGATACTTACAGGTTGATCCTCTCACTTACTGGGGGGCTTTGTATGTTTTTTTCTAAATACAGAGCCTACATTTTTTAAGCCTCAGTTCTCACAAAGCCTGGATCTGTCTCTTTTTAAAAAAGTCTCAATAAGCTGTAGCTGGAAAGACAGAAGTGGTGCAGTCCTAAGATTAAATGAATATATGAAAAGTGTTCCCATAGCCACACATTCCCTTTCCCTGGTGAAAATGGAGATAGAAACCAAAAGGATATTTTTAAATATAAAATACAATAAATGCACATTATATCCAAACATGCATTCTCCTTTCTAACCTGAGCTTAAGAAGACAAGGAACATGCCTGTCAGATTTCTGCCTTTTACACAGTGCACATAGTAGCTGCACAAAAAACATTTATGAGATTGATGAACTAATATTTTTCTGGCCTGCCACTGCTCTGTAAATGGAAAATCTTTAAAACTCCACTGTCTCTAGAAAATTCTCACATTTTCCTAGGACAGAAAGTAAAGACTACAGTGGTAGGAGGTCTTGTGATTCTCAGTTAGGGAAAAGCAACCAAAGGAGGCAGAGGGAGCAAAGCTGAAACACTTTTATTACACTGCCTTTTCAAACAATTTTTATATTCATTGCAAACTGCTTATTAAAGCATCCCAGGGCTTGACTTCTTCTGAGTCTTTTATATATTTTTTTCCACACAAGGGAGGAAGTATTCACAACTGATTTGGGCAAATATCAAAAAAGCAAAAAGGTAACTAAATGAAGAGTAACATTTCAAGTGTGGCCACTATATAGTAATTCTTAAAGGTTTGGTCCCTAGATGCTCATGCAACTTCACCCTTTGCTGACCTCTTACAATCTTTCTGTCAGCATTTTGAATGCTACTGATTCTGTGAGTAATATTTGCAATAGAGGTCAGACAGTCAGTAAGTTCAGTATGCCCTCGTGTTCATGAATTCCCCTTCTTTTGTGGCTTTTCACCAGGGGTTCTCATGTCATGGCCTCTACATCACATACTGCAGTAAGCAAATGCCAATCTTGAGTGAGAGGAGAGAAGAGCAAATCCTACTTGACTGTTGCTAGTTTGTTTACATTGTAGGTCTAGAGCAAGCAAAAATCAACAGGTTATAAAGAAAAGAAAGTCCTCTTGCCTTAATATACACTTTCAGGTACATAGTTTAAATGCAGTCTCTCATTTGACACTAGCACTGCATTGTTATCAGAGGATTGATATGCCTGTAGCTGCCAGAAGTATCACCAGTTCTAGCAATGCACATTTTGGGGCTTTTTCCTATTGCTTATTCCATTTATGGCAGTGACAAATTTGGGGCAGACGTGAAGTTGATAAGAGATCCAGAAACAGGGTCTGCCCTGCTAATGATCTGAATAAATACTTTTGCTGCTGATTCTTTACTGTTACAGGTCACTGCTGCTAATAAACCCCAGAATGCAAATGAAGACTTGAGCTTTCTTTGTTGCAAATGCACAGAAGCCAACTTCCAATGATGAAACAAATGAAAATCCTCTTGTTGATCGTCCAGTGAAATGGCCTGATAATCAATGCTAGGATAGGTTTTCCTTCTTTCTCTAAGCTTTAATCTAGGGATGATGACAGTGATGATGGTATCTCATTATACACTTAGAATAAGAAAGAGAAACACAACAAACCAAAATATGAAAGATGAATGAATTGTGACAGCCTCGTTGTTTGTTTTACCTTTTAAAATATCTTGCTATTTTTCGTGGCAGCTTCAGTTGCTACAGCTGCAGTACGGGACAGAGTGAAACCTTAATCCCATAGTAACACTGAAGGATTGTTAATGAAGGTAAAATTAATGGACTTATCTTAAACAAGATGTCTTTCTGTGATATTTTTAATTTGCTTTAGAATTTCTAAGAAAATGTGTTTCTATTCTTCCAACACATTGAAATTGGAATTGGAGTCATGTCAAAATGTTCCCACTGTTAAAGACATGAGGAGGTTAAAATGGCTCTGTGTAGGGCAATAACCTCAGGAGAAAAAGAATGAATAGAAAATAATAGAAAATAAATGGCAAGTTTTTTTTTTTTTTTTTTTTTTTTTTTTTTCCTTTCTGGAATCGTTTGTATGATAAGCTTGAAATGTACTTACTGGTTTCAATACAGAAAATATAGGGAAAAAAATATATCTGTGCTCTCTGCATTGGTAGAAAAGCACTAAGCATGAATGTTTTCAGAAATGCAATATCCCTTTCTCTCTTCTATATCCTCTACCAAATAGAAGATTTCACATAAATCTGAGACTTTAGATGTCTGTGTGACTTGAGTACAATTTTCTTTATTCTCTTTGTTTTCTCTTACTTACTTGTTTCCTTTTATTTTTACCTGAGACTTAGAGAATAAAAAATAAAACTGTAAAACCAACCTGCTTTTTTTCTGAGTAATTTAGAATAAGTTTTCTAAAACACTGAGAGAATAATGATGGCATTGCATACATTTGAATACCAAAATTTTCTAGACCAAATTTTTTATTTACATGGATAATGATTCCCCACTGATTGGAAACATTTAATAAGTTTGAATAAATGAAAAATAACCATAACGATACAACAAAAAATCCTTCATGCATTATCTTATTTAATTCAAATATTTAATTATTATGATTTGCCCAGAATCTAAATTAGAGTGTAATTATTTTCTTTACAAAGAAATCACAATAGAGTTCTTTCAATCAAAAAACTGAGCACATAAAATTATTATTCTGTGTCCGTACTTTTTTTTTTTTTTTTTGCAGAAAACATTTATATAAAGGAATGTCAGTAGTCAAATATTGAGAAGTGGAAAAATAATATTAAAGTTTAACAACCAAGCAAGCATTAGAAACAGAAAAGTGGATATAAAAAAGTAAGCATTCCTCTTATATTTGTAATTATGGTACTTTGCAAAATATATAAAATACTATCCTAAATATTTTTGCCTTTTATTCTCACAGAAATTCTGTGAGGCAGGCAGAGAAGCCATTTTTGTCCCCTAAAATGGGAGTTTTGCAAAAACTGAACCTCAGAAAAAATGTGCTCCCCAGAATTATGTAATTATGAAGGGCCAAAGATGGAGTCTGCATGTTATCTTATCAATTCCACTAGATTTTTGTCCAAATGTATTCTTACTTTTTGGGATACTTATTTCATCAAACTGTTCATAATTTTTATATTTATATTCTTACAGCAAAATAATTGGCAAACTCCATTCTGAGGAATCAGAAATTGGGATGCGGAACTACCATTTGCTGATACTTTATCACTGGCTGTATGATATTTCAGAAAAACTCATTATGGATTATATTCGTTTTAAATTTGTCCTATCTGAGACAAATATAAAACCTGGATTAACCAAAAATTTATTAGGTTCTTGAAATTTTAAAATTATTCAAAGAAACTGGCATCAGTGGGAGTAAATAAAACAGAAAACAGACATGAGCGATTTAAATATCATGAAAATTTTGAAGTAGACAAAGCTAGGCTTTCTCTGATAAGATGGAAAACTAGCATGATATGTGCTTCTTTCTGTACATACAACCCTGGAAATGTCACAGAAATAAGAGGAAGTCTGATGCAGCTAATAGTAGAAGTGGTGAGAAACCCTTCAAGTTAAAAGCTATAGTAAGGTCTATGAGTAGAGGAGAAGGGAAGGCAGGGAGCAGAAGAGTAAGCTCTGACGATACCAAAACAGGCTGGCTCAGAAGTTTTTAGTTACACCCATCTCTTTTTCTTGCATTGATTTATTTTTCTGCTCATTCAATATTTAGATGACCCACAACGTGCAAGGCACTCTTCTAAGTGGTGAGAATACAACAGGGAGACAAAGAGGCAGATATGTGACCAAATGAAGCTTTCATTCTAGTGGGAGTGGAGTTGAAAAGAGAACACTGCCAACTGTCTTAAAGCCATTTTGTGTGCAGGATGTTACTCAACCCAGCTTGGAAAATAGGGGGATAACAACAAGTGCGGAAAAACCATCTAAACCACAGGCATTTTCTTCTAACCCTGCAACACCACACAACGAAAGTTAGGCTTAAAATTGATGGAGATTAATTTTGGTAAAAGCAACACCCAAGATAAATGTACACATGCAATTTTAGAGTGGAGTGATTGTGGAGGAAGAAGGCAAACAGAGTGGTAGAATCCAGCCATTGCCTGAGGTGTCCATCACTCTAAACTCACTGAGGGAGATCAAGCCTGGGCCTCGCTTTACTCCTGTGTTTCCTTTATCACCCAGCATAATAAATCCCACAAGGGAAAAATTAGACCACCAAGAAAATCAATGATTCCAAAATAAAGTAAACATACCACAAAGACAGCCAGATTAATGTGCCAAAAATAGCGATAATTTAAAATGTGTATTGTCAAGTCTGCCGCCGGCCGACCCAAACAGCCCTAACCTTGTTCCTTTTGGTGGGTGAGTGAATGGCCCGGGATTCCTCTTTCCCTCCTGTCCCCTTTGGAAGGAGATGGGGGAAGAGAGCCGTGAAGAGAGGTGAGCACACCCGCCAGCCCCAAAAACAGCCCAGTTAAAGGACACTCAGACGCGGCCAGGGTTCTGTCGAGCAGTTCCATTTATTATCACACAAGCACTTGCTTTTAAAGGCAAATGGGGAAGGGAGGTTTTTTACATAATCTAATCAGCTTAAAGGTCAAGAGAGCATGCATCCTGTCTCAATGCCTAGCTATTGCAACCTCCAGCACGGAAGCACGTATTTGGCCAATAAGGGCTAAGGCAAGGTTCCTGCAGACACCCCCACCCTACTTCCTCCTGGCGCCGTCTTAGGCTGCCACATTAATATGCCCTTGTGGGCCCATAATGGCGCAGTTTGTAATGTCACTTAAGGTGATGTTAGTTTTTATAGCCCGACAGTGTATATCAAATGTTCTGAAAGACATAAGAAGATATTTGAAACTTGAAGAAGAAATTAGCAATTATAAAACATACACTAAATGTGAAAATGATATTTGTTGAAGTAAAGGATTAAATATATGATGGAAACAGCAGAAGCATTAAATATGAAGGGCTCATTAGTGAGAAGGATGATGAAGGTCAACCAGTAGTAAATAAAGAAGAAAATTTCAGGAAACTAGAACACACATGTTCCGCCAATGGGAATAAATATTGGCACAGTTTTTCCAGAGAGCAATATGGAAGTACTTACTGAAATGAAGCCTAAACCTACAAACCAGCCATTCTGTTCCTGGTCCACATGACAAATAAACTTACACCTAAATCTGTGAAAGAATATGATGTCTGTTAAAGATGTCTTTGTTTTTGCAGGGAGTCCATAAGTAGCCCCAAATTCGAGAATGTTTGTTGATCTGGAAACTATACAAACACATGGAAATTAAACAACATTCTACTTAATGACATATGGGTCCAAGAAGAAATCAAGCAGGAAATCAAAAAATTTATGGAAACTAATGAAAATAACGATACATCATACTAAAACCTGTGGGATACTGCAAAAGCAGTATTAAGGGGGAAATTTATTGCATTAAATGCTCACCTCAGAAGAATGGAAAGATGGCAAGTGAACAACCTAACACTTCACCTTAAAGAACAAGAAAAACAAGAACAATCCAAACCTAAAGTTAGCAGATGGAAAGAAATCATTAAGATCAGAGCAGAACTGAATGAAATTGAAACCAAAAAAACAATTCAAAAGATCAATGAATCAAAAAGTTGGTTTTTTGAAAAGATAAATAAAATTGACAAACCATTAGCATGGCTAACTAAAAAAAGAAGAGAGAAGACTCAAATAACAAAAATTAGAAATGAAAAAGGCGATATTACAGCTGATTCATCTGAAATACAAGGAATCATTCGAGATTACTATAAACAACTATACACCAACAAATTTGAAAATCTGGAGGAAATGGATAAATTTCAGGACACACACAAGCTCCCAAACTGGATCATGAAGATGTAGAAAATTTGAACAGACCAATAAAAATAAAGGAGATTGAAGCTGTTATCAGAAGGCTCCCAACAAAGAAAAGCCCAGGACCAGATGGATTCACAGCAGAATGTTACCAAACATTCAAAGAGGAATTGACACTGATTCTTTACAAACTATTCCAAAAGATTGAAACAGACGCAAATCTCCCAAACTCATTCTATGAAGCAAACATCGTCCTGATACCAAAAACAGGTAAAGATATAACCAAAAAAGAAAACTATAGGCCGATATCCTTGATGAATATAGATGCAAAAATCCTCACTAAAGTACTAGCAAACAGAATACAGCAACACATACGAAAAATTATTCACCACGATCAAGTGGGATTCATTCCAGGGATGCAAGGTTGATTCAACATACGCAAATCAATAAATGTGATACACCATATTAATAAACTCAAACACAAGGACCATATGATCATCTCTATAGATGCTGAAAAAGCATTTGATAAAGTTCGGCACTCATTCATGACAAAGACCCTCTATAAGTTAGGTATAGAGGGAAAGTATCTCAACATAATTAAAGCCATATATGCCAAACCCACTGCCAATATCATCCTGAATGGGGAAAAGCTGAAAGCTTTTCCTTTAAGAACAAGAACTAGACAAGGATGCCCACTCTCACCACTCCTATTCAACATAGTGTTGGAAGTACTAGCTAGAGCAATCAGAGAAGAGAAGGAAATAAAGGGCATCCAGATTGGAAAAGATGAAGTCAAACTGTCCCTGTTTGCAGATGACATGATCCCATATATCGAACAGCCTAAAGCCTCTACAAAAAAACTCTTGGAGGTGATAAATCATTTCAGCACAGTAGCAGGATACAAAATCAACACACAAAAATCAGTAGCATTTCTTTTCTCCAATAGTGAACATGCAGAAAGAGAAATCAAGAAAGCCTGCCCATTTACAATAGCCACCAAAAAAAATAAAATACTTAGGAATTGAGTTAACCAAGGAGGTGAAAAGTCTCTATAATGAGAACTACAAACCACTGCTGAGAGAAATTAGAGAGGATACAAGAAGATGGAAAGATATCCCATGCTCTTGGATTGGAAGAATCAACATAGTGAAAATGTCCATACTACCCAAAGTGATATACAAATTCAATGCAATCCCCATCAAAATTCCAAAGACATTTTTCTCAGAAATGGAAAGAACTATCCAGACATTTATATTGAATAATAAAAGACCACGCATAGCCAAAGAAGTGCTGAGCAAAAAAAAATAAAGCTGGAGGCATAACACTACCTGACTTTAAGCTATACTACAAAGCTATAATAACCAAAACAGTATGGTACTGGCATAAAAACAGACACACTGACCAATGGAATAGAATAGAGAATCCAGAAATCAACCCACACACTTACTGCCAGCTGATCTTTGACAAAGGCACCAAGCCTATTCACTGGGGAAAGGACTGCCTCTTCAGCAAATGATGCTGGGATAACTGGATATCCATATGCAGGAGAATGAAACTAGACCCATACCTCTCACCATATACTAAAATCAACTCAAAATGGATCAAGGATTTAAATATACACCCTGAAACAATAAAACTTCTTAAAGAAAACATAGGAGAAACACTCCAGGAAATAGGACTGGACACAGACTTCATGAATACAACCCCAAAAGCACGGGCAACCAAAGGAAAAATAAACAAATGGGATTATATCAAACTAAAAAGCTTCTGCACAGCAAAAGAAACAATTAACAGAGTTAAAAGACAACCAACAGAGTGGGAGAAAATATTTGCAAATATACATCTGACAAAGGATTAATATCCAGAATATATAAGGAACTCAAACAACTTTACAAGAAGAAAACAAGCAACCCAATTAAAAAATGGGCAAAAGAGCTAAGTAGGCATTTCTCTAAGGAAGATATACAAATGGCCAACAGACATATGAAAAAATGCTCAACATCACTCAGCATCCAGGAAATGCAAATCAAAACCACACTGAGATACCATCTAACCCCAGTTAGGATGGCTAAAATCCAAAAGACTCTGAACGATAAATGCTGGCGAGGTTGCAGAGAAAAAGGAACTCTCATACATTGTTGGTGGGACTGCAAAATGGTGCAGCCTCTATGGAAAATGGTATGGAGGTTCCTCAAACAATTGCAGATAGATCTACCATATGACCCAGCTATCCCACTGTTGGGTATATACCCAGAGGAATGGAAATCATCAAGTCGAAGGTATACCCGTTCCCCAATATTCATTGCAGCACTCTTTACAATAGCCAAGAGTTGGAACCAGCCCAAATGTCCATCATCAGGTGAGTGGATACGGAAAATGTGGTACATCTACAGAATGGAATACTACTCAGCTATAAAAATGAATGAAATACTGCCATTTGCAACAACATGGATGGACCTCGAGAGAATTATATTAAGTGAAACGAGTCAGGCACAGAAAGAGAAATACCACATGTTCTCACTTATTGGTGGGAGCTAAAAATTAATATATAAATTCACACACACACACCCACACAAAATCTGGGGGGGGGGGGAAGAAGATATAACAACCACAATTACTTGAAGTTGATACGACAAGCAAACAGAAAGGACATTGTTGTGGGTGAGGGGGTGAGGGGGAGGGAGGGAGGTTTTGGTGATGTGGGAACAATAATCAATCACAATGTATATCAACAAAATAAATTTTTTTAAAAAAAGTAGCCCCAAATTCATCACTATGTGGAAAGAAATATATATGTGTGTATACATATATAATAATAATATGTATGTATACCTATATGTGTACATATATATGATTATTGATAAAGATGGAATACTGTGCAGCATAAAAAAGACAATGAGGTAGAAATATACACAAAAACAAGGATAAATCTTAATAATATATTGTTGAGTAAAAAAAAGTAAAAAACATATAACATATAACTTCCAAAGAAACACAAAATTTTACAGTTATCAAAAGCCCACACATTTTCATGGGACTACAACCACACATTAATGCAATTGGAAAGGGACGGAGAAACAAATAACAGTAGAGATGAGAGATTAAGGCAAGAAAAAAATTTTTTAGAGTATGACTGACTGAATTCCTTGCTAAATAGTAAAATGAATGAATGAACAAGTAAACAAACAAATAAATGTAGATTTGCAAGATTTGACTTGTTTCTTCCCTGATATATCTCTGTCAGCAGCTGTGCCAGGATTTTTCTTGTGTTTTTTTTTATTCTTGGCAGGTGAATTAATTTCGACCTAATTTAGACCATCAATGACCACTTATGGAGAACTCCCTTATGTACCTAACATTCTCACTATCTCACATTTTCCTGCATTTGTTTCTCATCCATCCTTGAATTTTAAAGAGGTCCGTTATCCAGACTATCCTTTCCACCAGAACTCTAAATACAATCTCTTTTTATCTCTAACATTAAATATTTTTCTAGAAACTTTAAGCCGCTAATCTTCCATGTTTCCTTGTATGCTAACTGCAGACTCATGCAGATCTATCCTGAAAGATAGATATATTCCCTGAAAATGGCTTGCCTTTTTTCATTAAAAATATTTCCTTTGTAACTCCCTATCATTATAATTTATGTGTTATACCTCCTATTAATTCTCTTCCTAAAACTTATTATTAATAACCTTCTTGGAAATCAAGAATTCTAATATTATTGTTTTCTATGCCTAGGATATCTGAAGTTTGATTTGATAGTTCATTCAAGGACTAGAGTTTTCCATCTTTTTCTCTAGAAAACCTGAATCTAGCCAACCCATCACCACCTAACTGTACAGGTCCAGCAGCCTCCACCAGATTTGTGTGTCTATGTGAATCAATAACACTTTAGGAGAAAAAGTCTGATAGCTGTTAAAGTCGTAATATCTAAAATCAGACAGGATATATTCAAATCCCAGCCTTAGCACATATTAGCTTTATAAAGTTGGAGAATTTTTTTATTCCTTTATTTTTCTTTTAATAACTTCTGATTCACAGTTTTCTCATCTGCAAATGTGGGTAATAGAAGGAGAGAGCAGAACTGTAGTTACCAGAGGTGGGAAAGGGGAAGGGGAGAGGGGAGTCTATAAAAGGTTTATAATGTAAGGAAAACAATTAATTTAGCCACGTCCTTGGATCATTTTGTAAAGTATCTGTGGGTTTATCATTCATCAAAAATTTTATCTCTCTTTTTGGGGGTTGGCATTCTTTTTTCCTCTCTGACCCCATGTAAATCTGTTTGTCTTTAAGGGCAGCCACCCTAACCCATTATCTGTAGGAAAAAAATTATGTCTCGTTTTATAGGAGGAAGTACAGTTTATTGATTCCTGAGTCTGGCAAATACTGGTAGCACCTTAGACTTTATCCACATTGGTATCACTGTTTCTCCATCTCACAGCTTCCAAAGAGGAGTGAACTGAAGTTTAGGAGGAAAAGTGTTTGTGCTTTAAAGTTCTTGTCATGTTTCTGATTACTGAAATCTGTGGATTGGTGAGCACACTTAATCTCCTTAAGCACACTTTGCAAAAATAAATGATTTTATTCAGACGCAACACAATGAAATGCTAACAGGTAATATTCTTTCTATTGAAGAAAGAAAATTACTTATTAGTGTAAACATGTCTGTTATTTTAATAATAATAAATGGGCACCATTTACCTATTTTTGTGCTAAGAAGCATTTGTTGTTTTCCACTTTTTCTATGAACCTGAAGGTATCAAAATTCTACAGCAGTTGTAAATAATAGTAATATTTATTGCAAGAGAAAAAGCAAAAGTTTTGATTAAATTCTGATTTGGGATGTTCTGATTATGGTAGCATGTTTGGTAGGAGGGATTTATAATCAATTTCTTTCTAAACTTATTACTTACTATAATCTCTTTTAAAATACATCAGTCCATCCTACCATGGCTTTCGTGATATAAAACCATCCTGAATATTTTTCTATATATATATATATATATATATATATATATATATATATATAAAACACTTCTTTTTACCTCCTTTTCTTGCTTTATAATCTTTCATCTAAATCTTCATTTTCTCTCAAAATAGTATAATACAATATCTCTTTCTTCTTATGATTTGATCGTTCTTCCAGAAATTTCATCTAACTCTTATGAGTGTGCTCCTCATTTCTTTCTAAATGAACATAGTAACTCTATGTTATAAACCCTATGCTAAGCTGAAGTCTCACATTTCTAACTTGTTTCTGGACATTTTCATTTAAATGGTATATGTATAAGGAAAATTAACTACCAAAACCTAAAACTGACTTCATCTCTTCTGCCGGGTGCTGTGGATAAAGGACAAGGTAGGTCTCCACCCCATGTTTCCCATACTTATGTCAAAGGCACCATGGTCAACCCGATTCAGAATTTGAGATCTTTCATTTCCTTGGTTTTCCCATATCTACTCATATACTTAAATTCTTTCTTTCTCAAGTCCATTTTTACTTTTTTAACCTGCTGTGATCCTTACACTTAAAAAGTGAAAGAGGAAGACTGTCTTTTCTGATTTATTTTCAGATATACACAATACATATTATTTTTCCATTACTCTCCTTTTGTAGGGTGGATCTTTTGGGTTTTTTTTTTTTTTTTCTTGTCAATTTTCAATCATTCTTTTTTCACTTATTTGTAGGGTAAAGTCCAAATTCTTTGTCTGATATTCTAAGCCCTTAACATTTTTTAACCATTCACTTTTAATTGTATCTTCAAATACTCTAAAACAATCACATTCTTCATTCTAATTTATAAATATTCTATACACTTCTGAATGTGTTTTATATTACCATACCACCTTAAATTTCTACATGTTTTTTAAAATCATCCATGATATATTCTTCCTCTTTCCTGTAAATTTACTCCAAAGACCATGTTCAAGCTTCATTTTCTTTATTATCCTTTCCTTGATCACCATAGCCCACAATGGCATCTCCCTTCTTAGAAGATGCCCAGTAGATATTGCACTGCACTTTTCTGCAAGTTAGGTTTTTTTATGCTTATGTTTCTTATTTTCTGACCCATATACTAAGTGTCCTGGAGGTAAAGGATCTATATACTAGCTATTCTGATCATGTGGAACACTTGGTAAAGGATTATACACTTATCAATTCTATAAAGTATTCAGTGTTTTCTTTCCAGCTTCAAAAAAGTGACTATGTGTTGATTTTCATCCTTCAATTTTATTAGTGAACCTTCATTTGCAAATATTTATTAAAAGTGTCTTTAGGCTCCCTTCATGTCTTGGCCCATCCTGTGGTTAATATGAACAGTGGAGTGAGGTTGTTGCAGTGCTAGACTTAGACTCTAGGGAAGACAAGGAAGAGGAGCTTACATTCTAGGCCCCATCCTTTAATGCAAACCACTCTCACCTTCCTCCCGACTGGGGGATGAGGAGTCAATGAAGCAAGGGATTATGCTCATGTGAAGCAAGAGCCATGCCCATGGGTCATGCCAATGTACCAGTACTCAAGGCTCTGGAATCCTTTATAGGAGAAATAAAATAAAGGTCCTTGCTTTCCAGATCTGGTCAAGCCTCCTCATCACATCTGCCCTTTTGGGGGTGGACTGGAGTGTGCAACCCTAGTCCAAAGGGTGTCTTATGAGGAGAAGCTCGCCAAATAGGCTGTGGCATCTTCTTGAATGTACACAACCCCTGCATCACACAAGCCAGAAATAGGAGTGGGAAGAGAATGAAGACAGACTACGACCTGGAGCTGGCTTTCCCACCTCCATGTTCCAGCAGGGAACTTTAAGCAGTCCAAGAATTTAAGTTTCAGTGTGGCTTTTCAAGTGGTTATGAAGTTATATATGCCAATACAGAATGACCCAACATGCTTTATTGAACAAATTTTTTTAGCTTGATTTATGTCTTTTAACTATTTAGGCATATGATATGTTTGCCTAAATTTGTACTACTCAGCTCTACAAATGTTAGAGACATGCCTGAATAGCTAACTTTTTTTTTCCAAGTTGACTTTAATATTATAAGAAACTTTTTTTTTTTCCTTCAATAGAATCAAGTGTACAATTTCTTATTCCATCCAGTAACTTTGGTAGAGTCCTCTTCTCTTTGGTAGTTGAAGAGAGGATTCAGGTTTAGAGGAAATTTATTTTTTTATAACATTTGATCCTCATGACATATCAAGATTTATTTAGGAACCAGTAGACATGTGCTACGTACTAGTTATAAGAATAGCTTCTTTTAAGCTCACTCCCAAGTTAGAACAAAACACAACAAAACATAGGAAAAGCACTCACATTATACAAAGTTTAAGCTTAGCTATTTCTAAATGTAAAAATAAAGTAATATAAATCACTAATATTGTGTTTTATGCAATACAAGTGTATTCCCAAACTTTATATCATCCAGGAATACTTACTATTCTCCAACTATAATCATATATCATTTCCTCATTTGAAAATCTCTGACCACATCTAGAAAATGTGAAAAATAACCCAGTTATTTCACTTTGTTCTTGGAACTGGGAATTATATTTAATGCAATATAAATGATTAGGCAGCAGTTCCTTTTATACTATTTTTTATCCTTCTTTTTTCTTTCACCATTTCTGATTTACTGAAATCCAGGCTACATTTAATATGTCTTAAACACTTATATAGTTAATATAGAAGTGTCTCCTCAGAAGTAGCTTGATTGGATTTGGATTTTAAAAGTCACTTTAGAAAGTAGGAAAAAAATGAAAGAAGGGTTAGCTACTGGTTGTGTTAACGTTCTACTTTTGAAGTAGCAGCCGAAGTGCTAAGCAAGTAACTCTCCTCAACCAAATGAAAATTACATATGTAAATCTTCACATTAAACTTGGACAAATTTTTTCTTGCTGTCAAAATCTTTTCCATTTGGCACCCATAAAGTGATACAGTCAATTTATGCCTTTCAGCAACCATTACTCTATGATTTTCACTAACATGCATGTAGATTACAATGGGAAATTTGCACAAGATTATATTTTTATTTTCCACTTTTTAAAAACAAAAACATTTGTCTTACTTTTCGTTTTATGTTAGTTTAATTTTGGTATTTTACCCAGCTGTCTAATAACCTGCCACTCAGTGTATTCTCCATCTCTGCACTTGTGTATAATGCTCTCAGAAAGAATGAATCATAAGAAACACAAGAGGTTAAGTGTATTCTAAAAAGAAAGTATCTATCTACCTATCTATCTACTTATTTACCCATCCATGAGAGCCTAGACAGTTATAAAATAATTAAATTTGAATTATAAAATAATGATAAAGTTAAACACATGGTGATTTATAAACAGCTTATATAGACTACCTAACTTCTGTACAGCCCTAGGTGCTGCCTTCTCTAATGTTTTACACAAAATAATATGGATAACTTAAAACCATTCAGCTATGAAGCCCACACAAGAGAATATTTAAGAATTGGTAACAATCTGGTGACATTATGATTATTGTTTTTCTTTCAATATACATTATCATTAATTATTTAAATAATTACAGTTTGTTCAATAGGTCAGTAGACAATAAAAAGCTATGGAAGTGCAAAGCATTATTTTGACTGTTTTGGAGAAGATGGTCAAAAAACAACATAAGATCAATAAGAGAATTCTAGCACATTCATAGAAGAATTAATGTTATCAATGTAGTAAACATATAATTTAGTACATATCATTTGGCCAAGAAAAGTTTTACTTTCAGTCTTCTTGTGGTATCTCTGCTCAAGTGACATACCTGCAATCATTTGATTTGAAATCATTTGACTCCCCTGAGCAATCTCAATTAATAGTCATCTTCTGGTTTAAGGCTAGGCAGACATTAACAAGTTTAAGAGACGTACAGTTATTCATTTTCTTTGTGTGGACCTGGCCAAACACTGCAAGTTAGTTAATAATGTGTTTTTAATGATGAGGTATCAACACAAAAAGTTTTATATTAGAACTGTGTAGCATCTATACCAAGCGATTATCTGTGAACATTTCAGTTTGACCATTTTGGAATTTAGATGGAGGTAAATACTATAAATAGGCTTACAAGCCTCCGTGAAAGGGACATATAAATAATCACAAGATTTTATTAAGAACGACTCCACTACAATTACAATATAGATATGACAGAATTAAAGCAAATTCTGCCACTGTTCTGAATAATTCTAAAGAAATCAAAAGGCCATTTTCTAAATATTTCCATATTCTTGGAGTGGAAGATAATGTGGTAACATGATAATAAAATTAGCTAATGAGCATTAGCTGAAGTAGTGAATATTCTCTATTATAGATGAATATATTTTTTGGCTCTTTTATTTAAAAAGTGTAAGGCAATAAGCATCTCCCTGTGAAGACAACCAAAATGGATCCATTTTGACTTCAAACTTTTATACAAGTATAGATGTTTTTAAAATGTTGTATCTATAATGAGTTCAATATTTTTACTGATGTTCATCGAGTAGATTCACTGAGCAAAAGAGCAGTCAGTACTAAAAGAGGACTAAGAAATTCATCTGAAACTGTCTCTCTGAGAAAGCTTTTAAAGTTGTATATTCTTTTTATTTTTCCCACACCTCTTTAAAATTCATTTCCATTTTTCCCCTAGAGCAATGACTGTCACTAACAATCTTAAGCTTTGCATGACTTAAGATGAAGACCATATCTACCCATATTCTAGAAACAGTATAATTTTGGACATTGGGCGCTCTTTGAGGATACTTGGTCTCATGAATATAGAACTTATCAAACAGAGCTGGCATTGACTTTTCTAAATTATCTAACATAAACTCTATAGTATGCCCATGTTCTTTCAGTATTGGTCTTAGTTGCAAATATTAATCTCTTTCATGAATGCTTTCACTTATTTATATAAACTGAATATCATTTACTTCTCTGTCATTCTGCCCTCCATGTGAAACTATTGGTCTATTAACTATACTTCTGTTAAGTTGGTTAAAACTGTCAGTTTTGACATAATCATACATTTACAGGTTGGAAATATAGTACGGAGAGGTCCGTCATACCCATCTCTCTGTTCCCCCAATGGTTACGTTTTTGGTAGCTATAGCACAATGTCAAAACCAGGAAGGTGACATTGGTAATATGTGTGTGCATAGTTCCATGTCATTTTTACCACATGTGTAGATTCTTGTAACCATTACTGCTATCAAAATACCTAACACTTCTAACTTATCTCTCTCAATTCCCTTAAATTCTATTTACTACCCCATTTATAATATCATTTTTGAAAACATTTCTTATAGATATTAAAAAACACATCACACAATGTTACTCTTTTTGCTACAAATGTCAAGCATAATTTAGAAAATGCAAGAGAAGAAGAAAAATCTATTGTATTCACCCATATTTTTGCTCTTTCCGTTGTTCTTTCTTCCTTTCTGATGATTTAACACACCTTTTCCATTTTCTTTCTATTTCAAGAACTTCTTTTAGCTATTCATTAGGGTGGGTCTGCTGGCAACAAATTCTTAGGTTTCCTTCTGAGAATGTCTTTAATTCCTCTTCATTCCTGAAGGACAGTTTTGTCTGATATAGAATTCTGGATTGACAGTTTTTCCTTCCAATACTTGAAAAATGTGTCACTTTCTTCTGGCCTCCATGGTTTTTGATGAGAAATCACTGTCATTCAAATTGTTTTTCCTCTGTAGGTCAAACGTTTTACTCTCACTGCTTTCAAGAATTTTTTTTCTTGCTTTAGTTTTCTAAAGTTGTATCATCTGTTTTTATGTGGATTTCTTTGGTTTATCCTGTTTTAGACTTTCTCATACTTGAATCTGTAGGTTTATGTCTTTTGCCAATCTTGGAAAATTTTTAGTCATTATTTCTCAACTACATTTTTAGCCCCACCCTTTTCTTCTTCTTCTTCTTCTTCTTCTTTTTTTTCCCCCCCTGGGACTTTGATGACATGAATATTATATTTTTTGTTGCAGTCCAACAAGTCCTTGAGGCTCTGTTCTTTTTTCTTTTCTTTTTTTCCCCTGAGTCTATTTTCTCTCTGTTCTTCAGATTGGTGAAGGTGTACTGTTCTATTTTCAAGTTTACTAATTTTTCCCTCTGTTCTCTCCATTCTGCTACTGAACCCATTGAGTTTTTAGATTTCAATTACTACATTTTTCAGTGCCAACATTTCCATTTTGTTTCTGATATCATCTGTTTCATTGTAAAGCTTTCCATTTGTTTTGTTTCAAGCATGTTCAGAGAATTCCTTATTAAAACGTGGCTTTAAAATCCTCATCAAGTAAATCTAAAACATGTGCCACCTCCATGTTGACACGTATTATCTTCTCATTCAAGATGAAACTTTTCTGATTCTTGGTATGCCCAATAATTTTCAATATATCTGGGGCAATTTGGTTATTATGTTATGAGGTTCTGAACTCACTTAAAAGTTGTTTAATAAACCACTTCTGACACCACACAGAGTGAAAGTTGGGGTTATCTTGACTACAAAGTGGGAGTGAAGATCCCACTCAACCACCTTCGAAGGGTGGGGAGCTTCGTATTTCTCCTCCCTCCATGGCCTTCACTGAAGGGATGTTGCATATCAGGAGGTCTTGGAACTTGTCACCACTGAATGGTGGTGAAGTTCCAGCTTCTTACTTGGTCTCCTTTCACGCCACTTGGTGGGGAAGAGGAAGGCACATTGTTACCACTTGGTAGGAAAGAAAGTCTGAAAGTCGGAGATTCCCACTCAGCCTTCTCTGATACCACCCAAGCATTGGTGGGGATCAGGATCTACCAGATTTTTTGTGTGTGAGTTTAAATTACACATTATCAAATAGAATAGATTTGCATAAATATATGCTAAATTAAAAAATAAAGATATGTCACTAAAGTTATGATGCATATTTATAGGTCCTTTCTTACAGATGCATTCACAGTATATGGTTTATGAGAAAATTAAAAGTTTAGTCCTAGACATCATGCTAGAAGGATTTAATAAGTAAAGGATGGCATCATCAAAAATAGTGAAAGCCCTACCTAAAATCTCCAGTCTTCATTGCATAGCATGAAATTTTGGTTATGTGTTGCTTTTCAGTAAATATTCAGGCTTTTTCCTAAGCATATTAGGATTACCATTTCATTAAGTGTTATTAGTACTAGTGATATTTGCATGTACATTATGAAAATATATATTTCAAACCATTTCATTTTTCAAAATATATCAAAAACTCTAAACTGTATAAAGGAAAGTCATTTCCACTATTGTAAAGCAGCATGTAAAATTCAATTTCATATTGGACAAAATACACACAAGAAACGGGGAAAAAAATATTCCTAAGCAGCTCTTCTGATAGAGAGGAGATGCAATCTCTCCTTTCTACTGAGTGGATTTACTGAGGGTCAGTGCATATAGTATTCAAAGGAATAAAAACTAATAAAAATATGATAGATGAGTAGAGTAAAAAGTATCTAAGGGTCAAGTGCTAAATCTTTTCTGCTGATTCCAGCTGATATTTCCTTTTATTCTTTAAGACACATGAAGACACTCTACTACACTCACAAGTATTTCAGACCTAAGGGTTTTCATTTTATTTGCACTTTAATTTCCCCATTTGTGTTCATCTTCCTTCTCTTTGGCCTTCTCACCATTTCTGCTACTAACTAATTCTGCCTTCTCTGTTGGTTAGTATACATTCATTTAATAAAATATTAACCTGATTGCTTGCTCTCACTATAAACAATAAAATGATATACATGGGTGTCAAATACGTTGTTCTGTGTCATGGTTATTCCTACTTTTGTAGGAGGCTTATTTGAATCTTTAAGTTTATTATAGCAAACTAATTTCAAATATTGCCATGTATTTAACTGTTTATTGTAGCATCAACGTAAGAGAGCAAATGAAACTTGTGAAAGCTCTACTTTACACCACTCTAAGGTGTCTATGCAGATCATTATGTATTCCTCACCATAGGTCAGTTGCTTAGCGACCAGAGAAGTAGAGAACTACTAATTGAAAGTATTCTGTATTGCTGCCAATGCTTGCTGCAGGACGTTGAACCTAGACAGAGCAGAGACTATGTCAGATAAAAATGTTGAAAGGGGATAAAAGAAATACAGTCGCAGCATTATCTTACTAGGAATGGTTATTATTTACTTTATATACAGTAAATTTTGTTCACGAAATACTTTGGTGTGTTTCTGTCTAATACAAATGTCATTAAAATTGATTTTTACCCTTAAGAATCATTTACACGTAGTGAAATAATCAGAGTTGTAGCATCTATTTTTTAAAAAAAGTGAAATAGAAGACAAAGGAGGAAGAGAAGAGATGGAGGAAGGAGAAGCAGAAGCAACACTAATTTAGATTCAGGTTCCTAGAGATAAGTGACAATATCTGTGTGGATTTTTCTGATTCCTTATTGTATTTTGTAATGAAAACAAAGGAGGAGGAGGAGGAGAAAGACAAGGAGAAAAAAGGAATAAGAAGAAGGAGGGAGAAGATGATGAGAAATAAAGGCAAATACATACGGAAAAAATTGTAAAATAAACCAAAATAGCAGTCTATCAGAGAAACGCTATAAATGATTTATTCAAAACATTAATTTTACAGTAGTCTAACAAGTTGTTTTATCTGTCTATCAAATAAAATCAAGCTTATCTCTCTCCTCTTTCCATCAAATATACAACTTATATGTTCATAGAAAATAGATGAGTGGTCATGTGTGGTTACTTTCTTTTGGTAGAAAAGACTAGGTCAGAAGAAATAAAATGTCCTTCACAAGTCCAGCACTAAGTCACTAAATTACCTCAATTTTCTTGTTAGCTTATGTGTTACAAGAATTCCAATATAATTCTTTATTTATGGACTTACTTTCATAAGTCTCACACTACACAGGCATACCCACATAAAATTGTGTGTGAGTGTGAGAAAGAAAGAGATTTTAATAACTGTTTTTTTAATAAGAATTCATTTGTAGCAATAGTCTTCACTATATCTAGTAATAGTCAAAAACAGAATATATGATCAGATATCTGATCACCTGATAGTTAACTATACATCTTATGTGAATTGCAACCTTTAAAAAAATCAATAAATAGCTAAATGTTTAAAAGAATACCTGATCAGAATTTAATTATTAATATTCAGAAGCCATTTCAAGATCATGGAGGGTCATTATGAGTGTCAGTTGTCTACAGTGATCTGTAGATAAATGCTGTAAGGTGCTCTTAGACTATACTGTACCTATGCCTTTTAAAATAAAGCCTAGAGATTAGATCGTCATTTGTCTTTTTCTCATAAAAGCTGAGTGTAGAACTACTAAAAATGCAGATCAGCTCTTTGTATTCTGGCTACCCCTCTGCAGAATTTTAATGTAACTTTCTCTTTGAGTGTTCGTATACACTATAGTCTCTACTTACAGTTGGCTTACATTTTTTCCAAGTGATTTAAAATTAATGGAAGGCAGAATTGAAAAGGGTATGGGAAAGTTGATCAAAATTCTTAATTAGTAAAAAAAAAAAAAGTCAGATCTGTCTTGCTAAAGTATATCACCTGATGTTATATCCATTAATCTGTTTTGTCTATCCTTGTTTTAAAAATAAATACTTGAAGATAGTACTAGATGCTTATATGGATGCTTATAGTATTCAATTCCTGCAATAACAGAGCACTCCCAAACATAACAACTTAAACAGCTAAGCGACAGTCATTGACCTGCTTCTGATTTTGCAGTCTGGACTGGGCTCAGCTAGGGGGCTTCTGTATCTTCCAGATGATGTCTTCTGGATTCTCTCTCATGTTTGTATTCAGTGGGCAGCTCTACTGAGACTGGAAGATCCAAGGTGGCCCTTTACATATGTTGGGCTGGAGTGACTGAGAGCTGACTGGGCCTTCCTTTCTGTCTTCTGGTCTTTCATTCTTCCTGGTCTTTTTCACCATAGGGCCTCTCATCCTTAAGGAAGCTAACCTAGATATCTTTGCCCAGTAGCTCAGGACAAAAGAGAGAATAACAGAAGCTACAAAGCCTCTCTCAATCTAGGACATAAACTTTTACAACGTCACTTCTGCTGCATTCTCTTGGTTCAATTAATTCATAAGACTAACATGCATTCAGATTGGGAGGGCAATACAAGGACATGAATTCAGCAGGCCTTATAATTCATTGGGGACCATTTGGTAATAATATGTATTAAGGTTACAATCTGTTGTAATACGAACATAAAAGCAATATATACTTATACTAGGTTTCTAGGGTTGTCATAACAAATTGCCATGATATTGGTTACTTAAAACAGCAGAAAACAATTCTCTCACAGTTCTGGAGGCCAGAAGACTGAAATCAAAGTGTTAGCAGTGTCAGTTCCTACTGGAGACTCTGTGAGAGGACCCTTTCCATGCTATTAGCAATTCTCAGTGTTTCTGGGCTTATAAACACATCACTCCAATCTCTGACTCTGTCTTCACATGGCCTATTTCTTCTGTTGTTTCTATCTCTCATAAGGACTATAAGGACACTCATGACTGGGTTTAGGACTCATCGTAATCCAGAATGAGCATATTACCTTAATTAGACATGCAAAGACCCTTATTTCAAATAAGGTCAAATTGTGAAGTTCCAATTGAACATTTCTTTAGGGCAAACACCATTCAACCCATTACAATTCTCTATCAATATTTATCATTTTCTCCTATACTTTTTTTTAGTAATCTCTTCTACAAGGAACTTGAATTTTAAAAATTTCATTTTTACATGTATTTAGAGCAGCATTTCTCAAAACATGTCCCTTAGGTAGCTTGCTTGAAGAGTTGTTCTATGAGTAAAGGTTTTCTTAGACACATAATTTTGGAAAGTACTGCTTACTATTAACACCTCCTGGAGATTCACATTGTACATTAGTTTATTGAAGAGAAATCATACAAGAAAAAATCTTAAATTTTTATGGAGCAATTTGTTTTACTAACTACATATGAACACTGAACAGCCCCATTTAATTCAAGTGATACCTATCAATGCCTTACAGAAACAGGGTTATATGTACCAAAGTTCTGATCTGAACTATAGTATAGACTACCTGATATTAATTTTAAATTGTTAAACAAAATTAACCACGTATATAACTGAACATTTAAAAGAAGTGTTGCCTGGCACTTGAATAAGCCCTTTCAACTGCCTGGAACGTTCTTTCTCCTTTTTCTGGATAACTCCTACTTGTCCTATAGATCTCGGATTAAAGGTTATTTTCAAAAGAGTGCTTTTCTTAACATCCCAAAGATTCACTTAGATGTTCTTCCAGTGTTTTTTTATAACTCCCTGTTCTTAACACTAATATATCACTAAAACACTCTACTGTAATTACCTTGGTTTTTGTTCTTTATCTAGTTTCAAACCGTATGCTTGCTGAAGTTTAGAATCTTATTCATCACTGATTCCTGGGACACAACTATTCAATCAATCTTTGTTGCGTGAATGGATGAGAAAACTTGACACTGGGTAGAAATAGATGAACATAGCTAAGGGGTATACATAATCCTGAAAGAACTTTCAGCCTTAAAATATTTTGCATAGAAATCATTTTATGCTTTCAAAATAATGTCATATAAAGACTTTTATTTCCCACAGTTTGCAGCAGTAATCCTAGAAACTTAACTCTGTGTTGTGAGTGTCTAGCACTAAACAATGGGCCAATGAAGATGTTAGAATAAACATCAAGTAGGTCTCATGAGCCACTTGGTAAAATGACTCAAATAAAATTTTGTCTCTTTGACTCAATTAATCATGTTGAATCCACTTATATTACGAGAATATTGACATATCTCAAACAATGCTAAATTTGGCTGGTCAAGCCATGCATTTTAAGAAAAAAAATACCCCTCTTTTAATAGCTGCTGCATAAGTAAGATTACCCTTTTTGGTTTTCTTCAGAAACAATAGCTCTGTCATTTTCTATACTTACTGAGAAGTATCCAAACATATGAACAATTTAGCAACAAAGATATGGCAGCCCAATTAATTAAATCATATAGGAAGTAAATTTTTGGACAGGGGATATATCATCTTACTAGTAAGATATTTACCTCCAGCCTTTCTACCCCTCCACTCCTAAGACATACACACTTAGGGAAAACATATTTAAATGTGATGTGACTAATTGAGAACTTTATGCTCAAAGATTTCCAGAATTTCATGTGTAAATATTTTTGTCAGTATAAGATTTCACAATATAAGAATAAATTGGCACAGGATTCTTTCTCTTTTATGTGGCTTAAAAATAAGTTTTAATGGCATTCACTCCTGATAAATAATATAGTGTCGTGAAGTAAAAATCATTTTCTTGATGTAAATATTTCATCTATTTGAGTATATTTTCCCTGAAATCTAGGCGTCAGTTTAACAAAATAATTTCCTCAGTTCACTGAATATTACTCCAGGAAAAAAATAATACATATTCCAAAAAAGTAATTTACCTCATCCATCCCAAGAATTATACTGCTAATATCCTTGGTTACAAATTGAGGGCTATAATATATCATAAGTTCCTGAAACTCTACCAAACATTATTTGTACTCAGTAGAATTAAATTAAATCATTGTGTTAACTTTTTATTCCTATTCTGAGAATTTTCCATTTATTCTTTTTCTCATTTGGATATAATAGCAAAATCAAATGTCTACCCCAGTTGCCTTCTTGCAGTTACAGCTGGGTTGTACCTACCTAAGTAGTGATTTGTAATACGTAAGTGTTGAACAAATCAGTATCCAAACCTTGGGCCTACATAAAATAAAGTTTGGAGACAATTCTGCCTAGGAGAAAAAATTTTTTTTTAGCATTTTGTGTTTGCTCTTGTTCTTCAGATTTACAACCTGTGAAAGCACCCCTAAATGAAGCCTCAGGCATTATTTCAATATGCTAACTCCCATAGGTTTCTTTCGTTCATTGGGGAATTTTCCTTAGGCTAGGTGCTGTTTTATTAGGTAAGGAAACACAAACATGAGACTCCATGTTTCCCTTTGATGTAATCACATGCCATCCCATGTAGAATGCTGTAGTTTCAATAAAGCGTATTTTTAAAGAGGTTGGTTTAAGTCATTCCCACTAATGAAAAGTCCCACAAACCTGTAGCTATACGGTGGTTCTGGCACTTATCACTTAGTAGCTTGCAAAACCTAAAATCTATTATGCCTGCCAATTTTTAAATGTTTAAAATTTACTCAACTTGCTTCATTCTCTGCTATTGGATTCATATCTGTCATGCATTGTAGGACAGTCAGTAGACCCAGCAGAAATGACTTCAAAATATAATTGTTTCCTACCGAAGTTTGCATATCAATTGACACCCTGGATGTTCTGTTTGGGAGTCTTTCACTCACTGTTTTCCCTTTCTGACTTCTCTTCACACACATGTAAGCTATTTTCTTGCTTATTGTGTGTACTTGACAGATCTTCTGGGCACAGTGCCTAGTTGGTTTAATGTGTGCTTATTATTGCCTATAGTATTTCTGATTCTGTTTTGGAGATGGGCACACTATAAATTATTAATGATTATTATTGTACTTTAGAATGCACTTTGCTATTGGAATTTAGAAATAAAGAATGAACATTGAGCCCAATGGGTAATAACCAAGAATATCAAAGCTATACCCCATGCTTGACTGTAATAAAGGACAATAATGAATATTTTGGAGTGAACAACAGGATTATTCCTGTAAACAGTTAAAATAAGCAGAAGGAAACATGAAGAACTAAATTTATCACTTGATGATGAGTGCTTATGATATTATTTATCCTCATTTTACAATCCAAAGATTACCAATAAGTTTTTTGATAATATTCACTGACATTATTCTTCAACTACATAGAATCAGAGAAAATGCTGACTTTTCTCTTTTTATTCTCAAGAACTTGTGGGTCTGATGTAGTTTGGCATAGTATCAAACATTTAATTGGTCACTGCTGAATGCACCTTTGAATTTTTAATAAGATACAAATAATTTGAATTTAGCTATCATTTCAAAGAAGAAAAAAGTCATATTTTTAAATTATATACACAAAGATGTATTTTTAAAGGAGAAAATACCGAAGAAAGAAAAGATACAAAGAAAAATATGTGGAGAAAGGTTTCTGGAGGTACAAAAGAAGAAAACGAAAGCTTTTACTGGAAGTGAGACATAACTATTAATCCACTGTATCTAAGGGAAATTTGGGTCTCTACCCCCTAGTTGTAGTGCATCACATTTTGAAATTAGGCTTTAACTAAGGAACAATATATACCCATTAAAGTGGAGCTCAGGAGATGTCCTTTATGAATTATAAAAAAAGTACTATCTTATTATTTTTATACTGTAAAACAAATGTATTGATTCTCAATTATTTTCTCCCTAATTTAACAATAATGGAATATTTTATTTTCCAAAATTATTACTCCTTCTCCTCAATCTTATGTAACATCCTTCTTCTTTCTTTCTTTCTTTTTTTTTTTTTTTTGAAGCACTGCAAATAATTTTAATCCATCCTCCTGAAATTGTGTCCAGTATTTTGGTATATTTTCTATAAATATTTGTTTCCTTAGAATAAAAATAGTCTCTGCATTTTTATTATTCTAATATTGATTCAGCTTTGGAGTTAATTTATATGCAAAGCAAATAATTTACTCAAACTTGTAAAGGATATGCATTATCAGAACACAACACCTGCAGGACAAAAGAGAGGTTAATTTCATTGTTGCTCTGAAGCAAAAGGAGATCATTATGGAGCCTGCAGTAACCAAGCTCTGTGAAATAGCTGCATTAGTCATTAACTTTCCAGCACTAAATTTCATATCAAACTCAATTAACTAGTACATAGCTTTTAATGACAATATTTTTTCAGATGCAGCTCTTGTTTACTAATAAGATTTCACATCACGACTATCTGTTCCATTACTTCCTTCATGTTAATATTCAAGTCTTGATTTTCTCTAAAGAAAATGGGGCAATGAAAATTGCATTTGCTAAAAGTTCTCCTTGAATTATGTTTCAACATCTCAAGTGTGGTAATGTAATGCTTTAGAAGCTAAAGGGAACGATTATATAGGAAGCTAAAGTCCTCTATGTCTATCCCCAGGATTGATTAAGTTTGCTATTTATGCATATTTCCCCACAACATTGCTTCTGTGTTGGAATTTATCAGGATCAGAACCATCTAAATTGGAAATGTCCCTTAGTATATTTTTATCACAGTGAAAGTCAAAGCCTAGAATAACAAAAAGGCACAAAATTAATGTCATCAGGAAACAATTTACACAGCTAATTAGCATAACATTCTCATATAAAAAGACAGATGGATTAAGGGATCAGGTCATTCATAGCCTGCAGTAAACTGCTTCAGTCTTTAATCCCCTGCTGTTACTTATCAACTGGTTCTCTTTTTATGGACTTAGATAGATCCCTGGAAAGATTTAGATTCTCCCATTAGATTGATTCACCTTGTTCCTTTAAGTTTTATTGATGATATATTTCATTATTTTCCTACTAAAACAGCAATAGTAAGAACTCTGATTTAGTTAGCAGGCCAACAATTAGAATAAAAAAGATATGTGAACATTTCTCACACACACACACACACACACACACACACACACACACACACACACACACACACACACACACACACACACACACACACACACACACACACACACTGATCCGCTGTGCTAAGAAATAGGCCCTAGCTTGAAGGTAACCACAGAAGAGTTATTTCCAACAAGAGCTGAGATTTCAATGTATAAACACAACACCTAAGACAATAAGCTTATCAGAGCAGCAGCCAGTAATAACTATGAAAAATGTCAAATTCTTTAAATGGAAATAGTCAATCTGGATGGATTAAAGATTTCTATGAGTCTTTTAAAAAATGTTTCCAAAAATACTGTCTAAGACTAAGAAAAGTATCATTAAAGATGTTTGATCTATTATATACACAGCCAAAGCCAACAAAAATTCAAAAACTTCTCTTAATTTTTTTTTTTTAAGTGGCAGACCACAGGGGGATAAATTATTTCCTTTGACATATGTATTAGCTTTCTAGGGCTGTTGTAACAAAGTACCACAATAGGCATGTCTTAAAACAACAAAAACATATTGCCTGAGTTCTGTAAGCTAGAAGTCTGAAATCAAGGTGTTGGCAAGTTGGGTTCTTTATGAAAAGCTCTGGCGGAGAATCTTTTACGTCTCTCTTCTAGATTCTGGTGGTTGCCAACAATCCTCGTTGTTCCTTGACCTGTAAATGCATCACTCCAATATCTATCTCTGTCATCCCAAGGCACTGTTCCCTGTATGTGTCTGTTTCTATCCTTGTCCAAATTTCTTTTCCTTGTAATGAACCCAGTCATTGAATTAGGGCTCACCCTATTCCAATATGACCTTATTTTAACTTGATTATGCCTGCAAAGACTCTACTTCCAAATAAGGTTGCATTCACAAGCAATGGGGATAGGATTTCAATATATTCTGAGGTGGGGGGAGGGACAGAATTCAGCAAATAATAACTATATACAATGAGAATTTCAGTTTATCAATTTATAACAAGAACTATGTTATGTGAAATAAAATTCTTACTTCAGCATGAACAGTACATATTTCCCACCTAAAGGCACACCTGTATGGGAAAACAAAATATAATCACATGATAACTGGGTATGTATTAGATCAGAAAAATAAAAGTTGGATGATCAGAATATTTAATGCCATCAAGCTAAAATAAAGGGACACATGCATTTCTGTGGTAGGAAGGTTTACTAATGGACTGGCAAGTTTGGGAGTCCAGACTTTTTTTCTATCCCAGAAATTGGACTTCTACTTGATGAGAATGCAGATTTATACCTTAGAGACTCATCTGCATCTCAGTTTCCACAGGTGACTAATTCTGATTTGATCGACAGACTCTTTATGCGAATGAATTCAGTCTCAACATAATAAAATCCTCTGGACATTAGAACCTTTTGCTTAGGTCTCAGATGGCATTCTTCTTTCTTTTAGTTTTGGGGTCATATTTTTCAACCCTCCTCCTGGTTATCCCCATGTACTGGAAACTTAGATCTATCTATCTGTTTAACTATTCGTCTGTCTGGTCTTATCCAATTTGTCTTGTTTGGAGACCGAGGAAAGTTGCTATTTTCCATTCTTTCTTTTCAACATTAATACACAATTATATATATATATATAATCATAGCTATCATTTATTGTGAACCTATTATTTGTCAGGATTTATATTGTATTGATTATCTTTAATTCTTAACACCTAAATGAGATAATTATTATTATTTCTTTTTCAAAAATGCAGAAATCAAATTTCCCATTACCCCTCCACATTGCTCATTGTCTCCATAACATATATAATTAAAATTAAAATTCTTAGTTTTTTACAACCTCAGATGTCTTGCTTCATATCACCTCCTTTCAGCAAGCTGCGTTATTCCAAATTCACTCACCCTATAGCCTGGAAATATTGAATCTCCATGCCTTTGCCTTCAGTATTTCCTCCGTGTAAAATGTCTCATTTTAAATGATCTAAAACTCCTGATTATTATTTTAGGTAAAGTGCAAATGCCAACTTTTCAAGAACCTTTTTAAACATGTTGAAATTGATAGCCTTTTGTTCTGCACTCACATAGTTCTTTGTTTATAATCATATTAAGCATTCCATTATATCATACCATTAGTAGTCATTTGTGTATGTTTTATCTCCTTCCGCAGACTCTGCAGTCCATTAAAGACTTGCTAATTAATTTATTAATTAATTCAACAAATTTTGGAGGGAATATCTAGAACTACCCTCCCACACAAACAGTAAGAAATCTAGCCTTCACCATCTACCATTCATTTACTTAACCATTTATTTGCAGTATACACACAGAGGAGTGTCAGAATTATTAACACATGCCCCTGTGGGAAATAACTTTGTTAGCTGGGGTACTGTGCTTGTGTACAGTTCTTTTTGCTTTTAATCTTACAGTCTCTTCTCATTTCCAAAGTTACTTAGTTAAGTACATTTCCCCACCCACTTCAGTGAAGGCGTTTTACAAATTTAAAAAAACCCAGTTATTTTGTTTTGTTGCATTCTGCATTCCATCCTGCAGTCCCTCTACTTCCTAAATGATAATTTTAAAAGATTGAATAAATTCAGGTTTATTCTTCATGCTCTAAAATCTATGGACTTTGACAAATTCATAGTGTTATGTATCCACCATTGCAGTACCACAGAATATTTTCAGTTTCCTAAAAAATACTCTTGGTGTTTTACATATTTAACCATCCTCTCTCTCTCCTCACCTCTGGAACAACTGACCTTTTGTACTGTATCTATAGTTTTGCCTTCTCCATAATTTTATACGGTTATAACCATTCAGTATGTGGCATTTCCAGACTAACTTTTTTCACAGAGTGATGAAAATTCGATATTCATCTATTTTATTTTGTAGCTTCATATTTCTTTCCTTTTATTTCTGGGTGTGCAACAGTTTACTGATTCATTTATTTAAGGTAATCTAGATTGCTATCAGTTTTTGGTGATTATGATAAAGCTGTGGTGAACATTTATGTGTAGGTCTTCATGAGACGTAAATTTTTAAAATCATTTGGATAAACATCTAGAAGTATGATTGCTGGAAAGCATGATGAGACTATATTTCGATTTGTAAGAAACTGTCAAGCTGTCTTTCAGTGTGGCAGTACCATTTTAAATTCCTTACAGCAATGAAAGCTATTATTGCTCTGCATCTTTGTCAGAATTTGATATTGTCGGGTTTATGGATTTAAACCATTCTAGTTGGGGTGTAGTAGTATCTAAGAACTGTTTTAATTCGTATTTCTCTAATGACAAACACAGTTGAGCATCTTTTCATATGCTAGTTACTATTGGTGTATCTTCTTTGGTGAGGTGTCCGTTCAGATCCTCTGCCCATTTTTTAATTGGGTTGTTTGTTTTCTTATTGTTTAGCTTTTAGAGTTTTCTGTATATATTGGATATGAATATTTTATGAGGTATGTGTTTTACAGACATTTTCTTCCAGTCTGTGGCATGTCTTTTTATTCTCTTGTTACAGGCATTTATAGAGCAGAATTTTTAAAATTTTATTAAATATAACATCAATTATTTTTCTTTTATGATAGGACTTTTAATGATGTATCTAAAACTTCATTATCAAACCCAAGATCACTATTAACATACGCTTCTTGTTTTAAAATAGTCTAGTGGTTTTCCTAGAACTTCCAATATACATTTTAAAGTTATCTAAGAGAACCTTCAAATAACACATAATGCAAGTACCTTAGTAAAGTATTCCCAATTCCTCCTTCCCATCCTTCATAATGTTGATATATCTTTTTTTTCTGGTATTTCAGTTACCCATATGTTACAACTTTGGAAATTGTCCCATAGTTTTCTTTGTTGTTGCTGTTCTTTTCTGTTTGTTTTTTCATTTTTTTTTTTTTTTCCTTCTTGCTCTTTAGTTGGAAATGTTTCTCTTAACATAACTCCAATCTCATTGATTCTTTCCCTGACTGTGTCCACCTACTAATGAATCCATCAAAGGCATTCTTCATTTCTGTTAGTTCTTCTGATTTTTATCATTTTCTTTTGATTCTTTCTGAGAGTTTTCATCCCTCTGCTTACAATAGACATCTGTTTTGGCATATTGTCTACCTCTTTCACTAGATCCCTTAACATCTTAATCATATTTAGTTTAAATAAAACTGGTAATTTCAAAATCTGAATCATTGCTGAGTCTCATTCTGATGATAGCTTTGTCTCTTTGGAATGTTTTTTTTTTTTTTTTCTTGCTTTTGTCATGACTTGTAACTTTTTTGTTGTTATTGAAAATCAGACATGTTGTGTCAGTAACAGGAACTGAGATAAATAAAGCTTTACTGAGGGGATACATGTAAATCTGGCTAGGAGTTAGGCCATGTCTAAGGTTAGCTATAGCTCTGGGTTCCAGAGGCTTCAAATTCTTATAGTGTCCTTGTTTTTGTCTCCTCTCTTGACTTTGGGCTTCCCTAAGTACTCACCCTTAAAGAATGTCTACTGCTTGTATTTCAGTTAGCTGTAAACCCATTATTATGCTAGAGTCCTGTTGATTTAAGTTTTAAGGTGTGAGGGAGGGAAAATGTTCTGTAATGATATGATTGACTCTCAGTCTTTCAGTGGTCCTAGGTTCTTAGGTTATGAGGTTATGGCTTCCAAGTATTTTTCCAGAAGTATATCTTCTGTTCCCCCACTACCCCTGTGGAATGATGCCCTTCTCCCAAGTGTAATAAGGCTCTCTCTGGCATTGTCTTTTCCCTGGACGGTAGGTTTTGATGCAAAGAAGGCTCTTGTTATATTTCACTATGATTGCTCTTTCTCTTCCCCTGCAAAATTCCCCAAAGGATCTTTCTCAGCTCTTTACCATTAGAACCCAGTGGGATTCCTGGAGATAAAACTCATGAAAATCTAGGTACACATAAAACTGTCCCACAGGAGCTCCTTTTCTCATGCTAATACACAATCAGCCTTTGGCAATTAGTCAAAATAATCATTTAAGTGTTCCTGTAAGTTTATGCCTTTGGCAACTTCTGCTCCAGAAAGTAGATCTTGGCTGTCTGTGGCTCTCTAATGTTTTACTCAATTTTATGGCAATATTTGTCCTGCAATCTTAGTTTTCTAACAGGTCCAAGAAAAGTCACTGATTTTCAATTTGTGTAGCTTTTTCTTATTGTAAGGCCAGGAGTGACAACTTTCGAGCCCTTTACATGTTGGGAATAAATCCGAAAGTCCTTCTGTAATATGTTTTTTTTTTCTCATTTTTCAGCCAAGTATTTGAGGCTATGTTGTTAAAGGTCTCTTTTCTCTCAAAAAGTGAAATGAATTACATATAATCTAGATGTTCTACTCTTATGAGAAGTACAGGTTATTCTTTGCAGTTAGAGGTTACATAAATATTAGCTCTTCAAGAAAATAGGTAATGAGGGATATCACTATTAGTTAAAATCAAAGTGTATATCTAAATCATAATTTTAAATTGGTTATTCTTCAAAACTGACATAATTTTAATTTACAATGTGGACTTGGGAGTGAAATAGCATTAAGTAACTCACTGATCCATAAAGACGATTTTAGGTTCCATAGTAAATAAAGTGATATAAGATTTTTTCCATATTTGAATGTTAAATTCATTAGTGTTTTAAAAATATTTGTATCAGGTAAGAAGTGTTCAGCTTATTATATATTTAAAAAGGGGCTTATGTATTTCTTTTATGAGAATGGCTTATTATAAGCAGTGTAGAGCCAGCATAGTGGCCCTAAGTACCCGGCCCTCCCATCTTTCTGCTCAGTCATATTTAACTTGTTTATTTCTTCATGATTGGAATATGAGTCTTCCTCAACCATCATGTACTTGCATGTGTTCCAGGTAGGAAGACAGAAGGAGTTTGGTTTGTTGTTCTATCAAAGTATAGAAAGTTTATATGATAAGAAATCAATTGCTAAAAAATACTTTTTAAACAGATGTAAATACAGACTACATAAAAAATGATGGAACATTATACAATTACGAGATCTTTTGAGAAATTCATGACTTTTTTGGTTTTAATCTGTGTTACCATTTTTAATTAGCCAAAATTTGGTTCAAAAGCACAAAATTGTCAGAGTATGTAAATGCCTTGAAGAGTGTGATCTATAAGTAGCATAATTCTGAATATTTATCTGAAATAAAGTTTTAAAAATATGTTAAAAGTGAATGTCATTATGGTTTATTATAATCAGCATATTTCTCAATGGAGAAATTCACCATTTTGTATAAAAAAGTATTGTTGGAAACTTGCACTGGAACCTTCATATGGGAAAATATATAGGAATCTTGAGGACAAGTTAAATTTGGTAAGCAGGATAAATGTAACTTTTTATATTTAATATTGATAAATGATATTTGAAGGATTATAAAGAGTCTTCAATTTCAGTTAATAGAGTCCACATTCATGTATCTATTAAGAGTACTGGCATTAAAAGAAAATTAAATATTAAAATATTTTATGTTGAAAAATGGATAAAGAATTGAAAACAAACTGGCTTTTCAAACGAGAAATTTAGCTGAGAGATTTGAAATTATGGAAAAGAGAAGGGAAACTTTAATATGCTATGGATTATCTCTAGGATTCTGTGTGTGTGTTTCTATTAAAATGCTAACGAAAGTAGCAGAGAAAAATGAAATAGACTTTCACTGCCAGTTGAAGACAGGGAAAAATGGAGAACACCAAGAAAAATCTGCAAAATACTAAAGTCACACAAAGCTGCATGATTGTTGATGGGCAGTGGCAGTGACTGGAGCAGGAAGGATTGATTAATATATCTGGAAAACTCAAAAGCAACAACAATTAACTCAAAATAGAAATACTCCATATCCTCCTCCTCCCTCAAATTCTATTGAATAGTGGTAAGTAAAGATGGGGCTGAAAGCTGAAAGAAAGGAACTGCTAAGTCTTCCTCATTCTTACAGTTCTTAGAATCACTGATTCCAAAGGCAATTTTCCTGCTTACCTCTGTTGAGGCTCCAGGTTCAAACACTAGCCAAAAGAGCTAACCAGTTACCAGCTATAGAAATAGCAGAAGTAGAGATGGCACCAGGAACAGCAGAACTAGTACCATTTGCACAGTAGTTGAGCTAGCCAAAACTGAGCTCATTTTCTTAATGCTGTGGCTCTCTGGCATATCCAATCAAAACTTGGTGAAATCTGAATTACCACTTTCTCATTTTAGCCTCCACATATTCCTTCTAACCAGAAAAACATAATGAAATTAAAACAGCAACAGTCAAACAACATTCCTCTGTTGCCACTATACTTCTGTGTACACTGTGCAGTACATGATAAAATAAGGTAAGATGGTCAAAGCAGCAAAAAAAATGAGACCTTCATTCAGGAAAGAAATCAACAGAAATCACATATGGAAACTTGAAATACTGGAACTAGAAGACAATGGTTTTTATATAGTTTTATAAATATGCATATGTATTTAAATATAAAAACAAGAATTGGTAACTAGATAATGAATTGCAGCAGTTGATTAAAAATATAAACATAAACCAGTAATAATCCTAGATCTGAATATTTGAAAATAAAAAATTTGAAAAAATAATATATTAGATGTGTTCCACAATAGAACCAACAGAGCCCAATAAAATTTCTGAATTTTAAAGTACCTCACAGAAACTATAAAATGGAGCACCTAGAGCTAAAACATTAAAAACAACAAATCATCAATAACAACAAACAGACCAACATACTAGGGTACCTCACAGAGTTCAAGAAAAGATTCATGTTATCTTTTAATTTTGTCTTTCATGAACTTTTTGAAGTAACCTCATGTATGTAACTGGAATTCCACAACAAGAAGGAACTAATGGTTAGATAATTTTTTTTGAATATATGTTCCAAATCTTATGACAAATGTCAGAGAAAAAGTGCAGAAAGTGACTGATGAGTTTATACTAGAAGCAATGCAAGCAAAAATAAAAAGGAATTCCATTTATCAAGTACAAAAAATAAAACACAACAACAAAATAATGCAGTAGAAAAAGAATCTTGTTAACCTAGGATTCTATATCCAGTGAAATATCCTTCAAAATTCAAGTCAGATAAATACATTGTAAGATTATAATAATGGTGACAGAATTCATTGCTAGCAATCCTATAATATAAGAAATAAAAAGGACAGTGCTTTAAGCTGAAGAGAAAAGATGCTGCTTGGAATTGTGGGCCTATGAAAATATAAATATATGGGTAAATATAAAATAGCATTTTTCCTATTTTTCTTAATTTTTTGAAAGTGTTAAAGGAAAAAAATTGTTTTTATGCACAACATGAATCAGTTAAATATATGACAACAAAACACACAGGAAGAATGGCAATATGAAAATATACTGTTTTGAGATTTGTACATTATGCATGAACTGGAATAATAGTAATTGATGGTAAATCAAGATGTATATTGTAACACTAAAATAACCACTAAAACACAAAAATATAGAGACTAATAGGGAAGATAGAATAGAATACTGAAAAACACTGGTTTATCCTGAAGCAGGCAGAAAATAGGATTAAAGAAAGCTAAACCGAGTGAAAATAAAGAAAATAAATAGAAACCAAATTTTAAAAATAATAGTTTCAACACCAAGTATATAAATTTACTTAAGAAGTTAAAAGTTTAATTAAAAAGCAGAGTATATAAATATGTATAAAATAAAATACTCAGGGGCCGAGCCCGTGGCGCACTTGGTAGAGTGCGGCGCTAGGAGCGCTGCGACGCTCCCGCCGCGGGTTCGGATCCTATATAGGAATGGCCGGTGCACTCACTGGCTGAGTGCCGGTCACGAAAAAGACAAAAAAAAAAAAAAAATAAAATAAAATAAAATAAAATACTCAAATTGATACTGTTTAAAACATTCACACTCACACTGTAAATATAAGGATATAAATAGGTTGAAATTAAACTTATGGACAATAATATACCATTCAAATGCTAATAATAAAAAAGCTAGGGTACCAATATTATCAGAAAAAAAATAGTCTTTATAGCAAGAGATATTACCAGAGATACAGAGAGACATTTTGTAAAGATAAAAGGGTCAATTAATTTTATACAATAGTCTTAAATATATATATGCATAATAATAGAGTTTCAAAGTACATAAAATAAAAATTGTCAAACTAAAGGGAGAAACAGATCAATCATTATCATAGTAAAAAACTTTACACTGTTTTCAATGATAGATGAGCATGTAGACAAAAAATTGGAAAGAACACAGAAGACTGGAACAAAATAGACTACTTGACCTAACAGATATGTAAGGAATAGTCCACTCAACAGTGCAGAATATATACTCTTTTCAAGTGCAGAAGGAACATTCATTGTGATAGACCACATTTTGGGCCATAAAGAAAATTTTGATAAATTTTAAATGATGGCAATTTTACAAAGAATAATCTCTGACCTAATAAATATAAACATTTTTAAAAGCCACCAAGTATTTTCATATTAAATGAGACATCACTAAGTAATTTTGGGTCAAAGAATGAAATCACAAAGAAAATTGTGCAAAGTTTGAATTGAATGATAAGTAACACACAACATATCAAGATATATGAAATACAGCTAAAACATTAATAAGAGGAAATTCTATAGCTTTAAGTGCTTTATATTAGAAGATAAAAAAGATTAAAATCAATGATTAATATTTCGACTTAAGATGAAAAAAGGGCAAGTTTTTTTTAAAAAGTAAGAATAAAAATGATAATAAGAAAGAAGAGCAGAAATAGGTGAAATAGAAAACAAACAACAGATAGAATTACTATATTTGCAAGTTTGTCCTTTGAAAAATTAAGAAAATTGATAATCTCCTCAAAGGCTAGTGAAGAAGAAAAGACAAAAAATCATAATTGTCAATATGAAGAATGAATGAAGGGATAAAATATCAGTTCACTTACATATTATAAAAGTTACATAAACAGACACTACATTTGTTCTTTGTACCCACATCTATATTGTAATTATATTAAAATTCCTTTACAGAACATGCATTTTCAAAACTTATCATTTCTTATTCCTGGAATGCTTTAATTTCTGATAATATTTTTTTTAAAACATGAGGGGGAAAGCTACTTTCTCTCTCAAATCATCCTTGACTTCTTGAAGCCCCAGTAGCCACTGTTCTGCACTTACATACATGTTTTATCAGGTACATACTGGTTGTGATAACAATGGGAATGTTATGTTGTAATTCCTTATTTACTTTTCAGTTTTCCTAATAAGCTCTAAGTTTCTTGAAGTTGCAAGCATTTTTCTTTTGTTTGTTTCTCGTTTTGAATCTATGTTTTATTTTACAATAAAAAGACATAAAAAATTACAAGTTCATTCCAAGACATATTTATATCCAGCTGAATTATCAGTAAATAAGCAGAGGAAAATAAAGGCATTTTATGACAAAGACCAATTTACTACCTATTGATCCTTGCTAAAAGGAACTAAAGAATGTACTTCAGAAATAAACTGAACTCAGAAGAAAAAACTGAAATGCAAGAAACAAGGGTGAGCAGAGAAAACAGCACGTGAATAAATCTAAACAACCATTGAATTTATAAAATAAAAATAATAATTATTCATGATTAATTTGAGAAAATGTAACACAAGGTGGGATTGAAATATAAAATAAAAATATTATATAAAATGAGATGGATAATTAAAACGTTGTAATGTTCTTGTAGTGGTCATGACAATTTGAGAGATAATGGATAATTTCAGACTCTGTATGGATAAAATTTAAAAATTTCAGGGTAATAACCACCAAAAGAATAGAAATAGAATATATATAACTTCTAGACCACTAGAGGGAAATAGGGAACTTAATCATTTAAATAGAAGAAAGGAAAGGAGGGAAAAACAAGCAAAGAGAAAGTATAATAAAGAGAAACACAAAGCAGGATAAGAGAAATAAATAAAAATATATCAATAATCAAAATATATAGGTGTAACTCACCAGTTAAAAGGTTGAAACTGTCGGGATAAAAAAAAAATCCAGCTATATATTGTTTACAAAAGCCACACCTAAAATAAGGAAAATGAAAGATTGAAAGTAAAGATGTGGAAAAGATATATCAGACCATCACTAACCAATAGAGATCTGGAGTATTTTTATTAATAGCAGAAGAAATTAACTTTAAGGCAAAAAGGATTATTAAAATAAGGTCATTACATAATTACAAAAGGAATATTTTCCTAGAGAAATAACACTATTCCAAACCTGAATTCCCTGAAACATTTTTGAAGAGGCTTAAAATATATAAAACAAAAATGAAGAGATCCTCAAGAAGAAAAGGAAAAATCTACAATCACGGTGAGTATTTTAGCATATCTCTTTTATAATTAACAGATCAAGCAGAAAAAATATTAGTGAAGATATAAAAGATTTGAACTATGTTCATGAAAATATACAAAACCTCGTATCTAACCATTAGAAAATACATAGTCTTTTCAGGCATGTGTGACACGTTTACCGAAATTAATCACTTTCCATGTCACAAAGCAAATCTCAAGTGCTACAGAAATTAAAATTGTATATATTTTGTTCTTCAATCACAAAGTTATAAAATTAAAACTCATTTACAAAAAGACTACCAAAAAGTCCTATGTATTTGAAAACTTAAAAACCCATTTTTAAATAATTCATGGACCAAAGGAAAAAATGACAATGACATAAAAATACTACATACCAGCACTTGTGGGATGCAGCTAAAGCTGTTCTGAGAAATTCATAGCTTTATCAAAAAAGAAAGATTAAATATTAGTGAGCTAAAAGTTTAGAAAAAGAATATGAAAGAAACTTATAAGTAATAAAAGAACATCATCAAAGAAACAAAAATATCAGAGGGTTGACAAAAGCTGTTCCTAACAAAAGACTAATAACATAAACAAACATGGACAAACCTCTGGCAAATTGATCAAGTTACAAATCAATAATATTAGTAATTTAAAAGGAAACATTATCATGGTTAGAATATTTTTAAAAAGTAAGAAAATTCTATGAGCTAACTGATGTCAAAGAATATAAGACAAAATATAACATTTTCTGTAAAAATATAATTTACCAAAATTGACTCATGAAGAAACTGAAAATCTAAATTTTTTTTTGTTCCCCCAGTTTACTTATTTATTTATTTTTGTTTTTATGAGAATATATATTTGTATTTGCTCATGTTTCCTAAATGTATAACAGAAAAATAAACAATAAACTCCTAAAGTGTCTACCTCTAGGAGTCAGGGTGGACTAGGAGATCTGGTACAAGGTATCATAGACCCAAAGCACTTCTTTCAGTGTATCCTTTTATATTCAACTCTTTTGATAGAAAAATACACATAACATAAAATTTACCATTTTAACTATTTTAAAGTGTACAATTCAATGGCATTAAGTACTTTCATAATATTGTTCAACCATCACAAATGTCAGTTCCAGAACTTTTTCATCATTCCAGTAGGAAGTCCCATACCCATTAAGAATCATTCTCCATTCTCTCCTTCCCTTAGCCCCTGGCAACCGCAAATCTGCTTTCTATCTCTATGAATTTACGTATTCTGGATATTTCACATAAATGAAATCATTAAATATGTAGCCTTTTGTGTCTGGTTTCCAAAATGTCTTCAAGGTTCATCCATATTATAGCATGAATCAGTGGTTTGTTTCTTTTCATGGTATGGATATGACATTTTTTTTATCCATTCATCCATTGATGGAAACTTGTGTAGTTGTGATTTTGCTTGTTTGTTTTGGCCACAAAACAAGTCTTAATGCATTTTAAAAGACTAAAAAAAAAAAAAAGTTTTCATAAAAAATATGTTCTCTAACCACAGTAACAGAAGGTAATTTAGAAAATTCGCAAATATGTGGAAATTAAACAACACTCTCTTAAATGAACAATGGGTAAAAAGAAAATCACAGGGAAATTAGAGAGAGCTTTGAAATAAAAACCAAAACACAGCATATCAAAATTTATAGGATGAAGGGTTCAATCAGCGCTTAGAGGAACATTTATACTTGTAAACACCTATATTAAAAATAACAAAAATCTCAAATCAGTGATGTAAACTTCTCGCATTTTTAAGTGTTCATATTCCCAATGCTTACTACATATAACAGGTGCTCAAAAAACACTTATGATGAATGAACTATTTTTATGTATATCATATTTTATTCGTAGTTACATGATGACAAGTAATTCCTTTTTCTGCAAATACATTGGTTTTCTTTGTTGCGTTATTCAAATATAAATTTTGTTAGTTTGTAACTATTTTACATCACATTGCTTCCTAGATATATAAGTTTAATTAATATTTAATTAATATTTTGAGTTAAGTAAAATAAGAATATGTACTTTTATCAACTGCTTCATTTTCTTCATCTTACTAATTTAAAAATATATAACTAATACTATTTTTTTGAGATTCTGGTTTCTACTGTAATGTTGCATTAATATTTTTATTGGAGATACATAACACACACATATATGTACACATATACAAGTGTAAAATTAAGTGACATAAAAACAGTAAGTAGTTATGAAAACTCCATGAAACCTTCTCCCAGATCAAGAAATAGAAAATTACCAGAACTCTAAAATCCTCCTCGACAATTTGCTCTCTTATCAGACACAGCAACATAGAGAATGAAAATTTTTTTCTTCTGATTGCAGTATTTAGTTAATTTCTGTTCAACATAATTGTTAATATATTAAGATTTTAATCAGCCATTTGGTTATGTGGCTTCTATTTTTCCTACTTGGTCTATTTTTTACTTTGTCTTGCTCCTGTCATCTCACTTTGGATCAATCAAGTATTTTTTAAGTTATTTTATTTTACTTTCCCTTCTAGTAGCATGCTAGTATTATATTCTTTGGCTATTCTGAATCCTGTCCTCAGGCAGCTGCTGAACATTGTGTTTTATTAGCCATCAACAAATTGGCTGCACTGTAGGCTAATGTTGATGGTTTAAGGACAGCAATGTTAATTATAGTCAGAGTGTCAGTCTGGAGGGGAGACATTAATTGACCTCATGAGAGTATTAAGCTATAAAAATAATGTCTTTTATTCTGAACATTAGAACAGAACTTCTAATGCTCTTGGAAAAGTGATTAGTAACAAAATCCAAACCTGATTTTTACTCAGGGTTTACTGTAGAGAAAATTGTACTCAGTTAGACTCTAAAACTGAGAAGAATGCAGGAAGAGTAAACCTGAAATATCTTTCTTCCGTGCCTTCCTCGTTTATACCATTTGCCTGTAGACGTATGCATTCAGTTACATTCCCATGTGTGTATCTCCTGGTGGGTATGTCCTGGTATGTATCTCCTGGCAGGTCATTTAACTTAAGTTACTACATTTCACCTTCCTCTCATCATGTGAGAAGAAATCATTAAATCATGTCAGATAAATATGGGCCAGATCTTTCCATGAATTACAATGAATAATTGATTTTGCTTTTTAAAAATTTCTAAATAATGTTTTTGACAATTTCATATTCCAAAAAAATTTTATTTTTTCAGGAAGATTCACAGTTATTCCCTCTCCTTTCTAAAACACTGGTGAGAGCAGTTGGAAAATAAAAGCATGAGAAACCATAACCCTTATGTAGTTATATTATGTATGTATATCTCCCTGTTTACACAAAGACTATGAATAAAACATCCTTACATAATTTTATTATTTCCAAAAATAGTCCATATAAATTATTTCATTAATTATGATAATAATCTGTGGGGTAGATGTTGTCATTCTTAAGCAATACTTAAGAAATTTTATTTGCCTGCAATATTAGAACCTAAAAACCCACGTAGCTCAGTTTATCTAGTTTTTGAGTATTAAGAGGAAGGCTTAGTTAGTCTGCTCCACCTGACTCTGAAAAGTGTTTTGTTATGAAAGCACCACAGGCAATAAAACATTGGACTCTAAACCTTTGGATAATAAATATATTTATGTCATTGAACCTGAAACTATAATGTTTATTGCAATGTTTTTTACTTTTCTTTTTGGATTTTACACATAATTTACATAATTGATATCCAGGTCTACCTTAGCAGCCATCTGCTGAAGGTGACAGACACTTTGTCAGCTTGAGCAACTCACTGGAGGAGGATTATCCCCCAATCCTGTTTATTTCTCTAGTATGGTTACATGAGCAAAAATAAACTTCCATTGTATACAAGCCATTATATGTTTTGGGTCACTGTTAACATACCTAGTTAGTCCTAACTGATATAACATCTCAGCCCTATTCTGCTGGAAGTATAAATTTGTTAAACCACTTTGGAAAACTCTTGGGCAATATACCCACCAGATGTTCCAACAATTCTACTTCTCGGTATGTAGCCAACAGAAATTCTATTTTTACAAATACAAATATATCCATAGGCATGTAAACAAATACTATTAGCAGCACTACAAGTATTGGAAGCACGATAAGCACCACCAAACTGGAAACATCACATATACCCATTAAAAATAGAATAGACAAATAATTTTTGATATATTTATACAATAAGTGAGAAATAATGACCTTAACACATAAAAATATGAGCATAGTTTACAAATATGAAGGTAAATGAAAAAGTTATATGTAAAGGAATGCATACTTTCAGCTTCCATTGATGTACAGTTCAGTAACGTCACATTCCATAATTGAATCCACTATTTCTACGTGAACACTTCCTTTTTTTAATTGTAACATAGCTGATTGTAAAGTCTATGAGGTACAGCATTGAATATCATTACCAGTGTACAATATGTGATGTTCAAATCAGGATAATTAGTATATTCATCATTATACAATGCAATCAATTTTTATGGCCCTTTACCAATTCCTCCATTTCTTCCCTTCCTCTCTGCCATTCCCACCCCTGGCAACGGCAGTTCTGTTCTCTTCTCTTAAAAGGTTTAATATATTATTGTGATTTTTGTATGTATGTATGTATGTATGTATGTATGTATGTATGTATGTATGTATGTATTTATTTATTTATTTATTTTTATTACCTCCCACATATAAATGAGAACAAACCATATCTCTCTTTCTGTGTCTGGCTTATTTCACTTAACATAATTTTCTCTAAGTTCATCCATGTTGCTGTGAATGTCAGTGTTTCATTCTTTTTTTCTGGCGAAGTAGTATTCCATTGTATAAATATACCACATTTTCCTTCTCCACTCATCTAATGGTGGGCATTTAGGTTGGTTCCAACTCTTGGCTATTGTAAACAAAGCTGCGATAAACATGATAGTACAGGTGATAGAGTTTGGATGTGTCGTCTCTGCCAAAACTCATGTGAATATCTGATCCCCATTTTGGCAGTGTTGGGAGCTGTTTGATTCATGGGGGCAGATCCCTTATGTATGGAATGATGCTCCCCCTGACGGGAGGGGAGCCTGAGTAAGATCTTGCTCTATTAGATCCCACAAAAGCTGGTTGTTTAAAAGACACTGGCATCTCCCCTCTCTCTCTTGCTTACTCTTGCCATGTGACCTGTTTGTACCCACTGGCTGCCTGCCACTTTCTGCCATGAGTAGAAGCAGACTGAGGCCTGCACTAGATGCAACTGTCCCAGAATAATAAGCCAAATAAACCTCTGTTCTTTATATATTACCCAGTCTCAAGTATTCTGTTATAGCAACAAAAAACTGACTAATACAATAGTTGCCCCTTGGACATGATGATTTCCATTCCTTTGGGTGTATACCCAGCAGTGGGATTACTGGGTCATGTGGCAGTTCTCTCTGTAGTTGTTTGAGTAACCTCCATGCCATTTTCCATAATGGCTGCACCATTTCATAGCCCCACCAACAATCTGCATCCTCATCAGCATGTGTTATTCTCTGTCTTTTTGACAATAGCCAGTCTAACTGGAGTGAGATGATATCTCAATGTGGTTTCGATTTGGATTTCCTGGATGCTGAGTGATGTTGAGCATATTTTTATCCGTCTTTTGGCCATTTGTATATCTTCCTTTGAGAAAAGGCTATTCAGCTCTTTTGTCCATTTTTTAATACGGTTACTTGTTATTTTACTGTTAAGTTGTTTGAGTTTCTTATATATTATGGATATTAATCCTTTGTCTGATGAATATTTTGCAAATATTTTCTCCCACTCTGTTGGTTGTCTTTTTGCTCTGTTAATTGTTTATTTTGCTGGGCAGAAGCCTTTTACTTTGATATAATCCCATTTGTTTATTTTTCCTTTAATTGCCTATGCTTTTGGAGTCAGATTCATAAAGTATTTGCCCAGTCCTACTTCCTGAAGTGTTTCCCCTATGTTTTTTTTAGGAGTTTTATAGTTTCAAGACATATTTTTAATTCTTTAATCCATTTTGAGTTGATTTTGGTATATAGTGAGAAGTACAGGTCTAGTTTCATTCTTCTACATATGCATAACCAATTTTTCCAGCAACATTTATTGTAGAGGCAAGACAAGGATGCTCACTCTTGCCACTCCTATTTAACATAATTTTGGAAGTACTAGCCAGAGCAATCAGGGAAGAGAAATAAATAAAGAGCACCCAGATTGTAAAAGATTAAGTCAAATTGTCCCTGTTCTCTCTATATAGAGAAGCCTAAAGATGCCACAGAATAAAACTCTTAGACAGCAAAGCTGCAGAATACAAAATCAACACGCAAAAATCAGTAGCATTTTTATACCCAAACAATGAAATAGCACAAAAAATAAATCAAGAAAGCTAGCACATTTACAAAAGTTACCAAGAAAATTAGTACTGAGGAATAAAGTTAACCAAGTATGTGAAAGACCTCTATGATGAGAACTACAAATCACTGTTGAAAGAAATTAAAGAGGACACAAGAAGGTGGAAAAATATTCCATGCTATTGGATTGGAAGAATTAACATTGTAAAAAAGTACATACTACCCAAAATGATCTACAGATTCAACACAATCCCCATCAAAATACCAGTGGCATTCTTCACAGAAATGGGAAAAAAAAAAAAAAAACCAATCATAACATTCATATGGAACAACAAAAGACTCAGAATTGCCAAAGCAATCTTGAGGAAAAAATAAAATAAAATAAAGCCAGAGGCATAACACCACCTGACTTCAAATTATACTACAAAGCTATAGTAACCAAAACAGCATGGTACTGGCATAAAAACAGTAATATGGACCAATGGAACAGAATAGAGAGCCCTCAAATCAGCCAATAGACCTACAGCTGACTCATCTTTGACAAAGGTACTAAGAACATACACTGGGGTAAAGAGTGCCTCTACATTGATACTTCCACTATTAGAGAACTTGTTGCTTCAGGTGGTATTTTGGATTACATATAGTTATAGGAATAAAAAATGCATTACCTTATTATAGAATAGAATACTTATCTCCCAACACAAAAGAGGGAAAATCCAATTTTTGAAGCACCGTGAGATAAACTTTGACAAATGAAGTTCATTAATGTAATTTAAATTACTGAAAGATCCAAAGGCTTTGAAAATGGGCTACAATGGAGGGCACTAAAGATACTTTTCTCTGAAAAAATCTAGGTGCAGCAAGATGATGTTAGTCACATAGCATTTGAAGGCATGTTGTGAGATAGAACAATTGGATATTGAGGTTTACTACTAAAAGCTATGAATAGGCATTTAGTTTTTGGTTCAGCA